>NC_080836.1:49104475-50531975 GCF_030435755.1 Ochotona princeps
TCTCCATAAGAGTAGAGATCTTAAATTCCACTAGTTGACTGTAAGCATAGTATTTATTCATGATCAGGGACTATGGAAAGAGAAATGATTGAAGTTGAATGGATGAGCACAATTAAATTCAATACAAGTGGTAGAAACACAAGGGAGTAACTTGTCTTGTTAGTTAAATGATTTTTAAAGCTTATTTCTGTATGAAAATCCCTTAGGATGCTCTGTGAACTGTCTTTTGAATACAGGGAAGGGACTTGTACTAAATAAAACCACCAAACCTAAAATCACTACATGAATGTGCCATTACAGTGATTTCAATGAAAGAATTTGCTACTATCCAACTCCTAAATCTGCTGTCTCACTAAATGGCTGGACTGGACACTGCTTGAGTCAAAGTGTGTTTGCATTTCTTGCCTTCTCAGTAAATCATCATGTGGATGTGTCCTGAGCTTGCCAGCACCTTGTTTACACTGGGCAGACTTGCAGACTGGAAGTTACAGGTGGAGGAACCCCTGTAAAACTCAGGCCTTGAGGTTTGCACAGTCTTGCCTCTCCTAAGTTCAAATGCATGACTGTTTGGAACTCTTGTCATTCATATAATATTTCATCCTAAAAAAGGTAATATTAAATGCCACCTTTGTAAAAGGCCTGCCATTGATTCACAACTATAGTTAAGTGCCATGTCCCAGGAAACCATCCTTTGTCTCCCCCTTTTTTGTCTGCTGTTTTCTCATGCTCCGTTTTCCCCCTTCCTGTCCCTTCTTGCTTTCATCTCTCTCATCACCCCTCAATTTTCTGATTGTTTTCCACTGCAAGGTCCAAAAGTTTTGGGATCTTGTACCTTAAATTCTGGAAGCCCTCTCATATTATTTGAAAAAAAAATCTTCTGCAAAAATCACTACCTTATAAAGCAATGAAGGAGAGTGAAAATCTCAGCAGGTTTCACAGTTCTTAGGTAGCTACTGGGCTCTAAATGTAGATACTTCAACAAAAGCGGCTCCAAACCCACAGTCCAGGGACAAAAGCTATCAAGTGCAAGTATTGTGTGTTTAAGTTAACCCCTCTCGACTCTCCCACCACCTCATTTAAATGTACACAGCTGCTTCCTTTATTCTGATGGGGTAAAGATGATCTCTTCCAAGTGACAAAGCTGCACACCCATGCCAGGCAGGCAGATACTTTCCCCACTTCTCTGGTTGAAACTTTGTCAGAACTCCCAGGAACCGCATGCTCCTGAGTCTGCCCCCATCAAATCTCTCACTTACAGGATGCAAGCTGAGCAGACCTAGGGCGATGGTTGGGTTCTTGACAGCAATATTTTCTGTCACTGCAGGAAGCCGTACAAATAAGGCTGCCCCTGGGACTCAGAGACCCGGAGGCATGGGAAAAGTTATTTTGGAAATCCATACAATCTTGAGAAATTCTAATGTGTTCTTTGTCCCACATAAGACCTTTATTATCTTTGTGAACACTTTGCTATATATTATATCATTCATGGGATTCTAAGCTAAGATTGATGTAATTAGGTATGTAAGAATTATAGTTAAAGTTCTATTTTAGAAATATTGTAGAATATAGAAAACCATGAAGAGTACATTCCAGTTCCATATATGAGATAACCACTGTTCATAGTTTAATATCTTTGCTTCTAAAATTTCATATACTTAAAATTACATCCTTTTGTTCTTCACCAAAATGAGATCACCCTGCACATACATCATACAGGTTTCTAGCTTTGCTTTTCTTGTTAAACTTGGTGCTCTCAGCATTTTCCTATTTCATTAGATAGTCTCCTCTAACATAATTTTACTGGCTACAAAGTGTTCTGTCATGTGAAAAAGTCTTTATCAAAATCCTGTCCTTTCACATCATTTAGGAGGTTTCCAGTGGTTGGCTGTTATACATAATATCTAAATGAACATCCTTGTGGATTATTCTTTTCACTTCCTTAGGAAAAACGTTTAGAGAGAGAGAATCATAGGCTCTGAACAAATGCACACTGTGATGCAGTTTTAACATCAGCAAATAAAGTATGCTAATTTATACTATAACCCCATTTCCTGAACTGGATCACGAGTTATTTAATAAGGGTCATGAATACGTATTCTTCACAGTACCTGGCAGTATCAGGCATGCAGTACACAATACAGTTAATTACAGTGAACTTTCTTGATAATTAGCCACATTCCTCTTGCTACTTTTACTAGTTTCTGTGTTATAGATACAACAGATAAGTATGTCCTTGGGCTAAAAGTTGATGATATAACATTGACCAAAATCAAAAGTCTTCTTACCTCAAAACTAATTCTAATGTCCAACCCAAGTGTGTAGTCATAGCTGTGCCAAATTTCATAGATTCTGGGGCTAGAATATGAACTGAAAACTTCTTTCCAGAAATACCAACAGCAAGTTGTGACAAATGATCTGGTCGCCTTTCTTCAAGAGCAAAGGGGTATAAGGTGTGATGTTAGGCTGTGGACTACCCTGGGGCACGCTGTTGTCACATACGCGCTGTCCCAGCAGACAGTACACGGAAGGATAGACAGGCAATACAGACCCCTGTGAGTGCTCTCGCAACAAAGAAGCTCTGAGTCTGTTCTCTGGATCCCATTCTCCCAATCTTCCCTCTCATGGCTCCACACTGTCCTGGAGCACTTGTCTGTGTGAACTGTCATCGCTGGTTAGGATAGTAAAAGACCAGCTATGGAAAGCAAAGGCCTTGTTTTCTTCTTGTTTTGTGATTTAGTTTTTAGACCTTTGACTCTTCCTACAAAGACCTACACAGTACCCTTCCACCCTCTTCTGTGCTGGAAATCACCCCAAACACAGATTCGCTTAGATTCTTCCTCAAGCAAGGCCCATTCCCAAATTATCTAGAACTTCATTCATTTTTCCAAGGGACAAAGTTTTTAGGTTCAAGCTTCTCTTCCCTTTCACAGAATGATGCCAAGTCACATTACTTCTTTTATTATCACCTGGAAGGCTGCTGACTCAGTTATTGATGATTCTTTGTGTATGTACCTTAAATTTCTAGGCTGTACATTCCTCTGTTCACAGTGCCCCCTTTGCTTGGAACATGAATCTTGACATCTATGTTGATAGCGCATTTGTCTGATTATCCTGCCATTAGCTGTAAACTCTGTGTATGGAGACATCGAGCTTTATCCATCTTAAAAATTTCTCTGAGTTCAGTTGTGTTGGTGAGTGAAGAGGGACTTAGACATCTCATTAACTTTAGGAAATACTATTTTTAAAGTGAACGTATTGGTCATGGGAGGGGAAATATTAAGAATCTTGTTTCTGGATCCAGCACAATGGGCCAGTGGCTAAATGCTTGCCTTGCATGTACCAGGATCCCATACAGGCGCCAGTTCATGTACCGGTTGCTCCACTTACCATCCCTGTTTGTGGCCTGGAAAAGCGGTAGAGGATGGCCCAAAGCCTTGAGAGCCTGCACCCATGTGGGAAACCCAAAAAAGGTTTCAAGTTCCTGGCTTCAGATGGGCTCAGCTACAGCCAATTGCAGCTACTTGAGGAGTGAGGCAATGGAAGACAGATCTTTCTGTCTGTCTCTCCTTCTCTCTGTAAAACTGTCTTTCTAAATCAATCAATCAATCAATCAATCAATCTTTAACAAAAAGAATCTTGTCTCTGTTGGGCACTAGAATGTGACCAATTGTATCAAACTATCCAGTGCATACCTCGAGCCTTGTACACAGGTTGAAGATGAAAGAAAACAACATGGTGAAAGCTGTGACTGGTGGCTTCTGGTCTTTCTAGTTCTGTAGCAAGGAGAGATGTGGACCCTTACAAGTGAAGTTTTAGAAAAATCTGAAAATGTAACAATCTGTAAAGATATTTATGTTAGTACTTAGGAAAAAGTCATAGTTATCTTGTTTTTAGGCTACTTGGTGAATAGTAACTAGGTGAAAAAAAAAATCAAGACTCAAAACATAAAAGAGCTAATAAGTGTAACAACTGAGTCTGAAATCTAGGTGTTCTGACTGCTAAATTGAGCATGATAGCTAATACTGGCAGTTCTTTCTGAGCCAAATCCTCTGTTGATACTTCCGAACAGATCTGCTGTGTTCTGCTGTAGTTATTGCGAGAGTTCACACTATTTTAGTTTTTCTCTAACTACAATGCTGTGATTAGGAATGTGTTTTCATTGATCAGTTGCCTTATTGTTATTCAGTACACCTAGTGTTATATGTGTTGTTTTTCCTTTCAAACTGGTGAAACCTGCAAAAGCAAATTTTCCTTACCTAAATCTCTGTATTCACTCTCCTAGGATTTTCCCTTTTGTTTTTTAAAAAAAATGCTTTTCCCTTTGATTTTGAGTATCTTACAACTCCATTTTATCAATGCTGACGTACCCTGGAGAGACAGTTCTTTGTTCAAAGCATGTTTATTGTCTCCCTCTTGCCAACCAAAAGATAATAAAGATAATATGTTACAGGATATCCCTGTAGACTGCAGGCCTGTGATACATTTTCTCTTTGTAGCAGCACTGCCAAAATTTCAGGAACAATTTTCTAAGATAAAAATAGAAGATGAAATCTCTGAAATATTTTTTAAAGATAGATTGTTTGTTTATTATTTGTTTCTTTTTTGAAAGTCAGAGAAAAAGGAAAACAGGAGATTGAAGTCCATTTTCCATCCTCTGGTTCATTCTTCAAGTAGCTGCAGTGGTCAAGATTTTGCCAGGATAAGCTAGGATCCAGAAAGTCCATCTGCATCTCCCATGTGGGCAGCAGGGCCCCAAGTGCTTGGGTCATCTTGTACTGCCTACCCAGGCAACAGAGTAGCCAGGACTCTGTCTCACACACCCTGATATGGGAGACAGGAATCACAAATTGCGGCTTAATGTCCTGCTCCTCCTCCTGGTGTAGGCCTGGCTTAGCCCATGCATCCTTGGAAATATTTAATACAAACAGAAAGAATTTATTTTGAAGATTTATTTATTTATTTATTTTGGAAAGTCAGATACACAGAGAGGAAGAGAGACAGAGAGGAAGAACTTCCGTCCACTGTTCACTCCCCAGATGGCTGCAATAGCTGGAACTGAGCTGATCTGAAGGCAGGAGCCAGGAGCAAGGAGCCCCTTCCAGTCTCCCATGTGGGTGCAGGGTCCCAAGGCCCTAGACCATCCTCCACTGCTTTCCCAGGCCACAGGCAGGGAGCTGGATGGGAAGCAGGGCTGCCAAGACACAAACCGGTGACCATAGAAGATCCCAGCGTGTGCCAAGGCAAGGACTTAACCACTAGCCTGCCACACCAAGCCTGAAAGTATTTTTTTTTAAGTACAGTAACCCTTCCACCAGAATCCAACAGTAAGACACTAGTAGGCTGCCCATACACCGTCTGGGAGTCACTGGGTTCAAGTCCTGCCTCTGTACCCAATCCACTTTCATGCTGAGGCATACCTTGGGAGGCAATAGATAAAGGATGACTCAAATAGTGGAATACCTGGGATGAGTTCCTGGTTTCTGGTGTAGGCCTGGCTTAACCCCAGCTGTTGCATTTGAGGAGTGAAGAATTAGATGGAAAATATCCCTGACTCTATCTCTCTTGCCTTCCAAACAGATAAGAGTAAATATAAAAATTTTAATACCATCTGTTTTTAAAATTGAATCAGTAAGAAAGAGAAGAGATGGAGATGTATAGACAGCTACACGTAGATTGAAAATGACAAAGCGTCTGTATTGTAACCTTGGATAATTCAGTATTATTTTGAGATCTTGATCTTATGATTGAAGATTTGGTATCAGCTCTGCCAGCTTTACAGGTTGATATTGAGACACAAAGAAGAGTGAAAAACCTTTGAGCAGCTTTCAAAGGAGAGAAGGCATCATCACTACTCAGGCTGTTTTAAATCCCCCAGTGGACTAGGCAATGAAATATTTTACTAAAGCCTTCATAGTACTCATCTCCAAGGATGCCCATTTTATTTTTTTAAGATTTATTTTATTTTTATTGCAAAATCAGATATACAGAGATGAGGAGAGACAGAGAGGAAGACCTTCTGTCCGATGATTCACTTCCCAAGTGACCACAATAACTGGAGCTGTGCCAATCCAAAGCCAGGGGCCAGGAACTTTTTCCAGGTCTCTCACATGGGTGCAGGATCCCAAGACTTTGGGCTGTCCTCGACTGCTTTCCCATGCCACAAGCAGGAAGCTGGATAGGAACCAGGGCTGCCAGGATTAGGACCAGTGCCCATATGGAATGCCTGCATGTTCAAGGCAAGGACTTTAGCCACTAGCCCACCGTGCCGGCCTTCCAAGGATGTCCATTTTAGGTCCCCATGCATATACGCCCAGCATAAAGGCCTGCAGAGGGATGCTGCCTGCCTCCTGTCATACTCCAGGGAGCACACAGATGACATCTCCTCCATCAGCTGATCATGGGGCTGACCGCAGGCTCACCCACTGCAGGCTCGTACAGTCTAATAGCCTTTCCCCCAACAAAAATTGCAGTTTAAATGCTAGTGAGAAAATACAAATGACCCCAGCCTTGGCAAAATAAAAGCTATACCCAACCAAAGTGACCTATCTTTATCCCTGTTATAAATCACCATGCTGTAGATAGGATCTTTCTGCCAGGCAACTAGACCTTTCTTTCCACTTTCCAGCAAGAGGACAGTGCAGTCCCTTGGGGGATGCATTTAGTGAATTCTAAGAATGACCAGGCTTTTCTACTTGGACTGAGTTAATTGGTTAGACCCAGGGCATCAGAATGAAGACTATCCCTCAACCAGAGTTTCAAATTGGTTTGTGTTTAGCCTTCATTTTCTTTTGTCCCTATAAAAAGTTTCCAGATCCCCAAGGGAAGAGAAAGGAAGTAAAAGGTAGGGACAGTCATAGCAATGGGGGAGCATTTTGTTCGCCCTGGGGTTGGAAGACCTTGCCCTGCCTCTGATCTTGCTAAGATCAGTCCCTGAGATGGACATGGGCAAAAAGAGGGCATTCTGAAATGTTGCGGGAGGTTTCAGAGTCTGTTCTTTCCTCCTGCACCTATGGGGATGAAAAGGTGGTTTCATACTCCTAGAAAATGGGAACAAAGAGTCCCTGGCACTTGTTCAGTCTCAGTAGGAGTCAGCATTATGCAAACTTTTCCTCACTAGAGGATATTTAGAGATGTGCTTGTGCCATACCCTGGTAGAGGAAGAGTGAGAGAAGAGGATGGGACACAAGGCTGGCACTCCCATCATCTCCAGAGTTGAATTAAGAACGAGATCTTTGGTTCTATATCTTAAATATCTTATTTGCACGAGAAATCATAGTGAAGGAGATAATCCTATTGGAACTTGAGTTGAAAGGGAAGGACCAACATGGGGAAATCAAATGGGGCTTTTAAGCAGGAAGGGCCTGCAATTAAGCTACCAGAAACCAGTTTGTGAGCTAAAGGGATAAAATGTTGCAGAAAACAGAGCAGGAAATAACAGCTAAAGGGAAAGGCAAGTATAAATGCAAAGCATAGATGTGTCCGTACACTTAATCCAGTGTACTGTTGTGCCAGATCACTCAGTGTAAATCCAGGTGAAGAACGCAGAAAGGATTGGAAGAACTGGGTAGAATGAACTTAGCAGTGTTAGTGCTGGAGGGCCTGGACCAGTAGACAGGCATGTTCCAATCTCAGCTTCCCTCCACCACTTGGAGTAGGCTTTGGGAATGGTATGTATATTCTGATCCATTTCCTCATCTGAAAAACAGGAATACCCACTGCAGAAAACCCAGGATTTTTCCCATGAGGTTTACCTTATGTGGGTTGAATGAGTTAACGAGGAACGCTTGAGCTCAGTTTCTGGCACTAAGTTAATGTTCAGTAGATAGCAAGCAGCATCAGGCAGCATTAGTATTGCCACTACACTGTGATCTCTTTGGGATGTTGAAAGGTCAACATGATAGTGTCTATACGTATTTGATGTGGTGCTTTGTACATATAGTGATTACTCAAGAACAGTTATGAGGAATGATGCACACAGCTACTTGACAAGCATGTAGGCAATGAAGAACTAAGCAGAGTGTTAAAAACACCCATGTTGGACTCAGACATATCCTGAAGGACACAACTTTGGATAGAGGGATTCTGACTGGAAGATGAGGAACACAGAAGGGAAGACCAGACAGGGTAGGGGATAGGAATTAGAGCAGACAGTAAGTTGGGCATGAAAAAGACAGTTACTCATTTTGAGAAAAATCTCTGTCTGGGCCAGGAAATCACCAATGACAAACTTGAATTCCGGGTCTGACCAGACTACGACTTCAAGGTTAAAGTGCGTGAATTGCCTTCATGTCTCGTTTGCGTTGGAGTGCAGTCCAATATGTACATCACAAAAGGAAAGATAGAGGCTTTATACACGTTCAAGTTGAAATACCTGCCAGGAGTAGAGAAATCACTGCCGTGTTTGTTGTAGACTGATTGATTGGTCATCCAAGCCACAAGCTCGCCAAACAGGAACGTTGGTAACAGTACCAATGCTGTGGAGAAATGCAAGCTGCAGGTGTGGCTGTTTGGGTAAAAGGAGGGATATCGCAACATAGTCTTTAGCCTTGTAGCTATTTTGGTTGTCCAGTACTTTAACAAGGTGTTATCTAGAACTGGAACTTTTATTTAATCATATATTTTAAAAAAAAAAACAGCCTAAATAGACTTTCTTGCAGTTAGTGAATATATTGCTTGACTTTGGCTTTGAGCTTTCAAGTTTGTATGGAGTGATTTTTTTTAAGTATACTTGAATAAGAATCTACCTTAAAACAGGCAAAAAAAATACTAGTAGTTTATTGGTAATCTTTAAGCAGAATCCACTATGTATTATGTGGAGTTCACCTGAATATGTATACTGTATACTGAGGCTTGTTAGGGTGAGTGAAGTCAGTGGTATTAAAAAACTCTGAAACAAGGCCCTCCCTAAACTTTTTAGCCCCAAAGTACATTTTTTCCTTAGCATTATCTATACTGGCACTCCTCACAGTGAGGCCCTAACTCTGTCACCCAGGAAGCCTTAGCTCTTCTGGATAGAGTCATCTTTGAAGGAGGGTTGATGAGGTCATTGTGGTGATTTTTTTATATAGATCACCCTAGACACATAGATCCTAAGATCAGATGGACCTCTTTCTTGGGAGTAAATGACTCAAGGGGTCGAGGGCTAGCTCGTGGCCGCTTGCCATCCTCTCACCAAAAACACATACCCACAATTCCTTCAGATAGTGGGATCACCTACCACCACATGCTGTGACTTTCATCTCCCTGGAACATCGTGTTGACTTGGTATTTTAAAATCGACAGCCAGAAAGAGACAGAGAGGCTCCCATCTCAGCTGGCACGCTCCCAGAATGCTCACGATGTTCATGACTGGGCTGAGACCAAAGCTACCAGTTGTCAATCCAGCACATGTCTCCCTTGTGGGTCAGGAACCTAGTGACTTGAGCCATCACCACTGCTTTCCAGCATCTCCTTAAGCAGGAAACTGGAGTCAGAAGCCAGCAGCAGGTGTTGAACCAGGCACTCCAAAGAGTATACAAGCGTCTTAGCTAGTGCCTTAGCCAGTTGATAGATAGGACAGAAAGTGCAAGTATTCACCTGTTTTCATGTATTAAAGATAACCAATTTAAACGCTCACCTGGGAGGTAGTCTTGTATATGAAATGCCGTTCAGGATTTTTTTTAAAAGATTTATTCATTTTATTACAGCCAGATATACAGAGAGGAGGAGAGACAGAGAGGAAGATCCTCCCATCCGATGATTCACTCCCCAAGTGAGCCGCAACGGGCCGGTGCGCGCCGATCCGAAGCCGGGAACCTGGAACCTCTTCCGGGTCTCCCACGCGGGTGCAGTGTCCCAACGCATTGGGCCGTCCTCGACTGCTTTCCCAGGCCACAAGCAGGGAGCTGGATGGGAAGTGGAGCTGCCGGGATTAGAACCGGCTCCCATATGGGATCCCAGGGCTTTCAAGGCGAGGACTCCAGCCGCTAGGCCACGCCGCGGGGCCCGCCATTCAGGATTTTTACGCTGTGCGAAGTGACTTCAGTCCTGAGACAGGGAAAACAGAACACTTTAACTCACACTGATACTCATAATGTAAGCAACTGTGGCCTTAAATAGCTTGTTAAAGTGAGACAATGCATTTTTCTTAATAAGAACAGTTGTAAACTTTTCCACATAGGTTTCTTATAAAATATTTCAGTGATAACCAAATTTATGGTCAAGAATTCATAAAAGGTAAACATGAACCAAAGTAACTAAATGGCATTGCCATCGTGAAATTCTTGTGATCCATTAGATAGCCATTAAAATAAGACATCAAGGCTAAGTGACTGACTTGTTAATGGGTGTACCTGCACATCCAGTGAGTTACGAGGAGCCCTGTAGTGGCCCTACAGGAATCTGGCAAGAGTCAGGCAGAGAGAAAAGCTCGACTGGAGCCCTTTCATTCCAATGTTTGGTGGGATTGCGAGAAGGAAGAGTGTAACCTGAACATCAGCTCTTTACTGTGCTGGGATTCAGCTTTGGCAAATGATTCTGGCAGGACAGACCTGTTAGAGGATGCTTTGAGTTGGTGTGATGTGCCCCCTAGTGGTCAAGACAGCCTATCATTAATGCAAAGAAAAATGACTTGGTGTGTTCTTACTCTCCATGCATAGCAGAGGCTTGGTATTGTAGGGTATCTATTACTTGGAGGGGGAAAAATACTATTTCTTAGAAGCTGTGTCTTGGGTACAAATTATTGTGGTGGAGAACAGTAATATGACAACAATTATTCAAAGCAGAAATTGCAGATTGTCAGATACATATGTCCTTCATTTAGCGCACAGGGCATTTTCTTCCATTTTCATTTGCTAAGGAATCATTAATGCATTAGTGCATTAACTCAGTATTCAGCCAGCTTAACGTTTGCATGTGTAAATTTTTTCGTATGTGCAGCCATGTAGTAGTCATCGCTTAAGACATAGAAGCTTTCAGCATCCAGAAACCATCCTCACTCCCTGTTCTGGCCAGTCCCCTCTCAAAGATGGCCACTGCTTCCAACTGTTCACTGCAGATTGGAGGTGGCATCATTAACACACTGCTTCATAACCCTGTTCTCCCAGGAAATAATAAAATCCTATCATCACCATGTTAAATAGTTTGTCCCAAAAAAAAGTGTCAGTTTCCCCAACAAAAGCAAGGCTGTATCTTTGAGAGGCTTACTGTTTTTCGGAGTTCAAGTAAAATAATGTTATCTCTCCCCCTGATCAAAATTCCTACTATATTGTTGTTCTTATCAAGACACTCACTAGGAGACACAGCCAGTTGGTGCATTGATTGTATTTCCCCAAGTGTCTCTGCAGGCAACTGAGTCAGTTTTCACAGAAACCCTCTTACTTTTGAGTGGCATTTCAAAGGTGCCGCCGATTGCTGTGACCAAGCCTGTGATTCTGATGCAGCATTTCAGAAATTCACGTGAATGCCATGTCAGAAGCTGCTGATCTGACATCCTGTTCAAAGTAAGCCAAACATCAGCCCTAACTCTCACCTTATAAACCCACAAAGGTTACTTTATAATCAACAGCATAGTGTCATCACTGTTGCTATTGGTACAAGACTTCTCTGTGTTCAAATGAAATGACGGTCTCTCTGTCAACATGTATGCCAAGAAACAAAGCTGGGTTTTTCATGAGTTCTCATTGATTTACTGGCTGTGTAAATAAACTCAGGGATAGTCAACAAATATGACTAGGGAATGTGTAATTTCCAGATGTCTTGCAGGAGCCAAAAGAGTCAGGTGTGTGGCTCCTCCCTGACCACCACAGAGATGAGCCTTGTTTGGACGAGTAGAACTCTAGCATGCAAGCTGGGGTTGCAGGGACCACTACTTTTTAAGATAATGAGCATGGAAGAAATGGGAGGGTACTTCCCAAGGTTCATGGCAGTGAAATGAAAAACTAACTTCATTTTGGTGCCCCAAATGTTTGAAATTCCATACCTAGGAAGAAGTCTTCAAAGTGTTCCATGATAGTATGTATGTTGGAAAAAAATTTTTTTGATGGATTTCAAAAATCTTTACTCCTCAAAATAGACTCATCCTCTAATTCTATTTTTCCACAGCTTAGTGGAGAACACATGTATAGACATTATCATTCTTTAGTCCTTTTATGAATAAATTGCATCTTTTTCTCTATCATGACTTAAGAAAAATATTATCAAGGGAAACATTTTAATTCCCCAATCCACCAAAGAAAATTTATGATATTTAATTTCTTTTAGGAATTATAGTTCCCTTTTATTCTCTGTGTGTGTGATAGAGCCAGAATAATGCTGTATTCAGTTATCATTAGAAACTCCCAAATATGTTTAGTACACTGAATAACTTCATAATTTCTGAATCAAGAAAGAAAGCTTATTTTTTAAACAATTCACATTATAGAGCATTTTATTTGTTTTCTCCTTTTAAGATATTCATAGACTTTTTATGTTTATGTATTTGAGATTGAGCACCTAACTTTCTGCCACACTCAATGACTAGAAATAGCAGAGTAATGGTAAATAATGGATGTAATAGCAATTTGTTCCTATTTTAATGAAAGTTACATGTTTTCTAATATACTGCTTTGAAATGGTTAATTTCATAGTAAACCCCTTTTGTTCTATTATTTGAGTATCAAGAGCAGGCGTGTGGTGCTGCAGTCAAGACCCCATTTGGAATGCCCACATCCCACATCAGAGCACCCACTTCCTGCCAACCACACCCTCTGAGCCAACGGGTGATGGATCAGCGACTTAGCTCTCTGCCACTCCTGTGAGATCCAGATTGTGTTCCGAGCTCCTGGCTTTGGCCTGACCTAGCCTGGTCCCAGCAGTTGCAGACACTGGGGAGTAAACAGAGCAGATGGAAGGTCTCTGTCACTCTCTCTCCTCATCAGATAAATCATGCATTCATAGATAGATAAATAGATAAGCAAAATTTTAACCTCATAATGGGAAAATGAACATTAATAAATGTCATTGTGTCATTGAAATAATTAAGTGTGCTCCCATTTGGCCTGTGATTGTGGTACATTATATTAGTACATGTTCTAAAGTTATTCTCCTCTCTCCTGGGAGAATTCTACTATTCCATAGGATGTGATACTTTTAGTAAGTTGTCAAATTTGATTACACAATATTCCTTTTTAGTATTTTAACATAAATGCTTGATACGCACTGTTTTAAAGACAAGGTTAAAGACAAACTCTTCTAGACTCATTCTTGTTTGTATCAGAGAAAACTGAATTGGAAAATAAGGAATTTATTGATGTCTCTTTTTCGTTGTCTTTTTGTAATCTCTTATCCAGACCATAAAAAGTATTTTCTTTTTGTGAATTCACCAGGTACTTAGCCTCTCTCAAAGTACTCATCCTACTGTTTCTCATGTCCATACAATCCCTGTATTTGTCTTTTCTTCTCATATGAATGATCTACATCTTAAACTGGAGATTCTCCCATCTTTCCCACTTAGGCACCAACTGTTGTCCGCCTTATCATATGTCGGTGTCCAAGGGCTTACGTATAGGCATAAGCAGGCACCCCAGTAAAACACAGAACCAGCCTTTATCTGTCTGCATCAGGTGGCTGCTCTGTTCTGGTTTTGAGCATAGATTACAAAGAAAACCAGTTACTTCAGTCAATTTTCCTAACCTAAGATGAAATACAGTGCTCCACAGCACAGCAGGGTGATTATAATTTATAGTAATGGATAATGCACTATATACAGAATAGGAGGAGAAGAGCTAGACACCCCGAGCATGGAGGAAGGATTGAGAGGTGGTGGTATTGATTGCCCGATTTGATCAGTTTACACAGTATTCATTTACTGAAGCTGCACTAAGCCCCCAAAGGGACACAAGTATTACATGTCAATAAATAACTAGAAGCATTAAAATAAGAAAAAATTAAATATATCTGTTGTTATCTAAAACACCAGAATTGGCACTATGGCATGGTAGGCTGTGCCACATGGGTGCTGATTTAAGTCCTGGCTACTCCAAATCCATTCCAGATCTCAATAGCATGCCTAAGAAGGCAGCAAAGGACAGCTCAAGTACTTGGACCCCTGCACCCATGTTGGAGACCCAGAAGAAGTTCAGGGCTCTTGGCTTTGGTCTTACCCAGCCCTGACCATTGCAGCCATTTGGAGAACAAACCAACACATGGAAAATCACTCTGCCTTTGGAATACACAGATTTTTTTTCTATAGAAAAATTCTTTTAAATTAAAAATCTAATACTCATCACTTATAAATTATGGTTCTCATCACATACAAATTCAATTATTTATTTCAATTGCTGATTTCGTAAGGTAAACCTTACAAAATTCATAGCTCCCTTCCAGATAGAGTCTAAGGCCCCCCATGATTTGTGCTGTGTTGGGAATATATTTTGTGCTTACCTCCCATTACTGTGGTTGCCTTCTTCCAGATGTGGTGTGATGGAATGGCACTTTTCACACCTACACATGGCACGCAAGTAGCTTCAAAGACTGGGCAGGGCCCAGTGCAGTAGCCCAGGTGGTTAAAGTCCTTGTCTTGCCTGTGCCAGAATCCTAAATGGGTGCTGATTGATATCCCAGCTACTCCACTTCCTTTCCAGTTTCGTGCTTGTGGCCTAGGAAAGCAGTTGAGAATGGTCTAAAGCCTTGAGACTGTATTCCCACATGGGAGACCCAAAAGATGCTCCTAGCTCCTGGCTTCGGATCAGCTCAGCTCTGGCCCATCATTGTGGCTACTTGAGGATGAATCAGTGACTGGAAAATCTTTCTTTCTCTCTGTCTCTCCTTATTTCCGTAAATCCAACTTTCCAGTAAAAATATAATAATATTAATAAAATTTTTAAAAATACTAAAAATGAAGAATCACAGCCAAAATGATGATGATGATGATGATATGATGGAAGCAAAAGAAATGACAACAAAAATGAATGGAAAGTCATGTGATCCAGAGATTCCATTTTAGAGAAATTGAAGATACACACTTGCATATCCAGAAAATGCCTACTGGAAGAGGTATTTATACATTCATGTTCATAGCAGTTTTATTTACCATAGCCAAAAAGTGGAAGCAATCCAAGTATCTGCTGACAGGTGAATGGATAAACAAAATATGGTATGTATGCCTAACTCAGCAGTCCAACATACCACAGCCTAGGACTACAGCTTTACCTCCAATAGCAGCATGTGATGGACATCAGCAAACATAATTCATTTAAGATTAGAGAGTAAGGAATCCTGCTGCATGTTATGATGTGTGTGAACCCTGAGGACCTTGTGCTAAATGAAATCAACCAGTCACAAAAAGACAAATACTACATGATCCCACTTATATGAGATACCTGGTATTGTCAAACTCAAGAGACAGGACAGTGGTGGTTTCTAGGCACAGAAAGAAAAGGAAGCCATTGTTTAAGTGATCCAAATGCTCAGTTTTACAAGAGCAAATTACTACTGAGGATGAATAGTGGTGATGGTTGCACAACCATATCAATGCTTTAGTGCCACTGAGTTATTTACTTTAAAGAAAGTGAAGATAGGGACCAGGACCATGGCATAGTAGGCTAAGTGTAAGCCTCTGCCTGCAATACCAGCATCCCATACGGGCCTGGGTTTGTGTCCCAGTTGTTTTATTTCCCATTCAGTTCCCAACCTGTGGCCTTGGAAAGCAGCAGAAGTTGGCTCAAGTGTTTGGGTCCCTGCACCCACATGGGAGACACAGAGGAAACTCCTGGCTTTGGATCGAGTCAGCTCCAGTTGTGCAGTGATTTGGGGAGTGAACCAGTGGATGGATGATCTCTGTTTCTCTGTCTCTCCTGTGTGTAAATCTGCCTTTCAAATAAAAATATTTTTTAAAGTAAAGATGGTAGATCTCATATGTGAATTTTGTAACAATCTTTTAAAATGTAAACAGAGGAGACTGAACTGTTTGAGCTAGACTCAAAATGTAGGCCTGGCATCAGGGCAGAACTCCAGTTGGTGACTCGTCTGAGTCCTTGCTAACCTTTCATGCCATCCTTTCTGGGAGTGAGCATTAAGCCAACATTTTTGACCCAGGGCTTCCCCCAAGTAACCCGAGTCCTTCTTCTTCTCCTTAGGGTGTTGAATACCACATTATTTGAAAGTTGGGAGATCGTTGGACCTTACCCTTCCTGGTGGGTTTTTAACCTCCTGCTGTTGCTAATACAAGGATTAAACTGCTTCTGGTCTTACTTGATTGTCAAAATAGCTTGCAAAGCTGTCTCAAAAGGCAAGGTAAGCCAAAATTCACACTTTCCTTGTGTCCAGGAGCGTTGTTTCGGTTCATCTAAATGCAGCTATTGTTGTTTCAGATTTCATCAAACCGGTGCTATTTTTTTTTTAATTGAGCAAGGCCACTTACAAACACAAGGCAAATTTTTGTGTTCTTCTCATTGCTCATTTTTATTTGTCAGTATTGCTAGTGACACTCAATATTCTACATATCCACATATCTAATGATGATATATTATTTACCGTGTTCTTTGATTTCCCTCGGTCCCTCTCTAATTAGACGTATACTCTAGAAATGGAATGACTTCCTTTTATGAGAAACGTTGCTGGATACAATCTGCCCATTGAAACAATCCTTTCTCTGAAATGACTTAAATGCATTCATCGTTGACTTTTCCAACCAAAATGTGTTAAAATTTTTGTGGTTTAGAAAGGTCTCAGGAGGCTGATTGGAATAAATAGTTTCCTGAGCCCTGGGTCCTCTGTGTTGAACAATAACTTTTCCAGATCATTCTCTGTGACATTTTCTTATATTCATTGTTTGTTCTCTTCCTTCTGCCCCCCCGGAAGGCTGGGAAGTGGAACCCCTTACATGTAAGTTTTTCTTCCGCTCTCTACCCTTGTCCTGGTACCACTTGCCTGCTGGAAGGCCACACAAATGCTCTTGTCCCTCGCATAATGTTCTGTCTAATCTGTTGGCACTGACTGGAGGCTCTATGTGAGGCAAAGTTTCCATTAGCTGCAAAGAACTCTAGGTACAGCCACACTAGTGCCCTTCTGTGTAAGCTTATATTCTGCTAAATTTTGCATGACCCAATGAGAAGGAGAAGAGGTTCTTTCGCTGGTGTTTGATATGTTACTAAAAGACAGAAATAGACCAAAGGCAAGTATGTGAAACAGAACTAGTTGGGGGATAGAAGAGAAGCCGTGCCGTGCAGGATGGAACCCTGAGGGTCAGCTGTTTGCCTGCTCTCCCCAGGGCCACATTGACCTTCCCCAGAGCAACAACACTGCCCTCTTTCCCAGAGCAGTTGGAACGTACAGTTGTGTCCCAAGAAGTCAGCTCTCTGCATCGGTTCCTGTGTAAAGCTAAAATGTTTCAGTTAATTGTTTAGAAACTCAAGTTCCTTTGTCTCTGTAATCACTTCCCCTTTAAGATGAATATGCCTTTCTGTTTAAACTTTCCTTGCCCTCATTTGGCTGCAAATTAAACCACTGTACACGTTACTGTCAGAGTAATAATCACTGAAAATGCAAGATGCCTTAGATTACTTTCCCTGTGGCTTGTGTCCTTGCATTGTCCACCAGACTTGCAGACATCTTGCCAACTCACTGCTTCAACTGCACCAATAAGCAGACTCACACTCCATGCCAGATTTGCTGCAACTGAAGATTCAGTATAACCATGAGTTATTTTCCTGTGGCTTATTTGGAAATATGAGAGATTGTCCTTTCTTTGAAGGTAGAGTTTCCAAATGCAATTTCTAATATTCTAATATTCTTACTTTGCATCAATTCACTCACTTGTTTAAACTGAAATTTCATAGGAGCAGCTTAATTCATAACAAATAGACTTATAAACATAATGGAGCTGTATTACAATGCTGTCTTTGTGACCCACATTTTCTAAATTAAAGTGTCCTTATCCTCCATGCACTTTGGAGATGCTTCTATGATTTCAGCCTCATCTTAAGAGCCATTTCAGTGGCTTTTGTTTTTTAAGACATTTCCTCCCTCACTGGTTGGAGTGGAGTAATATTCCTACCTTTCACTTTCTCTTGTCCCTGCCCCCTAACAGACATAACATTCTCTCGCAATAATGGTTTGGGGTGAATTCTAGTATTCTCAAGGTGGAGTGTTATGGTAGCACAGAATGGATATGATATTAAAAAGAACCCCCCAGCTAATTTTGATATACCTCTCCGGGGTCTCTGCCCACTCCCCAACCTGCTTACTGAAGAGTCACAGAGGACTTGATTAGGGAAATATCTATGGCGCTAGTCAGGTCCTTTTGGCCACCCTCACATAAAAACTCAGTCAATGATATTGAGTGAATTGACAACCTTAGAAAGTGTTGACCAGCGTGATAGCGTAATGGTTTAGGTCCTCTCCTTGAATGCACCAGGATCCCATATGGGTGCCGGTTCTAATCCCAGTGGCCCCGCTTCCCATCCAGCTCCCTGCCTGTGGCCTGAGAAAGCAGTCAAGGACAGCCCAAGACTTTGGTACCCTGCACCTGCATGGCAGACCCATGAGCGGTCCTGGCTTCGGATTGGCTCAGCTCCAGCCGTTGTGGCCGCCAGGGGAGTGAACCATTGGACGGAAGATCTTCCTCTCTGTCTCTCCTCTCTGTATTTCCAACTTTCCAATAAAAATAAATAAATCTTTAAAAAAATCTTGACTACATTTTAGAATTACACAATTGGAGATCCAAGCAATTTGATTTCTCTTAAAATTACATCCTTGCTAGATAGTGAATTTTTTTTTTCAAGTATTCATGTATGGATCTGTATTCTGGTACTTTTTTTTCCTCCTTGTTGCTGTTTTCATTAATTAAGGAGACTGGATAGAGGATTGGAGAAGCTTGGCAAGATGGGAGCCAGTTAATGATCCCATCAGTAGATTTTCCTTGCAAAATAGTTTAAGCTGGATCTCAGCCAGCAGTATTCTTAAAATATTGCCTGTTTCCATTATTGGTTATGTGATCCACTTGTATAAATCACAATCTCCGATTAATCTCCCAGACATAAAAGTGTCAAATCATAAAGCAATGCGTTACAAAGTCAAATAGGAATGACTTTTTTAACCATGTGAGCTGCAGGATCTCTTCATCAGTGTGATTAATTAAGAGCTGACTTCAAAGAGATCCCAAGGAAAATATGATCTTTACAGAGTAAATTGATCCTCTTGTGCCAGATTCCTGTAATTTCATTCCTGTAGTACAATATGTCACGTTAGGGGTGTGAGTGGGATTTATGGTCTTGCAAATTCTGTGCATCAAAAAAAAAACCTTAAAAAAGTCACACATGTTCAGCCTTCTGTGATGTACCTTAGATCCTTTCACAGCTGGCTTTGGTCACTCGGAGTGCATTTCTGCTCTCAATGGGAGGTTATCGCAATGGTGATGTTCTTTTCTTGGTTTTTTTTTTTTTTTGTTGTTGTTGTTTTGTTTTGTTTTGTTTTGTTTTGTTTTAACATTTGGATCAGTTCACCTGCCTATGTGGTTGCATGTGCTTCTGAGCATGCCATACATCATGACTCGCTAGGAGCTGGTTACACTCATTGACTTGCATTCTACAGGTGTCCAAGGATGACCGAAGTGACATTGAGTCCAGCTCAGATGAGGATGACTCAGAACCTGCAGGGAAGAACTCGCATGCTGCAACAACCACCAATGGGACCAGTGGTACCAACGGGTATCTCCTGACTGGTCCTTGCCCCATGGATGATTAATTGTCTGCAACTACAAATCCCGAACAAAGTGAACTGTTTGTTCCTGGAAGTATTTAATAAAATGCAAATGCAGTTCCTTTCATAATATCTCAGCACCAGAAACAAAAATTAGGATTATCAAAGCATTTTTGAATAGTGCACTGCCATATGTCCTATCTGTGAATGAAGAAGAATTACCATTCTCTACACGTAGGCATGCTCTATGTAACTGACACAAGGGAACGGTATTTGTATTTGTACTGTCATGGACTGTTATTTATTTTTTTGTATTTGTTTGTAAATCTGTGGACAAAAGAGGGTTTCCTCACTCCTTGTGCTCCCTGGGTTCCTGGCAGTGAAGGGAGATGCTCTGTCTGCTCCTACCCCTTTCTGCTGCTGAAGTCCGAGTGCTAGGGGCATCAGCTTGATTTGCCACTTAGAGCAAGCGCAGCTAGTGCTAGATCCCCACGTAGACTGAACAGCTTTGCTTTCTTTGTGTTACCATGCCCATGTTGAAACTGCCCCCATGTCAGTGGCCGTTCTCCTGGTGTGAAGATTAAACAGAACGGGTTGGGTTTTTAAATTGTCACTCTTCATGACAATATGGCAGCTCGAGTGATAGATGCCAGTTATTAGGAGACTTTTGATATGAAATTGCTTTGGAATGCGATAAAGACCTGTTGCCTTCTATTAAACATATCCCAGAAAAACTTTCTTCTCACTAAAACTGAGTAACAAAGCACTCCCACTTTTTTGTTTGACTCTGTGAAAACTTATTAGGTTTCAGCATGTTTTTTCACCCTCAAACAATCTCTATAACAAAATAGCACAAATTTTGTTTAGACAAAGAATACAACCACAAGCAAAATTAATGAAGAACATGTTTCAGCATACCTTCTACATGGCAGTGTTATTGATACACAGATAAGAAAACCATATACAGATACCAAAGATCTTATCTATTCTTCTAACTTTTCATTAGAGGGAATACAATGGGCGTACAAATACGTACTTTATAAATCAAATGACCATTGCCTAAAACAAGAATGCAGAATAAAAATGCAGCAACAATAACATGTGGCTCAGGGCACAGGGCTCATGGCAGCAAAGTACAGAGCATTCCATATCTTGAAAAAAAATGAATTACAGCTTTGTGCCCAGAGTATCCAACTTGTGAAGGAATGTCCCTAACCGAAGCTTCTTGCTGTGGTATTAAATCTTTAAAAATGTATGTGTCTGTTATAGCCCAGAGCAAAGAGGCTTGAAAAAAAATCTATCTGCTTATTTATTGAAAAAATATATAAACAATTCTGCCAGTAGAAATGTAGAATTTTTGTTTCACGAAGCAGGCATGTGTCTGGGAATGTAACTTGTGGATGGTTGAGTCTGTGAGACTAACTGTGAAACCACCAGGACATCTGCTAAAATGAAGCTATATAAAAAGTAAGATCAACCACATTGTAGCTGAAAATTTGGAGGCATAAATTCCCCTCCTTATCTACTAACATATGGAACGTCTTTGCCTCACGTCAGTGTCTGGTTCGGGTCCTCACAACAGGTAGTATGATGAGAGGGCCACAGTGTATCCCAGTTGCAACATCCTGGCACTCTGTAGCACAGAAGAATCATTTCAGAAAAGTCAGCTTCTAAAGTAAAACTTACAAGAAACTCACAAGATGCCATAAATTGACTGTGTTGTTGGCAAAGGCAACAAGAATGGGGACTAAGTGTGTGCAGCCTCCCTGGTTGATGGGAATCTTGCAGCACGGTCCTCTACAGATTTTTAGTTCATTTTACATTTTAGAGCAACAAGTTCTGTCTGACTAATTGAAGTGGAGTTTGTAGGCCTTTTAGTAGAATGTCTCTGTCGACTCTTCTCCTTGGTGACCTGCCAAGGCTGAGAGAGTAAAAGAGGTGAGGTGTGTGAGCTCCCACCTGTGCCAAGTGCTAGTTTTGGAAGTGTATTTGTAAATACAGCTGTAGGTTAGTGAGAGTGCTGTTCTCATTCAGTAACTAATAGCCTGTATTGATACCAACTTCCTCCTGGTCACATTCAAACTTTTCCAGGGTGTGTACAAAGGGGTATGTAGAGAGAACTCCAGAAAAAGTAATGTTATCTCCAGTGTTACCACTTTTCTGGATATCTTAGTTGGGGGGAAGTAGAAAATTGAGTAGAATTTGGCCTTAGGTCAATACATGATATAAAAATGTATGATCCATGTATGTATATGTATGTTTTCCAAAAAATGTGATAAAACCAAAATATCACTTACTCATCCTTCTCCATATTCTTTTCACAAAATTCATCCACCATGGCCGTAGACATTTCTCTTCTTGATTATCCTCTTTGTTCCTGCACTTCACCCAGCTGAAAGTGATGAAATCCATCAGCCTCTCCGCCACAGAGCTAAATATGGCAAGGTCTAGGTCATGGAGCACCAAGGCCAGCCCAGAGCAAGGTCTAGAGCAAGGTCTAGGTCATAGAGCACCAAGGCCAGCCCAGAAGCCAAATGCAGCTCACATTTCCAAATTTGGTGTCATGGGTGTTGACAGTCGGGTAGCAATGATCAGTGTTTCAGATTATTCAAGTCTGTTGTAAAAAAAAAAATGCCTGTGATGCTGCCTCCCCTGGGGGTCAGTAACGTACTACTGTTGCTGAGCTACTGGACAGAGAGCATCCTGAGATGCAATCATATAATGACACTGCACTGGAAAGGATGAAAGAGGCAGGACATGCAGGCAGGAAGGAAGATTGCATCAGTTCACCAAGTGGTGGGTGAACTCCACATCCAGTTGTGTTGTCAAACCTCCCATTCTAAGTATTTGAGCAGACTGCCTTCATCCTGGATGCAAAGGGCCAGGCTCCTCCACTATGTCTTCCAACCTCATTGTTATTTGGGGTAACAAGTGAGATTTCAGCTTGCCCAAGTGTTTGCTGAAGACCCATCTGCTCTCTTGAAAAAACTTTACAGATACCTGTGACTGTCACCAATCTGTTCATGACTTCTGAAATAATTTTTTTGACCCTGTGTTGGAAGTCTTGATGCCAGAGTTGCCTGAATATTTCATCTTTTTTTTTTTTTCAATTTGAGAAAAGGTATACTGAATAATTCCAGAGGTGTTCAAGATTCCCTTTCTCACTATGTGGGATGATGTCATTATAGCCAGAGAAGCTGCAAGAAATCCCTGGGAGATAAAAGTTTAAGTGTTTACATTTTATGTGGCCTTTGCAGTCCTAAGGTTCTGCTTGACTACTTTCCCCCTCGTTGTCTTCTGCTGATTTCTGCCTTGTGAGTAAACAAGTAAGCCCTGAAGGATTTCTAAATTCCAAATAAGAAAAAATTGAGTAAAATAGAGTTAGTCTGATAGGAAAATGATCATGTTGCATTGGCAATGTCTACATAGCCTATGTGGAAAGATAAAACAAAATGAGCTTCTAGTACTACAGAGAAAATAATCATAAAAAGTTCACTACTCATAGACAGTTCTTAACAAAAATATAGAACTTTTTTTCCAAATGAAACTAATGCCTCAGGATCCTTTGTGGTTTCTCTTGGTGAAATGAACTTGTGCCATTTTTGAAATTATCACATAGTCATTAACACTGCTGCGACCTGTCACGGTTTAAGTTCATTTACTTTTATGTGCAATGTTCCCTCCCCTCCCCTAGAGGATACTCTCTAGATGCTGAGAAGTGTTCATGCTGCCGAGGTGGCATAGAAGATGTTGGTTTTCATGGAGAAAATTATATTGAAGAACAAAGAGCATCATACGTATTTTTAATAAGATCTGCAAGCACTCAGAGGGACAACTTAGCCTTTTCTAGATATTTCCCATTTGAGTTCCCCCCAAAGCCCTTGTAAGGAATGCATTAACAAGAGACACACATCAAAATCCCCCAGATTACAGAAGTTATGGGAGTCCCTGCAGCGGCTTAGCACAGGGTGGGGCACTCGCAGCATTGCCCAGGAAATTTCAGCAGGGGATCATCAATCAGCCTATGACCTGGTTAGTTTGGTTTTTGTTTGGTTGTTAAATTTCAGTCATTCACACTGCTTTCAGCCTCATGATAAAAGAAAACCAGGATCTTGCCATTTTCTTGTGTTAGACTTCCCAGTAACCTTTGACTGTGTGTGTGCGCGCGCCATTTTTCTGAAAGCCACACTGTATCTGGGGTGTGTTTAAACGCACAGCTCCATGAGCACCCACAAAGTAGGGAACAGCACCGCTGAATGGTTTCTGTTTTCGTGAAAAATTAGATGTCACTGAAATCTTTCTTCCTTTTTTAAAATCCACAATAATTTTTTGATGTTATTATGAAGTTGCCCTTAGGAATTTATAAAGACTTGCTGCAAAGAAGCAATTTAGCTCTCAGACAAGAGAAAAAAGTTAAATGACCATTCTGGAACATTAATTTAGAGCTCCATTGTGTTACATGTGAAACACACACACACACTTGATTTTCCAGTGTTTTCTAAAGCCCCAAAGCTCATGACTTCAGTTTACCCACCTCATCATCATTCACCTCCACACCACTTATTGTCAGGGAAGAAGATGATGGTTAGATGTTGGATTTGATTTTTTTTTTCCCTCCATTTACAGTAAGAGGAGAGTTAACAAATTCACTCGTTAAGACAATTCAGTGCTTGAGCATGTCTGTCAGATGTGAAATGATGTACTGTTAGCCAATTTGGGTGATTTTGTGTATTGTTATTGTGTTTTGCTGATTTTTATATGGAAATATAATTATTCATCCTTGATCTCTGGAAGCAATCATTGTTATAAGGATCATTTTCCTTTGGAAACACTTTCATAATAAAGATAAGTATGAAAGAAAGCAGTGTGAGTAGCTGTCCTAACTAGCTGTTGTTGAGAATTCAGCACACCTTGTTAGGTGGGATTCTTGCGGGGCTCACCTCAACCTAGGAGTTTCTTACAAACCTCCTCAAATCCCAATGTTGCCATGATATTGAGAATGTCTGATTTCATGATCGTGTATAGTAACTGTTCAGATACCAAGAAATAGAAGGCAAGCATCTAGCTTAGCCCCCATCCCAGACTGTCTCCTGACTGCAGCTTCCTGCTAATGCAGACCCCCGGAGGTGGCAGGAAAAGCTCAAGCGACTAGGTTCCTGTCACCCATGTGGGAGACCTAGATTGCATTCTGGGTCATGGTCAGCTATTGTGGGCTTCTAGGGGAGTGAGCAAGTGGTGGGAGTTCCATCTCTCTCAGTATCTCTCTCTCTGACTCGCTGCCTCTCAATAAATAAATTTTAATAAAGATATAAAAGCTTCAATATTAAATGTTATCTAGTGGGGCCAGCATTATAGCATAGTGCATAAATCCGCCATCTGCAACACTGGCATCCCATATGGGCTACAGTCTCAGCTGCTCCACTTGTGATCCAGCTCCCTAGTAATGCCTTGGCAAAAAATAGTAAAAGATGACCCAAAAGCTTGGACACCTGCATCCACACTGGAAAGCTGGGTGAAGCTCTTGGTTCCTCACTTCAACCTAGCCTAGCTCTGGACATTGGGATCATTTCAGCAGTGAACCAGCAGATAGAAGATCCCTCTTGCTTGATCTCTCCAACTCTCTCGCTCTGTAACTCTGCCTTTCAAAAAAATAACGTAAATTCTATGTAGCACTTACAATGGTAGAGATCCCAATTTAAATCCAGCAGACGATGCTGCCTTTACCAAATTATAAAAAAGGATTTAGGACAGCAACCCAAAGCATGATGCACAGCTGCTCAGCCGATGGCATCCACCCAGTCTGCCCTACTTTGTTAGACCTCCTGCCCCCTCTCTCCATCTTCCCTGTGAAGCTGCGTTCCCCAAGTTGCTCCTCTTCTGCCTTGAGTTCATATCATAGAGTTTTTCAAAAGCTGCAAAAATAGCACAGCGTATCAACCAGCATCAGTTTTAGGTTAAAAACAAAACAACTAAACCTGCCCTATTTTTAATTATCATGTACAACAACAAACTGACTCTAAGAACACATTATTCTAATAAATATAACCACATACATTTCTCTGAGGTGCAACAAAAATGGATTTTTATGTAAATACAACATTCTGGAAGCTATGGACTCTGCCAGTTGTATAAATAGCATAATCCAACACTGTAAGTATCTCTCTCAAATAGCAATGAGAACACTCAGCTTCTGTGTCAAACATCTTCCTTGTTGCTGAAGCTGCCACATCCAACCTAATTCTGCCAGCTCTGAACTCCCAATGTTTACCCTAAGGAGTTAAAAATGCATCCACATGGAAATATGCACGTGGATGTCTACATTACAAAACTGGAAGCAACTGAGATGTCCTTCAGTGGACGAATGGATGAATAATCTGACCCATCCAGATAAGGAAATAGCACTTAAAGAGAGAACGAGAGATGTGGACTCCCAAGTCATGAAAAATTTGGAGGAAACTTAAATGTCTATTACTATGAGGAGGAGGAAGTCAGACCGAAAAGATAACATACATATTTGTGATTCCAATTATAGGACATCCTCCAGAAGACAAGAATGTGGGGGAAAAAGCAGTGATGGAGGAATGAACAGGTGGGACAGAGGATTCTTAGGGTAGTTAAATGACTACAACACTCTACGGATGGAGAATGTGACTCCGTGTTAGGTCAAGCCCTTGAATGTGAAACACTAGGATGAAGCCCAGTGTACCCTGTGGACCTCGGGTGATGGCGTGTGAGGCAGCTTCACGGATGTAATCAATACACGGGTCTGTTGGGAGATGTTGGCAATGGGGGAGGTTGAGCATGTAGGGAGGCAGAATCTCTGTATCTTCCTGTACACAGGTTGTTCTTCCTGTGAAACAAAATCTTTTCAAAATAAAGAAATAATGAGTATAATTTTCTATAAAGTCTCACAGAATATTTACCTTAGAATTGTGACAACATTTCACAATAGGAAAATTCTTTGCCCCATCCTACCAACTTGAAGTCTAAGATCAAAGTGGAGTCACGGTGGATTTTCTCTGCGATCTGTCTTCTTGGGTCACAGATGGCCAGCCTCCTTTTGGTTATGCCTTCATATGGTCTTCCCTCAGTGTGTCTGGGTCCTCATCTGCTTCCTCACATGGACAACAATCATCCTGGATTGGCACCTGCCCAGAGGACATACGTTTACCTTCATCATCTCTTTTTAAGTTCTGTATCCGATATTACCTCATCCTGAGGCAGTGGGGATTAGGATTTCAACATAAATTTGAGGAAGATATGATTCTTGTCCTTAACACCAGGCAGTTTCACATAGTAATAGAGAAACTAGGTGACTGTGTGACTTCTAGTCAGATTGCAGGGTTACAGACACACTGGGGACAGGTGATTTGAACCACACTAGTGAGAGCAGCTTAGAGAGGATCTTGTGTAGGAGCAGTCTGAGCACTGGGAGCCTGAAGAATCAAGCATTCAGGGATAGGAGGGAATGGAGGTTAGTTATTCAGTGAGCCGGGTTCTAAGAGTGGGCTGAAAAGCTCATTGGGAATAAGGCAAGGGTGAGTATTGAGTGTGGCAGAGTGAGAAAGTTACAGGAAATGAAAGGGAAATCACCTTCTCTCCCCTTTTGTGAGTCTAGCAGTTATTTGGTTCTTGAGGGTTAAATGCTCATCTCCTACTAGTTTTACTGACAGTTTGCTAATACATGGAACTGTCTAGTCAAAAGGAATCAACATGCAGGAATGGGTTAAGCTTTGGCTTGGAATACCCTCATCCCATATTAGAGTATCTGGTTCAAGTCCCAAAACTCCAGGCTCTGGGTACAGCTTCTGCTAATGCACTTGGAAAGCCACATATGATGGTCCAAATCCTCACACATGCAAACCCAGGTGGAGCTCCTGTCACTCTACCTTTTAAGTAAATAAAGAATAATTTTTAAAAATGTAAAGCAACATGTAGGATGTCAGGCCAGTTGGAATCTTGCAAGCAAGGGTGAATTCAAAAGTTCCCTAGCATTTTGTAAGAGCAATGAATACCTTTTCTCTCTCAGTTCAAAGTGCTACTTAGTACATAAACCAGATCATTGACATACTGTAGTTCTCGGGGGCTCCACTTCTAATCCAGCTCCTTATTCATGGCCTGGGAAAGCAGTATGTGGAAGATGACCCAAGGGATTGGGACTCTACATCCCTACCCCTGTGAGAGACCTGGAAGAAGATCCTGGATCCCAGCTTTGGACCAGCACAGCACCAGCCACCTCCACCATTTGGGGAGTTACCCAGCAGATGGAAAATCTCTCTGTGTATCTCTCCTCTCTGTAAATCTGCCTTTCCAATAAAAATAAATTTAAAAAAGAAATAACATGGGAGATCTTCAAAAAGTTGATTGAAATGCATATTGTGCAAACACTAGGCATACATTTCAAAAGTGTTTGCAACAAAGCAAACATTCCTTTTAAGTATATTTTACATGAAAATGCTACAGTACACCCATATGTATGTGAATCAAATTTAACAAGATAAATGTTCCTGAAAATCATAGTTGCTCTACAGATAAATTACTAAAATTATCATCACTGATAGGACAGTAATTAACATAAAAGTTCAGAGGACAGCACCCAATGTGATGGCTCAATGGCTAAATCCTCATCTTGTGAGCACCCCATATGCATGCTGGTTCCTGTCCCAGCTGTTCCACTTCCCATTCAGCTCTCTACTTCTGGCCTGAAAAAGCAGTGTAGGATGGCCCAAACCGTTGGGACCCTACACCTGCATGGGAGACCTGGAAGAAGCTCCTGGCTCCTGGCTTCAGATCAGCTCAGTTGCAGCCAGGGCAGGCATTTGGGGAGTGAGCCAACAGATGAAAGACCTTTGTCTTTCTGTCTGTCTATAAATCTGCTTTTCCAATAAAAATAAATAAATCTTTTATTTAAAAAAAGTTCAGAGAGGCTGATTTCAGATTAGGTAAAAACCTTCAAGGAAGAGAATCAAGATGGTGGAATAGGGTAAAGGCACATTTAAATGGAGAATCATTAACCAGGGTGAAGTAGAGAAGGCACATTCCAGGAAATAGGAGGCAGAGGAGCACCTAGCTACTGATGGACACAGGAAAGCAGCAGAGATAGTGGTGTGGGGTTACAGGGACCAGATATCCCAGTGGCATTCAGCAAGCAGTGATCTGAGCTCCACCAGTGGCCAGAACTCCACCAGTAACCAGGTGGGAAAGGAAGCTCACCAGGAACTTGATAGGTGAGCCCAGATAAAGAACTGTCCAGCCTGCTGGTTTGTTTGATTTGGTCGGGAGAGAGAATAGCAGATCCCAAACAGGAGGTGGGGGAACAACAAAGATTTCACACCCGAGACTCTCAGTAGAGCCAAATCAGGCTCCATCTAGTGTAGGGAAGCAAAGGCAAAGTGGGACAGGGTTGCACATGCACTAAGCTGGGAGCGAATTCATTTCTGGCTCAGTGAACCGCAACGGCCTGACATCCTACAGGTTCCACCCAAAACAGGTCTGGATAGCCCCCAGACCTCATAGCCAGCAGATCCAGAACTCCACAAGTGGCACATCAGGTGTTGTTTTACAGTGTGACAAAGGCTTTGAAGTTGCAGGCACACAGTGAGCTGCACATGCACTGAGCCGGAAGTGAACTCACTGCGCTCAGTGCATTGCACTGGTCCCACATCGAAGAAAAATGCCAATTTTTGCATCTTATGACTCAAAATAAGTCCATGTGGACCTCAGACCCAACAGCCAGCAAGTTCCGGCAAATCAGCACCACCAACATCCTAGCTATTTAGAATACCTGGTGTCTCCCTAATCCTGGGAACTGCTAGAACTAGAAGTGGGAGAAAGGTTATACAGACAGCAGTGTAGCCTCAGCATGGAGTCACAGGCAGTTGAGAGTGGTGAGCCAGGAGCTGGGGCTCCAGATTCCATGGTGGAAGGCAAACATAAGAGCCCAGATCTGAAACTCGCTGGAGGGAGTGGCACAAGTGACTGCAAACAAAGAACCAGGTACCAACTGCAATAAGTAAAATCAAATTGCAGACCTGAGGGTGACACAACTTAGAAACTTGCCCTAAGGAGAAGAATCTGCTTCCCAGAAGTACAATGACCAAGAGCACAGAAGAATATTATTGAATATTATACACCTATACATCCTATTTTGCTACTACCATTTATTTTTATTTTAATCCAGTGTATGATTGGACACTTTTGTCAAAAAAATAAATTGTCTACATTTATGTGGATTAAAAACGAATATTATTAACATTATAATAATATTAATAATGGTTATTAACATTAACTAATACTATTGAAGATTCCCAAAGGAGCAAAAGCGTTTGGCAACCTCAGAGTTAACTGAAGAATACATTGAGAAAATGGGGAATACAGAATTCAAATCACTTTTTATAAAGCTTCTTATCAACAACAAGAAGCACATGCAGGAATTTAAGCAATAGATCATACAGGAAATAGCAACACTGAAATGAAATCAAGCCAAGTTATTGGAAATAAAGGATGCAACAGAGCAAATTAAAATTCAGTGGAAAGTCTCAATAATAGAATGATTGAGGCAGAAGAAAGGAGCTCAGAATTGGAAGATAATCTTGTCACAGTGGGGAAACAATCAAAAACCTGGAAGCAGAGCTGGGTCAAGCTACAAAAAAAGTATTCAAGAGTCAAGCTAAAAAAAAGTATTCAAGGGCTCGGCGGCATGGCCTGGTGGCTAAGGTCCTCGCCTTGATCCCATGTGGCCGCTGGTTCTAATCCCGGCAGCTCCACTTCCTCTCTATCTCTCCTCCTCTCAGTATGTCTGACTTTGTAATAAAAATAAAATAAATCTTAAAAAAAAAAAAAAGTATTCAAGAATTAAGACACTATTAAAAGCCAAATATAAGAGTTATGGAAGTTCCAGAACACGCAGAAATAGAAGCTGGGTTTAAAGGTGTATTCAATGAAATGATAAATGAAAACTTTCCTAATATGGAAAAATAATCAGGAAACAACATACAGGAGGGGCACAGAACTCCCAATAGAGTTGGCCAAAAGCAATATTGTTGGGATCGGTGGAGTGAGTGTGGATGACACAACAGTGTGAAGAGAACAGCTCCCCTGTTGGCAAGGCCGTGAGGAGCTTCCAGCTGTATGGCAGGGCCTGGTGGATGTCTCTCCAATCACCCCAGTGCAGTTTCACCCTCTTTGTATGGACATCCTGGTAAAATACCAACAGAAGACTACATCAATGAACAACCCATTGCTAAATGACAGGAACAAATTACCACCTATTTATATTAGTCCTGATTGTAAATAGATTAAATGCATCAATCAAATGTCATAGTTTAGTAGACTGGAGAAAAAAACATCTATTTGTTGCCAACAGGAGATACATCTCACCAACAAAGATCAACAGGAACTACATTTCATGGATTTTGTTTTGTTTTGTTTTTCTAGTTTTATTGCTTTAACACACTTTTTTATTCTCATTAAATTCTTCATTGACTCATAAATCATACAACAGCATCATTCTGTCCAAGAAGGTTCTTGATTTTCATTTCTTTAGTGACACATTAGTAATTCAATAGCATGTTGTTTAACTTTATGGCATTGTGAATTTCTTTTTTTCTTCCTATTGCTGATTTTGTTTTGTGGCTTTTCATTTAAGGGGATATATAGTAACTGTGTAATGAAGACTACTGTATCTAATGGCATGTTGTTTAACTTCATGGCATCGTAAATTTCTGTTTTTCTTCCTGTTGTGGTTTTTCACTTGGGGGAATTTACAGTGAGTGTGTAGTGCAGAATGACATGTCCACATGAGAGGATACGGTGTATTGTGCATCTCAACTTCCAGATCAAGGATGGACTCCCAGTGAAACTGCTGGATATGTCACGAAAATGGGATGCTGGACTCTCTGCCATTGTCCATGCCCACAATGACAGACTTAATGACTGTTTATGATGAATTATACTGTGGTAATGATAGAAGAGAAATCAATTGCGGAGGGGACTTCTAGAGGAGTAGGGGAAATTCCAGGGCCTATGGAACTATATCATAAAATGATAATAATTTTTAAAATAAAAAAATCTTCAAGAAAAAAGGCAACAAGAATGAACAGGATTTGGATGAGCAGAGTGGTTATACAGTGGAAAGAAGGATGTCTACGACAAAGGATGTCGTCCCAAGCAGTAAGTAAGTTCCTTGGCATCACCCACAGCCTGACTGTACATTGCCTGACCCTGGCTTCCCACTTCATCCTGCTAGATCCCTGGACCATGCAGTCTCAGAATGGACTGCACCCTGTGGAAACTCTAGCACCTTGGTCATATTTGCTCACTGTCTACTCTGCTTCACATTGCTTACTCTTGTTTGTAACTTGAAAAATGTTTTTATTTAAAATGCAGAGTTACAACACAGAGACATAGACACAGAGAAAGCAAGGTCTTCCATCCACTGGTTCACTCCTCAAATGGCTGCAAACACCAGAGCTGGGTCAGTCTGAACCCAGGAACTAGAGGCTTCTTCCAGGTCTCCCATGTGGGTGCAGGGCCCCGAACATTTGAGCCATCACATTAGCAGAGAGCAGGATTGGAAGTACAACAGGCCAAGACTCGAACCAGTGCCCATATTGGATACCAGCTCTGAAGGAGGTGACTTTACCCACTATAACACAGTGTTGTCCCCTCTGTTTGACTTTTAAGCTCAGCTTCTCCCAGAAAGCCTTACTTAGCCTTTGAAAATTAGTTGCTTTTCTTAGAGAAGAAAAGGTATAATCACATGACTCCACAGGGATGCCCCTCTGCTTCCCCTACAGGACTGCCAGCAGCTTGAGAGCAAAGATCTTGCCTTTTGTATTTGAACCCTCCTCATCAGCCACAGTGATGCAGGTTTCATTAAATGCTTATAGAATGAATTGTGTACTTACAGACATAGGAGCTTTGGGGAGATGACTCAGTGTTAGAAGGGACAAATGAACACATTTTTAGTTTTGAATTTCAGCTGAAGGAAGTTAATTCATGTGAAAATGTCTACTGAGAATTAGAAATACAATATTAAGCCTTGATGCTATTATTCTTTCCATTTTGTTTTTTCACATAGAAAAACTGAAGTACAAAATTGGTGAGAAACTTGCCTTTGATGTTACAGCCAGAAACTGGTGTAGATTCAGTCCACGCCTTGAATCATTTCTCTGTTGCCTGCGAAGAACCTTGATGAATGTCTGTGTTTGCAGTATAAAACAAAGAAGATAAATCAGCAAAAAAGGTGTAAAGACCCAGCTGCTTCATTTCCCATCTAGTTCCTGGATGAGCAGAGAAGAAAGGCCCACGTGCTTGGGACCCTGCACTCATGTAGAAGACATGCTCCTGACTCCTGCTGCAGATCAGATCTGCTCTGGCTAATGTGGCCATTCAGAGAGTGAACTAGCAGATGGAAGAGTCTCTCTCTCTCTCACACACACACACTCTCTCTTTCCTGTCTGTATAGATAAATAAAATATATTTTAAATAATAAATAAATACGCCTTTTTAAAAGAAAGTGATAAGAAATACAGAAAAAGTTTATGTGAATGACAATAAGATAAGCTTCCCTTGTTGCTTCTGTCTTCCTTCCCTCCCTCCTCTTCTTGAACTGCTCAGTCACATGGGACAGAATAGAGTGTCTATACCAGGTGATGGGGCCCTCGTGGCCCAGAGTGGGGTCAAGTTGGAATGTGACAGTGCCTGCACAGGACAGTAAAGAATGGAGAATTGGGACCCAAGTTGGATGAAGAGAGTGTGTACACAAGACTGGGCCAGAGAGTAGAACTGGACCCAGAGCTGAAGCGGAGTGGTGACGCCATCCCTCAGTGTCAGTCCCATGTGAGAAGCAAAGTGGCAGCAGTGGAAACTAGTGCACAGGGCGATGGGAGAGATACAGAAGTAGACTGAGGATGATGGAAACCATGCATTACTGCTGGAAGTGAGAGTTCCGAGTATACAAGAGGGGAAAGCTGAATAAATTTGGGAGTACTGGACTGTAGCTACTTGTGTCATTCCCAGTAGAAAAGGAGACATCCAAATGAGCACAGATGGGTGCATGCCTGCATATACACGTAGATTTTCTTTCCTGTAATCACCTCAGGGCCAGGAACCTCTAAACTCAGTAGTTCCTCCTGAATACACCTGGTGTCCCACCTAGTGTCTAAATCCACCCCAAAGTTATTTTTCACTGAACAAAGCAGGGATCCTTGAAAAGTCATTGATCCCAGAGCTGGAGCTGGGAAACACAAACTGGCATGGGGCAACTTGTGGGATCAGAGAGCTCGAAAATACTTAAAAGGAAGAGCAAATATTACAAGGACACAGAATCAACTCACAAGGGCTCTTGATGCTCAGATTCAGGATATGTTGTAAACCAAAATTAATCATTGTAAGGGGTTGTAAAGCATTGACTAAATGGGAAACTGTGAGGTCATATGATATAAATTAAGACTTTGATGAGCTTTAAGAGATTTGCCTAGTTTCAAGGTATATCCTCTGCAGAGAGTTATTGGCTGGGAAAGTAAACATTTTTAACATTAATGTTAAAAAAGTATCAGACAACATCTCAGTCAAGGTGACACTATCAAGAATGGGTCAAATGCAATCATGCACCAGTCGGACAGCTGCAATAAGGACACAGCATCTCTTCTGCGACATAATATTCCTGCCAAATACTGTAACCTGATCTAATCAGGAGCCAACATGGTATAATCCACAACTGAGGGAAATAAAATAATGGACTGGTAACCTTCGTCAACGACATGAAAGTCAGATAAAGACCACAGAACTGTTCCTGGATTGAGAAAACTGAAAGAGCCAAGCCAGCAACTGTATGGCATGCTGCTTTACTGGGCCCCATTCCTAGGCAGAACACAGACAAGACAATTGGTGGAACCGAGGAGTAGATGGTAGTCATGAATCAACCCTGACTTCCTGCTTCTGATGGTTGTGTCCGGATTTGCCTGGAGAATCTTTGTAAAAAATGCAAACTAAGATATTAGACATTAACTAGCTTTCAGTAGACAACTTATTCAGAAAAAATGGAAAAAAAATCTTTGTGCCAAATGTTCAGTGTTTCTATAAATCTATTATATTTTCAGTCAATATGTATTTTTAAAAGCTCTGTTAACATGACAATTGAAATTCTCATATATTTAGATGCAGCAATATATTTTATTTTTGTGTGTATATACTTCATACCTTTTTTTTATAATGCATTTCTATAGGCTCAGGGATTTCTGCTTCTACCCTAGCTATCTCCCTTTGCTTCAATTTCTCCTATATTATTACAATACTATAGTTCTTCAGTAACAATCACAAGTCCATCATTCTGCTATTTAAGTGGACCATGATGTTGTAGTTATAAGCAATGGTAGAAAGTTCAGCACCCTATTGTCAAGCTATGTAATATCTATTTTATTTAGTTATATATTTATTTGAAAGGCATAAAGACGGACAGATTGGGTTCTTAAAGATACTATTTATTTTACTTGAAAGCATTATGGAGGGGGGCAGAGAGAGAGAGAGAGAGAGAGAGAGATTTTTTCATCAATTGGTTCATTCCCCAAATGGCTTCAATAGCTGGAGCTGAGCCAATCTGAAGCCAGGAGCCAGAAGCTTCCTCCAGATGTTATGTGGGTACAGAGGTCCAGAGCCTTTAGCCATCCTCTTCTGCTTTCCAAGGCTATTATCAGGGAGCTGATTTGGAAGTGAAGTAGCTGAGTCAAACCAGTACTTATATAGGATGCAAGGGCAGAGATCTATCATCCTACAGCACAGCATCAGTCTCAGCAATATCTATTTTTAAAAGTTAGGACATTATTTTTGAACATCAAGATCAATAAGTTGGGCCCGGCAACATGGCCTAGCGGCTAAAGTCCTCGCCTTGAATGTGCCCAGATCCCATATGGGAGCCAGTTCTAGTCCCGGCAGCTCCACTTCCCATCCAGCTCCCTGCTTGTGGCCTGGGAAAGCAGTCAAGGATGGCCCAAAGCCCTGGGACCCTGCACCCGTGTGGGAGACCCGGGAGAGGTTCCTGGTTCCCGGCTTCGGATTGGCGCGCATCGGCCCGTTGCGGCTCACTTGGGGAGTGAATCATCGGACGGAGGATCTTCCTCTCTGTCTCTCCTCCTCTCTGTATATCTGGCTATAATAAAATGAATAAATCTTTAAAAAAAAAACTTCTTGAAAATGTTATTTTATTTTAAATATTAATTTATCTTGAAAGAGTTACAGAGATAGAGGGAGAGGGAAAAGGAGAGGGAAGAAAGAAAGGAAGAGGGAGAGAAAGAGAGAGAGAAAATGATTTCCATCCACTGGCTCACTCCCCAGATGGTCCCAACAGGCAGTGTTGAGGCAGGCCGAAGCTCAGAACCAAGGGCCAGGAACTTCATCATAGTCACCAAATGGGTCTACAACATGGGCGACAGGGTCCGAAACACTTGGACCATCTTTCACTGCTTTTTCCAGGTGATCAGCAGGGAGCTGGATCAGAAGTGGATCAGCCAAGACAGGAGCAGGCATTACCCTGCCAGCATCACAGGTGGCAGCATTACCCACTTTGTGACAATGCTGGACCCTGTTGAAAATTTTAAAGGATTTGGTGAGCTGTATAATCACATTAATTTTTGCAATGGTTTGAATGCCAATGCTTGTACATTTTAGAGGAAATGCTGCTATTTTATATGTGAACTTCTATGTGTAACTACTATTATCCTTCATATTTTCATTTATTTTGCAAAAACGAGATGACTGTAGTAAAATAATAATAGCCATGTGTACTGAACACTTACCATGTATACTCTGCTTGAATTTATGCTATTATTCTGTTTTATGGTTCAGGAAATCGAAACTTAAAGGAATGAAAAATTTTCCCCAAAGGAGCATGCAAACATACACTGTAGCCCAATTTTTGAACATTCCACGCTCCATAGTTGATGCTAACAGCTCCTGCCCCACAGCACCTTCTGTGGAGACCACAGAGAAGGGAATTTTGAGGATTCCAGGAGCCTTGATTTCATCCTAAAGTCTTCCCCCATTCCCTCAATACTTATCCCCAATACATTTTATCATCCAATCTCCGGTTCCAATGGGAGGGTTAGTCTCTATGCTTTCTCTACATGTGGTTAATGCCTCACCAGTTTTTCCCTATTCCGGGCAGCAAAGATAAGGAATTTCTGGATTCTTATTTCAACCTTCCCAGAATTTCTAGGCTGTTCTGAGTATAAAATGCAAAAAATAAAAAATAAAAAGTGCTTCAAATCCCAGATGGAGGACCCCCACATAGCTCCAGTTTCTTTGGGGTTAAGGTTAAAACCTAGCACCTGTGTCTCTCCCCAGCCTCTTCCACCATAAAGTCCTATGCAAGCCGTATGCTCACAGCCTACCTGAACAGTTTCTAATGTTCTGGATGCAGCAACACATATTATATTACATAAATGCCATTAATGGGTGCATTTCAAGCATCAACAACTATGACCTCTCTTTATCAGCATCTTCTGGCATGCTTTGCTTCCCATTTGGGCTGAAGTGCAAGCATCTTTGGAATTCTGCTTGCAATTTCCTGAAGACTTATTTTATAGAATCTATCCCAAGACATCATAACCTCCCTTCATGAGATGGTGCTCCTTGAGAAGAGATGGAAGCTCAGTGATCGCACTGTCTGAAAACAGCTTCATTGGAAGCTCCTGAGTAAGTGAATGAAGGGATGAACACATGTCAATAAGATGTCGTTTGTTTCAGATGTCGCTGAGGCAGGACAAAAGAAACTGCCATTTTAGGAAATCATTTGCTTGAGATCTATGAGTGAGATCATAGGTAAGTTTAGAAAATGTAAGCAGTGGTACATAAATACTAATGCAGGGATCAAATGAAGACAGAAAGTAATTTAGGCAAAACTGCATTTGTAAAATTCCCTTGTCACATGCGTTACTTCTAGAAGTTAAAGCCATAAATGCAGGATGATTTGTCTCTTAATTAGTTATCTGTTAATCTTCATTCCCTAGAGCTTATTGAGCAAAAGTGAATTTATGCCACTTTGTTTTATGCAAATTTGTCTACTTGATTTTTCTTCTCCATTAACATTGGGAGTTTTCAAATTAATATATATGAAACTCAGGCATGCATGATGAATAATAAGCCCTAGTACTTTGAATTCCAAGCTATTTTATATATGTAAGGCAAGTTAATTATGACCATTTTGAGGTTTTAAAGTTAGGTATTTCTTATGAAGACATAAGGGGGGAAAAGCTTATTTTGTACAATTTGCAAATCAACAATGTAATTAGTACACACTGAGCATAAAAGTCACCTTAAAAGCTACAAATCAGATCAGCCATTAGCAATAACAGTATCAGTGTGAGCCCCTACTGCTTCTGCTACTGTTTAAAACAGTCATTAGTACTTCAAACTGGATAGAATTTTCTTTTTCCATTCTAAGACTATCCATATAGACATTCAGGCAAGGTTTAGAGATGTATCGTTCAGCTTTGCTCGGATATGCAAATTAAGAAAACTAATCACTTGCAGAACCTAAAAATAAAAAGGAATTTAATCAGAATGAAATTGCTTCTACACATTCCTCGGCGGGTCCCTGCTGGGAGGGATTGTACACACGTGCCCAAATTGGAGGCAGAGGCACAACTGTTCCTCTGTCCGCTCCAACAGGGCCAGGATGTTAGAAGTGACAGCTGGCCTTGGGATGATGTATTAGGACAGGTCATCCAGGTGGCAGCTGGTTCCAGGAGTCAAGTGTCCTCGATTGATATGGCCTGGAGACAGCCAGCCACTACGCCTGGTCCCCCGGCCGCTGGAGTTCCCCAGCCTGGTTGAGCCCTCCAGTGTGCTCTATCATTGCTAACTGCCCACATACTTCCTTCCACACTCAGTATGCTGTGAGCGAAAGACAACGCTCTTTAGATGTTCCTGGTAAACTTTTCAGAACGAGGCTCATTTTAGGACTCCAGTTTGCCCAAGCTTGTTCTTAACCCTAGCGCACACAGCTGTTGTTCTGGGTCCCAAGACTCTTCTTACTTCACCTGTTTGTATTTTTTGAACCAACACCATCTCCAAGAAAGATTTCTAAGTGGCCCCTTGGGATTCCTGCGGAATGCATCTTGGGTTCCTGCTTGTCAAGGTCACTGTGAATCAGTGTCAGAACCATGTCCCATTTTAGAGCTGGCTGTACATATGTTCCCTTTGGGGTTTCTAACTCTTCTTCCTAACAGCTAAGGAGGCAGGGTTGTGCATGAGGAACATCACCTACCATGGCTGTAGAAGTAACTAACGGGGCCACTTTCTCATATAATTCAATCAAATAAAGGCAGTTCTTGATTTAACATTTACTTCACTCTGGATACAAGGACATAAGAAGCTCATTGAGTAGTGTGGGAAGTAGACCATGGCATTAATCAGTCCCAAAACAGTGGGATAAATGACTGAGGATGCCTGTAACAAAAGGAGGGTTTTCTTTGGGGGAAATGGCACAAGCTGGAATTTGGAGCTGATAAATTGTCAGCAAAGTCAACAGAAAGGATTCTGAAGGCATAAAACAAGAAGGTGTAGGGAAACCATTTCATCTGCAAGTCCTTTTTAAAATATTAAAATTGGGGGCCTAACGCAGTATCCTTGTGCCTAAAGTCCTTGCCTTGCACATGCCAGGATCCTATATGGGTGCCAGTTCTTATTCCAGTGGCCCCACTTCCCATCCAGCTCTCTGCTAATCTGCCTGGTAAAGCATTAGAAGATGGCCCAAAGCCTTGGGAGCCTGCACCCATGTGGGAACACTGGCTTCTGATTGGCTCAGCTCCGGCCATTGTGGCCTCTTGGGGAGTGAATCAGTGGACAGAAGATCTTCCTCTCTGTCTCTCCTTCTCTCTGTACATCTGATATCTGACTTTCTGATAAAAATAAATAATAAATAAGTCTTCCAAAAAACGTGAAATTGAGAGGAGGGAGATTGGTGCTGTAGTACAGTGGGTAAAGCCACTACCTGTGGCTCCTGCATCCATAATGAGAGCTAGTCCATATCCTGGCTGCTTCACTTCTGTTCTAGATTCCTACTAATCTGCCTGGGAAAGCAGTGAAGATGGTTCAAGTCCTGGGGCCTCTGTACCCATGTAGGAGACCCAGAAGAAACTCCTGGTTCCTGATTTCAGTCTGGTCTCACCCTGGCTTGTTTTATTTCAATGAATAAAACATCTTTCAAAAAAAATTAAAATTGGAGCTGGTGCTGGCTGTGGTATAGCAAATTAAGCTACCACCTCCAGTATCGGTCAGTATCCTATATAATATCTGGTTCCAAAGTCAGGCTGTTCCATTTCCAATCTAGCTCTCTACTAATGCACATGAAAAGGCAGTGGAAGATAGCACAAGTGCTTGGGACCCTGCACCCATATGGAAAAACCAGGTGAAGCTCCTGGTTCTTGGGTTCAGCATGGCTCAGTCCTGGCCATTGTAGCCATTTGGGGAGTGAATCAGTGGATGGAAGACCTCTTTCTATCTCTTTGTCTCTGTAACTATGACTTTCGTATAAATAAATGAATCTCTAAAATGTTAAAATTAAAATTCACATAACTGCTATTCTTTGAGAATCGGGAGGAGCGATGTGAATGGTCAGTGCAGCAGTTAAGACATTGCTTTGGAGCCCTGCACTTCATCTCAGAGTGACTGAGTTCAAGTTCAAGTTATACTTTTTTTTTTAGATATTCTTTTTTATTGAAAAGATAGAGTTACATAGGGAAACAGTGACAGAGAGAAAGATCTTCCATCCACTAGTTTACTCCAGAAATGTCCACAATAGCCAAAGGTGAGCCGATCCAAAACGAGGAGCCAGGAGTCACTTCTAGTCTCCTAAGCTGCTGCAGAAGCCCAAGCATTGGGCCATCCTCTGCTGCTTTCCTGTGCCATGCAAGGAGCTGGATTGGAAGTGGAGCAGTTAGGACATGAACTGGCACACATATGATGGGATGATGCCAGCACTTGTAGTCTGAGGATTAGCCAATTGAGCTGTTGTGCTGGCCTCCAGGCTCCACTTTTGATTTTAGCTTCCTGCATGCCCTGGGATGCAGAGATGATGGCTAAGATACACAGATCCCTCTCACTGATATGGAAGACCCAGGTTGACTTCCCAGGTGCTATCTTCAATCTAACCCAATCACAGTTCCCCAGTTACTGAAGATATTTGTGGCAGTGAACTATCTCTCTTTCCGTCTTCCATAAGAGTCAATATGTGAGCCTCTCTGTCATGCAGGTAAGTTAAACAAACAAATAAATAAGATGTCTGGCTTTCTTTTATCTTTTTCTTAAAAATAAAGAAAAAATTTACAGATACATGTATTTTTATTGGAAAGGCAGATTTAGAGAGAAAGGAGAGACAGAGAGAAAAATCTACTGTCCTCTGATTCATCCCCCATGTGGCTGTCCAGAACTGAGACAATCTAAAGACAGGAGCCAGAAGCTTCTTCTAGGTCTCCCATGTGGGTGCAGGATCCCAAGGCTTTGGTCCATCGTCTACTGCTTTCCCACACCACAAGCAGGGAGCTGGATGGGAAGTGGAGCACCCACATGGTGCTGCCTGCAGACAAAGGATTAGCCTGTTGAACCATTGAGCCAGTTCCCTTGACTGATCTTGTACTAAATCAATGTTTGCTTCTAATGTTAAAATCATACAAAAATGTTGGACCCATTTAACCACTTATTAGTCATGACATAACCAAGAGTGACAACGCGAGAAAGTAAATAAATGTCTTGAAGTCTAAAAATAAAAGCAAAAAACGAAATGCAGGACCTAGGAATTCAGAACCCTGCACGGTCACACTAGAGTCCATCCGGTTACATGTCTGGGTTTTATTGTTTGTAGAGAAGCATCAAGCCAAAAGCATGCTTATTATCTTTAGCCTATTTCTAAGTTAGTACTTACAATTAAATATTTTGTACTCCAGCCTCACCTTTAGGGTGTATGGCTTTCATTGTCTAGACTGAGTAGGAAGACAGCAGAGTAATTCAACAAGGATGAGTCCCAGTGAGCCTCAAAGAGCCCCATGCCTCAGTTTCCCTATGTATATTTCAAAATTTGAAAATCATCGACACCTGCTTCAAAAGAGTCACATAATACAATGTAATTAATGAATTAAAAATAATAAATAGATTTAAAAAATGATGACTAAGTAAAGTTACCATTTGTAAAGCGTTTAAAATAGACCCTGACACATGGCAGGTCTTCTGAACAGGAGCTGAGACACCATAAGGTGTTTAACCAGCTCTCCGTTGATGTTTACAATTTTTAACTTTGCTGAGTTTGTATAATGTAGAAACTATCAGGGCTGTGTTGGCACAGCAGTTAAAGGGTTGCCTGGGAAACCCGTATCCCATACTGAAGTGCCTGGGTTCAAATCCAATATCCATTAGCTAGTTCAGTTTCCTGCACACTTTGGGAGACAACAGGTAATGGCTCAAGTACTTGGTTCCCTGCTATTCACATGAGAGGCTTGAACTGAGTTCTGGACTCATGGCTTTTGCCTGTTCCAGCTCCTCCTGTAGAAGGCATTTAGGGCATCAACCCATGGGACCGTCTCTCTCCATCTCTCTCCCATCCCTCCCTTTGAATAAATAAATGTTTTTAAATGTGCCAGGCAAGTTCAGAATTAGACTTTTCTGAGTTCCACTGCTGCTTGTCACTAAGTTGTCAATCTGAACCTGATAAATGTGTACCATATTGTTGACACACCCTCCAGGCAACATCAAATGTAAGAAGTGGAGTCCAGGGGAATGGCTTCAAGGCCTGGCCCCAAGATAATCCACTGCAGGTTTTCTGTCTGCAGAAAGGCCATGCCAGAGAGGGGACCACTGAGGACAGGTTGGGCAAAGAGAAGATGATGCAGACATATTCTCATCAACCTGCAGCAGTAGTGGAGGTTTGGGAACATGTGTAACAAAGCCCCTTTCCACTCCAGAGGAACTCAACCTTTTCCTCTCTTAGGGTCATTTGTGGAATGACTCTCTCATCCATCCTTCCCTGTCCCAGGAGAGGTGTCCTTCACCGCATTCTTTGGCAGAGCATGTGTTGGTTGGTGGTGAAGCCAGAGGGAGAAACAGCCCTCTCATTTCCCTCCCTGTCCCTAATCTCTGCTACAGTTACAACCTCATCCCAGGCTGGTTTCAGGAGATGGGCAGGAAGGCATTTACACACCAGCCACCCCTCCTGAGTCCTTTCTGCTTTATCGCTCTAGTCACTCAAGAGCAAATATTGACCAGCCCTGGTAATGGACTGAAGGTGAAGTGAACCCAAGTTCTCTGCAATCTGTGCTTCTCTGCCCTTCACAAGGAGACATTGGTTCCTCCCATGCAGTGGTGAAATCTCCCCCTCCTTCCAGCACCTGGATTGGCCCGAATGGTGGCAATGCTGGTGTGTCAGTTCCAAGTCTTACTCCTAAGACCTGAAACTCTTGCACTTGCTCTCCTGGTTCCTGTCCCATACTCTAGGAACAGCTGGAGTGTATAACCTACCACCAGTTAACCCATAATCAGCCATGAGCCAAGCATTGCTCCCCAAGAGCTGCTCTGCCAAGCCCAGCCAAGGTCAGCTGAGAGGTGTAACTGACTTGCTTTTGCATGAGTAAGCACAAGAGACAGGAAGAACCACCCAGGACACGCACAGATTTGTAAACTATATAAACACCGTGTCACTTGAAATCTGATGTTACTCAGCAGTATTGTGGTAAGAGATAAATGATACAACCGTCTCTCCCTGATGTTGTTTGTGGATTCAAACATGCCTGTGAGATACTCAACAAATGGTCAAATTCTCATTGTCAATCTGGCTCCAGCCAAGAACATGTACTGCCCTCCCTTACAATAACCTGTGGGAGGGGGACTGTAGAAAAATGGAGATCTTTTAACAGATGTCCAAGAGGCCCAAGGGAAAGTGGATGAGCCTCTGGAAATATTCACAAGACGACAAGCTTAGGAATGCCCTGCCCATGCATAGTTGGACTGCAAAGATCACAGATAGCTTGGTGTGATGGCATTCCCTGTGTATACCGGCAAGGCAGGCCTAGCTCCCCATTGTGGATTGGGTTGAGACCAGACTGTAACAGTTAAGAGCAGAAGGAAAAAAAGAAAAAGGTAATCATGGAGAAGACAATGAGACACCCCAGGTCACAGAGCTGAAGCTGCAGTGAAGCTTATCCGAAGTCTCTGAGAGCAAGGTAGCCCTTCAAGGGCCTCTGAGATCCATGCCATTAACTTTCATTCCTAACACATCTCCTAACTTCCTCTTGATCGCTACTCCATGTTGTAACCAGCAGCCATTATGTGCCTTTGGAAAACCCTGGAGAAGCCACAGGGGAGATAGTGTTAAGTGCAAGAAGGATGGGCCTCAACTGAAGACCCCTTCTCTCATCTCCAGTCATCATACAAGTTCTCCTCCTTCATTCACCTGCCCCAACCTCCTGCCATTATTTCAAAGAACTTGGAAGGTACCTTGCACACCAGGGACAACTGAATAGAGCCCTAGCCCACTGGGCAGGTCACAGTGGATACTTTGGAGCTCTGAAGTGACCCACTGGAATGCAGTTGTGGAGCTCATTTTAGACAGGAGAGCAAAGCCATCCATAGCCTCACAAATAGCTCTCATATATCCATGAGATCTCAGCACCTAACTGCTGGGACCACAGGTGCAGAAAAAGGAAAAATAAAAAATTTGATTGAGAAGGGCATTTTACCTAGCAATCAAGGTGCCCATGTTCCACATTGCTTTCTCCAGCTTTAGGCCCTTGCTCCAGCTCCTGATCTCAGCTTCCTGCTGATGCAGACCTGGGGAGGTAGTATGGATGGCCCAGTGACTGGGTTCTAGCCACTCACATGAAAGAAAAATGGAGTCCCTAGTTCCTGGTTTCAGGCCCTGGATGTTGCAGGCATCTGAGGAGTCAGCCAATCAATGTGAGTGTGCTTGCTCTCTCTTCTCCTAATGACATAAAGAAAAAAAAAGGAATATTCATTACTGAAGCAGAGCTTGGCCTAGTGGTTAATGCATTCATGTCTCAGAGTACCTGGGTTCAATCACCAGCTTTGAACTCCAGTCTCCTGCCATTGTAAACCTTGGGAGATAGTGGTAATGGCTCAAGCAATTGGTGTCTGGTATTCATGTGAAGGACTTGGATTGTGATTCTGGCTCTTGGTTATGGTCCTAGCCCACCACTAGCTGTTGTAGTTTTAAAGAGCAAACAAGCAGATGGAAGCTTTTTTTTAACCTCCCCCCTTTTCTGTCTGTCTCTCTCCCCTCTGTGTGTCTCTATGGGAAACAGTTGGTGGCTGTTTTTGTACAGCCATGATAGAAAGTAAAGCTGAACACAGGAAAATGTGTCTTTAGTTGAAGACTAGCCTCTTTGTCTTATTGAGTAGGTAAAGTGGAGCAGCCTGGGCTCCAACCAACATCCATGTAGGTGGTAGCTCTAACAGGCAGGGATTTTACCAGCTATGCCATGCCACCACCCCCAAGGACACAATTTTAATCCTTTCTACATTCATAGACTTAATTCACCCCTAATCATGATGTTCAACAAAAAAAAATAAGGAGACCACAGTTCCACAGGAGTATCAACAAGGGCTAAACTGGTAATCATATCTCAAGATGACCATCTCATTCTTATACATTTTTGATGTTCTAAATTAGCTGTACATTTCAGGAAAAAAAACATATGTCTTTTTGAAACTGGCTTCTTTCACTAAGCATGGTAGTTTCTAGTTGCATCCATTTTGCTGCAAAAAAAAAAAAAAAGGATTTCATTATTTTTATGGTTGAGTAGTATTCTATCGTGTATTAGTGCATTTTCTTCATCTAGTCATCCATTGATGGGTATCATGGGAATGTTGTCCAGAGCCATGGCAGCCAGCCTTGGAAAACAGTGGGAACTCAGACGCTGGAGCCAGCACAAGGTTGGTGGGCTGATCTCCAGTGTGTGGTCACCCCAGAGGAAGAACCTTTTGGCCCGATCCTGGGCTGCCACCTCTGTTCTCTTTGGAGAATTGGAAGGAAAGGCTCCATCTTCACCTCTCTGTAGTCTTATTATTTTGTTTTTGTACTTTGTCCATGCTGGAGAGAGGAGCCTATCTTGGTCAATTCCACCTTGGGATTCCCATGCCAGCCTCAGCAGACCTCTAGGGTATGGGGTCTCACACGGTTTGAGGAATTACCTTTTCAAAGACAAGAAGAAAGTATATTTTGAAAGGTCTTACCTTTTCTTTGTCTGCATCTCCTCTTAGATTCAAAACCCTCAGAATTAGGACCCTCAGAATTAGGTCTCCCCAGCCCCCTTTCACACCTACATCAAATGTAAACATGAGAAGACAGCTGGCTGGGGGCCAATGACCCCTACCTCCTAAGACGCAGGCCTCTCACCCCCCATCCTTTAATGAAGCAGCACTCCACCTGTGAGCGCCTACTGTATGCAGAGCATCAGCTAGGAAAACGGAGGTGGGTCCAATTGTCCAAATGACTATCCCTGGCCAAAGGCTGTGCAAAGGAACTAAGAATTCTGGCCTTGGCCTTACGGTTGGGCAGAGTGGAGGTTTTTCTTGGCTTTAATTTAAAAACACAGAAGTCTAAAGAAACAGGTGTTATAAAGGTTTTTGTTTTTTTTTTAAAAAGCTCATTTAATGAACTATGTTTGGATAGATTCTACATAGATAAAGTATATAGATATCTTTACATTGGGGAAGGGGCCACCATCTTTCTCTCTTCTCTTTCTGTCTCTCTCCCTCTGCCTCCCTCTCTCGCTTCTTAAAATGCAGGGCTATCTGTAAGTCAACTATCCAGCTCCCAGCAGATTCCTCACTGCTTCCAGTGGTCCCAGGGTTGGCAAGAACAGAATGGGAGTATGTCTCCTTGTCTCCCTCTCCCACTCCAGCCCACCCTGCCCCTCTCTGATTCAGGCAGTGGAGGTCCTGTCTCCTGGCTTGGGTCATTTCCAGACCAGGGGAAGGTAGGTCATGCTGATTTTGGTATGTTTTGAATGCTTTATTCTGCTGCTCCTCAATATTACTTTCATGCCAGGAGAGGGAAGCAGGGGTTAGGGGAGAAGATTCCTTTACCCCCAAAATGAATTATCATGTCCCAAAGAGAAAATGAAAAGGCAAATAGGGTTGGTACACTGGCTTAACTGGCTAATATTCCACCTTGCATGTCGGCATCCCATATGGGCACCAGTTTCTGTCTGGGCTGCTCCACTTCCATTCCAGCCGCTGCTTATGGCCTAGGAAGACAATGGAGGATGTCTCACAGCCTTGGGACCCTGCACCCATGTGGGAGACTCTGAAAAAGTTCCAGGCTCCTGGCTTCAACTCTGGCTGTTGTTGCTATTTGGGGAGTGAGCTAATGGATGGAAGATCTTTCTCTATCTCTTCTCTCTGTAAATCTAGCCTTCAAATAAAAACTAAAACATATTTAAAAGAAGAAAAATGTAAATAAACAATTAATATATGTGAGGGGGGCTTTAAAAATTTCATGGAAATTCATATTATGTCAAAAATGCATGATTGCAAACATTTTTGCACCAGATTTTAAGTATGCTCTCAGGTCATTTCCCTCATACTTTTGGTTGTGCCTTCATACCAAAGACAGGCTCACAGGCACCTGCTTGCATTCTCTGGGAATGAACCAACTCTGAATGAGGAGTGTCTGTCTGGATCCACACCAGACTGATAAGCCATGAAATACAGAATATACACAGCGTGATAAACCCTGAAGGTGAAGAGATCATGAATGCACCCCTGCCACTGTCACCCTTACGACCAGGCTTCCCGGGGCACCTCCCAGCCTCTCTCACCTGCTTGTCAAGCCACCCTGTTCAGGCCTGAGTGTCCCACTCGGTCAGACTTTACACAAGTCTTGCTGTCTGTCTCCTGCTGGCTCGTTGGACCCAGAGCAGCTCTTTGCTTTTTCAGGAAACAAACTGGATGAAAGTCCAGGGCTGGGACTTCCTCCTTGGTCTATTTGACAAGGACTGACGTACACCGGGCCTTTGAATCCCGGAAGTCAACGCCACACCCGACCTTGGTTGCTGCATCCAGAAGGCTGTGTTGGAGAAAAAAGGACAGAGACAAAAACTACTGCAACATGAGGGACCCGCTGGCAAACTGCTCGGTGAGTGACAAAGTGAGCCATGTGGCTGGGTATGAGAGGGAGCATGGGGGCAGATGTGAATATGAATGGATTTGAGCCGCTCACAAGCTAAGATGTTTGGATACTGACTGTGCTACAAAAGCTGGAGTTTTCTTTGGTTGAATAATTGAGCCTTTCCCAAGACCAGACAGGGCAGGCAACGGCCATCTCTCACTCCCGTGTTCTGGGAAAATATTTAAGCAGATAGAGCATGGTATTTGGAACCAGATAGTGGCTGTTTGGAAAACATTCCTAAGGCATTTACCAACGGTGCCAGTATCCTGTGTGGAGGAGACAGATACAAAAGCCCACAGAGGGTCATCAGCCAATGTTCGGCTTTGAGAATGAAGTTAAGGAGGACTGTTTTTGTCAGGCATATTGTTTGAGTCAAGGACTACAAGTCCTAGGGGGGAAGAAAGAACAAGTCCCCACTCTGTCCACCTGCAGTGGCTGTCAGGCAGGCTTGCCGCAGAATGGAGGGTGAATTGTTTGTACCGTTGGCTGTGTGAGGGCTCTCCCCCTGGTTTACCAGCAGCAGGAAGCTCAAACTCCTGCTTTGTCCAGCCTGCAGTGGCTGTCACCTCAGTGAACCTGCCTGAGGAAGGGCCGACTTCCCACTTGCTGGTAACCCTCAGACCGTTCCCCAGCATGCTGAATTCCAGTCTTGTGAGCATTGCCAGAAATAGAAGCTTGGCCAAAAGTTCAAAGACACTGTGTGGCGGTCAGCAGCATGCGGGGAGACGCTATCTAGAGAACCAGAGACACAAGCAGGGGAGATATTTGCTTTGAAAACAAAGTAATCAAGAAACTGCTAGTTTCTTGTCCTAACAAATGGTGATAACAAAGGGTTACAGTCATCCCTTATGTACTTGTCTTTAGAAAAAATAAACTGATGAGGTAGATAAATGAAAGCTACAATAATGGCTATAAAGCCAAAGATCAGCAGGACATTATTGGTTTCCTTTTATTCACTTAATGCATAAGGAAAGCACATGTTTAGAGTAGATGGAATTATGGCTGCTATTCCACAGGTTGAGCTTAAGAATCAGAGAAACTGAGATGAATTCCCAAATGGGTAGTAATAGTAACGATAAAACATAGCAACCAGTTAGACCAACTGTTACTTTCTCAATAAAAAAATAATATGTGCTTAATGTGAAAACAAATTTTAACAATATGGTTGCATACAGATCTAGGAGTAACATTTTTTAGTTATCTCAATTCTCAATCTTTTATCCTTGGCAAGTCTGTAGCACTTTCTAAAAATATCTCTTTTAGAGTTTATTTCTTTGTTAGCTGATTTATTTTTCTCTTTGAGTCTGGTCCTTGCTAAATAGTTAAATGCTCTTCTCTCCCAACTCTAAAGGCTGGATGATACTGTATAGAGTTGGTGCTGTAAGGCAAAGTTGGAAGGAAATTTGCATCAAGCATCACCAAAGAATAAAGCCAAGAACAAGTGAATTAGACAGAAGAGAGAGAGAGAGAGAGAGAGAGAGAGAGAGAGACTAAAGTTATATGAAGAAACAAGAGTGAATGAGAGATGAGAAGGATATGACAGAGACAGAGAAGGAACTGAGGAGAGAGGAAGGCAAGAAGAGGAATTAGAAACTTAACATCTTGTTTACAGGCCGGGAGGTTAATACTCAGATCACGACCTTTCAACAGCCCCTGGGCAGTACATCATAGGGTCAGTGGAAGGCTCCGCCCCTGCTGTGCTGAGTGTTCCTTTGCCCCCTGGACTCCCATCCTTGTTCACCGTTCTCAAGGTCATTGCTGCACACCCATTGCCGCCCAAGGTGTCCAGGAATCAAAAGGCAGCGGATATGCCCTCAGCCTGGGTTTCTAAATTCTCTAAAGTCACAGAATATTTATTTGCTATTGTTTCATCTCCATCAAGGTTATTTCCTGCCACCGTCCTAACTTGTACTTAGAGAACAATGCTGTGTGAAGATGAAGCTGCAGTTAGGGAACATAATAAAACAAGGAAAGGCATTGCAAGTGAAAGCTTCATGAAACACTTAATAGTCTCATAAAAGAACCCGACGCTTTAACTATGTGTAAAATGCCCATTCTGAGAGTCCTTGGGGTTACTCAAAACACAATCCATAAAGTCTTAGCTACAGTTCTTAACCTGTTCTCCGTGTATGGAACTCAGCGAGTCACATGAGCTTCCATCAATAGGAAACACATCTCTATTTACATTCACTCTTTAAAATATGCTTTAGAAATGAAATACTTTAAATAAGCAGTAAATTGTTTATTTTTATCCATATGAAGAGCAAAGAGAGAGAGAGAGAGAGAGAGATTTGCCATCTGCTGATTTACTTCCCAAGTGTCCATATAAAATTCAGCATTTCCTTCAATTCTGAATATGGGCCACAAACCTCAATGCTAGTAACATTGTCTGTTACATTGTAACAAATGAAAATTACAGATATTATTACATAGCTGCATAGCTGCTGTACATATCTAAAAATATATTGCTTATCTTCAGGCTAAAGTAGAAATTTTGTAAATTCTTAACACTTTTTATTTAGTATGGTAATAAAAAACACACAATGTCACAATTTTTTAAAAGATGTTTCCATAAATATACAACAGTATAATTCATTTCTTCTGCAATTTTGTATTATTTTATCTCATGAATTTAAAAATGTTATCCCAGGTGAAAGAGGGTTCAATAACAGAATCATCAGAATCACTGGTACCAGAAAAGAAAAATGTTTAACTCTCTTTAATTCATGTACCAATAGACAAAATGGGCAGATAGCAGGGCCTTTAACCCCAAACAGCCAGATTAACATCTGCTTTCAAATTATCGTCACCAGGATAGTATGAAGATTGCCTAGATGCTATGTAGGGGCTTTAACTAATACTGAGAATTTCAGGGCTTTTTGAGAAAGATTTCCTAAAGTTCTGGATTTGACAAGAAAAGGGAATTGGCTCTGAAGCTGCATGCCTGTGAGCTTAGCTTCTAAACCCAAAAATATGCCATAAAAAATCCTCAAATCTATATGCAAGAAAATAAGATCAAATTTACCCAAAGAAATAATCTAATCTTAGAAAAAAAAAAAAAAAAAGCAAGTGCTCTCCAAAGAAATAACCCACTAGAAATCAAGAACAAGCAACAAACCACAAACACAGCTTTACTTTTTCTGTTAGGATCCAGATGGAAAGCCCTAAGTGGACATGTGGGGTTACACATGGTCATTCCCTTCTGGCCTGGCATCAGCATCAGATATTGAAGCAGCACCAGGCTGCTTCTTAAACCGGTAACCTGGTTCAGACACCAACCTGAGCTTGCCATCTTGGCAGCTCAATTGGGTAAATAGTTGCTGACTCTCACCAGGAAGACACTGAGTCACAGTTCCTGGTTCCTATGGGAAAAGGAGCAGAAGAGGCAGGTTAAGGTTGGCTACGATTAAGGGAGTCCACAGAGCCCCCAGTGTATATTAGCAAGATGTGTCCCAGGCCCTATGACCTCTATTTGCTTTTATGACAAGTTAGAGAAGGAGAGGGTAGGGTAGGCTATGCTTTTCTATTTGTTTATTTATTTATTTAAGATTACTATGTACATTTATTTGAAAGTCAGGGTTAGACAGAGAGAGAGAGACAGAGAGAGAGAGAGAGAGATCTTATATTCACTGGTTCTTTCCACAAATGACCTCAACAGCTGAGGCTGAGCCATGGCAAAGCCAGGAGCCAAGAGTTTCATCTGGGCCTCCCACATAAATGGCAGAGTCCTACGTACTTGGGCCCTCTTCTTTGCTTTGCCAGGTGCATTAACAGGGAGGTAGATGACAGGTAACGCAGCTAAGACTTGAATCAGTACTCATATAGAATACAGATCATGTTTTTAAGGTTCTGTATCATGTAATCTATTACCACCTGCCATGTGAAGCACAAATATTACACAGATGGCTAATAGATACACATAATCCAAGAGAGGGGCACGTTTTAAAATAACATTCCCCTGTGAATCAGAATTTCCATGAAACCTGTGCCTAATATAGGAAAGGCATCCAACAAAAGTGCATTCAATTATACTGAAAAAGAGTACCATTGCTTATTTAACATTAGTTTAATGTTTAATAGGCTTCTAAGGCATTTGAACTGTGAAAGTCAAAAGGAAAGTCTAGACCAAGCTTGATCTAAACATTTGATATTGTTTGCCAGCCACCTATCTAATCATTTCATATGGTGATTGCCTGCATTGCTTTTTGAAATGGCAGTATGAATGCAGCGCAGTTTCTCTGAGTGCTGGATAGAAATATTTTCCAATGACAGAACAACAAATATCTGTGTAGACGAGTGTTGTATGTGAGAATTTTTTTAGAGACTCAGAAAAGTCCCAACATTCCCACCAGCAGCGTGAAGGCTCTTTAAAAGCAGGGGAAGGGGGAAGTCATACCATTTTTCTCATAGTAGTTAAGGTTCCCAGAAAGAAGCAAGATATTCATATAAATTCCTCTTCAGATATACTATCAGTATTAGATTATTTCCTAGCATGGATATTTGGGAAAGGATGGACTATTCAAAAATACAATGGGTAGGAAAAGGACACTAAAAATTTTCCTTTCCCACAATTTGGACCACAGCAAAGCTTTCTTCTTGTGCTGTTTATGTTACATAGACAAACATATTGCTCATAACACATAAAGGTTACTATTAGTGATTACACTGATTAGTCAGTTATAAACATACTTGGTTCTGAAATCAATTTGCTTGTTGACCATTACTAATCACAGTCCTGTCCCTGCCTATTGGGATTGTGTTGAGCTCTTTTTTTTAAAGATTTATTTATTTTTTATTACAAAGTCAGATATACAGAGGAGGAGAGACAGAGAAGATCTTCCGTCCAATGATTCACTCCCCAAGTGAGCCACAACGGCCGGTGCTATGCCTATCCGAAGCCGGAACCTGGAACGTCTTTCCGGGTCTCCCACACGGGTGCAGGGTCCCAAAGCTTTGGGCCGTCCTCGACTGCTTTCCCAGGCCACAAGCAGGGAGCTGGATGGGAAGTGGAGCTGCTGGGATTAGAACCGGTGCCCATATGGGATCCCGGGGCATTCAAGGCGAGGACTTTAGCCTCTAGGCCACTGTGCTGGGCCCTGTGTTGAGCTCTTTGGCCCATAAGCATAAACAAAGGGATAGGAGTGTCATGGTTTCCAACCATGCTCCTGAACCCCTCCAAGATCTCTGGGTTTGCAAACAGGCTACGAACAAAGGAGACAAAGTCAAGGCTGAGAGATTTCATTCTCTCAAAGCAGATGTAGTGCACAATTCTCTAATGATGTGGACACAAACATGCATGCTGGATCAGATAGTCTTTGGGGTCTGTTTTAGCATTTAGGAAAGTCTGCTTTGGGGTTTTCATATATGCATAGATGGCACGTGAAGGAAGGCATAGAATCATTGCTTTCAAGTAAGGAGTTACGCTAAGGTCATGGGACACTCTTAGCTATGATTTATTGATGGCACCTTTATAGCAGGGAATTTACAGCACACTGAACAGGGTGTCAAAGACAAAGATTCTTTTCTTTGATGGAAGAAGCAGAACTTCTTTCTGTTATCATTAAACTACAGCAACCTCCTGTATTGAGAAGCTTCCCAACTCACAGGAGCCTGAGTCTCCTGGAGTTCCAAGAATGAGTTACACATGTCCCTGAAACACAAAGCCACTCAGCCCTTAACCTGATAGGGAGGAAGAGCCAAGAGCCTATTGCCTCTTTCCAGAGCAACTTTGTCCATTTACCATGCTGTTCCTGTGCAGATATTTTCTGCGTATGGGAAAAATTATTAAATGGTTGAAGACCATCTGGCAAAATCTAGGACTGGCAGCCCCAAGGTCAATTGATGCCATAAACTGTGTGTGTTTACTGAGCCACCCTTTACTTTAGACAGTGGAGCTTGAATGTATTTGGGGAGACCAGCACATGCTACACCAGGGCCACAGAAGGCAGCTGTTTTCAGTTTGGTTTATACTTTCAGGGTGATCTGCTTTCTGAACACCAGACCACTTGAGGCTAAATAAAACAAGGTTCTTAGGGAATTTTAATGGCCTGATAAGTTTAGAAATGGAAATGCCCCTGCATCCCAAGCACATAGAAAAAAAATCTCACTTAGACAAGTCTTGCCTGTTTGCACACTTATCTTCCAATTTCCCTCCCTACTCTTCTTCCTCACTCACAACTGTTTCCAGGCATTGTGGGCTGTGCGGTTCTTTCCCTCAGGACAAAGACAGCTTGTTTCTTTCACTTGCAGTTCTCCAGATGGACTATCTACCACTCTATACTTTGCCTTCTCCCAGCCCCAGCCCTAGCCTGATCTTGTGGACACAGAAAACACTTACTCTGCAAATTTGCATTCCTATCTTTCTCTTGCCCAGGATCTTATGGTTTTTCATTGTTGTTGTTATTCAGCTTAATATTATTGGATATTTCTAACTAAACAAAATATGAGAACAACAGAACTTACAGAGAAAAATCACTGAATAAGATTTTGATGAATGAAGACTTACAACATTGCTTATATGGGAACTCTAAATAAAAAATCAGTTCAAAAGTCAGTTTCTCCAGATGGATGTATGTGTAATATAATTCCAGTTAAGACCCCAATAGAGATTTTTAAAAATTGTAATTAGAGAAATGGTTGTATGGGAGAACGAATACCCAAGAATAGCCAAGGAAAATATAAGAAGAAAAAGAACAGCTGGTTGAAAGCAGAATGAAATGTTAATACCTCTGAGTTTTTAGTTGTAAGCACATAATGTGTATCATTAATTTCTGTATCATGACTATTTTATGATGCTGGTATGTTTCACAATTTGAAACAAAGATTAAAAGACTGTTCAGCTGCACATGGGAAAATCCAAAACAAGAATGTCTTTCTAAAGTCCCCTGTATCTCTCTCACACATAAAATTAAGTTCAACACAGAGGACTCAGGACTTGTCGGCATGGCCGCTATGAACCCAGGCTCTTTTCTTCTCTAGCAGTATAATCTAAGTGTGTGCTCCTGTGTCTCCAGGATTCGCTGGAGATTGCTGACAAAGGCAAAAGGCAGAGCACCTCCCGCTTAGTGAGTGTCCCATGTAGCAGGCACAGCCACATGCATGAACACCTTCGGGGACCAGGAAGCCCAATAGCCGCTGTATATGGTGCTAGTGCAGAATTAGAGAGCTTGGGGCCAGAGAGGAAGAAGCATGTAAAGACATGACCTGACCCAGGCCCCTATGCACAGAACTGGAATAATATAATACCTAGGATGTGGTAACAGCCTTAAGTACTCTAAATTCTCTCATCCTCGTGCAGTATTCTGTCTTTCCTCCCAGTTTAATACAGAAAGCTGTGATATTTGGCAGCCAAGTTTTCTGTTTTCTATTCCCCGTAGAATGAACTTATCCTCTAGGAATGATACAACCCTAGTTAGGTCTCCTTTCTCCTCTTATAGATGTACTAGGTAAGTTCTGGTGAGCATTTTATTTGCTTCAACTTAATATTTTACTTACTATTTTTAAGACAACATGTTTTTAGTTCACATGATGGCCAAAGGTTTAATGTGCCACCAAATAAAGAGATCAGCAAATAAGATGCAAAAAAAAAAAAAAAAATGACAGTTCAACAGGAAAATAGGCAAGGGCTAAATACATTGAAAAGATGTTCAACTTCATTCAAGTAAATTTCCAAACAGACACAGAAACATTAAAGCTATAGAAAAATGTAACTTTTAACAATTCTTTTGACACAGATTTAAAGAAAAGTTTGACAGACTATAACTCAACAAAACTGATATACAGGCATTCCATTCTTTTTTTTTTTGTTTTCAATTTTTGCTTTCTAACTTTTAGCTCCCCAAAATGAAGAAAGGCATGTGGAATTTGTCTCCTGTGTGTGTCTGGCTTATTTAATTCAACATGATGTTCTCTAGCCATTTTGACGCAACTTGCAGAATCTCATTCATTTAAAAAAATGCAATCTGTTGTTGCCTCTAACAGTTGGAAATTATGAGAGAGTACGTATGGGATGATCCACCATCTAATTCACCTGCCTCGTGTCAGAGAAAGCTGCAGAATCAGCTGACACTTGCCCTGTCCACTTGGATGTTTAAAACTCTGAGGTCATCAATTTCGAAGTTTACAGATACAATATTCAGAATGACATGGTGGAGGAATAAATCAAATGATAAGTTTTTTTTTTTACTTGAAATTTTTGGGTCCTCAGACTAAATCATATACGAATGAATTTATAAAAATTTAGTTACATAAAAGGTTTGGTTCAACCAAATTAATTGTGAAACTTACAAGATCTCTGTCACTGGATTTGAGACATAGAGGGGACAAGGGCAACATTTTATTGCTAAGTTATTCATTTACAATTTTATATCTAGCCAAGAAAAGCTTGCTTTAATAGTGTGTCTTGAGCCCTGTGAATATTGTTTCAAGATGTTCAAGTCGAGGTACAAAATGGTTAGATGGAGTCCTTCAGGTTGTGCTTTCGACCTTTCTGGGAACAACAATAGTGCAAGAAACCAGACTCCAAGAGCATGCCCTTCTGAGTTGCTTGTATTTGGCCTTGGGGAGAAACATACAAACCAGCTTTATCTGACAGTGCCTCCAGAAGTTTGAAATCCAGTTGGAAGAGGTTTCACCTTGACTTGGACAATTCGTGCAAAAGAGGCACATCCTTGTCGCTGCACAGTCATTTCCAATGCCACCATTCCGTTAGCAAGCCAAATGTATTTCTGCAGCTGCCTTTGCAAGTGCTCCTAACCCTGCTGTTCATTATCTGTTTGTTTCCAGTATAACAAAGTATACAAGAACCTAAAGGAGTTTTCTCAAAATGGAGAGAATTTCTGCAAGCAGGTCACATCCATTCTTCAGCAAAGGTACAAACTGTAATTTACAATCAACGGCTCTTCTTTTGCAGTTGCTACAAGTGATGTGAGTGGAGGCAAGGTTGCAGGCTGTCCCACTTTCCAGAATATGATGCGGTGTTTCAGTTCTCTAGAGACTGATTTTAAGAGTGATTCTCTTCTCTTATATGTTTCTCAATTGAGTACCATAAAAACCAAGGAGTAACAAGAAGTAATTCTGCTTGGAAAGCCTCAGCCAAGCGTATTCTGCTTCCACAGTCTGAGTTCATCCCCTGCTGCTGTATCTGATGTAGAAACAATACAATGATGTAGTACAGTGCTTGCCATTATACTGTTCAACCCACAGTGACTATTAGTGTACAGTTGTGTGTCCCCTGCAGAAGCAGAGGCTATGCCTTCCTTATCAGCAATTTGAACCTGGCCTCTCGGACCTCTTTGCTGAATGTCTGATGGCTGAAAGCAAGGGTGGATGTAAAGCCACACCCTTTCTATATGCTTTGCTCTTAACACCAGGTGTGGCTGTGTATGAATTTGTTCCCTGAGCTAAAACGTGCTCTCTTAACTCAGTCAAGAATGGCACGAAACACCCCACTTAAAATTAGAGAACCCAAGGACTGACTAAGGGCATAGGGCAGGTATTAGGCCTTTCCCCTGCCCCTATTTAGCTCTATAATAAACACTTCTAAAGAGATCTTGAGAAGAGATTGTTCTTATAAACTAAACTATCCCACATTTAAAATAATGCTCATGTTTCAGAAGCAATTGATGCTGTGGGTTAAGTGAATCCTATACTAGTATGTCAAGACCAAAGATTAGCTGTATCAGAACCAATAAATGAGGTCCAAACGAAGGATATGGGAAAGCACTAGCAGTTTTGTTTTAAGATTTATTTTTAAATGTAGATTTTAGAAAGATCTTCCATCCTCTGGCTCACACCCAAATGGTCACAACAGCCAGAGCTGAGCCAATCTGAAGCCAGGAGCCAGAAGCTTCCTTCAGGTCTCCTAAGTGGTTACAGCATCCCGAGTGTTTGGGCTATCCTCTACTGCTTTCCCAGGCCACAAGCAGGGAGCTGGATGGGAAGTGGAGTGGCTGAGACATGAACTGGCATATAGGATCACAGTACTTGCAAAGCAAGGATTTAGCCAATTGAATCATCATGCTGGGCCTGGGGGAAAAAATCTTTAAATATGAAATTTTAACAGCCAAATTCATCAAAGTCCATAAAAGAGAAAGGGAGAGGACCCATTTAGGAAGGACTTTCTTCCATAAGAAATATGTCTATATCTGTCTCAAAGGACATTATTTAAATAAGACCAGCTAGCTATTCTTTGAAAACTCTACTCAGGACCTAGATTAGCAAACATTTCCGGCTTGTGAACAGGAAGAATCTGTACACATTAGCTAAGCACGTGACCTGTGTTGCTCTCATCTGGTCCTTGGGGATTTGGTGTCTTAGAGTTCAGCTACTGCCTGGTAGAGAGCTTTGAAGACGGTGGAAAACAATGCCTGCTCCTAAAGAGGCTCAACAGTTCACTGAAAAACCTGGGGGCATCACTGCTTGAAAGACTGTTTCCTTGTTTCTCCCCTGTTCACATCAGCTCCCCACATCTCCACCCTACCACAGACGAATCTACATTCTCCGTACAGCACCTTCGTTCCTCGTCTGTGTCTCACTGTGGCCATCACCTACCCTGGCCTGGAAATGTGTAAAAGCCTCCGTTTGCACAGTTACAGGGCAGAACAGGCTGAGGAGCTGAAGACAGCTCCCTCCATGGCTTTCCCTCCTAAAAAAGCAGTGCTATTGGTTAGCAAAATTGCCAGAGCATCCCTGGGAAAAGCAAATATACAAAGAATAAAACTCACATTCTCCCTAGATGAAGAAAAATTACACTAGATATTAGGTCATTTGTACAATAAATGCTTTGTGAAACACTTTGTAAATCTAACCTTGTACAATTGAATTGTTTATATAATTAAATTAAGGGCATATAATATACCCTTAACTCAAGTGCCATCAGTCACTGGTTTATGTTGATTCTGATACACATACAATTATAATGTCCCCAAATCCTTAAGATTCCTTGTTCTCCCTCCACACTCCTCATCAGCTCTTGATCATGAAGCTAATCCTGGAGATGTGTGCTCACATTCAAGAGGTGGCCTGTGGGGAGACCTGTTTTCCACTGGACACAAACACTTGGTTAGGCTATGAATGCATAGCATGTTGTCTTACTGTGTTCCTGCATGCCAGCAGCTACAGACAGAGGACACCTCCCTTGCTAGCTTTGGGTAATTTTTCTTTTGAGAGAATCGTGTGATTTTGAGGTCACTACTTCTTCCTGTCATGTTGGAATGAAGCCCACATTATAAGCTTATCACAAGGGTGAATGGTTATACTTCAGCTGGCCTTGCTATTTCCTCACTCTGTAAATTCAAAATTGCTGGCCTACACGTACATCAGATAAAAGGCTGGCTCTCACCAACCATACTTAAGTTAGGTCAGGCTTTATTTCTTCATAAATGCATGGGTTCAATACGGTTGCATCAATGACTCCTACCTTTTCCGTTGTGTTGTTTTATTTTTAATTTGTTTTTTCAAAAGGAACTCTCCTGTTAGGATTGGAGATAAGAATAACACCATAAAACAAATTTAGGGGTTGGCATTGTGGTATAATGGGTTAAGTGATCTGCAACACCAGGTTCCAAAATCAGTGCCAGTTCAGGCTCTGGCTGCTCCATGTCCAATCCAGCTTCCTGGTAATACACTCAAGAAAGCAGCAGAAAAAAAGTGTCTGGGTCCCTGGGCTCTGGATCCATGGGGGAGACCTAGATGAAGCACCTGGCTCCTGGTTTTGGCTTGGAACAGCCCCAGCTGATGTGATGGTTTTTAGGGTGAGTCAATGGATGGATCTGTCTCTCTATTCTGCCTTGTGTGTGTGTATGTGTACATATATATCTATATATGTGTGTGTGAATACGTATCTTTATGTCTAGATATATATGTTCACATATATATCCAGAACATATATATAGACATATATGTATATATAGACAGATGCCTCTCAAATAAACTAAATAAATATTTTTTGAAAAAGGTAAATCTCACAAGACTAATAAAATTGTAATCCTGCCATGCATATGGCCATACATACAGCCCACATTTCCAATGAAGGTTAAGACAGAAAATCACAGGTTAATCCAGCAGCTGGCATAATGAAAGAAATGAGTATATTGGATCTGAGATTAGGGGCACATATCAGCTAAAATGTACTTGGTAAACATTTGTAGGTTGAGTGAAGAAATAAAAGCAAGAATTATTACACCTGTACCCTTGTAATAGGGTCTTACCATCTGTCCTTGGCGGTTGACATTTCCAGACACTTTGTATATTCCATTGGAAGGTAGATCTGCTCACAGATTTCTGAATCAGCAGGTGGAGAAAAGAGGCAGCTTCATAATCAAGCTGAAAATGCTTCTTTTCCAAGCTCAGCTGCCTCCTTGCATTTACTCTATTTGGGGGTGATGGAAAGTACAGCTGTTTTTGAAACACTATTTGCTTGGATGTTCTGCAATTCATACCCATGCTTAGTTGTTTTGACCAATTAGTTACTTGAGTTTCCATTTTTGCTATTGCAAACTCAATTTGACCAGCAGCTCCCAAGATGCCTAGTGACAAAGTCCTGGAGTTCACTTCCACACACAGCTCAAATTTAAAGAGACAACTGCACTTTCCCAGAAACTAAGAATCTGGCTTCCTACACCATGACAGCAAATATTTAAACAGGTCTTGATGGGAAAATCAATTGTTTCTCTGTTAAAAAAAAAAAAAAAGCTTACTACCAGGCAAGAACTGCCACTCTAGACATTAAAAAATGAATAGAAGGAAGTGTGCTTGGCCATTTGTTCCATCCATAATCTGTTTCAGATAGTGTCAACAGGAATAAAAAATGGATTTCAATTCTTGAGAATCTTTGAGAAATTCCCACCTTTTCCACTGTAGCATTGCCCTGGGTGATATAAACTCCCACAGCTTCAGCTCTCTTGCAGAGCAAGGATGGCAAAATGTGTATCAGCAGCCAACATGTCTTAACTGTAGTGTGAACTGGGATTCATTTGAAACTACATTAGATGTGTCAATGTGGCTGTTCCATGGCATTGCAAAGTCAGGATATCCAGCAGTTTGTTAGCTTTTCTGCACAGTTGGTTCTTCTTTTGTAATTTTATTGTGTTGACTGCCCAACCAAACAAGTCCAATATCTGGGAGTCACCTGTATCCACAACTATTTCTTTCTCAACTCATGATCAAGGCTTCATTTTTCTTTCCAAACTCCTTTGATGCCCATAACTAACTTTCTTTCTTTCTTTCTTTCTTTCTTTCTTTCTTTCTTTCTTTCTTTCTTTCTTTCTTTCTTTCTTTCTTTCTTTCTTTCTTTCTTTCTTTCTTTCCACTTCATTTCCTCTTGTGTTGTTCTATTAAAAGTCTCTCTTGAACTATTCTATCTAGCGGCACTGCCTCACACTATGAGCTTGTATATTGAAAAAAAGTACTTGACTCAGTGGGATGAGTGGAGACAAATTCAGTCCACCCTTGTCCTTCAAATCTGGCTCAAACCTGGCTCAGAGCTGTCTTAGGTATGTATTAGATTTGGCCTCTTACGCCAGCTCTCACACTCCATGTGGCCTGTATGAAATCTTGTCCATTTGAATTAACAGAATGGAAAATGGAAAAGATCACACATGTTGATGCCAGTCCAACTGAGACTGTTCAGGGGCATGCTGTTCATGAGTTGGCAGTGCTGGGCACCACCCTGGGAATCCCAGTATGCTCAGGTGTCCTGCTCCAGCTCCATGCACAGAATCTGAGGGTCCTCCGTGGGAAGGAGCATCAGCTGTCATCAAGCACAAACAGCTCAAGGGGGCAGAAGGAGCCCTCAGGGTGGGGGGTGGGATAATCACTGGGATGAGGAGGAGGTCTAAATGTGCAGGCCTTGTTCTCACTTCACTGTCTCTCATTTAATCAGAACAACCACAGTAATGTTTATGTGATACAGTGGAAGTCTGTAGAACATTCTGTGTCTCAGATAAAACATTCTAAAAACTGTCTTTCTTCAGTATATCTGGGTCTTGCCACCACAACACCCCTATCTTCCTCCTCCTACACACACACACATGCACGTGCATACACATGTTAACGAGCACACACACACGTGCACTCAGGAAATGAAGAAGCAAGTGGGAACAGGAATTCTAAAGCTTCCATGGGGGATGTGTTTCCTAGGCCATGGTGAGTGGTGACTGGACCCTCTTCCAGGGCACTGGCCCCATCTCCTCCTCCCATTTCTCCTCTGTTTATAGCCCCCCGAAACTAAGACCATCAGTAAGGGGGCAGGGGAGCTGGCTAGACAGCAATAAAAACTTTGATCTGAAATATTTCAACTTGCCAGTAGCCCATTTTAAATTCAACCTAACTGTAGGGTGAATTTGGGACTGTCTATAAAAAAAAAAACAAACTAATAAAGCTTGAGTGTAAAACAGCAGTTATCAGGTCCTGGACTGAGGCTCTTGCTGGTGAAGCACAGAATGTGAAACAGGAGTGACACTCTGGTGAGGAATTAGGGATGACTGAATCACTTCTTCATTCACAATGGAGGGAGGGCTCTCCACCTCCCTTTTCCAAGTATGGGAAGGCCTTTGCTCAATCTTAGTTAATTCCTCATAGACACAGTGGTGCCACCACAGTTTTTTTTAAAGTCACTTTTTACAACTTTAGTTTTGTTAGAATAAGATATGCTAATACTGATTACATGATCTATTATATTATTCTTATTGCTTAATTGGTGCCCCATGTGAAACATTGAACCTGAAACCATGTATCTTCCATCTCAGCTTTCTTTGATAAGTAGAGTTTATTTTAAAATTTAAGTCACATATTGGTTATTGATTTGTTGGTTAGTCTTCATTACTGCTAATGAAAACACATTGACCTGCTTTGCAGCCTGAAAGGTAAATTAGAATATAAGTAGATGAAAAGCAGGAATAAGCTATTTCCCTCTCCAGAATCTAACTCTCGCTGAACTGTTCTGAGATTGAGTTATCCATGTAAAGATTTGTGCATCATCCGTTCCACGTGTGCCAAGAAGATTGCTGGCAGAGACATCGTCACTCAGAAATGCTGGCTGCAGAATGAGAAGGGGACAGAAGGGAAAGGGCTGGAGAATGAAGCAGCAAGCACTTCAAAGCTTTTTCTGGTTGTTTTAATATGGGATGAATGTGAGTTCAGAAGCAGCCTTCCTGGATTCAGCCTGTTTTGGCTGGAAACTATGATAAAGAAGCTTCTGAAGAGGAGGGACTGGCAAGAAACCAATTTAAGAGGCTCATTGCTGCCTGTGTCTTCAGAAAACAGCAAGACCATTTCTTTCCCTTCAGCAAGAATCCTGAAAGGAGATATATCTATGAATTTATCCATAAGAGAGAGAGAGAGAGAGAGGGAGAGATTCATTACTCCACAGACCATAGCTCCAAACAGCCACATCACAGGATTATTTTCCATTGGCAAACATTCCAACTTAGAAAACTGAAAACTTCTGCATTTGCCATTTGGAACACAGGCTTCTTACTAAAGTGACATTTTCTCTAGGGAAGAATTGAGCCATGAACATCTGTTAAAAAGAAAGCTGCTCAGTGCCTGACCCTGTAAACCCACATGGATGCCCTTGACAGATTTCTAACATGCTCACAAACAGAAAGAGATCCTTCCATCACAGGGAGCTCAGAGACTGCACCCTACAGCCCCTCCTCCTGGCAGCATGCCATTGCCTTCGCTTCTGACTTGCAGAGTCATCTGCCAAGATTCCCAAAATAGTCATTAGGGTGCTAAATGCAAGAATAGATGATTAACTGATGCTAGCTTGCTTTACTTGGGTTATTTGGAGGCATATTCTAAAACTCTTTGTGGTCATCAGCAAGTTGCAGGCAGAGAGACAAAGAAAATGATTGTGCTGTTCAGGAAGGCTGTGTCTAACTCACTCCAGCCCTGCAGGTTAGGTTGGTGACACATGACAGCAGAGACCCTCCTTTTTCACTTTTACATGCACTTAATCCCCTCACTCTACCTTCTGGCACCTCACTGTCACAGAAAGCCTTTGGAAAGACACTGAGGAGATGTTCTATGTGCATACAGCTCCAGCTGCGAATGGCTAAAAGCTATGCTGATTCAGCAAGCACAATGAAGGAGGTGACTTTGTCACACAAAACTCCAGCAGCAGCCTCCTCCCCGCAGCTTCAGAGACAGGATAGAGTGTTTACGCAAGTAGATTCCCTAGCAAGTCTAGGTTCAAATTCTGGTTCCACCACTTCTTTCCTGTGTGCTCTTAGGTGAGTGATTTACTAAACACTGTGCCTTGATGATTCTCTCCATTAAATGGGTGGAAATGTGTGTCTACCACATGGGGGGAGATCATTGGTTCAACAAGAAAATTCACTGAGAAGAGTATCAAGCCTCCAGCAAATACTGCCACCTTCTTCTGCATGTGCTGAGAAGGCAGGCTGAGCATTACAGCGGTGATGCAGCACATCTGTATCGGGACACTATTTGGATGTACACTTCTCATGTGCAGGGCTATTGGAATGCCAACCTGAATACTGACCTATGGACCATACTACTGCACTGACACACATTTCTTTCATTTATTTATTTGTTTATTTTGTTTGTTTGTTTTATTTGGGACACCTGCTGTCTCCCTCATCTTGGAAACTGCTGTAACAGGAAGTGGGAGAAAGGTTGAACAGGCAACAGTGCAGCCACAGCATGGGATCACAGGCAGTTGAGAGTGGTGAGCCAGGAGCTGGGGCTTAGGAGACCATGGTGGAAATCTAACACAAGAATCCAGGCCTGGAACTCACTGGAGGGAGTGGCACCAGTGACTGCAAGCAAAGAATTTGGTACCAACTGCAATCACTAAAGTCAAATTGTAGATCTGTGGATGACACAGCTTAAAAATCTGCCCTAAGGAGAAGAATTTGCTAACCAGAATTGCAATGACCAAGAACAAAAGAAGAGACAAAGGCACAATGAATATTATTGAAGACTCCCAGACAAAGGAGCAAAAGTTTTTGCCAACCTCAGAGTTAATTGAGGAACACATTTAAAAAATGGGGAATAAATAAATTTTTAAAAACTTGTTATAAAACTTCTTACCAATACCAAGAAGCACATACAAGAGTTTAAGAAATTTAAGGAATATGTCACATAAGAAATAGCAACACTGAAATATAATCAAACCAAATTATTGGAAATGAAGGATGCAATAAAGCAAATTAAAATTCAGTGGAAAGTCTCAATAATAGAATGAATGAGGCAGAAGAAAGGATCTCAGAATTGGAAGATAGTTCTTGTCACAGTGGGGAAACAATCACAAAGCTGGAAGCAGAGCTGGGTCAAGTTATTCAAGAATTAACAGACACTATTAAAAGTCAAATATAAGAGTTATGGGAGTTTCAGAAGGTACAGAAAGAGAAGCTGGGTTTAAAGGTGTATTCAATGAAATGATAAATGAAAACTTTCCTAATATGGAGAAAGAATTGAGAAACAACAAACAGGAAGGGCACAGAACTCCCAATAGAGTTGGCCAAAAGTGATCTTCACTACAACACATGATAATCAAGCTCTCTTCAGTTGAACATAAGGGAAAAAAAATCCTTAAATGTAGTGAAAAAAATTGACCTATATAGAGGAACCCCAATCAGACTCACGGTTGATCTCTCACAGGAAACTCCACAGGTCAGAAGAGAATTGAGCAACATATCCCAGACTCTAAAAGCAAAAAGTTTTTGGCCCAGAATAACATACCCAGCAAAACATTCCTTTGTCTTTGAAAATGAAATAAGATTCTTCCACAGCAAAATGATTTTTAAAAGAGAATTTGGTTTGTGCCAGCACTTTGAGCCAAACACTATAAACACATTACATTCTGTGCTTTGTCTGTTTCTTTCTAGAAAGCATGGAGAAAGGGAAAGTCCTAAAAAAACACCCTGCTTGGCAAAGGAGTAAGACAGGATTTATGTGTTCAGCTCTTCCAAAGTACTAGAAAGCTGGGAGCTCTGATAACACATTCATTCATTCACTCTCATGACATTCATCCTACGTGTCTACTGCACACCAGCACCATTCTAGAACTAGGCATACAGCAACGAACAACGTAATTCTTAACCTTCCTGGAGTCATTTGCATTCCAGCGGTGTTCACAGGAGTGCACTAAAAATTTACAGTGTGATATAAGACAGTACTAAGTGCCAGCACACAAATAAAGCTGTAACAGCTTCAAAAATTAAAAACATCATAATACAGCAGCCCCACTACTGGGCATATATCTAAGGAAAATGAAATCACTTTGACCAGGAGACATTTGTCCTCCCATGTTCATGGCAGCACTATTTATAATAGCTAAGAAATGGAAACAACATTGGGGTCCATCTACTGAGGAATGAATGCAGAAAATGCGGTATATGTAACTAATGGATTACTACTCAGCCTTGAATAAGAATGAATTCTTGCCATTTGTAGCAACGTGGATGGAACTATAGGCCATTGTGTTAAGTGAGATAAGTCAGGCACAGAAAAACAAGTACTGCATGAACTCACCCCTCTGTGGAGTTTAAACTACTGATTCTGTTAGAAATTGACAGTACAGTTTGAGGGGGAAAAAAAGACATATGGCCAGATTATTGAGTAACAAGTTATAGTTTGATAACAGCAAGCAGCTCTGGTGTTCTGTTGCACAGTAGAGTGATTATAGATGATGACAATATATTTCTCTAGAAAAACAGATGAAAGGATTTTTATGCTTTTACGGTGCAGAAATATTAAATCTGTGGGCAGATATGTGAATACATGTAAGGGAACATCCTATAGTATCCCATCCATACATACAGATGTGCCAGTTTAAAGAAAAGAAAAAGACTATAAAGGAGTAGTGACAAAGATCCTGTTTAAAATAGGGTGGTCTTTGCAGAGGTGACTTTTGAAGAAAACCTGCCTGGGTTAGCATGAAGAAGCATATCATGCGTTTATGCCACTCGTCGACTCCTTGGCAGAGACTACAGCACACACAAAGGCACTGAGCCAGGACGACATGTGGGCACAGAGCAGGAGAATGAGTGAAGGAGAGGCAAGTAGGAGGGGGTGAGATCAGGCAGAGCTTTGTAGGTTAATAGCAGCTGCTGCCATTATTAGCCTAGGGCTATAACTGCACCATCAGCTTCCTGGAAGCCCTTGAGGTTGGTCCACCAAGCAGCTGAATTCATCAGCAGTGAGGTTTTCTCCCAGCTTTAAAGTTCATCAGCACTCTGTCTTTATCGTTCTGTGCTTCAACTGCAACTTATTCCTAGGGCAGGGAAATCTATTGCTAAATGCCATAAAGTATTTATTTATGCACTCTATTATTTTAACATACTTGCCTGTACCTTTCCTTGTATTTGGAGAAGTTCTGGCCTCCAATAGGTGCTTTTTATGCTTTGCCTTAACCTATTTCATACATTGGTCTACTTTCAAAAAGTGGCAGGGATCAATGTTGTAACATATCAGGTAAAGCTTCTGTGATTGGTGCCAGCATCCCATATGATTGCCTGTCTAAGACCTGGCTGTCTCCCATTTTCAATCCAGCTGCTTGCTAGTGCACCTGGGAAAACAGTGAAAGATGGCTCAAGTTCTTGAGCTCCTGGCACCCATGTGGGAGATCCAGAAGAAACTGCTGGCTCCTGGCTCCTGACTTTGACCTGGCCCTGCCCTACACTTTGCAACCAGTTAGGGAGTGAACCGGCAGATGGAATACCTCTCTCTGTATCTTTCTGTCTCTCCCTCGCTCTGTAATTCTCCCTTCTAAATAAATACAGAAAATCTTTTTAAATGCTAAAGCACAGCTATATAAAAAAGGAAAATAGAAATTTGGAAACAAATCAATAACCCATGGTCTGTGGATCCTGTTTTATATGTGAAAGCTGTCGTCTGTCTTTGAGCACTGAGTCTAATCTGTGTGAAAATGTACAGGTATTAAGTTAGTTGCCAAAGAATTCTGGAATTGCTTTCCAGATAAAGTCATAAATAATTTTAAAAATACTTTACAATAAAAATAGCATTAAATATTTTAAAAATATTAAACAAACACTTTCATGGTCCTTTTTAGGACAGGACACATAAAATAGGCTAAATGTTGTCTATCGTCAAAAGGAGCTGACCAGGGACATGCCCTCATTTTAGATGGGTCTATAAATAGGAAGTTGGCTTGAGATAGAAGTGATTTAGCCTATTCAGAAGAACCAAGGAGTTTGCTTTTGGAGGGCACACCCTGACTCCCTGCTGTATCCTTTTTAAACTTTGAAAGTATCAGAAGCTTGTTTTTTAAATCTGGTCTCGGGTGCAACTTCCACTGCCTGATTGATTCAATCATAATAATATATCATTTTATTTCCAGCTATCATAATCTAGAGTTAATCTATGTCTCACAATACATTATACATTTTTAATTAAGAAAAATTATTTATTTGAATGGGAGAAACAGAAAGATGAGGTGGAGGGACAGAGAGAGAGGAAGAGAGAGAAAAATCGATCTCCAGCAGCCAGGAGTCCAATCTGAGTCTCCCACATGGGTGACAGGGACCCAACCACTTGAAACATCACCTGCTACCTCTCAGGCTTTGCATCAGCAGGAAGCTGAAATCAAGAGTGGGTCCAGTGCATCCAAGCACTCTGCCAAGCGGTGTGGGTGTCCCGAGTGCATCTTAGATGCCATACAAGCAGCTTCCCTGTGAGTGACAGCCTTCTGTCCCATGCCAGTGCATTGTTTAGCTAGAGCTACCGCACCAAAGCGCTGCAGATTGGGTTGCTTTAACAACCCACATGTTTTCTCAGAGTTCTGTAGGTTGGAAGTCTAAGAGAAAGGTAGCATCTCAGCTGTTTCCTTCTGAGGGCTGGAAGGGCAAATGGAAGCAGTCATCTTACTTCCTGATGCTGGTGCTGGTGCTGGCAATCTAAGATCCTTTTGGCTTGTAGGTGTGACATCCTGCACCCTGCTGTCACGTTCACAAGGTGCCCTCTCCATGTACATAGCTGTGGCTGCATCCTAACGCCCACCTTTTACAGGGACACATCCTAATGATTTCATCTGCATAGATCCTGTTTCCAAGTAAGATTCAGTTCATAGGTACTGGCAGTTAGAAATCAACACAGCTTTTATACAAAACACAGTAGTGTAAAAGAAGGTCAAATAAAACACACTCCCGTCATAGGGTCCTCTTGCATATTCTTAAGGATCTGCCTAAAGATAAAAGAATCCTTGTAATAAACATGTAGGTACTACCTTTCAGCTTTATCCCTTCTTTACTGTGTGTGTGTGCTTGTGGCTAGCATGTCCTAACTTACTTAACCATCTTTTGCTAACAGGGCAAACCTGGAGATTAGCTATGCCAAAGGTCTCCAGAAACTGGCAAGCAAGCTGAGCAAAGCATTACAGAACACCAGGAAAAAGTAAGTATCACGGCAGAGGTATGGCAAAAATAAACAAACAAACAAATAAATAAATAAATAAGGGTAAGAAAAAGCAACACATGTTTCAATTCAACCTTCCTCCTCTTATGGTGTGGCAGGTTTATAAGGTCGAGTGTCTAGTTCTTGGCTGCTTCCCATATGCCACACACTGTGTGAAATGCCTGGCTCCTGTTGAATCCCCACAGAATCCATGGAAAGGTCTGATTACTATCCCTGTTTACAAGGAAGGACTTCAGGCATGCAGAGATCACAGACCTTCCCTCACTACACAGTTGAGTTTTAGTGCTAGACTCATCCTTGGTCTTATGACTCCCAAGCCCACATTCCTAACAGACGTTGAGGACACTGTTTCACTTGGGTTGTGGTATAGTTAAGACATAAGGTCCTGGTGCCTGAAAGAGTGAATTCTGTGCTGTTTCTACTCTAACCTTGGACGAATAACCCAACCTGTCTATGCCTTGGTTTCTGCCTCTAACCAGAAAGAGCAATGATGCAAAGTCCTTCAAATCATTAATGTAATGGCAGTTAAAAGACAAAGTTTATCTTGGTACAAAATAATTTTGAAATCCACCCATCCATTTCTGGTAATACACATTCCTATTTACTTTTTGAAAAGTTCTTCCCTGTTGCCCCTCTGTGTGTATATGACAGTGTAGGCATGTGGAAGTGGATTTGGGAGGGGTGCATACTAAATGAGATCATGTGTACAAGGAACTAAAATATCAGTGCGGGTTCTTTCCAGTATGTTGCAGCATGTAGCTTGATAAAGATACCTTTCTTTGGAGGGAAAAAAAAAACATGCGTTATTCTTTTAAAACATGTCCCATTAGTGTTAATTCCCTACCAAAAAAAATTCTTCCTGTAGCAGTTTCTGACTAATGCATGTGCACTGATCCAAATCTAGTAGTGCTTTTGCTGAAGCCTCCTAGGGAGAAGAAAGGGAAACAAGGAAAGTCGAAGAAGAAAACTTCTGAAGTTCAAAATCCCTCTCTGCCTTAAGGATGGTTTGTAAGAACAAGTGACAATTTTGAAACTGCCCTGATTTTGAGCTTTATTTGTATTTTTGGCAGAGTATTGTAATTGGCTACAAAAGATCCAGGATAACATTGTGGCTAGCTACCAATGCCCTTTTATTTAGACTGTTCACTTTTAAATATCACCTCTATCCAGAACGACTAACAACCTAGGAAAAACTTGTCTTACCCCTCAGGGCTCTTTAAGCCGGAGACCTAAGGTTGCTCTGAGGAATAAAGGAGATATTACACAAAGGCTACTTAGCAGAGAACCTGACACGTAAAACCTCCATCAGCGTCCATGAAGATTTTGATTCTAATGATCCCTTGAAGAACAAGAGAGGTGGTAGAGCAGGGACATGTGTCTTACTGTTTTGCAACCCCAGCTACAACATGGTGCCACCAAAGAGCTATCTTATACAAAATGTTCAGTTGACCAGGACTACTACAACCTTTTTTCATTGGAAAGGCAGATTCATATAGAGAAGGAAAGACAGATATTCCATCCACTGGTTCACTCACCAAATGGCCATAAAGCCAGGAGCTTCCTCCCAGGCCTCCCACACAGGTAGGGCCCCAAAGACTTGGGCCATCCTCTACTGCTTTCGCGGGCCACAAGCAGGGAGCTGGATGGGAAGTAGAGCAGCCATGACACAAACTGGCACCCTATGGAATGCCAGTACTTGAAGGTACAGGATTAGTCAGTTGAGCTATTGTATTGGCCATCAGCACCAGTACAGTCTTCAATTACCCACACTCAGTGAATGCTTTCCCAAACCATACTCTGCTTTAGGTTCTTTCATGGGTATCTCAAGTTACTTTTAATGTCAAAGATCCATTAAGTGAAGGTCAGATAAATTTATTATGCAAGGCCTTGCAAGAAACCATGAAGTGTTTCTGTTCAGAGAGGCACAGGCTTGACTTCCTGTCTGGCTGCCCAGTTTCTCTGAGAGGCATGTGTGAAATTCTTCCCCCCAAAAGTGTGCCTATTGTCTATTTTAAAGGATGAATTTATTGACATTTGATTTTTCATTGTAATAACCATCTATTTTAAGTATTGACTTGTCCAGTTTTTACCTAAGTGTGCACTGTGTAACTCCAAAAAGCAAAGCAGGACTTTTCTGGCTTGTGTGCTATTATGTGGTAGGTTAATCCTCCAGCTGTGGTGCCAGCATCCCATGTGAGCACTGGTTCTTGTCTCAGCTGCTCCACTTCCAAATTAGCTTCTTGCTAATATGCCTGGAAAACCAGCCAAGAATGGTCCAAGTCCTTGGGACACTGCACCTGCATAGGAGATCCAGAAAAAGGCTCCTGGGTTGGAATTAGCTCAGCTTCTGGAGTTGTGGCTATTTGGGGAAATGAGCCGACAGATGGAACATCTTTCTCTCTGTCTCTCCTTTTATCTATAACTCTGCCTTTCCAATAAAAACAAAGCAATCTTTTATTTTTTTATCACATTGAAACTGGCCCCATGTCTCTGGGAATTTTCTGTCTCACTCTATGAAGAAAAGAACATCTTTGCAAGCCCTCTTGCATGGCTGTCTCTCAGACCTCCTTTGTACCCACCTGTTGCTACCCTAGCTTATTGTTGTTCCGTGATTTTCTACATACAGGAAGTCAAAAATGAAAATCTAAGCCTCAGATAACTATGGAAAAAGCAGTAACTAGAGTGACTATAAGGCGAATAAATAGCCAGGCAGAAGGTAATCTCACTCAAGAGATTAATTCTCCCAAAATGGGGTCAGGCAGTTGAACGCAGTGGCTGAATGCAATCATTGGGGGTGCTGTTTGAATTTCCAGCATTTACTAGGAAAACCGTTCTCACCTTTCTTCTCAACTTTTCCCACCAGCTGTCTGAGCAGTGCCTGGGCCTGGGCCTCGGAGGGCATGAAATCCACAGCGGACCTGCACCAGTAAGTGCTCCCCACCCACCCACAGGGAGCTGTAAATACTCAGTGGGCGTGATATGCACTGAATAGATACACCAGAACGCACCATTTTATTTCCCCCTAGAAAGCAATTCGGAAGGTAGATACAAGCCCTAATATGATGTCTGTTGTGTCTTTTATAATCTATTTTCAGAAAACTTGGCAAAGCAATCGAGTTGGAAGCAATAAAACCGACTCATCAAATTCTGAGTGTGCAAGAGAAGAAGAGGAAATCAGTGAGTCAAAATCTTTTTCCACCCACCTCTTCCCACTGGTTTAGAACAGGATTGGATTTTGGTTTTTTGCCCAAGGAGAAGGTATTCTGAGAGTAGTACTAGCTTTCAAGAATGTATCATAAAAACAAACAGAGCACATCCAGGATTATGCACGAGGATATTTTTTAGAGTCTTGTTTCAAATACTGAAAGAGTAAGAGCCAGTCCTAGTGGCATAACAGGCTAATCTTCTACCTGTGGTGTCAACATCCCATATGGGCGTGGTTCAAGTCCCCGCTGTTCTACTTCCAATCCAGCTCTCTGCTAATGTTCCTGGCCCAAGGTCGGCTGCTTCATCCACATGGGAGATCTGGAAGAGACTCCTGGCTCCTGGCTCCTGGCTTCGGATCAGCTCGTCTCTGATCATTGCAGCCATTTGGAGAATGAACCAGTGAATGAAAAAGCTCTTTTTGTCTCTCCCTCCCTCTCTAACTCTGCCTTTCAAACAAATAAATCTTCACTTAAAAATACTGAAAAAGCAAAAGTTACTACATTAGAAAGTAAATTTATGGTAAGTTCAAGCAGGAAAATGTTATGATAATCATAAACAATTTTATTGCAGAAGAATTTAATTGCTTGGGGTTTTTTTCATGACACAATACTACATTAGACAGATGAAAAATTGAACCTATATGATCTCAATGCTATTTTAAAAAAGCACACACGACAGCAAAAAAAAACTGAAAGAACTGTCACAAATGTTACTAAACACTGTCTTTAGATGTTAGAATTGAAAAAAAAAATGATCAGCACAATTTTTAAAAAGATGCTTTTCTATGCTTATTAGTTTGACATAATGAGAAGATAATAATGGGTACAATCATCTACTAGTCATTAAAATTGAAGACAATCAGCCCAGCCATTCTTCCGGGGCATCTGGTCTGTTTTCTGCATAACCTGCAGTTTTTCTCGATACCTTTCCTTTCACAACATTTCATGTAGGCTCCTTTGCCTTTTCCTTCATGTGTCACACAGTTCTTAAGCACTTTGTGTTGCCAGGCAACATCAGTGGGTGTATAATAAATGCTGTCTTGCTTGAATAGGAATGGAGTAGTTCCCAAGCCAGTGGTGGGCATTTGGTATCACATTCAGAATATCAGTTGGGATGATCACATATCAGATTGCTCAAGTTAACACCAGCTCTGGCTCCTGACTAGCTTACTGCACTCTGGAACACAGCAGTGAGGGTTCAAGCGCTTGATCAGCACTCCCCTTAGAGACCTGCACTGAGTTCAAGGCTCTTAGCTTTGGCATAGCCCAGTCTCAGCTACTGTGAGCACTTGGGGAGTGAACTGGCAGTTTCTCTCTGTGTGTATGTTTCTCAAAATAGTTACATAAATAAAAATAAATAAGTAAATCAAGGAGAAAATTAACTATAATTAAGAACTCAGCAGTGCCTGGATTTGAAATCCATATCCACTTCTAATCCTGATGTGCACCCTGGGAAGCAGCTGGTGATGGCCCAAATAGTTGGATCCCTGTCAGGCGTGTGGAAGACCTGGGCTTAGCTCTGTCCAGCTCCAGCTTCAGCCCGGTCCAGTGCTGTCATTTGGGGGCATTTGGGAAGCGAATTGCTGGATAGAAGATCTTTCTCTCTCACTGGCCTTTAAGCAAATAGAACTTTTTATTTAAATAATTTGTTATTAAATTATTCATTTATTTTATTAAATAATTATATTATTAAACATAATATTTTATTAAATGAACGAATATATTTTAAATTTTAATTAAATAATTTATTTATTTAAATTACTACCTTTTAAATAAATAAGTCTTAAAGAGAAAAAAGAAAGGAAGGAATGAAAGAAAAGAGGAATTTTGGATGAACACAAATAACTGGTCCAATAACTGGCTAAATAAGAAAAGAAGCAAAAACGTTTCTTCTCTTTTTTTCCACCTTTCAATAGCTTGATAATGATGCTGAAAAAACAGCTAACCTTGTCCTTAGCAACTGGAATCAGCAAATTAAGGCAAGTATCCACAAATACTTCTTGTGTTAACCTAAGTTTTTTGGCATTGATGTTTTTTACTTTTGTACAAATGTGATTGCATGTTTGAGCATTAATACTTCTTAGTCTAACTAAAGAGAAAATGTTGTCTCATTTAAATTACTTCCTTGATATGTTCCTTCAGTTTAATCAACTAAAAAGCAATACTCTAAGTACGACTATTATTCACAGTGGACAAATACATAGCAATGATGATTATGTACCAAGTCCTACATAGTTACATATTTAATCATTGCAACAACCCAATTTGATATATGACTCTGCATGGTCCCATTCTGCAGATGCATAAACTGAGATATAGAGCCAAGTCATGTTCTTGAAGGATAATAGCTGAGCCAAAAACTGCCACCAGTCATTGTGTTCCAAGGTTACCTCTCTGTGCAATGTGCAGTTTAGGGAAACAGGCTATGAATACCTGAGCTTTGGATTTTTTGTTTGTAGAAGGATGTGAGCGGCCTCTCCTTCAGTAGTGAGGGGGCACAGCGAGCAGTGGTGGTGACACATGAAGGGGACACACATGTGCAATCTTGTGCACTTTTGTGCACAACACTACATTGAGATGATCCTTGATTTCTAGTTACTCGAAAGTTAAGTGGCTACATATTTGTGCAGAACATAATGAATGCATATGGAAGATAGGAACTGTGATCCAGTGTGAGAAGCTGGAGAATAAATTCTTAAGCAGTGACAATAACAAACAAAAGGAGTCGATATATACATAGGATCATTCTATGGTAATTTAGTACAAGAAAACTTCCTTTGAAGTAGGAAAGGTCTCCTAAGAAAACCCAGAGATCCTGCTTGAGGCAGTTTCTACTCCAAGAGTTACCATTTTCTCTTTATGTCTCCAAGTTGGTGTATAAGAGAACCTTGGAAGTAAACAGCCTCTACCACCAAATAACCAGAGATGACCTCGGAAACAAGGGGTTTTAAAGCTGCTTGTGAAACTGAGAGATCCACAAACCAAAGACAAAGAAATGGTTGAGATGCATGGATGTCTACCAGTAAAAAGCAAGATTGCCAGGATCATTTTTGTAATACTTAAATGTCCCAGAAAGGGTTTCCACTCATTGATTGCCAGTTTTGCTCTTGATTTGATGAGCCTTTCAAAATTTACTTTTAAAACTCAATTTTCTTTAAATATTCAGCTTTCACAGAACTGCAGTACCATGAACCAAAAGCCTGAAACAACATTCAGACATTAAAATTGCTTCCAAGAATTAAAAAAGAAAAATTTTCCTTATTTCCCAGTTTCTGCCAAATCATTTTCTAAATAAAATGGCTTGAATTTTTATGAAGGATAACAGAGAAATTAGACAACATAAAATTCTTTAGCCATAATATTTTTCTCCCCAACTGCATGCAATTCAAGCCATCCAGCCTGTTGATAAAAAAGTGCAGTCTCGTTGGGAGCCATGAAAGCCTTATGGTCCAACTCCACTTGCCTCGTAACTTCACTTTTCAGCAGGCATGCCACCAGGGGAAGGTGGAGGAAGAGGACCAGGATCCCCCCACCCACCCACTTAGAGAGCCTTGTCCTATTGAGAGAGAGGGAAGTGGTTTTGACTCTGATTCCTAAGGTCAAAGCCCTCAGAAAGGCAAAACCTAGCTTGTCCCTTCATCCTCTGGCATTACAGTTTTGCAGTCTTGAGGTGACAAATCAGGGAGTCTTTGGAACAGCTCAGTTCCTGAAGAGGCTGGATCCCAATCGAATCTGAATCTACTGGTTTGTTTCATCTCTGGAGTTTCACTTTCAGCCAAGTTCAACGTGTAGAGCAGGATATGATCTCCTGAATTGTAACCCACTCCAAGGTTGGGCACTGGCAGGGTAGGGAGACTCGGAGTTACTGTGCAATCACCTCTGAGCATCTCTTACCTCTAGAAAGGCAGAGCATTTCGCAAGCTGCCTGGCAAATGCCCAGCTCCCAGACCTGGGCATCAAGAAGCAAGATGTCTACCTTTGCTGTGACTTGTTAGGAGAGCGTTTTAAAACAACCTCAATTGCGATCAGATTGGTTTAAGATAATCAAGGTGGAAGCCTGCAACGCTTGTTGTAATATTTTTTGGTAGTAAGACCATTTTGCTAGTGAGGAAAAAAAATGTTGCACAGTTTTGCAGGCCTTAAGTGATTCAGCAAAAATATATAATCCTCCAGAGTATACACAATGTAATGAATAAATATACTATACATCTCAAGGCAATGTGTTTGCTGCAGTGTTATTTCAGGCAGCTTTGGAGATGAGGGTGAAAAGGAGTAAGAAATGAACAATCATTCCAGCTGACACATGACAGGCCATTAGATTCAGACGGGAAGAACCCCTCTGTAGATAGTATTCTCTACTCCTTTTTTCTTTTTTCCTGGAATGTATGTTTTTGACTCTAGGCCAAGAAGAAATTAATGGTGAGTACCAAGAAGCACGAAGCCCTTTTCCATCTTGTAGAAAGCTCCAAGCAATCCGTGAGTGAAAAGGAGAAGCGCAAGGTAAGCTGTTAGGGCTGACAGAGCCCGTGTGACTCAGACACAGACGGGCTTCGTGCCTTTAGCTACCGACATAAGAGAACTAGTTGATTCCATGCTCTGTGTAATCTCTACAGAAAGGTATCTTGGAAGCACACAGAAAAGAATTCCAGATCTCTACTGGTTCATCAGTGTTTTTAAAAAGCATGACATCAAGGGCATTTCGTGTGGTGGCTTGAGTCACCCCTGGGACACCTGCATGATTAAAGTAGATGGAGTTCTGGGTTCCTGGCTCCAACTCTGGCTTTGTGGGCATTTGGGGAATGAAACAATGTTTGGAATTTTTTTTTTTCTTCTCTCTCTCTCTCTCTCTGCTTCTGTCTTTCAAATGGAATGAAACAAAACCAGATAAAACTTTTTAAGAAATATTACTAACATGACAAACAAGACCAAACTCCAAATTTTGTCACAGAATTCTATTAATAAAACCCCTCATTTTACATCCCATATAAGACTAGGTATATAGATATACCTAGATATATAATTTACATGATTGTTCATATATCATACTAACTTGTAAGCAGCACTACATAAAACATTATGAAGTGGAGGGTCAAAGATTCTGATTAAGATGCCCACATCCTGTATCTGAGGACCTGGGTTTGAGGCCAGACTCTAGCTAATCTGAGCACCTGGGAGACAACAATTATGGCTCCAATTAGTTCCCTTCCTCCCATCTAGGACTAAATTAAGTTCCTGACTCCTGGCTCCAGTCCTGGTCCAGGTCCAGCTATTTTGAACATTTGGGGAGTCAACTAGTAAATGACAGGATCTCTCTCCCCCAACCCCACCCTCTTCTCTGTTTCTCTCTCTCTCTCTCTCTCTCTCTCTCTCTCTCACACACACACACACACACACACACACACACACACACACCCCTATCAGTATTACTATTGCTGTCTCCTTGTCTCTTAAGTTATGAAAAAAATAGTAGAAATCTTCACAGGGTAAGAAAAACATGGAATAATATTTTAAACGATTAGCAAATCATGATGCATTTGCAGAATCATTAAGCAATATTCTCAGGCAAAATATATACTTGGGGCAAGATTTAGCCTTAATCACAGTAAACACAATAAATTCACATTCCTAGCACTCCTCTCAGTGATTTAAATTATTAAGTCACTAAATAATCAAACTCTCTCATCAGCATCTTCCCAAGGCCTTACGATGCCATGCCAGTTTTTGTGTTGTCACACGGGTGATGGTGCATGCATAAGCAGGAGCAGCAGAAAACTTCAGCTTTGACTTCTTTGCAGCTTCCTTGCATGCATCCTTAGTAGGAACAGCAGCCTAGTCTTTCTTGGCAGATATCCTTCAAAGATATGTGTGCATACTTCATACAATGATTGATTGCAATTCGATGATAAATCTGCAAATGCACCTGACCCAAGCTCATGCCAATGGCTGCATACCCCAGGGTATGCACTTGCCAGGGCTCCTGGCAGCTTCCCATGTGGCAGAAGCCACTTCAGGATCCACCTGTAACCAAATGTGGAATCAGCATCCATTCATATATTAAGTAAGAGTAAGCCTGATAACTGTGCTGTTAGTCAAAAAGGAACATAAATAATGTTGGAGTGGAGGAGTAAAAATCAGGTAGTTTCTGCCCACACCTCAATAGCTTACCTCACATACCTCTTGTGTGCACCCCATATCAAAAACCTTTGAAATAATCAGAATCTCCTAAGAGGTGCAACCTCCAGCAGGAAACACAGCTAGCACCACCGCAACCCCAAAACTTCTTATAAGGAAAAGGGAGTCGTCATTGCAGGTGGTCCTAACCAGCTGAAGGAACTGTCAGTTGAATAACTTAAGATCATTGTTAACAAGGTTTTACAAGGTTCTTCTGCCTTCACATGTCAGTCTTCACAGTTTGAAACCATCATAACAGGAGTTGAATAATGAGGCTGCTTCTGGGAACACTAGCCTTCAGAGTATTAAAAAGTTAAGCACCACCGTCTGTCCCAGGTCTTCCAAGCCCTCATTAGAAGCTACTCTTGATTTATGCCTCCATGGGCAGCTTCCCTGGGAAGGATGGGAGGACATGGGAAGGGGGCAATGTCCATGGCGTGGCAGTCCTCCCACTGGTCCTGCAGCCTTGACCTCTGGCTATCACTGCATCCCAGACCCACCACTTTGTGTTGCTTAGTCCTACAGCAGTTTGCAGGCCAGGTGCTGAGAATGTACAGCAGCCTTCTCTTCTCATCCGCACAAAAGCACCTGTGCCATCAGCCCCAGCCTGTCCTCTGTACTGCTCTGCGGTTCACAGTTCCTCCAGTTTCTCAGCACTCCTGGTTCTTGCAGAGCTGATTTCAGCCACTGCTCTCCTCACACTCCCCTTTTTAGCAGATGAGCCAACTGCTGCCTCATGGCTCAGCTGTCTGCTCCCTGAAGCCGCAGAGTCCGCAAGGCTGTACTACGGAGGCCAAGTCTTGGCCCTGTGCTCCCACCCAGTCCCATCGTGTCTCTCACACATTCTAAAGGAATCCACCACCCCGACCCCTGGTATTGTTGGCAGTCCCTTTCCAATACATTAGTCTTCCCAATCAAGTTACACAGGTCATGCCACAATTTCTACTCCAGTGTCCCATGTCAAAGTGCCATTCAAGACTCAGTTGTTCCAATTTCCTACTAATGTGGCTGAGAAAGCATGGGAACACGGCCCAAGAACCTGGGCCCCTGGTACCCATGTCAGAATGCTGAGTGGAATGTCTGACTCCTTGCTCTGGCTTGGTCCAGCCTTGGCTGTTTCACTCATTTGGTGAGTGAACCAGAAGAAATTTTCTCTCTCTCTCTCTCTCTCTCTCTCTCTCTCTCTCTCTCTCTCTCTCTCTCTCTGTTGTTCCCAACAAAAATAATACATCTTTCAAAAAACGGACATTTAGTCTTCACTGTCCTGGAGACAGAAGCTGTCAGGGTGCCCTCCCAGGGTGCAGCTTCCTGGGTGTACTCTCCCAAGGCAGAAAAAGTGAAAGTTCTATGGGATTCCTACTATAAGGATATTAATCTCATCCATGGGGGTTCTGCTCTCCTGAGCTGACCACCCCCTGCCTTCCTAACATCATCACATTGAGGGGTAGAGTTCATCAGATGAAATCGTAGGTGTGGGCACAAGTATTCATTCCCTCACACCCCCGTCTTGGGAAAACAGGGGCAAGCATCAGAAACACAACTTTGCCTGTTGCTGTTCCAGTTCCTCTCCAGATATTATCCTCTCTTCTATTTACACTAAGATTTATTAAAAGGGTTATCTACACTCTTCCTCTACCTTTTTTTTGTGTGTGTGTCTCCTCTTCACACTATAAACCATTCCAGTGTGCTTCCCCACAATCCCACACAGTGTCCCTGCCTGCCAAGCCAGTAAGTGCTTTCCAGTTCTGACCTTGTTGAACTTCAAATCCTAAAGCACTGTTTATTTCCATCTTTTAGAAGCTCTTGCTTTAGCTTAGCTTGGTTTTTTGGTTTTTCTCCCATCTTTCTGGGAGTTTTATCTTAGCCTCCTTTATGAACATTTCCTGTTTTGCCTGACCTTTTTGGATTCCTGCATCTGAAGATTTCTCTCCTGGACCTTTCCTAGTTTTATTCACCATCATTACCTCCAATGCCAAAAGTAGTGCTCAATACTAGATTCTCCACAAATAATAGATACTCAATAGATATACTCTCAAGGCTGCAACTGCCAAATCCATGCCAACACCTACCTGGAGAACTCCAGCCTCTATCAGTCTTTAAACTGCTTTCTGACAGCTCAAATCACTATCCAAAATGAGACCTGTCACTTCCCTCTACCAAAGATATTCCCTATTCCTCTATTCTTCATGTCTTTGAATATCATCACCCATTCTATTCTCCCAAATGTCATTCTGAAGTCAAATATTTCTTGAACCTTTTTTTCTCCTTCTGTTTCTCTCATCACTCATCTTTGACCTGAATTGTTGTAATGAACAAATAGGTCTCTGCTGTCAGGGTTGCCCATCCCATGTATTTCCCATGCACAAACACAACCTGGCTTTACTGAAACTTGTATCTGATTATGTCATATTCCATTGCAAGCCTTCAAAGGCTTCTCAGGAACGCCAGAATAAAGGACCAACTCCTTTACATAACTTTGTAGCCTCCCTGACTTGATTCACACACATTACTTCAGCCTCATATCTTACAGTCTTCTTCCCAAACTGTGTGCCTGAATCTTATCACCATTGGCTTGTTGATTGGTTAGATTTTTCTATCAAATCGTACTTTTTTGCCTCAACAATTCCTAATTTCATTTTAGATTTATTCGTGTGGGGACTTTTAAATAATTTACAATGTTCCAAGTCATGGCTTAAATATCACTAAGGTCAAAACACAGTTTAAGTGTTTCCTGAGTGCCCCAGTGGCACTTAACTACCTGTGCCATCCTGGAATCTAGCACACAGGATATAGTGGTCTGTGTGGCTGTCTCCAAAGCCTTGCCCATGATGTACAATAGGCACTGAGTAAAAGTATGTGGAACAAATGGATGAAATGGGTGTGGTGAGGGGAGGGAAAGGAAAAGAAAAGAATTCAGCCTTGGGCAATTTCGGCAGTGGAGACTTCTTCAATGAGAACACAGGCATCTGCATTCCTTGTTTCTTTCTCTTTAGGACTATTTGTGAAAATTGGCCATGCAGGAGCCTCTAATCCATGGCTCTGTCCTGCAGCTGAGGAATATGAGTGGTGATTTAAAGCTCAAGAAGCTCTCAGCTCTGGAGATGTGGGATGATGACTTGGCACAGTATAACCATGGCACTCGTCAAGCCCACTCATTGTGTTGCTACCCAGATAAAATTCCCAAGCTCATGTTTCGGTAGAGGGCTGTGGTTCATGGAACTTGATCTACAAAACCAAATGTGTTCTGTGGAGGTCATATGTCAGAGCTGAGACAAAGCTGAACAGCTAGCATAACAGTTGTAGTAATAAAGTGAGTCGCATCAACTTTCAGCATTTTGGATGAGTGTTCATTATTGTATCACTAGCCAAAAAGTCCTTAAACATAAAAGTGATTCGTTTTTAAAAAGCTTTTGTCCTTGTCATTGAAACTCCTAAAATGTTTAAGACAGGGATTCCTTGAACATCCCTAAAGTATGTTTCAAAGACCATTCATATAAAGATTACCCGAGGAGAGTGTAAAAATTCAGAGTTCTTAATCCTATGGCAGGGATAGTCAGTCAGTGTTGCTATACGGGAGGCTTCGAGATGTGCAGTTTGACAAGCATCTCAAGTCATTGCTAGAGATGCTGACGTGTGAGCATCATTCATGCAATGCAACTTGCTCATCTCAGAGATGTGAAAGTACTTGTCTGGGCAGTTTGCTCACCAATTGTAGTAACTGTGATCCAGGGAGTTTTATATAACTTTGAATTGAGATGATGTAAGAATTAAAAAGCCAATCTTGGTGCCTAGAAAGGAGAGGCTTCTTGTATAAAAGCAGATCACGGGAACGAAGAGTAGGGTAACAGAAACCCCCTGTGAGGCTGGTCATGACCAACAATAAATACTGGGGCCTTTCACTAGCAACAATATACTTGCTAACCTTTGATACAATAGATTCGGGCCACGTGCCTTAGATGCACGGCCAGCTTGAATCCTCAAGACAACCAGTGAATCTGCCCATCACAAAGATGAAAACTGTGGCTCATGAGGATTAACTCACTTGCCTGTAGCCAGAACTTTGGCTGTACTCCTGGAAATCTGATTCCAAAGCTCCGCTGCTAACTTTGGGATGGTCTGACAGGATGATAGCCAGACATGTTCTAAAACTTAGTTCTAAAAGTTATATGACTCCAGACATCTCTAGGAAGCCCAGAGGTCTGTAAAATTTGCCAGTCTTGTGGTGGATGGCTGTCTTGATTTGGAGATTCTTAACCTGCATTGTCAGTTCTCAAATACACAGTTATTTGGCTGTCTTCTTGATTTGGTGAATGTGGACAAATTGCTCCACATTTAAGTGGTTTATTTCCTTAAGCAATCACACTGAAAGGCACTTGGTTTTTTTCCTGGGAAAAAATAACCTCTAGTTTTGTCATCTGTATTTACTCTTTATGACTTCAGCTGACAAATAAGAGGCATACCATTGGGTCACACATAATTCTTCCCATAGAATTCCAAAGAGATTTCATATATGTTTTAATGAGTGCATAATAATAATGTCTTGATTTAGCTCCTCCAAAAACTGAAAAAATCAACTGAGAAGTTGCAAAAGGAAGACGAAAATTACTACCAAAAGAACATGGCAGGATATTCTACCAGACTGAAATGGGAAAACACACTAGAAAACTGCTACCAGGTAAGCTGCAGATACACGTTTTCTTCTTCTTGGTCTCCTTTTCTCCAGGCAGGTCTTCTTACAACTTTGCCTTTCACTTATTATCTTACCGGTCTCAATGTTTACATTGAAGCGTCACATAAATGATTTTTCCTTACAATATTTTCTCAAAGGTGACAAGACATTCATTCTTCAACACTTCAAGAGACTTCCTTCCACTTCAGCTTTAATAACGTTGAAGAATTAAGTTTTTAAAATAAATACATACTTGTACATTATACATACGTGTGTGTGTGCGCACGCGCATGCGCGCGTGCATGTGTGCCAGAATTAGGGCCAGCATGCTGGCCAATCCTCTGCCTAAGGCATTGACATTCAATATAAGTGCCAATTTGTGTCCTGATTGATCCACTTGCCATCCAGCTCCATACTTATGGCCTGGAAAAGTAGTGGAGGATGGCCCACAGCCTTGGAATCCACTTATAGACCTGGAGGAAGCTCCTGAATCCTGATTTCAGATTGGCTCAGCTCTGGCCATTGCAGTCATTTGGGGAGTGAACCAGCAGGTAGAAGATACTTCTCTGTCTCTCTTACTCTCTCTGTAAAAATCTGCCTTTCAAGTTAAAATAGTAAATCTTTTAAAAATATATTAAAGTTAAAGTCAATTGGAGTATCTACTCAAAATTAAAATCTCCTTAAATGAAAACAGATTTCCTCTGACTTCTCTTATTTCCTGGATTTTTGTTGCTACCATGCTAGAAGTCACCAGTATTTTACTTTCTCCTCTTTCGAGTTGATGCAATCCTCTCAGCCACCATCCTGTGAGCTTTCTTTTGCCTGCTGAGTACCAGCCCAGGTACATTAGACCTAACTTGAGACAGCCTGTATCAAGTCACCCTCAACCCAGTAATGATGCCTTGACTTTGTAGCTTTTTGACTTGTACATGCCAGCAGATCATTGTCTTACATATAACTCTATGAATTCTGCATCTTTCCTGTGTTTACTAAGTAAATCTTCCATTTTCAACCAGTGTCCCTCATCTGATCCACAGAAAATAATTGGAATAACTGTTTTCCCAGGTTTTCTAAAGCTGAATCTTTAGTGGCACTACTTTGGATGCAGACAGATGGTAAACATATCATGCGGTGCCTAACCATGGAGATAAGTTCAGAGAAATAAAAAGTCAGGTGATTTCATCATCATGGGAACATCAGGGAGTATACTTTCACTTAACTCTTTTAAAAATATATGTATCTATTTTTACTGGAAGCAAGGATTTACAGACAAAAGGAGAGACAGAGATAGATTTACAGAGAAAAAGAGAGATTTACAGAAAAAACGGTCTTCCACCTGCTGGTTCATTTCCTTAAGTGGCTGTTATGGGCGAAGCTGAGCCCATTAGAAGTTGAGAAGTTCTTCTGGGTCTCCCATATGGGTACAGAATCTCAAGGATTTGGACCATCCTCCTCTGTCTTCCCAGACCACAAGCAGGAAGCTGGATGGGGAGCAGAGCAGTCAGGACATGAATCAGTGCCCATATGGCTTACTGGTGCTGCAGGCAGAGGACTAGGCAGTTAAGCCATCATGCCAGTCCCTACACTTAACTGTTGATGTTAATGGTAAGAGCCAATCTCTCAAGATGGTATCTTTATTTTTTTAAGATTTATTTATTTTAATTTATTTTAAAGACAGAGTTAGACAGACAGACAGAAATTTACCTTCCCAAATGGTCATTATATTTGGAGCTAGACCAATCTGAAGGCAGGAGCCAGGAGCTTCATCCTGGTCTCCCATGTGGATGCAGGGGGCTCAAGCACTTGGGACATCCTCTGATGCTTTCCCATGCATATTTGCAGGAAGCTGGATTGGAATTGGAGCAGCCGAGACATAAACCAGCACCAGTACAGGATGCCGGTACTATAGAAAGCAGCTTTACTTGCTCTGCCACAGTGCCAGCCCATCAACATGGCACCTTGATACATTGAAGAGATGTAGTAAACAAGAGACATATAAGATTGCTGCTAGCATACTATGGCAGATTGTTTTATAGCAAACATGATTTTGTAGAGCAGTACATTATGAAATAGCAATAAAATATGTAGTATAATAAAACATAAACAGCAATACAATCATCTATTACCACTATCAAGTGCTACATACTGTACTTAAGTGTGTGTGCTATATCACTGGCAGTGCCGTAGGTTGGTTGGTTGGCACCAGCATTAGCACAAACATGTCACTAACACATTGCACTATGACCTTGTGAATACTGCAATGTCAGTATAGTTTCTGTTTTAACATTATGGGACCACAGTCTATGCAGGCATTTCAAAAAGCTCACAGAAAATAAAACTAAGAGACCCATTTGTTGGGGCAGGTTTTGATATAGTAGTTGAGATCCTCCTAGCAGAGTTTCTGGGTTCAAGTCCTGCCTCAGTTCTCAATTCCAGCTTCTTGCTAACACACATCCTGGGAGTAGCAGGTGTTAACTCAAATAGTTGGACCCCTGCCGCCCATGTGGGAGACTTGGACCTAGTTCCTAGCTCTTAATTTTGGTGTGGCTCAGCCATGATTGTTACAGGCATCTGGTAGGGGAACCAGCTATGGGCGGCCTCTTTGTCTCCCCCCTTCTCTCTGATTCTCTACCTTTCAATTAATTAATTAATTAAAAAGATTGATTTTAGTGCAAAAAATTGAAATTCATGTTTGTGTGTGGTCCCTCCCTGAGCAAAGTGTCAGACTATGGTGAACAACTGTACGTACAAGGTGTTGTAGAATGATAGTGCATTTTCTCCTGAGGTGCCTGTTGACAAAGTAGTGGGAAAGCAAGACACATATTTTTGTTGAAAATACCTTGAAGGTAAATGGGAGGAAACAACTCACACACCTGACTTAAAAAGGAAAGGCTTAATGAGTGAATATTGACCTCTTCGTGGTGTTTCAGAAACTAATAATGGGGGAAACTGTTAGGTTAACAGGAAAGAAGAACATGATATCAAAGCTAAGTTAACTTGACATAACTGTAAGTTCAAATCATACATACCCTCATAACTAGTCTGACATACAGCAGAGTATTAATGCTGTTCATCTTCGAAATTATAGATGATTTTTTAACTTATGTCTTTGTGGAGCTTTGCAGTTGTGGGGTGATGTCCCAAAGCATCTAGCAGGCTTGTTAACATTCAAATACCCGAGTGACTCTCTCCACCTGGAAAATCAAAATCTCTGAATGATATTAGGTGATTCCTACACATTCTGAAGTTTTCAGAAAGAGAGTATTTTTTCTCTTTTACGAAAGCAACTTAAATGAAAAGGAATTCCTTCCAAGCTCCTCTTCTAGTGTTAGCCTACAGGCCAGAACAAATGAAAAGTGTGAACTGTCATGGTGCCTGAGGCCCAGACAGGCTTCAACCTGCTATTTCCTGGAAACTCTCTGGCGGTGCTGTGAACGAGCCACAAGAGGGCAGTCTATGGTCCTTCCTTCTCTATTGCCCATTTTATATAAAAAGATCATAGGAAACATCACTTCATTCTCTTTTCTTTGCTCTCCCCCTCTTCGTCTTCCAGCCTCCCTTCCCCTCCTCCCCTTCCTCTTCCACCTCCACCCTGTTCCTGCCCCGCTGGAATAAACCTCCTAAGATACAAAAAAAAAAAAAAAGAAAGAAAAAGAAAACATCACTTCATTAAATGAGATATGGATTTCTCCTTTGCACAGTGGAATGTATTTCAGTCTCTTTGCTGAGAAAACATAGATCATTTTAATGATTTCTTTGAAATGTAATTAAAATCGGTTACACATTATCATCTCCATTAAGGGATACTAGTTATTCTAGCCTCAGATTGATGATCCTGGGTCAGCACAATGTTTTCTCACACTTCACTTTCATTTTCTCCCCTGTCCTTTACTCATAAGCGCTAAACTAGAACAGCTGATTTCTAGGTATTTTCTATAGGGTAAGAACATTTGGAAAATTGTCCTGCTTGAGGCGCGAACCACTGACTCCATTCAAATGGCTGGTGCCGGTGGTTGTGGAGAAAGGCTCAAGGAACTGGCAGCAGAAACAAAGGCATTTGGCTCCCAAGGAGGCACAGCTCCAGGCTTCCAATCCAAGTATTAGGACACTTAGCATAAAATCTCAATCTGCATGTGATGGACATCAATGGTCACAGTTGCTGCCTGAGGCATTCATGCTTCCATGTAAAAGCAGTGTTAAAATAGGAAAATGGGACATGCACATACTAAATATGGGAAATGGTTCAACCTCAAAAAAAAAGAGGAAAATCTGGTAGAAACTTTCACAATGATGAATATTATGCTAATGTAATATCCAGACACAAAGGACAAATATATGAGTCCTCTTACTTAACGTACTTAGAGTAGACAAATTCATAAAGTAGAAAACAGAATGGTAGCTGTCAGATGTAAAGTGAGAAAGAAAATATACAGTTATTAGTTCATGGGTGTAAAGTTTCAGTTTTGCAAGATGAAGAATGTTCAGAAGATACATGATGTTATGGTTGCACAATAACGTGAGATAACATAGTATATTTTAAAGATATATTTACAACCTATTCTGAGCTTTTATTTACACATTTATTTTATGCTGTATACATTCTACTGTCATATAAAAGCACAAACAGCACTTTCAACTTTCAATGATTATCTATCATGGATGAAACAACCATACAGGGACATGGATGAGGCTCATCCAATCTGGAAGCCAGTGGAACTCTGCAGATGAATCAGGAGTGTCAGGATGTGGCAACAGGACCCCAACTACCTGTGTCACTCTGCCCCACTTCCCTCACCCCACCAAAGGCTTTAGGATAGAACCATTCCCTCACCTCTCTTTGGTAATGTTGTCCAGCAGTTTTTCTGGAGCCCTCGTCATGAAAGCCTCCATGTTTTCTGAATGTTCTCCCCTTGATGTGATGGGAATGCTGATGTGGTATCCTGGTTAGAAGCACCCAACCTGGTCTTCTCTGGACAAAAGAATGAATGGCAGCAGGAAGATGGTTTGCCTTGGACACCTGCCACTTCTATCAAAGCTCGGTCAGTGGCAAGACTGGTGACCAACTTGTTCTAAAATAAAGCTAATAAAGCAAATGCAATACTCCTCACTTCCCTACTCATCATCCCACACAAAATGGGAGATGAGGTTCCCACCATCTAATGGTGGACTCTGCCCACCTTTCAGACTTAATTTTAGGTCAAGATTGTGAATTGATCAGACCTTAGGATTCTATCCTTACCAACTAGTCTCCTTAAACACAGAATGTGGGTCACATCATTGTTGTCCCTGCAGAGATAAACGGAATACCTTAAAAGTGCAAGAACCAATTCTAAATACATTTTCAAGCTATCTGCCTGGGTTTTACTCCTTCTCTAAGTCTCACAAATGCTTTTCAGATGTCCCCTTTCCTCCCTTTCTTGCCCTCTTTTGTGAACATCAGGTAACCTTGGTTTGTACCTAATGCCTTTTGGGGCAAAAGTGCCTGAGGTAAGTTTATGAGCGTATGCTTTTTGAAGGAGGATAACAAAGTGGACATGAAACCAGGTTTCTCTCCTGCAATGCAGCTGGGATGGAATTAAGAGTCCAATCTCGGCCGTTTGTTCAGGCTTTTTTCACACGTGTCAGTGTTTTATGGATGCCATCAGTTTTGCCTAACAACTGGCTGATCTTGCCTCATTTTCCATCCTTTCCAGAGCATCCTGGAGCTGGAGAAGGAAAGAATCCAACTTTTATGCAATAACCTAAATCAGTACAGCCAACATATTTCTAGTTTTGGCCAAACACTGACTGCAGTGAGTAGTGAAGACTTCCCCCATTGCTTATAATTTTTTTGGTAAGAACTGACAGGAGATATTGTTCCCCTGCAATTTCTTGTGCTTTCCTTGGCATTTTAGTGCCACACACAGATTCACTGTGCCATCAGCAAGGTTGATATTGAGAAAGACATCCAGGCTCTAATGGAAGAAACTGCAACATCAACAGAACACAAATCTGAGCTGCTACTGATTGATTACTTTGTAAGTATGGAACAGCATGAAGTTAACTTCATGGCTCTTAATCTTGCATTGAGGGACACATTTGAAAGAAAATAAAAGCAACTGCAATGAAAATATCTTGTTTTGAAAATTGAAAATGTTGATTTTTTTTCCCAAGGCCATATAAACTGGGCAATGGAAATAATGGATGTTCTCAGGAAGGGAGGGAGTTTTGGAAAGAATCTTGGTATTCAGCCTTTGTCTTAGTCCGTTTGGTGTTGTTATCGCAGAATACCAGGCTAGGTAGTCGCAAAGAATGGAGGTTGCTTGCTTGTGGTGCTATAGGCTGTGATGTCCAAGTCCCAGGGGGTTGTATCAGGTGAAGGGCCTTCGCATGGTGAAAGAGGATGAAAGAGGGCCAAACTCTATAGCAAATCCACTCTTGTGATGGTGAAGCCACTCCTGCATTAACATTAAGCCATTAGATTTAATCACCTAACACCTCTTACACCCACCCTTTAGCCCAGTTGCAGTGGTGATTGAGCTTCTAAAACAAGAACTTTGGCAGATAAATTCACCTTCTAGAAGGGTAATGCCAGGCAGACATGTATCCTTATCTATAAATAATTCTTTTAAAAACATATGGCAGGCCCGGCGGCATGGCCTAGCGGCTAAAGTCCTCTCCTTGAACACACCGGGATCCCATATGGGCGCCGGTTCTGATCCCGGCAGCTCCACTGGGAAAGCAGTCGAGGATGGCCCAAAGCTTTGGGACCCTGCACCCGCGTGGGAGACCTGGAAGAGGTTTCTGGTTCCCAGCATCGGTTCGCCGCGCACCGGCCCATTGCGGCTCACTTGGGGAGTGAAACATCGGATGGAAGATCTTCCTCTCTGTCTCTCCTCCTCTCTGTATATCCTGCTTTTTAATAACAATAAAATCTTAAATATATATATATATATATATATATATATATACATATATATATATATATATATATGTATGGCGTCCGTAGCCATTGTCAACACACATTGCAATTCATTGAATTATCTCAAAACCTAAGAGTCTTAAAACATGTATTATCTTTTAGTGCCTGTAGGTCTGGAATCTAGACACAAGGTAGCTGGATATCTCTAAGTCATGCCCAAAGTTACAGAAAAGGTTTCAGCTGATACGTTGTGTATCTCAAAGCCTTTATGTTAGAGAATCCATTTTCAACTTCACTTACCTGACTGCCAGGCTTTTTGCCCTCACTATTTGTTGACTGGAGGCAATATATCCTTCTATGTGGGTCTCACCCTGTCTCACAGCATGGCAATCTGCTTTTCCTGGAATGGGTGCTCCAACAGGGACATGTGGTCAACTAGGTATCACAGTCTCTTACAAGCTAAGGTGATGTCTCATCCACTTGTCTGCAGCAAGTCAGTAAGCACTTGGGGATTGTGCAAAGGTGAATTGCACTGGCATAAGAATTTGCATTTCTCATGCTCCCTTCTCATGGTAAATTTGGACCAAATTGGTTGGGTCTTGTTTTGAGAGTATTTAGGTAGCTTTCTAACAGAATGAACTTCCTCGGTGAAAACCACTGAGTGTGGGCCCAGCACGATAGACTAGCGGCTAAAGTCCTTGCCTTGCATGCAGCAGGATCCCATATGGGAACCGATTCTAATACTGGTGGCTCCGTTTCCCATCCAGCTCCCTGCTTTTGGCCTGGGAAAGCAATCAAGAATGGCCCAAAGACTTGGGAACCCTGCACCTAATTGGGAGACCTAGAAGAGGCTCCTGGCTCCTGGCTTCAAATCAGCTCAACTCCAGCCATGGTAGCTGCTTGGGGAGTGATTCAACAGGTGGAAGGTTTTCCTCTCTGTCTCTCCTCCTCTCTGTATATCTGACTTTACAATAAGATTAAATAAATCTTAAAAAAAAAAACCCACTGAGTGTTCCTGATCAGAGCCAGATATGTTGTTAGTGTTCTAATGTAAGGGCCACTCACTAATTACCAAAATGTAGAAGGAATTCCCTAGAGGTCTTCACCTGAGCCCTCTACTTCACCTAATTCAGATTTCCAGGAAGTTGATTGGGGTGGGAAAGGAAGGGGGTCACAATCCTCTGTAACATGTAGAACCATCCACCCATGGGACTGAAAGTCCAAGTGAAGCCTTATGCTTGTGAACAAATAATGAGGGGAGGAGAGGAAGCTGGTTTGATTGGGCACAACAGTGAATCATAATCAACTTTCTCCTTCCCCAGTCTCCAGACAGCAGCAAAGGACAAACTGTATCTTTTTTTCCCTTTCTTTCTGTTAAGGACTTATTTTTATTGGAAAGACAGATTTACACAGGGAAGGAGAGACAGAGAGAACAATATTCCATCCACTGCTTATCTCCCCAAATGGCTGCAATGACCAGAGCTGAGCTGATCCAAAGCCAGGGGCCAGAAGCTTCTTCTGGGTCTCCCACAGTGGGTAGTAGGGTTCTAAGGCTTTGGGCCACTCTTATGACTGTTCTCCCAGGCCATAAGCAAGGAGCTCGATAGGAAGTGAAGCATCTAGGACATGAATTGGTGAGCATAAGTGATCGCAGTACATACAAGGCAAGGATTTAGCCTCTAAGCCTTCACCCTGGACCCCAAATTATTCCTTAAACTAAGTCTTTTTTTCTCAGCCTGGCAAGGGCAAAATGTATTAACAAAAGAAGCACCTGTTCAAAGCAGAACCTTAGTTCTGCTTATCAGAGATGGAAATGCAAAGAATACCAGAAAACCTGGTACCTGTTGTCCCTCTCCCAAAGCGGGTGGGTGAGCCCTGAAAAAGGAAAATGTGTGATTAAAATGTATCTACCATTTTCTTCAAGAAATAGTGAAATTGCCTCTATTAATTAAGCAGGTAAAAAAATAAGGGTCATTCTTCCTGGTTCTATTGAAATGACACAAGCAGCCACAACAATTTTTCTTTAATTAAAATGCTCAGAGGGAAATTCTGGCTTCTATGAAGCATCACTACATTAGAACTTAAGAGAAAGGACTGTGTTTCTAAAGAAATGAACAGAATTGCCTTCATATATTTGGAGCAAAGCACCACACCTTGTTTATAGTCATGGGCAATAAGCATTTACTGGCTTGTTTCAATGTTACAAAATTTACAAGGATCAGGCATGATAGGTGAATAATCTAAGTGCAAAAATTTGTGTGCAATCTGAGAACATTTATAAGGTTACTGTAAATGTCAAGTTCAAAAGTTTATGTCTATGTTTTACATGCCTCCTCTAGTATTGACCTTCCTAACAAATCTTCAGAAAGGAAGGATGAATTAAATAAAGTTAAACCATAATAGTTTACTCCATTCTCCAGTTGATCCAGAGGTAATCCAAGTCTGGAAATACTTGTTTAAACGTTAGGAGTCCCCACACCAACCCAGTGAAGTCTTGGGTTGGCACAGGAGCTAAGGTGTCTTGCATTCCTCCAACATGGGAAGATGCATCTTTGCACTGAGCATCACTCAGCTGTAGACAGACGTGTGAAGGCATGGTAGAGACCTTGGGGTCAATGTCCCAGGGCTGAGGTTCAGAAACACACACTCCCAAGCTCTTTCAACTCAGGCCATCTTTTATTTCTCTATGTCACAGGTAACATGGAGAAATTTAAATGACCCACAAAGAGCAGTGGTAAGAATTGCACATAAAAAGACTACAGGGCGACTTCTACCGTGCACAGTGAACAATACTATGTAGAATAGTTTCAGCTATATTTACAGTGCAGAGGCTGTTTCCCACTCCAGCTGCTCACACTTCCTTCTCCTCAGGCAGATCTGAGTATTATCTCTATGAGTCCTGAGGATCTTCATTTTCCTTGCTCCTTATCCGAGAAGCTGGCCTTCTCCACATCCTTCCTGCATTATCATTTCCCCTTTTCTCCAAGTGCTTCATTCCCTGTACCACACTCATGTTGGGCCACCTTAAAACCCCATCATCCTAATTATATTCCTTTCATTTAACCCTTGATACAATCAATACCCATGAAAACTCAGATATCATTAATAGGTTCTTGCAGCTGATATCATAAAATTGTGCTTCAGCCCTATACCCATGAGACAACTATTTTTCCTTTGGTATTGCTAAAGCACCGATCTATTCATTATCCCTGATAAATCCCATGGTCCTCCCTCAGTCTTTTGCTTCTACCATTTCTCCTGCCAAAAGGGCCTTTTATTTCTTTACTTGTCTGTAAGTCCTGCTGAAGCCTTTTGCCTCCTTGAAGGTGAGACCATCTGTCCCTGCTCTTCGAGTCTGCACTGTTTATAGATGTGTGTGGCCTTGTTTAAAGTTCTCCTTAATGTGACACTTCAAGATCTAAGTAAGTTATAAACCCATTGTGAACAGAGCATGTGTTTTAGCTCACATGTTTGCAATAACCAATCCAATATAAAATAAAATTGTTTTACTTTTGAGGCAGTTCTACCCCAGGGCACATATGTGGTATTATATTTGAAACAAGAAAGGATTCTAACTTGAAAAAAGATAAATGGGGAGCAATAGCTATTTAGCCAATAAATTATCAAGAAACTGAAATAACTATAATCAGACCCATCCTCCAAGAATAATTTGATCTATTAAAGATCTGTTAGAGAAAGTGTGCGACCATGTGCTTAGAAGATGTGAGAAAGGAGATGTTTTCTATATTATATCTATAGCAGAACAATGTGTGTTATGCCAAAGATTATTTCTTTTCTTTCATAAAAATAAAATTAAGTGCAGTCAGCCAAAGTTTTAGTGCAACTGGAACTAGCAACTTTTGCTTTTCCACCTTAAGCTGTTAAACATGTTTTTGTTTTCATTAAGGAAGAAGACCCTAACAATGCAATGGATAAAGAGAGACGGAAGTCTTTAATAAAATCAAAATTGTCAAGACTGGAAAGAGATATTGAAAAAGCATCAAGAGACAAAGAAGGTATGTAGTGATCTCTTTGGATGACACAATTAGGGAACGTATCGCACCCAGAAGACTTTTAGAGTGAAAATAGGCTTTTACAGACATAGGCAATGATCATTTCATTTAAACGATCATATCTTCAGTTGTGTGAAAATAGAAAAATAAAAAAGAAGAAAATAGAAATCTGGAAATGTAAAATGATGTATTGGTCTTTTTGTGAGAGTTAAATAAGGACTGTACTACCAACTTCTAAAATGCAGCCTTTGCTGTGTTTCTGAAATTGGCTGGGATGAGAGATAATTTGGTTTAAAACATTGAAAACCTATGTACGGGAACTGTATGGGTTTTTGGTTTGTTTCCTTTTACTGAATTTCAAAACAATATACAGAATATGTAAATTCAATCCTATCCTTCGAAGTTAGGTGTGACTGAACATGAAGAAGTCCCGAGGCATTGTAAGTGATAAAAAAAAAAAAATGATTCCACATTGATGATTCTGATCTGGATAGCTGTTTTTCTGTGGATCACAATAACTCAACGTGAACTAATACTGGCCAGGAAACACAGGATAGAGTTAATGATTCAGAGACTATAATGAGGAAGACCTAACATTGCAGAAATGTGGGGATCATTGGAATGCTTCAACTAAAAGAAATTCAGAACCTGTGTTGAAAAATCACAAGACCTTTAAGCAGCAGCATTGTAAATGAATAGTGAGTTTCTTTACCATTATTCATTATGGAAAGCCCAGTCACAACCACCTACCAAAACTCCTCTCCCACCATCTAGGAAGCCTTCTGGCTTCACATCCAGGTTTATGTTACCCTCTGAGAGGGTAACTGACTCTCACCTGTGTCCCACTGAGAACATGACTTCATTTCCAGGCCTGGAACGAATGCTTAATGCACACTCCACCAACTCTTCTTTCTCCGATGCAAAGAGCAAGAAAGACACAGCAGTGTTAATGGACGAGGTAAATATTTGAAGAACACGTGGAGGGAATGAGAGGTTTATTTTTGGAATACTTGCTCTCTGGACCATTTGCCCTCTGTTTGCCTTTCCTTTCACATGACATAGAACAATCTGGTCAGAGAGCTCACAGGTCAAGTTCTTCACAAGTAGTTAGAGGGATCTGGAAGAAATCCAAATTCCTGGAACTGTCTGCTTTGGTGTCCTGTTGAGGACACTACAGGAAAATTAATTGTCCCAAATGAGAGTGTTCCTTAAAGATCTGTAAAGCATGTGCACTTTAATTAGGAATGATGCCTGAGATCACACAGTTTCTATTCACAAGGACCTGTTTTTAAATTTAGCTCTTCTGTTCCAGAGACCTGGGAAAACTATACTTTTCTTATCTGTGAAATGGGTCTATTATGACCTTTGCTCCAAGGCTTTGGTGAGAATGAAATATTATTTAGAAAATTCTGGGACAGTGCTCTCAGAAGAGAAACTGCAGAACTGTCACATGTGTCATGACGAGTTGACGTTATGGTTTTCTGATTCTACTTAAAAGCATACCCATTCAACTACTGCTTTTCACTTTGAATACTCAGTAAGTTATTTGAGATATTCAATACTTTTCTGTAAGTTTTGGCTTGATCATTTACCTAACTGTAGGTTCATATAATTGTCCTGAGTGTGTTTAAAATAGCTGTGCTAAGCTATGATACCCACAAATTTAAGCATATTGAATGCATTTTCAATTTAAGATGGTGTTCAGCTCATGGTGGGTTTTTCAGGATATATTTACATTGTAAGTTGAGGAACATCTGTAATTCTCATTAAGATGCTATTTTCCATTAATCCTTCAGTTGCTCTCAGAGACCTTGGAGAATCATGGGAGAAAGGGAAGATCCCTGGGATAGGATGGCTTTAGAGGGAACAGGATTAGAGGCAAGAGTCTTGGGTGGATTAGAATGGACTGAGAAGATTGGTTAGAGGGGGGCAGGGGTTGCGCCTCTTGGTCTTTTTGTTGACATGCAGGACTCCAGGGGCCCTACACCTTCCCAAGGATGACGACTATCTTGGAATAATGTACATCAGAAGGGCGGTTAGCAAACGACCCTTGGAGTTTATGCAGGGATAAGAGACAAGCAGTGGTGTATTTCCCAGATGAGCAAGATATGAGTTGCTGCTGCAGTCATAGTGATTACAAGCAAACTCATGTTACTCAGAGAATACTTCAGCAAAAGAAGAAATTGAGCAATGTTTTGAAGGATACAGGAATTCAGGCTAGCTCTAATTACCTTGAATTTAGCTCAACTCTCTTGGGTACCTAGTAATTCTGCCCAAACCAGCTTTTTCAATAGCTTTGTGGTGATGTCAGACAGATGCATTGGTACAGCTGATATTTTTACACATAGGCTTCCTTTTTGTGGGGTGCTGCTGCAGAAGCACAACTCTCCTGAGAAGAAGAGAGTCCTATGTTCTGTTCACTTGGGAACATGGGCCAATAAAAATTATAAAAGACTGGGAAGAATGATCTGTAATAGCCCAAAATGTTTAATTACTATTTCAGCGCTAATAATATACTGAAATAAAATCAGACATTTAGATTAGGCATCATATTTAGATGTTTCCTCCCAAAAGTCAGAAGCCGAACCACACAAAGTAAGATCAATTCAAAGTTTTTCTATGTGATGCTTTCAAATGTATCAACCTGTATTTTTTCTTAATCTGAGGTAGGCCTTTTTCACAATGCAAGCAACTTCCAATCAGCTACAGGGAGTGTGTCCATGGCCATGACCCCCTGACTTGGACATTAGGGTAAAGGATCCACATGTTGAAGGTATAAAGAAAGAGAAAATGGTGAGGAGTGGGTTGTATAAGCAGGATCCTTCCAACACTTAGATTCACAATCAGACTTCCCCTGATTGAACATAATCTGACAAAGAACTGACTATAAAGTGTCTAACTCAAGACCAGATCAAGAACAGGAATGCTGAGATTTTATTTTCCTTATTTTTATAATGTTTTTTAGAATATTGCTTTCATTTTCTGGAGTGTAGCTAAAAACTCCCCGGTAATATAAAATCCCTCTCCTGTAAAGAAAAAGGAAAAAAAAAAAAACCTTTTTTTATTTTAGTTGTGCTCTTTTGATGTTAACTCTATTCTGCTAAAATATTGAGCACTTACAACTCAACTGCATTTCCTCCCAAAAGTCAGAGGTGGATACTGTGGTGCAGTAAGTTAAGCTGCAAATTCAAATGTCTGCATCCCACATTGGAGAGCCCAGGTTTGAGTCTCCCTCTTCTTTCTTTAAGATGAATTTACTTCTTTGAAAGTCATGATTACCCAGAATAAGATAAAGTTGCACAGAGCTACATACAGAGGAGAAGACAGGCGCACACACACACACACACACACACACACGTGGAGGGGAGGAAGTGAGAATAGAGGCAAAAGAAAGAGAAAGGTCTTAAATATGCTGGATCATTCCCCAAATGGCCACAATGGCTGGGGCTAGATCAGACCAAAGCCAAGCATCTGGAGCTTCTTCCAGATCTCCCACATGGTACAGGAGCTAAGCATTTGGGCCATCTTGCTTTGCCTTTCAAGGCAATTGGCAGAGAGTTGAATCAGAAGTGGAGCAGCCAGGTCTTGAACCAACACCCGTGTGGGAGGCTGGTGTGATGCCAGCACAGAGGCAATGACTTTACCTGCTACGCCACAGTGCCTTCCCTGTCTCCCTCCATTTCTGATACCACTTCCTGCTAATACGCACCCTGGAAGGCAACAAATGATGGCTCAACTGTAAGCATTCCTGTCACACAACTGGAAGACCTGGATGTAGTTTCCACTCCTGGCTTTGGCATGGCAGAAACCAAACATGGAGAGTGAATCAGCAGATGGAAGACTCTCTGCCTTTCCAACACATAAAATAAATAATCATATTTAAAGACAGAAAGTTTACCTTTGCAATCAACCCTTCGTATTTCCTCCCTTGTTTCTCAGTATAAAACTGAGTAAATCGATTTGCTGCCACAATGTACCAGGTAATGTAACTGCTTCCTCTCCACCTGCTTTACTCTGTTTACAAAAGCACAAGATAAAACATCCTCAATAATTATGACTTCCCTATAAACCACTTAAAGGACTTTTTGCAGTTATTGTTCTCTGCAGCATTTTCTGTGTATGTCTGTGTGAGCCAATTGTGTGCTTGGCTAGATCTCTCTGTCTTTCTGAAAGCCATCTGATAATCCCCTTCCATAGCCAGTTGTTCTGGGTTTTCTGGAAATTTAATCACATGGCCAAATGATGTACCCACAGAACAATTTGAAACTGGACCTTCTGCAAGCAAACTCCTATAAACTGTCATCAGTATTGGCGGAACTTGAGCAAAGACCTAAACCCAGCCATCCCTGTAGTAATTGTATCTTCAAGTGGAAAGAAAAGGTAAAATGGAAGAGACTTGTAATTTCTTCATTGGGTTTGCTGGGTGCAATGACCCAAAGTAGCACTGGGGCAAACATTGTTGGGAATCATATGTGCCATTTGTTCCAAATCCTAACTGCAATATATTAAAAAAGAATTATTCATGAACATGTAGTAGTTGTTTATGTTTTTGAGTACCTGTGATATTTCAGTAAATGAATGCAAAGTGTGCTGATCAAACCAGAGTAATTCTACAAGTACAGAGACACATGGTTTTTCTTATTGACCTTGTATCCAGTATCTTAGTAAATTTACTTACCAATACTGGGCATTTGTCTGGAGATTCCTTTAGACATTTTAATGCACAATTCATGCTATAAATGAATACTCGTAATTTTAGTTCTTTGTTTTAAATCCTTATGCTGTTTGTATCTAATTATTGACTCTTTAAACTGTCCCAAGCTAGTGACAACTGTGGGATCTTAAGATGAGTTCATTTTTAATCCTTTTGAACATAATAGCACAATTTAATCACAATACATTCTTTGTAGAATACATTACTGAGGAGTAAATGCACCGTGGAATCCTTCTTTTTTCCCATTGCTCAATTTTATCCTATGGACCTGCTTTTATAGTAAAATTTCTATGTAATAAAATGTTGCTAAAATTATAAGCATTTGTTACATTCATTAGTTTCAAATGCTTAACATAGTACAAAATGTGGGTAATTCATGAGTGCAATTGTAAAAATTCACACCCACCTATCTTCCCATTATTTGGACTGATTAGGGATGAGTGAATGTACACAGGGTGCTATTGGTTGTAGCTATTTTCCATTTCAGTCAGAGGGGGGCACTGTAACCAGTTCACAATACAGGGGGAGTTTTCTGAGGCTTGAGAACTCTAAAATGGTCTCAATCATCTAGGGCCACGATCATTTCTCTTGCATGAAGCCAATTAAAATTGAACTTAAGTAATTAGCTACTCCAAGATCAAATCAAGAGCAAAAAGTCACTAGGAATTTAGGTTTACTCTGAGAATATTTTTCTAGGGTTATTTATAGAAATAATGCTACTAGTTGGTGAGACATACGAGTCAGAAATATAGGTTGTAAACTACAGTAATTGATTCTGAAAATATGAAAGCTTCAGAAACAAGGCTTAAATATGGTAGGGCTTAGAAATGTATTGAGTATTAGTTATACAATACCCTGCCCCCGTTAGAAAGCTAAATCACAAAGGAAAACAACTACAAAGTTATTCTTCATGAGTCCGTATGATAACAGTGCTATTTCTTCTTCAATATTTGAACAGGACCATGTGCATAGTTACGTAAAACTATCTCGACCTATTTTGATGAAGAGGTTAGAGAATGCTGTGAGCCAGGAATCTTCCAGAAAGCAAAACAATCCAAATTCCTCATCTTCAGGTAATCCAATGTGCAGAATAACTGGGGGCTGAGTCCCATTGGTCTGGCACATTACTACTTTAAATGTTCTTTTTAGGGTGACATTGACCTTTATGAGCTCAAAGACAACTGAGTAATTCGTTGGAATCTGTAGCCTCGTGCAGAAAAGCAACACATGAAGTAGGAAGGCGTCCAAGAGAGAGCAGGTTGGGGAAAGTATTTTTTTCCTTCAAGAAATCAGGGTAGGCTTCAGAGGGCTGGCATTCTCTTTCTTTGAACAGCCTGCAATTGGCTGTCCACACAGTCACCTTGAAGTCACAGTGAAGAGCTTAGAAGCTGTCTCCAGTCTCTTGCAGCCTTCCATGGAAATGTTGTCCTCCTGGCAAGAAACATGGTGCTGCACTTGACTTCTCAGGGCCACTCTTGATTTACTCAGTGCCATTATTCAGCAAACCAGCTTCAACCATGCTCCTCCATGTACGACTGCAATTCAACTTTCAATACACAAGCACACACACTCATTCATGCAGCTCATGGTCCATTGTTCAGTTATAGCTGCTGTAATCTCAACTCTCTTGATTAGAAATTGGCAAACAATCAATAAATCCCAGAGTATGATGGGCTACACCATTTAGGAAAAGCCACTGCTCCATTGCTTGAAAAACAATTCCACCAGCACCAATGGATAACAGGAAGTATGTGTTCCAAATATCCCATCTAGACGAAAACTGGTGTGTGTGTGCCCCTTGTCTGAACAAGCAAGCTTTTCCAAATATGCATGCAAGCACCAGAACTACTATATAACTGACTAAGCTCATGTGGGGGGAAAATAATTTCAAATTGTCATATTTACTATTGTGAGAATAACTTTTTCTCCAGACTTAGTGTTTCCTGTAAGATGACTTTCATATCTAGACATACTAGGTATTTCAAAACTGACAGATCAATGAATGGATATGATGTCAGATTATAAATTTTGCTTTTGAGAACATCCCAATACATTTCAACTGTGCAGCATGGCTATTAATCCACCTTAATCCAACTTCTAGCCTCAGGTGTGGTCCAACCCGGCAATGGTCTTTGCAAGGCTTTGTATTCCTTCCAAGCCCGGCAGGAGGATGAATTGAGTCTAGAGAAAGGTAAGAATTATTCACAGCTGTTTTAACTGTCTTCCACTGCTGAGATCCGTGACATGAATAAGACCTGGTCTGAGCATGGCAGCCTTATGGTACCTTACCATGGCAGATCAGTGAGATGTATAATCACCCTCCTTAGAAAACAAAGCACATGGAAAACTAAAGCTCATTAGTAACAGCTAATCTTGACTCCATTTTTAACGTATGCCAGATATTATGCAAGGTATTGTTACTTACTCTTATTCTCACTTTATAAATGGAGAGATAGTGGTGACCCAGGTTTGGAATAAAGAAATTCAGCTATGTTCTCACAGGGCCACACTAGGGTGGAATGCCAGCAAAACCTTCAGAGATAGAGCTCCCACATTTTTTATCTTTTTGGCAGTTACAGGTGTCTGAAGGGACTTCTGACTTGGTATAGGAGCAAGCTCTAGCACGCAGATAACTGATTCAGCTTATTGAACTTTCCTCTTAATTCTCAGTAAAGGATTATTGGACAATCTAAAGCATCAGACTCTCTTCTTTATGCCATGGAGTTTTATAACAAGGAAACGGATTATGTTACGGGTTACGTAAACCTCAGCATTAAAAAAAATGTCTCTAACCTCAACTTTCTTTAGGTGTCCTGTTGACAACCACGTTTGGACACTAAAGATCTAGAAATGGAAGGTCTGGAAGAAAGAGTTGTGTTGTAGGAGAAAGCTGACTACCTATGACCAGTGTGGGACTCTGAGCCCATAGAGATGAACTTGGCAGCCCAATAACAGGAAACCGGATATTTGTTATTGCTTGGTGCTGTTTCCCTCCCAGAACCAGTCTGAGTTCTGTAGGAAATCACTTTTCTTGTCTAGAAATAAAAAGCACATCTCCCAAATGCTTCCAGGGGTCCTATGTTGAAGTTAACATAATTCACCAAAAAATGATTTACTTGTTTGTTTTTAATTCTCTCTGCATTGCAGAGCCCACTTGCATCTTACTCTAAGAACTTTCAGTGAAACAGGACATTGGAGGCTTAGGGAGGTTAGCAAGACAATCTCAAATCACTGTGCATTTTAATAGATTGTGTCAATCTACTAACCCAAGGGAACTCATTAGAGGGAGAGCTTAGACTGAGAATGACCTATAACAAGATCCAGTAGTGATTTAAGACAAAGAAAAGACAGTTTTGGGTAGGGTGGGATAAGCTTAGCAGTTTTTCTCAACTTTGGGGAGGGAAAAAATTGTGGGAAAGCAAAATGAAAAAAGAATGGGAGATTACCTCAGAACTATGCTAAAGATAATGTTCTGGTGGCCCAGTGTTTAAGGTGCTGTTTGCCACAACTGTACGCCATGTTACGTGCCTGGGTTGGAGTCCCAGCATCCCTTCCCATTTTATCACTCTGCTATTATGCATTTTGGAAAGCAGCATGTGACAGCAAAAGTACTTGGGTCCCTGCCACACATGTGGGAGACCTGGATGGAACTCCTCTCACCTAGCTTTGGCCCAGCCCAGCGCTGACTGTTGCAGTCATTCTAGGAGAGAATCAATGGACAAAAGATGTCTCTCTCTCTCTCTCTCTTTCTCTCTCTCTCTCTCTCTCTCTCTTTCTCTCTCTCTCTCTCAAAACTAAATGAAACTTCAAAAAAGGGCTATGAAGTTCTTCAATTGTGCAAAAGTAAAATGTACTCAATTTTTTTTCACTTTAATGAAAGTGAGAGAGGCAGGTGGAGAGAGCTGTTTCATCTACAGGTGCACCTCCAAAGTCCCTGAACATCTGAGGATAGGCCAGGGCAAAGCCAGGGGAGCAGATATCCTACCTGAGTGACACAGATCCAAATACTTGAGCCATCCTCTAATGCCTCCTTGGGTACACTCTAAGTGGAAGCTGACGGAAAGCAAAACAGCAAAGACTTGAATCAGGCACTATGATACATTTGCTACATAAATGTTTCTACACAATATATAAAAAGCAGCCAGGAAGAAAGGGGACTCTCTCTCTCTCTCTCTCTCTCTCTCTCTCTCTCTCTCTCTCTCTCTCTCTCTCTCTTCCCCACTTCCTCTTTCTGTCTCTCTCAAGAGAGGGGCTAGCTGAGAAAATATATAGGGCACGAGGTTAAGATTTAGGGTTGTTAGTATTTGAGTTGAGCAAGGGCTGTGTTTCTTGGGAATGCTGTTTATGTGACTCATTTCTTTGAAAATGGGATGTTTAAAAATTGATCTTTTCTTAAAAAGTTATTGAAATGGATGAATGGGAAGTTATACTTCTATGCTAAGCTACTAGAATTTTGGACTGTGAAGCCAGGTTTAATGGAGAGAAGCCATTTGGACCCCAAGAAAGGATTCTTAGCTTAGACATACCTCCATAGTCAGAATTCCAAACTATCTCAGCCATCAACATGTGAAACTCTTAATGTACAGACACTAACAAAGAATTTGCTCACAGTCTATCCATCCTCTATGAGGTATGCCAGGTAGTTTGAGATGGATATGTGGCCCAATGTGATTCTGCTTTTAAGTAAACTTGTAGCATAACTCAGCTGTTCCTTATCGTGGCCTTTTTCATATTCTCTGGATTACTCCTGGTTCAACGTATTTTTGTGTTATGTGAAGTAAGAATAGAAAATGATTCTGCCAAGTAGCTCCTTGAAAGCAGAACACCCCTAAAACTCTGGTAGATGCTGAGATTGCTGAAACACATATTTGTCTGACCAAATGTGGGTTTGGGGTTTCGGATTTTTCAGGTGACATTGTGATTATCCATGAGAAGAAAGATGAAGGCTGGTGGTTTGGATCCTTAAATGAAAAAAAGGGCCATTTCCCTGCAGCTTACGTGGAGGAGCTACCTTCCAGTGCCAGGAACATGGCAACACAGAAATGAAACCAGATTCGGAAGACACGACCTTCTGCGCTCTATAAACCATGAGATGCAAATATGGATAACAAGCTATTATCTTTACAATTGTGCCTGTTTAAATGAGTGATGGAGCTCTGCCTGCCAATGCCATAATATTTTGCTCTTTGGCTATTTGCAGTCGGGTAAAACAGGTGGGGAGAGGAAGGCAAGGAAAAGGGTCTGTGGTTTCCAGAGTCTTGAATTTTGAGAGACCCTGTAGATAATCAGTACAATGCCTGCTGTCACAGAGAATAAGACCAAGGCCATGGTTGGCTCAGCCATTTACCTGAAGTCACAGTTACCTTGTGGTACAACAGTGACTGGGGCTTAGCTGTCCTTTCCCTCTGGATTTTGGTGGCAGCAGCCTGTATGTGACCAAGTAGGGCCTGAGGGATGAAGAAGAACACACAGAAAATCTGAGAATGGAGACTGGTGAGCAAAGTGTCAGGGAGACAGCAAAGTGAGGAGATGCTGGAATGAAGGACCAGGAGCCACCTGTTTGCCCTCAGGGTGGCAAACAGAGATCTGGAGCCTGGGCACAGGGCCTCTGAGCAGAATGGGGCTTTCCCTTAAACCAGGGACCTCCTGAGGCTGTGGCTTTGGATACACCCTATTCCCTCCACAAGAACTGCTCTTAGAGGGAGGTGTTACGTGAGCCAGAGGTATCTGAGTCCCTGAGGATAACAGCAAAATAGATAGACAAAGGTTGGGAGGGAGGCGGTATGAATTTGAAAGTTTCATGTAATAATTCAAAAGAGAGAGAGAGAGAGAGAGAGATTAGTTCATTATGAAAGGAATACCCCAGGCAGCTCCTAAGTGAAAGGAACTTGAAATACTAACGGGTCTGTGGTTTGGAAGGAAAATTCTGGAAGCCTATATTCACTATCAAGATGCTATGTTTCAGAGGAAGATTTATGTTGCTTCCTAAAGTTTCCAACACAAATAGAAAAGGTCAAGGATGTGAAAGAGTAGGCCCCCAGCACTTGAAGTGGTACAATTTAGTGTGGAAATGTTACCAACACATCTTGCACACACAGTGGCGTAGGTCTACCTGGAGTGCATATACTGCTTTGAACAGAATGCCATGGTGTTGACAGAAGCACCTGGGCACATTTACTTTTGTGTCAAACTAGAGTTCATCCTTTATAACTTCACTATATGCCCTGAAGGAATAATTAAAACCCATTCTGTGACTCTCCTGCACCCTACAGGCTTTTTAAAATTTGTCAAATTTTATACATTCAAGAAGAAAATTTTCAAACCGTGCCATTACACTCCTCTAGCCAGAGAATAGATATTTATAGATTCAGATATCAGGGCTGAACAGCCCAGGAAAATTTGTTATGTAAGACATAACTTACAGCCTTAAAGAATAAATCAGGAGTTTTACTGCTACTCCTAATGGGGTGTTAATGAAGGCTGCAGAAGCAGGTAGAAAATTGGTTGAATTATGGGCCATTAGTTTATGAGCAGAGTTTGAATTTATATTTCCTTTTCATCTTATTTCCATTAGACCTTGAGGGATAAAAACTGTGCAGCAATTGACTGCAGCCTATACTGGACCACTCGGAATAGAGAAAGTTATGATAATGGTTGCTGGACTCTGACACTCCTTGGAAGTAATTTTCAGAGAAAAAGGTTCTCCTTTACTTTGTTAAGTCAGTTATGCTTTGTGGCAACATAATGATTTTTCTGCTTTGGAATGTCACTGTAAATTCCTTTTTTTAAGCTCCAAAGAAATAATGTAGTCTTAAACTACATATAATGAAAATATAGTTGGGTATAACAGACTTGTTGAATTTTTTTAGTAGGGCAAGAATTTTCTAGATGAATAGATGGTGATGGTATCCACTAGATTTAGGAGAAAATTTCATTATCTTGTATTGAAAATAAATACTAAGCCCAAGTCCCTTATACAAAATACTTTTTGATATTAATGCTTTCAAAATTTTAACTAAGCAATTTCATGTGCTCAAAAGTTGTTACCACCATTAACAACCTGAATATAGGCCACGGAGGCTGAGCCAGCTTCCCACTGGACATATAGGAGATGATATTTCTACTTTACCTCCTTTATAGTAGAGTCAGAAATGGTTTAGCCATCATTCTCTCAAGTAGAAAGAGCTACTGATTTCATTTTGATGCATTTCAACTACCCCTGAAAATTAATATTCATAATGACAAGAAGCATTTTAGTGACTTAAAGTGCCTTTTGATTGAACAAAAAAAATCATATATTCAGCATAAAGTAAATCTCACCATGTAGTGTTATAAACTTTTAACTGATGTATAATTTGAATTCAGTTAATTGTTCCCCCAAAGACTTTATTTTCTTAAGGTATAATCAGCCTGATTGGAAGCAAGATAATGTAACAATATGCCCTACTGTTCTTTATAATATGACATAGAAAAAAATGTATAATCCAAGGAAGACAGGCCTGAGGGCAGGAGAAGCTGGGACTCCGACTTGATCAAAGAGTGGCAAGTGGAAAAGAGCAGGTGCCAGTTGCAGAGAGAAGGGAGCTATGTGGACAGAGCTGGGGGTAAAAAAAACAATGGCAAGATGCAAGCACACTGCCATTGAAAGTGGAGGGTCTGGGTTGCCCAATCTTCCACTGAGCAGTGACTGGAACAGATTTGGCAAAGCTTGCAAGCTGGAGAATCCTGGTGGTGCGGATACATAGGAATTCAGCCCAAGAAAACCAAGGGAAGAGTGGATGCTGGAGGTCAAAGAGATTCTGCCCAGGGACTATCCTACTGTGGTGAGGGGTGCAAGGCGCAGGACAAAATAGCTTTGCCCCATAGAACTAATGGATCTGCACAGAAGTATCAGAATGTTTTTATTTCCTTAGAGGAGCTCTGGAATCTAAGAAGCCACCTTAAGAGGGAAAGCACACTGATTAGGCTGGAGAAAGCTCTGACCCTAAAGTTCAGGACCAGCAGGAAGGTGTGGGTCACCCCAGAGAGCACCTGCAAGTGGCTGGAGCCAGTCTAACCAGGTACAAGAAGGCAAATGTGTTATTCATCTCAGTTTCAGTTGGCTAGCAAAGTGAGTATTGCTTACTCTGGGAATCAAGTCATTGCTTCCATCACTGGTTTTCTAAGTGTGCAACATGGGCTGACAGCAAATGATCTGTCCCCTCTTGACACTCACCCAGCCGTCTGTGGCACACCAAGTGATTCTAGCCACAGTGAGCTGGAGAACCACTGGTTTACTGAATTCATCCTGAGGATGCTGACTAAACTGCAGCAGGCCCACCTGACATGGAGCACTGTGGAGAGCAGAGAGAACCATACAGTCGTGGAGTGGGTTTGAAGAAAGAGACCTGGCATAGTGCAGAGATCAGCAGGTTATAGTCTCAATGACTGAAAACAGGCTGCTGCTTGCTTAAGTAAGTATAGATGCCCCATTTTTGACACTGCAAGTTTTTTTAAGATGAGTGGTATAGGAGACTCGGCAGGAGAAATCTTTCTGGATTGTGAGGACTGCTCTGGTTGGGGACCCCCTTTCTCCTACTGTTTGTGTCCTTCCTTGAGACAAAGAAGGAACACTTTGGCTTACATAACACAATCTTAGAAAAGCATCTCTCTCGTGCTGAAAATTTCTTTCTCTCCTACCTGCCCTTCGAAGCCTGCTCTCTCCCTGAACATGGCCCACGTGTGTCTGTGATTTTCTCGCCTTTTAATAAACTTCATCACTTTGTAAGTTGTGTGTGGGCCTGTACTTAGAATACTGTTTAAGCACAAGGCAAAAGCATAGGAAAGAATATCAGGCCCAACCTTATCCACAACAAACCTGCAAAGATCTCCCCCTCTTTGTCTCTCCCTTTCTCTAACTTGGCCCTGCAAATCAATCAATTTTTTTTTTAAACTTTATAGTCCAATTCCACAGGGTCTGGGATTTCCACAAAATCAACCAATTTTAAACATTTCAGAAAGAATCCTTTCTTATCCTTAGCCACTTGATAACCTTACTGGAGAGGAGCTTGGTATGGGCCATATTTGGCTATTAGAGACGCCAATGGCTGTACTTGACTCACACTGTCCTCTGAGTGTCCAGCCCAGAGCTCGGTCTCCTCTCTCCTCTGCACCCCTCTGATTGCATCCCCAACACCCGTGCTCAGATGGTGGCCAGCCCCGCACACTGAGGTGCCACATTCCCCAGGGGGTTCTTCCAGCGCTGATCCAGCTTCTCCTGCAGCCTGCAGTCAAAGAAAGCAGCAGACTGGCTACAATGTAGGAGAGAGCAAGGAGAAAGCAGCCACCTGCCTGTGTGATTTATCATCCATACAACCAATACTGTTCCTCTACTTGACTCCCTGAATCTAATCTTGCCCACAAAGGACACAGATGTAAACATTGCTAGAGGCAGAAAAGTAACGTTAATAAATGAGGCTGGTTAAATGTCACCCTTTGGAAAACGATGGGGTTGTGCTGAACTGGAGAGAAAATGCTCCCCCTAACGGTGTTTTAAAAGAAATGTTACATCATTCCTTTTTTTTTTTTAACTTCACCTAATTTATTTGTTTATTCTTTATTTTGTTTTTGATGACGTGTACATGGTTGATTAGGGTGGAAACAGTTGAGGGTTAGGGAAAAGTGGGTGAGAACATTGTTTCCAAATTTTCTTTTTCTCCTTCCCCTATCCCCAGCCTCCCAACTACCTCAGTACCTGGGGATGGGGAACAACCACTTGATGTCATCCCAGGGTCCCTGATGTGGAGCATGCTCTGAGGGTTATGCTCAAGTGGTTCGATTGTTCTAAAATGCCTTTGATCTCACAAATCCAAGGATAAAGAAATCCTTCCAAGGTCCACTGGCTGACATAATCCACCTTAGAGTTTCCATTCACCCAGATATTTGCTGCCAACACTTGGCTGGGGTAGTTGACCAATATGTTCTGCTCTGCTTCCTCTGTGTTACCAAATGTCCTCTGTAGACTCCAACAGACTGCTATATCCCCCACATGCATCTGGGTATGCTGTTCACTGCTCCGTCTAAGCCACTGAGGAGGCCCAACTCTAACTCATGCACTCCACAGTCAGACAAAAAATCCTGTGCTTCTCCCAATGGTTGGAGTTCTAAATCCAATGGTTCAGTTTGAGGGGATTCCCAAAGAAACCTCATCTGAAGTGATCCCAGACCTGACTCTTGCGAGAACAAGATCCAGATCTATCTGTCACCCACTCAGCCTATGTACACACTAGTAGTTGCAATTGCTGAATCAGTTCTGTCTTCATCCCCATCTTTCACATAAACCAATGGATGCTGCAGCCCAGCCCAACCCTACCTACCAAATACTCAGTCGGCCCTCACATACACCAACGGGAGCTGCACCTTAGTTGGAGCGACTCACAATAAGCCCCTAGACATGCCCCCAACTCTGATTCCTGTGCTTGACAGTATGTTTACTGGACTGTTCCAGTCTGTCCCACATTCCATTCAGCTCTCATACATGTTAATGGGCTTTGAAGCCTAGCTCAACCTCATCAACCCCACTATTTAGCCCACATTCGTGCTGGAAGGTACCAACACCTGTCTAGCCAGGCCTACCACCAGCTCACAGTACAAGCTGCGTTCCATCGAGAGGTGCTCAAAGTTTCCCTACTGGGCTCACTCCCAGTCCCAGATCTTACACTCTCCAGGTGGTTTTGCAGTCTAGATTGACAGAATTTGCCCCCAGTCCCAGCATTTGCCAGGTGATGCTGTGCCAAAGCCCAACTAATCTTACTCTGGCTCGTGCATGTATCAGTGGATATGATTGCTTAGCCCAGCTGGCCGTTTCTCTAACCCTGTTCACATGCAAGCCAAATAGGTGTTGTAGCCCTGCCTGGCCTGGTCCGCCCCCATTCCCAGTTCTTATGTGTGCAAGTGGGGGCAGTGAGCCAGCAGGGGAGTTTGCATCGCACCCCAACTGGGCTTGCACCACCCTCCCCAGGTTCACATGTGCTGGTGAGAGCTGCGGTCCAGTCTGGCATGGCCCATCTCACCTTGTCATTTGCCGGCAGGTGCTGTAGCCTGGCCCGGCTCTGCCTGCGCAGTTCCAGCATATGCTGGTGGGTGCTGCAGCCTTGTCCAGCTCAGCCAGCCCCCAGTCTTAGCCTTAATGTTAACTGAATGGTGTTGCAACCCAACCTGGCCTGTCTTGCACCACATACTGGTTTTCAAACCTGCCAGTGGGAGTTTATGAACTGGCCCAGCCTGGCCTATCCTCAGACCTAACACACATGAATGACAGTGGGTACTGTATACTGGCCTGGTCTGGGCTGCTCCCAGCCTTGGTTCTTGTGCTCACCTGAAGGGACTGCATCCTGACAAAGGAGTTACCTAAGCTCCTGTATCATGTCTCCTTCCACTAGCAGATCTCAGGCCCATCTGTGTATCCTTGGCCCAGACTAACTTTGTCCACCTCTTGTTCTGGAAAGAAGAATGGCCTTGCCTGACCAGCCCATGCCCATTCCAGTTCTTAATTTTGCTACAGCCCAGCCACACCTGATCCACACACACCCAGACACAGCTCTCGTGTGGTTCAGTGGGGGCAGACATAGCCCAGCCTATCTTACAGCCACCCTGGCTCTCACAGCACCAATGGGTGCTAGAGTCTAGCATCATCTGGCACACCCCATATCCAGTCTACACCCATGCCAAGGGACATTGCTGTTATGTCCAGTCCAGACCACCACCCCCATTTCAGCTCTCAGCACTCACTTGTGGGAACCAAAATCAAGCCAGGATGTGTCCTTATCTCCCCCAACCAGGTGTATTCCCAGCCATGTGCCAGTGGTTGCTCTGACTCAGTTCAGCATTGCCCATCCTCTTCCAGCCCGCCCCAGTCCTAACTCTCATTGGCAGGTGCCTATCTCTGCCAAATATGCTCCCATCCCTGACTCATGCAAATCAATCAGTGTGATAGCCTACCCAGCATGACCCACACTTAAGCCTGGCTCCTGCACCTGCCAGCAGGCTAAGGTTGGCCCAACCCTGCCCAGTTTACCCCCATCCAGAGTCACTCCACATACTTGCCAGGAGTGAAATTATCTTTCCAGGCCTGACCAACACCCAGGTCTGAACCACATATCCACCAGCAGGAGCTATGGCCCACAAGGAGAACTTCCCAACTTGCCCCACTAGGCCCACTCCCAGACCTAGATCTCATGTGTTTCAGTGGGTGCTAGCCCTTAGCTGGCATAGTCTGCCCACTCTGTTCCAGTCTTTGTGTTGCAGCCCAGCCCACTCCACAGTCTAATCTTGGGTGTACCTATGGATGCTATAGTCTGAACCTCCCCTGCCTGTTCCTTACCCCAGTATCCCTGAGTGTCGGAGGGTTCCATGGTCATGCCTAGCTCAGCCTGTCACCACTCCCTGCTGTTAAGTTAACCAGTGGAAATTGCAGTTCCACAGGGATGAGCCCAACTATCCTCCACAGAATCTGCCCCTGACCTGGTTCTCTCACACGCTGGTTAGTATCATGGCACAGCCTAACACGACCCATCTCTTATTCTGACACTCACCGGCAAGGTCTGTGATCCAGCCCTGCCAGGCAGGCCTTCAGCCTTAGCTTTAGTGTGCACCAGTGAGTGGTAGTCAGCTATAGTCCAATGCTAACTCGCCCAGCTCAGGTCGTCCACACGGGCTGGTGCATTGGTCTGATCCATAAAAGTCCTCCAGCCTCTCCCTCCAAGCCACCCAGTCTCAGCCCCTTCGCTTACCTGGAAATACAGTGGCCTTATCTTTGGGAGTCCCTCAGAAGTCATTCATCACCTGCAACACATTCCATCTCCCACATTCCCCTTCCCCTCTCCCTGATTAATCAACAGTCCCTGCACCTAGGAGCACATGGGTTGCCCAGCCCAGCCTTCTGCCTCCTGGCACATGTGCTGGCCTGGGACTATGCCCCTCCACACACGCATGATCCAGGCCCATTCAAAGCTCCCCAAGCCTGGTCCACCAGCACACTAGGCCAGCATGCAAACCTGGGGCTTTCCCCACCTCTTCCCTTAGACCAAACACCTGAGGCCATTCCAAGGTATGCTCTGCCAGCCTGGACATGAGCCCCCAGGTCTGGCAGGCCCCTACCAGCGCTATTCTCCTGGCCTAGAAGGTGGCATCCCCGGGCCCCGCGAACTGTCCGCCACCAGCCACAGTCAGCCGGAAATCAACATCATTCTTTTAAAGATTAGTAGTCTAACCTTTGCATGATCTATTTAATCATTTTACAAGAAAATTTTCATGATTGTAGAAAAAATTGCATTGAAGTTAAATTCCAAGCATTGTTCATCTGAATAGCTAATTAATAATTAACCTAAATACCACCCTTTGGTATATTGCAGCAATTTAAGGTAAAGTTCATTTTATAACACAAAATAACAGGCTTAAAATGTCATATTTGTAAACTTATAGAGTAGGTAGGGCTGCCACAGTGACTTAACGGGCTAATTCTCCACCTGCTAGTACCAGCATCCCCATGTGGGAGTTGGTTTGGGTCCCTGCTTCTTCACTTTCAATCTAGCTCCCTTCTTACAGTTTGGGAGGCCAGCAGAGGATGGCCCAAGTCCCTGGGGCCCTGTATTCACATGGGAAACCAGGAAGAGCTCCAGGCTCCCAGCTTTGGACTGGTCCAGCTCTGGTCATAGGGAGTGAAACTTCTCTCTCTCTGTGACTCTGACTTTCCAAGTAAAATAAATTGAGAGAGAGTGAAAGAGAGAGAGAGGCATAAATAGTACATGTAAGAAAAAATAGTTTATGTAGGTGCTGCAAATATCTAAGACATAAAATTATACAATCAACAACTTTACATCGATTAATTCTAAAACAATCAAGACACAATTTCTTAAAATATAAATTATTAAAACTGTGAAGTAGATAGTTTACTTTTAGAGTAACTGATTTAGTAAACATTAAGAAAATTTTATTTTTTTAATTTTTAAATTTTCTTTGAAAGATAGAGGAAAAAAGAGAGAGAGATCTGTCAGTTGATTCAGTTCAAAATTCGCAACGACTGGGTCTGGGCTAAGTTGAAACCAAGAGCAATGGCTGGTACTGCGCTGATCTGAAGCCAGGAGCCAGGAGCTCTTCCGGGTACCCTACACAAGTGCAGGATCCCAAGGCTTTGGGCTGTCCTCGACTGCTTTCCCAGGGCCACAAACAGGGAGCTGGATGGGAAGTGGGCAGGGCTGCCAGGATTAGAATTGGTGCCTATGTGGGATGCCACTTTGCATTGGATTTCTGGCAGTTGTCAGAAGAGCTTGGAGGAGTAGGCTTCAAAAGGCCTACAGTGCTGTAAGCAGAGCATCTTGGTGAGGGCTCACATGACAAGAAGACCAGGAAAGAGCTGCAATGCCTTGGAGATTAGATAGCAGTGATTTTGGCCTGGCGCGGTGGCCTAGCAGCTAAAGTCTTCGCCTTGAATGCGCCGGGATCCCATTCAGACAGGCTCAGAAGACGGGTGCCAGAACTCTGGCCAACATTCCAAAATAGCATGCAGCAATGCTAAATCTGCCCCTCAGAAATCTTTGAGCCACCCTTGCCATTAGATTCAGAGACCTGGAAAGGCAGAATTGTTTCACAGGAACTCAGGGACCTTCCAAAGACTTATCCAAGCCACCTTGGGATTCATTTCTCTGCTCTGAGGAACCCAGTGGAAGGTCCCCAGGTCCCAGGAAAGTGCCCTCAGAAAGGAATTCTGCTGGAGGCTGCAATAAAGCCCTGGTGTGCAACCCATCGCTGTCCCCTTCCTGACTTAGCACGTGCTCACTGCCATGCACTGCTCTGCCAGCAGCCTTGGGGATTTTGCCAAAGCCTGCATCACGCCATTTGACTTTCAGCCTCTACAATGGAGTTAAATAAAGTTGGTTTTTTTTTTGTTTCACAGCCAGTATGCATCAGATATTTCATTGTAGTAAGGAAAAGATTTATGAAGATGAAAATCTATGATAAACTCAAGAGCTATAATACAGTAAATATTCATGATAAGTATTTTCTTTTTTTTAATTAAATTTATTCATGAATTACATTGTGTTGTAATTACATAGAATATGGGATTCTCCCCCCCACCCTCCCCCCATGGTGGGTTCCTCCACCCCGCTGCATAACCATAGTTCAAGTTTAGTTGAAATTCCCTCCTTGCAAGAATTTGCCAAGCATAGAGTCCAACATCCCATAGTCCAGACAAGTCCAACTACTTATTGGGAAGACCCTCTCTGGTCTGAGGGCAGAGTCAGCAGAGTATCTTCCCGGTCAAATAAAAGCACTAATATACCATCTGCAACAATTAACATCATTATGGATTTGATTGACATGATATTGAGCAGTCAACATGTTAAAAATAAATGCGATTTCTTAACCACTTTCTGTGACCCCCCATTCACAGTTCAATTTTAGTTTATATACTACAAATGACATAATAAGAACATAACATAACATGATATGCTTAACATCATATATTAAATTAAGGCAAACATGTGGTATCTAACCTTTTGGGATTGGTTCATTTCCCTTAGCATTATGGTTTCCAGTTGGGCCCATTTGGCCACAAAGAACTGCATTTTGTTTTTTTAATAGCTGAGTAGTATTCCACGGAGTAGATGAACCATAGCTTTCTTATCCAATCCTCTGTTGATGGGCACTTTGGCTGTTTCCATGTTTTTGCAATTACTGATTGTGCTGCTATGAACATAGGAGTGCATGTTGGTTTCTCATAAAACAAGTGTTCTGGATATATTCCTAGGAGTGCTATAGCTGGGTCATATGGTATGTCGATTTTGAGTTGTTTGAATATTCTCCATACTGATTGCCATAGAGGCTGTACCAATCTGCAGCCCCACCAGCAGTGGAGTAGGGTTCCCTTTTCCCCGCAACCTCGCCAGCAAGTGTTGTTGGTGTTTTTCATGTGGGCCACCCTTACTGGCGTTAGGTGGTATCTCATTGATGTATTTTCAATTAACTGGTAAACAGAAGATAATGTCCCAGTTTGACCAACAAAAAAGAAATTTTCAAGTCTAGGAGATAGTAGGGTACGGTCAGTTGAAGACACTGACACCTTTTCTTCCCTCCTACCAAAAGTTAATGTAATGACTTGCCTGAAATTATGAAAGCAAACAATGGGTCACACCTTAATTCTCAACTTTCTCCATAATATTGTGTCAGTGAAAGAAAATGAGTTTTCCACAAGTCAAACTATTCAAGATCAACCACTACACACAAAAAAAATTTATTTGAATCTCAAATATTGCCTCTTTCCAAAATTCTATCAGTTTGTCATTTAGAATTGCCAGTAGAACCATCTTAAAAACTTTACCTTCTACAATGGGCTAAATAGCTCAGCAACATGCCTGGAGATGTTATTGGATAAGCCAGCTGTTCTGGAAGTGTGCGATTCTGATTTCTCATTAAATATTTTTCTATTGAATTTGGATAAAGTGTCCAACATTAATAAATATTTTTTAAGCTTCTACCACATACGAAACATTAGGCTAGGTGATAAGCAGGTAATTTGTTGCCATCATATACAAATTAAAATATAACTAATTACTCCACACATGTATTCTCTGAACTGGAAAAGAAGTGTCACTTTCTAATCCCCTTTAGCTTGAAAACTGAAAATTTAAACCCATTACTAGAATAATTTAGCAGATTTTATGCTGAGTCATTTTTAAACTTAAAATAGTGACCAAGTTTAACTTTGGAAATCTTGCTCTTCCATTTTATTACAAAATGTAATTAATCGCCTTCATTTGGGTTCCATTTCATTTCTGCTACTTACACATGTTTTTCTACTTAAGAAAATATATTATTTTTCCATCTTTCATTATTTCATTTTTACAACATATCATACTAAATACAAGTTATAAAAAGAGCAAGCTTAATTAAATAACTGGGTTTGCCCTTGATGTATATTATCAATTATTAAAAGTGCAATTTTATACTAAGGCCCCTGTCTATAAGATGCATAAAAATCACATTGAGGTTCTACCAAATTCAAGTAAGAATGGCTTACATACAAAAATCAACTAACAACAACTGCTGGCAAGGGTGTGGGGAGAAAGGTACCTTACTCCACTGTTGGTGAAAATGTAGGCTAGTATAACCATTGTTGCTGGAAGTCAGTATAGAGACTGCTCAGACAACTGAAAATTGACCTATCATATAACCTACCTATCCCACTCCTGGGAATATATCCAAATGAGGTAAAATCTGCAAAAAAGAAAACAATCTGTAACTCTGTATGTATAGTAGTGTAATCCACAGTAGTGAAGACATGGAAACAACCCAGATGGCTGTCAAAAGAGAAATGGATAAGGTAACTGTGGTACATCCACTTCAAGGAATACCACTCTGCCACTAAAAAGAATGAAATTCTACTATTTGCAACAAAAGGAGACCATTAAGCTCAGTAAAATATGCCGATCCAAAAAGGACAAATATCATGTGTTCTCTCTGATATAAGACAGTTTCATGCAAAATAAAATAAACAGATACATACATACATAAATATATTCTCATAGATGAACAGTATAATGGAGACTAACATACCAGAAAGTGAAAATACATTGCACTGTGTATCTCTACCCCAAATAAAAGAAAAAATACCAATGAAACTGTTAAATATACCTTGACAATATGATACTAAATTTTCTACCTTTACCTATACCTACAATGCCATGACGCACTTAAGTAGCAGAATGCTAAACTTGTAACTGTCACGAAAGGACAATACACTGTGACAATATGGGAGAAATGGAAGGACAGGAAAATGGGAAAGGAAGAGGGGAGCGCGAGGGAGTAATCCCTGTATCTACAAAACTGAACCATGGAAAATAATACCAATAAAAAGTACAATTTGCATAAAGCATCAACTTTAAAATACAACCTAGTGTATTATCAGTGCCAGTATGTTCTTTGGATGGTACATGTAAAGTCTCATTAATTGAGATCTTTATACTTGATTGATTTGGGCATGCATCAACAGCCCTCCCCCAAACCTGTATTTACCTCCCTAGAGTTTGGTCTCAAGAAACTCTGTGGGTTCTAAATGCCAGGTGCTCTGCTGGTCTGCTGAGATCTGCAGCTGCTTTGGCCTTTTATTGAGGAGTCCGTTTCCTATGAATCTAGCTAAAACACATTCTCCTGCTTTCCACATAGTTTACTTCTCTCTGGCCTCCCTGATCATTATGCTTCTGGACTCTAAAGAATGCTGTCTTGGCCTGCTTACCTGACAACATGGCATAGAAAGCACTAAGGTGTAGCCTAGGGGAAACTCCTGGATTCAGGTGTTGACATCTGTGTTGGCATCCCAGTTTTGGCACTTGCCAGTGAGGTGACCTGAAGCTACTGAAACTCTGTACTTTACATCTCTTCTCTGTAGGACAAGGTTAGCAACAGTACATACTTCACAAGCTGTTAAGTAGATACAAGTAGAGGGGCTTTGAAAGGTATTAAGCACATAAGGAAAAGTAAAAAAAAAAGGGGGGAGGTGGGGAGGATTAACTAACTGTTCTAAGCTGGTATCACACAGGACCAACAAGAGTTATAATTGTTGGGTCTAATTGTCATTTCAATAGTTTTTCATTGACTTGACATTTCAAGGGGATTATTCCTCCAAAAGGATTGTGAGTGCCACAGAATGAGGAAAGTCTTTGCTGACTTCTATTATACTGCTCAAGTTGTTTAGAATGCATTTGAGCTTTATTTTGTAATATTCTTTTGTTGCACTTTGTTATAATTATTACATCCATCTCTGGCTTTTTGAAGGATATGAAATAATTTTCCCATAGTTTTCCTTGTTCTGGACATTCACGTTAAAGAAAATTGTGTGATGGGTTCCCAAATCTTTACCTATCTTTAAAGTTTCCATATGTTTGTTGGCCAACCAGAATTGAGAGTTAATAAAATATTTTCTTTCAGTTTGTAAGAATCCTATAACTAGGGGCTGATACCATGGCACAATAAGTTAAGCCTCTCCCTGTGGCACCAGCATCCCATATAGATGCTGGTTTGAGTCCCAAATGCTGCACTTTCAATCCAGCTCCTGCTAGTAACCTGGAAAAGCAGCAGCAGCTGGCCCAAGTGCTTGGATCCTTCCATGACATTAGAGACCCAGAACTAGCTCCTGGTTCCTGGCTTTAGACCAGCCCAGCTCCAGGCATTTTGGCCATATAGGAGAATGAACTAGTGGATAGAAAATCTGTCTTCTCTCCCTTTCTCTCTCTGTAATTCTGCCTTTCAAATAAATAAATAAGAAAAAAAAGAATACTATAATTAGTCTTTCAGTTTTTCTAACATTTTTAAAAGATTTATTTTTATTGGCAAATTAGAGAGGAGGAGAGACAGGGATGGTATGATTTTAAATCACTTTTAAAGAACCCATTTATTATTATTATTTTATGATACAGTTCCATAGGCACTGGGATTTCCCTCACAGTTACCCCGAATCCCCTCCCCTCCACTGAGTTCCCCTATATAATTACTCTAGTATAGTTCCTTATAAACGGTCATCTGTCCATCATTGCTGGCATGGACAATGGCACAGAGTCCAGCATCCTATTGTCAAGATATAGTTAATAGTTTCATTGGGAATCCATCTTTGATCTGGAAGTAATGATGCATACTGCATTGTATCCTCACATCTGGATATGATAGTCTCCAGTACAGTTACTATACATCTCCTTAAATGAAAAGCCACAATACAATATCAACAACAGGAAGAAAAATAGAAATTTACAACACCATGAAGTTCTCAAGAGGTTTTGATAGTTCAACAGTCCTGAATTGCTGTCAATCCCGCCACTCCAACTGCAATGAAATATCTCCAGAATCCACTGGCTGCTATAGTCCATCTTAGAGTCTTCATCTGCCCAGATATTCACTGCCAACAATTTGCTGGGGGTGGTTGATCAATTTGTTTTGTCCTTCATCTTCTGCCATGGTACCGTGTGTCCACTGGAGGCTCCAATGTATTGCCATATCCTTCATATGCACCTGGATATGCTGTCCACTGCTCTGTCTGAACCACTGAGGAGGCCCAGCTCTGACACATGCACTCCACAGTCAGACAACAGATCCTGTGATTCTCCCCATAGTTGGAGTTCTAAATCCAGTGGCTCAGTTGGTACAGAATCGCCAAAGAAACCCTCATCTGAGGCCATCCCAGACCTGATTATTGTGTGTGTTTGCCAATACAGGGTCTAGCACAGTCTATCACCCAAATCAGCCTATGCACACACTGTTAGTTGCAATTGCTGGGTCGATTCTGTCTCCAGTCCTGTATTTTTATGCAAACCAATGAGAGTTGGAGTCCAGCCAGATCCTGCCCACTACATACTCAGCCTTCACACAAACCAGTTGCCCCCTATACCAGCAACTGCAAGCTGATGCTGTGGCAAAGCCCAACCCACCCACACACACTCTGGCTTATGCATGTACCAGAAAGTACAGTCAGCCCAGCCTGGCTTTTCCCTGATCCAGCTCACATGTAGGCCATCAGATGTTGCAGTCCTGCCCTGCCTGGTCTGTCCCCATCCCAAATCTCATGCTCACCAGTGGGAGTAGTGGTCCAGCAGGGAGCTCCCTGCAGCCCTCCCCCTACTGGGTCCATCCCCCCGTAACAGTCTCATGTGTGCTGGTTGGGTGCTGCAGCCCAATCTGGCATAATCTGCCTCACCTCAACATTTGCCAGTTGGTGCTGTAGCCTGGCTGAGCCTGGCCCAGCCCCACTTCCAGTTCATGCGGGTGGGGGCTACAGCCTAACCCAGCCCTGCCAGCCACCAGTCCTGGCCCTAATGTGGACTGGCTGGTATTGCGTCCCGACCTGGCCTGACCCACATTGCATTCTGGTGCTTGGATTCTCCAGCAGGTAGTATGAACTGACTCAGCCTGGTTCGTCCCTGACCTGTGCCAAATGTATGTTAGTGGGTATTGTATTTCGGCCTGGTCTGGGCTACTCTCTATTGTGATTCTTGCACTCACCTGCAGGGAGTGTGTCCCAACAAAGGAATTACCCAAGCTCCTCCATCAAGATCTCTCCCAGTACCAGCTCTCATGCACACTGATTAGTCCATCTGTCCCACAGGAACAGTGGCTTTTCTTGACCGGACCGGCCTCACTCATTCCAATCATGTTGGTTGCTACAGCCCAGCCAAGTCTGGTCCACACCCAGCCACAGTTCACACATGGCTCAGCAGGGGCAGAGACTTAACCCAGTCCATCCTACACCCACCCTGGTTCTCGCGAGCACCAGTGGGTGCTGGAGTCTAGCCCAGTCCAGCGCATCCCATACCCAGCCCATATCCATGCCGAGGGACCCAGCAGCCATATCCAGACCAGACTGCAGCCTCCACCCTGGCATTCACACTCACCAATGAGAATCACAACCCAGCCAGGGCGTGCCCTTAGCTTCCCAACCTTAACTCCCCAGTCACAGATTTCTCACCTGCCAGTGGTTGCTCTGATGTGGCCTGGCATAGCCCTTCATCTGTCTTAGCCTTTGCCTTTGGATGTTGCAGCCTGGCCTGACCTAGCCAGCCCCCAGTTCCAACTCTCGCTGGCGGGTGCTCAACTTGGTCCTGCTCAGTCTGCTCCCATCCCTGGCTCATGTGAACCAGTAGGTGTGATATCCTAGCCCGGCATGACCTGCATGCCAGCTTGGTTTCTGCACTCACCAGTAGGCTATCTGTTCGGCCCTACCCTAGTCCGCCCCCTTCCAAAACCAACCCACACGCTCACCAACAGATGGAGCTACCTTGACAGGCTTGCCCAACCCCCAGGTCTGGACCACGTGCTCACCAGTGGAAGCTATGACCCCATAGGGGAGTTTCCCATGTTCTCTCTCTCAGCCCATTCCCAGACCCAGATTTCACATGCAACAGCAGGTGCTAGATCCTTGCCGAGCACAGCCTGCCCCTCCATCATGGTCTTTGTACAAGCTGGTAAATGTTGCAGTCCAGCCCGCCCCATACCCTGCTTTAGAATGCACATGCAGATGCTGCGGCTTGGATCTGCCCAGCCTATTCTCAGCCCCAGTACCCCATGAGTGTTGGCAGATTCCATGTTCACACTTAGTTCAGCCCATCACCACCCCAACTCTTGAGCTAACCAGCAGGACTTGTATTTCCCCAGGGTTTGGCCCACATATCCCCCGAAAGAATCTACCCTCCAGACCTGGTTCTCTAACATGCTGGTTAATGTCAGGGCCCTGCCAAATGTGACCTACCCCCTGTTCTGACACTCAGTCAGGTACTGGGATCTAGCTCTGCTAGACAGGCCGCCAGCCACAGCTTTCATGTGGACTGGCTTGTGGTGGTCAGCGATGTTCTGTGTTAATAAGTCCATCTCAGGACTCCCATGTGGGTTCGTGAATCAGTCTGACCCATACAGATCTTCTGGTCTCTCCCCTCCAAACCATGACGTTTCAGTCCCCTTGCTTACCTATATGTACAGTGACCCTGTTGTTGGGTGTTCCTTAGGATTCATTCCTCACCTACATGAATGGTGTCATCAGTTCTAACATCTTTTGGATAGTTTCAGTTTATGTAAAACAAAAATCTTATTTACAGACATGGATATTTTTATTTCCTTTTCCAGTTTTGATCCCCTTTAGCCCTTTCTCTTTCCTAATAGCTCTTAATACTTCCTATGTTAAATAAGAGACATGAAAGTGGACTTCCTTGTTACATTTCAGATCTGACCATTTGGTGTATCATGTTGATTTGTCATAGAAGACTTTATCATTTTGAGGTGTTTCTTCTAGTTCCTGAGGGCTTTTTTGTTTGTTTTTAATCATGAAAGGATGTTGAATCATCAAATGCTTTTTCTGCATTTACCGAGATGATCATGTGGTTTTTATTCATTCTGTTGATGTAGCTTATGACACTTTTTGATTTACAAATGAGCTACCCTTACATCGCAGGCCATAAAATCCACTTGATTATGATGTATGACCTTTCTGATAAAGTACTGGATTCAGTATGTCAACATGTTGTTGAGTTTTTGCATCTATGTTCATCAAGAATATTGGCTATCCAAATCATAATAAAAAGCTGCAGGAAAAGGGAGTCATTACTAAAGGAACTGGGGCTTGCAACTTCTCTGGGGCAGAATAGGGAGGCAGGCAGGCCATGATGATGAATGAAACTTATTTTGCTATGCAAGTACTCTTAGGTAATACATTTCATTTCAATACAGATGCTTTTACTGATTTTTTTTTACTTGTAATTTTTTACAACAGGGTAGCTTCTCAGAGCTACTCCAATATTTACAATTTCTCAGAATAATCACATAAAACTACAAATAAATAATTTTGGAGTACCATATTCTGATATCATAGTCATAACTTAGGGTGGTGTTCTGAGCCCCAACATACTCAACTCTTATTCCTGTTGGATCTTCCATTTGCTGGTTCACTGCTCAATAGCCACAAAGAGCCAGATCTGGGCCATGCTGAAGCCAGAAGCAAGTAGATGATCACTTGATAAATTTCCTGAGGAAGTTGTAGGAGTTTTTAGGAGTTAGTAATTTTTTGCAAAGCTGGCACTAGGTTTTGAAGAAAGAACTTACAAATCTATTGAAAAGTTGCCAAGGCAGGAGGAGGAATCAAGAGAGAATAGAGCAATCAATCATTTTAAAATATTTTATCAGGTTTCTGCTGATAAAAGAAAATATTCCTGTAATACTGAATTTATTTATCTATCTATTCATTGATACTTAGTGACTCAGAACCAGATCAATAGGCTTTTATGCTCTCACCAAGGATCCACAAAGCAAAAAGGTGCAAATATGCAATGCCTTCAAGATCCAGCACCATCCCTAGTCAAAATACAATCCTGAGACCCAGAGACATGTATGTGCCCAGCCTTTCTGACTGACCATCTGATACAGGCTGACACCTGCGCCCCCAGCTGGCAGGAGACCAGAACCAACATTTCCATTGGTCCCAAAGCTAGTCTTACAAGTCAAACCAAGATGAAAGCACCATCTTTTCTGGCTTTTCTTTGTCGGTGGCCCCCAGTAAAATTCATGTATACAGATGCTAGTCTGGTTTGCACTGTGAGCTGTGAGATTTGCTCAAACACACACTTACATGACCTACATCTGTATTTTGTCCTATGCTTCTCCTTTTAACCTATTAAGTCCCAAGTTTTCAATTCTGTAAGTATGCCAATCAAAACTGGCACAGTGGCTTAAAAATACAAGTTAGAAACAATAATCTAGAGCTTGCATATATTTTATTAATAAAAATGGAAACACAAGTTCTATAAATAGAAACTGGGAAAACAGAGTTATCTTTTACATAGGTAAGCCATAATGTACAAAGAAATGACTGTTGTGACCTATTAAACAACTATTTTTCATGGAAAAAAACAAGAGCAATGGCAGCCAGTTAGCAGAGGCCATGCACGGCATATGAGGAAACCTCAATGAAAGGCGACTCAGAGCAGTGGCTTCCAGCACAGATTCAACAAGGAACAATGTGTTGTCAGGGAAAGTAACAACACAACAGAAAGCTGTCTCAGGCTCCCAGAAGGGGGAGACTCTAGAAGGTAGACCATACAGGGAAGAACATAGGTCTGCAGAAGTTTTGGGAGCCACAGCTGAGCTGGCGAAGTTCTCTCTATTGAGAGAGAGGAGTATGTAGTGTGTGTGTGGCGGGGGGTCAGGGGGAGAACACATTCACAAATCTAAATCTATGTCCTGCTTTAGGCGAACCAGGGGAAGGCAGCAAACTTTTCTGATTTGCTTTCTTTTTCACTTCAAATATAATTATGACAAAGTGGTTCAATCCAGGGTGATTGATACATTTTGGTTACCTGCATACCACAGAAAAATATCACGAAACCCCCAAATTATAGGCAGACAACAGATGAGTAGATGAGAATTCTTTTTGAAAAGAAATACATGATAGGAAAACACCAAACTGCATTAACTGTTTACTTATCAAGTATAAACCATCGCAGTAAAAGCTTTCCGAACATTAGCAAGAAAAGCTGAAAAATTGTTGGTCTTCCTCACGTTCTCCTGAAACTCGGCGAGGCACTCAAGATGAGGTGCACTATCTGACACTAGAAGAGAAAAAACAGAAACAATCTGAAGGAGCTTCTTTTGTTTTGGGGATCACACCAGATTTCAATATCAATTCTATTTTATTGAAATGTACAAAAAGGAATATGATACACTTAATTTTCATATGCTCACTATATTCCAGACCTTTAACTTCTAAGAATTCATATCATAAATAGTATAATCTTGCTTCACATTGAAACAGATGGCACTAGGGTCGGAAGAACCAAGTAAAGCACAATACCATTTCCCAATACACTCAAAGTAGACACTTTGCTTTAAATACCGAACCTCTTTCAGTACTGACACATCATTTTCTTCAGCAAAAATATGACTTCAGTGACTTCCAGTTTCTAGCTACCAGACTGAAAAAAGAACTTGCAATGCCAAGCCACAATAACTTCCCATTATGGGGGAAAAAAATCTAAAGTTTTCACATGAAAGGGAGTCATGAAAAATGTGTTAGTGGAGGGCAGCACTGAGAGCAGGTTACGCACCTGTCTGTTACACAGGCATCACACATGGGTGCTGGCTCCTTTGCCGACTACTGCATGTTCCAGCTGGGAAAGCAGCGAAGGACGACCCAAGTAACCGGGCCTCTGAAATCATATGGGAGAGTCAGATGAAGTTCCAGGCTTTGGCCTGGATCAGTCCTGGCCACTGCAGCTATTTGGGGAGTGGCCAGTTCAGACTCTTGTCTCTCCCTCTCTTTATGACCAAACTAAAAGAGGTGGTGGCAGGGCAAGTGTTTCATCTGATGGCTAACTGACTGGGGCACCTGCCTCTGATCTGGGAGCACCTAGCTTAGTCATAGCGCTGCTCCTGATTCCAGCTTCCTGCTGAGAAGAAAGCAACAGGGGCAGCCCAGGGGCAGCCAAGTTCCTGCCATCCACATGGGAAACCTGGACTGAAATCCGATCAAATGTGGTGGGGTTACAGGCATTTGGAGAATGAATGTGGCTTTGTTTTTCAATCAAATTAAAATAAATAAATAAAATATTATGAAAAAAAATGTTTGCTAATGCTGGAGTGCTACATGCAGAACTTACCAACCAATTGAGAAAATTAGAGAAAACCAAAAGGGAGGTAACAAGTGCTCTAAATTGTGGTTAAAAAAAAAAAATTAGCACTTGGGGGTCAACAATGTGGCAAAGCAGGTAAAGTCACTGTCTACAACACCAGGATCCCACATGGGCACCAGTTCAAGTCCTGGCTGCTCTATTTCCAGTCCAGTTCCCTGCTAATGTGCCTGGGGAAACAGTGAAGAATGGCCCAAGTCCTCACAAATGGAATACTCAGAAAAAGCTCCTGGCTCCTGGCTTTGGACCAGCCTAATCTCAACTACTAGTTATTTGGGGAGTAAAGTAGCAGATGGAAGATCTCTTTGACTCAGTCTCTCTCTCTCTCTCTAACTTTGCATAAATGTGTCAAAAATAAAATCTAGGGCCTGGTACAATGGCTCAGCTGGCTCATCCTCCCCCTTCCAGCACCAGGATCCCAAATGGGCACCGACTCGTGTCCCAGCTCCTCCACTTCCCATCTAGCTCCTGGAAAAGCAGCACAAGATGGATGGCCCAAACCATGGGACCCTGAACCCACATGAGACCCAGAAGAGGCTCATGGCTCCTGGCTTCAGATCAGCTCACCTCCAGCTATTGCTGCCACTTATCACAGTGGATGAAAAATCTTTTTATCTGTGTCTCCTTTTCTCTGTAAATGTGCCTTTCCAACAAGAGAAAAAAACTAAACATCTGAATATGAATTGATTACCAAAATCTAAATTAAGAACAGGAATTGAATCAACAGGACACAAATCAGCAATTGACCCAAGAATCTGTCAAGCTAAAAATGCTATAATATGAAAACACAAATGTAATGTCCTGTGAATAATTTAATGAATTCCAATAAATCAAGCATTACATAAGGATATTAGAAGAATAAAATTAATCATCATTAATATGTGGCATTTTTCAGGATGAGAATTTTTTAATCATTCAAGGTTAAAATAAGTTGCAATATCCTCATTTTGCATTTGAATTTTAAATAAAATATGTGGCATTTTCAGGATGTGAGCCTTTAATTATTCTAGGCTAAAATAAATTGTAATATCCTGATGATTTTGCATTTGAGTTTTAAATTATCTGCTTAGGCGAGTTCTAATACACACATTAGGAGGCTGGAGTCTTTTTCCAGATCTGAGAAAGTCTTTGGTATTCTGATTATGATTACATTAAAGATATAACTTGCTTTGGATATTTTGAAGATAGTAATTCTAATTCACGAACATGAAAGATTTTCCCATTTATCTGTGTCTTCTATCTCTTTCCTTAATATTTTATAATTTTCAGAGCCCTTCCACATCCTTACTTAAATTTATCCCCAGGCATTTACATTTTTTGGTAGCCATTGTGAATGGGACTGGTCATACAACCTCATTTTCAGTCATGGCATCATTGTGTGCATACAACAACTACTAATTTTTATATGTTGATTTTATATCCTGGAATTTTACCAAACTCTTAGATGTTCCAATAATCTCTTCGCAGAGCCTTTTGGTTCCCCTATGTGTAACATCATGTCATTTACAAACAAGGGGAATTTGACTTCCGTTCTCATCTGTATCCCTTTGATCTCTTTTTTATCTAATGGCTCTGGTAAAAATTCCAAAAACGTTGAATAGTGATGCTGTGAGTGAGGATCACTGTCTGGTTCCAGATCTAAGGGGAAACGCTTCCAGTTTTTCCCCCTTCAATCTGATGCCGCTGTGGGTTTGTCAAATATTGCCTTGATTATGTTGAGACAAACCACATCCTTTATAAAAGTTTTAGCTTTCTTTTATTTTATTATTATTATTATTTTGATTTGAGAGGCACAGATACAAAGGGGTAGCTTATACTGACTGGCTGGTTTACTTCCCAAATCCCCCAATGGCTGGTTCTGAGCCACACCAAAGCCCGAAGCCAGGAACTCAGTCCATATCTCCTATATGGTTGGCAGGAACTAAATGATCTAAATCACAAACATTGCCTCTCATCATCTGCATTAGCAGAAATTTGCACTGAAGATTCTGGTTTGAGTGTCAAACTCAACATTGTAACAGACAATTAGTTTTTTTTTTTTTGCTTTGTTTTGTTTCAAATGCAAACTCCGGCCTATTTATTTTCTTTCAGATTTATTCATATTTATTTTTATTACAACAACAGATATACAGAGAGGAGAGACAGATAGGAAGATCTTCTGTCTGATGATTCACTCCCCAAGTGACCACACTCAGTTTGGAGCTGAGCAAATCAAAAGCCAGGAGCCAAGAGCTTCTTCTGGGTTTCCCATGGGGGTACAGGGTCCCAAGGTTTTTGGGCCGTCCTCGACTGCTTTCCCAGGCCACTGAATGGGAAGCGGGTCTGCCGGAATTAGAACCAGTGCCCATTTTGGGATCCCAGTGTGTGCAAGGTGAGGACTTTAGCCACTAAGCTACTGCACAGGGCCCTCCTATTTATTAAGTGCCTTGTAAAACACTGTTCATTCTCTGAGTAAAATTGCTCTTTTGCATTCATTTTGCATCAAGCTGACACTTAAGCTGCAGTGTCACAAAAATCACATCTTTTAAGATTTGCTCAGAAAACGAGTTTCCAAACTACAGTAGTAGAGACCATGCACAAGCCAGCTGCTAAAGCCCATCTGCTGCTGCATCTGACATCCTCTCCTCAGAAGCCCCTCCCCTCACCTCCTCTTCTACCTTAAAGCCCCACCTCTGCCAACACTGCCCCTGCCTCCTCCTCTACCACCTGCCACCGCCTCCCTTCTCACCTGCAGGTGGGAGAAAAACCTCTGCAGTGGCAGATTATGAGTTTCTCTTTCTGTAAATCTGCCTTCCCAATAAAAATAAACCAATCTCAAGAAATTCTTATTAAAAGCCTGAATTATTTCATCTGCATTTTCAATTTGTCCTTTGTTTTCTAAACAAATAAGAGCACTGAAATAAGTACTTTATTTTATCTGTGGTACTTTTACAAACTACATCATCTTCAAAAGGCTTCAGAAATGCTAATATGATGGCATATTTTGGGGGTTCTTGGTTTTGTCAATTGTTACAGTGTGTGCAAAACCGATTCCCAAATTCTCCTCTGCCACTGAAATAAGCACCCTTCCACCTTGGAAATGGCTGTTGCTGCTGCTGTAGTAGTTGAACCGCCCTCCCCCACCCACCTACCACCTAATAAAAGGCTCAACTCCACCTCGAAAACACACCACCCCACCTACCAGCACTACATGCACCTCCGGCTCTCCGGGATGCTAACTGACCAAGTCAAATTGCTTATGAAATGCAGTGACTGCAGCAGACATGTGGTGCAGCAGCTAAGATACTGCCTAAGACCTCTGTATCAAGTGAGTTTGAGTCTTGCTGGCCTCCCCTTCCAACTCCAGCTCCCCACTAATGCACACTCTAGAAGGTAGCTGGTGATAATTTAAGGAGTTGTGTTCTTGCTACCCATGTCCCAGACACAGATTGAATTGCTGGCTCCTCTTCGTAGAATGGTTCAGGCCCAGCCACTCCACTGCAGCAATGTGGAGGAATAATGGATGGAAGATCCCACTTTGTTTCTGTCTCTTCTACTACCATTTAAATGCAGGGACTTTTGGTTTATACTTTCCAGGCATTTTAAGAATAGGCTGTTCCAGAGATGTTATGTATTAAGGTTCCAAGATATTATCTACAAATCAACACTATCCTCACAACCTGAAAAGACGTCACCTCAAAAAGCAAGACTGAAAAAGAAAGCAGTAGCTTATGGCCCTGTTTCCTTCAAACTATTTCATATTCCGATTCAGTGACACTGGATCCTAATATTAAACATCAGGTAAGAGACAGATACATACCTTCATAGTCCCTTGCTTCATTCAGACACAGGGAAAAAAAAAATGGGTTCTCAGGATGCTTAGGGTCAATATTAGTGAAAATAAACTGCAATTTATCATCTGAAAAACAAAGTTAATTTAAGGACATTTTAGTAGCATAACTTTTTTTTTTTCAAGATTTATTCATTTTATTACAGCCAGATATACACAGAGGAGGAGAGACAGAGAGGAAGATCTTCCATCCGATGTTTCACTCCCCAAGTGAGCCGCAAAGGGGCCGATGTGCGCCGATCCGAAGCCGGGAACCTGGAACCTCTTCCAGGTCTCCCACGCGGGTGCAGGGTCCCAATGCATCGGGCAGTCCTCAACTGCTTTCCCAGGCCACAAGCAGGGAGCTGGATGGGAAGTGGAGCTGCCGGGATCAGAACCGGCGCCCATATGGGATCCCGGGGCTTTCAAGGCGAGGACTTTAGCCGCTAGGCCACGCCGCCAGGCCCAGCAGCATAACTTTCAACAGAGAAAAGCTTTCTTATCACTGTGATCAATACCTGCATTGCTAAGTATGTAATACTCACTTAATATCTCCAAATGTAGAAGTTACAGATTACTTTAAAAACATTTAGTTTAAAATTTATCCACCTGTTTGTTTGCTTGATTTATTTATTGATTGATCTTTATTTTTGCCCTTGTGTTTTGTGTGTGTGTGTGTGTGTGTGTGTGTGCGTGTATACAAGGGGAGGGAGGCAGGGCACGTTTGTTTAAGAGAGAAGCCGATGGAGAGTAGCAATTTGCTGTTTTCCTTCCCAAGTGCCCACAGCAGCTAGGGCTGTAGCTGAGGGCCAGGAAAGTCATCGGGGTCTCCCTGGTGAGTGGCAGGGACCTTGGTGGCACTTGCACCACCACCTGCTTCTTGCCAGGGTGTGCATCACCAGGAAAGTGGAATCCAGAGCAAAGCTAGGACTCGAACCAAGATGCTGTGATCAGGGAGACGATGGCATCCCAAGCAGCATGCTAACTGCGGCACCAAGTGGCCATCCCTAAAGTATTTTAAATATGACAACAAAGCACAGGAAACAAATGAAAAAAAACATAAATTGAACTTCATTAAGGTTAATAGCTCTAGCCTTTCAAAGGCTACTATCAGGACAATAAAAAGTTAATCCACGCAACTGAAAATATATGTAAACCATAAACCTAATATGGGTTAAACTCACAGAACACTATTTAAAAGTCCTACAATTGAACATCAAAAGAAATACCCAATTCAATGATGAATGTGAATTTGAAAGCATAATTCTTCAAATACTCAGATGTGCAATAAAGCACAGTAAAGATAATCAACAAAATTGGTCACTAGGAAAATATAAACAAAAACTACACTGAGATGTCATTTCATACCCACAATGATGGCTATATGAAAACAACAGGAGGGGCTGGTGTGTCCACCCACTGTGGAGTGTGTTTTGAGCAGTGAGGTGTCAAATACTGTCACTGTATGAACACCATAAAAGGGATACTTACACAAACTAACAGGGCTGCAGGGTCACTAAGCATTATAATCTTGTAAGGCTACAGTTGCATATGTACTGTTGATGAAACTGTCATCGGGTGGCATGTCACCATGCATACAATATTATTAGGTCATAAAAAAAAATGAAGTTCTAGTATACGCTACATAGATGAACCTTAACAATATAAACCTAAGTGAAATAAATTTAATACAAAAGAACCAATATTTTATATATAATTTCACTTGCATCAAATAAGTAATTTCTGAGATACTCAACTAAAGCAAAGTGAAGGGTTTAATTTGGGACTTCTCATCCTTAAGGCTAAAAAAAAAAAAAAAATCAAACCAAAGTGCTTTCCACATTCTTGCACTCAACCAGCAACACAGAACTTCTGGAATCAGATGTGTTGAAGTTTTCCTCTATATATTAAGCAGTTAACTCTGGAAATTCTCTAATTCCATTCAATGCTAATAGTTTCTACCTGGAGCTAAGTGTCAGATGTGGCAGGTGCAGGTCTCACACCTTCAAGGCTATCCTATTTCTTGAGACCACTGACCTTACGCACACACACACATGGCTGGTGTGTCTCGGGTGCATCTGACAGCCCAAGGCTTGCTGATTCACTACAGGGAATCACAGGACTCATGTCGCACACAGCCACACTTGGGGCTATGAAGTGTTAACACAGAATACAGCAAGCTCAGCAAAGGGAAAAGGCAATGCAAAGGGTCAAGTCCAAGGAAAACCACCAAGAAGCTTCCTCAGTCTAATACACTTCCTAGTGTTTCCTAATACAGTCCCGGAGGAATCAAACACATCCTGTCTGGCTCCCATGGGTTACGATGCTTGAAAGCTCCTGCCTGGTTTTCTCTAGACTTCTCCCTGTGCGCAGTCATTTCCTTTCTCATCCTGTTCTGTGTCCTTCAGATGCAGTAAATCCTAGCCACAAGTTCAATTGCAGTATAATTCCCTTGTCTGTGATTTCACTAGTTTCTTTGGTTTCAGTTATAACAAATCAACCCTGCTCAGAAAGTATTCAACAGCAGTCAGTATCATGGCACAGAGGCCTGTGATGTTGCCAGCCCATAGCCGAGTGCCAGTGAAGAGCCCCTGCGTCCCATGTGCAACACCAGGATGGAGATCCGGCCTTCTGGCTTCCACCAGACTCAGACCTGGCCATTGTAGCCAGAGCAGAACAGCAAATGTAGATCTCGCCTTCTCTCTCTCTCTCTCTCTGCATTTCTAATAAATAAATAAACCTTTTTTAAAAAATTAGAAAAATTTAGAAAAAACATGTCCAACAAGTTTGAGACTGGGCATGATTCTTAGCAGCCTAATGAAATCTTTTGCTCCTATGATGTGAGCCTGAGTTTCTTAATTTCTACAGCAGGTACTCAGCCCCTCAAAGTATGTGCATGTGTGTGTGTGTGTGTTTATACAATACATAGTATATAGTGTGTGTGTGTGTGTGTATATATATATATATACACACACTATATAGTACATATATATATCCTAGTGCTGTACTATACGATATATAGTATGTATGTGTATATATATAGTGTGTATATGTGTACATAGTATATAGTATAGTATAGTATACTACTATATATATAGTGTGTGTGTGTATATATATATATGTATTTATATATGTAGTGTATATATCACATATAGAATCAGTGAGCAGGATTTAACCCACACTGAGGGTTTGGAAGTCACTCCCTCACAGACAAGAGGGATGCCTGTATTCGCTGAAACATGAATAAGCTCTTAGTGAATCATCAAACCCAAAATATTGTGCAAAATTAGTAGACACATTTAACAACCCCAATAATGTGTCCTAGTAATTCCTCTCAGGAAAACAATTCTATGGAAATTGTACCATAAAATGAGGAAGCCTATGTTCACTGTGGCACTTCAAACCCTGACAGAACCCAAGTTAGGAGCAATACACATATTACACATTAGACAAAATAACTGAATGAATTATGTACCATAAATAGAATGACTTCATCACCATCAAGAAATTACAATTAGAAAGGGTAAATTGGAGAAACGCTAATGATATAATACTAGTAACAACAAAAATTATTTCCATATTGATACACATGCCAAAACTGTCTTCGTTTATAGCGTAAAATAAAGTATCAGTAATTTAGGTGACTTAAAAACTTGAAACTTTGCCCTATTTTCTGAAAAAATTAATAATGTGCTTGTTATTATAGATGAAAATTCTAAAACAAAATCATTTACTTGAAAGGTGGAGTTAAAGAGAGGCCATCCATCCACTGGTTCACTTCTCAGAAGCGTGCAATGGCAGGGCTGGCCCAGGCCAAAGCCAGCAGCCTGGGATTCCAACCCCAGTCTCCCACATGGATGCAAGGACCCAAAGTCTTGGGCCATCATTTACTGCTTTCCTGGGCGCGTCAGCAGGTAAATGGATCCAAAGTGAAGCAGCCAGGACTCAAAGCAGCACATATGTGATGCCTGCATTTCAGGTTTCAGCTTAACTCACTGTGCCATAATGCCAACTACATAGTTCTAAATATTTAAAAAATTCCTCTTAAGAAAAAGAGCTATGTTTCAGGTCCCGGTGTGGTAGCCTGGCAGCAAAAGTCCTCGCCTTGCACGCACCAGGATCCCATATGGGCACCAGTTCCAATCCAGCCCCGCTTCCCATCCAGCTCCCTACTGGAGGCCTTGGAAAGCAGTAGAGGACATCCCAAAGCCTTGGGACCCTGCACCCAAATGAGAAGCACGGAAGAGGCTCTGGGCTCCTGGCTTCGGATCAATGCTGTGGCCACTTGGGGAATGATTCAATGGACAGAAGATCTTGCTCTTTGTATCTTCTCCTCTCTATATATCTGACTTTCCAAAAGAAATAAAATAAATCTTAAAAAAATATGTAAGAGGGCCCAGCACAGTGGCCTAGCAGCTAAAGTCCTCGCCTTGAATGCACCAGGATCCCATATGGATGCCGGTTCTAATCCCGTCAGCTCCACTTCCCATCCAGCTCCTTGCTTGTGGCCTGGGAAAGCAGTCAAGGACGGCCCAAGGCTTTGGGACCCTGCACCCACGTGGGAGACCTGGAAGAGGCTCCAGGTTCCCGGCTTCGGATCGGCGCAGCACCGGCTGTTGCAGCTCACTTGGGGAGTGAATCATCGGACGGAAGATCTTCCTCTCTGTCTCTCCTCTCTGTATATCTGACTTTGTAATGAAAATAAATAAATCTTTAAAAAAAAATGTAAGAGATATATTTCAAACCGCCATAGTATTAATACACCTACCATGTATTTTTCGAATTTCCAGGCCAAGACGATCTCTGTACAAGTCGGCAGATTTCTGTAGCGTGTTCAATCTCTCTTCATTTGCTTTGTTAGCAGTGGCAATGGCTATTATTAGAAACACATAGTATCATATACTTCAAATAACAATGAGCTCTCAACGAGCATTTAAGAACTTGAAAGAGAAACTATGAACATAACGCCAAGCATTGTGAATCTGTTTATATCTACAGGGTTTTCATTCGAAGTGGAAGAAGAAATGGATTGAGAGGGAATGAGGAAAGAAGTCAGTTTTGTTTTACAGCATTCTAACACGAAGGGCCACAGACCTGCAACGCTCTCCCTCACAGGAACAGAACTGTTGTCCTTACACTATCATGCTGGTTCTGAACAGCTACAGGTATCTACTGGCTTCATGGGGAAACTATTCTGCTACTTTAAAGTGTTACAGTTTCTCATTACAAGTAAGCCTTATTTCATGTTAGCTTAGGATTTTCTTAAATTATTTTTTTAATGTACTTACCTACATTAAAGGGAGAGAAGCAGAGAGATCAACCACCTGTTAGTTCACTCACCAATGCCTTCAGTGACCAGGTGTGGCCAAGGAATACTGCTAGGAGTTGTGGACTCTATCAGGGCTTCCTAACTGGGCAGCAGCGACCCAACTCCCCAAGTCCAGACCTGCGGCTTCCCAGGGTGTGCACTGGCACGAAACTGGGATCCACAATGAGCCTGGCCTTCTCAGTGAAGCACGCATTTGAACATACAAATTTTCTATAAAAAATTCTTTCAGCATGATGGTGCATAACTCTTCTATAAGCAAACTTCAAAAAGTTCATTCAAAAAGATGTGATGCACGTTTTCCATGAACTTCTGGACATATTTCACATTAAATTCTGACACAAAATAAATGGACGAGAAATACTTGTTTTGTAAAGACAAATCTTATTTAGTGGCACATCTCCCCACTCTGCTTGGTTAAACTCTCAAATCAATTTCAGCATTACTCTGAAGAACAGCAGATACCAAGACACAGGGGATTTGAAGTAAAACAAGGGAGAAAAAAAACACACGCAGCACACTTAAACTTCACTGACACCTTACAGACAAGTGTGGCTGGCTAAACCTGAAGTACTTATAGTCCTTTTTAGGGAGGAACTGAACAAACAAGATGCACATAATAACTGAACCATCTTCACTTTGAAATTTAGGATAATATTTTAAACATGTTTATAACTGAAAACTTACTTTCCTTTTTCCTAGAATATTCTTCCTTAAGATCCTGGATATTTGCTTTAAGTTCTTCTAATTTCTGTTTTTTGTCTTTCACTTCAGCGATCAATTTTAACAAGTTATCTTTTTTTTCTTGAATCAACTTATTCTGTCTGTAGATCTCTGTAAAAAGCACAAGGTATTAGCTACAGTACACTTGTCTAACTCTGTCTTTTACCTAGAAATAGGTAACATTTCCATAAAATTTTTTAATGATCCAAAACTATAAAAGACATAAAAATCTCTAACATATTCTTTGTCTATTTGTCTTTGAAAACAAAAATGAGACAGAAATTTTACTATGAGAATATCAAAGAATAAAAAAACCCAGAATTCATCCACTTCAAGTACATAAATTAGACTTTCCACTAGACACACCTAGATTCTGGAAAATGGACTTATATGGTGCTCTGAATAAAAAGCAAATCCCTAATCCTAATGCTATATAAAGTATCTGGATTGTAACAAAAGGATAGAAGGGAAAGAAGGTGGATAGGCAACAGTCATACATTAAGAAGTGAGCAAATTCTGAAAACTGAAACCCAATAAAGGTGATTCTTCTACCTACAACCACATAAACTAATTCTACTTAAGGACATAAGTGGGGGCCAACCTGGCATGGTAAAGCTACCACCTGCAGTGCTGGCTGGCTGCTCCATGTCCAACCCAGCTCTCTGCTAATGCACCTGGGAAAGCAGAAGACAGCCCAGGCGCCTGGGCACCTGCTACCCCTGGGGGAGTCTTTGAAGAAGCTCCTGGCTCTGCATCAGCTCAGCTCTATTACAGAAAACATATTTTCTAAAAAGTACAAAAACACTTAGTAAAATAGTAACATAATAATCAGCTCAGAGCAGACTGTGTATACTTAAGGATATAACATCAAAGTATTGCAGAAAAACCATTAAATAAATAAGCACTTTTTTATATATAACAAACACCTACTCTTGCTACTGATTCTTCAACCAGAAATACAGACATTTCTTTAAAATGATAGACACACAACAAAACCTTTCAAATGTCCTCTAATTTTCTTAAACCTTTCAAACACTACAAGCATTTGTACAAGGAATCAAACAAGGGTGTCTGCTATTTTCTCTTAAAATTTTCAACTAACCCAAGATATAGATATAGTAGAACTACAGAAAAGGAAAAACTAGTTGTCACTGTTCACAAAGGAAAAAAAGTCACCTATCTAGAATACTCAAAAAATTGAAAATTTGCATTGTAGTGCCAAACACAAAATCAATAGCTTTCATAAATAATACCCATAAACTGGTAAAAAAAAATTGTGTCTGCTAACATTAATAACTGTAAAATCACTTTTCGCTAACCTATGTTTTTTTAAAGATTTTTATTTTTATTGGAAAGGCAGATATACAGAGAGAAGGAAAGACAGAGAGAAAGATCTTCTGTCCACTGGTTCATTTTCCAAGTGGCCGCCATGGCTGGAGCTCAGCTGACCCAAAGCCAGGAGCTAGGAGCTTTTTCTGGGTCTCCCACACAAGTGCAAGGTCCCAAAGTTTTTGGGCCGTCCTCTACTGCTCTTCCAGGCCACAAGCAGGGAGCTGGATGGGAAGTGGAGCAGCCAGGATTAGAACTGGCATCCGTATGTGATCATGGTGCATGCAAAGCCAGGACTTAGGTGCTAGGCTACCGTGCTGGGCGTACAAGCAAGTGTTTTAACCTCAATGAACCTCAACTGCCTGATTGGTAAAACAACAATCTGGATCATGGACAAATTTCAGGACTTTCCCAGAGTAAATGCCTCATTTTTAAAAAAGATTTTATTTATTTACTTATTTATTTATTTTTATTTGAAAGCCAGTTAGAGGGGAGAGAGATGTTTCATCCACTGTTTCACTCACCATAGGGCCACAACAGCAAACATCGGGACAGGAGGAAGCCAGGAGCCTGGAACTCCTTCCAGGTCTCCCATGTAGGGGGCAGGAGCTCAAAGACTTACACATCTGAGCAAGGGCCTTCCAGTCAATATGATCTGCAGCAAATCACAATTTCTGACCTCAACACTAAAATGAGGACTAGTACTAGTAATACCTATTTTGCAGAACTGTTAAAAGGATTGAAGGAGCTGGTGTATTTAGAGAGTTCAACACACAGTCCTTAGCACAGAACAACTCCCGACTGTCCTAGGCTTTCTACTTTGGTTGTACACATTTCTCCACAACTTCAATCCATCAAATACACTAACAATTACCCCACCATGATCTCTGGCAAAGACCACTTTCCCAGCTAGCTTCTAAACAGGCATATAGCCTACCAGACATTACATCCTGCAAGGTGCCAAACAGTAAAAACATACTGTCTCAACACAGTTAAAAACAAATCCACCTCCCTTAAAAACACCTTTGTCTTCTTCTAATACCTAAGTAAACACCTCACTGTTCATCTGCATCCCGTGTCAGAGGACATCATGCTAGGCCACACCCTTACTATCAAGTCAACAGACAGGAATCTACATCCTCAGACCTGGCATAGACCCAAGCCATCTTGGTGGTCTGCTTGGACACTGCACTAACCTTCCGTTAAAACAATCTCTTTGTTACTATCTTCCTCTATTGGGCATGATATACTGCAAGAATGCTTTGTCAACCTATGAATCCAATGCAATTTTTTGGTTAAAATCTTGTAGTAACTCCTTTGAAAACAAGCCTAAACTTGTGTACAACATGTCATGTCCATCTCTCCGTCAAACAGACCTTCCAGCCCCTTCTTGGCATTCCCCACCCACACCAGACTCCAACCATCCCAGAATTCAATGTAAACTCATGAGTTTGTCACATTCCAAACTGCTGGTACCTCTTCTCAGAATGCAGAAATAAATCCAACAAACTTGCCCAATCTACCTCCATGTGTGTCCAGGGAAAAGTTGTATAATCAGTGTAGACGTTCAAAAGGTGTTTTGGTCACTATCAGTCATCTGACCTTGGACAAGTTGTATTCACTCTTTGTATCAACAGTCAGATAAACACAAATATCTACACCCAGGACTCAAGAAGTCAATACATCCCAAGAGACGCCTAGAATGCCTGCCACAGGGTATGTGTCACGTAGGCTAGCTATTAAATATTCTGCACTCACACGGCACCTATTCCCTTGTTATAGCAACTATGAAAATGTATTTAATTGTGGTTTCCCAGGATACACCTCACTAAACTGTGAGACAAAGCCCTACGCAGGGCAACAGTAGTCAAACGTTTATTGAGCTAAGGCAAATTACACTTCTGTTCAAAAAAACCATTTATAGTGCTTCCACATCTCGCATCACTTGGAGCATAAGTTTGCAGGACAGGCACTCTTTGAGAGAACATTTCGATATTTAAAAAAAATGGCAGTTTCACAGTGATTTACCTAATCCCTAATAATTCTACAAACCAAACTCAAATTCAGTTATTCTCACATTACACATAGGCAAGCAAGAGGTTTTCCTTTTTGCTTACAGTCACAGAAGGAATGAAAGAAGCATTGAAAAGGCATGAAGCCTTCCAGTTTACAAAGTAAACATGTGTACCAAGTCTAGCAAAATAACATACCAAGGCTAAGAAAGCCCATGCCTTTCTGGGCCACAGAATGGGTAATGCAGGCAAGACAGAAAGGGGATATGCAGCAACAATAGTAAAAGTAGAGAAAGAATCAGAGGGCTAACCGAACCCAAAGAGCCGAGAAACACCAACTTGCAAAATCCCCAGGCCATGACTTCCAATGTGAAAACAAACGTGCATTAAAAAAAAAAATACTGACACATCTCAAAAATAAAATGCTGAATGAAAAACAAAGAAGGAACACAAACAAAATCATATGATTTAAGAGTCAAGAACAATGCTAAACAAAAATATGAATAGGTTAGTTACAGAAGGTGGGGGAAGAGGAGGATAGAACCTGAGTGGTGCTATTTCCTCAGCTGGCTGGTACATACACATGCTGCACAGATGAACGTGTGTATGCACAGTGTGCGTGTAACTCAAGCTGCACTGCCGTACGTGTATGAGTGATTTCATGATAAACATGCCCAATCTAAAAGAGAACTCAGTGAGCTACTGTTTTTTCACATACGGTTTTTATATTCCAGGAACATCTCAACCATTCGTTCTTCTTCCTTTAATTTCACAAACAGTTTTTCTGAAAGAGAAATTGAAGTTTCATTTCAGCTGCAAGAACAGTAGAAAATGAACAAGAACTGTAAACATGACATGTTTTTAAGCCACGAACGTCGGGTACCTGTCAGTAACCTGACGGAGTCCTTGCAAGCCTCTCTCAGCCCCACCATCTGACAAGGCGTGTCACTGAGGGTGCTTCTGAATTTGCTCCCAAATTCATTTATGCTTTTATCGAACAGGGACAGTTCGTCCTCTACCATTATGTCGACAATGCTAAAAAACAAAACAAAAAAAACCCACATGCAACACATCCTTAGTTGTAAGGAAGAACTACTGAGTTCAACCATGAATTTCAACCAAGTGCAGTCTGGGTTCTTGGGGAGAAATGGTTAGCAACGATCCTCTCTAACTCTAGCTATTCGAGGTAAACCAAGTCAAACGGGCTCAACTATGGTCACCGGCAGCAAGAATCCAGGATGCTTGGTAGCAGCCTATGACCCGGGAAACGACACGACACCCTCCGCTTTTAATCACTAGTGGTGACTTCTACAGTGATGGCCAACGCCAGCCAAGCGATCTCTCCCAGCCTCTTCTGTCCAATCCCGAACCCGAAGGGGGACAGGCCGGCGGACGACCGAGTGGGAGCGTAAGGGCTCCAGGGAGGGCAGGCACAAGTCACCCCTCCAGGAGGGACAGACACCCGCCCGCGAGGCCGCCACCCACCCACCTGGCCGGCCAGCAGCAGCAGGTGCCAGCAAGCCGGCGTTCCCCTGTCCCAGCAGCAGGACCCTCACCTCGGGGGGCAGCCCTGAGCCCCGCCGCCCCAGCCGACTCTCCACCTTCCGCTCAGCTCCCGCGACCGCGCCAAATTTCCGATTTCAAACACAGCGGGCCTCCCCCCACCTGCTTCCGGCCTGCCCTTCGCCTTCTGATTGGCTGGTAGCACAGGCTCCTTATGAAAGGATTGGCGGAAAGTGATTCCAAGATTCTCGCGGGAACAAATGGGAGAAGAGCATTCTGGGATTCGTAGTCCTTTTCCGAGCTACAGTCGTAGTCTCAACTAGGCCCGCCCCAAGGCAGTCTGTTGTTCAAGTTCACAGAAAGCTTTCTGCACCAAGGTGGATGCTGAACTATTACTATTACTATTACCAAGGTGGATGCTGAACTTTTGTGACGCCTGGACTTTGTTTCCTCTTGAGCGTGAGAAATAGAAAAATGGAATTATTGAATATTTCAATAATCAGACAGACTGAAAGCTCTATTACTTATTTCTTTAAACCTTTTCCTTCGATGGCACATACTCTTACAGGGTGATATTTTCCATCTTGAAGGCAGAGTGCAGGATGAAACAACAATGAGTGGTGACACTGTTTAGAAGTTTCTCTCCTTACTAAGTATCAGACTCTGTGTAGTACCTACATGAATGCTGAAAATGCTCTTCCAATACTTGCACATATATTTTCACTATCCATTCCCTGAGAAGGTGAGAAATGACACAAGCCACTAGGAACTCAAGAGAAGAAAGTCCTTCCTGCAGGTTCCACATTATGAACCTATAAAATTCTTAAGTGCCTAAGACTTGAATGGAAATGTTAAGTCTTTTACACTTTTGCATAGTGCATGTCAGGAAGTACTGAAATAGTTCAAGAAAGTGAGACTTGCGTAATTGCTGAAATGGAAACACTGTGTCCAAATGGAGTTAACCTTCAGCCCACTTCTGCAGTTTCACATGCCTACTTTCTTCTTCTCCCCAGAATTAAAAGTAAAATGAAGGAAATATTGAGATCTCCCAAGGGATGAAAAGAAGTCCCTGGATCATCTTTCTTGAGAAAGAATCAAACTGGCCAAAATGAGCAAAAGCAACCAATCCAGTGCCCATGAAACTGACAAAAAGTATTCAGTAAACTGAGGAACTATTCATGATGAACTAGGAAACATTGTAATGCAAGTTAAAGAGTGCAGGTGCAACAGACTACAAATTATATGATTCCCTTTGTAAGAAATAGCCAAAACAGACAAATCTGGAGAGACAGTGAGCCATTCAGTGTTTGCCTGGGACTGTCACGGACTGACAAGAGGCATGAGAGAATCCCTGGGGTGCTGCTCTGTGGTGCTCCCTCATAGTCCACAGACACACTGAAAGTTACGGACCTGTACATGAATAATGCTGATGGATACAAGTGGTACCTCAATGTATTTGTTTAAAAGATTAAAGATATTAGAACTTCAAAGCCCTCTCCCCCAAGGAATACATTTTTCAAACACTCTAATAATATTCAATACAGTAAGGAAATTGTGCAGGGTATTTTTATTGTAGTAAAATACACACAGCATAGAATTTACCATTGCAACCATTTTTTAAAATATTTATTCATTTTTATTGCAAAATCAGATACATAGAGAGGAGGAGAGACAGAGAGGAAGATCCTCTGTCCAGTGATTCATTCCCCAAGTGATTGCAATGGCTGGAGCTGCGCCGCTCCAAAGCCAGGAGCCAGGATCTTCTTCCAAGTCTGTCATGCAGGTGCAGGGTCCCAAGGCTTTGGGCTGTCCTCAACTGCTTTCCCAGGCCACAAGGGCAGGAAGCTGGATGGGAAGTGGGGCTGCTGGGGTTAGAACTGTCACCCATATGGGATTCTGGCATGTTAAAGGTGAGGACCTCAGCCAGTAGGCATTGTGCCGTGCCCCATCACAACCATTTTTAAGTGTACATTGGCAGTAAACATAGTCTCACTGCTGTGTAACAATAACTATTTGTCCCCAGAATTCCTTTCATCTCACAAAACTCGAACTCTGGGCCAGTTAGACAGTCCCATCGTGTCCTCCCCTCACAACGGAACAACCACTATTTTCTGTATCTGTGAATTTGACTACTTGAAGTACAATGTTTAAATTGTCTCACAAATGCTAAAAAATAGAGATTTCTTTTATAGATTTTTAAAAGCACTATGTTACATCAGTGTGTTTAAGTGTGACAATATTACCTGCATAATATTCTGGAATACATTTTTTCCTTTAATCTTACATTTTGCAGTTCTAAATTCTACCCATCTAGAGAGACCCAAGCCACAAGAATGCCCGTAGTTTCAAAGATTAGAAGTTCTATGTGTCTTTCCTCCTTCCCATTTACTTGATCTGTTCCCTTCTAGTGGTACAGCAATCTGTTACTTCTGAAATTATCTGTCTCCCCAGCGAGACCACTACCTCCCAGGTATGATCTATCTTTCATTCCAGTGCACATAAGAATCCATGTCTTGCACCAATGCTTCTCAAAAGTGTAGCTTCCTACCCAAAAGTGAAGCACCTCACTCAAAGTGACGTTCCCCACACGTCACGCTCATGTGCGAGGTTGCCAGAAATGGAAAGACCCAGGGCCAATGTTGTGGGACAATGGATAAAGCCTGTGATGCAACAGTCCATAGGGGTACAGTTCATGTTCTGGTTGTTCCACTTCCAAACCAGCTCCCTGCCAAAGGCCTGAGAAAGCACCAAAGCATGGCCATGTGTTTGGGTCCCTGTCATCCAGGTGGGAAACCAAATGAAGCTGCTGGCTTCGGCCTGGCACTACCCTGGCCGCTGCAGCCATCTGAGGCGTGAACCAATGGGTGGAAGATCTGTGTGTCTGTCTCTGCTTTTATCTCTTTAACTTTGACTTTCAAAATAAATATATATTGAAAGAAAGAAAAACTCAGGTACCATGCTATCCCTACTAAATCAAAGATTGTGGAAAAGTGTCCCAATGATATGTGCGTTAACAACCCCTCAGGATGCACATTAAAGTTTGAGGGACATTGCTTTACACACAGTAATTAGCCTAGCATTATTTAGTGTACCAATGTTGAGTCTTTTGGTGATTTAAGTCAGTTTTTTACCTTTATAACTAAATACTTAGCACGGGCTGCTTACATAGGAAAGAAGCTCATTTTGTCTCATGGTTTTGGAGATTTGCAGCTTGGCTGCCTGGGGAGGCCAGAGGATGGTAGTGGCAGGTGAAGGAAGGATCACATGGTGAGCCTGGAAACAAAGAAAGCAGCTGGGATCAACTTGCACTGAAAATCAATCCTCTCACAAGAACCACTCCCAAGTCTCAAAAGAACCTTCTACCGTGTCGACCTCCCAAATATCATCACTGGATGAAATTTCCACAATCCTAACACCACCAATCTGTGACTTTAGGGATCAAAGTCAACATGACTTTGGGAGCCACATTCTGTTCAAACCATAGCATGATTTTAAAAATATTTATGAATGTCATGTTCACTCACCTGCAGAAAAAAAGCACACGATTGGACTAGTAGAGGGAGTGCCTGGAGGAGCTCTTGATGGATCATTTACAATAATGATGCTATGGAATGACAATATCCCTGGGATGCTAGCCAGAATGGAGGCAATTATTTCCTGAAAATCATTACTCTAAATTCAGTCTGAAATAAATCCATCTTACATTGCAAGGTGACATTGAAGAGATCACAAATGCAATTTATGTTTTAGAAGGCAAATGAAGTTTGTGCTAAAAGATAGCAGCCATGAAGAGGTATTAAATGTCAATGTCTCCAAAATGCATTTCTTCCACTGCATAAGTGATGCAAATTAATGTCAACTATCTTAGAATGATGTTGAATTATAGTGAACACTGTAACTCAGTGATGAATGGTTCTTCGGATTACAAGAATATATTTTATGGTCTCTACTCTAGCTGCCCAAGATGATGAAAAGGAAAGAAGGCCAATGGGAAGAAGCAAGAAGTAAAGGAGGTAAATCCCATGTTTCATATAAGCCCTAATAACATTGTCACTGAATAGGACATTCATCCCAAAGTGGATCTCACTGATTTTGTTAAATGTGCTATCTCCCACCACATGCAGACACACACACACACACACACACACACACACATATTTGGATATAGCAGCAAAGGGTCTCCTGTATAAGCAATGGATAATGCTTCTGCTATTAATCAGGTAACTGAGGCCTGAGGTAGCATTTACTATAAATAAAAATTCAGGGGAAATTAAATGTATCAGAATGAGAATAGTCTGGAAAGAACTGGGTGTATTCAACCACTAGAACTAACCCAAAATGACAGTCTTGAAGAATTTTGAGACTGGTGATAGTAGTAAAAGAAAAAGCAAGCAAGCAAACAATGAACACAGTCATTAAGAAGAACAAACCATGCTGGGAAGATTAGCATACTGGAAAAATCTCTGAGGCAAGTAGGAAAATAAAGGTTTTGAGGGTACAGATTCCTGAATAATGGAAGGAATTCCAATGAATTTGATTTGTCTGGGCCAATGATTCACCACCACTGAGAATCTAGTGAACACCATGGCCTTCTTCTGAGAAATGTTCACAAGCATGAATACTCTACACACAGTTTAAGTTCACTGACCCTAAATAAATCACTTCAAGAAATGAGCTACACAGGGACTGAAGACATCTGGCTAAGAGTAAGCCTGTAAATTGAGTTGAGTTTGGCCTAAGCCTGTCTCTGTCCTTGGATGACTATACTTGGATTGTTTGTGGGGGTTTTTTGTTGTTGTTGTCTTTTTCTTTTTGTTCTTAATTTTTATTAGAAAGGCAGAGAGAAGTAGAGACAGAGAAAAGGATCTTCTATCTGCTGGTTTATTCCCCAAATGGTCACAATGGCAGAACTGAGCTGAACCAAAGCCACAAGTTTCCTCCTGATCTCCTATACAGGCAAAGGATCCCAATGATTTGGGCCATCCTACACTACTTTCCAAGGTCACAGGATGCGGATAGGAGTGCAGCACCCGGGACACATGGGATGCAGTGCTTGCAAGCAAAAGATTAGCTCGATGAGTCATCATGCCAGCCCTAGGTGACTGTACTTGGAAATAGGGTCTTTAAAGAGGGAATAAGTTAAAATAATGCCACATTGGTGAGCCTAGTCCAACCTGACTGGTGTTTTTATGAGAAGAGGAGCTTTGGAAATAGAAAGACAGAGGAAGAGACTATGTGAGGACATAGGAAGTGGACAGTCACTTGCAAGCCTAGCTAGTTTCCCCAGAAGAAACAAACTCTGGCCAGCAATGTGGCACAATAAGTAAAGCCAATGGCTCAACACTAGCTGAGAGCCAGTTCATTTTCTGGGTACTCCAATTCTGATTTAGCTCTTGCTAATAGCCTGGGAAAATCAGTGGAAGATGTCGTTAAGGTGCTTTAGCCCCCACATCCACGTGCAAAACCTGGATGAAGCTCCTGGCTCCTGCTTTGGCCTGGTCCGGCCCTGGCTGTTGTGATTATCCAGGGAGAGAACCAGCAAACAGAAGGTGTGTGTGTGTGTGTGTGTGTGTGTGTTTGTCTTTCTCCCTCTCTCTTAAGCTCTACTTGTCTCTGGAAGTTTTTCAAATTACTCTTAAGGGAAAGGAGGGGACATAGCAGAAGAAAAAGAGAAGGAAGGAAGGAAGGAAGGAAGGAAGGAAGGAAGGAAGGAAGGAAGGAAGGAAGGAAGGAAGGAAGGAAGGAAGGAAGAAAGGAAGAAAAGGAAGGAAGGAAGGAAGGAAGGAAGGAAGGAAGGGAGGGAGGAAGGGAGGGAAGGAAGGAGGGAGGGTGGGAGGAGGGAAGGGAAAGAAGAAGGCAATTAAACATAAAACATAAACCATGTTTTCAGATTCATAGTCTCCAGATTGAGAAAACAAATGTTTGTTGTCCCAGCCACCCAGTCTGGTATTTACCACAGTGCTGGGAGATTGAAACACTTGCCTAAGACATAAGAATGGTTTGATAGAAAGCATGGTCAGAGGAGAGGTGGGGCTATCACTCAGAGGATTGCTGAGGAAGTGCACAAATATGAACAAAGGAAAAAAAAACTAACAATGGACTGAAAAGAATAAACAGATTTGGCAGATCTGAGGCATAGTGGAGGAAATTCAAGTCTTGTTTTGCTTCAGTTAATTGTCCCAACGCCTTTGGAACTGGAGAACCCTCAGGAGATGGTCTTATAAAATCAACAACCTACAAGGAAAAGCTAGTGTGCTTCAACTTCATCACAGTCCCCAGACTCTAAAGGGCTGAACAAATGTGAAGCTTAATTTTTAATTGTAAAGCAGAATGTATTTTATATTATTTGATATCATTCACACCCTGGTTTAAGGACAAGACATTTTGAATAAAATGAATATTATGACTTATGTAGCTTAGACACTTCTTAGAAAAAGAACAAAGGGAAGTTATGTCTTTCCGCATGTTTCATTTAAAACACTATAGAAATGACAGAATCTTAATTTGCCCAACAAAAAAGCCATATTCATTGGCTGATCAGCAATACAAACTACTAGGTCACGTGAATTGTTTTAGCACCATGATTCTAAATCTCCATTCTACACTTGAATACCCGAGAGAGTATTTTTATAATACCCTGCCTCAGGAAATTTAATTGAGCTAAGGTAGGATTAAAGCATTGTACTTAAAACAAATTTCAAGAGATGTATAGTTTACTTTAGCAGTAGAGACATGCACAAAGAGACAGAGACACACAAACACAAAATACACAGGCACAGAGAGAAAGAGAAAGATCCCCCAGCTGCTAATTCACTCCTCAAATACTCACAATAGTCGGGGATATTGGGAGTTGCTGCAAGTGGGAGGCAGGAAGCCAAATACTCGAGTCATCACTTGCTATCTCCCAGTGTCTATATTAGCAGAATGCTGGAATTAATGACAAAGCTAGAATTTGAACAGAAGTACTCTAATATGGGGTGGAGGCATCCCAGTAGATCAAATGTCTCACCAACGTCCAAGATTTTGGTCAGCTGAAGCATTTCCTCCAAGGGAGGCAACAGAGAACAGGCGGGTACCAAAAAATGCTGGATCTCTGTAACCGTGGAGCTGTTACAGCAGGACTCCAAAAGAAGTTGAGATTCATAGCCTGTGAGGAAGGTTTCCAGTGAAGGACACTGTAATTACCACAGAAACCAATCTGATTGGTAAGACAATTAAGCAAGGTTGCCTAGTCCACTTTTGGCCACCTGGTGGGGCTTAATGTGTGTTACACTGAATCTCCTAGATGTATCTTAGCTCTTGAAAGCCAGCATCTCAGAGCCCAAGGTGTTTTTGTACTGTCCTTCTGTTCTTTCCCAACCACACATTTTTCTTTGATGCCTCCCACTTCTACTGAAATACCCTGTTTTCAACACACCATCTTCCTAATAGACTAGAAGCCCTTTGAAATCTATTCCCATCTTTATCACACAAAGAACAGCCCAAATCCTAGTCACCCGTACTCCTTTATTTAATAAAAGACACAACTCTGTCCTAGTATATGTCTATGACCCAAATAATCTCCATTGCTGTTGTCTTGCCTGATAGTTGAAAAGCAATGTTTCCTTCCAAATTTCATATACTTCATATATTTCTTTCCCTGTTCTATGTGTGTATATTCTATCATTCTCCTTGATAACAAAGGAGTGTGAAACTCTTTTCATTTAAAATTTGTGATCAGCACATAACCGATCAGATGAGTTTTACATGTCCAGGTATTTACTCAGCCATTTTCCTCAAAGATCCAATAAAACAATCAGAGTCACAGTCTATCTTAAATTAAAATGCATGGCTTTAAGGGCTATTTGACATGTAATAATTACTTTTGTAGTCTTCTAACCAAGCATAGAAATTGTTAATGTCTGCCCTGGAAGGAAATGAACTGTGTAAAAAGTTCAAGCAAACACCATCCAACTGTTCACACAAAAGGGAGGTTGCATAAGAAATTCATTGTGCATCTATCCAAATTTCCCCTCAAATTGACACAGATCAGCATGTGCTTCACCTCTCTGCCACCAATTTAAATCATAAACAGACGAGCTTTCCAACTGAGGGCCGACGTGCCCTCTCCACAGATGATCAGCATCACATGTTGCAGTAATGGCTTGGCATGCCACAAGGGTACTGTATAAAAACAGGGGGAGCCAGAACCCTGCAGCTCCCATTGCTCTGTGGTTAGAACTCTCCTTTTCAAGATGGATTTCCTTCATTGGAACGGAGTGCTTATTATTCAGCATTTGCAGAAGGACTATCGAGCTTACTACGATTTTCTAAATTTTATGTCCAATGTTGGAGACCCCCGGAATATATTCACTATTTATTTTCCACTTTGGTTCCAACTTAATCAGACAGTTGGAACCAAGATGATATGGGTAGCAGTCATTGGGGATTGGTTCAATCTTATATTTAAATGGTAAGACTTTTGTTTCATTTTTCCTAAAACTTATTCTTACATTTGCAGCTTTGGTTTAATGGGCAAATTTCAGGTGTATGTATTTTTACTTGGAAAGTCTTTCAAGCATACCAGTTAACTTGAAACATCAGATAAGTAAATAGATCTTATAAAAACCTTACAAATGTATACTTTAACTGACTAAAGCTTCCAAAACCCTATAACATACATTCTGCAAGTAATCAAGAAGCTAATGAAATGAGGGACACAATAATGAATACATTGGTGATTTCTAGGGACCACTCTGAACTTCTCAGATTAACCATCCAAAGCACCCACAGGACTTACAATGAAGAAAAAGTCACCGTATTTATGGGAAAATAGGATGCTAAAAATCAAAACAACTACTCTCTTGAGTGGAAGACTAGAAACCAAGCTCTCTCAATATTTTATCACTTTATATTGCTATGTAAAATAATTTTATTATTTTCTTAACATGTAATGCTTGTACACTTTATGGGTTGCAGTGTAATAACCATGAGTTTTACTCATAGACTCAGTGCTTGAGTCATTTTTATAGAACAAAATGGCTAGTCTCCAATGAAGTGTATTTAAAAATATAATGTGCATTTTTTTTCTTTAAATACAGGATATTATTTGGTCATCGGCCTTACTGGTGGGTGCAAGAAACTCAGATTTACACAAATCACTCAAGTCCATGCCTTGAACAGTTCCCCACTACCTGTGAAACGGGTCCAGGTAAGCAGTGACAGTAGCTTCCAGTTACAGCTATGCCAATAGAGAGCTATATTCTATGTGAGTATTATGTGATATCCAATGTGATGTATTAAATGTCGTGGGTGAGCACGCACAAGCTCATAGGCATCCAAGTTGCTAATGAGAATGAGTTTTGTGTCAATTAAATCCCAGTGTTCGTTGGAAAGGGTAGGTTGGGAGAATATTCCGCCGAATGATTTTTATTTGGAGATTTGCATTTTGGAAGTATCATTGTTACTAAACAGAGGACAGTGAGCTAGAGCAACTTCTCAAGGACCTGTACTAAGATCTCAGCATTGTGGATTCAGCTGCTGCTGAGAGACTTTCAGTTGCCTGGGGTCTTCTGAGACTCTCCAAGTGAGGAAAAAACAGAGAAGTTTTGTGTAAGAAAGGTAGGAAATTGCCAATCTTACTAGTGCCAGTGAGGATAATCTCTAACTTCAGTATACCTTCTTGAAACTTTTTTTTCTTTTGTGTACTTAGAATATAAGTAATCTTTTTAGATCACTTCATTTTATTTTAAGTAAAATTCTAAATCTTTATCACAGAAGTTGAGTTTAAGACTGGAAGAAGGCTTTAAAAAAACGTGCATAGAAAAGAAAATGACATGCTATATTAATTTTGTTGTTTTTTACATTACATAAAATTTTTGCCACTTGGTAATCTTTGAAACTCACCCTGAATATAGAGAATGTAGAAGTTCCAAATGAATTTTCTGAATGTCTTTCATTCCCTTTGTTGCATACATGTCTCATATCATATGTTACTCTAATTGTTTGTGTATCTGACAGCCTAGAGAGCATTTCATCAGGGCAAGGATGATGTGCCATTGTTCTGTGTGAAAACAACGTGTGATGAATGCATGAACAGTAACCTTTGAGACAACTAAAATTCTATTTTTGTCCTTCCTAGTACTTCCCAGCTTGTGTTCCTTCTTATGAGACAGTGTCTAAAACAGAGAAACAGAAATATTATAATCCATATTCACACATTAGAGATGCATAATTCATTTAAACTTAGAAAAAGTGAAAATTCCTGCATATTAGAAGTGGTTTGCCTTTGTGAAATAAAAAAAGGAATTTCTTTTTCCGCTTCCAAAGGAGACTGGCACTTAACCTGAATGAATGTTCAGAGTAGCAAGGCTACCTGTCCGCAGGCTTTTGAGATCCGCTGAATGCCCCATTCCCAGCTCATCCTTCTTTGTTCCATAACAGTCTCACCTCAGCAGCCAGGAAACAGGCATCCATTCCTTCATCGGAAGGTCCATCAGTAAACCACAGACAAAGCAAGTACAGGCTTTAGAGTTTGACTTTCAAGCCCAGGAAAGATACCGATTCGTAATCCACTACTTTCCAATTAAATACAACTAGATACGAAGAATGAGAAGGGTTGACACAGCTTTGGTGAAATATCCCAACATTTTCATTACCTTGAATATACTGATTTCTGGAATCCAATGAGACTGAAAATCTGGGGTAAAATTTTGGAAATGATGCTTCTGAGGACCAGTTCGATTTCTTTTTTCTACCTAGTTCTAAACATCATTTTTAGCCTTTGCCATCCAAGTATGCCTTTTTAACTCTGAATTGTTTGTAAATCTCATGGTGACTCTTCTGTTCCATCATTGATCTCTGATTTTCATACCAAATTAATCACCTTTTAAATGTTGCTGCAGGAAGTCCATCTGGCCATGCAATGGGATCATCATGTGTCTGGTATGTCATGGTAACAGCTGCCCTGAGCCATACCGTCAGTCGGGTGGATAAGTTCTCTATCACTCTGCACAGGTTAGCCTGGCTCCAGTGTCACTGTAGTGTATTATAAGCTAGTCAATGTAACGTGGTTATTTTATCTACCAAAGCTAAAATAGCAAAATTAATAGAAAATGGATATCTTGGTTTAAGTTAGTTAGCTCACAGCTATTGCCATTTTAAAGGATTGGAATTGTTTAATTCACTAATACTTGCTAAAAGTGCCTTTGGATTTCCAAAATACAATCATCAGTCATAAGCAAGTAATCTAAACTCATATACAGAAATATTTTTGCATGCATAGTTCTTATTTTAAGATTAACTTAAGTTTTGGAAATCAGCCTTTCTTTTGAATGCATCACTTTATTTAGTCAACTTATGCTTCTTTCCTTGCCAATACTTTGACATCAGGAATATAGTCTAACTTTAAAGAATATAAAAACATTTTCATTAAAAACATTTTTCAAGTAACTTAAGTTTGAATGTTAGTAGAGTTTGCGTTAGTTGATTTCTTAATGTTTATAGATCTCAGAACTTTAAGAAAGTTAAAATTTAAAAAAAAAAACTTCATAATTTAGTAGGAATTAGAATATTTTTTCATTTCTTGAAATCCTCTTACCATCATTAAAATAAGCCCAAGCACAACTGCAGTCACAAATTTCTAGGGTATCTGATAGATTTGTCAGTTAAACTTTCCAAAAAAATACATGGTATACCATGCACTATTATCTAAAACTTCTCAAAAAAATTTCAAAATACATGACATATTGTACTCTTTAGAGTAGCATTGGATAGTCAGAAACAAATAGCCAAAGAATGTGGGCAATTTTAAAGGTTATTCTAATTAGACCTCTATGCCTTAGTATATTTATTATCTAGCTTTATACACCAACAAAAATAGATGTTATTATTTAAAGAAATTAGCATTTTCTCTCCCTAGATAGTCTTCCAAGTAGGAATCCAGAAAAATCTAACTTTCTTCTGTGGTTCATTATTTCCTCCAACTACAAAGTCTGGAAAAATATGCGTTTCTTCCAGAAACTTCTTTTTAATTTTTATAACTATAATATTGGTCATCTATGAACAAATTTGATGCCTTTCTCTTCACCTTGACATCATCAAACACTTGTTTATTTATCTTCCTATTTCTATTTTAGTCCTTACATAACCAAATTTTTATCTGATTACTAAGAACAAAGCATTAAAGAATTCCTGGAATTCACTATTGTTACTTTTCTTCCAAAAACAAGTATTGCTCAGATTTTAAGAGCCTTTTTCTTCTGAATGTTATTTTTGTTAAGGTTTTTTGTGCACATAGTTAGCTCTAATCAAAAGTATACATCCCATGGGTCTTTGTTCCTTATTTCTATATCTTGAAAAATAAGGAAATCAAAACTCTTGAGAGGTTTGGAAATGAAGCTGAATGAGAACGTGCCTTTTGTGGAATATTTCTGGGCTTTCATGTAAGTGGCAGCTGATCTGATGTGCGAAAGGTTGACAGAAGAGGACAAAAGAGAGGTGACACTTATAACAAGGAATAAAACATGTGTGGTTCATTTTGGATCATGCCTGGTATATTCCTCCAAAGTTGAGTTCCGCTAGTCTACTAAGACAGTTTTCCTTATTTCAAGGATGTCAGATTGGCTGTTTTGTCTCATTTTGCTTTGCTTGGCATTTTTTGTTGTTGTTTCTTTTTGTTTGTTTATTTGCATTTATTAAAGCCTTGGGATATAGCATTGGTTAAATTTACTATATTGAGAAATCTTTGTTAAAGCCTTTTAAATCCATCAACACAAAAGGAAACATTTTGAAAAAGATTCTAGAATTGTGATGCTATCTCAACTGTGAGGCAATTCCTCTGAGATGGGCCATCTGGTACACCACCCATATGTATAAGCAATATAATTCTTGATTTTTATACTTACCTATTCTTCTATTATAGACTGACCTGGTCATTTCTTTGGAGTCTTTTCTGGTTGATTCAAATCAGTGTCTGCATCTCCAGAGTATTCATAGCAACACATTTTCCTCATCAAGTTATTCTTGGAGTAATTGGTGGTAAATATGCTCATTTCTTATGGTTGTGTCATTTGAATGCTTTAATTTCATTTGTATTATGGCGTCAGTTTCTCCCTTGTAATAAGTTTTCCAATGTCGGGGTGATTCTGTCAAGACACTCATACTAAATTCTAACTTGAGAGCTTAAATAGTTCAACATAACTCTCACGGATTCCATATACACAAAAGCTTAGTCTCCCTTAATGGTACAAACACCTAATTGTAGCAAGATGGGTTTTCTAGAATGTGGCTGTAACTTCAACTCCCAAACCATCCCTTCAAGTAGTGTGCATGTGTCCAAGTTTGGAAGACTTAATAAGAACCTTCAAACTTTCAACCAAGCCACTCTTTCTGGAACATCTGAAGTGAACAATTAAAAGGCAACTGCTTTGCAATTCCAACTGGCTCAGGCAATTGAAATATTAATTGCAAGGACCTCGATCAGCGCCCTGACTATGAAGTGGGTGCTTCACTCAGCACCACTGACCCCCTGACTCATCCTGCTGGGCCACTACAAAAAGAGAAACGCCTTGGGGCAAATGTGTGATTGTCCCCATTGTCTCAAAACTTAGGAGAAGGCAGTTAGAACTTGGTAAATAGACCGGTGATAAAGCCCCTTGCCTTGAACAGTATGGCTAAGTGCTGAGGTCTGTATCTCTTTGAAACCTCCAGGCATGTTGGTGGCAGAAGCCTTTGAACACACTCCAGGCATCCAGACGGCCAGCCTGAGCACCTACCTGAAGACCAATCTCTTTCTCTTCCTGTTCGCACTCGGCTTTTACCTGATTCTCAGACTGCTCGATATTGACCTGCTCTGGTCCGTTCCCATAGCCAAAAAGTGGTGCGCCAACCCTGACTGGATCCACATCGACACCACACCTTTTGCTGGCCTTGTACGGAACCTCGGGGTCCTCTTTGGCTTGGGCTTTGCCATCAACTCAGAGATGTTCCAGCTGAGCTGCCGTGGGGAGAACGGCTACAAGCTGAGCTTCCGAGTGCTCTGTGCCATAACCTCGCTGACCACGCTGCAACTCTTCCACTTTGTCAAGATCCCCACTCACACCGAGCACCTGTTCTACGTGCTGTCCTTCTGTAAAAGTGCATCCATCCCCCTGACGGTGGTAGCTCTGATTCCCTACTGCATTCACATGCTCATGAAGCCGAATGAGAAGAAAACTAACTAGAACATAGGCCCAGGTTCCCCTGGCTGCCTCCTCTCCACCAGCAGAGCCCAGTTCCCCATCTGCCGGCTCCTCCCCAGACGGTGCAAGATGGTGGCCACCGCCTCGTCTCACTCACTCATAGATTTAGTGTGGTGTTCACGGAGGCTTTTGGTTTTTGTATTTTTCTGTTTTAGTTGACAACATTTCAAAGCAAACTGGACTATTGGACACACAACTCTGATTTTGTGTACGTTTTTAAAAATCTGGCCATATGGCCACCCAGGGCCTGCCCCCCCTTCCATGAATTGACTCTTCACTAGTGGACACACAGACTGTCCATTTCATGCTTTCCTCATCTCAACGGAAGTCCTTGTGTGGGACACTCATCAGCTTTAGGCCGGGCTGTTTCTGGTCCCTTTCAGCATTTTATTAGGGACTCCCCAGGTGAATAGGATGCCTTGAGTTTTCAAAGATAAGGAAATAGAGATTCATCCAGGACAAGGCAGGTACCTGTAGCTATACCACCATTAGAACAGGGTGTTGAACCCAAGTCTTCTGATGCTTTTCTATTAGATACATTTCTATTAGAATGGATGTTGGTTTTGTTTTTCAGTAGCTAAAAAGAAAAAGAAATCAGTAAGAGTGAATGCCCTTTTGTTTAGATTCTATGATGATTGCCATATTACACAGCTAGTTTCACAGAAATGGCATTATTTTCTTTTCCAGAAATGACGCTTTACTGGTTTGACTTGCACGCTGCATGCAGGGTCTTACCAGGCCCCCAGTGGGTCTAAAATATGAACATATAAGCACATCCATGGGAAATGAACTGGTTTGACTACTGTCTGGACTTGAACTTTTGGTGTCTGTTGTACTATTTAGCAGTGCTTTTTAATACTTCAATAAATTCTGCTTAAGGTGCTCTGCTAGAATACACATATTAAAAAATTATCTCTTATTTACATAACAAAGGTTTATCTTATCACTTTAATATTCTCATGCCTTGTTTTTAGGAACCAATCTTCCAAAACCAGGGAAATCAAGTGCTTTTCTCAAAGCTATGCTCTAACTCCCGACTACGTTAAATGTTTGTATCCATTTGCTGGATTTATCTTTGTGTATTATGCACTGTGATGAAAATCCACAGCTTTACTTTAGAAAATTACTATGAACAGACCATAAATAGTATACTAACAATTTTTCTCAGCAAAGGATGCTCTCCCCACCCCTGCTTCATTGTATCCAGTAATTCTGGGCTTTGGTCTGACAACTCATTTCAATCAAGGACGAGAATCATGAGTCTGATTTTTTACATGTTAATGTCTTCTATAACCTTTCTAAAGAATATAAAATACAGGAATAATTTTATGTAAGGACATATTAAATAACTCATAAATGTTTATGAAGACCTAACAACCCAAGGGATTGCTATTTGACAAGATACTAATTGGAGCTAACAAAACCTCTAAAACTCTAAAAAAAGAATTAAATATGCTTGGCTCCTTTCCAGGTGTCTCTTTACAATATATTCAATCGCTTTTATAAAACACATTGTCAGTTTTCTTTCTTTTTTTTAAAGTAACTGATTCTGAAGCACAAAATTGAGGGATGAGGAAAGATTACCTTAAGAATAAAATGTTTCATGTTGATGGGACATTAAAGGTGAAAGTAGAGAAAAGTGATTGTCATGGTGGTGGCCTTTGTTCATTGGTTCACACTCCCTTTTCTTTTTACCTCAGTCTTGGCACTTTATGATGTCTTTGCCTCATAACATCTCCTTCTGCACATATCAGAGAGGGGACTCCTCTCCCCAAGCTCTTTGTCCAAGTTCCACACAAGGTTAGTAATGCTGTCTGGAACCTTCTGTCATAGCACAGCACCCTGTTCCTACCTGCTCCTGCCAAGACTAGAGGAAATCCGGGCATTAACAGCCAGGGGTCTTTGCTCTAAGGCTTCACTCCTCCACAAAGTTCTCCTTTTTCACAGAGATGCTTGCTTCAGGTTCCCTCAAGTACTGTCAGCTGGAGACATGGGGCCCTTTGAGGGGGCACAGGATGAGAAATGGGTTCACTTTTCACTTTTCAAGACTAATCCCCAACAACTCTACTGCTCTCAGCAGTAAAACCTCAACACCCTCTTGTGCCATTCCCCTTTGATTCTAGTAGGAGTCTCATGGAGAGAGCCATCTGGTAGCAAATTGCTTTTGCAAATGAAGTTGCTTAGGCAGAAAGGGGAGCAGCTCCCTATGGTCTTAGAAAAAAAATCATGCCTTTAAAAATGACAGAAAAGTCTTTTCTGCCTCCAATTTATTTGTTGGAAGTAAGCAGAATCGGGCCCCTTTGACTTATTGTTTATTATATCCATATATTCCAAATGTCTATGCAGCTACCTAGCCAGGAGAAAAATGTCAGTAAGGTGAGCATTCAGGATGAAAACAGTGAGGCAAGTGACTTGAGAAACTGTCCAAACATACATTTGAAAAGAAATGCAAATAAATTTATTATTGCTGAAACTAACAATCAGGAAGACTGCTGAGTCTTTCTTTGACAACCTGCTAATTGGACATCTGCTATAGAAGGTTAAATCGCTGCCTCTTCCCACTCTATTTCATTGAAAACAGAAGAGCAATTTGAGAAATGTTTTAAGGTGTCCTTCAAGTTAAAAGTTATATCCCTAAATACTTATTTATACATTCAAAATCTGTAAATAGACTTGAAGTCAAATTTGTATGCACACACATATACAAAAAAAATCTTTGTATAAAAGAGTTGGTTTAAAAAGAATGGTTCATTTCTTCGATACATTGAATTTATATGTTGTAACACTCTTCAACTGATTTTTTTTTACAATGACCCTTGTAACTGTTTGGCAGGTGAATCAATGGGTCAGAACTGGGCTAGGATGAAGCTAGATGCCCGAGATTCAACCTGAGTTACCCATGATGGTGGCAGGAATCGAACTGCTACATATCAGGAGGAAGATACAATCAGAACTTGAACGCAAGCACTGTGGGATAGGATGCAGGCAACCCACATGACACCTTAACTATCAGAAAAACATCTGCCCCAAGGCCATGATTCATGTCTGTGCTATAACACAGCAGCCACTAACCACACATGGCTGCTGAGCTCCTGAAATGCAACTAATGCTACCAACGGACTGCATTTCAAACCTTCACTGACTTTTAACAATAAATTTCACTCATATGTGTCTGCTGTAGGCAGTGCAAATCAAGTCCTACAATGCTTCTTTTGATTTAGAAAACAAAAAGCTATTTTATACTGGCACCTATTTTATGCTGGCATCGTTACATTCCTGCAAGACAACATGGAATATGGTGACTTGCTCAAAGTTAACCATAGTATCTGCTGCAGCGATGGGATTCTCTCTTTGCAATTTCTCTCTTACTATATAGACTGTGAATTCTAACTGTCTTTGTTTCCTTCAGCTTTCAGTTCTGTTGCTTTAGATCAAGGAGTCTGCATTTTCCTTCTCTGCATGAGGTGCTAGAAATTCAAGGATCACAAAACTGGGCAACATTTTGCCCCAGATTCATGACCACACTTTGGGGCACTGGATGACTTTGACTACATTTTTCTACTTTTCTAAGTCCAACATACCCACAGGCCTGCACCAGTACTTCTGTAAATATTAGAAAGTGTTCAGAGAGTGACTCTAGTGTTCAAGTACCACTGAGCACTCTACAAACTAGGAAGAATTCTATGGATAAACACCTAAACCTCCCTGTTGCAACGAAATTAGGATGATGTTCCTAGCCTTTTCTCTTCCACTTACTTTTAGTGTTTTCTGATGATGATTTCATATTGTAGGTGTGGTACACCCTTACTGATTTTTAATACTAAGTTTAGGGGCAGCGCAATTGTGTGGTAAACTAATACACTGCCTGTGATGCCAAAATCCCATATGAGTTTTGGTCCATGTTCCACCTGCTCCACTTTCAATCTAGTTCCCTGCTTGTGGCCTGGGAAAATAGCAGAGGATGACTCCAAATCTTGTGACTTTGCACCTGCTCCAGTCATTGGGATCATCTGGGGACTGCAGCAGTGGATGGAAGACCTCTCTCCTTTTTTCTCTATAAAATCTGCCTTTCAAATAAAAATAAATAAAAATTTTAAAAGATAAAGTCTTCATTTTATTTTCCTTCCAAAAAAAATCTAGACAGTAGAAAAGGTCCATTGGAAACAAGGAAAAGTAGAAATAACAGCAAAGTAAAAAAAGAAGCAGCAAGCACAGAAACGTATGCCACATGACAGCAACTCATGGGAAAATTCTAAGAATCAAAAGTGCTTCATTTTCAGCTCTCCAAAGGACAAATGTGGTTTTGTGTCAAATCTTGACTGGTTTGGTGTAGAGTACTAATTACTGTCTTTGCTAGCCATTTGGTGAAGATCAAAACAATGACTGAAAAAAAATCACATCTCATTTCTTTTGACAGCACAGAAGTGATAACTCTAAAGAAGAGAGAAAATTCAAAGATTGAGGTTACAAAGGTTAGTGTAAAACCAATTAATTGTCTTTTATACTGAATTTTAAAATTTCTTAGAACCTTTTCTTTTTCCCTAATACTTTGCTATGGGGTTTCTGAAAGGAATCTGTCTTCAGTTTAAAATCTGTGACATTTCCCCCAAAGAATCATATAAGGATACCTTAAAAAGTTCATGGAAAAATAGAGTTAAAAGATAAATTTATTTTGGGAAATTTTTGAAGTCCATGCAAGGTTTTTCCATGAGAGATATTTTTCGTGAAAGGTTTTTTTCTTTTCTTCTTCTGCATGGAATGGTTATTCTTGAGCCTGCAGAGAACAAGCCAGCCCAGGAACTACCTCAAGCCCACATTTCGGTCTTTCTAATTCTTACGTGTCCAAAGACAGGAAAACAGACATGCCTTTGTAAGAGGGTTCATGAACTTTTTGAAGCCCTTCTGTGTATTCTCAAGACTGTTGCCAGGACAGGGAAATGAATGGGCACAGGGCAGCAGCTAGGATCCAACTGAGCCGAGAGTGGGGAGAAGGTAGTAGCGGATGTGTTAGGCAGGGGACAGTGGTGGCATAGAGCAGGGACTGCCAGGGTAAAACATCAGGCTCTTACAGTGCTGTAGCCCATTTGTAGGGCTGGTTCATGTGGGCATTGACATTGATTCCCTAGCAGTCTGGGTGCCGGCTGTGCAGGGGAAGCAGGCCATATGTATACCTGGAGAAACACGGCAACAAGGGAAAATGAGGACCTCCCACTCTGGCTCTCTCCTACCTTTGCATATTAGTTGAGCCCATCACATTTTCTCTCTTGTTTAAAGAAAGAATTGTTTTCCCAGTCTCAACCGAGTTTGTCCACAGAGAATGGAAAAGCATAATCATAAAACAGCAAGTTGCTAAGTAACAGGATTCTTCATTCACACTGGGGCATGTGGAAGGAACGCACCTGGAAAACCACTAGCACGAGCCACAAGGACTACACTTCTCCTTACAATGTGGTGACATGCGAAAAAAGACTGATTCCTCCTTGAAATAAGTATTTTTAAAAAGTCTCCATGTATAAAGGTCATGTTTTGTCATCTGAGCACACACTAATACTGAAACTTAACCTTATTTTTGGCACTAGCATCTCAGAATTTTTATTAGTAAGTTGTGCTAATTAATACTTGACAACTACAGTTACAAAAATTACATTTCAGTGGGTTTCATAAATCAGACAGGTCTTCTTCTCAACAAGAAAACAAGGGGCTTAGCGTTGGGTAGCCAAGGCACAAGTTGCAGCTGACATTTGTCCAGACTGAATCTCAGTCTTTCACCTTGCCATCCAAAGTGTGGATTTTCTGAAAATAAACCAGCATGACTGCTGTATATCCAGGAAACAAAAAGGAGAGAAAATAAGGCGACTTTCTTCTGCATTCAGGTGGGCAGTATCTTGACAGAGTCATATACCTGTAATTCATTTCATCAATCCAACAGTGTCACCAAGTCTTCTCTAGCTGCAAAGGAGTTTGGAAGAAAAGTACTTTACTGGCCCAAGTCAACATCTCAGTGGCCAAATCCTCACGTTGCATGTACTGGGATCCCATATGGGTGCTGGTTCATGTTCCAGCTGCTCCACTTCCCATTCAGCTCTCTACTTGTGGCCTGGAGGGGCAGTAGGGTTTGGGCCAAAAGCCTTGGGACCTTGCACCTACATGGGAGACCCAGAGAAGCTCCTGGCTGCTGGCTTTGAGATGGCTCAGCTCCAGCCATTACAGCCACTTGGGGAGTGAAACAGGATACAAGATCTTCCTCTCTCTCATTCTCTCTATAAGTCTGCTTTACCCATAAAAATAAATAATTCTTTAAAAAAGGAAATGCTTTACTTTTTAGCCTCTTAATAGAAAAAAAAAAGGAAAAGGAGGTTAAATTGGGGGTCCAGAAATGGGGATCCAGCCATGGTGACATGGAGTCCATTTACATGCTTCTCATGTATATAGTAAGAAATGAGACTTAACAGCTGTATGTCTCTTCTAAAGCCTGCTAGGTGATTCTAAATGCCAAGTGTTTCACAAGCATGTTTATAGGACTAAATTTTCAAACTTGAAGATGTTCTGGAAAAACATTATGCATCTCTGTTTCTCTATTTGATGTATTAGGAATATCTATTAACTGATATGATAGCACAAAGTTTTCCTTTGTTTGTCTTCTTTCGCAAGAATTGCAGGAACTTGGTCTGCATCACCTTGGGTGAACATTTTCCTCTCTATATCCAGCTGTTCTGTTTTCACATTTATTTCTCAGTGTCCGAGGGCAGGAGCAGTGCCTGCATTATAGGAAGAAATAAATTGTCAGTTCACCAGCTGGCTATGTATTATTCTTTCTTGTGATGTAGCACATTTTGTCCCAGCTCTGATTTATGGGGTTGAGTAGTTACATCCAGTGACATGCCATCCACGGGTGCCCTGATTATTCATTATGAGCCTTAGGACACATACAACTCACTAATGAGTGCATTATAACACGGGCCAGCGCAAATTAGATGATAATCATGCACATTGCTTTGTTTACAGTCTATCCATTTAAATTAATTGGACATTTAATTGAACACAGTGGGAAAAAAATTTGAATTAGGCTTAGAGGTCCCTTGAAATGACATTCACTTGCTGTTTCATACACAGGTGAGATCATTTACTTGAGCTAGAACTTTAGAGAAAATAGAAATGACCTAATGCTCATTTTACAATGGGACACAAGCATGTACAAACTTATCTCAAAATGTGTTCATTCACAGCAACCAAATTCGCAAATTTTACCTCTACTAACATCTTTGTTATCTAATTACAGAAAGACTCTGCATGCATAAGAAATATTTAATAAATCATATTCCTGGTTGGAATTTCAATGTGACAATTTAATGCAGCATGAGAATGTTCTGATATTAGGATAGAAAACTCAATTCTTCAATAACCACTGCAAACTATATGACTGTGTAAAGTATGCTGTCTCAGGCAATAGTATCAAAATACTCCTGGATCTAAGTGAAATTGTTCAGATATCTTCATTTCTGTTTAATTGAAAAAGAGAATCAGCGTGTAATCCCTTCTGCTGATTCAATTCATAAATGTCTGGAATGACCAGAGCTGGACCCAGCCAAAGCCAGGAACTTGGAACTCAGCCCTACTCTCCCATACAGGCAATTGGGATCTGCTAGAGCCATCACCACTGCCTCTGAAGGTCTGTAGTTGGGAGGAAATTGGAGTTAGGGACTAAAGTCCGGCGGAAATTGAACCAGGCACCACAATATGGGGTGTGGTCATACCAATCTGCAATTTAAACCTATTTAGAACAAATTTCCACCCTAGGATCTACACTATTAGAGTGCCTGCTTGCTATAAAGAAATTTGCATGTGTAATCACAGCACTAAATTCAGTTATTGGAATAAGAGTCTGGCATAGCAATTAAAACAGACAGATGCTTGCATCCTATATTGCAGTGTCTGGTTTTGAGCTCCAATGGCATTTTTGATGTTAGAGTCCTGCTGATAGATACCATGGGAAGCATCAGGTGAAGACTGAAGCACTTGGGCCCCTGCCACCCACATGGGACACAGTTGTAGTTCTGGGCACTTCATTTCAGCCTAACCCAGCCCTGGCTTTTACGACTATTGGGGGAGTACAACAGTGGATGGAAGATCTCTGTCTGCCTCTACCTTTCAAATTAAAAATGAAAATAAATACAAAATTTAAAATAAATATAGAAAATATTTTCAAGCAAATTCCTTTCTCTCTTCCTTCTTTCCCTCCTTCCTTCCTTATTTCTTTTTTCTTTCCTTTGTAAAAATTTATTTATTTTTATTGGAAAGTCAGATATACAGAGAGGAGGAGTGACAGAGAAGATCTTCTGTCTGATGATTCACTTCCCAATCCGCTACAATGGCTGGAGCTGAGCTGATTTGAAGGCAGGAGCCAGGAGTCTCTTCTGGGTCTCCCACACAGGTGCAGGGTCCCTAGGGCTTTGGGCTGTCCTTGACTGCTTTCCCAGGCCACAAGCAGGGAGCTGGATGTGAAGCAGAGCTGCCGGGATTAGAACTAGTGACCATGTGGGATCCCAGCACACGCAAGGTGAGGACTTTAGCCGCTAGACCACTGCGCCAGGCCCTTCTTTCTTTCCCTCCCCCCTCTCTTTCTCTTTCCTTCTTTCCCTCTTTCAGATTCCATCTGCTGGTTCACTTCCCAAGTGGCCACAATGGCTGGAGCTGAGCTGACTCAAAGCCAGTAGCCAGGAGCTTTTTCTAGGTCTCCCATGTGGGCGCAGGATCCCAAGACTTTTTGGCCCATTCTCTCTCTACTGTTTTCCCAGATCACAAGCAGGAAGCTGGATGGGTAGTGGGGTAGCCAGGACACAACCCAGTGCCCATACGGGATCCTGGAACTTGCAAGGTGAAGACTTAGCCATTGAGCCATTGTGCCATTGTGCTGTGCCCTCAAAGCCATACTTTCTTAAGAGCTTATGTTGAATAATTCTAGAGCGATCATATAAAACAGAGTTTTCAGACAAAACAATCTAGAAACCAATTTTTCTATTTTTTTTTCCCAGTAAGCATTTTGGGTTTATGTATGTCTGTTTCCATCCCGTTTGAGATGGATCAAATGACTAATGGTTTTTCCCAGAAGAATTATGCTACACCAATTTTTCTTAGGAATTGTTCAGAGAAATTCTTTTAAATTAATTGCTATAAAACATTTTGGGAAGAAGTCCTTAGGGGACTTAGATAATATAGCACTTTTAATAGTTTTATCATTACACTAAAAAATGTTAGCTCTTTCATTTTGATTGTCATTTCAAACAAATGAGAAAAAAATGAATAATGTAAAGATTTTTAATGGTTTCTTGTAAGAGCAGCTGAGATTTTATTTAAACTTTTTTTTGGTAAAGATTTTTTTTTATTGGAAAGTCAGATATACAGAAAGGAGGAGAGACAGAGAGGAAGATCATCTATCCAATGGCAGAGAATCCAGCATCCTATTGTCAAGATGGAATTAACAGTTTCATTGGGAATCCATCTTTGTTTGGAAGTAGAGATGCATACTGCATTGTATCCTCACATCTGGATATGATGGTATTCATTACACAGATACTATACTTCCCCTTAAATGAAAAGCCACAATACAAAAATAACAGGAAGAAATATAGAAATTTACAATGCCAAGAAGTTAAATAGCATGCTACTGAATGACAAATATGTCCCTGAATAAATGAAAAAGAAAATCAAGAACCTTCTTGAAGAAAATGATGCTGCTGTATGATCTATGAGTCAGTGAGGAGTTTAATGAGAAAGCGTTTTGAAGAGATGAAACTAAAGTTAAAATATTCAAAACCCGTGAGACATGGTTTCCACTAATCTTTGTTGGTAAAACGTGTCTCATGTAGGCAACAAATAGATGGATTTTATTTCTTTTAATATGGTCAACTAATCTATGACATTTGATTGATGAGTTTAAGCCATTTACATTCAGGATTAATATGAATTGGTGGTAATTTGGTCCTGTCATTTTAGCAATGGGTTGTCATTAATTTAGTCTTCTGTTGTTATTTTACTGGGATGCTCTTCCCATTTGTCTTTGGTTTTGGTGAGTGCTATTCCTCTTCTCTGTCAAGAGAATATCTTTAAGTATCTGTTGTAGGACAGGTTTGAAAGAAGCATATTCTTTTAAATTTTGTTTACTGTGAAAGAATTTTATTTCATTTTCAAAGACAAAGGAAAGCTTTGTTGGTTATGTTATTATGGGCCAAATACTTTTTTGCTTTTATAGTCCGGAATAAATCACTCCATTCTCTTCTGGCCTGTAGAGTTTCTGTGAGAGGTCTCCTGTGAGTTTAATTGGCATTCCTTTATATGTCAGTTGATTTTTTTTCATGTGCACATTTAAGGATCTTTTCCTTATGTTCAATAGAAGAGAGCTTGATCATGTGTTATGGTAAAGATCACTTTTGGTCAACCCTGTTGGAAATTCTGTGCCCTTCCTGGATGTTGTTTCCCAATTCTTTCTCTAGATTAGGGAAATTTTCCATTATTATTTCATTAAATACATTTTTTAAAGATTTATTATTATTGGAAAGCCAGATATACAGAGAGGAGGAGAGACAGAGAGGAAGATCTTCTGTCCAATGATTCACTCCCCAAGTGAGCGCAACAGCTGGTGCTGCACCGATCCGAAGCTGGGAACCTGGAACCTCTTCCGGGTCTCCCACACAGGTGCAGGGACCCAAAGCTTTGGGCCGTCCTCGACTGCTTTCCCAGGCCACAAGCAGGGAGCTGGATGGGAAGTGGAGCTGCCGGGATTAGAACCGGCGCCCATATGGGATCCCGGGGCTTTCAAGGCGAGGACTTTAGCCGCTAGGCCATGCCGCTGGGCCCCTATTAAATACTTTTTTTTTAAACCCAGCTTCTCTTTCTGCACCTTCTGGGATCCCCATAACTCTTACATTTGGCCTTTTAATAGTGTCTTTCAATTCTAAAATACTTTTTTTTTTTAGCTTGACCCAGCTTTGCTTCCAGCTTTTGTTTGTTTCCCCCTGGTGACAGGAAATATCTTCTAATTTTGAGATTCTTTCTTCTGCTTCCTTCATTTTATATTGGAGCCTTTCCACTATACTTTTAATTTGCTCTTCTGTATTCTTCATTTCTGATATATTAGCTTTCATTTGATTCATTTCTAGTGTGACATATTCCTTGAATTCCTTGAATGCCTGCTTTACGTGCTTTTCATTGTTGATCAGAAGCTTTATAACAAGTGTTTTGAATTCTGTATCACCCATTTTCTCAATGTATTCCTCAGTTGACTCTGATGTTGGCAAAGGCTTTTGCTCCTTTGCAGGGGAATCTTCAGTAACACTCATTGTGCTTTTGTTTCTTCTTTTGCTCTTGGTCACTGTACTTCTGGTTATCAGATTCTTCTCCTTGGGGCAGGTTTCTAAGCTGTGTCACCCACAGGTCTACAGTTTGATTTTACTTATTGCGGTTGGTACACAATGCTTTGCTTGCAGCCAATTGTGCCACTCCCCCCAGCGAGTTGCCTGTCTGGGTTCTTATGTTAGATTTCCACCATGGTCTCTGTAGCCCCAGCCCCTGGCTCATCACTCTCCACCTCCTGTGATTACTTGCTGAGGCTGCACTGTTGCTGTAGAACCCTTCTTCCACTTCCTGTTAAAGCAGTTTCCAGGATTAGGGAGACACCAGGTGTCCTATATAGCTAGGTTGTTGGTGGTGCTCATCATGCCAGAACCTGTTGGCCGTTAGGTTTGAGGGCCAAACAGACCTATTTTGACCCATACAATGCCATAGTTGGTATTATTTTCTTTGTGGGACCAGTGCAATGCACTGAGCTCAGTGAGTTCACTCCCAGCTTAGTGCATGCATAGCTCTCTGTTGTTTCTGGAATCTAAATGCCTTTTCCACACTGCACAAAATGGTATCACAAAATGGTTGTCACAGTTCATTGAGCCAGAAATGTGTTCACTACCAGCGCAGTACATGCACAGTCCTGTCCCATAGACTTTGCCTCCCTATACAAAATGATACCCAATTCAGCTCTAGGCGGGAATGAGTTCCCAATCAGTGCTCCTTCCCACCTTGTTGCTGGTGGAGTTCCGGCTGCTGATGCAGTTCAGATCACTGCTCATTGAATGCCACTGGGGTGTCACTACAACACTACACCATTGTGTCTGCTGCTTTCCTGTATCTGTCAGTCTCCAAGTGCCCCTCTACTGTCATTCTGTTCTCTCCTATTTCCTGGAATATGCCCTCTCTGCTTCACACTGGCTAATGTTTCTCTCTGTTTAAACATGTCCTTACCCTGTTACACCTTCTTGATTTTTCTCTCTAGAGGATTCTTTGACTCTAATGCCTCCAGTCTCTTGCTTTGGATTGGCCAGTATCTCCAGAGAACCATGTTTTTACCTACTATGAGGGCAGAGGAATCGAAAGTTTTTCTGCTCATAATTAGCTTTATACCCAACTGCCTGTCTGCTATATGCTGGTCACTCCTTCAGCTGCAATGTGCATCCCTAGTGCAAGCTCCCACAGAGAGGAAGCTCTGAGTCTCTGCTGGGACTGGGACAAGCAGCCACCTGCTGTAGGAGGGGACTCTGTACTTCTGTGTCTATACAGCTTTTAGCCCAGCCTTCTGACCTCAACTCCCAACTGTCCCCCTTCCTTCCCTTCTAGAAGCACCCACCATCTTATTTGGCCTAAGCTTTGCTGGTGATCTCTGATACCAAAGAAGATGTTCCTAGGCTTCCCCCCCAAAAACATATTCTTGTTCTTTCTCATCTTCTAAATCCATTTCATTTGCTCATTTTGTTTTCTTCTCCAAATTTTATTGCTGCTGTTATTTTGTTTTCTTTATTCGTGTGGATTTATGCTTTCTTTAATTCTTTTAGTAGTATTTAGTGGTGTTTTAAGGAGAGCAGAGGCAAACATGATTTTTTCTATGCTCTATTCAACTAGCTTTTTTATAACACCTTAGGATGCTACAGCAATGTAAAATGCACTATATTCATTTGTAGAAACACAAGACAGATACAAAAATGTGTGGGGATGAAGACAAGCACCTGGTCTGGGGGCAGAGGCTCTGCTCCAGCAACACTGACAAATAAATTCTAGTTCAGTAGATGGTGATGTCAAGCCCCACCCCCTACCCCCACCCTGCCCTATACCCTGAATCTACAGCATAAGTCCGTACCCACAACTGCTCACCTCTTGCGAATCCCAATCTCATAGCTTCCCTTAGCAAGGGAGCATCCTATATATCTAAGCCTTCATTTCCCTGTCCTTAGCCTTGGAGATGAAGGAATCTGTTTCCATATGCAAAAAAAATCTTAGTTAAGAAATATGGCTGATCTTTATTTCTTTGTTCTTTTCAAATTTGGCCTTGCTTATTATACATGGGGCTCTGTACACATTGAATGTTGAAGATTGTGAAAAATACCCTTGAAGAGTGAAAAAGTCCCATTTACACCATGGCTTTTCTTTAATTTCCACACAGTGATTGTACCCGGTTCACACAGAGAAGTCTTGAATGATGGCTGAAGAGCTGCTTGACCTCCAATTTTCGCTCACTCTGGCTCTAGTTTCTTTCATTTTCAATATGGGCATCTAAAATTGATTTACTGATGGAGGTCATTAGAAATTAGCTTAGATCCCATGAACAACAATGTCTGTAAAGCTGGAACATCGACATTGCTCTTTAAAGAAGAAACCACCACAGTACTCCTGCAATGGGTGCATCATCTATGCAGGAAGAAGTTCTTGAGTCAGCTCAACTGATGGGGGCTCCTGTTGTCACCAGCTTGTAGTAGGCTCCTTTCTGAGCCATCAGTTCCTCATGCGTCCCCTTTTCAATCACAACCCCTTGTGACATGACGGCAATGATGTCTGAGTTCTGGATGGTGGACAAGCGGTGGGCAATGACAATGCAAGTCCGACCCTCTCTAGCTTTGTCCAGGGCAACCTGCACCGTCTGGAAAGACAAGATGGAAAGTTGGTGCAAAGATGCCTGATTGCCCCCTAACCCACCACTGCAAGAGCTCATACCACAGAACACTTAGGTCAAGAGACAGGATTATGCAAGTAGTCACAGGATGCAATGCATCATTTATTTAAATCACACTGCATTTGCTGAGAAATCTCCCTGAAGCAAGAATGAATCAACTATGAAGTCACCACACAATCTTACAATACTGATGGTCTAGTTTACTAAAATGAAGCCCAGATAAGAGTGCAGTGAGTCTCAAGTAGTCACTCCCTATACTGTTTCACATTGAAGGCATTTTAGTGCTCTCTGAAATGAAATCTTGATTTTTAAGGACTTAAAAATCAATTTTGAATCTCATAACTGTGTGCTTCTCAGCTGCATCTCCTTTTAAGCAAATATCACATCAGATATCACCTCCTTAGTTCTGCTGTAAATGGCCCACCTACTCTGTCATGTAACTTTAGGACTATAACATTCATGATCATTACCTAATGGATGGTCGAAGTTATTTTACTTTTATAAAGTTAATTGTTTGACCACAAAAAAATGTTTGCACTAAAGAATTTTTTAAATAATTTTTTATTTTAAAGTTAAGGAAATTTATTTTATTTGAAGCAATCCTATGTTAAACTGTTTTTCTAAATTACTGTCCTTTGGTTCTCCAAAATATTGCCAATTTACACTGTTAAGGAACTAGAACATTTTCATCATTTATAAAGACATATCTTAGAAGAAAACATTGATTTGCAGAGATAAGACTTTAAAAAATTGGTACATACCTTTTCACTTTCTGTGTCTAAGGCAGAAGTGGCTTCATCTAGGAGCAAAATTTTAGGGTTGCGTACAATGGCCCGGGCAATGGCAATGCGTTGCTTCTCCCCTCGAGAGAGCTGAGAGCCCTGAGATCCAACATTAGTCTCATATTTCTGGAAAAATTATAGTAAGTTTGAAAAGTAGAAATAGTTCCCGTGCTACATAGAACGCACATCAGCAGTGTCTCTGTGGATTTGAACTATTTGCTTTGTCTTGAACTTCAGGATAGTGAATGAATCGTATAAAAATTGCCAATTTCACTTAGGAGTACATAAAATACAGCATTTTTTCTTTTGTGCTGGGAAATAAAGGTACTTTGACCCTGTATCTTTATCTATCTATCTATCTATGCATGCTTACACATACACACACATGCACACACGCGTTCACACATGCACACACACTATTTTCCATAATACAGTTTTGTAGGGATAGGGCCCCCTCCCCTTCACCTTCTTTTGTCTTCATTTTCCTCTCCTGCCATTCTTCCCTAGGTTATCACAGTAATACAGTTCTTTGGTAACAATTACAAGTATAACTTTCTATTATTTAAATGTATCATGGCTTGGTAGGTATAGACAAAAGTAGAAAAACTAGTATCATAATGTAAATGTATTTAGATTCATATATTTTTAACATTTATCTAATTTCATTTTATTTGACGGGGAGAGAGAGAGATCGCATACCTTTAGGTTCAATTTAAATATTTACAAGAATCGGCACTGGTCAGACTGAAGCCAGGAGCCTGAAGCTCCATTTGGGTCTCCAACATGGGTGGCAGGGTCCAAGTACTTGGGCCACCATTCACTGTATTTCCAGGTGCACTACCAGGAAGCTGGGTCAGCAGTGGAGCAGTTAGTATTTGAACAAGCATTCTAATAATGACTTTTGGCATCTCAAGCAGCAGCTTAACTCACAATGCTATAGTATGTGTCCAGATAAGATCCCATTATTGAGATCCTTCTTAGGGGCTGGTGCTGTGGTACAGTACAGTGCACCGGTACTCCATATGGGGGCTGGTTCATGTCCTGGCTGCTCCAATTTTGATCCAGTTGCCTGGCTATAGCCTGAGAAAGTACTGAATAATACTTGAAGTCCTTGGGCGCTTGTACCCACATAGGAGACCCGGAAGAAGCTACCGATCCCTAGCTTTGAATTGACTCAGCTGTAACTGTTACGGCCATTTAAGAGTAAACTAGTGGATGGACAATCTCTCTCCCTGTCTATCTCTCTCTCTCACCCTTTTCTCCTTCTCTCTGTAATTCTGTCTTTCAAATAAAAATTAGAACTAAATAAAACCCAAGATCCTCCTTGATTTGAGACTCCCTGATATCTAAACTATTACCTGAAAGACCATTCAAAAATGAAATAATGCCAGAATCAGAAATGTCCTTTATGACATCTTCTGGTCTTTACTGGGAGAGTTCATTCTGGAACATGGGCCTTGTGTTGAAATTACACTCTGCTGCTTACTAGTTGTGTGATCACAAACAACTCATTTACATTTATTTGAGCTCCAAATTCAGGTGAAAAAAAAAAAGAGGGATTAGTATCTAGTTTACAAGTTTATAATGAGCTTTAGATGAAATTAGGAAGGAAAATAGCTAGCCAAATGTCTGATCTCGTTACCTAAAAAGAGGCAATATGCATAGACTATTTACTATTTATATGGTATTGTGCTAACTACTCTGGCTGTGTTTTTATTTAATGTTTACAGCAACCATATTCTTTGTTTTTACAATGATAATGTAGAGGCGTCAAGTAGCATGAAACATGCACAAAGTCACACAATAAACAGTGAAGGTTCGATCTAAATTCAGGTGTGTCTGGCTTCTGAGCCCTTGTCTTGCTCCATTTCTCTCTCTTATCTTCCACAACAAGATAGTTTCCATTTTCAGCCTCCCTTGCCTCCCAACAAATGTCAAAAGCCAGGTGAGGATGATGGCACCTGTTTTTCCTTGTAGAAACATAGTGCTCAATGAAGAGTATCGTGTGCAAGTTTGCACGAGAAAGAGGGGATGTCAGTTCAAGCTAGAGTCTTGCACAAAGTGAGCAGGTACTCAAGGATTTCTAGAATAAAATAACCTTCTAGGGGGACACACAAGATTTGCTTTACAATTCAAGATTGAAGTAAATAGTAATTTCTATGTGCTTGCTGGTTAGGCCACCCAAGTTAGACCCAGGCCAAGAGCCAAAGACTTACAGAGGTTTTGTGTGGAAAAAAAAAAGCAAACAAAAAAATTATCACAAAATCAGTTATAAAAGTAATTTCTGAGGGGTATTTCCAAAAGAATGTGGGGAAAGTGGAAAGTAATGTTTGGCTTCTACAATTTGATTTTCTTATTGTATTTTCCCTGTGACTGGCCATCAAGGGAAACTCTTTGTGCATAGAAAAATGCAGAGCTAATATGTGCTACATTTGAACTTGGCTCTGGAAAACTAAGAAACACTCAGGCAGTTACAATTTACTCCACCATATATAGTCTCTGGTGTCAAATAATGATGCAGTCAGTGGAATCAGTAGTGGCTTTCCTGGGGTGATCATTAAGTGCATTTTTTCATTTTAAGGCTCTTCACAAACTGTTTTGCATTTTGCAGATGGAACAATCTTTGCAACGTTTGCATTGGCTGGCTAGTAAATAGCAGAGCTTAGATTCAAACCTGTGTTTCACATCTCAGAGCTTTCCCAATGTACTAAGCTAATGCTTGATTAGTAGTGCTTTATATACAACCAATTCCATACCCTCCCTTGGGCCACGCAATATACTACTTTCTGAAACTAAGCAGTATGTTGATGAGGGACATGTATTTTGTTTAAAGAGTAAGAGAATCCCAGTGAGTATTGGGGAATAAATTGTGTTGCCTTCAAACTTGACCCTGAATCAAAAGCATCTTAGATTTTGTTCATTCTACCTACTCCTATCCCTGACTGCCATGGAGAATGATGAACTTGGTACTCACCTCTGGCAGTGACATGACAAAGTCATGCAGCTGAGCCTGCTTAGCTGCTGCTATGATTCTTTCCATGGGAATGTCTTGGGTGTTGTCCCCATATTTGATATTGTCCTTTATGCTACAGGCAAACAACACTGGCTCCTGGGAGACTATTCCGATATTCGAGCGGAGGAACTGAATGTTGACTTTTCTGCTATCGTGTCCATCTATCATCTGCCAATATAGGTAAGAACAAAGGAGACGTTTAAACGGATGGAGAAACATTTAATCAGGATGAAGCAGAGAGGACACATTCCAAGAAATAGGAGAGGACAGAACAACAGCAGACGGGTAACTGGAGACTGACAACACAGGAAAGCAGTGGACACAATGGTGTGGTGTTACAGTGACTGATACATGAACCTATTTTGACCCATATGATGCCACAGTTGGTATTATTTTTCTGTGGGACTAGTGCAATCCACTGAACTCAGTGAATTCTCGCGAGCTCAGCACATGCACAGTTCACTGTTCTCCCCTGCAGTCCTAAAGCTTTTGCCACATTGTACAAAATGATGCCTGATGTACCACTACTAGAGTTCTTGATCTGCTGGCCGTCAGGTCTGAGGCCTCCCTATTCCACTATCTTGATTCTCCCATCAAATAAAATTCTGATAAAGGCAGTGTCATAACTTAAGAAGTAAGAAAGAAGGAGTAAGAGGTGAAAATGAAGAAATGATTGCTAATAGTCTCATGTTGAAATATGGAAATTCAGGATATATTATCTATGGGTAGTGAAAAGCTACATAAGATACTAAATTTATAAGTAGAAAAAATTCTGAAACTATTTTTGGAGGAAGTGAGTGAAAGAAGGGGGTGGTGAGGGTGAGCTAAATGCTCACCTGTTGAGAATAAATCAACAGAGTCTAAACTTGTTACATTGTGAAACAGCACCATATCACTTTGAAACATAGAAATATCACCTAGAGATCTAAAAGCATCAGGTGATTAAAAATAATTGCATTGAACTACAAAAATGTGAGGCATGGGGTGGAAAGGTACAGAAGGATATTATTTTTTTTATAATTAACAACCTTTATTTGACCTTGTAATCTTCTGCACATATAACTTCAAAAGAGAAAATAACAAGAGAAAGGTGGATGAAAATGCTGTGAAAAGTAAACAATTCATCCACTTTTCAAACATCCTTGCCAAAGCTTTCTCATACATGGCCATCAAATTAGAATCCCTTTTTTACTTAGACTTAAGCTTCTTGAGCCAGAGTTGCCTCAAGTTTTTTTTTCATGTTCAGTCCCCTTTATTGCTCATTTACTATGTGTCCTTTATCACCCCTACTTTTTCCATTCCTGGTCATTAGTTTCTTGATTAGTCTGCACTTTCTGCTCCATTTACGGGGAAGTGAATGCTTCTGTTAAATACACTCATTTCCAGCTTTGCAGCATGCCTGGTTTCTTTGCCTAACTGGTCAGCAGGCCATCTGGAACTGGGAAGAAAGTATTAGAAATTGTGAGGTGGAATCAGGTCAACCAGCCAATGATTGAAACTGGAAAATATTCAAAGAGATAAGTGCCCAGGATGAGCACTTTTCTGGGGTCTGGCCAGACACAATCCTGAAGACCACTTTCGCAGGGGTTAGAACTATTCTGCAAAAAACAACATTCCCAGAGCCTATGAAACTGTCACATAATGCAAAATAATTAATAATTAAAAAAAACAACATTCTTAAAAGCATTTGCATCACTCACCACTTTGCCTTGGTCAGGGTCATAGAAACGTTCCAATAGCTGAATGCTGGTGCTTTTGCCACATCCACTGCTTCCAACAAATGCCAGTGTCTTCCCTGGACTAACGGACACTGAGAGGCCTCTGAGGACTTGTACATCAGGTCGAGAAGGATATGTGAATTTGCAGTCAACAAAGTCGATCTTCCCCTGGAAGTTGTCCTGTGGGTGGAAGGATTGGAATGAAATATTTACTTATTCCAACTGTTTCAATGTAGATAATTTAAAGTCTGCCTAAATTTGAGTTTCAATCTCTGCTTAAGAGACCTTCAACACCAAGTTGCCAAAATACAGAGATAAAAATTTAACGAAATAACATTCTGCTCCCTAGTCTAACAGGTGTAGAATGAAGGGAGCCTTTAGCACTGAAACTGAAGGCATTTGACCCCTCATTCTCCTTTAACCCAGAGGAATTTTCTTGGCATTCATTTCTTGACATTCTGAATGGATAAGAATAACTAGATGACATTATTACATTACAGAAGCCACTAACTGCCAAATCCTTGCAGCTTTGTTCCCCCAAAAGACTTGATATAACAGTATGTTTGAAATGTCTTAGAAAGAAAGTTATTTCAGATCTGTCCCACAAAAGTGAATAATTCAATTTTATGTTAGGGTGCTAAAAGCTATCTGAATTATGAACTGTAGGAATGGATAGACATTTAATAGACCACCAACAGACTTTACTCTTATTAAGCTGAAGGAGAAGAACAGAGTTTGATTAATTCAAAAAGATTTCATATTTTAGCAATCTGTTTTGCCCTCTCTCGAATATACTGAGTTTTTCAAAATTAAGCAGGGAAGATTAAAAACACTCCTGGGGAATGACCAATTAGAAGAAAAGATATTTTGTAGAGAAGTAATTAATTTTCCAGGAAACCACATGAGCTAAAACTTGAACCCAGATGAACATAAATCAAATCAACTTTATTGAACAGGAAAAACTGGTTTTCCTACATAGCACACCAGAAAATCATTTTAAAATATGGTAGCTGAATAGCCCTCTGAAGATATTCACTTTCATTCATGTTGGAACTGTGTACTCAGAATTGCGTACTCCTTATATAATGTCCTCATATTCAATTATAATTTTTGTGAATTATTTTAATGCCAATTTATCCCCTTACATATATGAATCTGATGATTATCTATTCTGCATGCATGTCAATGAATCGATGATCTCTTTATTGCATGGCATGAACCGATAAATTATACACTATGACTGTATGAGCTAAGGATATTGTATGAGCATCCCCAATTGCTGTTCTGTATGGACACAAACAGAAGCACAAGCCTCCTGCCTCTCAATACTCACCCATTTTTCACCTGCAGTACTGTACACATTGATTGGAGGTTGTCGGTCCAGCAGTTGAAAAAAACGTGCAGCTGATATTTTAGCTTTTGCGTAACTTGGGGTATAGGAGGAGGTTCTCCCAAGAGCTGTTGCACTCAGGACAACTGCAGAGATGACCCTGTAATCAGATAGACCACCGGGAAGAGAAGAACGGGGTGTGATCAGAGTGATGACCTAAGAGCTAGGAGTTCAGGAAGTTAACCCTGGTTGGGCTGGGGGAAGAAACCCAAGTATCCTTGATCAAGTCATTTCAGTCTTGGGTGAAGATGTGGGAGTTTTCAAGTAGTGTTCTATGAAAAAAGAGGTGAGAGATGGAATGCTGAAAAGGGAGAGGCTCAGACTTCTACACCCAGATTCAATCACCACAGCTTCCTTTTCAAAGAAATTTAAATCACCATATTGGATTGTTTTTCTTGCAGTTCTAGCCATTCCTTGAATCTACAATAGAGGTTACAATATAGTGACTGGTATTCAGTCTAAGCATAAATTCTCTGCTAAGCATACATACAATCCACACTTCAGACATCACAAGAAATATGTACTTGCCAGTTTCCTCCTTTCTCAGCATTTATCTATATTTAGTATGTGCTTACTTAGTACACAAATGGGTACATGAAGTAATGAATATGGCAAATATCTGTTGCTGTGCAGACTATGATGTCAGTGGCAGCCCTTAAGATTGTCTATCAGTATCACCAGGCCCTTGGGGTCTGTGTGGGGTGGGGACAGGAGACAGAAAGTGTGTCTTACTGCACAGTTTATAAGCTAGAATCATTTTAGGCTTGAGGTGAAAATTCAGACACCCCCTAGGAATTCAATCCAAAGCTTAACAAAGTTAAAAAACCCTTGTAGTAAAATGGGAAGTGGTGAAAGATGACCTTCATTTCTTAAGTAAAGTCAGAAGCCAGGTATTTTCTGCAGTTTGTAAATTTTTGCATGTTTTAAATAATTTTTAAGATCCTTATTTAGGATTGAGCCTGGAAGTTAAGATGCCCATGTCCCCTGTAGAACTACCTGGGTTCAATCCCTGGTCGCAGCACCTGACTCCATCTTCCTGCTATTGGCAACCTGGGGAAGCTGCAGGGATGGTTCCAGTGACTGGTTCTCTACCACTCATGCGAAAGACCTGGGTGGAGTTCTGGGCTCCCCACTTTTGCCTCAGCTCAGTCAGACTAGAGCAGGCATTTGAGGGAGAGAACCTGTGGACGGGAACTCTCACTGAACCTGTTTCTTCACTAAATAGTAAGATAAAGCAACCTAAACAACTCAGTCAAAGCTCTCCAAAGCCTGATGAAAACCAAACACACTTAAAAACTAGCTTAAAAACAAAATTTATATAAACTAAACAGAATGAGTTAACAGTGCTTTCTGTTTTGGTTTGGTAGCTTTAAAGATACAAAGGCTTAGGGGAAAAAAAACACTCCTGTGTGTAAAAGTACCGGAGGAAGTATGCCATGTGAGAAGATAGCATTCATGGTTAGAGAATAAAAACCAAAAGAACAGATCCCTACTGTGTTTCATTTTTTTCTAATGTCCTCCAAGGTTTTCGGAGAACATCTCTCTGCATTACCCTCCACCACACCAGTGTACATAAGTACCTGGCTCCTCAGTGCCCTGATATTAGGCTATCAATTCTGCAGGTGTGAGAAGCTGGACTCAATGCTTAGGAAAGCAGTCCCTGGCTGTAAGAAAGGAATCGGATGCTCCTTATGGTCTATGCAGTTCCTGCTTAGATGTTCACTGGAAACATCCTTTCTTTGCAAGGGAAGAGCACAGTGCAAACATGTTCACTCTATGAGCCATCTTACTCAGGCCCTTGGGTTTCCAGCTATCAAAGTGTGGTAGGATTGTAAAAATGACCACTTGTTGGTTCATCCTGCCGTGCGTTTCTTTTCAATATGGCTCTTTTTCTCCTCTCTCCAAATAGTTGCTTCCATTTCTCTATTATTTAAATCTGAGCTCAAGATGGTGGCCCAAAGTACTTGGGTTCCTGTCACCCACATGGGAGATAGAAATGGATTACCTGGCAGCTGATTCTAGCATGGTTGTTGTATACATTTGGTAAATGAACCAGAAGATGGAAAATCTTTCTGTCTCTCCTTCTCTCTCTCTGGCTATCACTTTGCCTTTGAAAGAAATGGTTTTTGTTTTGTTTTGCTTTGTTTTGTTTTCCCAATCTGTGATTGGCTACATGACTTTCTTTGGTCAAATAGACATTAGAATATGTGACACACTGAGAGACTGAAAGGAACTCACATACTGCGGTTTGCTCTCTTATTGCCTTTGCAGCTCTCAGTAAAGCTTGCCTGCCACCAGAGGTCACATAGAGACCGAACAACAATCAGAAGCCCACCAAGTCAGGACAGAAGATCCACTCTGACAACCCACAGAATCTTCAGAAATGATAAATCCCAGCTGTTTTAAGGTAGCAAGTTCTGGGTAGTTTGAAGAACAGCAAAAAGCTAAGTGATATTCCTTCCTTCAGCATGCATCTTTCGTGACCATGGCTGGATATATTCCTCACCTGAACACATAGCTGAAGTGCAGCCCCTCATAGGCGATTAAGTAACCTCCATATCTGTAGGAAGCAGAATTTGCGATGAACGTTATGCATTGGGAAAAGCCAAAGCACAGCCCGTAAACATTTGCTTTTTTGATGGCCGTCTTGTATGGCTTCTCCAGCTCAGTCTCAAAGGATTCAACAAACTGCTTTTCCTTCCCAATTCCAGCAATAGTGCGGATATTACTGAGGGCTTCACTGGTAATCTGAAGAATGAAAGAGAGTCTTAGGAACAGAGAGTGGAAATAACTCCATTCACAGCATCTCATTGCTACTTGGATTATATCTGGTGCAAATGGCAGCATGTGATAACACTCAGGACACAGATGTACTCCAGGAGGTTGTGCTGGGGCTCACCCCACCCGAATCACGAGACAACTGGCAGATAAATTTTAGCTCTGCTTAATTCCAACATGGCCTTTGTTGCCTACACTTGTGGTAGAGAGAGGAAGGGAAAAAGAGGTACACCTAATTATCCTTGGAAGCATGTTACCTTCTTTGAGAACTCATTTGACATGTCCAAAATGGCATCTTTAGATGTCTTCTGAGATCAAAGATCACTTAGTCACATACATTTAAAACATTATTCTGTTTTCCTGGAAATAATCTATCTAAATATTATCTAACTTAAAATTAAGTATAATGTTTATCTTTGTAGTATGTCTTTGTGTTAATCCACATTCTAGGGTAAATCCATTTTGTTTCTGAATTGGAGCCAGACACAAAGATGTGCTGTCTCTACCATTGACAGAAGTTGTTTTTCTGGCTTCTGTCTACTGGAAAGTTTTCATATATTCTGCCTTATAAGAGATGAAAAAGAAAACCCTAGATTAAAATGAGTTTATTAAAGGACAAAGTGTATATGTATGTTTATTTGATTTCTGATAAAATGTCTATACTGTGATCCCTTTCTGTATCTTTCATGACCAGTTATTAGTTATAACACATCTTCAAAAATACATACTTAAAACCTAAACATATCTGAAACCTGAACCATGGCTTGTGATTCTGTTTGAGAAGAATATTGGCCACTAACTTAGCATATGCTGATATGTGAACATAAAAAGTGTGTGCCAATAAAAAGATGCTCACTCCTCTTCATGTGGACAGCATCAGCCTGACAGATACTAGCCTGAAAACCCTAACAGACAGCAAACTGACTGTTCAGACATCCCAGTGTGAATCCACTTCCTGAAATTGTGGACTAAATAATCATTTGAGATGAGTCAAACCTGTAATTCTGCCTGTTTATCTCACAGTTTCTTTAAACCTGCTTCAGGGCACAGCTGCCAGTTTTGCTGCCATTACCTTTGGAACAAGGCATGTGATGGAAGGGCTAAGAGGAAGTTTCCAACTGTGAGTGTTTGTTTCTAGCCACTTCCTTAAGTCTCTTTGGTCCCCCTATTTCTAATCATTTGTCTGATACTCAGTCACATGAGCTCTGGAAATTTGATCCATGAGATTACCTGTCCTGCCTTCTCCAGAGCCTGCTTATCTCGGGAGGCAAATCCTGTTAACATTTTGGTTTGAACTGCTCCTGATAAAGCCAAGAACGGAAAGAAACACACTATGACCAGGGTCAGTTTCCAGCTGAACAAGAAGGCAATAATCATGGCCACTGCGACGTTGGTGAAGGAATTGACCATCATTCCGATCTGAGAGCCAGTAGCCTACAAAGCAAAGCAAGTAGCTCATTTCAGACAGAATCTATTTTACAAATCACTATTGTGTGAAAAGCCTATTTTAGGCCAAAAAGGTAGAATGTTTTAAATTGGCATGATAAAGTATACAGAACAATGTTTATCATTTTAGCCAAAATCAGGCACAATTCAGAACTTAAAGACTTTCACATTGTCATGGAACCATCACCACATCTATACCCAAAACATTTGCAGAATTCCCAACAAAAACTCTACCCATTAAACAATTCTCCCCTCTCCCACCTTCCCTCTCTAAAGTACCTAGTAGTTCTTTTTATTTTATTCCTTATTCTAGGATTTCGTCTATTCTAGATACCTTATGGGAACAGAATTAGATATTTTTCTATTTTGGGTTGAATGTTTTCTCAAAATCAATGTTATCTCAAAGTTATAGTCATAAGAGACAGGGAGCAACAAAGAGGGATCTTCTATCCATTGGTTCACTTCCCAAATGGTTGCAATGGCTGGGGCTAGGCCAGGTCAAAGCCAGTAGCTAGGAGTGTCCTCTAGATATACCATGGCAGGTCCACACACTTGGCCATCTTCTGCTGATTTCCCAGGTATCTTAATGGGGAGCTGGATTGGAATTGGAGCAATCAGCATGTGAACCAGTATCCAAATGGATGCTGACATTTCAGGCAATAGCTTAATCTACTATGCCATGGCACTAACTTCAAAAAAAAATTTTTTAATAAAATAATAAAATTGTTTCTAAGGGGGAAAAGAACAAAAACAAATCTAAACAGGCAATTCTTTAAGAAATGCTAGTAAATTAAAATTATGTATTATGCCATAATTAAATTCATATTATAGATGTATTCATGGATACATGTTCATATTAGAAATTCTAGGAGAAAAAAGAAATACTGCCCAGTTGGTGTGGTGTCATATCAGGCTAATTCTCCCCTGTGGCACCAGTATCCCATATGGATGCTGGTTCAAGTCTAGAAGGATTGAAAGTGAGATCTTTACAAGCTTTTTCTTGTAAGAAGATTTCAGTTCATTGAAATTGCCCCCTATCATTTTCTAATTTTTGTATTGACACACACTACAGTATATATAGTACTACAACCCACCGAGTCTTTTTTTTTCCTTCTAAGAGCAACTCCTGACCCCTCCCTGCCCCAGGCACAAGAAGTCACCATTAATAAAGGAAACAGAGCAAGCCCTCAGCAGACACTGAAGCTGCTGGTGCCCTGATCTTAAACTTCCCAACCTACAGACTGGTGAGAATTGAGTTCCTCTTATCCATCACCCAATCCAAGGTGCTTTGTTTCAGTTCAGGCCGACTTAGCTCTCCAGCTTACCCCTTGAACCTGGGAAGCATCTGTAGCAAGTCTTGTTGTCAATGCTCCAGGACTATTTCTGAGGTCATCAAACCAGCCAATATCTTGCCCTAACATTGCTCTGAAACCAAATTTGCGTAGTCTTTTTGTGAGGAGCTCCCCAGATTTGGCAAAAGTGTAACCCTAAAAAATAAACAAGGAATCTTCAGTGATTTTTTTATATGTGAATAAAAGGGGAAATAGCTACATCATTTAGGGAAACACAATTGCCTACCTGCAGAAATTGGGTGAGAAGGGATACGCAGCCCAATCCTACAAAAAGCAGGCACACACCATTAATCTGTGACCTCTGTTCTTCTTTATCAGGTAGTGAAAACGTCTGAAAGACAGTAAACAAGATAAAATTAGATGTGATTAAATTAAAAAAATTAAAGGTATATGTGTTCTTATTGGAAAGGCAGATTAGATTTATAGAGAGAAAGAGAGACAAAGCGAAAGGTCTTCCATCTGCTGGTTCACTCCCCAAATGACTGCATCAGCTGCAGCTGAGCTGATCCAAAGCCAGGAGCCAGGAGCTTCTTCCAGATCTGCCATGTGGGTGCAGGGTTCCAAGGCTTTGAGCCATCAACTACTGCTTTTCCAGGTCATAAGCAGGGAGCTGGACAGGAAGTGAATCAGCCAGGACATGAACTGGTGCTTAGCCATTTCGTGAACCACTGGGTGTGAATGATATCTTAAAGACACATTCATTTTACACTTCAGAAAGCTGAGGCCCAGGAAAGTGACAGGATGTGACTCCAGAGCATACAGCAGCAGTCAGGAAGTGGCAGAGTCAGTTTCACAAAGTGACGTCTGCGGATGAGAATTCAGAATTCTTTTTGCAGACACTGCAACACATGCTGAAGGCGAGTGCCTTCTCCACTCAGCTTTTAAAAGACAGAAGGAGATAATTAGCAAAGAAGTTGACATCCTGGGTTTCTTTGCAAAGCAAGTATTCAGAGCACAAGCCTGGATCTACTACTCCATAGACTTCCTACACCTACAGCACTGCTCAGTGGGGGTGCATGTCTGCAGCCCCTCCCTGCTAGAATGGTGGCTTTAAGGGTGCAGAGAACAGCCTTGCTCTCATCTCTACCTCCCAAACCACCAGCAGTATCCGGCCAACAATAAGTGCCCAATAAATAGCTGCTGAACAATGAAGGTGCTTTTCTGTTTAATGTTAGTCTTCATCACAGACTGGAAACTCCACTGGAGGAATATCAAAACTGAGCTGTTCCTGCCCCCAACATGGTATCTAGAGCAGCCAATCACTAAATATCTTGAATGAATAAAATAACACTTCTTTTCTCTCTGCCTCAGACAAATATATTTTGAAAATTTGAAAAAAAAAGAACATTCTTTGGAGATTGATTGTTGTACTTGCTGGGAATAAAAGCTCATTGTTTACAAAATTCAGAGGCAGGCATTCGGTATAGCAGTTCAGATGCCATTAAAAAAAAAATCCACCTCTTTGGACACCTGCAAGGTGGTTCAAGTCCTAGCTCTTCCAATCCATCTTCCTGTTAATGCATTCCTTTGGAAACAGTAGGTGGAGGGTTAAGTACTTGGGTCTTTGCCAACCCTATAGGACACCTAAATGGAGTTCCAGGCTCCTGGATGCAGCCTGGCCCAGCACTGGTGATCTAGTCATGAAAAATCTTTCTTATCCCTTGTCTCCATTCTCAAAGATTTTTAGTATAAAGGACTGTGATACCACACAATCAGAAATTCAGTTAACAGGGCGGTTGAAGACTCCCATCTTCCCAAATTCCTGCCTCCCTGAAATTCTCTAAAATTAATGTGATTTTTCCCTCTTACCAGGAGAGGGCAGCACAAAAATTAAACCAGCGACTGGAGTCCTCCATGTACAACTGGCTTACTTTTGTTCCTGGATTGTTTATGTTTTTCTGTACAACTGATGTTTGTGTAGACATTTGTATGATCAGATTGTTTACTAGAGAGGTGACAAGAGAAAGAAGAGGATGAACCCAAATGTAAGGTTTTCAGCATGTATTAAGCCTTGATGTTATGATGTGTTGCTAAGCTCTTCATGCTAGGACTCAAAACCTGGGAACTAGCCCTAGCCTCATCACCTAATTGTTATGTCACCTTGAATCAATGGATAAAGTGGATGAATCTCAACATTTCCTTCCTTGTTGACCTCACCAGGTGTGTGTGCATGTGTGTGTTTGCACATGAATGTCAACTGAAAAACATGACTGCATTTTGCTGACAAATTTTCAAGTGATAAGGCTTAATTTGAACTTTCTCTACAGTCATACTGACTGAGCATGGATCCCAGCTCCCCCTAGTTATCCTAAGTTCCCCGTGCCTTGGTTTGCTCCTTTGCAAAATGAGATTAATAAGGATATTTAACTCTGGTGATGATTAGGAAGCTTAAGTGAACTCTTAGACAGAAAGTGCCTAGATTGTACCTAACAACCATTGGCAGCTATTATCACAACCACAAAGTCAATGGAGAATGTCAAAATCTCTTGGAAGCAAAAACAACTGGAACAAGCTTATTGTTTATCCTTGCCTTATTTGACTTTTGTCTTTCCTTTCTTGTTTTACCTCCATGTTTCCATTTTAGTGACGCAGTCAGGAAGAGAATTACGCATCATGCACTCACACCTGCTCTTGTAAGTTAAACATTATTCCTCAACTGTTCAATGAGTTCAAAATTTCCCTAAAGTCCTTTTATATCTGCTTTGGTCTGCACTTGGGTAAGTTGTTTTCTCCCAACATTAAATCTGCACAATAGTATTGTTTTTACAGGCATGATGACTGTGAATTGCAGTGCAAATGACAGTATTCAATTGCACCTTATTATCTTCTATGTAAAAGAAACCCCAGGAACTTGCCCTCCTTTTAGGGGTGAAAAAAGAGAGCTGACAGAAAGAGCTAAACGCATTAAAAACAAACAGCAGAACTATCAGAAATTATAATATTCACTAACATACATAAAAAGGTATTAGATAAAGTCCAGCTGTTCACTTACCCCAAGAATCTGGCTGAACAAGAAGGCATAGAGGGGTGTGACTGCTCCGTTCACAGCAGCCCCCACAGACCCTACCAGCATGTAGGGCCATTCTGGAGCATTGAGTTTCATAATCCTTCGGACTGGGGCAGGTTCAACTTCATCCACATGCAGTTCCTTGTCCTTGAGAGGAGAAAGCAGTACATTGGTCATCCACAGAACACATATTGCACTCAGTGGTGACATGCAACAGACAATTTGGCATCCATAGAATTAGGAATCACAGTTGGATTAGTCAGAGGTAGCTTATGAATACTCTATGAGATGAAGCGGTGTGCATTTTTTTTTAAGATTTATTGATTTTATTACAAAGTCAGATATACAGAGAGGAGGAGAGACAGAGAGCCGCAACGGCCGGTGCACGCCGATCCGAAGCCGGGAACCTGGAACCTCCTCCAGGCCTCTCACGCGGGTGCAGGGTCCCAAAGCTCTGGGCCGTCCTGGACTGCTTTCCCAGGCCACAAGCAGGGAGCCGGATGGGAAGTGGAGCTGCCGGGATTAGAACCGGCGCCCATATGGGATCCCGGTGCGTTCAAGGTGAGGACTTTCGCCGCTAGGCCATGGCACTGGGCCCAGTGTGCATTTTTTTAAGGAATGGATTTGAATTCCATGAGCCTATGCTATGACGAGAACAAGGATAAACCTAAAGCATTACTCATCTGCGTGGAAGTTCGAGGGTCTCATTCCACAATCACCACGTATGTATAAGCCAGCACAGAGTAATAAGTATGCTGGGTATTTGGAAAAGAAATTCATGACAAGACACTTTCTTATGGCTGTATTTATATCTATGAGCATTTGTAAACTTTTCAAGACATGGTTTTTAACATAGATGTCAATGATTTATAACGTAGTAACTGGCTACAACTCTGAGGCGAGGCAGACTAGGGTAAATAAAACAAGACAGAATGACTTACAATCCTCATTAACTAGTGACAACAATGATCGTTTCAGTGTCTTTAGTATGGTCTTCCTTAATTACTGCCCAGAAGGAAGTGTTGCTTCACTGGATTTCTAAATTTCAGCCCCTGAGTAACAGACTTTACATTTAGTGATAGAATTTTACTTTCTGTAGCTGAAATAATAGAAGCAAATTAAATGATTAAAGTCATCTTGTAAATAAAGATTTTCTCTTCTGATTTTACAAAACTAGGTAGAAATAGAAGATGAATAAATTAACAGAAAATCAATAAGAGAGGTAAAATATAAACTCTGTACGAGTTTGATTTTTGCAGGCTGCATCTCTAAGCAGGAAATTTTTTCTCTAGTGACATATAAGAACCTGTCAGCAATTCAGTGGGAGATGCTCTTAGTCGTGCTTGCATCCCTCAAACACAACTGAGCAGAGCACTAGGCATGTAGTCATGCTTACTGAAGAGGAAATGAAGGGAGCTTTAATGACCATTTTGCATACGTGCAGCAAAACAGACACTTAAAACATGAGTCACTCAGCCTACTATGTGGATGATTCAGTGCTGGAGACCCAGTTCTGACAAGTTTTTTCCTTCTATCTCCTTGCGTAGGCCAAGGGGTGTATAACTTCCTCCTTAACAGTTTATCTACTGCTTTCTTTTTTGTCTTTACACTGGGTGCATCATTCCAAGTCACTGAGGTCTCCTGCCTTGAAATAAGGCCAATATCGCATGGGAAGACATGCTAATTGTGATGAACAGGCAGAGATTTTCAGCATGAACAAATACTGAGAATTATTTTTATGGATCTTGTCTGTGTCTTCTCTCTTAACCATGGATAAAAACCTCTCCTATAAATTAGCTGTGATAAAGTCATGTAAGTCTGATGTTTCATCTTAATCTGCCTTCTTTTTCTTTCTTTTTTTAATTTATTTTTATTGGAAAAGTGGATTAACAGAGAGAAGGAGAAGAAAGAGAAAGATCTTTCATCCACTGCTTCGCTCCCCAAATGGCTACAATGGCCAGAGCTGAGCTGATATGATGTCAGCAGCTTCTTCTGAATCCCCCATGTGGGTGCAGGGTCCCAAGACGTTGGGCCATTCTCCACTGCTTTCCCAGGCCACACGCAGGTAGCTGGAAGGGAAGTACACCAGTAGGGGCACAAATTAGCACCCATGTGAGATCCCAGCACATGCAGGGGGAGGATTAACCGTGTTTTTCAGCTTCACTAGAAGAGATATCCCTGAATATTGAAGACTCGATTCCCTAGGCTGTAGTTCCTCTAACTTTAACATGATTAGCACCACAACTGAGCTCTGACCTCCTTGTGGACATGGAGGGAACAGCTTGAACAGTGAGGAGAAACCGGGTGTCCTCTTGGCTCTGTCCCCAGATCACCCTCAGCCCTTGGTTATTGACTCAAGAAACCACTTCCTCTGTTTTTCAGAGCCAGTTCTTTAAGAGACCACAAGGTGGAGATAACCTGTTGTGTAAGTAGACCTTTAGTGGTGTAAACTGGAGCATTTGCCAATTTACAGAAGGTAGTGTTTGGCTTTTTCCGTCAAATGAGAAAAGACAAAGAAAGAATTTTGTCAATGGTTAAGCTTGCAGAACTTAGTTAAATAATAATTTAAAATACCAATCTACTTATATAATGTTACTGGGATTAGAAATCTGCATTGATCAAATCTTATTAAACCTAATTATGGTGGAGCCGGTGCTTTGATAACTGGTTTATCCTTCACCTTCAAGCATCGGTATCCCATATGGACCAAATGGGCACCAGTTCATGTCCTGGCTGTTCCACTTCCTATGCATCTCCCTGTCAGTGGCCTGGGAAAGCACTGGAGAATGGCCCAAAGCCTTGGGACCCTACATTGCTTGGGAGACCTAAGAAGCTCCTGGCTCCTGGCTTTGGATCAGCTCATCTCTGGCCATTGAAACCATTTGGGGAGTAAACCAGCAGATGAAAGATCTTTCTGTCTCTCGTTCTGCCTTTCCAATAAAAAAAAATAAATCCTTAAAAAGCATCTAACTATGGTGCTTCCTTTAACAAATAACTAATAACTAACTCTTTACAGCTAAAGGATTCATATAGTTTTTTTTACAAATAAGATCTTTTCCTCTTGAAGATTTAGCAAAATCACAGTGAATCCCTTGCCATTGCTTTTTATTTTCCTTTCCTTTCTTTCTACCTCTTAACCAGAGAGAATATAAAGTAACATTTCTAAAGCATACAGTGGCATATTTTATTTTTCATTTACAATAATGTTGAGTAAAATATAATGTGGAACATTGTAATCTCTACAAAATAAACCTCTATTTTTGGCTTAAGTTTCCATTTATTTGGTGGCTTCCTTCAGTTTCTCTCGCATCCAAAGAACTCTGGAAATCTGATCACCTCTGTAGGAAATGTGAGGATTCTTTACTAAGCATCGGTTTAAACAAGAGCCAAAGTCAGATTTCCCTGAGCTTCCACTGTTTTTCCTTCCCTTCCTCTTCTTCTCATCAGACCTTTACCTAGAAATTAGGAAATACTACACAGCTTGAGGGATTAGTACTGCTCCTTCTCAACTTCAAGTACCATTTTTTTCTTTCTCTCTTGAAACTTTCTAAACTCCTCCTCTAACATAACGGACCATTTAGTTGTTTGTTGTTACAACTGAAATAGCTGTTTCTAGAAAAAGAGCTGAGACTCTTTTTCAGAGTCTTTTTCAGACTCTTTTTCAGCTCTCTTCCAGAAAAAGAGCTGAGACTTCAATGGCAAGATGCAGTAAGAAACCATACTTGCTAGAAATGTTTTCTCTTGCTGTGATCCAGCCTGCAGCTCTCAACAAAAAGTATTCTCAAAACTTGTACAAACCAACACTTAAATATTGAGACCTCTTTTAATTTAATATTAATACATTAAAACCAAAAGGGAACCTCAATAACTTATCTTAGTTATACGGTTATCAACATCATACTTTATTCCAAATTATCCATCATGAATTACTACTAACAAATACTTCCTAATAGAGTCACAAGTTGAATTTTATTGATGCATATTAGATGTGCTCATCATGCAAATACTCTGTAATTTATTTGTTTTGGTAAATCTTACAGTTTGGAATTTATTTTATTGCAGAGAGTCAATGTTTTGTTAATAGTTCAACTATCTACTGATGACCTGCTTGGTTCAAGGTATCGGGTTAGGTGTCCTAATTGATCCAAACACAAAGAAAAATGAAGTTCCTAATCTTTAGAAGCTTATAATTTAGTGCAATGGTAAACAACATGACTAAAGTGCAGGCTCATGAAGAAACTGCATGACAAAAGGTTCTGAGGAAGGGTGCTGGGGAAATTGCAAGTGAGTGTATCAGGGCTGGGGAACCAAGTGCAGAGCTCAGGAAGAGGCTGCCAGAGGACTGGTAGATGATCACAGATGTGGAATTAGACAAACTACAACAGCAGGACATCTGCATCCTTATGACGATAGTTTTATATTTCTGTTATGTGCTGACGTCTATCTAATTTTATGCAATTTTGACTGTGTTGAAATAAGTTATTTTACACTAGAAAGAACTATACAATTATGGAAGGTCTAACAAATACTTTTGCTCATCAAATGCTTCTGTCAAAGTTAGCACAAGTTAAAAGAAGGTGTAAAAATTTGAAAAAGGATGTTTTGGGGATGTTCACAAAACCTTTAACTACCTATATATAAGTGAATAACCTGTTCAGTACATATCATAAGCACATTTCCTATCTTTGTTAAAATGGCTCATTTAAGAATTATTAATTAACCCTTATTACTAAAGATTTAATTACTATGTATTCAAGTAATGAGTGAACAAATTTTCATTGCTTTTAAAACATTATATAGATTTTATAGTTTTAACCAGGTCCTAATGTCTCACTGCTCCCAATTTCATTCATACATAGTGACACGTAATGAATAGTTGCCTAGAAAACTCATATTTTTCAGGTTCAAAGAGCACACAACATGCCCAGCAGTAGCTTCTCCCATGCCCTCTGGAGTGACTGGTGCCTTACCTGTCTGTCTTCTTCCTGAGTAGATTTATGATCTACAACAGCTAATGGAGGCTCATGTGCCAGGTAAGAAAGCTGAGACTTGGAGCGCTGCCGGAGGGATGCTCTGTAAGGAAACAGAAACATGGGAGAGTCTGTCAGTCACAGGCAGGTTGAAACGACTCCACTGGTGAGCAAGTTTACATCACACGTGTCAAATAACAAAAATGTTTACTAGGTCACGTGCCAATCATAGGAGGGGGCTTCCAGGTGAGGTTTGACAAAGCAATTAAAGCAGAACTAACTGGGTCGATTGCGCTGAGCCTCCAGCTCAAGTCAAAGCTGCTGAGCCCAGAGTTAAGAGGCAGCCAGGGAGAAAGAGAAGGAGGACCAGACTGTCCCACCAGTTCACCTAGAAAGGCTCAAGCCACAAATACATCCAAATCCACTAATTGTTGCCTTGGCAATGATCCATCACCTTTATTGCCCTTCCAGTTTAGGCTCGAATTCAGATTTTTCTCTCTCCTTGCTCCCTGCCTCCACTTAACAATTCCTTATGTTCACTTAAACGGTATACCACCTAGAAAGGAATGAGTTGGTAAGAAGGCAATAGGACTCTTGGTGAGATTTTCTCCAGGCTATTTCCTGCCCCCAGAGGCTCACTGAAGCATAACTTAGCTTCGTGTATTCATCCAGGCATTTATCCAGCAGAAACTCACAGGTCTTCTTTTGGGAGACACAAACACTAGTCAATCATACAAAAACTTCTCCTCCAGAAAGTTTAATCTTATAGAAGAGCAATGCAAATAATTCATCTTGATGTTTGGAAGAGCTACAAAGTAGGTGGAATAAAGGTTTCTGGAAAATCAGACAAAAATGAAATGTTTGGCAGGTTTTACCCCGAAAGGCTTCATGCAACAACAGCTATTGCAGGTTTGGTATTGATCTACTAGAGTAATTCTGATTGAGAGAAGAGGGTAAACAGAGGCATAGACACAGGAAAAAGCAGGGTATTTGTTAAATATGCATAGTTTAAGACAAGCAGGGGAAGTTAATAGTTCAGACAATATTTTCCTTCTGGATGTACACCTTTTTTCTGGGTGTACAATTTTTCCTTCGGGCAGTACACCACACTTGTATATCAGGCTGAAATCATACAGCACTGAAAGCTGCTGGCAGTTATGTTGAACCATCTAGGAAAGTTTTCTAAAAGTGAAACCCACAGTGAACACTGGAGCTGAGATGAGAGAGAGATTCTATCTAGTATGGACAAATCATGCAAGCACGAGCTTACCCAAAAGCCAAAGGCATCTTTGAACTATTTAGTTACGTGAGTGAATACTTTCCCTTTAAAGGTTAAACTCAGTTAAATTATGCTTTCAGTCAAAAGTAGGTAAAGTCTTAAATAACTGTGCTAAAGACTTGAGAGAAGAGAAGTAGCAATATCAGAGCTGTGCTTCAGAGAAAAAACCCGAAGTAAATGGTGTAAAGAGTAAAACGGTGTTAGAGAAACAGAGACCTGCACCAACTGTTACAGTGTAATTAGAACTATTCATATTCATTCTCTGTGTGTGTGTCTCTCTCCACACACACACACACACACACACACAAAACAAGACTAAAACAAGATTTCAAAGTGATGCCTGACTACTTGCTGTATAATCATTTAGCTTTCTGGAGAAGGCTATATGTCATTGTGATTATTTTGTTGCACATTCTGCTGTTAACGGCATAGCAGTACTCTTAGTCATCCAGGTTCAATTACATGTACATATCTCCAGCCCTCTCTCTCCACCTTGTCCCCAAACATTCAACCTGTTGCCAAGTCTCAACATGACCAGATATAAAACCACTCCTCATTACCACACCCTGCCACCAAGAATGGGACGCTCCCCATTCTTTTCTACCAGGTGTGAAACTTTACAGCAGTAGTCATTTCCTTGGGTTACATAAATAAGGACTAAACGTCTTTTCTAGAAGGTGGATGTAATAGGCTGTGTCGCCTGGAGAAAGCAGTGTGCTTGATAGGAGTACAGCTTAAGGTTGGAGACTTAAAAAGTAAAACAAAAGCAACCGAACGTCAAAGAGAAGTATGAGAAGAGGACGTCAAGATGTACTGACTACTCCCAGTTTTGAGCATGGGGCCTTATCCCTAGAGAACCACTGCTTTAGCCCTATATTTCCTAAGGCTCTCTGTCCACATGCCACCTAGCACAGGCTTCCCCAAGTCCTGGGGGCAAGTGTGCTAGGCTGGTGCTCTACCAGCAAGCTGGTTTCCTCTCAACTCTACTGAATGCCAGCCTAAGAATTCAATTCCTTTTCAGGAGCCCACAAGGTCTTCCACTCCTCATCTCACAAGCTGTGTACCACTTACCACTGCAGACAAAGATAGCTAATTTGGGGAACAAATCGATATTTAGGAAATTAATTGCTGTTATACATGAAATTGTTCTTGAATCTGCAATGCACCGATGAAGAGGAATGCAGTTATCAGATGAAGCCAAGGTAACAAGATACATATTAATGTTCCATTTAGTCATCTTTTAACAAAAAAAAAAGCGTCACCATACCTAAGAAAATATTTTTAACATATTTTTTTCTCAAACTTATAAATCTTGTTCTATAAGAGCTTAAGGCAAGTAACTTTCTGTGTTTCTGTATTTCTTGTTTTAGTCACCAAACTAGAATTTGTGAGAAATTATAGCCAAATTTTAAAAATTTACCTTAAAATGATTATTTGGTCCTGATAATAAACTGAAACTGAACTACTTTGTGTAGAATTTCATTACTCTTAAAAATTAGCAAGGTATTTATTTTCTTGTTGATGCGACCACAGATATGCTTCCACATTTGGCCAAAAGAAATGCCATATCTCTCCTTGTATTTAAGAAGTTACTTGGTAACTTCAGGCTATGATTTTAATGATTCTTGTGATTTCATTTTTTTATTGCTGGCTACAGTCAGATGTCTACAAAAATTACTTAATAATTTGGATGATTTTTATATCTTGTACTTTACAGGCAACCTAAAGCTATTTCTTTGATATTTTGTAGACTTGTTCTCAAGTGGAAGGGAAATAAATAGTCCAAATCTGACCATTCAGATGGATAAAGAGAAGAGGCCTCATAGCCTGAAACAGCATTACTTGAAAATAAGTGCCACACTTTTTAGTGATTTGATCTTTCAATATTAAAAATATAAAATAAGTAATGTTTCAACTGCTTGGATCTGTTACTTAAATGTTAATTTTAATTTTACTTAACTGTTTTGGTAAGGTATTAGTTTCTATAACAGAACTGTTCTTCCGAATGGAGTCTTGGATTAACAGCCCAGCAAATGGAAAGGACACTGGTACAGACAGCTGCTGTCATTCCATTACCCTTAGAGTCCCATTTTCATGAATATGGACAAACATTCCTAGGCAGAAGTTCCTTAACACACATTATCTATCACTAAAAGAATTTTTAAATTGAAACTCAAACCAAGATGAAAGGCTAAAACTTACAAGTGTCTCTAATAGCATATTCCAAAAACACATATTGAAAGAAAACACTTATATATCAATCCAGCAGAAAATGAATAGTTCCTTTAGGGAGATTTTCTTAAATGGCTAAAAAATATATTTATATTCTAGCTACTGGAAGAATAATTTAACTTTAGGTTGGTTACTCTGAGAGTAGAAGCATTTGTAACTCAATTACAGCTCAATAGGTTAAAGAATAGAACTAAACACATGAGGTTGATCTATAAGAGATAATATCAGTTAACTTTGGCATAGAGAGACTAAGCACATATTTTTAAAAAATCTTTCAGAGCACAATAGCCAACAGTTTAACCATACATTTTCTCCAGGATGACCTTCTACCCCCAATAATATAGGAAATTAGACAACGAAAAATGCAATTGGAGATCTTAGTGTTTATATACCAAAGAAGGATTCGCATTGCTCAAGACCAGGGAGTGTGCTCAGGGCTGTTGTACACAGACAGTACAGAGAATCCCAGCTGCAGAGTGCCCCCAAAAACATGTGAAAACCTTAAAATCTTCCCTGTGGCTTGAGCTCACCTTAAACTATCTTGATAACTCCCTCTGCTGAAGGTCTTCTCAGGCATATCATCTTCAGTTGCATCTTTTTCTAATGAACACAGTAAGAGTGACTTTTTAATATACAGAATAAGCAGAACCATGTCCAAATGCAATTACTTACTGTATTTGCTTAGTATTTACTTAGTATAACTGAGGCCAAAAGCTTCTATTAATTTTATTGCCATAAACAAAACTTTAAACTTGTCTAGCACATTCTCACAAAAAATGCAAATTATTTAGCAATATTAAGTGCTTTGAACTGTATAATAACCAATTATGTCTATAGTAGTACATAACAAGAATCATGAAAAAAAAAACAGAAGCTCAATAGAAGCAGCAAAAATTACAGAAGCTTCAGTTTTTTCATTATTTAGAATAACTCCCGTGTGTTAAAAGCACACAACAGGGGCCACTGGTGTGACATAGCCAGCATCCTATGTAGATGCCAGTTTGTGTCCTGGCTGTTTCACTTCCAATCCAGTTCCTTGCTATTGGACTGGGAAAAAGCAGTGGAAAATGGCTCAAGTGCCCAGGTAACAGCAAACCACATGGGATACCCAGATAGAGTTCCTCACTTCAACCTGACACAATCCAGGCAATTGTAGCCAACTGGGGAGTGAACCCAGGATGGCAAATATTTCAATGTCTCTTTATAACTCTGACTTTCAAATAAATAAATAAATCTTGTTTTTTAAAAGCATACAATAGTTCTGTCTAAACTGCCATTGTGAGTTGAGTGAGGGTTGGTTAATTTAGGTCAGGGTAATCACCAAGACTGAAAAGCCACACTGATAAAAAGAAGGTACCCCAAGATGTGAATATGTTTAATTTACATAGTTAATAAAAGTAGAGCTCTAACAGGTATAAGATACACTCTAGGAAGGCTCACTTATTTTCAAAAGGCAAAGGGAGTAGAAGTGAACATTAGAAGACCTTGGTGCTAGTTCTAGGACTTGATCAAAGAAATTAACCTCCTTAGCTTCAGTCCTTTCTATACTATACCTGCCAGGACTGTTGGGTGAACAAACTGGACAATGAGTGTTAGAATGAATGGAAAGCCACAAAGCATTCTATATGTTAACTATTTAATACAATGGCAAAGTGTAATGGAAAAGGCACTTGCTTGTCTCATCCTCTTCATTAAGGACTTTATCGCCTTGAGTTCCTTGACTTTGCAGAGTCACCAGGGTGAAGTAAACACCTTTCCTTTCCAGCAGCTCTTCATGCGTGCCTCTTTCCACTGCTGTGCCATATTCAAATCCAATGATGACATCTGCTGTTCTGATTGTGGATAGGCGGTGTGCAACAGAAATGACTGTATGCCCTTTCTGAGTCTGTAACAACAGTGCGCCATGAAACGAGACTGCAGGACAGAACTGGCACTGACCTTCTGATCATCTCAGAATCCACATGTAACTCAGAATGGAATCTCTAGGTACAGTCTGTGCAGACATTTAAAAAGGCCAAACCATGTTTCTGTGGCTCTAGACCCTGGCACACATTGGCTTGTTCACTACTATCCAGCAAGAGCTAAAAACAGCCCCCTTCCTCCAAAAGTGGGGAGACAATTTTAATTCTACCTTTTAATTTAGTCTTCACAACATTCTGCATTTTACATTTTTATAATTTAAGCAAATTATACTGCCTTTGGCCCATTCATGTGGAGGATTGTGGTCATTCAATATCTTCTAAATGACCAGACTAGATAGCTTGACTCAAGAAGTATCACACAGTCCTCTTCTACCAGAGCTGCCTTTTCTGAAGCACCATGAGTATTTGCACACAGGCCTATGGAATGAACTTAGACTTCACACAAACCTTACTCAGCGCTTCTTGTACCATGGCTTCACTTTCATTGTCCAGGGCCGAGGTGGCCATGTCCAAAAGAAGGATCTTGGGGTTTCGGACGAGGGCTCGAGCAATGGCTACTCTTTGTTTCTGACCACCACTCATCTGGCCTCCTCCTTCACCAACAAGCGTGTCAAATTGCTAGAAAGAAGGAGACACCAGGCATGAAAGAGAATTTGATGGCTCCTGTCAGTTGTCTAGTTCCCATGTCCCAGCTTCTTTCTCTGATATGAACTTCTATAGACAGAACTTTCATAGAGAGAAAAATAAAACCTATTCCCACAGGTGATTGTTTAACTAATATTTGCTAATGGGTTATAAAGCATTGCTTTCTTTTATTCCCAGGCTCTATGGTACATGTGCATGTTCCTGTTAAGCTTCAATGTTAAAGAAAAATTTCAACCAAAATAAAAATTGATCATAGTCTTGAAAATCCATCTTAAGGGTTGAAAGCATGTGTCATACTCCATTTTCTGTAGTTGGACAGTTTAGCAAAGCATATGGACAAAGCCTGTCTTTGTATAGTGAGTATAGATTCTCCTTAGCTTCATTATCATTACTGTGGATAGGCAGTCAGTAATGAGCTTCCCTCACTGCACGGGAATCTAACAGTGAGGAAATGGTAGTCACTTTCATTTTGTGTTGACCCAGATGAACTGAGTATCCAGCACATAAAAGCATGACAGCGAGCTTTTTACACACATTGCATTTAGTCCTCACAGATATCCCATGAGGCAGATATTACTGTTCTCCTCAACTGATGAGTAAAGAAATATTGGGCATAAATGGGCCAAGAAACTTGTGAAGGCCCACAAAGCAGACAGGCAGAGAAGCTGGAGTTTGCACTGAGTCAACCTGATTCTAACTCTAAACTCTCACCTCTGCAATCCTATTCATACAAGTAACCCAGAAGGCTGAATGGGAAGTTTGCAGGATCATCGACTCTGGAGCTATACCACCTGCATAAGAATATTGTGTGTCCGTTTCCTTGCTGTGTATAACCTTGAACAAGTTGTCTGACCTCTCTGAACTTCAGTTCTACATCTGTGGACAGGAATATGAATAGTATCTGCCTGACTGGTAGTTCTGAAGAGTCAATAAATCAATACAATGCGAAGTGCAAAGAACAGGGCCTGGTATGTAGTAAGCCTCATACACAAGTTAACTATTAATAACTCTTGACTTACCAGACCATCAAAAGCAAAATTCATGTATGCTTAGTAATATGGAGTTGGTTCTGTACTTGTATAGAATGAAGGCACATAAGGAGTTGTTTTTGAATATGTAAAGTACACTGCGAAGGTCGCAATATGAGCTGCCTAAGACTAAAGATCATTGACAGCGATAGACATCAGAAAAACATTGCACAAGTCATTGCTATGTGACAAATTAAGCATCTGCTTTAAGACTGCTAAACCAGGAAATAATGAAACTGTATCAATGTCAAAACAAGCTGTTGCTTTTTAACAAGGAAACTTCCATGTTCAGCAGATTTTTATTTATAAACAACATGTTATTAAATGAAAGGGTGACTCATGGTACATTTCCAGGTATGAAACTGAAACATTTCATTAATAATCACTTAAGGGCCTGGCACAGTAGCCTAACAGCGAAAGTCCTTGCCTTGAATGCACTGGGATCCAATTCGGGCCACGGTTCTAATCCCGGCAATCCCGCTTCCCAACCAGCTCCTTGCTCGTGGCCTGGGAAAGCAGTCAATGACGGCCCAAAACCTTGTGACCCTGCACCTGCGTGGCAGACCCAGAAGAAGCTCTGGGATCCTGGCTTCTGATTGGCTCAGCTCCAGCCATTGCAGTCATTTGGGTAGTAAACCATTACATGGAAGATCTTCCTCACTGTCTCTCCTCCTCTCTGTATATCTGCCTTTCCAATAAAAATAAATAAATCCTTTAAAAAAAATAACAATCACTTAGAATGACTTGGTATTCAAATGAAAAAAAAAAATAGGTATTTCTGTCAGCCTATTGTTTCCCCACTAGAAAGCTGGGGTACCTGTGGCAGTTCCATGATGAAGTTGTAGGCATTGGCTTCCTTGGCAGCTTTAATTATGTCTTCCATTGTAGCCCCTTCTCTGCCGTAACGAATATTTTCTGCTATGGTAGTGGAGAACAGAACTGGCTCTTGCTCCACTATCCCAATCTGATCTCTAAGCCACTGAATGTTGAGAGAGCGAATATCATGGCCATCCAAAGTCACCTAGAGAGCACAAAGACAGCATCACATCTCGTGTAATTCTTCAGGGTTCTGAGTGGTAATGGTAGCTGCACTTGATCAATAGAAACAAAAAAAATAGAACCCATCAAGATTGCAACCAAAGCAATTCTTCTTGAAACCTGGTTGTCTAACAACAACTTTAATTGAAATCAAACAGCAGTTGATTGGGGGATAAGTCTGTGTCAAAACACAAATTGCTGTGAAGGTTATTTAAGTTAACACTGTCAGCCCAGGAATGGAAAAGCTTTTCATTCCTCACGAAACAGTACAGTCACAATATTTTGATTATTTTATCTTTTGACTTGCAGCCAAAAGGATTTCAGAAAAATAAATAAAAAACTAGTGACTCCTATCTTGCACACTATATGTTTTGTGAGAAATCTTACTTTCTGGCCAGATTCATCAAATGACACTTTGCTTTCAAAAGAAATTGAAATTGTAAGTGGGAAAATGACTATTAACAAAAATGTAAATATCATACATCAAGAGATATATACATATAGTCAGAGCATAGTTATGGCAAGGAATCCACAACCAATAATGAAGTAGGTACAGACAAGGAAAACTCTTAGGTTTACCATGTCAGTGTAACATTGCATGTATGATAAAGACACCATTGCATTGAAACCATTTAACACAAAGCCAAAGGAGAACATCTGAGGGTATCAGATTTTAATAAACATGACTTTAGGGCTGAAAAGATTATTGGTGTTGGTACCCAACATACCTCAGTTCAAACTGTTGCTTGATCCCTTCCTCAATGAGTGACCAAAACAAGTCCTCTCTCTGATTCTCCTCCTCCTTATTTGAAAAAAATGGGCCTACGAGTCTTTGGGAGAGGGCTCATTGTAAAAACAGGAAACTATAAAGTATCTGATATATCATATGCTATCAGTAAACGGGAATTGTTAATATTATTGTCAAATTTCAAGGAAAAAGACTACATTGAGAAATTATATAAAAATGTTTAAAACTCAACTTCTCAAAGTCATCAAGACCTATTCTCTGTTACCTTCTAACGATATTAACTTTTCTGTACTTACATTTTCACAAAATAAGAGAATGCTAATGATTTTGCAACATCCACAAAAATAACTGGAATAGAGACTTCACTGAGGAGGCAGTAAGATCACCGTGGATTTGTCTGCTGTTTCAGTTACAATACCCAGCACATGAAACAGACTGGTGATAAACCAAGCATCATCACCATGTAGGCACTGTGTCCCGACAATTCATCCAAAAATCACTATGCCAGTGTCAGTACTAGGATAATGTCTGTGTATTCTAGGCCTGTTTGACACAATATCCCCATTTACTCTCTCCTGGCTCCATTTATCGAGAAGGTCCTAGAGGATACACACCATGCCTTCTGAAGGGTCGTAGAACCGCTGAATGAGCTGCAGTGCCGTGCTCTTCCCAGTGCCACTAGGCCCTACCACAGCTGTCATCTCCCCTGGCTTAATCACCATGCTGAGGTTCTTTAAAATCTGAGGAGGAAAGAAACCAGCAGAGTTCAGATAGCCTCTGTGTACTAAAGTCAATCCTCAAGCTGCAAGCCAGAGTGCCTGGTGTGTGAGCGCATGTGAATTTACCAGTGGTTCCAAAGCTATAGCCATTAATTCCCATAAGCAAAAGGAAACAGAACTGGGAAGACGAAAACTCAGTGTATTACCTAACAGCTGTGGCCAAAACTAAATTGCAAACCTTACAAATTATGGTCCAAGATCTACTCTAAAACTGCTAACGTATAAGGCTGCCGCAAGGAAACTACCCCAATTATATTGAGTACTACTTTGTGATTTATATTTTACTAAGTACTTTTACATACATCATGAATTTGGTGCTTAGGTGCACTTGTATTATAAACTACTAAAAATATTTTGGATATGTAATCAGAATATATATTTATATATTTGTATATATTTAAATGTACAGGTTAAATGGGTATACATCTATATACTTGTAGTATGTATTCAGAGCTATGTATTTACATATTTATATGACATCAATATATATAATGTAGATAAATATCTAGACATCTACATATAATGTTATAGCTACTAAAATATTTTGAATATTCTATAACACATATACCACGCACACAAATGAAGTTACTCCAAAAGATTTGTGAAAGAAACGGAATTTCAGGTGGATATTAGCCTAGCAGCTGACAGCTATGGTGGTGCCCATGTCCCACACTGGAGTAACTGGGTTTAGTTCCTGACTCTGGCTCCTGCTTCCTGCTAATGCAGTTCCTGTGAAGCAGCAATGATGACTCAAGTAATTAGGTTCCTACCACCCATGGACTTCCTGGATTCTTGTTTGTTACTGGCCCTGATAAGGTTGTTGTGGGTATTTAGGAAAAGGAAGTAGTGAATGAATGCTCTCTCTCTTTCTCTCTCAAACTAAAAAAAAAAAAAAAAAAAAAAAAAAAAAGAGGCGATTGTTGGCATTGTGGCATGATGAGTATTATTTTAGTATCTCAAATGGGAGTCAGTTCAAGTCCTGGCTGCTCTGCTGCCAATTCAACTTCCTGCTAATGTATCCAGGAAAAACAGTGGATGATGGCTTAAGTTCTTGGGTCCCTGCATGCACATGGGATACCCATGGGATACTCTGGTCCTGGCTTTAGCCTGGCCCAAGAATGGTCATTACAGCCATTTGGGGAGTGAACCAGCAGATGGAAGATTTGTTTTTTCTCTGTCTACCATTCCTCTCTGTAACTCTGCTTTTCAGACGAGATCGGGCACGTTCAGGGTTGTATGGCCATAGACATAACTCTGCTTTTCAAGTAAATAAAGCAAATGTTTTTTTAAAATATGAATTAGAATGTAAGTTTATTTTGGTACAAAAGTTTTGAAAATCATATGTGATATTTTCACAATACATATTTTCTATGAACTTTTCGAAGAAGTCCATATCTAATATTTACCTTGTTTCTCTCTGTGAGTGCTTACGTGTGTGTGTGTGTGTGTGTGTGTGTGCACATGCCCCTACATTGTAGGTGAGATTGAGTTCTGTGGGGATAACAAAAACGTTGTTAATAAAATGTGGCTGGAGATTCTCAGTTTCAAATGAAGAGTAAATCTCACTTCAAAGCCATCCATATGGATTGTGGTGGTGATAGATCATAATTTTCCTGTAGAGCAAATTTTCTTTGAAGGTATTTGCTCTATAAACACAAGAAAACAATAAATTTCCATAATCATGTCCCATGGACAATTATCTAACAAGAAACATAGCCATTACTCTGTTCCCTTCCTACAGGAACTGAGCCTGTAACCTTGGTGAACCAGCAGATGAGCTTCCTGCTCAGTGTGCTCACCTCCTACAGGCCCTCAGGAGTCTGACTGCCTTGCAGAATGTTTGGTGTGAGACTGTAATGACAGGATCCATCACTCCTTTCAATAGGACACCCTACAGTTGACGCAGTCTGAGTATGCTGCTGGACAATGTTCCAACAAGAAGTATTTGTATAGGGTGGTTCTGACAGAGGAATGTGGTGTCCTCTAAGATGACTCAACAACTGTCATAAACACATGTTTCTCTTCCCTCTCCCAAGAACAGGGTCAGGTTTCAGAAGGGGAGATATCTTTGGCTTGGAAAATGACTCTCCCCCACACCATAAAAAAAACATGTCCACTGCTCCCGGCAAAAAGGACTGGTACTCACCTTCACTTCTGGTCTAGAAGGATAGTGGAAGGTCACATTATGGAATTCAATTTCACCCTTGATTCTGTCTAGTTTGTAACCATCTTCTGACATGCAGTCAATGATGGGTTTCTAGAAAGAATAGAAAAGGGATGTGCCAACAGCAGGTGTTATACCAGTTATTGTCCATCTCAGCTCAAATTTATTAACATAAGAGAACAAAAAACAAGCAAAATACTACAGAGATATGCTACAGACAAGTTGCTTCCACATTAAATAATTACTAATAAGAATGAATTATCACTACTATGTATTGAGATATTGCAATATATTATGAATACTGGTATATATGAAATTATAACTTACTGTAGTCAACTAATTCTTTAATGACAATTATTTATTATTACATAGCATAGAAATATCATTTCATGTATAATATCCCTACAACATATAGTAATATACTATGATAGATACATAATACATAAATAATAATACCTTATTATTTTGGTATTACACTCTTAAGATATTATAATGGAGACAGTTTACAAGGTGTTTTAGTGTGCTTTTATAATTTATGTACTTGACATCACAACTTAACGAGACAGGTGTTATAACCATTTCTCAGTTGATGAAGTGAAGGAGTCTCAAAGAGTTTAACTTTCTTGCCTAACACTACACTACTAGCCACCAGGCTGGGGTGATGCTGAGCATCCATTTTAGATGCTGATTAAAACTGAAGGCCCTTGGGGCCTGGCGGCGTGGCCTAGCAGCTAAAGTCCTTGCCTTGAACGCCCCGGGATCCCATATGGGCGCCGGTTCTAATCCCGGCAGCTCCGCTTCCCATCCAGCTCCCTGCTTGTGGCCTGGGAAAGCAGTTGAGGACAGCCCAATGCATTGGGACACTGCACCCGCGTGGGAGACCCGGAAGAGGTTCCAGGTTCCCGGCATCGGATCGGCGCGCACCGGCCCGTTGCGGCTCACTTGGGGAGTGAATCATCGGACGGAAGATCTTCCTCTCTGTCTCTTCTCCTCTCTGTATATCTGGCTGTAATAAAATGAATAAATCTTAAAAAAAAAAAAAACTGAAGGCCCTCGTTATGTCTTCATATACTACTAATTGACACAACAACTTTCTACCACGTTGTTAGTAGCCAGCCTTAGGTAGAACATCACCATTCTGGCTAATCATAGTGAAGGCTGCCTCCTACTACCAGAACTCCAGGGCCTGCGCTTTCCTGCATCTACAGCTGCTGATAGAAATCAATCGCCACAGTTCTCTCAAGGAGTATAATTTAATGTGTTTTCTTCTTTGGTCTTTAATAAAGATGATAAAAGTGTTGAGGGCCTTTTGGACTTATTATCTCATTTGCCCGTATAACAATCATAAGAATGATAGATACACAAGAGCTCAGCACTTCGATGCAGTTTTCAGCATCTCTCTGCACCCCCATGTACGTATGTAACCAAAACATAAAGCATATGGAGCAATTTGTAGATTCCTTAGGCAGGCAGGCTGTAGTCACTTACACTTCAGGGACTCTCAAAGTACCTTGAGATGCCCAGGGCTTTTACCCCAGTCCGGGGCATGTTTACTGAGAGGAAGAACAACATGCTGCCATCTGCCTTTTGGCCTTTCTGTTCGCAGAATTTTGACTCTTCAGGGTGCTGTGAAGAGATTCACCAGGTAGATACTAGCCTTCCTAACAAGATCCTTGACAAGGTAATGGAGACTTTCAGCCACAGACAAGGCAATCCAGTTTTTTAATTGTGGTCCTAAAGTTTTATGTAAACTGGTTCCTTTCCATTAGTCCAACTTTTTCTCTTGTTCACATAATTCAAATACAATGGACTTTCTAATTCTTGATGCAACTAGGCCCTTTCAAATCTTACCCCAAATACCAACACCTCCCTGTCCAGTTGCTACCATTTAAACCTATTTTGCTTCCTTCATTGCAGTCAGCTACTACCTAAAATTGTCTCATTTTGCTTTCTTACGTTCTGTTGGCTAGTCTGAGTTTGAGAGCAGGGGCTTTATTTGTTCTAGTTCACTGTTATGTTTCCAGCTTCAGACAGCTTTTTGTATGTATTGCCAATGCGAGGGCATCACAATTATTCCTTACAAGACTGGATGTTGTTTGTTCTCCCAGAGTTTCATATGTTGCATTTTTAGTTCTCAGGGTGGCAGTGATGGGAGATGGTGTGGACCTTAAAGTGGTGGGGCCTAGTGGGAAGTTCCTAGGACATTAACAGTGCTGCCTTCAGAAAGAATTGAGATGCTTGTCTTAGGATTCTGGTTTGTTCCTTTAAGAGGATGGTTAAAAACCTGGGTCATTCCTTCTCAGTCTCACTCTATCTTCCCTTTCCAAACTTTTATCCTTCCCACTATGTGTGCTGAGCCACCTGCTGTGAGGCCTCATGCCATGCTGTTATGACTTTCAGCTTCCAAAATTGCGAGTTACATAAACATATTCTCTTTATAAACTGAACCTGCCTCTGGTGTTTTGTTATGAATGGCAAACAGACTAACACATTTCTCATATATTTTTTTTACACTGAGAGTAAATTCCTCAAGAGTTTATTCCCCCTCCCTCAACCCAACCTGTTCCACTGGTAACCTTTATTTTGGGTTTTAACATACCCTGTCTATGGTCTCAAAAATGCTGGAGGCTGCTGCACGCCCGGCAGCAAAGGCTTCCAAACACGGAGAGACATTGCCAAGATTTAAAGCTCCAACTATGACACTGAGGAAAATCTGAAACAAAAAGAGAAAGACACTGTTTGCTTGCATTCTTGCGCTTGTGCTAATAAAGCTCACCACATTTGGGCCAACCATGACAACTCAGAGATTTCTTTCAAAAATACACCTCAAAAGCTGGAAATTCGATAGTTCTGCCTGTTCCAAACACGGGAGCAGCTTTTGATTAAAAAGCCAATTTTTCAAGGGTATTATTTAAAATATGTTGTTTTTTACTGAACCTCATTCTTGTACGAAGCAGAATAAGTGAGTTTTTTTTAAAGATGACTTTAATTTAAAGGCAGAATTACAGAGATAAGGAGAGACAGAGAGAGAACTCCTCCATTCTATGGTTTACTACCCAGATGGCCACAATGGCTGAAGCTGAACCAATCCAAAGCCAGAAGCTTGGAGCTTTTTTAGGGAGTCTCCCACTTGGATACAAGATCTCAAAGGCATGACCAAATTCTGCTGCTTTCTAAGGCCATAAACAGTGACCTGGATCATAAGTGGAGCAGCCAGGATACAAACTGGCATTCTTTTGAGATGCTGGTGTCGGAGCCTATGCATCAACCTTCAGAAATTTGTTTCGAAATTATTAAAAATTCCAGGCAATGCAGCATAAGGACAAATTAGCTTAGGATAGTAACCATTTGATTCATTGTCTCATAAAGAGCCTTATAGTAATTTTATAATTAAAGAGTCAGCTAAATAATAAATTCACTTAAGTCAGCTTGATTGTCCAGAAGGTGTGAACATACATTACTGATCTGCTACTTCTCTATTGCTGTTACTAGAATAACTACTGCCACAGTTACTACTGCACTACTATTACACAACTATTAACAAGAGTAATAACAAGAAAGTAGGTTTCTAAGTGCTTCATCTGTATTATCTCACTTAACCCATAGCAAAACAGGAATGAGACAGGTGTGGAGGTTTCTAAGTTGCCCTTGGTCACAACATGCATAGAGCAGTAGAGCAGTATTTGAATGCAGACTGTTGACAGTCATTCTGTATAGGCTCTTCAGGTGCTGGTGGCACACAGGTAGAATGATCAATTTCCTTTAGAGAGCTCAGGACACCATCGTTTGATTCACCAACACAGCCAATTCATTCCCCTGGGGGGAAGTGACCTGATCCTGACCAGAAATTGCTACCAAAGAGCAAATTACTACCCAGGTGCCTCTCCACTCTGATTCCTCTTTGGATCAGGAGTGGCTAGACTATGGAGAGACTCAGAGTTTGCATTCCACACAGTAGGATACTAACAATGCCACTGTTAGTCCATGTAGGTATGGGCTAGCTCATTCATGTCTTCCCCCTCTAAGCCCCCAGCTAAGGGACCTGGTGCAATAACCTAGTGACTAAAGTCCTTGCCTTGCATGCACTGGGATCCCATATGGGTGCCAGTTCGTGCCCTGGTTGCTCCACTTCCCATCCAGCTCCCTGCTTGTAACCTGGGGAAGCAGTTGAGGATGTCCCATAACATTGGGACCCTGTATCTACACAGGAGACCTGGAAGAAGGTCCTGGCTCCTGGTTCCTGGCTTTGGATCAGCTCAGCTCTGGTTGTTGTAGCCACTTGGGGACTGAACAAAGATCCTCTCTCTGTCTCTCTCCTCTCTGTAAATTTGACTTACCAATTTTAAAAAGTCCCAGCTAAGAATGGGGAGGATTATTCTTCCTTTATCTGCCTATCTTGTTCTTTCCCTCAGTTATAACAGGTGGTTCTCAAATAGGCAGGTTACTTAAAGCTTTGAAACTTCATTTGTGGGCCCGGTGGCATGGCCTAGCTGCTAAAGTCCTCGCTTGAACGCCCCGGGATCCCATATGGCCGCCGGTTCTAATCCCAGCAGCTTCACTTCCCATCCAGCTCCCTGCTTGTGGCCTGGGAAAGCAGTCAATGACGGCCCAATGCATTGGGACCCTGTACCCGTGTGGGAGACCTGGAAGAAGTTCCTGGTTCCCAGCTTTGGATCGGCGCGCACCGGCCGTTGCGGCTCACTTGGGGAGTGAATCATCGGACGGAAGATCTTCCTCTCTCTCTCTCCTCCTCTCTGTATATCTGACTTTGTAATAAAATAAATAAATCTTTTTTAAAAAAAAACTTCATTTGTTTCTCTATCTGTAACACAGGGATAATGGTAGCATAGACTTCATAGGACTCTTTTTGAGGATCAAATGAGATGCTGTGCAGACGATGATTAGTCCAGCACTAGTCATGTAAAGAATAGCAGAGATGACAATAACAAGGAAAGGTTCAAAGGCCCACACATAGGACATTGGAAGATAAGTAGAGAGGGCAGTTTTCTGATGGTCTAATCTGATTTAAGACCACAGTCCTGGGGCCAGCACCATGGTGTAGAAGTTAATTGCTGCCTGCTGCCCTGGCATCCCATATGAGTGTTGGTTCATATTCTGTTTCCAATACAGTTTCCTGCTTATTGCCTGGGAAAGCAGAGGAGGATTGTCTAAGTCCTTGGGCCCCTGTACCTGCATGGGAGACCCGGTAGAAGTTCCTGGCTCCTAGGACCAACCTAGCTCCAGCCATTGTGACCTCCCTACCTCAGCAAAGAAGCCCTTCTACATGTCCTAGATCTGGGGCTGGCAGACATTTCCTGTACAGGACCAAATAGGTGCTAGTTAATCTTCTTTGGCCACAGGACTTCCGAAGTAATTACTTACCTCTGCCATGCAGTCCCAAAGCAGCCATAAGCAACAAGCAAATAAATTATTGTGGCTATGTCAAACCAAACATTAATGAAATGGGTAATGGGTTGGATTTGGTCTGTGGGATATAGTTTTCTGACTCTTGGCCAGGAGTCTAGATCGACTTACTGGAGTCCTAAATTGAGGTTGGGAGCAAAGCCTTAGTCAGTCTGTCTATATAAGCTATTGTATTATGCAAATTCCTCTCTGGAGGTTACTGGGGGCAGAAGTAAAGGAGAAAGGACAGATGTATGGGTCAAAACGTCACAGTAGCCAGCACATATGCAAATAGACCAGCATTTTTCATGCTGGATGTAACACTCATTAGTCTTGTGGACAACTACATGAGACCAACATAGGAAGAAAGACTGCTATAGCGCCTGAAGTCATAGAGACCTGAGTTTAAACACCACTCATTGGCACTTGGCACCTGTTTCTCAACCTCTATTCATGTTTTGATGTGGTAATATAATGATACCAATTAGCAAATGAAGATGTGATCATTACACATGATAATGAGATTAAGCATCTCAGTGCTCAATACTTTGCATGCAATGGATGAATGTTACTTTCTATTATTGTGATTATTGTATTAGTCAATCATAAAGTTAAGAGGTGCATGAGAGAACTGTCTTCTGTGCCACTTAGGTACCCATCATCTTTTGGTAACAGAATTTGGAATACAATTTTTGACTCGGCACAAGTAATACTAATTTCAGTCATTAACATGAACCACTTACCATGCATGTCCAGTTACCATGTAGCCAGTAATTATTATGTACCTCACACAATCTGCTAGATTTACCTGTTTATTTGACTGGTGGATTAAAACTCAACTAAGCTACGCATACTCAAGCTTCATATTTGCTGCTGCTAAGTAAGGTAAAAACGTGTGTGTGTGTGTGTGAGAGAGAGACAGAGACAGAGACAGAGAGACAGAGACAGAGACAGAGAGACAGAGAGACCGAGAGAATACAATGGGAAAATGTCTGTTGTTTCCCAAAACAAACATTTCTTAAGGTAGTATAAGGCATATAAGCTAGGGTTAGTAACAGAGGTAAGGGTTAAGATGCTAAAGACACGTGGACTGCTTTTTGTAGAAAGTCTACAGAAAGGACATACCCAAGAAGTGGCAGTTGAAAGAATGAATTATTTACAAGAGTTGGAAACTATATTTATAAATTTCTAAGAAGATGTAATGCAACCCACAATTCAACTGGCAGGAAATTGAAAGATGACAATCATAAAATTGGATTTTTTGTAGAGAGTTGCTAAGCGGCTTTTTATGCAGTATGCTCCCAATTGGAATTGTGCGTTATTTAATTTTCACTTTACCAATTCATTCTTCTCTCTGAATGATTATTTGTGCATTTTTCTATCCTCTCCTTGTAGGGATGAACTAAGGAAACAACAGCTTTTCTCAAATCATTTCTTCTGCAAGCTGGGTCCAATGTCAACTACTACTATCCCCAGCTTGATAACTGTCAAAAGTTCTTAGGTATAATTGGATTAATAAAGCCAAGGAACTTTATCATCAGATTACAGACCTGCAGTATTTTCAGTGACTTTTTCAAAATGTGAAACAATATCTAAGTTATAAAGAATGTATCTTAATTATAACAAGAGTAACACTTTTCATGCTTTCCTTAAAGTTCACAAAAACACTTTCACATGCATTATCATGTTTAAAATTTTAAAGCACAGAGATACATAAGCTGTTTTTGCTGAAAAGCAAATTACATTTTTAAAAAGTTGTTTTAATGCACCATTATGTTCTTAATGAAATGGAGTTAGTGGATTGGAACAACTGTGGCTTGAACACTGGCAATCATGTCTGCAGATCAATACAGCATTCAGCTTTCCCCCAGAAATGTGCTGTATTACAGCAATAGAGCTAGAATTGTAAGTTTTCTGCTGGTAAAAATCTAGAAATTTTTATGTTTTTTTGTTGTCTAATTGGTGATTGTTCCATTCGAAATCCTGAGCCTAAATATTTTATTTAGGAGTCGTTTGTGAAATTACTTTTCATTTTCCTCTAAGACCCAAAGAAAACAAAATTTCATTTTTTACTTCCTAGGTTTTGTGGAGCTTGCAGTCTGAAATAAAGAAGTTTGGAGAGCATAAATAATTGCAAATGTTCCATATCATGCAAGTCCTTTGAAGGAAGATTACAAATGCTGCAAAAGAGAATAAAACATTAGGTGATCCTGAAAGGCCTGCCTGGGAAAGTGTCATTCAACAGAGAATTCAAACACTGAGTGCAGCTGTCATGCCAGGGACATTACACTATGAGGAGGAAAGGCCTTGGGAGAAGAAGCAAGATGAGACGCTTTCCTTGACCCCAGTAACATCTAATTCCTCTCCTGCTGCTGTTAAGCTTCCCTGTATCTTACTACAAAGCCTATGTCACTGTTTGCCATTACGCGTTGACATGATTGCTTCATATTTGATTGTCTTCCCCAGGAAACTATGAGTTTCCTCAATAGGCAAATATATATATATATATTCTTGGCTCACTACTGAAACCCCTGCAATTGGTGTGGATCTGCAACCCAGTTGAAGCTCAATAACCACTTAGCAAATGAGTAACCAAAACGACACTGAAAGCGGTCATGTCATTAGCTGTGGTTTGGCACAGACTAAATGAATAATAAAGTAGGTTGAGGATATTATTGACTTGGGTTTTAATCATTATGTCTCACAAACACCTACAGGGCACATGCCTTGTACAATTATGAAACTCAATTATATGAGCTGTTAAATTTTAGCTAAGAGATTATGGACATTACATATTAAGAATACATCATCTTACCAATTCAGTCAGAAAATCATCATTTTATAGTTATACAATCTTCACTTCATTAGCACTCACCAAATTGTTGGTCTCATTAGTTCAGAAGTTCAGTATCCCTTTATCATAAAATGCACATGCATTGCTTGTTTCTACCAATGGAAGCAATCCTATCATTGATGCCTTCCTCTTTCAACACTAATGGACTGAACAATGTGTCTATCCTTGGACTTTTTTGAGGTACTGTCACTAATTATTCTGACAGCTGGAAATGTCACAAGACCAAAGTACCTGGACAAGGGCTCCAGGTGAATATTCTCCTTCATCCAGGACGAGCTTTGAGCCGTACCAGAAAGCCAGTGCGTAACAGAGGAAGATGAGACACCACATGTATCCAGTAAAGAAGCCCATCACTATGCCTTTCCTAATCCCCCATTGTTGCGCAAATATAAGATTTTTCTCATACCTATAAAGAGAAAATGTTTGAGTCCATGGTAGCAACAGCCATAACTTAATTTATAATATTCCAAATACACCACAATGCAACAGCTACATTCAATGACAGTGAGATCACCTCTGCTTTAAGAACAGAAATCTAAGGTACTGTCTGTGTAATTACTTAATGGTTACTTGAACATGGCAACAAAACATGTTTGATTTGGTTGATTGTTACATGGATGAAAAACACTAGGCTAGGCTTTGTCTCCAGAGAAAGGCATGTTTGGACATGAGGTATCTAGCACAAGTTGTTTTTGAATAGTTTCCTTGATTCCCTCGATGTGTTTTTCTAATAGAAAATAATATTGTTGGCTCCAGTCATACAAGTCAGATTCCTTGAGTGTTTCCACTTCTCAGGGCTGGAGTTGGTTAGCACTAGCACACCTGCACACACTACACATTGGCCCTGTGGCCAAGATGCTGTGTGACAACCTTTCTGGTCAGCTACACAGCCATGGGACACAAACAACTGAAACTAAATTTAAATTCAGCCTGAGAAACAGACTTCAGTAACTTGATGATTTAGTGATGAATGATGGGCACTGTCTGACAACTCAACTGTTCTGAAACTACTTTCCTATATCTCAAAAACTAAAATCATGGGGAAATTTAATAGTTCACAGAACACAAACTAAAGATGTGTGCTAAGTTTGACATCTTAAAAACACATTGCCCATTTTATTAACAACAAAAAATAACCTTTCTAATCATAGAGGAAATACAAGAACTAAAATAACTGAACGGTGGGTACAAAAGAAGACATTATAAATTATAGATCCTATCTCTTCCTTAATGAGTTTGGTGGAAATTGAGAATGACATGACATTATTATATTTATATTACATAAAATAAGAGTTTCTATCCAGTGGGTGGTTATCCTATAAAATCAACACGTAGCACATGCCAAAAACTCAATAAATATTAGATAAATAAACAAGATAATATTCTGACGGGGTTTTTTTTGCCACAGGAGCTCTTACTTTCAGTAAGAACTAGCCTCTAGAACAATGGCCTATAATATATTGTTAATAAATTACATTTGATTAATTGAAAAGCTTATCAAATGTACCAAGAGGAGATACCAATTCAGTAGATAAATTTGACTGTTAAAACTTCCTCTCCTTTTATGATAGCTTCTCTTAATATATAAAAATGATGTTGGTTTTTATAGGCTGATGTTTAAATCCTCAAACGTTATATAATTTGTTTATTGCAGTCAGCAGATATTTTTCTTGGTAAAAATAAAATCTTTATTGTTTTTAAGTAATCTGAAAGGAGAAAAATTTAATTTATTCCTTTCTAATTTAACTGCCTTTTATTTATTTCTCTTTCTAATTGCTCTGTTAAAAACTTCCAGTAGTATATATTTTTTTAAAAAAGTGGTGGAGCTGGCATTTTGGCATAGCATATAAAGCTACCTATAACACCGGCATCCTGTAAGGGCACCGGTTTGAGACCTGGCTGCTCCACTTTCAGTTCAGTTCCTTGCTAATACATCTGGGAAAACAGAAAAGACAGCACCTCCAGCCACATGGGAGATTGAGATGAAGCTTTGGGCTCCTGTCCGACACAGTCCCAGCCATTGCAGCCATATGAGGGCATTGTTGTTTAAATTTTCTTTTTCTTGCCTAACTTTGACATGAAGCTAATGCTGGCTTTATAAAATAATTTTGAAGTACTATTTCCTCTAATTTCTGAAAAACTTTGAGAAGGACTAGCCCTCCTTAATGTTTGCTAGACTCCAACAACATTTTAACAGAAGAATTTTTATTACTGATTCCTTATTTATATTTGATCTGCCCACTTATTCTATTACATCATCATTCAGCCTTTGGCTGTTTTGCATTTCTAGGAATTTATTCATTTCTTCTAAGTTATCCAGATTGTCTTGGCATAATGATTATGGCAGTCTCTTATGAGTCTTTGTATCTCAGTGGTATTATTTATAACCTTTCATGCAGGCGTTTCTTAATTGGCAGAAAACAGCATTACACATACTATCACATTCTGAGATAAATATCTAACCTAAACTGGCTTTCTGTAATCACCAGTTGTAACACCTTCAAAAACACATAGTCAAAGGCTTGGGGCTACCACCAATGCTTTGACTAATCTAAATCACTGGTTTTGCAAACTTTTGAGCAAATGGTACCTCAGAGTATTGTAGACCAACATACATCTACCATTTGCACAAAATAAGGAAAATTCAGGGTATTGTGCAGATTCACAATCCAAGAAAGTGACAATGAACCAACCTTTCAACTTCTTTTTTCTCACCACCAAAAGCAGCCACTGTCCGCATAGATGAAATGACCTCATCAGCCACAGACCCTGCCTTGGCATAGGCCTTCAGTTCAAGGTCTGTAAATTTAGACACACTCTAAAATCCAAAAGAAGAAAGAAAAACCAATTTGTTATTCAGTGATTTACATATATTAAGAAACATCTGATAACTGGTCCTGAATCTTACACTATGGCACTTAGAACAAAACGATACAAAACCCACTGATGACTTCTAATGTTACACATGTGTGTCCAACTCTCCTTACTGTGTATGCCCCATCTTAGAATCCAACCTAGCAAAACTGCTTGCATCGTTTTATAGAAACAAACATGCACAGATCTGAATAAACACAAGAAAAAATCAAGTACAGAGCTAGAATATTCCAAATCCGTGACACATTTACATAAAGTTAGAATATGGGCACAAAAATGAAAAATAAAGAAAATGAGAAATCTGTTTTAAAAGAGTTAACTGGGTGATGTGTTCGGTTTTTAGCATATCAAGGCTTGATTCATTTGAGCTTGCATATTAACTTACCACAGGTTTGAAGAAAGAGTTAAATGTACTGACGTGTGGGAGTAGAGAAGCTGAATACAATGTTGACAGAGACTCTGAATTCCCTTTGTGAAGTTAAAGGATTCTGAGATAGAGCTGGATGCATCCTTATTTCCCATGAATATGATTTACTACTGTAAAATTACTAAGCAAACATCAAAGTAGTCATGATTGTGTTGACTGAATGTACTCAGAAAAAGAAATTGAGGATTCATATATACGACTCTTTTTTCCCTGGAGAGAAGTAAAATGACCCCCTTACCAAACCTATGATAGCTGCTCCAAATCCAATAAGAGGACTGACAGAGATAATAACCAAGGTCAGTTTCCAACCTCTGTAAAATCCCAACAGGAAGCCAAACACTGCTGAGGTCATGCGCTGAATGAAGATGGCTAGTTGGTCAGCGATGGCGTCATTGATTTTATTGATATCACTAGAAATGAGAAAGACAAGGATCACGGAAACTGAACTTAGTCAATTAAAATGTTTTGCTGAAAATTCTCATTCTTTCCCTTCTAAACCACCTCCTTATCTCTATTACTCTCAAGTAGCAGATCAGCCTCTCCCATCTTGGATATTTTTCTGCACTTTGGAATACCATCAGCATGTCATCAGAATGACATCCTCATAGCCAACTAAGTTTGTCCTTAACTCAGGTGACTCAACTTAGGTCAAAGTAAATGTTGACGAAGACCTCTACAGGGATCTTATTTCTCTTTCCTAGGTCTGTCCTGAAGCACCCCTCTTTGCGAATGTTAAATCTTTCTTTCTAGTCACATTACACCTCATCCACAAGCCTTGTGTAACCTTCCCCTCCACCCAGGAGGAATACAGCTGTGAAGATCACAGATGCTCTAAATGTGAAATCAAGCTCTTCAGTAAATTACTTCAGCATTTTGTGTCTTAACTTCCTCGTACATTATGAACATAGTAACACAACTTGTGCCTCCCCAATATCCCAGGCAGAAATGAGGACTAAATTAGGTAATATATGTAAGGCTTCTAGAATAGTTGTCACCAAGTATTAAGCAATCAGTATGCATTATCTTAGATTATTTACTTGTTTGCTCTTCTTATCCCTCCTGCTAGATTACAGATTCCTTAAGAGCAGGAATAAAAAATAGTGGCTTCTGAATTTTAACTGGATATACTTATGTTAAATTCATATGCCTGAGAACATTCCTTTATTTTCTTGTCTAGAAGGAACAAAGAGGACTTGGGCTTTAATTGAAAGAAAGCTCCTAAGACATTATCCAGGACTAAGACTACCTAATTTTAGCAAGGTGAAACATCTATTCCAGGTTCCATCACGTGGAATCTGGAGCAGGTGCTGGGGCCAGGGGTCTTCTGTCTGCTTTATTTTCACCTTAATCTTTCTTCAATCAGACTTCACTGTTCAGTTAAATAACCTTCAACTATTTCTAACCACTCAGGGCTCACTCAGATTCTCCAGTGGACTATTAATGCCTTAAAACATTTTGGTATAAATTAGATTTAAATCCAATGTCTTAGTTTGACTCTTTCTCAAAGCATAATTAGAGATTGTGTTTATTTTTGCTTGCAGAAACTGACTCCACAGAAATGTAAGATAAATATTTCCAACTGGGTTGATTTCCTTACCTATGTACAGATTGTGATATTCTCCAATTTTTCCCTTTGAAGACAAATGCTCCTACTTCTTTAATCTCATTCCTATAACGATTCATTTTTAACATTGAACCCAAGAGTTTACAAACTAAACTGCAGCATTTCATCTTTAATGTTAGTGTTGCTAAGGAAAAAACTGTGATACCTTTGAAAGCCCAGCTTAAGGGACAAATATGTGTCAAAAAGGAAAATATTTTAAAGTTATAATTTGATATAAAAATAAGTTTCACTGCATTCTTTAAAAACACACGTGAAAGCATTTCTCTCCCAGTTACTTACTCAGAGAATCTTGTATTCAATTCTCCCACTGAATAGCAGTCAAACCATCCTATTTCCATTCTCATTATCTTCCTAAAGTAAAATTTTCTCATTTTTTGTATCTGATGAGCTGCAGCAAGTACCCAGAAGCATATCTGGAAAGGGACAAAGGGATGTCTAACTTTGTGATCTTACAGGTTATTGTTTAACTTTTTTTTTTTTCAGAAGAAATATTTTCAATGTCACAATGGAAAACAATGGAGAAATCACTCATAATAAAACCTTTTCTGAGGATTCAGGTATGTGTGCAGATAACAGATTATAAGAGTCAAGGTAGACAGAATGGCATCAGACAGGACAACCAAAAATGGGTCGGCTCCAGCTCTGACATTTAACAGAGCTCCAACTTTGGGACTTGGGTTATCATGGTTCCCTGGCTATGGACAAAATTAGGTTCACACCATCAAAAACACTATTGCTTTTAAGTCAGTACTTTTAGATATCACTTTTGAGTGACGTTTTATCTTGAGAAGACTGTAAGCATTTATGCATAGTTTTCAGATGAGAATTGTCAGGAAATATCTGAAAAATTACTCCTCTGTTGATAAATTTCCCTTAACTACAAAAAGTGAGCTATCATGAAAACTCCCAGTGTCAGAATGGGAAAATGGTTTTATTTCTCCTTTTAAGTGACACTACTTGGAATTCTCGAATAAATAAGGAGAATGGTCATCATTATTTTTCTACAGAAAAAGACATCAGTTAAAACAGTTTACTTCCCTAATAAGAGTTAAGTAATCCTTAGCCCTGCTCTCACTTCAGTCTAGAATGTGCTCTAGATTTAGATTTACAGAATTTGGGTTGGGAGGCAATTTGTTGAGACTTAAGCAATAAAAGAGAAAATACATTTTTCTTCCCTCCACCTCTCCATACACAGTGTGTTCTTCAGGATACTCACCCTCCCTGGTAAACATCTCAACTATCCATTTTTGGGATCAACAGAGATGCTGAAGTGGAAGAAGGCAGTGAGGGATGGGACATTCCAACTGAGACACTATACTACATTTCTCTGGACACCTGCCAGAATTCTCTTCAGCTGTCCTAGAAGAATCCTTCCCCATTCTCAAGTCCTCCCAAAATAGAACTGCAAGTCTTAGGCCTTCGAATGGCTGAAAAACTAACATGCATTCCATTTTCATGTCTTAAAGCCCAGATCTTGACCGTAAATAACATAAAGGCACTACTAACTTGAATATATCCCGCGATAAATACTGTGAGACCAATCCCAGCGTAGTAACTGGCAAACCTGATCATTTCACTTTCAATGTCCAGAAACCTTCAAAATCAGGGGGGAAAATAAACAGAAAAAAATGTTAAGACTTACAAGTGAAATATCCCACAGATGACATTTGTACATACAGGGGACTCTAAGGGAAATGAGCCAATCCCAAAAGGTTAAATACCACATGTTTGCCTTAATTTAAGATGACACGATGTTATGTATAACATGTTATGTTAGGTTTGTTATATGTTGTGTATAAACTAAAATTGAAATGTCAATGAGGTGGTCACAGAAGGTGGCTGAGAACTCGCATTTACTTTTACCATATTGGTTACTCATTACTATGTCAATTAATTCCATAATGATGCAAATTTTTGCTGATGGTATGTTGGAGCTTTTAATTGATCGGGATGATACTCTGCTGGCTCTGTCTTCAGACCAGAGAGGGTATACCTAAGAAGCCGTTGAACTTGACTGGACAATAAGATGCTGAACTCTAGGTTTGGTATATGCTCACAATGGGGGACTCTCAACTGAACTTGAACTGTGGTTATGCAACAAGGTGGAGGAATCCACCATGGTGGGAGGGTTTGGGGAAGGGGGGGAGAATCCAAGTACCTATGAAATTGTGTTACATAATACAATGCAATTAATGAATTAAAAATTATAAATAAATTTTTTAAAAAATTAAAAAAATAAAATATGCTTACAAGACAAAAAATATATATATATATATGTATTATACCTTTCTGTCAAACCTAAGCAAGGTACTATGTGCAAAATTCTATCCATTCACACCAAATCCCTAAGAAGTTTTCATGGTGCCAATCACAGTAGATATACATATCTTAATTTTTACAGGCAGAGATACTAGAGCTGTGGAATAATGAGTCGGCAGTTATTAGAAGTGAATGGGTCCTCAGTGTCAGCGCTGACTCAGTTTACCATCACTCCTTTCACTTACATTTAATGTAGTGATAAAACCATTAGTCAGAGAAGGGTTTTAACAAGCCAGACTATCTGAAAAGACATTTGCAGAAGTAGGTGTGTTGTAAATTGAGAGCTTACTTTTATCACTTCAAGAAATCTAAACCAGATTTTCAACTTTTCCATCTCAGTGAGATACTGGGGAAAGTATGCATACCATCTTTCCACAGGGGAGAAAAGTCCTGCAATAGTCCTGTCTCTCTGAGACCACTGCCCATCGCAATCTCCTATGACTACAGCCCAGGGCAATTTTACCAGGAAAATTTCTGAGGTTGATGAGAAATTACTCCCTAGGGAATGGCAAAAGAAATTTTCAGCATTTTTCCCAGCAGAACTACCATATTTGGCACAGGATTTTGGATTGGAAAGTCCAGAGAGGTGAAAAGATATACATTCTGAAATTACTTACAGGAACTAGGAAGTTTTAATGAGAAAATCAACAAAATGTTTGTTGAGAATTTTGCTCCTCAGGGACAAGGTGGTACCAAATACATTTCTTTAAAATATCAAGAAGTAGCATCTTCAATATGGATGCTGTCATCTATGTTCTTTCTACTTTTTACCAAGCCTTTGGGTTGTGACTAAAATTATTCCTATCCTTTACTGAACTCAAATCAAGAAGTGATATATAACTCATGTAATATGCAACAAACTATTTTTTCACAACAATTTTATTGTCATTTTACTTTATTGGTCAGTATATTTCTTGATTATGTTTATTTGGCATGTATTTCATTTTACCTTGTTTGTAGGTTGCGAGCTAATTGAGGGATAGAACTAGAAATATACTGTTGGTTACACATTCTGAAACCTGAGCAACTGCCATGATCATCCCCTCCAAAAGAGATAAAATATCTTAAACTTATGCATTCTGTCTCTCATGATAACCAAGTGGAAGCCTAAAAATACACAAGTCCTAGAAAGTCACAAACGAATGACTTACATCTGAATATCCACAATCAGAGGCCCTTATAAAAACTAAGTTCCTTGGTACAGTGCATATAATGTAGTATCATACATTGCAGTATGCAGCTCTACTCCCAAATAAAAGATGGACTCCCAATGAAACTGCTGATTATATCTTGACAATAGGATGGTGGACTTCCTATCATTATCTATAACTACAATGTCATGATACACTTAAAAAGCAGAATCATAGACTTATTGACTGTTGTTGAAGGTCTATACAATTGCAATAACATAAGAAAAAAGAGTAGGAGGAGCAGGGGAAATGGGAGGCTGAAATGAGAAATCCTGAACCTATGGAGTTGTCTCATGAAAAATTTAAAAAATGTATTATCATGAGTGATTGATTCTAATACAGTCATGTACTACATTCCATTTTTGGTCAACAATGGACTATAAACCCAATGGTGGTTCCATAAGGTTATATTACTTAATGGTCTCATCTAAGTTTATGTGAGTATATTCACTGATTTTGTTTAAAATCCAATCTACCTAATGATACACATCTCAGAATGAATCCCCATCATTAAGTTAGGCATAAGTGCAGACACTTAAATCTGTGATCTTAGCTTTTATCTTGTAAAATAAAATGTCAGCATCCAAAATCAGAAAACTAGATAATTTATCTAAAAGGTTAGTTAGATTTCTTGTGATGCGTTCAAACAGAAGTGACAAAATGTCAATCATGAAAAAATTCAGCTACCAGCTCTGAACACACATGTATGGATTGCCAGGATTTGGCACCAATCTTGTCCCTGGATTTCCTGGAACATAGCTTAGGACTGTTCTATCATTACTGGGTGGTGCAAGTAAGAATCATGTGTAGTTCATGGCTCTTTTCACTGCTGAGATGCTCCTGAGGTGAATGGTCAGCTCATTTCTTTCTTGGGTGGATAAAGGGGGGACAAAAAGCTATGAGAGTTTTAGATACTACTTGAGAATATTTCTAGAGCAATAAGCTACACCATTCAGCTTGGGTCCTTTGATCATGCATCAAGCTCAACACATTTGTGTGATAGAAACAGGGTAAGGGAAATCCCAGAGCCTATGGAATTGTATCAAAAAATTAAAAATAAAATAGAAGGAAAAGGAAGCGTTAATCTATGATGTGGACCAAATGAACATAACTGATACCTACAGAACATTTTATATCACAGTGTAGAATACATATTCTTTTTTTTTTTTTTTTTAAGATTTATTCATTTCATTACAGCCAGATATACACAGAGGAGGAGAGACAGAGAGGAAGATCCTCAGTCCGATGATTCACTCCCCAAGTGAGCCGCAAACGGCCGGTGAGCGCCGGTCCGAAGCCGGGAACCAGGAACCTCCCCCGGGTCTCCCACGCCGGTACAGTGTCCCAATGCATTGGGCCGTCCTCAACTGCTTTCCCAGGCCACAAGCAGGGAGCTGGATGGGAAGTGGAGCCGCCGGGACCAGAACCGGCGCCCACATGGGATCCCGGGGCTTTCAAGGCGAGGACTTTAGCCGCTAGGCCACGCCGCCGGGCCCAGAATACATATTCTTTTAATCAATGCATGGAACTTGCTCTAGAATAGACCATATCTTAGATCACAAAACAAGCCTTAACAAGTTTAGTATCTTTTCTAACCACAAGAAATAAAGCTGGAAATTAACAACCTAAGAAATTCTATAAAATATGGAAATACATGGAGACCGAAAAATATTCTGCTGAAGAAACAGTGTGTCATAGAAGAAGTCAAAATAAAAATGTTTTTAAATTCTGAAACAAATAAAGATGATAACGCAACTGGGATACCACGAGGGCAGAGTTAAGAGACATCATGGCATATCATGCTCATATCAACAAATACTTATATCAAGAGATGAAAGAAACATTAAATAAATGATCTATACATTCACCTCAAAGACCTAGAAAAATAACAAACCAAATCCAATGTTAGTAGGGGTAAATAAATAATTTAAAAAGGAGAAGAAATAAAATTGAAACAAAAATGCATAAAATTGGTGAATTTAAGAGCTGGGTTTTTTTTTTGAGGAAATTAATAAAATCAACACATCACCGATCCAACTAACCAAAAAAATGTGGGAGAACACCCAAGTCAATAAAATTGGATATGAAAGAACAGATAAAGCAATGGACACTGCAGAAATACAAAAATCATCAGGGATTATTACAAGCAGTTATATGCCAAAAATTGTAAATTCTGAATGAATCAGAGAGATTTCTGGACACATACAATCTACCTAAATTGAGTCATGAAACAGAACAATTCAATAGATCAATAACTAAGACAGAGATTGAATCAGTAATAGACCCTCCCAACAAAGAAAAGCCCAGGGCGAGATGGGTCCACTGTTGAATTCTACCACACTTTTCAAAAGCTAAATCTAAGATTTCTCAAACTATTCAAAACAACTGAAAAGAAGGGAATCCTCCAAATTCCTTATATAAGATCAACATCACCTTAGTTCCCAAACCAGAAAAAGATAGAAGAAAAAAAAAACTATAGATCAATATCTTTAATGAACACAGATGCAAAAAAATTTCAACAAAATGCTAACTAATCAAATTCAACAAGGATTTAACCCTTTTATACAGGGATGCCTGAACATACTCAAATCAACAAACAGAATATAGCACATTAACAAGCTGAAGAATAAAAACCATACTTCACCTTAACAGAGAGAAAACATTTGACAAAATATAATATCCTTTCATGATAAAAAAAACTTAGGCAAATTGGGTATAGAAACACACTCCTCATCACAGTCAAAGCAACATACGAAAAACTCATATCGAGCTTCGTATTAAAATGAGGAAAAGTTTGAGGCTTTGCCAGTCACATCCAGAATCAGACAAGGACAGCCTCACTCTCACCCTGCTTTCAATATAGTCCTGGAGGTTCTAGCCAGAGAAAAAGAAATCAAAGAAATTAAAATTGAAGAAGGAGATCAAGCTATCCCTACTTGCAGGTGACATGATTCTCTATGCAGGAGAACTGAAAGACTTCACAAAATACTATTGGAATTCTTAAAAGTTTAGTAAAGTTGCAGGATACAAAATCAAAACACAAAAATCAATAGTTTGTGTGTACACAAAAATTCCATGGCTGAAAAGGAACTCATAAGACCAGTTGCATTCACACTGGATGCATAAAATTTTTAATAGCTTGAGATAAATATGGCCAAGGAAGTGAAGGATATCTATGCTGAAAATTATGAAATATTAAAGATAGAAATAGAATAAGACACCAAAAAATGTAAGTATCTTCCATGGTCAAAGATAGGTAGAACTAATAATCTCAAAATGTTCATATTACTGAGAACACGTAACAAATGCTATCCCAATCAAAATATTTATAAAATTCTTCTCAGATCCAGAAAAAAATGATGTTGAAATTCAAATTGAAACATAAGAGACCCTGAATAGCTAAAGCAATCTTAAACAATAGAAACATATTGAAGGCATCACAAACAGCCTGGTACTGGCACAAAAATAGATGTGAAGTTCAACAAAAAGAATAGAAATCTCAGAAATGAATCAAGAAAACACAATCTCTTCTACAACCGTTCTGGGGAAATTGAATGCATATGTGCAGAAGTATGAAATAAGGTCCTTACCTTATACCTTATACAAAAACCAACCCTAAATGGATAAAAAGTATACATTTATGACCTGATACCGTCAAATTACTCGAGGAAAACATTGGAGAAACTCTGCAAGACATAGGCATTGAGAAAGACCCCAGAAGCACAGGTGGTTAAAGCAAAAATAAACAAATGAGATTATATTCATCAATGAAGCTTTTGTCTTGCAAAGGAAACCTTCAACAAAGTGGAGAGACAGTCAACAGAATAGGAGAAAATATTTGCGAATTATGCAACCAATAGAGGGTTATCCAAGAGAGCACAAGAAACTCAACAATAAAACAAGTAATCCAATTAAGAAATGGACAAAGGACATGAATTGATATTTTTCAAAGAATGAAATACAAGTGGCCAACATATACATAAAAAATGTTCAGAATCACTAGCCATCAACGAAATGCAAAGAAAAAACACAATGATATTTCTCTTTACCCTAGTCATAATGACTATCATCTGAAAATCAAAAAACAAAAAAATGCCGGAGAAGATGTGGATTAAAATAAAATAAAAGTAATGCAATTCATTGTTGTTGGGAATGAACAACTATTATGGAGGACACCTTGGAGCTTCCTCAGAGATTGAAAATAGGTCTGCCATGTGACCCTGCCATCCACTCATGGGAATTTATTCAAATCCAGTTAAACTAGCGCATGAGAGAGTTGTTTGTAGCCCCATGTTTATTGTGACTTAATTCATAATAGCTAAGATATGGAATCAACACTGATTCCCTTAATAGATCAGTGGGTAAAGAAAATGTGGTATGTATATACTATCTAATATTACTCAGCCACAAAAAATGAAGTCCTATCTTGCAACAAAATGGATGCAACTGGAAGGAAACCGTTATGCTTGATAAAATAAGCCATTCACCAAAAGACAATTATATTTTTCCTGATCTGTAGTAGCTGAGTACAAAAATGTCATCCATATAAGTGAGATTGATATTTTGAGATCTGATTACTATTTATAGCATTTGTCTAAACTTTGCAAGAACAGTAGTGGTTTTTTGCCTAGAAAAAAGAAAGAAATGTGTTATATTGTTATTTTAATGATCTGTGATTACTTTAAAATTTGCTGTATCTAGATGAAATGGTCATTTTTTTCGCTTAGTGGTTTATAGTCCCACTAAACTATGGTCTCTGCTTTTTACTTGTTAAACTTCTTAGTCAGTGAAATATTAAGTCTTTTAATGTAATATAAATTTAAAATGCATTATCTCAAAAACTAGAAAAAAGTAAAAGAGAGGGAAGGAAAGGGAGATTATATCATATGTTCTCAGAATTCTATCTACAAATCACACTAAATGTTATAAACTAAATAAAAATTAAGATAATTTTTTTTAATGGTAGAAACCAACAAGAATACATGAAACATTCTTCAGCATAAACATATGTTAGGCCACAAAATATACTTCAAGAAGTTTAAAATGATTACACTCGTACAAAGTATTTTCTTTGGCCATGATGTAATGAAACTAGAAAATAATAACAAATTTGAGGAGTTCAGAAATACTTAGAAATCTCAAAATTATATTGATGCAAGAAAAAAATACAACAGCAAAACTAGTAAATAACTAGTTATAAATCAAAATGAAAAAACAACATATGAAAACTTATGGAATGGGGCTAAAACAATTCTTTAATTGTTATACTTTAATTATGTATACTATAAAAGGACAAATTTTTAAGTCTTTATGAGAACCTCACCTTAATAAACAGGATCAGAGTAAACTAAGACTAAAATAAGCAGAAGGGATGAACTAAAGATTAGAGCACAAAAAAGCAGAAAATTTATCAAAATGAAAGGCAATAAATACAACTGAAGTTGTTTATTCTTAAAACAAATAAACAAAGAAAATCGAAGAACAAAAGTGACAAACCTCATTAGGCTGACCACTAAAAAAAAAAAGAAGAAGAAGAAATGAAGAGGGACATTACTATTGACTTTACAGTAAGGTCAGTATTTCATTGTACATCAACAAATTAGATAAACGCAATAACAGGTACAAATTCCTGCATAAAGCACAAATTACTCAAGCAGAATAAAAAAAATGTGTTTTGAAAATTAATGAATTAGTGAAGGACCTCCACAGGAAATGTTTGGGAAAGAAACTCTGATAGGTCACAGGTATATGAAGAGATTCTCAACATCACTAATCAGTGGGAAAGGAAAACCAAGACCACCACAAAGAAGCCAGCACTTTGGCCTAGCAGATAAAGATATTGCCTGCCTTGCCAGCATCCCATATAAGGTGCCTGTTCAAGTCCCAGCTGTTCCCTGATAATGCAACTCCCTGCTAATGACCTGGGAAAGTAGCAGAAGATGGTCTAAGGGTTTTTGGGTACCTGAACCCATTTGGCAGACCCAGAAGAAGCGCCTGGCTCCAGCCTGCCCTAACCGTGACCATGGCAGTCATTTGGGAAATGAAACACTGGATGGAAGATTCTCTCTTCACGTCTCTCTTTCCCTCTCTTTCCCCATTCTTTCTCCCTCCCTCCTTCTCTAACTATGCCTTTCAAATAAATAAAATCTTTAAAGAAATACATCAAGAAGTATCTTCTTATATCTGTTAGAGTAGTCATTATTAAAAAGAAAAAAGTTATCAAGTATTGGCAAAGATACAAAAAAAAAAAGCCCTCATACATTATTGGTGGCTATATGTATTAATACAACCATTATGGAAAAGTATAGAGTAGCCTCCAAAATAGTAAAATAGTTGGAATCTGCTAAGGAATGTACAACAACTCATGCACCACATTGTTAAACAAACAAAACTACCAAAATGATCTAGCTAAATAAAGAACTACCACATGATTCATCAATCCTGCTCTCAGACAAATAATAAGCATATGAAATCACAATGTTCTCTTGAACTTTATTGCATATGAATTGTATGTCAATAAAGCTATTTTAAAAGTGAAAGATTATAACTTCCAAAGAATGTTTGCTTCCATAAGATCAGTGTACATTGCTGAGAAAACAGACCAAAATCCAAATGAATCACTGGCTTTCATGCCTAGACTGATTTCCTTGTTACAACACTCCTCTCCACTACTCCAAAACCGTACCAAACTTGGCCTGTGTTCAATGGAATTTGGCAGAAATTGTGATATGTTTCTCCCACAATGAAGTTAAAAAAAGACTTGTGGCTTCCAATTGAATGTTCACACTTTAATTGGATATAAAAAGGTAAAATAAATTGAATTAAGAAATTTCCCCTTCTTTACCTATTTTCATTCTTGCACTTTATTGCTTGACTTTTCTGAGTAGAAATCCTAACAAGATAATCAGGAGACCTGATGTTTTGTAATACTTATCAGTGTTATTCATTGACAGCCACTTGGAAGGCTTTAGCCCAAAGAGTCCCTGCTTGATTACAACTGGTATGTGAAAACCAAACCAATGAAAGAGTGAAATCTCCTACCATTACACATGCATACTTACGTTACTAAAACTACAGAGTTGTCTCGCGCCTGCCAAAAACAATAGATCTATTATGATAGGTGAAGAAATTGTGTTCTCAGTTATAGACTTTATCCGAGGAAGAAATTTGATGAAGACTTGGGTAACTTTGGAAGCATATTAACTCTTAGTGGGCAGGAAAGTGTCCTCTCTCAACCTGTCTCACCTGGATGTGTTTTCACATTATCTTACTACGCAGAAGCTCAACAAATATACTTTCTTAATAGTGCAACACATAGCATTCATGTCAATGACCATAATAATTCACAAAGTATATAACTTGTCAAGGAGTGCCTGGCAAAGCAATGGCCTAAGAAAGCTATGGTCTACATAATTTCAGGAATCTGCATAGAATGCTTTTTTTTTTTTTCAAAGAAAAGAACAAACATTCCTTTACACATTTGCTCTTGGGAACGCCTTCTTCCTCTGTAAGCCTGAGCCTGCACTATCTGCTTATGCAGCTGTTCCTGTAAGAGGAATCAGAATGAGGGGCCATCACAGTGAATTCCTTCCTTGATGATGCCCATGATCCAGGCATGAAGGTGGATTTGCTCTTGAATTCACCTCTCACACATTAGTAAGCACCTAGGAGCATGGCTGAACCTCAGACTTGGACCCCGCTCACGTTTATTTACAAGCATCTGCAGTTTGTAATTATGTGATTATTTGAACGTTCATTGATTGACTGATGGTCTGACTACCTAGATCTAAGCTCCACAAAGATAACTAGCACTACTCTGATAATTGTACCCTAGATGCTTCCATGAGTCCCGAGTATATGGATAAATAGAAAACCCTTGGATACTCAGTTGAATGAGTGAGTGAAAATCATAAATCCATTTGCAGAACCATACCAAGTGATTTTCCACCCAGGAAGTGCCCTGTCCTTCATTCTTAAACCCAAGTAAGAGGATTCATAAGTGCAAATGAGTTTGTTTGGAATCTGAGGCAGCATGCAGCAGATGCAAAGTCCATGCCATCCCCGTGAGTCAGCCCAAGGACAGGCTTATCACCAGAACAGCTCCAGAGTGACTGACTGTCTTGAGTTCTGGCCGTTTCTATGTGGATGCCTTTCATTCCCAGCCTCACATCACTCTTCTAGAGAAACTGAAGGATTGGCTGAGACCTTTGGCCCCTGTTAGGGTAATGCAGCAAGCCCATTAGGTTTTCATTACAGAGAAAAGACAAGGACCCTCTGAATCCCCAGTCACTGCTGCAGAGCTAAGGAGCAGGAGGGCTTGGAGCGAGGTGGCAGGGCAGGGGTTCCTGCATGAGAGACTCAAGTGGGATTTGTGTCACGTACATGGAGGCAGTAAGTATTGGTAGTTGTTACACTCAGGTCCACAATCAACAAAATGGTACATTTTGGGGGTGTATTTGATCGGGGATTTCCAATTGTGTTTTTGATTTTTAAGATGCTGTTAAGATTTTTAAACCTAGTTAGAGGGGGAAAACCTAAAGGTCTAGGAACATGGATAAATTTACATTTCTATTCACTCTGTTAGACACTACTCAACTTGGCAGTAAAGACTTCTTTACATTTTGAATTACACAATTTGAAATGTGACCCTCTCCATATACATACATAAATAAATACAAAAAAATATAGCAGCCTACCCACAGCGTGTTCCATTTGTCACATTCTGGTTCAGGGAGCTGTTGACCCATACTATAGTGTTATTCACACAGGCTTTTCCTGGAATTTGGAGTTCTTGTAATTCAGTGTCATAGTCAATGAAAACATCTGTCATTGTGCCAAAAATGAGTAGCACGCCGGGCTGGGCTATCCCGTGGATGCATGCGCATATACTTCCCACACACATCAGCCAAATGTCACTCCATGAAGAAAACCGGAACTTGGAAAACAAAGGGTTCAGAGATCACTATGAGTGAAAAGCAGGAGAGGCAGGAGGACCACTTCATTTTAGTTATTACATTCTCATCCATGGTTCTCAACACCAAATTCTGCGGGAAACTGAACAATGGCATTAGTACCAACTACCTTAAAATCAATCGGACATTCAGTATCTAAAAGATTAGACTCTTCAGTTGTTAGATCATGCTTTTTCTTGCTTGACTTCTGAATTCTTCTCTCTGTGCCAGAGGTTCACTTTAACTTTTTGCTACTTGTCCACAACTGTGGGGGTTAAACCACCCCCATCACTCAATCCATTGCCAAGGGAGACATGTTATGTGAGCTTTCGGTATTGAAATAAATTGGCTCCTAAAACTGACACTGACAAAGGAAGACATTTGTACTTTGCAAAGATGTCACCGTGTGCAAATTTAGATTAAACAGTCCTACTATAATATTTGTAAAGACTTTTTAAAAGAATACATAATGTAATTTTATACATTTTTATGTTGTTTAATTTTTTATTGGAAATGCAGATCCACAGAGAGAAGGAAAGACAGAAAGATCCTCCTTCTGCTGATTCGCTCCCCAAACAGCTGCAATGGCCAGAACTGAGCTAATCTGAAGTCAGGACCCTGGAGTCTCTTCTGGGTCTCTCACATGGGTGCAGGGTCCCAAGGTTTTAGGCCATTCTCCAACACTTTCCCAAGCCAGAAGCAGGAAGCTGGATGGGAAGTTGAGCATCCTGGACATAAACCGGTGCCCACATGGGATCCCAGTGGTTGAAAGGTGAGAATTTAGTCACTAAGCTACCACATTGGGCCCTGATGTAATTTCTATAATGACCTTTTTCCTTACTAAAATGTTACTAATGGGGTTAAGTAGGCATTTAGTTTCACAGTTAACATGTCTATACCCTAATCGTGAGTTTTCAGTATCCACCTGTGGCTAGCTTCAAGCTAACACCAACTCTGTAAGACAGCAGCGATGGCTCAAGTAACTCAATCAAGTAGCTCAAACAAGGCCTGGATTGAAATCGTGGCTCCAAATTTTGGCTCTGACCAACCTTTGTCATTGTTGGACATTTGGAGAATGAACCAGCAAATAGAATCTCCGTCTCTGTCTTTCTCTCTGTGTCAATGTGTGTGTATGTGTGTCTCAAATAGATGAAATACTTAAAATGATAATTATGTATTTAGTCATTATTTTCTTTGTTTTTCTGATATATTGGACAGGATTTGTGTGTTTAAACAGTAATGTGATTCTAGCTATTATTCAACGTGTTATCTGGGCAAGGCTTATGACTGAAATGGTGATCATTATAGTTTAAAATTTGCCAATATGACTAAAGATTTAGCACTTCCTCCATGGTCTGAACAATTCGAAATTCACAACTGTGAATTAGAAAATCTATGCCATAAATTTGCACAATTTTATTACCAACTGAAAGAAGCCAACTCGAATGCCATCATTTTTCTTCTTATCTTTTGACCTGAGGAGGGAAGCAGAGATTTGAAGATCAGGCATTCCAAAACAGTGAGAAATTCTCCCCAGATGATGCTTGCATTGTTCCATTCTTCAGCACAAAGGAAAACCCTCAAATTTAACTCAACACCAGTACCTTAAAAATCCAGATTATAGTATAGCTGTATCTCATGCTCAGAAGAGATTCACTACAGTTTTTTTTCTGAGAGCTATTGAGAATAAATAAAAACTTGTCTATATTCCCAGTTGTTCCAACAAATAACAATCTGCCCTTAGCCAGATAGTTATTTTGTGTGTGTGTGTGCCTGCTTTTCCTTGTGGATAAATTGAAGGGGGTTAAATAGTGTATTTTACATTATTATCACTATTATTATTTTCCATGTTACGGTTTTATAGGTATAAGGACTCCTCCTTCCCTTCATAATATTAGAAAGCTTCCTTCTAGCCCTGAAAATCTTGACAAACAGATTCAGTAGTGCTGCTATGAGAGAACATTTTTAAGAACACTCGCATAACTCTCATGCACTTAGACTTCCTTGCACTGTTATTCATGCACTGTTATTCATTTCATTTCTCATGAAGCTGTTCTGAACTTCTCTTTACTCCTGTATTTGCATTTGTCACCTATTCCATGGATGGATAAACTATGGGTCTGCCAGGAAGAGCTACATTTTTGACATATTTAACTGCACTGTCACTGTGACTACCCATGCATTTTTGTCTTCATTTCCTTCCTCTTTGCACACCTATTTGTCAACCTCAATGGAGATCTTCAGTTCTTTAAATCCACCAGTTTCAAGGAAGCCCTTTCAAAAGTTGGCTTCCTTCCCCATGTACACCAGACCCCATGGCCTGGCATTTGAACCACACTCTCACCATCACTCTAATCATTTTTCCAGATGTGTTCTTGGAAAGCCCATCTTTGCATCCAGCCAGCTGTTTGTTAGCTTGGCCTACCAGAGACAGCTTCACCTCCATGTGAGACACACTGAGCTTTTATCACCAAGCTTCTCCTCCAAATCAGAATGGTATCCTGAGTCCTTACTCAGACATGGTCCATAGCTGCCAAAGCCTGGCCCTGTTAGCTCTGTGACTCTGTCTCCTCCTCCTTGCCAGTTTGCAACACCCAGGTCTCCTGTGCATGTTTGAATGTTCCCACCTCTGCATATTGGTGCCCTCTATTTGCTTACCAGAAGGGTCTTTTTTTCAGATTCCACTGCCCTCCTTCACTCCTTCCCTAAGAGATCACCATCTCAACAGAGCATTAAAATAATTACAGTATTAGTGGTCTTACCTCCCATGTCCCAGTTCCTGGCTCCAATCCAATCTTTTTTAGAACGAAATTGATAGATTATCATTATTTACTATATGTTTTTTCTTTTCTGGATTGTTTATTATACCGCCACTAAAATACCCTCTTAAAGGCCAGAGAGTTTTGCCTATTTTGCTCCTTCATCTATTTGACACCTTACATAGTGCCTGACACCAAGAAGGCACTGAATTAACCTTCGTCGGATAAATGAATGCATGCTCACCAACTGGGCCAGCAAGGTTATATTCTTGCCAGGTGATTTTCCCATTTTACATTCACCTTCTCTAAAAGCAAAACAACACACTCAACTTCTGTAATATTCCTTTCATCTACACCCATGCTCAGAGGCCCATGTTGACCTTCCAAGCCTAGCCCAATACTAACCTGACCACTCCCACCACCTCCCTCTGCCAGGAATTACTGGAAATGTCTTAAATTCCTTTCTACTACCTCTATGTCAAAAACTCATCGATGACTTCCTTTCTGTCTTCTAAATTAGACCCCATCAAATCCCGCTTCCAAAATGTGACTAGCTAAGTTTTGTTTTATTTGAGAATTTAAAATTTTCAGGCAAATATAAATATCTAAAAACTAAATTTTCGGTCGATCCTATTTGCCAAGATGAAAAATTTGGGGGTTTGAGGACTTCTTCCAGGTCCATGAACTCATCCTTGATGTTGTATGTTGCTTTTGCTCACCCAGGTCAGGGATCTGTGCTGCTCCTGGACACGCAGGGAGGAGTCGTGGACCTCATAAGAAATATTCCAGAAGGGTTCTTAAAACAATCTTTTGTTTTTACAAAGAAAAGGAATACATTACATATCATCTTACAGGAAGAGTACGTGCGTGGAAATTTGCTTTGCTTTGTGCTTTTTAAAGAATACTACGAATTTATTCAGGAAGAAAATGCTATATTGTTAAAATAGTACTCACCTTGATTTCTTATCATTATTAGCTGTCAGGATGAAAACAATGCATAAAGCAGTTAATAAGACAAAATGTAACATAGTCATTAAAATTTTTTCTCTGGGAAAAATATTCATATAAGTTATTTTCATTCATGGAACATTACAAAATAATTTCTTTTAGGCTTTCATCTGCCTCTCCCACCTCACACACACTAATTCTGACACACACACACACACCCTATCTACATATTATAGAAAATTTTAGATTTAGGATTTCTTCTGTGACTACATTTCTAGACTTTCCTCCAGCATATAAAATACATTCATTGAAAATCAACATTTCTAAATCAGTTGAAAATTTATTTTTTAAAATAAATACTTATTGACTGGTTCTTCAAAACTGTCACAATTTACCCATTAAAATGCACATCACAAATTAACAGGACAGTAGGATGTCACTGACACTTTTACACCAGTTAAAGCCTCAGGATTAAAACATCATCCTGTTTTCTTAGAGTAGAGTAGATAGAGAGCCCTGGATGTCAAGTTGGGGTTCAGGGTCGTGGGTGGAAACCAAGGGAAAGGTACCCTAAGATGCTTTGTCATACCCTGGTTGCTCTGGGATTTTAATTTAAGTAAGAATTGAGAAACCTTACTGGGAAGCTCCTTAAAATATCACTGCCTTATTGTTGTTTTGTTCTTACTTCTCTTTGGACAAGAGTCAAAAAAAAAAAAAAAAAAAAAAAGACCACTTACGTGATCCATCTGGCTCAAAAGCGTGATTCTCCTCCCCAAATTTCTTCACACTACGAAGAATTACTGAGTCAGACATGGTCATTCCAATCTGCAGTCAGCAGCCCTACAAAATAAAATAATCAATGTAATCATTCTCTCTTCTCTAACCAAAACAGACAAATTTGGTTCAAGAAATGGTCTTTGCTAATAAGCATTAGATGAAAGCAGGTATCTAACTGTTTAATAATTTCATGATACAGCCTAATTATTAAGATAAACCTAAGCTACTGAAGAAAGTAGTTTATTCCAGTTGGTGGATGGATAGCTATTTCCACAAGCTATTTTAAACAAGTAAACATGAAAACCATGAAAATGACCTATTGAATTGTAACACTCTGTCTGTTGGCAAGCAGCACCCAAAGACTGCTAAGCAGACTTCTCTGCTCCTTTGTAAATGCATGTCAAGCTAAAGTGCGCCCAGCTAGGACCATGAGAACAGAAAAGGTACATTCTGTCAATTAAATGCATTACTAACAGTACAAAAATGACTTAGAATTCAGGACATAGAACCCATACTTGACATAAAGTTCATGCTTCACCAACTTTTCAGAAACACAGTAACTGTGGCTAACTTTTTTTTAAAAGACCCAGTTAGATTCAATAAAGTGTTGGCCAAGGGCTGGGATAGCTTTGAGTATTGCTGTGGTATGGGGAGTGACTAGTGACAGATACAAGGTACTTTTGGGAGTGACAAAAAGTTTCTAAACTTGGAGTGTGGAAATGACTACACAACTCTGCTAAAACGCTAATTTAAAAAAAGTCATTGAATTACTTCTTTAAAGAATATGTTAATTTATCTACTTGAAAGAGTAATGAGAGAGAGATTCTATCCATTGGTTCTCTCCGAAGATGGCTACAGCAATCAAGTCAAGCCAGAATCTAGGAACTCTATCCTGATTCCTTAAATGAGTGGCAGGGAGATTCAAGTACTTAGATCATCTTCTGCTTCCCCCAGCTCATCAGCAGGGAGCTGGAGCTGGAAGCAGTGCATTTGGGACCGAAACTGACACTCATATATACAATGCAAGGTCGTAAACAATGGCTTAACCCAGTGTACCACAAAGCTGCTTGCATGAATTATAGGCAGTAGATAGGTGAACTTTATGAAACACAAATTATAGTTCCAACAGGCTATCCAAAATAAGACAAGTCGTGTGATTAAATTCTAAGATTCAGATACAAAAGGCATAGTATAAAATCATAAAAGAATGAATAAAAATTAACAGAAAAATATAACACATCAGAGTTGACATTTAGATGTGGGCCGGTGGCCCAAGTCAGAGTACCAGTCTAATGATTCCTTACTCTGTTGCCAAATCCAGCTTCCTGCTAATGCAGACTTGGGGGAGCAGCAGTGATGCTCAGATACAAGGGCTCCTGCCATCCACGTGAGAGTCCTGCATTGCATTCTTGGCTCCTAACTTTGGCCCCAATCCAGCCCTAACCTAGTCAATGCAGACAAGTGATGCTTGAGTCAGCAGATGAGAGCTAAACATAACTGACTCATTTTAAAGAGCATATATTCTGAGAAAATGCAATTAAATAGACATAATTAAACATGAATAAACACATACACATACATTTAGTAAAACTGTACATTAAAAACTTTAAAATAGGGCCTGGCGGCGTGGCCTAGTGGCTAAAGTCCTCGCCTTGAAAGCCCCGGGATCCCATACGGGCGCCGGTTCTAATCCCGGCAGCTCCACTTCCCATCCAGCTCCCTGCTTGTGGCCTGGGAAAGCAGTTGAGGATGGCCCAAGGATTTGGGACACTGCACCCGCGTGGGAGACCCGGAAGAGGTTCCTGGTTCCCGGCTTCGGATCGGCGCGCATCGGCCCGTTGCGGCTCACTTGGGGAGTGAATCATCAGACGGAAGATCTTCCTCTCTGTCTCTCCTCCTCTGTGTATATCTGGCTGTAATAAAATGAATAAATCTTTAAAAAAAAAACTTTAAAATATATTTTTAAATGATTAATGATTACATCACTACAGAAATTAGAAAATGTTGAAAACACAATGCTGAGTCCAGCTTAGTAGCTAAATCCTTGCCTTGCAAGTATGGGATCATATATGGGTGCGATTTTTTTGTCCTGGCTACTCCACTTCCCATTCAGCTCCGTGCTTGTGGCCTGGCAAAGCAGTAGAAGATGGCCCAAAGCCTTGGGGCCCTGCACCCACGTGGCAGGCCCAGAAGAAGCTCCTGGCTATTGGCTTCAGATTGGCTCAGCTCTAGCTGTTGAAGAAACGTGGGTAGTGAACCAGTGGGTAAAAGATCTTTCTCTCTGTTTCTCCTTCTCTTTTCAAATCAGACTTTTCAATAAAAGGGGTTTTTTTTCTTCTTTAAAGAGAGAGATAATATGCCAAAAAAATTTTCAGGAAGAAGCTAAAAGCATACTTCAACCTTTATTTGTAAACAAATGCATTTTACTTTTTAAACATTTACAAATGATACATATTCTAATCAAGAAACTCTAAAAAGCAAGATTAGCACGATATGGAAACATAAGAAGTCGAAAAAAAAAAGTAAAGATAGACTAATTCAAGAGCCACTTCTTGAAATAACTAAATAATAGATAAAATTCCATGAAAGTGTTCAAGAAAAGAATATAAATCATAAGTAAATGCTAATGGAAAGTGAAAAAGGTAAAAGAACAAAAAGAAATTTTAAAATCATAAGGAATACTCTAAGTAACTTTAGGGAATTAAATTTGAAAGCCAGAATAAGGTTAATTCTCCTAAAGCAGCATGAATTACCAAAATTCATTTTGAAAGAAATAGGAAACTTAAAATTTAATATCTACTAAGAATATTGACTCTATGTTCAAAAACCTCCAATCCCAATAAACATTGAAGCTGAAATATATTAGGTAGATTAGATTTACTCTAATATTACATAAATTATTTTGGTGAAGAGAAAACTAGGAAAACTAGTTTATAAAGGACTTGGTATTTTGACATCAAAACAAGCAAATGTAAGAAAAAAGTAGACTTGTAACTACTTTTGAATACAGACTTTCTTTTAAGATTTATCTATGTTACTTCAAAGTCAGAGTTACAGGGGGAAGGGATAGAAACAGAGAGAGATCTTCCATCTGCTGGCCAACTTTGAGATGTTTAAAATGGCCTGAACTGAACTGGTCCAAGCCAGGAGCTTCTTCCAGGTCTCCCACTTGGGTACAAGAACTCAAGGTACTGGGCCATCCTCTGTCGCTTTCCCAGGCTATAAGCAGTAAGCTGGATGAGAAATAGAGCAACCAGGACTTGAGCCAGCACCTATGTAGGATGCTGCTGCCGCAGATGGAGTAGTCTGGTACACCACCATGAGTACTTTTTAAAAAACTAAATAAGGTGTTCAATATAATATAGTTTGTGAAATACGTAAAAGAGAAACACTGTCAATTCCAGGAATGTAGTAATTATCAAAGGTTAAAAAAAGTTAGTCATTTTGATAGACTCAAAAGAAGTATTCAATGACAATCAACATCCATTTTTGATTTCTGGAAACCTATAAAACTAGAAAAATCATTATTTGGCAACCCCAATGAATACATTTTGGTTTATGATCAACCATGAGTACTAAAATCATTCATTGAAGTACCAGCAAGGACTGAATAACATGTAGCACAAAGCGTTGTGAAGATATAGAGAAAAGAGGCCTGTTATACAGAACTAATGAAAACATAAATTGATTGAATGACTATAATTTAGAAATATTTAGTAAGGCTGAGAATTTAATAGCACAGAGCCCAGAATAGTCTATTCTAGGAGGTCTCTATTAATTGTAAAATACTATTAACATTGATTTGACATGGCTGAATCTCAGCAAAAATACGTTTAAAGGGATTAAGACAGGAAGTTTCAGAATGATACAATCTGATTCTAATTACATGAAAAATTTACATTCAAAAAATGTTTATAATGGTTTTGAACATATTGATATGTAGTATCTATATGTAGAGACTTGTTTGAAAATGCTTAAAGCTGAATTAATGTTAGTTGGCTCAAAACTAGAAAATCAGGGCAGGAGATCAGTGAAGCACTGTGCCGTGTCTGTATCTATACAATTTTTACTCCTTTTTTAAATAAAGATTATTTAATTTAATTGATAGAGTGGCAGAGAGACAGAGCCAGGTGAGGGAGAGTGCCCTTCCATCAGCTGGCTCACTCTCCAAATGGCACCCATGGCGTGGGCTGGTCCAGTCAGAAGCCAGGATTCAGGAGCCTCTTCTAAGTTTCCCGCCTGAATGCAGCATCCCAAACACTTGGGCCACCTTCCACTGCTTTCCCAGGTGTGTTAGTATGGAGCTGGAGCAGAAGCGGAACAGACACAAATCAAACCAGTGTTCATATGGGATGCTGGCCTTGCACACAGTGGCTTTATCCAATACTGCAATGACATCAAGCTCTATTTCCTTTTTAAGCACTTAGTTTTTACTATTCTTATTATTTGGGAGACAAATAAACAGAGACAGAGAGCTCCACCACCATCAGTTTACTCCCTCACCAAACTCCTGCCAACAACTGGACCAGGGTTGGGCTGAGGGCTCAATCCAGTTTTCCTGCACAGATGGCAGAAACCTAAATATCTGAGGCATGCCCTGTAGGCTCCCAAGGTGGGAAAGTCAAAACCAGACTCTCCAATATCAGAGGCAAATGGCTATTCCAAAATGGGGTTCATCTTGTTAATTTGGTGTTCATTGCGTTTTTTCTTTCTCTATGATTTATAAATCTTCCATAATAAAAATCTTAAAATTTTCACAAAGGCCAGTGGGATCGTTTAAAAAAAAAAAAAAAAAAAACTTGTAACACCTGGTGTGGTAGCCTAGTGGCTAAAGTACTTGCCTGCCATGCACCAGGATCCCATATGGGTGCTAGTTCGTTTCCTGGCTGCTCCACTTCCCATCCAGCTCCCTGCTTGTGGCCTGGGAAAGCAGAGAAAGATAACCCAAAGCCTTATGACCCTGTACCCTGTGGGAGACCCAGAAGAAGCTCCTGGCTCCTGGCTTCTGGCTTTGTATCAGCTCAGCCCCAGCCCTTGTGGCCACTTGTGGAGTGAACAAATGAATGCAAGATCTTTGTCTCTCCTTCTCTCTTTAAAAACCTTGTAAGAGTTTAAGATTTATAAGGAAATTCTGTATATGGTAAAGAGTCCACATACCCTAAACCCTGTTACTAACACCTTATACCAGCATGATACATTTGTTGCAATTAATGAAGAAATATTGATAAATAACACTACTACAAGCAAAAGTGTATCATTTCTTCAAATTCTATTAGCTCTCATCTGAGTCCTTTTTCTGTTCCAGATTTCAATTAGGAAGCTAAGTTCATGACATTAAATCATTATGTCTCCTGAAGCAACTCTTGGCTGTGACAGCTGACCCACTGACCAGTGTCTTTATTTTAGATGGGGTTTTGAGCAGTTCTGATCACAAAGTTGTAGAATGTGCCTTGACTAGAATCAGTGCCCTGACCAATGTTTTCCCACAAGTTACTCCAGGTTAGTACTCAAAGAAGAAGATCACAGAGGCAAATTGTTCTCAGACCATGTCAAGGATACATGCCGCCAACATGAAATGTCAAAAATAACTACAAAAATAAACCAGACACTGAGAAACAGAACAAGGAACACTCATTAACAAGTTTGTGAAGTTAGTAGAGAATGTGTCCAACATAGCTGAATTGCAGTTGAAGACTGTAATATTTGTCGGTTGTATCATGCTTGAAGTCTTGGCCAAAAACATTTTGTTTTTGTTTTGTTTTTCAAAAAGCAGGAAACTTTCTGAGGATGATAAACCAAAATAGTATTTAGCTATGGTTGTGATGTTATATTTCCTAGCTTCAAAACAAGATATGTATTGCTACCTTTGAGTCTCCAGTTGGGCACTGGTGTCAGGAAAGAGCCATCACCCACTGCCTCCAGAAGGGAGCATGAGCAGGGAGCTGGAATAGAAGCAGTCCCTATGGGGGGACACATCTGTTACCTTTTTGTTTTCAGTTCTGATTTCTTCCCCTCTCAAGTCAGAGAGTGGCATTCATGATAGGAAAATGCCCTGGCAGAACTGGTGTAAGAATGAAATGAGACTGTGTCTACAATGATTGGAACAGACAGCAGCTACAGTTCTCCTGGTTCCCTTTGCCCTTCAGGCTCACAGATCAAGCTGCCTCTCCCCTTTTGCTTTTGGGAATCATTCACAACAAACTACACTCTAAAAAAGCCCACTGGAGTGCGGAATTCACAAATAGAACTTTAGCTTTCTCTCCATGTCTCTTCAGACACTCCATATGTTAGGTTTCATTCACTCAAGCGTTGCTTCTTTCTGAATGTCCTTATAAATAATTATGTCACTATTTAAAAAGTTGGATTCTGCAGGACAAAAATTCACGTGAAGCATGGTGTTCAACATCCACAACACAGCCAAAGGCAACACTGCTATGGACCTACTGCTCTTGGAAAGAATGGAAAACACCCTTGTGGTCTGTGGGGTATCTCAGTAGGAGGGTGTTAGAAAGAACCTGTTATTGGACCTGGCTCCCATTAGGTAATTTGGGGGAAAGTCCAAGGAAGTGAGAATTTGCTCTAGATTGGATGTTGTCAGAGAACCCTGGCAAGTCCATAACTGGGTAAACAAACAGCAGTTATTGGCATATGACATTTGTAGTTGCACAGTGATCTTAACTTTGTCTATACTTAGAAAAAATTACAAAGTAGCCTGATGCTATGTCATTCAATTATGGTCTCAGAATAACTTTGACTCAGTATTCTGTAAGATTCCTACATCTACTAGGAAATAAGAACACCACAGAAATGTGCTACCAGACCAAACACAGAATGTAAGAGGCTGTTTTCTTTTTTTTTCATTCTCAGGGTCAGATGGTTTTTTTCAATTTCATTTTAATTTGTAGACTTCAATTTCGTTTTCATACCAAGAAGCTAAACTTCAAAAAGTGTATGCTTTCCAGGGTAAGGGATATACATTAGTGAATAACTCAATAAGAAACAGAAGTGATTCCCTGACCCATGAACAGCTCAGTATCCACAGGGAGGCCCTTCCAAGGCCATTGTGTTGACAATGGTAATTACTTGCACACACACAAAATCACCAGGAGTTTTATAAGTTTATGGAAGGGCAATAAAAGCCAAAATTATTAAAAAGAATAAACAAATGCCTTGCTTGGGTTTTTTTTTTCTAGACCAAGTAATGTTTTCAGAACAGCAGGTTAGATGAACTTTCATATCATTATAAAGGTAGAATGAAACTCACCTGTCATTAGTCATTGTTCCCTCCCACTAGCTAATCCCTTGCTGTTAGGTGAGATCCTAGGGAATTCACAGAGTAGTTGTTAGTAAGCATCTCTGTTTAGCTCTGAAACTCCACAAGCAACGTGAGAAATTAATTTGCAGCGAGAAAAACATTTGTTTTAGATTTCCTCCATTCTTAGTATATTTTATGATCTATGATTAGAGTGTTTTGTCATATTATTTCCCCCATTAACACAAGCAAATGTGATATCATATGTATTTTATTAGCACCTAAGTAAACTTATTGTGTTTCATACGCTGCAGGAAGCTTAAATCAAATTTCTTGACAATTTACATCAAAAATGAGAGGACTCATAGCTGAAAATGAGGTTTAATATCATTTGCTTTTTGTTATTCAATGAGTTTGGCTTCCATATAATGTCCTTCTGGAATAGATTAAGAATTTCAGGGTCTTTCAGAAAAATCTGTCTTCCAAGAAACTTAAGAGAACCCAGGAATGCAAAAGAATTTGAAGTCTCTAAGCATTTGTACAGACTTAACTCTAGAATTGGGGGGGGGGGAGGGCAAAAAAATCCTAATTGCTCAATGCCAAAACAAGTGTCCTTCTCAACTGAGTGGCACGTGGTCTCTAACCTGCTCATCATATGCCTCTCTGTTGACCTATCCAAGGTTGAAGTTTTCTTTTGATAAAATGTGTAATCTTATCTACACAGAAACACACACTAGAGGGTAATCTCCTAAGTCAGACATAGCAAAGGTTTTAACCTTAGAACATTAAATACTACTGCTGGGAAGGAGAGGGAAAGAGTATGCAGCAGTATCTGAGTGAATCATGTAAAAGAATTTGGGATATGGATAGACCGCAGAAAGGCGACTTGCGTGAGCAGTACCATAGTGATGCTTGAGACAGGAAAAAAAATGGAAGACACACAGGGTCCTACAAGAAGTGCTGGGTGCAGTCAAAGGTGCTGAGAATGTAAAATGTCAGTGTTAATCACCAACTATCACACCAAAATTGCAAAGTACCAAACCATGAATGGTCTGGACTTCACCAAAGGCTGGGGTCAACTTGAACAACTGGCTACTGATATTGCAAAAGAATTGGGACTTTATGATTATTCATACTAAAGAAATTGCACTTTCACAAAGCCAAGTGAATTTTTTAAATGAGCTCATTGACATTTTTATTTTGAATGGATTATTTAACTTATTCACTCATTTGCAGCGAAGACTCACATTCTCTGCACCACCCAACACAACACACAGAGCCCTACTTGAAAGACAGATGGGAAAAATGGAAATTCCATAGATAAAACAAGAATTGGAACTATTGTAAATAATGTTACAAAGCCATTAATGCATCATGTAAGTTTCTATTGTAATATTGTTTACTGCATGACAAGTACCTCCTTTAGTAAATCAGAAATACAATGATCCACAAGATGAAACTTTAAAGGAATAGCCCAAAAATTAAACAAGCAAGTATAAGCTATTTACCTGTGAATATAGACTTAAAGAAGCCAGAAAGTAATAACAGATTTCCTGATGGAAAGTCAAAGGGTTCCATAACCTTTTCCAACTTCAGTTTTCATCATTGTAAAGCACTGAACAGGAGTCAAACTTTTTCAAGAGCATTACTATTTGCTCACAGGTCAATGCCCCAGAAGCCAATCTAAGTACAGTGCAGTGACACATGAGGAAAAGTCAAACTTACTCTAAGCGATACCCCCAAACCAGAGAGCACCCTGGAAACCCTTTGAGCTTGTCAACAGGTTTCAGAAAGTGCTGATTGATCCTCTAGAACGACCGAGAGTGTGGGAAACCACAAAGATGCTGCAGTTCCAGTCCACGTCCTTATTTGTGAAAGGTTATTTTAAAATGCCATAAGACAATAAATACCTTCAAATTTTCTCCTTCAATGTAAAGGATGACCCATGGAAAATCTGTCAGTTGGAGGTCCTTTATGCTCAGTGCAAGCCCCAGAGTTCTGTGGCAACAGATAACCTGAAAAACACCTGAAACAGCCTTTTGTTGAAAGCTCTGCAAGCACAGGTAACCCTTGCACCTTGGTCTGAACAATCAATAACTTTAGGCTCTGCCCATCAGATGAAGCTCTGCATCATTAAAAATTAATGATTTTAAGGGCTTAAATTAATGGACACATCCAATAAACACACAGAGCTGCTTACATGGCATTGTGTTGTCCAAATCTCTTCCTCACCTTTCCTAGTGTTAATCTTTCTACTTTTTCTCCAAATGCCCTTAATTCCTATATCCCTCTTCTTCCAGGAGCAAACCCATTCCTCAATGCACCTCACTGTGATCCTACATGTTACATATTAGCAGCCGATGTTTGGTCAAGCCCTTGTTGAACATCGGCCCAGCTGAAGACTTCTACGTGTATCATGTTATTTGGACTTTTCAATAAGCCTAGGGTTTAGGTGTGCTGATTATCATTCTGATTTTGTGGTTGAGGAAACTAAAGTAAATACAGGTTAAATGATCTACCCAAGGTTTTGCAACTGGTAGCGATGGAGTTGATGGACCACTCTACACTTGGTTTCTAATGGGCCAGTACCCTTTGCAGAGAACAAATCAAACCACCAGATGAAATGTTCTCAATTTTGAGTTTCATTTCTGTAAACTTTTCTTGAAAACGTAGTATCTAATGCTATTTGTCTCTATTGATATCTATACAAAAACTTGTGTATGACTTAGCCTCAATTTTGTGTAGTATTACATGTATATGTTAAATATGTCATTATGTGAAGGCCAGCTGAGAAAAGTGAGATATCTAGGCATTCCCAGGCTTGAAAAGCTTGTGAGAACATTGATTTTTAAGACAAGGCAAATGTAACAATATTGGATTTGACATCAATACGGACTCAGGTAAAAGAACTTTACTTCGGGCCCAGCACAGCGGCCTAGCGGCTAAAGTCCTCGCCTTGAACACCCCGGGATCCCATATGGGCTCCGGTTCTAATCCCGGCAGCTCCACTTCCCATCCAGCTCCCTGCTTGTGGCCTGGGAAAGCAGTCGAGCACGGCCCAAAGCTTTGGGACCCTGCACCCGCATGGGAGACCTGGAAGAGGCTCCTGGTTCCCGGCTTCGGATCGGTATAGCACCGGCCCGTTGCGGCTCACTTGGGGAGTGAATCATCGGATGGAAGATCTTCCTCTCTGTCTCTCCTCCTCTCTGTATGTCTGACTTTGTAATAAAATAAATAAATCTAAAAAAAAAGAAAGAAAGCATGTTGAGAGATTGCCATAACAGTAGGCACTGCACCCCACAGCAGTGCAAGGGGGCTCGGCAGATCACATGTTGGAGTCCAGACTAATACTCCAGGATGCAACCAGGCAGCCTGTATCTTTAGACCACAATCCCTCTCTTCAGTGAGAAATTTGTGGGACAGTTGCCTACATTCACATGAATTCATTTCAATTCCTTGCTTGTGAGCTATGGGCATTTGCTAATGACAGTCAGTATCCCTCGTCCTTCTTGACTTGCATTTGCCTTTAAATAAAATGTGTGTGTACAGTAAAAATTTATGCCTCAACACTATGAACTACTAAATACTAAAAAGAAAATAGACACAAGACAGCTTAATAGTACCCTATTATTGATTATTTATTCTAGGTTCTCAGTAGCTGTGGTGACCTCAGCAGGGCTTGGTAGAGCCAGTTCAGTCTTGATGTCTGGCCAAGATATAACTAATAGACACCATATCCTTTTCAAGGAGGTTACAGACAAACCACACCATAGTTCAGGATAGAAATCTGTTACTTTGGTAGCTGGTTGAGTGAAGGATAATAAGAAATAAGAAAGGTATCCAGGAAATAGAGGTGTGTCAGGGAGACAAGCTGAACTGCAATGGTGGGTTTGAATTGGCCATGACTCATCAGGAGTTGGGTGAAGGAGGAGAGGGAAGCAAATAGTTACTAATGGGGTGGATCACTCCAAGATATAGAAGTCACTGGAATGAAGATGTGAGATGAGTCATTCAGAGTCATGTATATTTTTCCTTCTTTCCTTTTGTCAAAAAGATTTATTTATTTGTTTGTTTGAAAGAGTTAGAGAGAGGGACACACACACACACACACACACACACAGCTTCTATCTGCTGTTTAACTCTGAAATTGGCTGTAGTAGCTGTGGCTGGGCCAGGCTGAAGGCAGGAATCAGAAAATCTATCCAAATCTCCCACATGGGTACAGGAGCCCAAGCACTTGTGTCAAGCTTGATGGGAAACAGAGCAGCTGGGACTCAAAGCAGCGTTCAAGTGGGGTGCCACCATCTCAGGCAGTGGCTTAATATACTGAGCCACAATACTGGCACCTCTTGTTTCCTTTTCTTAGGTCTTTATCTCAATTTCTAAGTCCCCTGTTATATAAACTTCTGAATATTTAAAAAATGTGCTTACTTCCTGTGGCCTGGGAAAGCAGTTGAGGATGCCCAAAGCCTTGGTACCCTGCACCTGCGTGGGAGACCTGGAAGAGCTCCTGGCTCCTGGCTTCGGATTGGCTCAGCTCCAGCCGTTGCGCTTACTTGGGGGGAGTGAACCATTGGACAGAAGATCTTCCTCTCTGTCTCTCCTCCTCTCTGTACATCTGCCTTTCCAATAAAAATAAATAAATCTTTAAAAAAAATTGCTTAAGTTTGTGTTTGCCTAAACAAAGTAGTGATGCAATTAAGCTTCTTTCAGTTATTCAGAAAAGTAACCAATATAGATCACCACATACATATATATGAAAAATATCCCAGTATGATGGTTTAAGTAATAATAATTATTATTTCTCATCATATGAAATCTGGGGAGCTGGTTTTGGGGTTCAACCATATCAACAAGGCCTGTGATCTTTCTGTCCTCCCATCCTGCCCTCCTCAGCACAAGTCAGCTCATTGTTCGGTGTGGAACTTCAAACTCATTAAACAGCTACTGTACCTCTTACTGTGATGTTCTTACACATGCACATTGAAAACAGGACAAATAAAGATATAAAAAAATTATATCTGTATTAGCAGTGCTGCATCTGTCCATCACTAAGGAACATTTTTCTCAGCAAGGTCTCGATGGGTTTTCAATCTACTGTGTCACTGGCATGGACTAGTTCACATGCAATTCCATCCTGTTGGATTTCACAGTAGGACTAGACCTGGAGCCCACCTTTCCTGAATGTATGCTTTCCTAAAGACTAAACAAAGTACTGACAGCCAGTAATGATTGGCAGACAAGACAAATTACACAGCAATGTCATTTTGCAGATAGATTATGAGTTTGGAGCCCAATAGCTGTAAGCCGAAATTCTACTTACAAGTGTACACTTTTGATCATGTAAATATTGAAAGCACTTCTTACTTTAAAAAGTTTTGAAAAGGAAATGAAAAGATGGGTTGGGAGCTGGTGCTGTAGCACAACTGGTAAAGATGCCACCTGTGGTACAGGTATCCTATATGGGTGCCTGTCCCTGTCTCGGCTGCTCCACTTCCAATCTAACTCCTTGCTAATGTGCCTGGGAAAGCAGTGGGACCCTGTATCCTCATGGGTGACCCATAAGAAGCTGCTAGATGTTGGTTTCACGCTGGTCCAGCTTGTGGCCATTTCGGTAGTGAACTGTAAGATGGAGGATCTCTGTCTTTCCTTTTATGTCCCTATAACTCTGACTTTCAAATAAACAAAAAATGTTTTAAAGGTGTGTTGGTTTTGGTGCAAAACATTTTTTATATATAAATTTTTTTTAATTATTTTGCATTATGTGACAGTTTCATAGGCTCTGGGAATCCCCCCACCCCTACCCCTCCCCTCCCCCTGGTGGATTCCTCCACCCTGATGCAGTATTACAGTTCAAATTCAATCAAGATTCTTTCCTTGCAAACATATACCAAGCATGGAGTCCAACTACTTATTGTCCAGATGGGTTGAACAGTTTCTTGGGGAGACCATTTCTGGTCCGAAGTTAGAGCTGGTAGAATATCATCCCAGTCAATTAAGAGTCCCAATATAACATCAACAGCAATTTGCAATATTATGGAATTGACATGGTTTTGCGTAACCAGCATGTTAAAAAAAAAAAAAAAAAAGCAAGTCCTAACCACAACCTATGATTAGCTCATTGACATCTCAATTTTAGTTTATATACAAGACCGGACCGGCTGCTATATACCTTAAAATGGGTATAAGGTACCATTCAGCTGTCTCGTGTCCATTTCATTTTAGTATTTAGCCATTTGTTGTGTTGAAGTATAATTTTGCGGATCTTGGCAGATTTTGGGATAATCTAGACTGGTTTGTAACTCTAACAAGATATTTGTCGACATTTAAGGTGCAGAACATTTTTTTGGGGGGCGGTCGGGGTGTGCAGGAAAATCCTCAACACCATGGTGAGGAGTAACTAATCTTTGTGTCCCACCCAGCAAGGCATGAGCCAATCCACGCCAGCTCTTTCCTGTCAAATTTCAAGCTGTACTTTCTGTTGTTTGTCTATTTATTTTAGTTTTTTTTTTTTTTAGTTTGTATGATTGTTTGCTGTGAGGGGTTTTCGAAGCGATCCCGATGGTCATTGCGAGGGAGGGCGGGGGTCCAGAGGTGGAGCCAGGCTCGGACCAGAGAAAGCTCTCCTCCCTGGTCCCGAAGGACATTTATTGTTCTTCTGTGTCTGCGGACCGCTCAGGGCTTCTGGTTGTCTTTCCGGTGACGTTGGTTTCTGCGCGGTAGTGTTTGGACTTCTTCCATCCCCTGCGGAAGCTCCGGTTGGGGGTGGGTGACCTCAGAGTACTTGGCCTCCGAGGGCATCCAATTCCCTGTGGCCTCCTTGGCAGTTGGGATATAGTCCTTGTTGCTCGTATTAATAGTTTGTGGTGAAGGTCTGGGAGTCTTCATGGTTGGGATCCAAGCTTCCTCCTTACCACCTGCTCCACTCTGGAGTGCCCCCCCCTGCTCCATGCACGTGACCTCCTGTTAAGAGGTTGTCAGGATCGTGGTGCAAAACATTTTATAATTCATGTATTCGGGGGAAGGTGTCTTGGAAAACATGGAAAACGTATATAGCAAAAATAGTTATGCATGATTTCAATGTTTTTCACCAAGATAAACTGAATCTTTAATTCCATTTTTCTGTTAACTTAAAAAAATTGACTTTGTTTACTAAAGAGGAAAGATAGAGGAAAGAGAGTGGGTTACATTTTTTTTTTCACTCTCCAAAAGCCTCATCTGATCCTGCCTCGGGCTGAAGCAAGGAACCATGAACTCAGAGTTGCCAGGTAGGTGGCAGGAATTCAATCCTTTGGGCCATCCCCACTGTTTCCCAGAATCAGTAGTAGTAAGAAGCTAGAATCTGGATCAGAACTGGATCTTAAATCCAGGCACTTTGACAAGGGACACAGGTATATTAACTGCTAGTTCAATGTCTAACTCCTCCATAAAGCTTTTTTTAAAAATAATCTCATATTTAACATCTCTACATCTGTTTTTTTCATAAACTAGAGAGGTGACTCATTACCTTGGGGAGATGAAACAGTTAATACGTATAAAATCCTAGCCTGGAGCCTGTGGAACATCAGGTGTTATTATGGAGGTGATAGCTATGGAGTTTATAATTGGCAAACACTGTGTAGTAACCGTCATGTGGCAAAGTAGCAGACAGCTGTAATTCTCTGAGATCCACCTTGACTGATATGTTTTAGACTTAGAACATTGTGAGTTTTGCTTCTGCATGGAGTATTTTCTACACCTACATATACTTTTTTTAAGATCTTTTTTTTTATTGCAAAGTCAGATATACAGAGGAGGAGAGACAGAGAGGAAGATCTTACATCTGATGATTCACTCCCCAAGTGACCACAAGGTCAAGAGCTGCACCAATCCGAAGCCAGGAGCCAGGAACTTCCTCCAGGTCTCCCATGCAGGTGCAGGATCCCAAAGCTTTGGGCCCTCCTTGACTGCTTTCCTAAGCCACATGCAGGGAGCAGAATGGGAAGCAGGGCTGCTGGAATAGAAATGACACCCATATGAGTGGGTCAATGAGGACTTTACCTGCTAGGTCACCACGCCATGCCCTATCTACATATACTTTTTTTTATTACATTTCATTTTCTGACAGTTTCATAGGGTCTGGGATTCCCCCATCTGCTCCCTGTGCCCTACCCCCATGGTGCATTGCTCCACCTTATTGCTGTATTACAGTTCAAATCCAGTCTTGTTTCTTTCATTGCAAGCATGTGCCATGCATAGAGTCCAGCATCTTATTGTCCAGATAAATTCAACAGTTTCTTGGGGAGACCAACTCTGGTCTAAAGGCATAGCTGGCAGAATATCGTTCGACCAATTAAAAGCCATAACATAACATCAACAACAGTTTCCAACATTATGGGGTTAATTGACATTGTATTGAGTGACTGATACGTTAGAAAATGCAGGTTCTTAACCACATCCTGTGACTACTTCATTAACATTTCAATTTTAGTTTGTATATAACTGGCTTCTATCTACCTTAAAATGTCTATAGGATACTATTCAGCTGTCTTGTGTCTATTTTCATTTTAGTATTTAGTAGTTTATAGTGTTGAAGCATAAATTTTACTGAACTTGGCAGATTTTAGGATAGTCTAAGCTGGCTTATAGCTTTAACAAGGCATATGACACCAGTTGAGGATATAGTAATCTTAAACTATAGGACCAAATATCATCCCAGCCCTTGGGCTTTTGAACTTTTTTTTTTTTTTTTTTTTTTGGTAAGAGAGTGCGTCCAAATGAGCTGAGTCTTATCTGCTAATTCATTCTCCAAGTGCCTGCATTAGCCAGGTCTAGGCCAGACCAAAATCAGGGCCAGGAACTCCATCCGGATTTCCTACATGGGAGGCAGAAATTTAGTTACTTGAGTCATCTGTTGTTTCCCAAAGTATATATTAGCAGAGCAAGGACTCAAACCCAGATGCTCTAATATGCACATCTTAATTGCTATAATGAACACCCACCCTTTGACCTTAAGTAATCCAATGAGTCTAGCTTCTCTTCTTCCTCACTGTTCATTCCTGGTTCATCTTAAGTATAAAGAAGACTTCTCTCACTCATACCTCATCTTGACATTCCAATTTCTCCATCCTGGAGCACTGTCATTGATAAGTAGCCCACATTCTGGACACGTGATGGAGAAAAGAAAAAAAGAAACTAGGGGCTCCATTCTCCTTAATGGAATGGAAGCATATGTTTAGGCAACACTCAATGCTCATTATGCTGAGAAAAGAACAAAAACAGAACTACTTCTCTCCCCTAGTGCATGCATTCCTTTATTTATTCATCAACAAATATTTGTTGATCATCAAGCATTAGCTTGGCATCTTGGTAAGCATTATGGATGGATTTGCTGAAAACAACAAACATGGTCTTGGGAATCTTACAGTCCTACGACAATTCCTAGGAAAGTAGAATTAAACTACAGGGTTTTTCAGCAGTGTGTTCTGGAAACTGAATTTTTCTGATTGTCCTTCATTTCAGTGTTATCAGAGTCAAATACGAAGCTAGAAAAAAAATCAATCTCACATTATCCTCCAGAGTCATTTTGCTTGGTAGTAGAGGTTCCAGTGATTTGTAGATTGGAGATGGACAAATGTATTCAAACACTGTCCAAGCACCTTGGTAACATCAACAAAGATGGCAGAATACAGACCCTGAAGGGTGCAATCTCAACAGAAACGCCAATAAGAAACCTGGGAAAAGCTGTCAAGAACACCACTATTAGAACTTTGTAACAGGTGAAAGGTTTTAAAATAAATAGACAAACAACAGAAAGTACAGCTTGAAATTTGACAGGAAAGAGCTGGCGTGGATTGGCTCATGCCTTGCTGGGTGGGACACAAAGATTAGTTACTCCTCACCATGGTGTTGAGGATTTTCCTGCACACCCCGACCGCCCCCCAAAAAAATGTTCTGCACCTTAAATGTCGACAAATATCTTGTTAGAGTTACAAACCAGTCTAGATTATCCCAAAATCTGCCAAGATCCGCAAAATTATACTTCAACACAACAAATGGCTAAATACTAAAATGAAATGGACACGAGACAGCTGAATGGTACCTTATACCCATTTTAAGGTATATAGCAGCCGGTCCAGTCTTGTATATAAACTAAAATTGAGATGTCAATGAGCTAATCATAGGTTGTGGTTAGGACTTGCTTTTTTTTTTTTTTTTTTTAACATACTGGTTACGCAAAACCATGTCAATTCCATAATATTGCAAATTGCTGTTGATGTTATATTGGGACTCTTAATTGACTGGGATGATATTCTACCAGCTCTAACTTCGGACCAGAAATGGTCTCCCCAAGAAACTGTTCAACCCATCTGGACAATAAGTAGTTGGACTCTATGCTTGGTATATGTTTGCAAGGAAAGAATCTTGATTGAATTTGAACTGTAATACTGCATCAAGGTGGAGGAATTCACCAGGGGGAGGGGAGGGGTAGGGGTGAGGGGATTCCCAGAGCCTATGAAACTGTCACATAATGCAAAATAATTAATTAAAAAAAAAGAAAAAAAACAGGTGAAAGGTTTGCAGTAACACCTAGATTTTACCAGGAGAAAATCACTTATTTAACTTACTTTGTCCTAATCCCTCCTCCATCCTCCTACACAGCAAACCAGTGAATCTGAAAATGACAGCGTGAAACCCCAGGATGAACACATAAACATGGAGGGAGTAGAGAAAACCTTGTTTCTCAGGAACCACATTTGTTTTGACCTCCTGTGGGCTTCCCCAAAATCTAACACAATGGGCCTCCCTTTGTATTGCCTAACTTTGGACTCCTTCACAGTGGAGGCCATTCCTTACACACCCAGAAAGCCAGATGAATGAGCTGTTGCCACATGAGACAAAAAACAATTATTAAGGCAGACAATAAACATGACTAGGAGCTAGGAAGGAAGGCCTATAGAGAGACCATTTGGAGACTAAAGACATGTTAAAGGTCCTGCATGTATCAGAAAATGGAGAGCATCCTGCGCATGTCAATGTCAGGATGCATGCTCAGAAAGACCATAAGCTTTCACTTCTAGCTTATCTTGAGGCTCGGCATAAGCAGGAAGCAAGGATTAATTCATAACTGTAGATGGCTGGCTGTGCCTTGAGGAGCACTCAACATGCAGCCGATCTGCAGATATCTGGGGAACATTTTCCTTTCTTTTTATTTTTCTTTCCTCTTTCTCTTCAGGCATTAAGTAAATCTTTGTCAAACTACTGGCAGCTAACCATTAATCTAAAGAAACAGACTTCCAAGATCAATAAAAAATAATTCCTTACTAAAACAGATTAGGAAAGTCAGTAAATAAAAAATTATAATGCATAATAAGGAGTGACAGCAAATTCCAGCAACCCTGATTTTCAGACTTTTCAGCTTATGATATTCAAAATGCTCAATTTTCAACTAGAAATTACAATGTGTGCACATATACAATAACATAAGGCCCAGTTAAAGCAAAAAAGAAAGGAATAGAAATTGCCCTTGGAAAAATCCAGATATTTCATAAAAAGGCAACAAAAATCAACAACACTTAAATTGTCCTTAAAATACTTGAGAAGAAAACCAGGAACAAAAAACATTACAAGTAATCAGGAAAACAATGCCTCAAAAAATACAGAATATCAATTAAACATTTAGAAAATATAAGAATCAAATGGAAATTTTGAAGATGAAAATATCATAACATAAATGAAAAGTCATCAAGGGGTTCAACAGCACATTTAAGCAGATATAAGTATTAACAAATCTGACAGGAAGATGCAAGCATACACTCTAACGACCAGAAATAAATAAAAACAAAGTGGAAAAAAAACTCAAGAGACTAATGAGTAACCCCAACCATTCCAACATACATATAAAATGGTAATTGCAAAAGGGGGTTGGCACAGAGGAAAGGTTTATTAAAAATGAAGGAAAACATACAGATTTTGATGAAAGATATTAATTTATACATTCCATGAAGTTCAACAAACTCAGAGAGATAAACATAAAAAAAATCACATGTAGAAACACCATAATGATATGAATGCTGAAAGACAAAGAACCGTTTTTCTACATAATGTATTAATTTATTTAAAAGGCAGAGTGACAGAGAGAAAGAGAGAAGAAGAAAATAATCTTCCAATCTATGGTACATACCCCAGATGACCACAGAACCAACTTTGGGCAAGGCCAAATCCAGGAACCAGGAACTCCATCCTGCTTTCCCATGTGGGTGATAAGAGCCCAACTGGGGCTATTTCTGCTGCTTTCCCAGGCACATTAGCAGAGGAGCTGGATTGGAAGTGGAGCAGCTGGAATGTGGGAAGTTAGCATAGCCAGAAGCAGCCTAACCTATCACATCACAAAACAAGCAAATGGAAAATTAAAAGCACCAAGAGAACAGCAATGCACTGCACACAAGAGCTTCTCAATTAATTAACAGATGATTTCTCAATAGAAATTGTAGAGGCCAGTTAGGGGAAAAGGCTGACAGGAAAAAAAAATGTTGTCAACCAAGAACTCAGTATCTGGTGAAACAGCCCTTCAGAAACAAAAGCCATATATGCTAAGTGAAACAAAAATTGAAGGAGTTTATTACTAACAGAGTTGTCCTACAAAAATTTTCAGATGACATCCCAAAGGAGTACCATCAAGTACTTAAAGAGTTAATGCCAGTCCTTTTCAAATAGCTCTGAAATACAAACAAGGAAGAGGTACAATACTCCTTACTCGTTCTATGAGGTCAGCATTACCCTGACATCAAAGCCAAAGCCACACTACAAGAAAAGATTACACACCAGTTATCCCTTGGTAAAATACGCACAAACTTACAAGATATTGGAAAGATGAATTCAGAAGCATATTAAAAGCATTATAAACTATTCTGAGATTTATCCCAGGTATCAAGAAAACAAATAAAAGACATCCAAATTGGAAAGGAAAATAATAAAATTATCTATACTCATAAATACATGATTCTTTACAGGAAAATATAACCAAAAAAGCCACACCAAAAAAAGTCCTAGAGCTAAGGAAGTTTCAGATACATAAGAAAGCCAATTTGTTTTAATTCTGATTTTCCATTTTACAGTTTGGTAGGTATTGGGCTCCCTCCCTTCCTCCCCTCCAAATTGTCCCCTGTGTTTTACAATAATACAGTCCTTCAGCTATAGTCTCAACTCCAACATTCTGCTCTTTACATGGGCCATGACACTGTAGGTATAAAGCAATGGTAGGGAATCTAGTATTTTGTTGTCAAGCTATATTTAACAGTTTTATTAGGGGCCTGCTTTACTCAGGAGTAGAGTTACATTCTGCAGATCTCTTGGATTGCTGGTACTCTGGTCTCCATTACATTCTTTGTGAGATTACAAATGTATATACATAGTTGTCTTTATATCTTTTTGTATTCTGGATGGAATTTGTCTCATATCAGATGAACATGGTATTTATCCTTTAGGGACTGGCTCATTTCATTGAGCATAATGGTCTCAAGTTGGGGTCGCTTGGTTGCAAACAGTAGAATTTCATTCTTTTTAATGGCTGAGTAGTATTCCATAGAGTAGATGTACTACAGCTTCTTTATCCAGTCCTCTTTCACTAGGCATGTAGGCTGTTTCCATGTTTTTCCTGTTGTTGATTGTGTCGCAATGAACATGGGGATTTCACATGTGTATTTATCAGTACTTTTGGATATATTCTCAGGAGTGGGATTGCTGGGTCATGAGGCAGGTTAGTGGCTTGAGCACTTTTCATACTGAGTTCCATAGTGACTGTACTAGTCCACAATCTCACTAGCAGTGGATTAGGGTACCTTACCTCACACCATTGCCAGCAGGTGTTGTTAGTACTTTTCAGTATGCAGGCCATTGTCACTGGGATTAAGTGACAATGTGGTTTTTATTTGTATTTCATTTTTTACAGCTAGTGAGATTGAGCATTTTTTTCATATGTCTGTTAGCCATTTAAATTTATTCCTTTAAACGAATGTCTTCTCCTTTTCTTTGCCCATTTCTTAACTGGTTTGTTTGTTTTGTTGTTGTGTTCTGGGGCTCTTGTATATACTGGATATTAGCCCCCTAGATGTTGTGTGTTGTGTAAAAAATTTTTCCCATTCTGTTGGCTGCTTCTTTGTTGATTGTTTCCTTTGCTGTGCAGAAACTTCTTGGTTTGATGTAATCCCATTTGTTTATTTTGGCCTTGACTGTCTGTGCTTTATGATTTTCTAGGAAGTGTTTGCCTATGCTTCTATCTTGTAGAGTGCTGCCTATGTTTTCTTTCAATTGTTTTAAGGTTTCTGGGTATAGATTTAGGCCTTTTATCCATTTAGATTTAATCTTTGTATGTGGTGAAAGCTGGAGGTCTTATTTCTTACCTCTGAAGGCTGCTATCCAGTTGTCCCAACAACATTTGTTGAAAAGACCAATCTTTTTCCCTGGTTTTTTTCTATTCTCTTGTTGAAGATTAGTTAGCTGTACATGTGTGGACTCTCTCCTGGTGTTCCTATCCTGCTACATTGATCTTCCTCTTTGTTTCTGCACTAGTACCAGATTGTTTTTAATGACCACTGACCTGTAGTATGTCATATCTGGAATTGTGGCTCCTCTGGTTAGATTCTTATTCTTCAAGATAGCTTTGGCTATTCTTGGTCTGTTGTGTTTCCAGCTGAATTTTTGTATCATTTTTTCCAGCCCTATGAAGAATGCTCTTAAGATTTTGGTAGGGATTGCACTGAATCTGCATATTGCTTTTGGTAATGTGGACATTCTGATGATGTTGATGTTGCCAATCCAGGAACATGATATAGTTCTCTACCTTTTAAAATCTTCTTCTCTTTCTTCTTTCAGCATTTTGTAATTTTCCTCAGAGTTCTGCCACATCTTTAGTTAGATTTATTACAAGGTATTTAAGGATATTCTCTCTTACTTTAAAAGGGACTGTACCGACTAGCATCTTTTCAGCCCTGGAATTTTTGTGTATTTTAGGACCTTTGACTTGCATTCTTTTGTTTTGTACCCACCACCTTACCAAACTCTCTGATGTGTTTTAGCAGTGTCTTTATAGAGTCTTTCATTTCTCCTATGTATAGAATCATATCAGCTGCAGAGAAAAATTTTTTAATTTATATTTATCAGTTTATAGTATTCAAGCAAGATTTTATAGAACTTATGCATTTTAGGATAACCAAAACAGACTTATAACTATAACAAGCCATATATTAGCAACTGAAGAGTAGAACAGTTTTAGGCAGGTGTGCAGAGAAATCTGCAGTAACTTAGCAAGAGCAAGTGAGGAATAGCTGAACTCTGCATCCTACCCAGTGAGGTCTAGGAAAAGCCAAGTTGGGGACCTGACCAGTAAGGTACAGGATGAACAAGTATAGGCCAGCTGACTTTTTCCTGTCAAACAGAGAAAATTTGACTAACTCTTTTCCAATCTGAATTCATTTCATCTCTTTTCTTTGCCTAATAGCTTTGGTGAGGACTTCGAGTAATATGGTGAAGAGCAGTGGTGACAACAGACATCCTAATCTGGTTCCAAATCTTAGTGGGGAACCTTGCAATCTTCCCTCATTCAATATGATGCTAGCATTGTGTTTTTCATAAATTGCTTTGATTGTGTTGTAGAATGCGCCTTCTATGGACTATGTTGCCTAGGGTTTTTAGTATGAAATGGTGTTGGATTGTAGCAAATGCTTTCTGTGCATGTATTGAGACAATTATATTATTTTTGTTCTTCAATTTCTTGATGTGGTGTATTACATTTATAGATCTGTGTATGTTCAGCCACCACTGCATGCCAGGGACAAATCCCACCTGGTCCAGGTGAATAATCTAATGTATTGTTGCATTCTGTTGGCTACCATTTTGTTAAAGATTTTGTGTCGATGTTCATCAGGGATATCAATGTGTAGTTTTTCTTTCTCTGCTGTGCCTTTCTTGTTTCCTAACATAGGCACTAATTGTGATAAATACTGTTCACAATATTCTCAAAAAGAAAAATACTTAGGGATGCATTTAATGTAAGAGTTGTACACTGAGAACTACAAATTATTCACAAAAAAGTGAAATGACACACACAAGTGTATCCCATGCCCATGGATTATACAACAATATATTAGTAAGATGGCACTGTCGTCTGAGGTGAGCGATTCACTGTAATTCCTATCGGTGTTGCAACAAGCTTATTTTTTGTTCTTTTTTTTTTCAAAAATGGAAAACCCAAACCTTAGTTATTGATCTTAGATCCAAACCTGTGAAATATATGAAATCTTGGGCCCAGTGCGATAGTGTAGCAGTCAAGGTCCTCACCTTGCACGCCCGGGATCCCATATGGGCGCCGGTTCTAATCCCAGCAGACCTGCTTTCAGTCCAGCTCCCTGCTTATGGCCCGGGAAAGCAGTCGAGGATGGCACAAGCTTTGGGGCTGTGCACCTGAGTGGGAGACCCAAAAGAAGTTCCTGGCTCCTGGCTTTGTATTGGCTCAGCTCCAGCTGTTGCAGCCGCTTGGGGCATGAATCATCAGATGGAAGATCTTCCTCTCAGTCTCTCCTCCTCTCTGTATATCTGACTTTCCAATAAAAATAAATAAAATTTTTTAAAAAAGAAATATGTGAAATCTTTTTACATTAATAAAAATTTTAAACTATCAAAGGACACTATCCAGATAGCAAAAATATAATTCCAAGGGGGCTGGCATTGTGGCATAGCTGGTGAAGCTGCTGAGTATGATTCCTGCATTCCTGGTCAGAATGCCAGTTCAAGCCCTAGCTACACTGCTTCCAATCCAAGATTCCAAATAATGTACCTGAGAAGGCAGCAGATGGTAGCCCAGATACCTGGATCTCTGCCATCCATGTGGGAGACCGGGATGGAATTCCTGGCTCTGGTCATTGTCAACGTGTAACTGCAGCTACTGTAGCCACTTGGGTAATGAATCAGCATGTGAACGATTCTCTCTCTCTTTATATTTGTATTTGTATCTCTCTGCCCATCTTTGTTTCTGATGCTCTGCCTTTCAAATAAATAAATATTTTTAAAAGACCCACAGACTAGGAGAAAACATTTTCGGATAAAGTATGTGAATTGTTCAGAATATATGAATCATGCTTTCAACTGAACAACAAAGAGACAATGCAATTAAAAACATCAAAAGGTTGAAACAGACATTTTCTAAGAGAAGATACATCAATAGCCAACTAGCACATTAAAAGATACTCAGCATCATTGGTCATAAGAGAATGGAAACTAAAACTGCAACAGGAAGATACTTCACACTCATTAGGATGACTAAAATTTCAAAAATCCATAATAACAAGTGTTTCAAAACATATGGAAAACTCCTCTGCCAGGGTGTATCTATCACTGGTGAGCATAAAAACCAGTGGTAGGGGTAGGCCAGACTGGGCAAAGCAGAAGCATCTGTTGGCATGTGAGGGCCATCTCTGAGGGTGGGTCAGGCTGAGCTAAGCCGCACATGACAGCCAGATGGCTGGCCAGGGTTAGGCCATAAAAGGCTGGAAGGCACAAAAATTGGGTTTGGGCTGGCCTGGTGGAGATGATTGGGGATTGTCCGAACTAGGCCAAGGCACTTGCTAGTATGCATGAGGACCAGGTCTATGGTGGGCTGGTTGGGCTGGGCCGTAGCACCCATCGGTTCCCAAGAGATGATGGGGAACTGACCAGGGAGATGCATCCATTTGTATGTGCTTTGGTTGGTGCAGGTGACAAACTGAACCTCACCCTGCACCAGCTGGCACACATAAGAGTCAAATCTGAAATTACCCCTGATCAGGCTTCTTGGGGACTCCCCATCTAGACTGCTGGACTCAGATTTTGGCCACAGAGAGAATCACAGAATGCATAGTCCAACCTTAGAGGAAATGTATCAGGACTTGGCCTTCTCAGTTGCTGATGCCTATGTAGTAAACAGCGTGTCCAATGCAGTAGGGGATTTTAACTGCCACATCAGAGGATAGAAAGCAGAACAGGTTGGACAATTCTCTTGACCAAGCCAGCAATGTGGTCCTGGGTCTGTGGATACACTAAGGTTGAACTTTTTCAACCAGTAGGCCTTGAAAAGATTTTCTCAACCCTGAATCAATGAAACTGAACTAGAGTGATGTCATTGTGTAACATTGTAAATGCAGCTTATGCCATTGAATTACTTACTTTAAATTTATAAATAACAAAGTTTACGTGATAGATATTGTATCAGACAAAGCAAAACCAAATAACTCACTATACCAGTAAGAAGAAAGTATACCTAAGATCAACTTATACTCTATGTAATTGGCAAATATCATTTTTAGAGTGATCACTTCTACTAAAGCAAGGATGACTAAGCAAGAATGAACAAAAATAAAACATACTTAGCCAGCTATGGCACCCTGTAGCATTGGTATCCCATTTGGGTGCCAGTTCATGTTCCAGTTGCCCAACTTCCAATTCAGTTCTCTGCTTGTGACCTTGAAAAGCAGCAGAGGCTGGCCCAAGTTCTTGGGAATCTGCACCAAATGGGAACTCAGTAGAAGCTCCTGGCTCCCAGCTTCAAAGCAGCTCAGCTATGGCTGTTGTGGCCATTTGGGGAGTAAAGCAACGGATAAAAGACCTTCTTTCTGTGTCTCTCACTCCCTTGCTGTAAAGATCAGCCTTTCAAATAAAAATAAATAAACCTTTAAAAAATGACACTTATAAATGGAAAAAAGAGAAAATCGCTTCTACAATTGAGGTATTGTCATGGTTGAATTGCCCTCTATCTCAAATGCATATGTTAAAACTTTCTTCTGCATTACGGTTGCATTTAGGAAAAAGGCCCTTACATGGGATGATCAGATTAAGAGGAAACTATGATGGTGGGTTTTGATCAAATTTGAATGTCATCCTTATAAAGCGATTTGGCGGCACATTAAGAAATATCAGGAACAAGTGTTCACAGCAGAACGACCCTGTGAGCATAGCAAGGATGCAGCCATCTGCCAGCCAAGGAGAGCGGCTCAGAAGAAACCAAATGACGAACACCTTAATCTTGGACTGCCAACCTCGGGAACAGTAGTAAAATAAAACCCCTTTCTCAAAAATAATCTTATTAATTTCCTTGCAAGACAGAGAAGCAAAAAGAGATCTTTCATCTACTAATTTACTGCCCAAGTACTCATAAGAGATGGAGGTAGACCAGGTAGAAACCAAGACCCAGGATCTCTCACAAAAGGAAAAGGGTTCCAAGTACTTGAGCAATCACATGCCTCTTTCCTGCACATTAGCAGGAAGCTGGAACTGGGAGTAGAGCTGGGGCCTAAACCCAGGAACTGGAATCTGAGATGCAAGTGCCCCCCAAGCAGTATCTTGATTGCTGTTCCAAATGAATACCCTAAGGAATAAATTTGTTTTTTTAAGCTACTCTGTGTGTAATATTCTGTTATGATATCTCTGTGAAATCAATATAGGTATACAGACCCAGAAATAATTTATCTCAGAATCTATATCACCTGTAGGTAACTGCGTAGGTTGCCTGTACCTAGGCAAGTGTTACACTGCAGAGAAAAAGACAGCCAGTAGCTGGAAGACATTCTAGGATTGGTTAATGCCAAATTTGTGCTAATTATATCAATGTCCCAGCATAATTTCTTATTCTGTTTGTTTGTCTGAAGATATGTTGGGAAACTGGGGAACACCAGACTGGGACATGCACCAGATAGGAGGACTGCAGATGGCCCAGGAAAGGTAGTCATATGGGGAGACAGTCAGTGTGGGGACATACTGGAGTGAAAGCAGCTGAGAACATGTTTGACAAGGGAAGAATGACTTCTGGGATCTTCCATGGACTGGGCCATTGCACTTGAAGAGCTGAGATGGACAGATTTAGGAGGAAGCCAAAGAAAATATTTAGATCAGGTCAAGGCACTGGCCCACATGGGAGATTTGGGCTGGGCTAAATAGCATCAACTGCTACCCACTGGCACATGTAAAAGCTGGAGCTGGGGGACATGCCTGGCTAGGCTAGTGTGAAGTACCCACCAGCAAATACTGGAGCAGGGGGTGGGTCATGTTATGCTGAGCCAGAGTACCCATCAGAATGCAAGAGAAACAGATCTGGGGGAGCGGCAGATTCTCTACAGAACCTGTGGGTTTGCCTCAGTGGGACTGTAGCACCCACCAGTTCATGCAGAGAGCTGGAGGTGGTGACAGCCTGACCCAGGTTGGACCACAGAACTCACTTGACACTAGCAGGAGCTGGGATTGGGAGGAGGCTGGGCTGCGCAGGACTACTGCACCTGCCAGCATGCATGAGGTCTGTGGCTGGGAGTGGACCTCATAGGGGAATTTGTGGGAGCTCCCCTGCTAGGACGCATCTCCCACAGGAGAACATAATAGCCAGGGTATGAGTGGGCCCAGGCCAGGCAAGGCTATAGCACCCGTGCACATACATGTTGCCTGGATTTGGTAGTGGACTGAACTAGGCTAGGCACCAGCACCCATTGGTCCTCACAGAAGCCAGAACAGGTGTAGAACAGGCTGGGCTAGGCTGTAACATCCACTGGTAAGAGCTGGAATGGATGCAGGTCAGGCTGAGCCAGGCTAAAGCACCTGCCAGCAAATGCTGAGACTGGGGGCAGACCATGTCGGGCTGGGCTGCAGCACCTGCTACCACATACAAGACCCAGGCTTGGGAGCAGCACTGGTAGGGGACCATAGGGAACTCCCCTGCTGGACTACAGCTCCCACAGGGAAACACAAGAGCCTGGGCTGGGGGCAGGCCAGGCTAGGCTAGGCTACAACACCTGTCAGCATGTCTGAGCTGGGTCTGGGGCAGGTTGTGCTGGGCCAGTCCACAGCACACACTGACATGAACAAGAGCCAGGATGGGGCACAGACCAGGCCTGGTTGTGCCACAAAACCCAACAATTTACATGAGGGCTGGGAGGGGGGCAGGCTTGACTAGGCTGTAGCACCCACTGGCAAGAAGCGGAATGACTGCAGGCTGGACTGAGCCTGCTGTTGCACCTACTGGCAAATGCCAAGATTAGAGGTGGGGCGTCTCAGACTGGGCTACAGCACCCACTGGCATGCACAAGTCCCAGGGCTGGGAGGGGACCTACTAAGAGAACTTTGAGGACTCCCTTGCTGGGATGCTGCTTCACTGATGAGCATGAAAGCTGAGTGGGGAGCCAGGCTGGGCCAGGTTGCTGCACCCTTCGTGTGGTCCAGTTGACACAACTTGCCCCAGTCCTGGCACCCAACAGTAGGTGCTAGGGCCTAACTCACTGGAGTACATGAAGACCAGGTCTGTGGCAGGCTGACTGAGCTGGCTGCATTGCCCATTCATTTGTGTGGGAGAGGGGTGGCAGAGAAGCTGACCAGGTGATTACATCCAGTGTGTGGGTTGCCTGATGTAGTTGATAAACTGTACCTGACCTTCACTGGCTGCTACACACAAGAGTCAAATCTGGTTTCACCTCAGGTGAGGTTTCTTTCAGTATTCCCCAACTCGATGGCTCGACTCAAACCCAAGTCATAGGGAAAATCACAATACACGCGGTTCAACCTTGAAATGCATGTGTTAGGATTAGGTGTCCTCAGTTGCTGATGCCAGCGCAGTAGACAGCATGCCCAGAAGCACATAGAAACATGACAGACAGCTCACTGAGTGCTTCATCAGAGGATAGCAAATAGAACAGCCAATTTTCAACATGTTCCTGGGCCTGTGGATGCCCTAAGGTGGATTTGGTCAACTAATAGACCTTAGAAAGATCTCCTCAGTCCTTGTAAAACAGAGCCAGCAACATCTCAGAACTCAAGTAATGCCCTCAGAACATTCTTCCCCACACTGGGATCTCAAAGTATCATCAAATGATTGTCCCTCAGGTGCTAAGTAATTTGACAGAAAGCTGTGGCCCCCAACCTTCTCCCCTGCAGACACAGAAGAAAGAAAAAATGAAACATTTGTCCTGAGCACCTTGTTCCACGGGTCAACCTTCCCCACCCTGATCAGGGGTCCACAGGGGCATGCATCCCTCTCAACTGTGTAAACAATATTGCGAATAAAATAGAATCCATACCAGAAATAGTTTTAGAACATTTGTTTGGCATATAATAAGTAGAAAACAGGGGAACATTAGATTAAGTGAAGCAAAGTGGAAGACATGGGAAGAGAAAAATAATTACATGAAAAGATAATAGAATGAGATTAAAAAGGAGATTGGGAAACTACAAATGCACTATCAGAATTGAAATCTTTGCCAACAAACCAGTATAAGAGAAGGAATCAATGTATACAATATATGGTCACATGCCGCCCAGTGGTGTTTCTGCCCACACTGGACTGCAGACAGCACTGCTGGTACTAGAGAAACAATTCACAGTTATGAAGAGCTCAGTTCCTCTTCTAACATCCCCTCCTGGATTGCTACGTCAATGAAATGGAGAAGTACTGTTGAAAGAACAATGTATCTTTCAAGACTCACCTAGGTTCCAGAAAGTACCCTGTGCTGTGTGCAAAACGGCCTAATCACCCAATGACACATGCAGGCCCCGGTCTCCCAAGGATTAACTCCACAGCTTAGCTTGTTTCTCAGAGCGTAACAGGATTGGCAATTTTGGCCTGATACATCTAGCCACTGGCTTAACCGCAAGATCCTGCTTCCTGTTTGTCAAGTTATCTGCCAAGGGATTGGATAAATACTGGGAGGAACTCAAGGGATTTAGGGTGGCCACTAGAGGATTGGATGAACACTGGGAGGAACTCAAGGGATTTAAGGTGGCCACTACTGGGAGGAACTCGAAGGATTTAGGGTGGCCATTTGAGGACTGGATAAACACTGGGAGGAGCTAGGCAGAGTATAAAAGAAAGCCTGGTGTTGCAATAAAGATGAATCTATCATCGATCGGCATTCGGTGTACTGCCTGTTGTCTTGTGCATATTGTTCTCTTGTAACCCTAGTCCCTCCGCTCGGCTCGGGGTACGTGGCGACGCGGGCGTTGCCAACAGACACAGTTCTCAGAACAGGTGCACTCATTCAGTGATTCACAGTTGAGAATTTTTTCTAGACTGTATAAGAACGCTGAAATAGAGATTACTACTAGATAGAACTGAGAAAAATGGAGACCTATAAGGTTTGTGAGGCATTCTACGAAAGAAGCAAAGCCAATAAGACCAGAACAATAATAATTTGAATAGATCAACCTCCAGGTTGAGAAAATTTACAAATAGAAAGCTTTAAGGAAAATAAAATCAGAAACATACCTGGCTAGTTCGTGGTGAACACTTTCAAATCACAGGAGGTGGGTGGAATGGGAGGGAGAGCTCTGAAACCATTCAGGATTTTTTAAGCTAACCTTTCACACAGTCACAGTATAAGACTGGTTACCACATTTGATCTTTTTGTTTTATTAATTTCTGGTGCTGTTATACTGAAAATTTGATGGTAAGAATGAATAAGTCTTCAACTCTGCATTTGGAGAACCTCGTGTTTCTCCAAGGATTTCTCTAAGCATTGCCTTTTAAATGTTTGAGTACATAGAGTTTGCTTACTGAGAATAAAGGAAAGTTTTTACTGCCATGGAAACTTTCAAAATAGCACTTCGGATCTTTAAAATATTTGTTAAATGATGTGCTAATGAGGAAATATCAATAAAACATTCTCTGGCAGAGAAAAGCGGTTATCAGTTCCTCTCAAGCTCATGTTCCGTTTTGGAATTGCAAATGACAGTATGGAACTCACATATAAAAATAAGCATGTGCTGGATCTGGTGCGGTGGCCTAGTGGCTAAAGTCCTTGCCTTGAGCACGCTGGAATCCCATATGGGCGCTGGTTCTGATCCAGGCAGCCCCGCTTCCCATCCAGCTCCCTGCTTGTGGCCTGGGAAAGCAGTCGAGGACGGCCCAAAGCTTGGGACCCTGCACCTGTGTGGGAGACCTGGAAGAAGCTCCTGGCTCCTGGCTTCGGATAGGTTCAGCTCCAACCATGGCAGCCACTTGAGGAGTGAATCATTGGGCAGAACATCTTCCTCTCTGTCTCTTCCCCTCTCTGTATAACTGACTTTCCAATAAAAGTAAATAAATCTTTAAAAAAAAATAAGTATGTGCCACACAAGCTTGAACCAGTTATCTTTGGCTCTACAACACACCACCCCCAAACTTGGTGGCTTCAAACAGCATCATTCATTTGCTCACGTATGGAGAGGGGAGAAAGGCAAGAGAAGATCAGAGGGTGACTTTCCTGCTTGTGCAGGTGTTTCCATTTCCTTCAGTATCAAATGCTCAGTATTCCAAGGTGCCAGAGTAGAAGCTGCGTTTTGAGATCTGACACTGAAGATTCTGTGGGTTAAGAGCTAAAGTAGGCTCATCTGGGAAATCCTCTGGGCATCACAGACATGGCTGCAGTCTGCTATGCAATGCAACTGGCACTGGCTATTGGCTGTGCCCCCCAGTGCCCTGCAGCCTAGCACAGATTCATGCTGTAGCCACAATTCGTGCCAAGCAGATAATCTTCAGTGTGTTTGTGCTCTCTCTTTCCCTATAAGATTGATTTATTTCAAAGCAGAGTGGAAGGGGCAGGGAGAGAAGAGAAATCAGTCCTCCATCTGCTGTTTATTCCCCAGATGGCTGCAATGGCTGTGGCTAGACCAGGCGAAAGCTAGTAATCAGAACTACACCTTGGTTTCCCACTGAGGTGTCAGGAGTCCAGGGAGTTGGTTCATTATCCTCTGCCTTCCAGGTACATTAGCAGGGTGCTGAGTGACAAGTGGAGTGGCTGGGACTCAAACAAGTGCTCCTGACCATTGTCTGGTGCTGAGTGACAAGTGGAGTGGCTGGGACTCAAACAAGTGCTCCTGACCATTGTCTTAACCCACTGTGGCACATGCCCACTACTTCAACATGCTGGTTTTTTAAGTCTGTGCTTGCATCATGCTGGCTATTATCCCACTGTCGAGGACAAACCCAGAGTCACTGGATAAAGGGACCATGGATACAGGCAAGGTGGTCCATTACCAAACCGTATAAATATGCCTGGATGGTTTACACTTTAGGCATCTACAGTAAGGAAACAATGTGGATATTTTTTTTTAAAACCTCAAAGCATTACTCACAAAATTAAAAAAAATAATCCAAATTTTGGAGATTAGTCAAAACAGGCCCTTAAAATGGAAAATAATAAAATACTTTGAATCACTGAATGAAGGAATATTTGCCGATATCAGAAAGTTTGTAAGTTAAATTCAAGGCAATTACTTAGAAAGTAGTTTATCCATGCAATATTTTTATGTTTAGGAGCAGGCACTGTGGTACACTGAGTTAAGTTGTATGCTGCTTGCAAAGACAGCGTCCCACATGGGAGTGTTGGCTTCACTTCTATCTCCTGCTTCCACTCCAGCTTTCTACTAATGTACCTGGAAGACAGTAGATGTTGGTCCAAGTGATTAGGTCTCTAGCACCCATGTGTGAGACCTGGAAGGAGTTCCAGACGCCTGCTCTCAGCCTGCCCAGGCCCAAGCCATAGAGGCCATTTGGGGAGCGAAGAGCTCTCTCCCCATCCCTGTCTTTGTCATTTTTGCTCTTCAAATAAATATATCTTTTTGAAGACACAAAAACATCTCACAGAGGAAGAAAAACTAAATGGACTGAAAAAAAAAAAACCTCAAAATTGTGATAGTGATTACAAGCATGAAAATACAGACTCTGAAGTTAGATTGGGTCTGAATAACTAAGGGAAGTAAATTTGATCGATTATTTAATGTTTTTTTTACTATCTTTTGAACTGTAAATTATAGGAAGGATTATATAGGGTCTTTGCATTAATTAAGTAAGATTATTCTCACAGAGTAGTAATGATTAAGTAGAAATTGTTATTATTTATTTGATTTGTTAAATAAAGAGTAATTTTTATTTTGGCTGTTTCCCAATTTGGTGAGAGGAGGGTGGTGTGACTGAATTGCTTCTATTTAATGACAAAGTAACTAAGAAGAAACTGACAAGACACTTTTTGAAGTTACTAGGGACTTTGTGTAAAGGTCAAATGAGCCTCGGTAGAGATGGGAATGAGACAAAGCCAAAGTGCTACATGCCTTGTTTGAGCAAAGGGAAGGCTTCTTTGAGCAAGAAGCAAGAAAAGAGCTCCCCTGCACAGGGAAGCTCCAGCCAGGAAGTGCTTCAGAACACTACAAAAGACAAAACACAAAGTTTAGGAAAGACATTTACTTAATAACTCTGCTATTTCACACAGAGTGCCACTGACAGCAAGGAAATGAACCCGAATCATACTAGATCTACTCCACGGTGGGTCATTTGGGTGTGCCTACAAGCCAACAGACTTGGATGGAATAGTTATAACCATGTATTCTTCACTTTTGAATTTCTTTTACTTGATTTGTTACTCATGACCAACGTTACTTTTACTAGGATGTGATGTGTAATGGGGAAAAGCTAAGTTCTGAGCCAAGGGTCCCAGGACAAAAGACTGATTAACAACTGAAAAGCATTTGAGTTATTGTAAAAGTTATTATAAAAGTTGTATGGGGAACAGGAGACTTCAAAAAGGTAGACTTTGAGAAACAGGAAAGTTTATGTGTTTTTATGCTAAATGAAGAGGGATACAGTCATGACAAACTTGGACTGCACAAAGGACCTATATCTAATAGTAATGACGGGGAGACCCCAACAAAGCCTGCTTGTTTGGTCCTTAGGCTGTGTGTGCATGTGTCTTCAGAGATGAAGACATTTCTTCCATCCCCGAGCCAGGGGATAAGGATGGACACCTGTAGGATAAAGGTCTCAAGACCTACATCACAGGAGGAGCAGCGAGCTGCATGGCTGACCTCAGGGACAGCAGAGGGAAAGGTAAAAGGCATCATTTTATTTGTGCTGTTTCCTCAAATGCCATACTCTATATTTTGGCAAGTTCTGAATTCCACCAAACATTTTACACCCAAAATTCATTCACAGGCAATTTGCTTTCAAACAGTTCACATTTTAAGATAAAATGCCATCCAAAAATATCAGATTCACTATATTCCATTCAGGCAGAACAAGGCTATTATTATATTCAAACAAACAGAAAGGCTATTAATACTTTCACAAATTTCAATGCGTACAGGGCCAACAAACATGGCAAACTCCTTGAACCCAGCAGATCCTGATCGCAGGCTGTTTCAGACATTGCAAATAGGTTGAGGGCTAAGTTAATGTAATATATTGTTTATTGTTTCCTTTAACATTTAGCCAAGTAATTTTGAACAAGGAAAACCTGGGGCCTGACCGGATCTGTTTATTCATATCTAAAACCCATGAATTGCATGGCACTGGGTAATACTGCTATGGTGCAAGCACAGGCTCCAGTCGATAGCCACAGGGAATACTTTTTATGTTTTTTAGGAAACATCAATGAGGTTATTACTTTTTAAAAGATTTTATTTATTTTATAGAGAGAGGTGGAAGTGAAGCAGGAAGAGGAAGTGGATGGGAGGGCGGCTGTGATGGATTGGTGGGTCGGGTTGTTAGGTGCCATGAGGTTGCAGCAGATTGGTGGGCAACCAAAATGGTGTGAAGTTTGCGAGCTGTGGGAAGGGAAAGCAAGAAGCGCTGGGTCCAAAATGGCAGGGTGCTTCAGGGTCAATGTCCAAATCACTACTCACAACTGTAATTTAAATTCCTTATTACAGATCATTTCAAATATATTTATAATTAGATGGACAAGGCTTGGCACAGTAGACTAGTGGCTAAAGCCCTTGCCTTGCATGAACCAGAATCTCATGCGGGTGCTGATTTGTGTTCTGGGTGCTCCACTTCCCATCCAGCTCCCTGCTTGTGCCCTGGGAAAGCAGTAGAGGATGGCCCAAAGCCTCGGAACCCTGTGTCCGGATGGGAGACCCAGAGAAGGCACCCAGCTCTTGGCTTTAGATCAACTCAGCTCTGGCCGTTGCAGCCACTTTGGGAGTGAACCAGCAAATGGAGAATCTTTGTGTCTCCTTCTCTCTGTATGTCTGCCTTTGCAATACAAATAAATAAATAAATCTTTAAAAAAAAAGCAAATGAGCGAACATCAACAGCTTACACACCCCTCAGCAATCTCATCACCAACCCAGAGTTCATCCCACCCCAGTCACACCCTCACCTATTCCTCTCAGCTCCATATTATTCTGAAACAATTCCCAGACATTATATTATTTCATTCACTATTATTTAGGCAAATTAGGCATGCAATGGAATCAAAAGAATATTGTTTCATTAAAGAACCATACTCACAATATCACCTCAAAAAATGTAACAGCTACTTATTATCATCAAGTAGCTCAGCTCCAGCTATTGGTGCTCAGCTCTGGCTATTGGGGTAAATTGTCTCTTTGAATTTATATTTTCAATGAAACTACATGAATATTAAAAAAAAAATCAGGCCCTTGCTGCTCACTCACTGCAGATTGGTGTTGGAAAGAGGAAAGTGTTTATTTCAAGAAGCCAGCTGTCTTGGGGGTAAGCAATCTCTGGATCCAAAACATGCCCTTTCCCCCACGACAAGCCAGCATAAAGGGTTTTCAAAGGGATGGACTGGAAACAGGCAAAGGTTAGAGAAAACAATGAATTCAGTCAATGGAGAATTGAGCAGATTTTCACACTATGTTCTGATGGTGGTCCAACCGGATTTTCCAGGGTGTCAGCCTATCTGGAGATTTCCTGATAATGGAGCTCAGCTGTTTGCAGGTTCCTGAGATTCCTGTGCAAATATTATTCACTGGTAACAGGAAACTTCCAGCACCAACAGCTGATCAGCAGCTGAGAATACTCTAAAATAGGGTCTGAAGAAGTTAGGTCTAACTGCTTAGAATCATCTCTAACTGCTCTTCATGGATCCCAGTTAGTTCTTTCCTACTACACAGTATTTTCATATTACACAATCAGATATGTCTAGCAGTGGCTCTTAATCTCATTTACTCCTTTCCTCATGTCAGGGAAGATTCTGGGAAAAAGAAGTCTAGGACTGAAAGAAACCAGGAAACTCAACAAGAGGATCAACCTTAAGCCAAGAAAAATGTCTTAGTGTTCTCCATGTAATGGTCACACAAAAGGAGTACTACCTCCTTCTCTCTTTGAGAGCCACATTTTGCTTACTAAGCCTCCACCCTGATGTCTCACAAGTCTCCCAATTACTAGGAATTCTTAGTTTTTCTGGTCATCTATTATCTCCATTGTCATTCGTCTTCTCTTTAGCTGTGACTGCATTTCCAGAACAAAGACATCCCATATAATACTCTTCACCCTACTGTTCAACCCAGGACCACTTTGGATAATCTGATAGAATCTCTACAAATAAAGAAAATCTTTCTTAAAAAAAAATCCATGAATGTCTCTATGACTCAGTCCTTACTATTAGTATTTCTAAGGATTTTACATGTGGAAGTACAAAAGATTAACTCAGCTTCATTTTGCATTTAGGAGAGTCATGAAAAACTAAATGAGTAACAAGGCTCCTAATTTTGACCAAGTCTATCTATGCAGGTCAAAGGCATTGTTGGTATAAATAGGGTGACCCAGAGCCATGTTCCCTTTAGTATGGAAATAAAAGAACTGTCCATTGCCAAAGAAAGGAGGAAAAAGACAAAGTATGCTTATAAAAATGTGAAGTCATAAGACTAATTTATACTTATGCAGAAACACACTGCACTGACAGTACCTTGAAATAAAAGATTACATTTGTATATCAGGAAGGAGGAAGTCAATATACAACACCAGCCTCAGAATTCTGGCAAGTTTCACAATGGAAACACAATCGACCAGTCTGCCCCGTAGGGTAAGTGCTCCTTTCCATGTGACTCTGATTTCAGCATTGGCTGCTGTTTAAACCATCACAATCCTGTGTAGTTACAAGAAGCCTACTGAATATTGCCTAAGACAGCCTTGGGTTTGGGTATTCTTTGGATCTGGGTATGTTCTGCTGTTTGGAAAATGATTAACAAAGGCAAAAACATGGGGAAGCTATAGACCTAGAAGAAAAAAGAACCATTTCTGAAAAGCATTTTGTAGGTGGTAGGATCTAGCCTCATGTCTGTATCATTACAGTCCAATTATGAAAAATTGGAATTACATTTGGATGAAATTCACAGTACAACCTTTTTGTTTTTTTTAAATAGCAAAAAAAATTGAATGGTAATTTAGCTTTGGATGTTTTTATACTGGCATATTACCTTTGATGACAAGAAGTTTGTTATAAGAAGCGTTCTGAATAAAGTTGTATTGTAAAGGGGTAGAAAAAAAGACAGCTTAATACTTAAGTTGAATTGCCACACCACCACGGTTACAGCCTGCAGTAGGCACTGCTTATAGATGATTCCCTTAACCGAACAAGAAGAATGGAGGGCTCCCTGACAAAGGGACACTAAAACTGATCTCTTAAATTTTGCACACTGGAATTGATGAACATATTAGATAACAGGACAAGAATTCCAGTTCCCTAAAGGGCAGATCAGTCTAAATATTTGACTCAAGAGTCTATTTGGGAAGTTTTTAAAACAGAACTTTGTTGGATTCTTGAGTACACAAAACTTACTCTTATTGCCAGCTTTCATGCTCCTTTTCCCTTCACTTTCACACTGTCTGAGGTTCTGTCCACTTCTCAGGAACCCTAACCTGTCCACAGGAAGCATCCAGTGTTAATGCTTTCTATATGCGGATTGACGTCAATGTGGTTTCTTTAAGGGATTTTATATTTAAGTCTTACTTTGACATGGGGAATGACAAAGGGGAAGAAATGTGTTTGGAACATTTGGGACCCCATGTTTACCTGAGTACATTTTAAGCTTTAGGCTTTTGCTGTTGTTCTTTTAGAGAAAAAAAGATTCCCCATTTAACTAATTACTTCTAAAAGATGTATTTATATATTTGAAAGAGTACAGAGAGGGAGAAGGAGAGAGAGAGAGACAGAGACGGAGAGAAAGACAGAGATCTTTCATTTGCTAATTCATGCCCCAGGTGGCTGCAATGGCCAGTTCTTGGTCAGACTGAAACCAAAAGATTTCTCAAGCATCTCATGTGGATGGCAGGGCCCACACACTTGGACCATCTTACACTGCTTTTGCCAAGTCATCAGCAGGAAGCTGGATAGGAAGTGAAGCATCAGAACACGAATCAGTACTCATGTTGGATGCTGGTACTGCAGGAAACAGCTTTACCCACTTGGCCATAATGCCACCCCACCCATTTAATTCAAAAGGTGACAGTGTGTCTTACCTGTGCCCAGGTGGATGTGTTCATTCACATGCTTACCCCAGCTGAGGCACCATGAGTTGTATTTTTCTTTTTAAAAGATTTATCTGTTTTGGAAGAGTGACAGAGAGAAGAGTTAGAGAGAGAGACAGAGAGAGACAGAGAGAGTTCACTCCCTAAATGACCAGAGCTGGACCAGGCCAAAGTCAAGAGGCTAGAATTGCAAAGAAGGAAAACAAAGCCTGGAAAATGCAATGAACACAGCCATAAGCCACATACAGTGAAAATGAAAACAAAAAATAGCAGTGGAAAAGAGTTTCTACCAATCTGTGTGAGTAGAATCGGGTGGCAGATTAGAAGGCTGAAGGGGAGAGATTAAGCCCTCCCTCATATTTGTCACCCAGAGCCTCGATCCTTCCCACTAAAGCCCCAGGACATGCCAGAACATCTAGGAAATGTTCTAAACAGAGCAACTCTGGGAGAGAGGAAGGTATCCTTTCCCATTATAAGTGGGCACATATGCAGAGACCACATCTGTAAACTAGCTTGCCATACTTTAAAATATAAATTAAGACCAATAGGTACTCCCCAACCATGTTTCATTAAATTGTTTTAACCTCCCTGCTCCTTCAATCTTTCTTAAAAACAGTAAAAGAAAATCTTCAGGGACTAACTTCTCCTTAGGAGAAGCAAAGGTAGGCTACAAGAAAGAACATGAAAACGATTCCTAACTCGAAAATTAAGTTATGACAGCAATGGCCTAGACCATTTACAAAATATGTTACATTATTCCTGCTGATGAATGTGCTCCAGCATTTGCACATGTATGGAATTCATTCTGTGAGCAGCTCAGCTGAGTTCACCAAAGATACCATCAATTCCTTTCGAAACACGTGATCTCCAGTTTCTTGGCTTTCTTTATCCATTGATGAGAGACTGAGTCATCACTCAGTGTCACAAGCAGTGACTCAGAGTGAGAACAGAGCCTAAGGAGTCTTCACATGTGTAGGCTCTCAAAGCTGGCCAGAGGCCCAGGCCCCGTGATCTCAGGAGGATTTCTTGGTCAGGGTGGCACAACTCTTCCTTCCCCTGTGCTCAGCAGGAAGGCTGCAGACAGCTGAGCAAGTCTTCTAGAGGCATCTGTATCTCGGTTTATCCTCACAAAGGTAACTCATGAGTTTTGCCATTTCTTTCTTTTTTCATTAGCTCTGCCTGAATTTTCTTTGGCTTTTCTCCACATTTATAGAAGGATTCAAATTGTCTTTCAAGCTGTGGTTAACTGTGACTATTATTATTTTTTGAATGTAATATATTGGAAGTCAGGGATATTCAGAGTCCATCTCACCATAGGAATGGGCTAAGGGTTGTCTAGGAGCTCAGCTAGACCCTTCCAGGTGCCTCTCTGACTATCCCTTTGCATCCACGAATCATATTTAAATTTATATTTTGTTGTTATTCCTTCTGTCTCTGTTTGACACCATCTTTAAGGCTTATGATGAATGAGAAACTGGAGAGGAAAGAGCCCAGAAAGCATAGGAATTTTAATGAATTTCTTATAGGGTAATTCCCAACAGTGTCCATTTGGTACCTGCATCCTGTGATGATGGCAAATGATGCAGTGCTTTGCTGTTCCAGAGGGTGCTGTGACTCAGTCTCTATAACTTGATTTTTAACAGGCAGGGTCAGTGTTTAAATAAAACACAGACTGTAGGGTTGGCCAAATGACTCTGAGCTGTCTCACTGTACCATCAGGCAAGGATAGGGACTATGTTTTCTCCTAATATCCCTTGGCACATACTCGGTGCTCTGAGAGTCTCCTTGGCTGGATGCTACATACAGTGAGAGTTGATGTTCCACCATCTTTGGGCTAAAAATTTTTTTTTGGATTTGAAAAGGATGCTCAATTTTTGCAACAACTATCAATGTTTAACTAGAAGCAAAAAAAAATCCTTCCCTCACACATTTCAATTGAGGGGACTACTTCTTAAGGAAGAGGATCTGAAAATCCTGACGTTTCTTTACTCCAAGATAACTGTGACTGAAAGACAGAAAGCTCTGAACACTCCTGCTGCATCTATTTAGACAGACTCTACTGCTAAGCCTTCTCTGATACTGCAGTTCATAATATACTCAAACGATTTCTTCCAGTTGGCAATTTATAGCTAGTAACTATATATAAAGTCATTGTAACTTTAACAGTTAAATTTTAATGTACCAAGATTTTCAAAAACTGTGTCAGCAAAATAGTAAACCTGAGATGAACTGGAGGTTATTCAGAATTAATGAAGTTAGGATGAATTCTAGTGTAAGAATTTTTAAAAAGATTTATTTCTTTTTATTGCAAAGTCAGATATACAGAGAGGAGGAGGGGAGAGAGAGGAAGATCCTCCATCCGATGATTCACTCCCCCAAGTGGCTGCAACAGCCAGGGCTGAACTGACCCAAAGCCAGGAGCCAGGAGCTTCTTCCAGGTCTCCCACGCAGGTGCAGGGTCCCAAGGCTTTGGGCTGTCCTCGACTGCCTTCCCAGGACACAAGCAGGGAGCAGACTGGAAACTGTTGCCCATGTGGAATTCTGGCATGTGCGAGGCAAGGACTTTAGCAGCAAGGCTACTGTGCTGAGCCCCAAGACTTTTGAGGAAAAGCAGAATCAAATACTTTCATCTCATGAATTAAATGTGCCAAATGTTAAGTGCAGGGATCCTCCCTGTGTGAGAGTAGACTAGAACACCTCCTCATTGAGGCAAAGCTGCTCAGAGTCCAGGAGGCTGTCTCCACCGTGTTTAGGAAAGCCACCTGCACAGTTCTACATGCTCTCCTTGACCTGCTGTGCTACCACCCAAAGCACACCCTGGCGAATAAGGGCTGCCCACCACACTTCTCAGAAGAAATACAGGACTTCAAGACACTGCAGTTGCCCAGGAGCTCCAGCATTCATGATTTGTGATGCAAATATTCAAAACCATCTCTTCGGACTATTTTGTATTCTATGGCACAATTTTTAAATAATCAGGAGCAGGTCTTTGACCTGTTGGGCATGGCCCTGGGAGAAATGTGAAATTTAACTCATTCTGTTGAGTAACAAAGATCAGCTCTGCTCTATCAGCATCACAACCATAATTGTCTTCACCATTAATTTAATGAGACCTTCAAAACAACATTTGTTGCTAAATGCAAAGCGGCCCTTGGCTCCAATTGTTAAATTTGTTCAGATTTCCAGATGCCCAATTGGAACAATTTTTCCACAGCAACATCATTCTTTAGTCTTATTAATTACAATTTCTATTAATTAATACTATTATTAAAACCAAATGTTCATTTTTCTTAAAAATGCAACAAAAATTTCTAAAAGGCCATGTGGATTAGAAAGAGAATTTTTATTTCACCTCATTGGAAAGGTAGGTACAGAATATGATTCTGTGTAAGTTAACCAGGTTTATAATATTTAAACATACAAGGCATATACATGTTTGACTACTGCCAGCATTGAGAAGGCATGTGTAAGCAAATCCCCAAAAGTCTCCTGAAAGCTGTGGCTATGTGTGCTCTGTTTAACGCTGTGTTTGTGTCAAGCCATTAAGTTGTTAACAAAAGGCCAACGACAGCAAACAGAAAGTAAATAAAAATTCTAACAACTACTATTAATGTGATTGACTAGTTGCAGAAAACCTTTCATTGAGTTAAATGGAAATAAAATCAACCAGCTGGGAGGAGCTATCTAGAAAGAACTGTAGAGTTCTTGTACGATGTACACCTTACAATATGACATGAGACACTGCTTTCTGTTCTAGTTTCAAAACGATGCTACTTATTCGTAAGGAGTGAAGGAATGTATATATTAGATGTGAAGTGGAAAAGTCTTATTTTAAAATTTTTACTAGGAAAATAAACACAGGAAGAGAGAGAGTTAAGAGAAGCAGGAAACAGAAAGACAAAAGGACTGCAACCTAGAGCAGTGTTTTCCTCTAGCCCTAGACAGGCAGTTTCTGCTTAAGCTCAGAAAGTGGCAATTGAAAGAAAATCATCAGTTCTCCCTTCTTGGTTCCTTTTGAATCTGTGGCATGCAGAGAACTTTCATGAAGGTGTTTTCTTTCCTCCCATTGATTGAGAATGTACTTATGTGTTTGCAGTTGTTCCTTCTTTTCAGTCTAGGAGTTCAGAGATTACTAAGTTTTCATTCTAGCCACTCTCCTTTTGTTAGATAGCTAACACATTTCTGATTTTTAAAAATGTATATATTTGGGGCCTGGCGGCGTGGCCTAGTGGCTAAAGTCCTCGCCTTGAACCTGCTGGGATCCCATATGGCCGCCGGTTCTAATCCCTGCAGTTCCACTTCCCATTCAGTTCCCTGCTTGGGAAAGCAGTCGAGGATGGCCCAAAGCTTTGGAACCCTGCACCGGTGGGAGACCTGGAGGAAGTTCCTGGCCCCTGGCTCCAGATCGGCACAGCACCAGCCGTTGCACTCACTTGGGGAGTGAATCACCAGACGGAAGATCTTCCTCTCTGTCTCTTCTCCTCTCTGTATATCTGACTTTGCAATTAAAAATAAATAAATCTTTTTATTTAAAAAATGTGCATATTTGACAGGAAAAATATAAGAGCAAAGAACGACATTCCGTGTTGTGGTTCACTCCCCAAATGGCTACAATAGTTGAGACTGGGTCAGATCAAAGCCAGAAATTGAAAATTCAATTGGATCTCCTATGTAAGTGATAGAAACCAAAGCACTAGTTCATTAGCAGAAAGCTAGAAGCAGAGCATCTCAGTGGAGTCTTAATTACTGCACCAAGCACTCACCTGTTGTAACGTTTTAATGTTAAATGGGGGTAAATATTACATGAATACCCAAAATCCTTTAAGCTTATCAAAGTCAGAAGTATGAATATTCTATTATTGTAGTTACTCTTAACCTGTTGCTTGGATGATTCAGAGGCCTCAAACACTATTCCAGTTTTCAGCAGCATCCTGGAGGTAAAGAGGAGACTTTTTCCCTTCATTGCTTCCTTCCTACTCCAGCATTTACTGAGCATCAGCTTAAAGTCTAATACCCAGGGGCCAGCGAGATGCCCAAGAGGCTAATCCTCAGTCTGCAAGCGCCAGCATCCCATAAGGGAGCCGCTTTGTACCCCAGCTGCCTCATTTCCCATTCAACTATTTGAAAGCAACAGAGCACGGCTCAAGTCCTTGGGACACTGCACCTGAATGGGAGACCCAGAAGAAGCTCCTGGCTCCTGGATTCAGATTGGATCAGCTATGGCTGTCCTAGCCATTTGGGAAGTAAATCAGTGAAAGGAAGATCTTTCTCTCTATCTCTGCTCCTCTCTATAAATCTGCCTTTCCAAATGAAAGCAAAAAAAAGCTGAATGTTCCATAAGGCACAAATGAAGTGTTTGCAGGGATCATGAGGAAAATGGGAATACTGATGAGAGTGGCAGACCCACTTGGCCGGGGTGTTGTGTCAGAATCACGACCTCCATGTATCTTGAACTGATTAATCTGCATTCTGAATTTCTTCCTTTGTCTTTAAAGTAAAGATTATTATAAGATTTAGATGAGATAATCTTTATAGATCCTAGCAGAGGACCTAGAACCTGGCAAGCAGTTGGTAACAATCTGATCAACCAGGAATCCTGAGGACTGTGGATTTCCTAGCATATTCTGAATTCTGTAGGCTCAGATATCACTTACCTGAAGGACATCACAGAGGATACTGTAACAGCTCAAACTCAAAGTACTCAGTCAGAATCCAGGCATTGCAAATGCCATGAAGGTTATTTTTATTATTTCTAAATTCAGAGATGATGTCCTACATAAATTTTTTTATTCACTGCCTTCTGTCCTTCTAAAAGGAAAAAGATATTTTTAAATCATAGATATTAATTCTTATGGCTATGGGATATGAGTAATTTTTATAGGTAATACAACTTTCATATTAAAGCCATAAAAAAATTAAACTTTTATTAATGAGACACTACCAAGGAACAAATAACAATGCCTCCCACAAGATTAATTTTGGGCCTTCAAGACAAGGAAGCTCTAGACCGAAATGATCTCAACTGGAGGTGACTTTATCCCCTATGGGACATTTTTCCCATGTCTGAAGACCTGCTTGGTGCTCAGAACCGGGGGAATGGTTCTAATGTCCTCTAGTGGGTAGAGGCTATGATTGCTGCTAAAGACACTAACTAGGTCAGCAGTCTGGGACAGCTCTAGTGGGAAGAGCCCGAAAGTCAGGATCCACGTGAAGAAAGAGAACTCAACACAGACAAAGCAGAGAAGCAAAATGTTACCATACGCATTCTTTGTGCAAACTTGCCCAGGGGAGTACAGGAAGCGGCACCCAGATGCTTTATCAACTTCTCAAGAGCTTGTAAGTGCTCAGAGAAGAGAAAAGCTTGTCTGCCCGAGAGAAGGCGAGGCAGACAAGGCTCATTAGATCCCTCCTAAAGGGGAGACAGTTCAAAGATCCAAATGAACTCAGGTGATGTTTTTCAGCTTTTTTTTTTTTTTTTTGGTCTGTTTTGAGTATTGCCCAAAAAATTAAAGAAAAACAGGCCTGAGATAGTTGTAGCCTACTGGCTAAAATCATCGCCTTGCATGCACTGGGAACCCATATGGGTGCCAGTTCATATCCAGGCTTCTCTACTTCCCATCCAGCTCCTTGCCTGTGGCCTTGGAAAGCAGCCAAGGAAGGCCCAAAGCCTTGGGAACCAGCACCCATGTGGGAGACCCAGAGGAGGCTCCTGGCTCCTGGCTTCAGATTGGATCAGCTCTGGTCGTTGCAGCCACTTGGGAAGTCAACCAGAGGACAGACGATCTTTGTCTATGTATCTCCTTCTCTTTGTATATATGCTTTTCCAATAAAAATAAATAAATCTTTTAAAAAGTTAAAGGAAAACATCATCCATCAGTGATGTGGCAAAGAGACTGGAGAGATGTCGAATAACGCTGCTGTGGGATAAGCAGCCTGATGAAGAGAAGGAAGTTAAAAGAAAAGGATGGAAATGATATTGCCGCATTCCAAGCTAAATGAAAACCCAGTACAGCAAGTCAAGGGGCTGTTGAGGCAGAGAAAAGTAAGGAAAGGGAAGGAAGAGGAGGAAGATGAAGAGGATGAGTGGAAAGATGAAGATGACAATGAATAAGCTGATTTCAGTGCAGGTCTTTTCCTTTGTCTATAAAGCATTCAACTCCCCTTCCCATACACAACTCACTTCTTTTAAAGAAAAACTGAAATATAAGGCTGTGCAAGATTTTAGCAAACACACGAATGAATCAGTCCCTACTGCTGGTATTTGCAGTAACCACTAATCTTGCCTGGTATGGCATGGGGGTTAGGGGTTGAGGATGGTAAATTGGGATGGAAATGTAAAGCAGGTTCTTGCTGATGCACAGCACAAATTGGTTCTACATGGAGACAGTGGATTTTTTTCCATCTTTAGTTATCTCTGATGCAGTGTTAAAAAAATGTGTTGTTTGGTTAGCCAAATATCCCTCTGTAATTGTAAAAAAAAAGAACAAAAGTTGCAATTGTTTTGCTGACATTCTAAAATGCTTCTGTGTAAGTACAATTTTTATTAGAGAAATTGCTGTGATACACAACACAGACCTCACACAAAGATTGGTGGCCTGCAGAGCACAGTTTCTGAGGTTGCAAAGTCATGCGCACATCTGCGCAGTCCACACATCAGGGCCCTCACTGAATGTCAGGGACTGATCCTCACATAAGGACAAAAAGGCCTCTCTTGTGTCGCGGGGGTGAAGTCACCCTACTTTACCATATACTCCTTGAGGTAAATGCTATGTTTTATTTGACAGACAGGAACAAATAATTTGCCCAAGAGCTCTCTGCTGGTAGAGAACTGATATTGACTCTGTCTACCTGTGTGTGAGTTCAGGGTTCCTAACCACTGTGAACCTCCTTGAGTCATGAGATTTGGGACATCCCCTACCCTCATCCCAAGCCAATATTTGGTGAGATAGATCTGAAGACTTAGTGATAAGCAAACAACTCAAGTAGCTACAGTTAGTGCCCCCTATCTGAATTGTCAGGACAGGAAGCCACGGGCAAGTGACCTCAGCTGGCAGTGTGGTTTAGGTGGCCCTCTCGGGCACTGTTACTCAATTACTTCTCACTGGCCAATGAACTAATTGGCCATCAATTGCCTTCTGTGTACGGTCATGTTCTCAGTAGCTTTAACTGGGAACTGCAGTTCAGAAGTGATACTCTGGCCAAAATATTGGTAGAAGAAAAAGATATGTGTTGGTCTGTGCTGACCTAGTCCAATGACCTAGCGGCGTTTGAACCTTTTGGCCAATAATAGTTGGAATAAGGACAGGCTTTGCAAAATTTGAAGTCAGCATTGGCAGTACCTAGGATTCAAACTACAGGTTGGGACACCATGGTTTGAAACTCTGAAATGACCTTCAGCCCACAGATGTACCTCCTGTGGACAGTACATTTCATTGGGAGGTGATCTTTAAAACCAAAAATATCATTCACTACAAGCACTAGTGTGATTTGCTGTTACTTGTACAACTGAGGGATGCGTTTAAGTTTCAGTTACAGTTTAGAGAAAAGACAGAATCTTTGCCTTCTCCAAGTGGATTCTGAATTCTATCCACAGACCCTCTCAAGGTATGGAGCCTCTCTGCCTGTTGCCCTTTCATGCACATCTGTATCCACCTACCTGAATGCAAGCTCACTTTGGGATTATAACTCACCTTCATACATAGGAAAAAACCTGTCTTCCTGTGCCTGCTTCCATCTGATCTTTAATTTGCTTTCCCCACCTCTGAGAACTTGTGCCGGTCATTGTACTAGAGGAGAGGGGTCATGAGAGTTGACAACACAGGAGCAACCACCACTGCAAACATCAAATGTTGCTTTTGGCTAAGTGGACTCTTGTGCTCACCTCTATGGGCAAGGTCATTGTGCTGTTGCTGCAAGCAAACAGAGATTCTAGTAACCAGTGCCTCCCTCATCTGTTCCTCACTGTGGAAGGGCGTGACACCCCATCCCCCAATGGTCTTGGCAAATTTGTTTTCTTGAGCCTCTTTCATCTTATGAAAAAAATTAGATAAGCCGGGGCCTAGCACATTAGCCCAGTGGTTAAAGTCCTTGCTTTACATGTGCCAGAATCACATATAGGCATCAATTCCTGTCCCAGCTGCTCACTTCCCATCCAGCTTCCTGCTGGGGCCTGGAAAAGCAGTTGAGGATGGCCCAAAGCCTTGAGACTCTGCACCCACATGGGAGACCCAAAAGAAGCTCCTAGCTCCTGGCTCCTTGCTTTGAATAGGCTGAGCTCTAGCCATTGCAGCTCTTGGGGAGTGAACCGGCGGACTGAAAAGCTTTCCTTCTGTATCTCCTGCTCTCTGTGGATCTCCCTTTCCAATAAAAGTAAAATACATTTTTAAAAAATGAGATAAGTAATACACCCTAACTCAAAAGCCTGTTGAGAAGATCAAATGAGACCTACATGTAGAAGTTGCTTACTAACATAATCCAGTATTTTCTGGTTCTTATGTTTGTCCTTGGCAGACCCAACGATAGCTATAGTTTGCTGCATCTAGTCCTGGGGTCATAGAATCTTGCAAACATTGACCTTCTTGAAGTAATTTCCTTGGAGAGTGATATTTCAGTGAAGGCTATGAAATCCATTAAAAGAATACACTGAACATTTTGTTATTCAATAATTTTTGAGCTACCCCAGACCTGAGTAAAACACTTCATATTTTGATATTTCCCTCTAAATTTTTGACAATTAGCAATTTTGTCTCTTCTTTAGCTGCAGATCTTTTGAAAGAAAAAGATGAAAGCAGAGCCTCAAATTTACTTGAATAGTGAAGAAAATATATTACATTATGTCTTTTTTTAAAGATTTATTTATTTTCATTACAAAGTCAGATTTACAGAGAGAAGGAGAGACAGTGAAAGATCCTGCATCAACTGGTTTACTCAGTGGACAGAGCTGAGGGGGTGCAAAGTCAAGATCCGGGAGCTTCTTCCTGGTCTCCCACACAGGTACAGGGTCTCAAGGCTTTGGGCCATCTTTTGCTGCTCTCCCAGGCCCCAAGCAGGGAACTGGAAGGGAAGTGGAGCAGCTGGGACAGGAACTGGTGCTCATATAGGATTCTGGCATATGCAAGGCAAGGACTTTAGCCACTAAAGTCCTTTAGCTTCTGTGCCAGGCCCAACAATACGTAAATAGTCTGTTCTTTATATAGCAGTAGCTTTAAACTGTTTAATATTGTATTCACATTTAAATTCCTTACCAGAAAAATATTTTCTATATAGTATTTAGAAAACATATACCAAAATAGCAAGAGGCAAATGTGATTAGTGCTATCAACTTTTTATGCATTTGCTGTTCACCTTACATATAATCCGAAATAAATGAACAATTTCTAGAAATGGTTCATATTTAAAACTAAAAATAATCTTCAGAAAACTAAGTCCAAAGTTTATGAAGTTGGTTGGTCTTATAGTTCATTTTTGAACATGGTATCCATGAACAGCTACAATTCCATAAACATCTATATCAAAACCTTAATTAGGATGTATATGTTGTCCTCTTTGAGGCATTAAAATCCCCTCTTGGTTTTAAGGATGCCTCTAAAGGTGAAGACACTGTGTGGATGCAGAAGAAACTTTCTGAGTCCTGAGGGAAAGAGATAAAAATCTTCCCCTGTGTCTGCCCCGCTGCCCTGTGATGTTCCCTTTAGCCTCTGTACTCCCCAGACTCACAAAACCAGGACAGGCTCTGCCTGGCCCAGACCTGAAGGTAGGTAAACCCCCAGATTCTTGCTCACTTCCTCCTTCTGAAGAACTTGCTTTCCCATAATCACCAGTGCCCTATAGCAGGAGGGAGGTAGGCTGAGGTGAACAGTAGCTTCTGAGGAAAAATGAAAGGAAGCAGCTTTCCTGTTTCATTTAGGGCCTAGACCATCTACAAGCCCTAAAACGGCATCAGTGTTCCAGCAGGTTCTACTGTATCCTGAGTCAAAATGTTAGGTTTACACTATAAATTTGCTTTACTTTGCTCTCTCTGCAACTGATTTTCTCACAGGGGGTTGATGCCTACAGAGGATTCAATTTGAAGTTTTGGGATTCTGATATTGTACATTGGCCAGCATTTCTGTCTATTTTCTTTGCTTTGTTCTCACCCTTTCTAAGTGAACTCACTGCTAGCCTCCCTCTTTGATGCTCTGCAATGAGTTCTTTGTGGTTTTTTTTAATAATTTATTATTTTTAAAAATAATGATTACATAGTTGAGCAGGGTGGGAAAGATCAAGGTTTAGGGAAAATTGGGTGAATTCATTGCTTCCAAATTTGCTATTTCTTCTTGTTATTCCTGGGGGAAGGGGAGAGACAAAGGGGAAAACCACTCAGGACTTTCCATACACCCCAGTACCCAGGGATGAGGAACCGCCACCTCATATGAACCCAGAGTCTCAACGTGTGCATACTCCTAGGATTCTGTCCAGGTTTGGATAGTTCTGAAATGCTGCCGATCCAAGGATGATGTCACCCTCCCAATGACCATGGTTCCATTCATTGAAATTATTTGCTGTCATCGTTTGTTTGGGGTTGTTGTCCAGTTAGTTCTGTTCTGCTACAGCACTAAATGTGCTGTCATAGTCTCCTTTTACAACAGGGCCAGTGTCTACTGCTCCACCTTTTTCATTAAGTATAGCATATTCTCGCTGGAGAGTCCAAGAAGCTGGGCCAGGTGTTCCAAGCATCGCCAGATCCTCCACCCCTGGGCTCCGAATCCAACACCCACCTATTATGCGGGCCCTGGGACCCAGACTAGGAGACCCAAACCCCGCCAGATTCCCCACCCAGGCTTCACAGAACCAACATCCACCTAAAACGTGGGTGCCAGGATCTGGGCCAAGTGACCCACACCCCACCCATTCCTCTGTCCCAGGGGCTCAGGAACCCATCCCCCACCACACACTTGGGCCTCATGACTTGAGCCAATCTATCCTACCCCTGTCAGATCACCTGTCCCTGGGATTCACATACCTAGAACTCCTGCTGCAATGAGTTCTAATGATATGAAAGTTGGACTGAAGTCAATGTTATTTTATTTAAAATAAGAAAATGGAAATCAAAATGGAAACATGTTCTTAGTGATAGCAACAAAATGCTTTTCTCTTCCTGAAGGTCTGAATATAACTGGAAATTTCATACAGCAATAAAATTTAAGTTATATTTCCTAATAGATTTTAAAGCTATTCTATTCTTGAATGTCATGAAATAATTTAAGTGTGATTTAACTGTGAGAGTGAGTCTGTTTAACATGGAAGAATTCAAGTATGAAGTTAATGTCATCACCCCACATAAGTCCTGTTGTCTCCAGCAACCCAACAGTTAGTGTCTGCTTTGCTGGTTCCTCTTTCTTCAGTTTCTCTGGATACCATCTGGTTAGTTTTCATAGCACTTTAGAAGAGCGGTTTATTATTTAAATGGCCACCTTCTCAAAAAACCAAACCAGAGTCACTTTTTTAACCAATCAAATGTGTTATCTCATTTTCATCAATCCTGCCCTGTAACAACTTAATGGTTCTAATTTGAATTTTCTCTTTCCTTTTGAATAATAGACTCTATCATCTTTGTGTTGTAGGACAAAGGAGTACCACCATCACACACAGGGGGAGAATGTTCATTTGGGTATTAGCCCTGCTGATCCTCTGTTATTGTCTGTGGAATTATAAAGAACAAAAGATCACAGATATCACAAATAAGTATGTTTTCATCACCGGGTGTGATTCTGGCTTTGGAAACTTGGCAGCCAGAACTTTTGATAAAAAGGGATTTCGTGTAATTGCTGCTTGTCTGACTGAATCAGCATCAACAGCTTTAAAGGCAGAGATGTCAGAGAGACTTCACACTGTGGTTCTGGATGTAACTGACCCAGAGAATGTCAAAAGGACTGCCCAGTGGGTGAAGGACCTTGTTGGGGAAAAAGGTAAGAAGCTGACTGTAGGGGCCAGGAGCTTGAGGGCAAGAAATGAAGGCAAAGTAAAACACATTCAGTATTAAATGCCTTTCAAGAAAACATGTCTTAAATACCTACTGTGGATTCACTAATCTTAGGATAGCTTCTAGATGTTTCCACCTCACAGGCTGTCTGTGCACATTGGAGGCAGCCCACGTTATGCCCACAGCCTCCTGAACCAATGGGTCTATTGACTTCTCAGGATTTCTTCTAGCAAAGAGTAATTCTTCCACACATAGAGCAAAGAAACTTGCTGCTAATTCATAGGAGGCTATGAGAGTAATTAGAAACCAACATCTGGATACCTGGGACTCATTTTTCACTATGAAACAACTCCAGAGCTTGCCGATTTTCAATGGGCAAAGTGGAAAAGGACTCAAAAACTTTGATCTAAGCAACAGAAGTCATGGTAGGGAAGTGACTCTCGTCACTCAGATCACTTCATTGCTGGATTAGAAGATCTTTAGTGACTCTGGATGAAGATATTTCATGGATAAATATAATGGGGTTCACAAAAGAAAAATGTGGTTTTTTTCTATTACATCTTCGTTATGTGTTCAAAACTGTGAGGTTCAAGTGGAAGGGGGATTTTTAAAAATACTTACTTTACTTAGAGACAGATGTGGACAGAGGTCTTCCACATGTTAGGTCACACTCCAAAGGGCTGAAGTGACCAAGACTTGGTCATGCTGAAACCAGATCAATCTGGGTCTCCCACATGAGTGGCCAGGACTTAAATACTTGGGGACCTCTCAGTGCTTTCTTAGGGACATTAGTGAGGAACTGGATCAGAAGCAGAGCAGCTGGGACTCAAACTATATTGCTCCACTGCTGGAAGCAGGCACTACAAGCAACAACTTCACCCATTGACCATAATGCTGGCCCCTCCGGGCAGTGTTTTGATAAGGTTCTAGATGACTGTAAGCACGTACATTTCAAACATCTTTTACATTAGTAAATGTTTGCCATCATAAAGCAAACCAAGTGAATGATTAATTTTTTTTGCCAGAAACAAGTGTGAAATAGACTGATACCATTCTTTTGCTCATATTCATTGAAAATGTTCTGTAACTTTGCCATCTAACAAGGTAGGAAAACTGTACAAAATTACTCTACATTTAAAATTAAAAAGCAGAAATTTTCACTCACAGAGAATTAGTATTTGACAGTCTGAACCAGGACAGAGCAGAGTAACAGTAAGAATATTTTGCAGTAACAGAACTTTAGCTAGTTCAGCTTAGCTTGCCACTCTGTGCTGTCACTTCTCCAAACTACAAGTTTTCAAAGCAATAAAATGACCTAAAGGAAGAAAGGGCATCACTGTGAGGAACAGGGGTATATTTCCCTGAATGATGCTGTATCAGTGCTGTCTTCTACTATACTTCCTTTCCTTCCTATATATTTGCAGGTCTCTGGGGTCTCATCAACAATGCTGGCATCCTTGGAAGTTTGGCTCCCATAGACTGGCTGACAGTGGAGGACTACAGGGAACCTATTGAAGTGAACCTGTTTGGACTCATCAATGTGACACTCAATATGCTTCCCTTAGTGAAAAAGGCTCAGGGGAGGATTATCAATGTCTCCAGTGTTGGGGGTCGAGTTGCAATCTTTAGTGGAGGTTATAGTCCCTCCAAATATGCAGTGGAAGCCTTCAATGACAATTTAAGGTAAAGTAACAACTGGCTTATTAGAAATAACAGCTGCTAACAATGTGTTGAATGCTTAGAATGTGTAAGATACTTCACTTAGTACTTCAAATTATTCCCAATTTATAGATACCACTGAAAATAAAAAATAGGTGACTATCCCAATTTCACCTACCTGAGAAGTGTTAGAATTAATATCTGAACCCAAATATGTTGAATTCACTTACTTTTGCATTATTGCGTGATACTGATAGTGGTGTTAACTTCATGTTCAATAGATCAGTTTGTCCATAGGGAATCAAATAGATAACCAGAAACCTGGGCAGGTCAGTTGCAGACACAAAAATTCTGTCTTATTTAAACCTTTAGTACAAAACTTAAACAGCTATTCTATGCCTTCTGTCCAGGTTTCATAGCTTCTTTCAAGGGGAGAAAGGAAAAAAAAAGTTTACTCCATCTCACCTGAAACCAGGATCTATCCCCGTCAATTCAAACCTCTTGAACTATAAGTTCAGCCAAGGTTCCACCAGGAAGTGGTGGCATCTTTTGAAATTGGATAAAAGAAATAGAATTTACTTAAAGGACCATTTACAAGTGTGAGAGTTATGTAGGGAAACTCCCAGGTATAGTGTAGTATTTAACGACGAATGATAGCAGGCACATTAATATTCATAAAATTGAGGGTCCAAGATAAAGGGAAGTTTCTAGAACCTGGAACGTAGAGAACTGTCACCTTCATTCAAGAAATGAAATAGGCAGTGCTGATATCATAAATACCTCAACTTTCTCCCCTTTCCATTTGACCAAGCGGTTAATGCAATTCATTCTTTTAGGATATGATGCAGTCTGAAGGGACAGGAGAAACAAAGGAGAGCTATTCAGCTGAATGATGCTGTGGAAGACAAGAGAGAGGGCAAAATTAGACACTGTATTTCTTTCAATTAGTCCACATATTTATTCAACTAGTATTTGTTATAGAGTTTATGTTGTTGAACATGGATCTAGGATTAACTCAGGTAAATATTAATATTCCACCGAGGTTAATAAAGATACGGCAATTCTATTTTGCCATTTAGCAGGTTTCCAAGTTTGTTTCTCCTTGGAAATAAAATATTAGAACAACGTTTCTAAAACATTAATGTGCATTTGAATTACATGTTATTCTCACAGCAGGGTGGGTAGTTATGTTTTCCTAAACGCTCTTCCCATGGCTACTTCCAAGATTCAATAAAAATAAATAATAAATCTTTATTTAAAAAATCTGACAATGAAGACTTCCATAAAGGAAGTAGTACTTCCTTACATATTCCTTTTGGAAAAGGAAACTAGATTTAGAAACTGATTGCCAATGTACTGGTTTCCAAAACATGGGTTTACTTTATTTTTTTTTAGCTTTTCTTTTCTTTTTATTTTTTTTTACATTTTATTATTATTATTATGATTTTCTGATAAAGTTCCATAGGCTGCTGGTATTTCCCTTATCCCAGTCCCAATTCCCCCCTCCTTGCTCCTCCATATCATTACTAAAGTATAGTTCTTCATACACAGTCATATGTCCATCACTGTGGGCATGGACAATGGCAGAGAGTCCAGAATCCTCAAAACATGGGTTTACTTTAAAGGCAGGGGAACCATGATTCTTCTAGAACCTGATAGCAAATGAGTAGGCTTTTGGTTTTCTGATAAAACAAACAAAAAACCTCGCTCAAGGAACATGTTAATCAGATTAAGGATAATCACATTGGATACTTTAGTGTAACCTCAGTCTTGCCACGGTGTCTGCACATTCCAAGGATAGGGGTGAGCTTGCCCATCGAGGCAAGTCATTCAACATTTCACCATAAAAAACTTCAAGTACTCAAATCCATCTTTAATCAGAATGCTTGTCAATTCAGGAAGGAGAGGATAGGTTAGAATAGGGGCTGAGCCCACCCAAATCTCTTTCCTGTTCTGCCATTAAGCAACCTTCACTTCACCACAAGGCACTCAATTCTGATTCCATGAAAAGACTCATGAGAAGAAAATCATCTAAATAGCAAATGTCCTCCAAATATTAGGTCCAAATTGATCCCCATCAGTGGACAGACTAAAATAAGCGTAGATTCAACATTTCCCATGCGTTCTCTTCACAGACGAGACATGAAGGCTTTTGGTGTGCATGTCTCATGCATCGAACCAGGAATGTTCAAAACAGAAATGTCTGATGCCTCAAAGGTAACTGAAAAACAACTCGCCATTTGGGAGCGTCTCTCTCCCGACATCAAACAGCAGTATGGAAACAGCTACATCGAAAGACGTGAGTTTCTCAGTAGAAGCAATGTCCTCTTACATTTTTACCCTAAGTCGAATGCAGGCAACTCAAATGTAAATAAAAATTCCAAGTTTTCAGGAGGAGATACCACTAGGATCTTAAAGATCTTCTTTGCATGTTTATAAGCGTTTAGTAAGAGCCAATTTCTGTATTATGCACTGTATAAATTGTATCATTGACTCCTCAGGAGAATTGGTGAAGTAGTGAACAGAGGCATGAGAGGGTGAAACACTCCACCAAGGTTATATAACTCCTCCTCATTATGCCAGGACTGAGCTGTGGCAGGCTGATTCTGGAATCTGGTCTCTACACATCCCTCCTCTTTGTTAATCATCAAACACTCGCTCATCATTGTTCAAGGATTCACAGTTTACAAAAGATAGAGTAAGCTCAGGCTTTGGTTCTTACTAGCTCACAATCTGACAATGAGAAAATACTCAATTGAGACCATAAAGTAGACTATATAGCATCCAAGAAACTGATCCTTCCTAATTGTACTTTATCAGTTCCAGAGTGGTGCTAAATTATGTGTCTCCTAATTGCCCAAGGAATTGAGACCAGGACAAGAAAAATGTTGTGTAAGAAGCTTTAATGAGACAGGTCAGGTTTGAATAGGGCCTAAAGGGCAGGAAGGAATTAAGGTGGAGATGTTTTAGAACAGAAATATGGAGGAGGAGGAGGAGTGATAAAAATAAGCCAAAGTGTAGTCAGGAGTGGAGGGATAACAATAAAGATTAGATAGTGAAGACTGACATGTGGTGGACATTTGCTCGGTTCTTGTCACAATTCTAAATGCTTTAGTGGGATCTCGTTTTGAATCCCTCAGAGATGCAGCCTTTAAGCACAGTGGTTAAGACATCACTTGAGGCACGCACATCCCAAGTCAGAGGGTCTAGATTCAAGTTCCAGCTCTGCTCCCAGTTCCACCTTCCTGATAATATACACCCTTGGCAGCAGCAGGTGGTGGTTCAAGCAGGTGGCTCCCTGGCACCCACAAGGGAGAATGGGCACAGACTGTGGCTCCCAGTTGGGAGTTAGTCTGACCCTAGCTGTTGTGGACATTTTGGGAATGGGAGTACTCTGTTCTTGTGATTCTGTCTCTTTCTGTGCCTTTCAAACAAAGAAAAAGAAAATTAGGGGGGAAAAATCTTCATCAAGAGACAGACTTCTGTCACCTGCATTTTTCAAAACTAGATTCAAAAAAGTAGTAATTTACCCAAAATTACAGATAGTAGGTGTAAAGAGCTAAACTTGCAGCCAGCCAAGCTTGCTGCTACTCTTTCTTGGCCACTAAAATGTAACCAAAGCATTGAAGATTTGGGCAGGCATCTTCACTCTGGACTCTTTAATCCCTCTCAAACTGCCTGATCCTATTAAAGTTACTTGGTAGCTCTCCGACGCTTAGTGAACTTCCACTTGGCCTTGAACAATGTGCCACCTCAATGTACGTCACTCCATCCCTCTGAATTGTGAAAGTCTTTATCAGTGGACATGCCAAGACAGACTATGGCAAGGCTGAAAGGCTGGAGTTCTCAAGCCAGAACCACATGGGGAGGCTTTAAATAACTGTCTTCCCCAACCATCATTACCCATCACATGGGCACACACACACATCCACTCACAAATGCATACTCACTATATATGTAAATACATAAAATCATATATGTGTGTGTATACATATCAAATTATTTTTTACATAATCCCTGACTCAGGTAGCCTGCTTCAAAAATAACAAGGTTTTGAGTTTAACTTTACAGATAGTTCTTTTTGAAACACATATTTTTAAAATTCAAGTTGACATATGATAATTGTGCATGTTTATGGGGCCTGGTGTGATGTTTCAATACATGTAATAATTTGAGTAGGGTAATTGACAATATCTGTTATTTCAGATATTCATCATTTTTATGTGTTGAAACATTTAACATGCTAATAGTTTTGTAGGTTTTCTTTTGGATTTACTTTATTTATTTGAAAGGTAGAATTAAAGAGAGATGGAGAGATAGAGAAAGGGAGAAAGATTTTCCATCTGCTGACTCACTCCCCAAATGGCCACAAAGGCTAGGGCTGGGCCAGACCAAAGCCAGGACCCATGATCGTATTCTGGGTCTTACAAGTGAATGCAGTGACCTGAGGTCTTTGACAATCTTTAACCACTTTCCCTGGCATGTTAGTAGGGAGTAGGATTGAAAGTGGAGCAGGCAGGACTCAAACCAACACCCACTGGGAATACCAATGTTGTAGGTGGTAGCTTTCCCCCCTACACCATAATGCTATCTCTCAATTGCTAAACCTAGCTACAATATAATTCAATAAAACACTGTGAGCTACACCTCCTACACTGAATGTTCTTACTATGATTCTTTCAAGTCAGAACTTGGAGATCAGCCAGATTCATAGTCCCAAAGTAAATTATTAAAGACCACCTGTTTTCATTTCCCAGGCTGGAGTAGTAGGAATTAGAACAGCCACCGAGACTTACTAGATCATTTGAATAATTTGTGCTTAGTGTGGCCTATTTTTGAAAAGAAAATCTAAAATACACATTTTTCCTTGAAAAAATGTAACTCAAGTATGTTTTATGGGTCTACTTTGAATTTTCCTTAATATCTATCTATTTATTTATTTGAAAGGCAGAGTGATAGAGAGGAAGAGGCAGAGAGAGAAATAGAGACCTTGCAGCACTGAATCACTTCTCGAAACGTAGACAATAACTGTGTCCGGGCCAGGCTGGAGCCAGGAGCCAGGACCTCCACCTGGGTTTCCTACAGAGATTCCTGGAGTCCAAGGACTCAGGCCAGCTTTGGTTACCTTTGGAGGTGCATTTAGCAGGAAGTTGGATGCAAAACACGATATCCAATGTCAGAAACAGTGGCTTAACCAACTATCCCATCATTCTGAGCCCTCCTATGAATCTTTTGAGGAATCACCATACTATTTTCCACAGCAGCTACTTGAATTGACATTCCTACCAACAGTAGCAGTGTAGCCTGTCCTCCACGCCCTCATCAGGACTGCTACCTTCTGCCTTGTCTTGACAGTCATTGTAACAAACGTGAGATGATACTGTGGTTTTGCTTCCTTAATGATGAGTGATATTGAACATTTTTATATGTATGTTGGCCATTTTATATCTGTCCATCTTTCAGTCAGATGATCGCTCTTGAGCTGAATTTCTTATAGATTTTAGATAGTAACCCCTCAATGTATGTATGATTTACAAATATTTTCTGCCATTCCTTAGGTTGTCTCCTCAGAGCCTTAGCTGTCTCCTTTGCATTTTAGTTTGAGGCAATTCCATTTGTTTGTCCTTTTGTTGCCTTGCATTTGGGGTCATATTTAAAATCATGTCTCAGACCCATGTCAACTAGTTTTTCCTCTTATACTTTCTTCTAGCTGTGTTATAGTTTCAGATATTTTATTTAAGCCACTAATTCGTTACAAATTAATTCTCTGTGTGGTATGAGTCAAGGGCCCTATTTCATCCTCCTGTTTATAGACATCCATTTTCTCAACACCATTTTTGAAGGACTGTGGTTTCAAACCATTACCATTCACTTCTAAAATACCCACCCTCCGAAGTTTTCTCAGCTCCTAACTCATACATTCCATTTGTCTGTAGACTGGAGTGCATAGCTTCTTGAATTAAGGCATTTGGGGCTGTTTTCTTTGAGGAGTTAGTGAGGAATGTGGCATGTGAGAGCATTTTTGCATCTACACATGCACTAACGCACATATACACCCACATCCCTACACACCCAGTGCTTATATTCTCCCTAAAACAGATTAGGAATCAAGCTAATAACTTGTTAGACTTGGGGCCCTCATGCACTTGATGAAGTATGATTTCCTCGTTACTTTAAAGCAGTGATTCTCCAAGTTTAATATTTGAGTCTGCAGCATCAACTCTCTTGGAAACCCATTAAAATGGGAACATTTGGGCTCTACTCCACTCTATGGGGTCAGAAACTCTGGAGATGGAACCCAGAACCAAGCTGTGTAAGATTCTGCTTCCCACACAAGACTGACAGCCACTGGGCTAAGGAAAGCACTGATGGATGCTTTTCTGTGAGATAGAAAGACCCTCTCGGTGCACCTCCATTATAATGGCAAAGGCAAAATAAATTTCCTCACAGGCATTCTCCCCTTCGCACACTAGCTTCCCACTTCATCCTTTCCCTGGCTTTGAATACTAAATGTGTTTCTATCTCTTGTTACAGGTAGAACCAAACTGAAATTCAATTCAGCATTTTCAAACACGAACCTCTTCTTGGTGATACAGTGCATGGAGCACGCATTGACAAGTATCTTCCCTAAGACTCGCTATGCTGTTGGAAAGGATGCCAAGACTTTCTGGATCCCTCTGTCATACATGCCAGCAGCTTTGCAAGACTTTCTAGTGCTGAAACACTCTGTGGAGCTGGATAATCCCAAGGCAGTGTGAATAACCTGACCACAAATGCCTGCCCCAGGCTATGAGAGTCACTGATTGCAAGGGCACATCTCCTTTTAAATCACGTTCGTGGCCTAACCTAACCATGATTCACTTAATCATGTTTATTTTGTTGAAAGAAGGTACCCTACCAGCAATGGTGATACCCAGCATCCCTTCTTTAGCTTTCACTGAGAAGGACAAGGAGGCTGCATCACACCACCAAGTCCTACCCAACACCAAGGGTGTGACTACCTGGTATAAGGCCAGGGCAGTTCAAATATTTCTCCATCCAAAATCATTTGCATCACCACTTTTTTACAGAGTACCTCCTAAACACTGAATTCTGTCTCATCAAAATATTAAAAGACGGGTAACATAGTTTTCTTTCTTGTTTAATTTTTTTTTCCCCATCCACTGGCTTACTCATCAAAATCTTGGAATGGCTGGGGCTGGGCCAGGGCAGGAGCTGGGAATCAAGAATGTATTTCAAGAGCTTCTTCTAGGACTGTCAGGTAGGTGCAAGGTCCCAAGGCTTTGGACTGTCCTCTACTGCTTTCTCAGGCCCCAAACAGGGAGCTGGATGGGAAGTGGAGCAGCCAGGACAAACCAGCACCCACCCATATGAAATCCCAGCAGATGAAAGGTGAAGACTTTAGTAACTAGGCTATCAGGGTGGGCCCAGACTTTGGATAATTAATCATTAGGCAAAATTCCCACTCCCAAACAGAAAAGAAATTCTGACCCATGCTACAGGGACAATTCTTAAAAACATTATTATAAGCAAATGGGATTAGATACAAAGTGACAACATCCAGATTCCACTTGTATGAGGTGCCTAAATAGACAAATGCCTGGAGACAGAAGGTTATTGGTGGTTAGTAGGGTCTTGGTGGAGGTGATTGGGAGTTACAGATTAGTCGGGATAGGCAGATTGACAAGAGGAAGTAATTTTAGAGATGAACACAGTGATGGCCACATGACAGTGACAGTGCCAGGTGTCACCAAGCTGCACACTGAAAACCTCAAAAGGTAAAGCTTATGTGTATTTTCCAATAATAAAAAAAGACTATACACTGACATGTGCCACAATGTAAATAAACCCTGGAAACCATACAAAGTGAAAGAAATCAGTCACATAAGGTCACACATTATATCATTGCATTTATACCTAATGTCCAGAACAGGCAAAACTACAGGAAAAAAATATATGGTAGCAGTTAACAGAGGCTGGAGAAAGAGAGAAACTAGGAAACAAGTAGCATACGTGTCTAAGCAGATTTGATGAATTCTCTGAAGGACTAGAATTCTGGCCTGGTACATCTCGCTGAGCATAGGAAAAGAAAGGATAATAAGCATGGTGCGGCACTGGTAGACTCTAAGGGTAGCAAGAAAACACTAGATGGAACCACAAGTGTCAGGGAAGGCAAAGGAGGAAGAGGACCTCAAAGAAAGAATGTAGGTCTACACGGCTAGAACAAATCCCAAAGACTCCACAGCACGTTTTTCCAGTCGTATAGGGAATCATGGAGGATGAATGTCCTATTACAAGTCACTGTGAATATTGATGCATATAGTTTTCTGATATAAATAAACATCATTCCAAAAGAAGGAAGAGGTGGCGAATCTGTGTTTATTCTGGTGATCATAATAATAACAAGGCCGAGATGTGCAATTGATAGCTAAGATTAGAAATCCTGCATCTTGCATGTTCAGAAGACTCATGACGATAGCTAAATTATCAGGCTACACTTTCAGTGAAATTAGATCTGTGTCTTGCTCATATCATGATTCTGAATTGGACTGACTCTGAGTTCCATTCCATCCAAAAGAAACAGTTCCTTACGTAGGTCCGCCCCAGATTCCAACAGCTGATACCACTCACGCAGGTTTGTTGACTGTGCACATGAGTAAGCCTGGTTGGCAGATTCAAACACTTTTTTTGCAGGATAAAAAAGCACAAGACAAATTAGCTAGCATATATGCTTACTCTGAAGAAAATGTTTGACAGTTGCTGCTTGAAGTCATGTCCTCTTAAAAGTATAAGAAATCCTGTTCATTTTCATTCACCTTTCTGGAAATTTCTGTGTAAGAAGGAATTCCCTCCCAAATGGCAAATAAACATATGAAAAAATGCTCAAGTTCCCTGGCAATAAGGGAAATCCAAATTAAAACATCAATCAGGTACCACCTGACGCCAGTAAGACTGGCCCACATGCATAAAAGCACCAACAACACTTGCTGGCGAGGTTGCAGGGAAAAAGGAACCCTACTCCCCTGCTGGTGGGGCTTCAGGCTGGTAGAGCCTCTATGGAAATCAGTATGGAGAACATTCAAACAACTCAAAATCAACATACCGTATGATCCAGCAATAGCACTCCTAGGAATATATCCAGAACACTTGTTTTATGAGAAACCAACATGCACTCCTATGTTCATAGCAGCACAATCAGTAATTGCAAAAACATGGAAGCAGCCAAAATGCCCATCAGCAGACGATTGGATAAGAAAGCTATGGTTCATCTACTCCATGGAATACTACTCAGCTATTAAAAAAAACAAAATGCAGTTCTTTGTGGCCAAATGGGCCAAACTGGAAACCATAATGCTAAGGGAAATGAGCCAATCCCAAAAGGTTAAATACCACATGTTTGCCTTAATTTAAGATGATATGATGTAATGTATAACATGTTATGTTATGTATGTTATATGTTGTGTATAAACTAAAATTGAAATGTCAATGAGGTGGTCACAGAAGGTGGTTAAGATCTCGCATTTATTTTTAACATATTGGTTACTCATTACTATGTCAATTAATTCCATAATGATGTAAATTTTTGCTGATGGTATGTTGGAGCTTTTTTTTTTTAAAGATTTATTTATTTTATTACAAAGTCAGATATACAGAGAGGAGAAGAGACAGAGAGGAAGATCTTCCGTCCGATGATTCACTCCCCATGTGAGCCGCAATAGCCGGTGCATGCCGATCCGAAGCTGGGAACCTGGAACCTCTTCCAGGTCTCCCACGCGGGTGCAGGGTCCCAATGCATTGGGCCGTCCTCGGCTGCTTTCCCAGGCCACAAGCAGGGAGCTAGATGGGAAGTGGAGCTGCCGGGATTAGAACCAGCGCCCATATGGGATCATGGTGTGTTCAAGGCGAGGACTTTAGCCGCTAGGCCACGCCGCCGGGCCCTATGTTGAAGCTTTTAATTGATCGGGATGATACTCTGCTGGCTCTGTCTTCAGACCAGAGAGGGTATACCTAAGAAGCCGGTGAACTTGACTGGACAATAAGATGCTGGACTCTATGTTTGGTATATGCTTGCAATGAGGGAATCTCAACGGAACTTGAACTGTGGTTATGCAACAAGATGGAGGAATCCACCATGGTGGGAGGGTTTGGGGAGGGGTGGGGAGAATCCCAGTATCTATGAAACTGTGTCACATAATACAATGTAATTAATGAATAAAAAAAAATAAACAGCTGCAAAAAAAAAAAAGAAGGAATTCCCTCCTTTCAAGTTTATAACACACTGGTAACGGAAAAGTCAGATCACCAATGGCATGAAGCCACCCAGAAATATGGTTCATAATATTGAGGGAACATATGTTCATCCTCTTTTTGGTCAAATTTTTTCAAAACACAGCAGAATGAGAGAGAAGAATTCTCACCAGGGTTAGGTAAACAGCATTTCCTGCAGATGAAGTCATCTCATCTCCACCCCAGCCCCACAGACATTTTTTCTGTACATCTCTGGTTTCTCAGGTGGCTGTTAGCCACCTCACAGCCCATCTTTGGAGCTGAAACTCACAAACCTTGTTGGCTAGGGTCTCTCCTCATGGCAACTTCACAGCTATGGTCCTCAGAGTACTGAATTGGAACTTATAATACGCTGCAACTCCCTGACATTCCAGACCTCCTGGGGCTGCCAAAATTTTTAAACTTTGAGTGAAATTTCTTTCTAACTTCAAATCATTCCAACCACATTCTCACACTTAACTAATTGAATTACTTCCTGATTTGTCTTGACCTGACTTTGCTCATGCCTTCAAAAAAGTACAATTTCATAACTCCTTGATTCACTCACTTTTTCCTTAAAAACAAATGCTGCCAAGTATTGCGTGACTCCAAAATTAAAGCAAATACATCCACCCAAGCGACTCCCAAAGTTTTCTAAACTCATAAGAAGATACGGTGTTTGATATGTTGAGACATAAGTTTGAACAAAGACGCAGACCTGCAAAGCAGCAAGGAAAGAAAGCTGGGAGGGAGGGAGGAATAACAGCAGGTTACTAGATCAGGCATCTCCAGGATGTATTCCTAGACATTTCTTTGATCTGTTATCACATCTTAGTCTCCGTGCTCCTGGGAAAATACTTTTTACCCATAAATATTTGAGGAAACAGGCATGGATGTTCAATCCAGAGGTTAAGACATCAGCTAGGGTGCCCATGTTTCACATAGGAGTCTGATGTCCAGCCCCAGCTCCTGACTCCAGCTTCCCACTAATACAAACTCTAAGAACCAGCCAGTGATGGTTCATATAATTGTGTCCCTATCACCCAAGGAAGAGACCTAGATGTCAAGTCCCCCAGTTCTGGCTTTAGCCAGCCCAGAGCCAATCACTACAGACAGGAGCTCACTGCTTTGAAGAAAGAACTAGCAGATTGCTCTCCTTCCCTCTCCCCTATTTCTCCCTCCCTCCCTCCCTCCCCTCCCTCTCTTTCTCTCCCTCCTCCTTTCTTCCTGCCTTTTTCCTTCCCTCCCTCTTTCCTCTCTCTCTCCCTCCTTCCTTCTCTCCCCCTCCCTCTCCTTTCTCTCACTCTCCTTCCTCCTTCTCTCTCCCTCCCTTTCTCCTGTCTTCCCACCCTCCCCTCTAAAATGAGTGATTGAATGGACAAATAAAGAAAATGTTCAGGTAAGCATTATACGCTGGACCGTCTTCTAAGTGATGACCTACAGTCCTTTAGAGTTTAATACATTTAAAGGCTGAGACCAATACTCAGAATGCTCTGAGGAGCTTTTCCAGAACCTGAGGCCAAGAGCAAGTGAGATGTTGCTTTCTACCACATCCAGCTGGAGGATCCTTCCTCATTTAGTTTGGAAGGGCCAGGAGAATTTCTGAATCCTTTCCTATGGTCTGACCTAATCATCCATCAGTGTCCTCTGTAGCTCTCTCTGGGCTTCTACAATGCATTAAAATCTGGGTTTCTATCTCTCCCGTCCCCAACCCTTCACCCTGATCAACCTGGCCAAGGGAACTCCAGCCTCTCCACGTCACTTCCTCTCTAGTGTTATCCTCTGTTGATGCTAAAGTCAGCTCTTGCCTCAATCATAGAAAATTCACACTTATGCACCATTGGTGATATCTCCACAGGACAGTCAGAATGGCTCAAAAATGAAAGCCAGCCATTCTATTCCACTCCCAACCACAATTTTCTTCAACCCTTCAGTATGTTCCCTTTGCACTTGGGCCAGAGTGTAAATTGTGTTAAATACCTAACCCACATAACACCAATATGCCTCCTTAGTCGTCAACCTCCTCACTTTGCTGCCTTGGGCCCGTTTCCCAAGGACGTCCCTGAAAAGTTGCCATTCAGCCCAGGTCATCTTGCTTCCTCATCGCAAAGGTCTCAACCCCTTCTTCAGAAAGCCTGTGCAGCTCCAAATTCTGACCTCCAGACATTTATCCAAAATTGTTCCCACTTTGTACACTCTTACCATACCCTATAATTTACTTCTGTGCATCCTGCACAAAAAATTTACATGTTAGTCTGTAATTATGAGTTTAATATTAGTAGCCTGCATCAGATTTTAAACTCCATTTAACTAGTAGCTCTTATTCTTTGTTTGATTTTCTATGTTTTTTGCCAAACTCCTTGCAAGCATGTAGTGTTCAGGACCTATGTGTTGAATGAATATCGAAATCAGCCTGTAATCATCATTCAAACAAAAGAGCAATGTATTAAGATCAAGCTTGCTCTCCACACTAGTTGTGTTATTTGTATTGGTTTAATTGAAGTCCTGTAACTCCTTAAGCTTTTGAGTATCTCCTCCTTTGCTTCAATTCTGCTATCAGCCTCACGAGTATTGCCTTGGTGATGGTCCCTGACTATCTGTGTCTCCCGTTCCGCGGAAGAAATCACCTGACACTGGAGGACGTTTCAGAGGCACTTTTATTCCAACCTTCAGTTCCTTCCTTGGGGCAGAAGCCCCTGGCTTATATAACCCTCCTATCCGTTCAATCCGTTACCCAGAAACCTTCAGTTAAGTCAGTTAATTCCGTTATTTCCGTTACACAGAGAACCTCCTCACCCCTCCCCCATGGCCCCTGGCTATCCCTCAATCCTCCAATCAGCTTACACGCCTGAGGCAAGCAGTAAAGGGCCAATCACAAGGCACTTCCTGAAACCTGTCTCCAAGAGGAAGTAGGGTCCAGGCGCCATCTTAGGGCAGGGCATTGTCAGTGCTCCCAACACCTGACCCTGAAGAGTTGGCCTCTGTGATAAACCATCAAGAATCCAGGGGTCATAAAACTAAGAGAGCTTCAGCAATCACCACAGCATTTATCTACCTCCGGGCAGGATTTATGACTAAGCCATCCAGGTTGCAAAGTACCTCCTTTATTTAAACTCTTTCCAAAAACTGGATAGTAGGCAACCCAGACCAATTTAGAGAGGAAAATTTCTAGTTAACTTAGAAAAAATTATTAACTTTGGCTCTTTTTCACAATATTAACCCCACTAGCTCACAAAAATACAGGAAATTATAGTCCCAATTGCTTAACATTCTCAAAATGAGAAACTTTCTGATATTTAGAATTAGATTTTAGAAGTTATTGAGAAGTTATCTAAGCCATTGATTTAAGATCAAAATTGGTCAAGACTTCTACAAAATTTTGCATGTTGAAAAACAAGAGAATTTTCTTGATATTCATTAGATTAATATTCTTGCACAATTATACGATTCATGTATAAAAATAAAGTATGACTAATTTTTATCTTCACATGTGAGACATTGAAAAAGAGAACCTTAATGCAGATTCTGGCTTGGCAAAGTTTCCAAGCTCCTTTTCTTTTTTCTTTTTTTTTTTTTTTTTTTAAAGATTTATTCATTTTTATTACAGCCAGATATACACAGAGGAGGAGAGACAGAGAGGAAGATCTTCCGTACGATGGTTCACTCCCCAAGTGAGCCGCAACGGCTGGTGCGCGCCGATCCGATGCCGGGAACCTGGAACCTCTTCCGGGTCTCCCACACGGGTGCAGTGTCCCAAAGCCTTGGGCCGTCCTCAACTGCTTTCCCAGGCCACAAGCAGGGAGCTGGATGGGAAGTGGAGCTGCCGGGATTAGAACCGGCGCCCATATGGGATCCCGGGGCTTTCAAGGCGAGGACTTTAGCCGCTAGACCACGCCGCCGGGCCCTTCTTTTCTTTTTTTTAATGGAAAGTCAAATATACAGAGAGGAGGAGAGACAGAGAAGAAGATTTGCCATCTGATGATTCACTCCCCTAGTGACCACAATGGCTGGAGCTGAGCTGATCCGCAGCCAGGAGCCAGGAGCCTCTTCTGGGTTTCCCACACAGGTGCAGGGTCCCAAGGCTTTAGGCCATCCTCAACTGCTTTCCCAGGCCACAAGCAGGGAACTGAATGGGAAGTGGAACTGCCGGGATTAGAACTGGCGCCCATATGGGATCCTGGGGTGTAAAAGGCGAGGACTTCAGCTGCTAAGTCACTGCACTGGACCCCCTAGCTCCTTTTCATATAGTATCTTCCCAAGAAACAGCCAGATCATATCTTGCTTTACTGGTGGGTTTCTTGAAATAGCACAGCTGTCTGAAATATGTCAGGCCTGGCCAATATAGCACTGTTACTTTCTACAGCCGGCAGCTGCCTTACACCATGCCCCCAGTTCCTAATGAGAAATTGGAGATGAGAGGATTCTGCTGTAGACATATGGTCTACCCTCTAGGGGAAAGCAACCCACACATAGAAAAAAGATTCATTTTCAGTCCTTTGCAATTATTTCTTCCACCTAGGTATGCAGGCTACAACTTGAATAGGAGGTCACCCAAGGAATGCCAGTGCGTACATGATGAACCAGATAATCCAAACAACCTTACTACAGGTTAAGTGGGAAAATAATAGTAATGGCTATTCAATACTTAGTAAACATGAGATTCTTGATACATCTTGCTGTATGCTACATGAATGATCTAACCACAACTCCATCTCAAGTGCTTCGTGGAGATTGAGAAATGACATCATAGAGAGATAGGAAATTTGTTACCCAGCCCAGCGCCATCTAGAGCCCACGCCCAGAACTCCACACTTCATTATACAGATGTGAATCCTAGTGAGTATTTTTTCTGAAGTCCAATTTTAGTTCTACAAAACTAAAGCCTGCATTAAAACAATCTAAAATTAGTCTTCCTACCCAGTAATAATTATTCGGAAGAATGATGTGATTTGCGGATACATAATTTGAATATAGAGATATATTATTTTCCTATGTTTAAAATGTTCTAGAAAATGTTTCTCACAGTGAAATAAATCACTTATGTGTAATTCCCCAGATCCTTGAAGTTTCCTAAGGAAGTTTTCAATTTTTTTTCTTCTTGCCTTTATTTTCTTTGGTGAGTTGTCGATGATGCTACTGGTTCCAGGATTTTCTTTAAACACTTTTTGTTTATCTCAATAAAAGCCTCAGATCAACTGTCTTGATCCAAGATCAACACTGAATCTTTCAGCTCATATGGTAAGGCATAGGAAAAAGGATGAAAGACCAAATCACACAACTGCTATGGCTCCCTATGGATGTAACTTGTTGGATTAAAAAAATGGGCAAACTATGGCAAGTCAAGCCACTATTCGCTACACCATCATCCCATGTCAGAGTATCAATTCAAGTGCCAACTGCTCCATTTCCTTTTCAGCTCCCTGCTAACACATCTGGGGATGCAGCACATGATGTCCCAAGCACTTAGGACCCTGCCATCTATATGAAAGACCAAGACAACTTTCTGGCACCTGGCTTCTGCCTGACCCAGACCTGAGTTGTGTGGCCATTTGGGAAATGCAGGAGCAGAGGCAAGATTCTCTCTCTCTCTCTCTGTTGCCCTACCTTTCAAATAAATATAGAGTAAATTAATTTTTTTAGTGTGCATACTATGCTAGTCCCTGAGGTTAAAGACACTAGTGAGAAAAATGAGCAGCTCTTAACTGGAATCAGGTCAGTGCTGCCTTCTTTGCCATGCTGCAGAGTAAGAAAAGGCTAGTAAGTGATTGCATCTCCTGACTTAGCTGCAAGAGGTCAACCAGTTCAGCATCTCCTCTTAGAGACACTTCCACAAGAACATCCTCAATATGACAAGTTTCTGCTCCAGTACCTCAGAGGAATGAGGGTCACCACCTTCTAATTTCCTTGTCCATTAGCTCTCATTACTGAGACATTCTTTATTATTTTCAAGCCAAAAATCTACTGGAGGTAGATGTTGCCATCATGATAATAATTGTGCATATGCGCTGAGCCTTAAAATGAGTCAATGTCCACCCAGAGTGCTGTCCATGCATGATCTGGTGACGTCTTGAAAACTTCCACACAATGGATAGTTTTGTCTAAGAGTCCTAAATTCTCCACTGGTGAAAAAAATGCTAGTTGAAAGAAGAGAGAAGAAAAGGAATAGAGGGGTTGGGGAGTGCATGAGGGCAAATGAAAGAGAGAGGAGAGGGGAGGAAGAGAAGCCATGACGTTTTTCTAGCACTATGGAACCATTTTCTAGGAGCAACTCTAAATCTCAGTGAGTGGAGCATGAGGGCAGCTTCTTGCTAGTGATTCCTGGGCAGCTTCCCCGTGTCCTTGTATCCTTGTCAAAAACAATGATCAAGGGGATACAAGCTCTTTATTTTCCTGCTTAGTATCCAACCCCTGTTGCAAATAGCCTTCTGAAAACAACTTTTTGTTCCCATAAGCAGAAATACAGTGATCTTTTTACTTTACAAATTCCAATTCTCATTCAGAAAGAAAGAAAAACATTCTGACCAGAAATGCTTCCAAGCACTCACGCCTCAGTGGGAATCCCTAGTCTTTCCCAAGTGTCCACTCCTTCACTGCCAACATTGAAGAGAACTTGATCTGACCCCTGTCCCTTTCTTGACTGACTTAAGGGAGATCACAGAAGCATGACGGTGAACCCACCATGGAAATACACAAGAAGGCAGAACCTAGTTCGAAAAGGTTTCTGTGGCTTCCATTCACCCAGGGCTCACAAGATGAAATGCTAAAGAGAAAGATACAAGGATTGTTTACACTTCCAAAAGAAGCTAGTGTGAAATTCAGAGCCACAAACACACTGTGGAAATGACTGAGTTACTAATGCAATAACCAGCACAAAACAAATGTGATTATGAGATAATGTGAATACATGATGACCCACAAATGATGTCTTGATTTTGGTTTAAATTTTAAATTTATACTATACACTACAAGGTTTTCTCCAAGCTTCTCTAAGCATTGATAAAATTTCTTCCAGCTGTAGGCAAATAAAAGATATAGACTGAGTGGGTAAGAAAATCAAGACCTATATACTTGCTGCCTGCAAGAATCATACCTCACCAAAAAAAAATACACAGATTGAGAGGCTAGAAACAGATATTCCATACTAATAAGAAGCAAAAACAATTAGGAGTAGGCATCCTGATGTCAGACAAAACAGACTTTAAAGCAAAATCTGTTCAAATAAACAAAGAAGGGAATTGTGTAATGATTAAGGAATCAGTTGAACAAAAAGATGTGACCTGCAACCTAGTTTAAGAAAAGGGCAAAGGGGCCCGGCGGCGTGGTCTAGCGGCTAAAGTCCTCGCCTTGAAAGCCCCGGGATCCCATATGGGCACCGGTTCTAATCCCGGCAGCTCCACTTCCCATCCAGCTCCCTGCTTGTGGCCTGGGAAAGCAGTTGAGGACGGCCCAATGCATTGGGACACTGCACCCGCGTGGGAGACCCGGAAGAGGTTCCAGGTTCCCGGCATCGGATCGGCGCGCACCGGCCCGTTGCGGCTCACTTGGGGAGTGAATCATCGGACGGAAGATCTTCCTCTCTGTCTCTCCTCCTCTGTGTATATCTGGCTGTAATAAAATGAATAAATCTTTAAAAAAAAAAAAAGAAAAGGGCAAAGGACATGAACAGACATTTTTCGAAGGATAAAATACAAATGGCCAACAGACACATGAAAAGATGTTCAGGCTCTCTAGTCATCAGACTAATACAAAGAAAAGCCACACTGAGGTTCCACCTCACCTCAGTTAGAATGGCTATTATTCAAAAAAGAAAAGAGAAGAAAAGAGAAGAAAAGAGAAGAAAAGAAAAGAAAAGAAAAGAAAAGAAACCAGCAAATGCTTGCAAGGATGTAAAGGAAACTTTCCTCATTTTTTTGTTTCTTAAATCCATTTCTTCTGGGGTGTTTGTTTTATTTTGCTTTTTAGATGATTTTCCAGAGATTTGCCTACTTCATTACTGGCTAAAAATAGTAAATGAGGCATACTAAACTTGCTCTATCATCTTCTGGAAGTTAAAATGTTTTGGCAGTTACTTGTTAATAAATCATTTCCCTGCTAGGAGGAAATACAGTCATCATACTGAACATTATTACCTCAAAATGACAGAGGCGAGCCCCCCAAAAGATAGATGGGTGTTCTGACCTCCCCCATACCTTGGAATGTGACCTTATTCAGATACAGTCTTCACAGATATCCTTAAGTTAAAGTGATGTCCATAGGGTCGGCCTTAATTCCATATGGTTGGCGGCCCTGTTATAAATGAAAGCTAAACAAGAGGCATACAAAAGGAGGACAAGAAGAACAGACCCACAGACGAGAAAGTTATCTACCAGCCGAGCAGAGAGGCCTAGGGCAGTCCCTTTCCACAAAGGAACCAGCTCTGCCACCTCCCTGATCTCAGACCCAACCTCCAGGACTGTGAGACAATCAACCTGTGCTATTCAAGGCTGTCTGTTGCTTTATCAGGGACCCAAGCAATGGCATTAAGGGAGCATTGGTTTGGCAGAATCATGGAGTAACAGCCATCCTCCAGAGTTTGTCTACTTCCTGTCTGTGCATCTTTCCAGATGAACACTTTTTTCGTTTAAGTGTGAGAAACCTGTCTAGAAGCCTTTCTCAGATGGTCAAGAACACTCGGATAGAGCTGCTAGAGTCAAAATCCAGTTCTGGGAGCCTGCCTTTTCTGCAGTGCGGTGAGCTGCCACGCATTCCATCTTACAGTGGCTACTACATTTCCCATCTAGCGCCCTGTGAATGCACCAGGTAAGCTGCAGATGAAGCCTCAAGTACCTTTGTTCATGCCACCCATGTGGCACATGGAAGACGTGGATGGAGCTCTCGATGACTCTGCTTTGTCGTGGTCCAGTCCCAGCTGTCATGGTCATTTACTCTCTATCTCTCTCTGTTACTCTGCTTTAAGAACAAACAACAAAAACATGGGGAAAAAGTGTTTTTCAAAAGAAAAAAAGTCTAACTCTACTCTTAGTGTTAGCCTGACTACTTGAAGGGAACTTGGTTTACATAAACCTGTACCTATCTAATTCAGTCCTAACAAGTAAACAAGCAAGGGCCCAGTGCAATGGCATAGTGGCTAAAGTCCTCGCCTTCAATGGGCCAGGATCCCATATGGGCAACAGTTCTAATCCTAGCAGCCCCACTTCCCATCCAGCTCCCTGCTTGTGGCCTAGGAAAGCAGTCGAGGACGGCCCAAAGCCTTGGGACCCTGCACTCACGTGGAAGACCTGGAAGAAGTTCCTGGCTCCTGGCTTTGGATTGGCTCAGCTCCAGCCATTGCGCTCACTTGGGGAGTGAACCATCGTACGGAAGATCTTCCTCTCTGTCTCTCCTCCTCTCTGTATATCTGCCTTTCCAATAAAAACAACTAAATCTTTAAAAAAAAAAAAAGAAGTAAACAAGCAAATGCACATCAAAGTTTAGCACCATGCTTGATTAATACTATTTATTTTTGTTTTCTTGGTAGTTCCCCAAATTAACTTAGATTCATGGTGGAACCTAGCTGTAGGTCAGTTCCCACTGTGATCTGTTTTTTTAGTTAGTTGGCCAAATACAAAGACAAGAATAATCTCCTGATTTTTGTTATTCCCAGTTTTACAAGTGTGAGAAATAGCTATTGAATCCACAGCAGGACACTCAGAACAACAAGGAGAACCAAGCACTGCCGGGAAAAAAATCTTCATTGCTCACTGTTTTTCTGGACATCCACTCTGTGGAGCACTCTGACTGCAGAGAAGAGGAATTCAAAGATGGAGCACTGGCCTGGCAGGGCCTTCAGGTACCAGAAGAATGTTAGTATTTGGAGGGGAAGGATTGCAGATGCTTCAGATGGCTGACTCACCTCTGTTAGGTTCTGAGGTAGTTGAAAATAAGAGAGAGACTTTTAGTTCAGGCAAAGGGTTTTACTAATCGGGAGAATCTGATGAACTTCTCCCTCGTGAGAGACAGCCTGGGACCACTTAACACATGACAGGGTGACCACATGAGGGAAATGGCCACCCACGCCACACAGCACTGGGCTTTTAGAGACCTTAAGCACAGAGGATGGAAGAAGGCAGCTGCTCCTTGGTTTATTCATTAAGAGTGACTTGTAGCAGGGTACTCATCACGGCAGGTGGGTCTTGCCCTGTTGTGCACAGACAAGGTCAGGGTGATTCAACATTGCAAACATTCCTGGATGGGAGTGTCAGCTTGACTTCAGCAGGGTGCTGGAGTCACTTCTGCTCTGCCCAACCTAACAATCTCCTAATTTGAAATTGTTCCCAAGTAGTTTCAATGAAATTTCAATAAGAAGAGAACAAAGACCCTGGATGCAGAGACCACTTGAAGCACATTATCTATCAAATCCAGGACACAAGAAGAATTGGATATAAAATAAAGGGGGCGGGGAACTTCTTCCATGGTGAGAAGGAGAGAGTTCTATCACATAATAGGAAAATAGATCCCACAGGGTGAATAGAATGGAGGCCAAGAGACCGATATCCTTATCCCTAAAGAGCTGCAGAAATATGACGATGATGTTGATGATGATTATTGCCAAACATTGAGCAACTATTATATAACAGTATTAATTGTGTTTTAATTGGGAAATAGCTTGTTAAACTGTGTTAATTAGTTGGCACGCCTGATTACCACATTTACTCTTCATACATCAGCCTTGCAAGAATGTTACAAAAGAGAGCAGAGCTCCAAGTCACCCAGCACCAAGGGATAGAAGTTGGAACCATCACCTTGTGCATTGGATAGTGTCCTAGAGGTAGCCACCAAGTCACAGACGCTGCTAAGGGCCCTTGCTGTTCTGTGATTTTATATTTCCAGTACATCTAAGCCACAGAAACAAGAAGTTAGACCATCTATCAATATGGTCAATTTACTTTGTCTTCTGTAGAGTGTTTAAACTATTTTTTAAAATACCATTAGCAGAAATAACAACTACAACCATCTTGATGAAAGTACAAAGTCCCACACAAAATGGCTGATGAATTTGATTGCTTATGTGTTCCTATGAACTTGGAACAACTGTCAGTTTTCTCTTGAATAATGACAAAACATCATTTCCTCTTGCACATTTCTAGTACAGCATAATGAAACAGCATAAACCACAGAAAATACTGTGGTCATGTTTTGGACTTGAAGAATACCCTTGGCCCTAACACTTTGACAAAAGAACTACAGAATAATAGGGGAAGGAAGGACTTCGGAGGTCCTGGTCCTTCTGTAAGTGACAGCACATCCTAGAGATGACAAGAAAAATATTATTTGGGGAAGGATGGGGGACCTGACTTAATATATGTGACTGTAAATATCTCCATTAAATCCCAAACTAAGAGCAGACCGTCGGAAGTGGCCCTGGGATGCCTGCCCTGTCAGCTCCCAGAAGCAGTCTGCTGGAGAGGGAATAACAGCAGACACCTGACTGTAAGAACTGGCATTTCTCCAGGTAGGTAGCATTTAGTTGACTCCAAGTTAGGTGGCAAGTGTATTCTCACTGCCATTTATTTTCAGAACTGAGTAAAGATATCTTGTATCAAGATTGCATAAGATCTCTTCCACTTCTTGTTTCTACATGGTTAAAGTGGTGTTCATGTGCCAGTTTCAGGCTGCAAGTGAAGTAAGTCCACCTGGTCAATCTCTGTGAATTGCCAAAGAAACTTTCAAAAGATATCTCATGAACCCAATATGGGTTGAGGCAGAAGGAAGTGTGAATGAATAGCAACAACAGCAAGGTAAACTGTATTTGGTTTCTACTTCAGCGAATGTATACTACATGCATTGTCTGATATAACTTTCCAACAACCTTCTGTAGTGCCATATTGATGTATGTTTTTACATATGAAAAACACTAGAGATTTTACAAAACTGGGTGTGAATCCCAAAGACACGTACTGCACACACACAATGCCTAATGACGTGGGACTCAGTCTTGACTCATTAGACACTTGTGGGTGTCTCCAGGTCTCCAGCACTTCCTCTTATTCTCCCCGACACACTAATCAAAGGTTCGAAATGACTTCTTTGAGTTTTCTCTTCCTTTTGTCAAGTCGCAAAGGCAGTTTATCTGTGAGATATTTGTTAGTTTCATTTGGGTTCACATTTGCTTATGCTACCCAGGCTGCCAATCATATCCTCTTCTCTCCTGTCGTCAAATAGGACAAAGTATCTTCTAATGAAAAAGCCAACTGCTCTGTGATAGAAATTCTGCTTCAAATAAGTTAAAGTTTGAAACTAAAATAATTTGACTTTCTTAGGAAGAAGCTTTAATAGTCCATTGAAGTGGGTCACTAGGAAAAGCAAGCTCTATGATGCTAAGAGTTAAGTACTTATTCCAAGAGCAACCGCTGAGTAGTGACTAAGTCAGAAACTGAACTCTAGATCCTTTAGCTTACATAATCAAGTTCTGGAATGGCTATGACTTAGATGCAGGACAACTCACCTCTCAGGGAATTGGACAGACCACTTGCTGAAGTCAACTCCATCCTTACTGTCACCTCCTTCCCCAGCACCCAGTCCCAAGTAGAAAATGGAAATGAAGCAAGATGCCCCTTTTTCCTGAGTGCCTGGCTCATTTTCTTATGCCACTGTTACAGCATGCAAACGCAGGGCTGCTATTTGGACACTAGGGGGCACTTCATATTGACAAGATCCTTGGGATCGCCCGCAAGGCTCCTGAAGCCCCTTTGCAAAGCCTAACAAATGTCACTTCCTCATGGATCAAAATCTACCATTTTAGAAATAAGCCAGTCCCATTGTTTACCAGCTTTGCTCCTGGGGAATTCTAGTAGGACAGTTATTTTGAACCACCTCATTGCAAGCTGTCTCACAATAAAAGAACAAGTCCCCACTACCTGGGGGGATAAAAACATCTTTCTTCCAACCTAGCTACTGCTAGTCCCAAAGATAACCCCGAGGAACACAATGTCGCCAATCAGTGATCAATGTAGGAGAACGCCAAGAGGTCGAAAATCCTCCAAGGCATAAAAGAAAAACAGCTCCCAGGGTCCCACCCACTTCTGGCACGCCAGCTCACAGGGCTTACACACCACCTTGCTGGAGAGCGCGCATGCATGGGTGAAGCTAGCCGCTAGGAAAAACTGCCAACAGCTACATTTGGGGAAACCCAGAGAGGATTGGAAGGATGGGGGAGCAGCTGGGGTGTTCTGATTTTGTGAAACCCCTCACAGAGGCCCCAGGTCCCCCGCACACATACATCTTCCTGATGCGGAAGCCTTTGACAGTTGGGCTTTTGGCAACAGCCTTGAAATAACTGGATGAAGACAGCATCATTTTTGACATTAATATGCAAATAAGAATACTAGAGTCTCTCACTTCAAGCTTTTGGAGCCCCCCCCCCTCCTTTTTTTTTAACCAGCCACTGACCATGACTAACAAAAAATAAAGGAGAAAGAAAAAGTGGGATGACCATCGCTTGGTTTCTCCCACTGACCTACTTGTGCTGGAGCCAAAGCACTGTTCAGGCGAAAGAAAGCCGGGGGGGGGGGGGGGGGGGGGAGGGAAAGAGGGAGGGAATGGCAGGGCAAAGCTGGAGCCCAGGCCACGCCCCCGCGTTGCAGACACTTCCTCCTCCCCTCTGTCACAAAGGCTCTGGGAGTGATAAATGGGCATGACTCATCTCTGTCAATCAAAAGGAGTTGCCCTATTTTCCAGGCTACTAAGACGTAAGAAAAGCTACCGCTAGCTACAAAGTCTTCCCTGTCGTATTCGGGGAGCTCCTGGGGAGCAGACCAGGTCATGTCTAAACTTGCCAGGCTGCTAATTGTGCGTATCATTTCCTTACAGCCGCTTGTATGCGCTCACTGGGGCCTGAATAATCGCTTTGGCTTCCATATTTTGTCCTTTGTCAGCTCACTCCCCAGAGATGGGTCTGTTGGAAGGCTTCTCTGAAACGTGACAGGGAGTCCGGAAATTTGCTGACGAAGCATAATCGTGAGAAAGAATCGTGTTTTGTTACCCTTGGCTTTCTGAGACTCCAACGTGAGGGACAGGCTCTGCCAAGCCACCACTCTTAGGACAAGGGCAGGCACAGAGCAGCTGTGGGCTGACCCTAGGATAGCAAAGCCATCCTGCCCATGGGGGTGGGGGCGCGCTTCAGTGAAGCCTGAACCAACTGCCAAGCCAAACCCAATGTGAGCAGCGAGTGGTGAAGACACAAAACAGACACCTTACTCCTTAAAAAAGAGGAAGTGTTTCCATGTTCGAAACTCCTGGCGCCCTTCAAGGAGTCAACGTTGGTGGACATGGGTTTGCTTTGACATCCTCCCTGAATAGGGGTGGTTCCAGGATTTTGTTGCAGTGACAGTGCCATGAGACGCTGGCAGGAGACAAAAAGGACCTCACTATACAGCACAAGAAAGAGGTAGCTTTGCTGTCCAATGGGACATGATGATCCTGTTAATGTAGATAAAAAAGAAATCAGCTTCCACCTCAGGGGGCTGCCTGGTAGATGACTGCTGTGTCCTCAATACATGTGTACACACACACACACACACACACACACACCCCTAATCCAGATCCCTGCTTATGGCCTAGGAAAGCAGTAAAGGATGGCTCAACTGCTACGGTTCCTGTACCCACACAGGAGACATGGAAGAAGCTTCAGGCTCCTGGTTTTGGATCAACTCAAATCTGACAGATGTGACTATTTGGGGAGTGAACCAACAGATGGAAGATCCGTCTCTGCTTACCACTATAAATCTGCCCTTCAAATAAAAACAAATAAATCTAAAAAAAAAAAAAAACTTTTACCAATTTGTGTGCTTTTTCTCTTATGAACCCATCTGTTGTCCCAGGGGCCACAGTCAGGAACCTAGCATCCTAGGAAGAAAATCTTTGTGCCCCTGTATACAACACAGAACCTTCTCCAAAACTTAAACACTTTGAGTGGTTTTTGATTTGGGAACAGATATTAGGAAGCACATTTTATTTGAAAAGGAAAGTGAGGCTCAGGAACTGCAGATGACCTTAGCAGGGACCAAGGTAATACCGACACATCCCGGGCTCGCCTCCCAGGCTGGTGAGCAGCACCAGCTCCTGGCTGAACAGATGCACCATATGTTACTCTGTCAACCTTTGCTCTTATGTTCCCTCCAGCAGGTGGCTGGGTCACCACTGTGTCTTAGCACCTCCACTGGGCTGAGGCCACAAAACTTTACTTTGCTGGCAATTCTCCTCACCTGGGGTAGGAGAGCTAGGTTAAAATTATTTGTTGAGGTTCATTTAAGAATTATCTTTTGGGGGCAGTGTTATGATGTATCATGGTTAAGCCATACATATTGCACATATTGCCATTTATGACATATGCAATGCAATGCCAGCAACCCATAGGGAAGCCAGCTTAAGTCTTGTCTGCTCCAGGCCCATTTCAGCTCCCTTCCAATGCACCTGGGAAAGTTGCTACAGATGACCCAACTACTTGGGCCACTGCACTTACATGGGAGACCTGGAAGAAGCTCCTGGCTTGGGCTTGGCCCAGCCTTGTCTGTTGTGACCATTTAAGGGAATGAACCAAAAAATGGAAGATCTCACACTCTCTGTCTTTTCTTCTCTCTGCAATTATGTTTTTCAAATAAATACCTTTAATTTTTAAGATTTATTTATTTTTATTGCGAAGTCAGATATGTATAGAGGAGGAGAGACCATTCACTCCCCAATGGCCAGTGCTGCGCAGATCTGAAATCAGGAGCCAGGAGCTCTTCAGGATCTCCCACACGGGTGCAGGGTCCCAAGGCTTTGGGCCATCCTTGACTGCTTTCCCAGGCCACAAACAGGAAGATGGTTGGGAAGTGGGGTTGCCAGGATTAGCACCTGCACCCATATGGGATCCTGGCACGTTCAAGGCAAGGACTTTAGCCGCCAGGCCATGGCACTGGGCCTTCAAATAAATACATCTAAAGAAAACTATTATCTTTTAGCTTCTCTATTACAATTCTTTGCATCTGATTTCACTACTAGGGACCATTGGACAAGCTAGCATACTTTGAACTACAAGCCAATATTTCACTCCGTACATTAGGGAGTTTGATTTCGTAGACAAATGTTGCATTCAGATTGGAATTAGAAGTTCTGGTGTAGTGAATCAATTCGCAAAGCCATATTTCTGCTTTTTCTCAGAATAGTTTTTTTATTTCTTTGAAAGGCACAGTTATAAACAGAGGGGGAGATAAACCTCATTTACATCTTTCTCAAACTAACGATTAAGAATATTATACCATGAGGCCAAGTATAGTGGCACAACAAGCTAATTCTCCACGTGCTAGCATGAGCATCCTATAGGGTTGCTGGTTCATGTCCCAACTGCTCCACTCCCAATCTAGCTCTCTGCTTATGGCCTGGGAAGGCAGCAGTTAATTGCCCAAGTCCTTGGGTCTCTGTGGCCACGTGAAGGACCAGGAAGAAGCCCCTGGATCAGCTCAGCTCTGGCCATTGCAGCCATCTGGGGAATGAACCCAGTGGATAGAAGACCTCTCTCCCTGTTTCTCCTTCTCTCACTGTTAAATCTGGCTTCCAAGTAAAAAATAAACATATATCTTTTAAAATGTTATACTTCTATAGTTTTAGTGATCTGTGATTACTTTTAATTTTATTTTATGAGTGAAGTGGTCATTTTTCTGTTCAATTACTATTTAGTCATTATCTGTATTCCCACTAAGGTCTTTTTGCCTTGTACTTTTGAAGCTTAATATTTGAAGTATTAAGCCTTTGCTGTAGTGTAAATCTAAAATATGTTCTCTTAAAATTTTAAATAGAGAAGGAGGGGAAGGAGCAGAGAAGGGAGGGAGAATGCCATTGTGTTCCATGAATCATATCTACAATTTAGCATTGAATCTGCTAAATAGTAATTAAAGTAATAATTAAAATTAAAAATTCAAATTTATTTGAAAACCAGAGTTAGAGAGAAAAAGAGAGAGATTTGCCATCTCCTGGTTCACTCTCCAGATAGTCACAACATCTAGTGTAGGCGAGTGAGTGCTGGGATGGGTCTCAGCCTACTTAGCCTATGCGAGGGGCAGAGGGAGAATGGTTTTGATGCATGTCTAGACTTGTGACACCACCCTGATTGGTTTTGGCAAAAGCTTTGAGACCCTTCTTCTATTCCGATGGTTTCATCCTAGTCCCAATGTGGGTGCAGGAGCACAACATTGAATTATTTTCTGCTGGTTTCCGAAGCACATTAGCAGGGAGATGAATTGAAAGTACAGCAATGGAGACTTGAACCAGCACTCTTGCGGGATGCTGGTGTCATAGGCATTTTTAACCCACTGCGCCATAACACTACCCTGCCATACCTGTTTTTGTCCCTATTCCTTTGGCAATAATTCTTAATGTGGGCTAAAAGATGGTAAGGAGGCAGTGGGACGTGATTTGACTGTCCTACAGGTAAAACTGCCAAAGCAGTTTCTCATAGCTAAGAAGGAGAACAGGTTACACCCTGAATCAATCATATCTTATGGAATCTGTTTAGTCTGTTCCTCCACCCTCTTTCCTTACTAGCAGGAAGGAAGGAAGAAACTCCAGGTTGAAATCCATAGGGTAAACCTGCACGTTCCAGGGACTGTATGTCTTACAAGTGTCTTTTCGAGGAGTTGCTCCAGTTCCCTTGTGTACTACCAGCCAGGAACGTCACAGCCTGGTCTCACTACTCCGGGGGTGGCTCCTCTCCCTTCCTGGTCAGCTCAGTCATCCCTCCCTGTCCCACACTCTGTCATGGCCACCCAACTGATATCAATATCCATGTTTGACCCAGGTTCTCAAACAGATATTGTGTACAAATAGGAAGAGTTTATCTGGCAGTGAGGGCACAAACATAGCTTCACGCACAAATGTGAGCCGCAGGCACAGAGAAATACCCAATACGAGTGGGCCTAGGAATTGTTCTAAAGCAGAATAAAACACAGAGAGCAGTACCTAGGGGGCAGGCGGGGACAGGCCCCTTCGAGACCAGTCGCCATGGAAAGAGCACGAACAAGAGAGGTACGTCCAAGCAGAGTCCACGTAGAACGAGAGCCTCCTCACTACACCCACATCTCTTTTATAAGGAAGCAGCTGCTACCGCAATTGCGCAGTTGGATATGAAAATGGAGAGGTTTCTTACTTGGCTGGCGCCTTGGTTCCGGATGTGGCCGTGCAGCCTGGGAAGGCGGATATAGCAAGTTCACAGTGAAAGAGCCAACTCCACTATGCCAACAGCAAGCATTCCAGCTCATCACACTAACCTAGCCACCAGCAACCATAAATCTTTAATAAATTGCCTGAAAAAGTACTTCCTTCTCAGGGTGTTTCAACAACTCCTTGGCAAACCTTGCGTTGCGTATGTCCTCCAGGAGAGTGATGCCGCAGGGCTTCTGGGAGCGCTGCTGGAACAAACAGGAGCAGCACTTTTAAGGATCCTTCCCTGGACGGTCTCACTGCAGCAACTCAGCTGGCCTCTGACCCAGCTAGAGCACACACATGTTCTTTTTGTTCTCTTCCAGTTAGGATTTTTCCCCTGCTGGATTCTTTCTAGATGTGAAGGAGCTGAGTGTCCTTGACCTCTGCTCAAATGCCTCAAACCACTCACGGTTTTCTGCACTGCCTACAAGATTTTCATGGTACAAACAGAACTTTTCAACATGCCCCAGCCCATCACCACCCCCACCTTCTCACACCAAGGAGATGACTTGTCACAGAATAGGTTTCATTCTAAGACTTATATTATTAGTCATCTGAAAATAAATGTTACATTGATAAGCCTTGGCCAACCTGGAATCAGACATGTGTTTTCTACCTGTAAGTCAGAACTCTCCACATAACAGCATGCTTCAAGTCCCAGAGAAGGCCAGGCACAACACAATCTAGTTAGAGATCATAGTCTGATCATAGTTAGAGATGTGGCTTTGCATTGATGTCTCATGGCTCAAAGCCTGGCACTGCCACTTACTAGCTGATTGATTTGGGCACAGATTATTAAACAAAGAGACTGATAATAGTAGCTCCCCCAGACTAGATACTACAATGAGATACTATGTATGGAACCCAGAGAGTAAAATAGCATATGCAAAAATGGCTTGATGGAAGCCAGCTGTTGCAGTCTTCTCAAAAGACCAGAAACCCAATGTGGGTAGCTCACAACTGCCCAGCTCTGTGTAGGAATTTAGGGATTCTGGGGTGGGGAATGAGGGTGGGGAGAGCCTTTCTACCTGCATCCAGGTTAATTTTCAATAGGGAGATTCATTATCTGTCAGTAAATCCATATTTTGACTTTTTGTTTTCTTCTAAGCTGCTGGGGCTTAACTTCTCAATTGAATAGCATGACCAAATGATTATTTTAAAAACATTCAAGGAGTTTGCCTCACGGGTTCCAAAAGTTCGTAGAAAATGCATTTACAGAAAATGGTTCTCAAAATTCTTCTGCACCAAAATAAATAATAAAATAAATTTTGTTTCCCATGAACTCTCACATTTTTTTAAATGGTTAGAAGCAGGCAAAGAGCACGCCCATTTGCTGGTTAGCACAGTGCACACCTGTGACAGCCAGTGTGAGAGTCAAAATTAGAAATTCAATCAGAACTCCCAGTTGGGTGACAGAAGCCCAACAGCCTGGGCCACCACTATAGCCACAATTACTGTCTTGAAAGGAACCCGGAAGCAGGAGTCAAAGCCAGGAATTGAACCCAGGCAGTCTGGGACAGGCAGGCATCTTAACCACTAAGCTAAATGCCCACACCCATTTTCCATAAACTATTTGAGGTATGACCGTGGGAACTCATCTGTCACTGGAGACTCAGAATTCAAGGGAAGGGTGTCTCTCTTTCCATTGCATTAGCTGACATTTAGTCAGCACTTACTCAGTGCTGAATACAATCGTTATGAAGGGCTATGGACAGAGGTGTGAAGCTGGCTATTATCCTGAAGACACTCACCCAGGGTATGAAAGATATTCAAGGAAAAGGAGGATGACAATGTCTGGCAAGACCAGAATGGAGATGAACTTGGCAGGCTGTGGGAATGCTGAGAAGAAGTATGTATTCCCAGGAAACTGCAAAGAGAAGTTATTGTGGGATGAACCGAGCTGTTTGATTCTACCATCTGTTCTGAAGCAGAGCTCAGAACAATCGTGACAGCATTCTGTCTTATTTTCTGCCTCTTCATTTTCAATGATTGAGTCAGTCCTATGGTCATGACACAATAGGCGGCATTTCCAGTCCGTCCTAGCAGATTAATTTTTCACAGAATAAATCAAGGTATTTGTTAATCACATATTTAGATGCTAAGAACTTGCATGTAAAGCTGGTCAGGGTTAGCTTGGTCCTTCACATAGGTAGAAAAGCCAGCTCCTCGCTAGCTGAAGCACCCTACTCCAGGGTTACAAGGAGGTCCATACACTTAACCAAAGACTTTGCCTCCAAGGATTCCTGTGGAAACTGCATCAGTGATGGTCAAAGAAAGGCTACTAATGCTCATGATCCAGAATGGATTTATCTGCCCTGGATAAAATGGAAGGCACTGAAATTTGCTTTGGATGGGAAGCTTTGATAGGCATTAAGAAATGGTTTCAGACTAAGAAGCTGTTGGGCATTTAGGGCAGAGTGACATAGGGATGAAGCAGGAATCTGATCTGGATGGGCTAGAGCAGCCCATTTCCTTGCCTGGCTATGTCAGAACTTAGGGTAGCTGTGAGCACAGAACTGTCTAGGTCTCCCACAGGATGCTCACTCAATCGCTGCAGCCATCGTCTGAAGCCCACAAGATGTGGATTAGCAAGAAGCTGAGTCAGAAGCAGAGGAAAAACTCGACCAGACACTTTCATACAAGATATGAATATCCCAAAGGCAACGTCAGTGTTATGCCAAACAACCATCCCATATCCAGAATTTTTAGAAGGACTTTCTTTTTTAACTTTTTAAAAAGGATTTATTTATATTACCTGAAAGTGTTACAGAGAGAGAGAGAGAGAAATCTTCTGTCTGCTGGTTCACTTCTCCAGTGGCTACAATGTCCAGAACTGCGTCTATCCAAAGCCAGGAGCTAGGAGCTTCCTCAGGCCATCCTCTGCTGTTATTTCAGGCCAGCTGGGAGCTGGATCAGAAGTGAAGTAGTTGGCACTCCATCTGGTATCCAAATGGGAAGCCAGTACTGCTGGCAGAGGATTAAAAAACTTTCTATGCCTTCATGGTTTTCAAAGTTTTCACACGTAGCCTTCCCAGGCTCTCTTGAGAGAGAAATAATAACAACAAATCTAGGTTAGACTAATGATTAAAACTTCAAGTTTAAAATTTAGTAATTCAAAATTTTAAAAAAATTCAAGTTTGACTGCCAAAGAACAAAAAATTATGATTCACTTGCTGCTTTGGGGTTATTTTTTCTCTAATGGAGAGTCGTTGGTGGGCCTCAGGTCCCATCAGAAGTCAGCAGGATGCCATGCATTCTTCCCAGGTGATTGTCCACCTCCCCTGCCAGCCTCTCACCTGCATGAGGACTCCTCTTTTTGCTCCAGCAAAATCAGTAGGAGTCCCTGGCCTCTTGCAAGTCCCTGGAGCCTGGGATCTGTAAAGGATGCTTGCAAGAGTCTCATGTGCAAAAAAACAGGGCATAGCAACTGTCAACCCTGAAACTGATAGGTTAGTCCTCAGATACAAAACAGGGGCATTTCCCAAGATTCGTTTCTGTGACAGTCCACCTAGAGGAAGATAGTATTTGAGGACAAAAATTAATATGCTGTTACTCTACTTCCTTTCTTTCCAGTTGCTACATAAGCTTAGAACTTAGTAAAACAGCTGTGTTAAGTTTGAAAGGAATTAAATTTTATACAAAGACTGGAGTAGAGAGGAAACATTGAACCTCAGCATCTGAAAGCCAGAAGTGATCACAGAGAAAACCTTGCTCAATTTTCTAATTTTCCAAATAAATTGACCAGGAACTACAATCTTTTACTCATGGTCATATGGTCAGTTAGTGAGAGCTCATTCACTCCATGAACCATGTGACTTGACAGTATGACTGAAGCCTTTATGCAAGGGTGTGTGTTTGTGTGTGTGTGTGTGTGTGTGTTTAATTATAACTTTTAAGAGACAGAGGCAGTGAGAGAGAAAGAGCACACTTGATCTACTGGATCAGTCCCACATGTCCCAAATTCTCACAATGAAGCTAAAGCTGGCAGCTAGGAACATAACTCTGGACTTCCATGGGTGGCAGGGACCCATTACTTGAGCCACCATTGTTACCACTCAGGATCCACATTAGTAGGAAGCTAGAGCCAGAGTCCGAGCCAAGCACTGAGCCCAGGTATTAAGATGTGGTGCGTTGGCATCTTAACCTATGTCTTAACCACACAGGCAAGGTTAAACAAGATTCTTGGCAAAGATTAAAGATGAATAAATGCATTCCCCCACCTAAAACCAGTTATCTCCATATTGCACATTATCATTGTCTTTGCTGCAAATAAACTCTCAAAGGGTTTTCAAAATCTGGTTCTTTTTTAATTTGGGGGAATGGTGGCAACATACGGTGCCAAGAGCAGCTCAATGTTGCTTATTTTCTAAAGCTTAAGTATATGCCTCACTTTAGTCTTAGAAGTTGCAAAAAAAAAAAAAAAGAAGAAGAAGAAGAAGGGTGGGAGGTGCAGGGGTCCATGTGGTTGGGGCAGACAGTGTGGAGCTGTGACAAGCGTAGCTCCTCAGTTAACAAAGCTATGAGGAGTTTTTGGCTGCATGGCAAGACCCGGCAGAATGTCTCTCTAATCACCTCATTGCTTCCTCACCACATTGTATGAACATTCAATCACCTCCCTTATATTTCAAGGAATTTTCTTAAGGGTGTTGTTTTTCTGCAGATGTGGATGATTTCTATAGCTAGAACTGATTTTATCAATCACATTATAGTAAAAGGGTCTTTAGCAACTTAAGGCATTAAGACCCAGCTAAAAGCATACAGTAGCACAACTGAGCCTACATTGTTCCCAAATGTCTTATGGTGTGCCCACTTTTGATCTGGAACTTACTTTAAGATGCGTGATGTTCTCCTTAAGAAAAAGCTTGATAATAACTTGGAACAGATGGCAATCATGGAGGTACAAAGAGTTTGTTTATTGTGCAGCCTTGAACTGCTACAATACATGAAATGACGCATTTTGGCTTCCCACCACATAAAGCAGAAAGCATATGGGGTGTTTTCTAAAGGGAGATAAATGCTGAGATCCTCTAGAGGAAATTGATTTGAAAATTCTACCTTACATTGGCACTTACATTTAGGGAAAGAAAATAGTTTGAAAAGATAAAAAAGTTTTTTGTAAAGGCTCTCTGTTCGTAAAAAGGCTGAGTTGCCCTGATCCTTCTCACTACCCTTTAATGAAAGAACAAAAAACAACTGAATTAGTACTAGGTGAAGGTGATGGTAATTAGCATATGACTGATTATAAGATTTAACAAAGAATCTATGAAATACACCTTTATAAATTCCTTTCATTTATAAGCTTTTTTATTTTTGTATTCTTGATATTGTAAGTAATATTTGTTCAGGTTTAATGAAAATTGATTTTGGATAGAAGCAAACTGTCACTACGTAACCACATGTGCTGTCAACCATGGAGTTCCTGGCTTCAGCCAGGTGACTACAGGTTTGAATGAGTAATGGTTTGCTGAAAATGTTTTCTTTGAAGCAGAATAATAATATTTTTTTAGAATTGTTATTGTATTCTTTTGACCATGAAATAAAAATGAAACAATTGGATGTTGTACAAAAGCTTGAGATGATTTCTGTATAAATAAAGATGGCAGCTTTTTTGAGTTGTCCATTATGAGCATCTTGCTGTAGTGGTTCACATCTCTTCTTGTCTTCTTGCCAATCCACACATCCTTTGCAAGCTCTCAAGTCAGCCGGAGCTGGTCTCCTGCAGGAGTGGGGGATCTTGCCTCCCTTGGAGTCCTGTCCTGTCACTATTCTCATTCTTAAATAAACCTTGCTTTACACACTGAAATGGTCCACATGAAAATTCTTTTGTGTAAGACAAGAAACAAGGTTGCTGTCATCTTTCATGTCAAATTCCCTTCAACAGTTTTGGTGATGGGGCTTAGATAAACTTCATTGCCACTTGGACCCAGCTCAAGTTTGACTCCAGCTAGCATCCTACCATATTGTCCGATGATGTTGTCAAGATGTGAAGTGTTGGAGAATCTTAAATTATGGGCCCAGCGCATTGGCTCAGTGGCCAAATCTTCACCTTGCACATGCTGGGATCCCGTGCAGGCACCAGTTCACGTCCCCACTCCATTTCCAATTCAGTTCCCTGCTTGTGGCCTAGGAAAGCAGTCAAGGATGACCCAAAACCTTGGGACCCTGCATCCACACGGGAGACCCAGAAGAAGTTCCTAGCTCCTGGCTTCAGATTGGCTCAGCTCTGGCCTTTGCAGTTACTTGGAGAGTGAACCAAAAGATGGAAGATCTTTCTGTCTTTTCTCTGTAAATCTGCCTTTCCAATTAAAATAGAATTTTAAGAAAAAATATAAAGTTGTAAAAAGAGCTGAACAAAATTTGGTAATCATGAATGTAGAGTTCATCTTATAAAAGTTGAATTAAGAGATGTTTATTTTGGTGCAAAATTTGAGATCCACACATTAGATTTTTTTCATAATACACAATTTTTATGACCCTGGCACAACTGTGCTCTTGGAAATTGTCTACACCCCACATGTTCTGTTCTAAGACTTTTTCATTGTCAGGGAAAACTCAAGACTTTTCGAGTTCTCCCAGTTCCTTGGCCCATATGATTTTTCCTGAGGAAATTATACCCATAATCGGACTTAGGGAAACTAACAAACAATATAGCCAAAGAAAAGTTCTTTGCCAGTCAGTCTAGAGACTTGAAAAGGGATAGAAGACTAAATTCACAGTTTAACAAGTTCTTTCATTCAACAAAGATGCCAGTTACTAGACGCCAGAAATCTGTGGAAGGTGCTACTCTGGGTTTTTGAAACAAGAAAAGCCGACGGGACAAGAGCCTTGAGATAGATTCGGGTAAGGTCTGCTTCCGCCACCGCTCTGTCCCCCACGCTGTGACCTCAATGTGCACTTCTGCCTTCTCAGCCTTGGTTAGCCATCGTCCATGTGTGAGAGCATTTAACCCCTTTCCTAACTCCTTCAACATACAATAAAACAAGACCCAACTGTGAACCGTCGCTACTCTCTCCTCATTACAAACAAGGTACAAGGCCTGCATAAAACCTTAATCACTCCCACAACATGTTTCATTTTAAAAACATATCAAATGGTAGCTATTCCCATTTGGAATCGCAGGACTCAGCCTTGGGAATGAGTAAAATTATCTTTTTTATTATTGTTTGATATTTTTTGACAATCTTTACATAGTTCATTAGGGTAAAAAGGTTCAAGGGCTACAGGAAAGTGGGTAAGACTATTAGTTCCATATTGTTTCCTTCATGTGTCTGAGGTAAAAGGTGGATTTTAAGGGAGAAGCCCCACCCAGTCTCCCACCCGCCCCAGGTCCCTGATGTGGGGCATGCTCCGAGGGTTTTGCTCAAGTGGTTTTGATAGTTCAACAGTCATGAATTGCTGCCAATCTCGCCACACCAAGCATGATGAGGTCGTTGAAGAATCCACTGATTGATATTGTCCATCTTAGAGTCTGTGTTTGCCCAGTTTTTCACTGCCAACATATGACTGAGATGGCTGATTGACTTATTCTGTCCTCTGTCTTTTCATGGTTAGGGTCCTGAGTCTGGCAGTTTGATTGGAGAGATCCCCAAAGAAACTTTGTCTGAGGTGTTCCCAGACCAGATTCTTGTATGTACTAGCAACTACACGGCCCAGCACAGTTCATCGCTCTGATCAGCTGGTGGTTGCAATTGCTGGGTTGGTTCTGTTTTCAGCCCTGTCTCCCACTGGAACCAATGGTTGTTGCACTACAGCCTGATTCTGCCCAGCACACACTTGGCCCTCACATAAACCAGTGGGAGCTGCAGCCTAGTTGGAGCGACCCACAATAACCCCCACCAGGCTTGCCCCCTGCCTTGGTTTGCCAGTATGTGCAGCAAACTAGTCCAGTCTGTCCCACATACCATTTGGCTCTCATACATGTCATCGGGTATGAAAGCCTAGTTCCATCTAACCAGCTCAACTATCCAGCCCATACAGATGTTGTTGGGTGTCTCTCTGTATAGCCACTCCAGTCCCTGTCCTGGTTTTCATGTCCTCCAGTGGGAGTGGTAACCCAAGAGGGAGGAGCCCACTATTTCCCTCCCAGGCCTCTCCTACTCCCGGATTATGCACTCTCCAGGTGGTTGTGTGGTTTGACTTGACAGAATTAGCCCCCAGTGCCAGTTTCTGCCAGCTGATGCTGTGGCTAAGCCCAAACAACCCTCACCCACTCTAATTGTAGTTTGTACCAGTAGGAACAATCAGCCCACCCTGGCTTTTTCCAGATCTAGTCCGAATGAGGCGCACAGGTGTTGTAGCCCTGCTTAATCTGGTCTGCCCCCATCCCAGCTCACACTCTCCAGTGGGAGTAGCTGTCCAGCAAGAGAACCCCCTTTTTATTCCCCCTGCCACCTCTGCCCACTCCCTTCCTGGTTCTCATGTGTGCTGTTGGGCACTGAGGTCACATCTGTTACAGGTCACCTCACCTTGGCATTCCATAATGTACGTGACCAATCTTGGCTTGACTTATACTCTGTTCTGGTGCTCGGATTCGCCAATGCATGACGTGAAGTGGTTCAGTCTGGTCTGCCCCTGACCCATGCCAAATGTATGCCAGTGGTAAACTTTCCATGGCTTGTTCTGGGCTGTTTCCTATCATGCTTCTTGCGCTTACCTGCAGGGTCTGTGTCCTGCCAGAGGAGTTGTCCAGGCTCCTCCATCAGAACCTCTCCCAATGTCAGATTTTGCACATACCAGTGGGTCCATGAGCCAGCCCTACTCAGTTCACCTCCTGTCCTAGCAGGAACAGTGTCTTTTCCTGACTGGCCTTCAACTCAATCTGGTTCTTGCTGTTGGATGTTTCAGCCCAGCCATGGCTTGTCCATACCCACATACAGCTCACACACATGGCTCAGCAGGGGCTGAGACCTATCCTTGTCCATCCCACATCTACCCTGGTCCTCCAAAACACCAGATGGTGTTGAAGTCCAGCCCGGCTTGGTGCATCCAGTTCTAGTCCACACTTGTGCCAAGGGAGACTACAACTATATCATGATCAGAACACAGACCCCATTCCAGCCCTGTGCTCCTCTGTGGGAACCTCAACCCAGCTAGGGTGTCCCATTAGCTCCTACCTGGCCTGTTCCCAGCCATAGATCACGTGCATGCCACTGGTTGCTCTGACTCAGCTTGGCACAGCCCCTTACCTGTCCTGACCCTGCCTTAGACACTGTGGCTTAGTGTCCCTGGCTCACGCAGACCAGCAGGTGCAAGAACCTAGCTTGGCATGACCTGTGCTCCATCCTGACTTCTAATTTTGCTTGTGGGCTAAGGTTTGCTCAGACCATTGATGGCAGGCTCCTTGGTCACACCTAGCTTAGTCAATTACCACCCCATCTCTTGAACTAACCCATGGGGCTAGAATTTCCACGGGGTTTGGCCCACACATTCCCCCACAGAATCTACCCTCAGATATGGTTCTCTAGCGTGCTAGTTAATGTCGTGGCCCTGCCTAATGTGACCTGTCTCCTGACCCACCATCATGTCAGGAAATAGAACATGCTCCTGCTAGACAAGCCCCAAGTCTTAGGTTTTGCCTTGACTGGTATTCAGTGGTCAGCATTGTTCAGTGATTATAAGTTCTTCAATGGAAAAGTTACTCTGTCGTTGGGAATCTATAGGATTGATTCTCATCCCAGAAGCACAGTGGGTTCAATGTGGAGCTACCTAAGCAGCAATTCAAAGAACCAAAACCCCAGAGCTCGCTACTGGGCCGCCAGCAGGCAGAGCCTGGTGCCAAATGGCGTGCTGGTTGCCCAGGGACAGCTCACTGCGTGTCAGTGGTGGCTGGAGTCAGGGATCTGAGCATGAAGAAGTCCTGGTCTGGCACCCACCAGCAACCAGCAGGCTGCCATGGTTTTAGCCCCCAGGCCCAAAGTCGTGCCCCGCCTCAATCCCATCCCCCATCCAATGATGGTGGTGGGTGGGTCCTGTGCCCTCCCAGCTCTCCACACTTCCCTCTTTGGTGTACTCACCATGAAGGGAGCAGCCCCTGGAGCCCAGACAGGCCCGGGGACAGCTCACCACGTGCACATGGTGGCTGGAGTCAGGGATGTAAACTATCTTATAAGCGTTTAGAAACACTGTGGCCTTGGCTGTCTTCCTCAGACTTCAGCAGTGCGAATGATCATGGCTACCATTGACAGGGCTTGCTTTATGCCAGGTACTGGGCTATACTGTACATACATTTTCACATTGGACGCACACAACCAATTCTGCAGCTGAGGTTAAAAAGAAAAAAAAAACAACTTATAGGCTCTGAGGTCCTAGCCCCTATGCTGGAAGTAATGAGCTGGGATGCTGTGCTCCTGGCAAATAAATGTCAGGAGGAGGACACAGTTATCAGAGCAACAGGGATGAGTTCCTTTCCTTTACGATCTGCATTACCCGGGGACAGCACTCAGAGACTGGTGGCCACTGACTATTAGTTGAGTTGAAACCTGACATCAATTCGTTCCTGGAGATGTGTTTTGCACTATTCCAGAATATTGTGGACAAACAAAATGAATACTGAGGCTTACAGGTTTTTAAAGTAATATTTTGGATTTGTTTCCATGAAGAAGTGGAACAAAATAGACACAACCAAAAAGCACTCGAGCTTTCATCACAGCAAAACACAACTGATTCATAATCAGGCTAAAGAAGCACACGGGTGATGTGATAAAATATACATTTATTAGAAAATTTCCAGCAGCATCATTTCCAGTTGTTTTTCTTAGCAAAACACATTTCAAAGTAATTACAATCAGGACTCAAAATATGAGCAGCAAAAATATGTTGAGAACTCAGCAAAAAAATAATCAGTAGTACATTTCATTCATCCATCCATTCATTCATTGTTTAATAAATGTGCAAGATGAGCACAGAAAGCCAGGAAAGCTGTGTGCTATGAAAGTTGAATTTCCTGCTATGGATCCTGTTGTGGAAACTAGAACAACTATTCAAGAGAAGAGCACGGCAATACAGTACATCATGATACAAATATACAGATTAGGCAAAGGACCTAAAAAGGCCCATTAAGAATGGATTCCCTTTCTGTTCATGTTCAACTTAGTAAATAAATAGTCATTATAATCGTATTTTCTCACACAGAAAATAAAAACCCAGTTGAGGCTTTATTTCACTGGTATATGTTTTGTGCCTTTACCAAGACAAAAATTTGGTTCTAGTAATTCAGCTCCCAAATTCCACGTCCTGGAGCAAGTGACCACCTGAGATGTCAGGCAAGGTCATAAGTTGCTGCATGGCCCATCAAGGGAAAGGACTCGTTCAATGAAACACAAACTTGCTAACGGACACACTTGTATTTCACGACATGGCATTTCTCCATAGACACTACAAATACAAATGTTGACTCAATAGCTAGAGAGAAGGCACTTAGCAGCATGCTCTGGTTAGACAACAAGAGCACACAGAGGGTGAGGTTGAATCACTTTTCCTGCCTTCTGTGCTATCTGGGTCATCCATCATCCAGTTCAAATGTCAACAACACGTAATGGGCTCCATCAATACATCTGTTAACCAAGTTGACATGCGAAATGGAACATTAAGTGCTGGTGTGTAAAAATGGACCCAAGAGTGAGATCTGAGTTCCTTCCTGGATAATTTGAAAGGAAGTGTAAATGATGTCTCTTAGTCAGGCATAGCTAAAGTTCCCCAAGTCATTTCCCTTCCTCAATGGATCATTTACCGGAACAATCACCAACCATTTCAACAGATACTTTTATTAGCAAATTCAATGATGTGATAATCTTTCCAAAATTTACAAATGTACAATATATTTATAGCATTACCTTCAGAAAGCTTCAGTGCAAAGATATACATATAGTACATATTGTGGGAATTATTTGTAAAAATAGAAAATGGCGTAAGTTAAAAAAAACACACACAAGACACTTCCAACGGTAGGCAAACAGAGAAAAAATATATTTTTATAAAGTACTGAATGTGAACTCTTTTCATCTGCTTGTAAAAAATACATGTGCAAAAAGGTGTTTCTAGTAATCCCTTAGATAGCTAGTATAGCTATACCTCAGAGTCGTCTTTCACAGCTTTCACAAGGTTTGCAGTATCTTTAAAAGTGTCTTCTGTGGCACTATAGGCTGCTGTTGCGCCTCTTTTGGGAGAAATTTTCTCAGGGAAAGATGGCGAGGGAGGTGGGGCCACAGCATCTCCTTCCTTCTGCCCATTGTCCATCTGAAACCACAATAAAATCAGCCATTCAGTCCCCGCAACACAACTAGGAAGGGTTTGGTGTGAACATTCATCTTTGCCAGCCGACTCTAAAAACATGAGCGGTTTCTGAAGCTAGCCATGCAAATGATTTTGAGTGAACAGTGTCTGCATTATGGAAAATCACCAAAAATTACCTCTGCATAGATTGGATTTTCAAAGTTGGTTGTCTGTTTTGGCTTTCGTTTGAAGATATTCCATTTTGGTATCTTGGTGGAGAGAGGGGAAAAAAGTAAAAGAAAAACATTTTAGTAATGGAATTTGCTTTTCTTCTTGTCTAGGTTTTAAACCTTCTTCTCACTGAAGTACAAAGCAACCTCACGCCTAGAATCATGGACCCTGGTACATGGGGTTAATTAGTTTATTCCTTCCCAAGGCCCCTAACAACTGACACTCTCTGGATGGTTTCCACCTAACAGTTTCCAAACATGTCCTTGAGTTGTAATTTTCAGTTTCTAACTGCACCCATCAGCTCTAGAAGCTTTGACAGGCATCTCGCTCTGCCACTTCAGGATATATACAAAACCAACAAAACCAGGACAGCCCCACGAGCTTTCTGGGGCTGCCCAAAAGGGGAAAGAAAAGGTCACATTTAGCTCTGTTTCCTTCAACCAAGTCGTGACTCTTGTTCTTTCTTCATCATTTCCTCCTATTCTCCTGTGGCCTGGCCTAATCCCCTGCTGTGCACATTTGGGACGTGAACCAGCAGATGAAAGAAATACATAGCTCTCTGCCTCTCCCACTCCCTGTCACTCTGCCTTTCAAATAAGTAAACCTTAAGCAATAATGTAGCTTAAAGAAGAAAGGACTCCTCCCTTAAAAAATGCCAAAGTGAGATTATGGGTGGAAGAAAGAAATAAAGGATTGTGAAAGGGGGGACAAAGATCATTGATATAAACTCTTCCAGTTGGCATCAATTACATAATAAATTTTTTATCCAGGCCCAGAACAGCAGCCAATGTCTAGGTTGGTTCATGGCTAAGAATACAATGAGACTTCCAAGCTAACTTTGCAGATGCCAGCTGTGTTCATGAATTATGCAACTTTTAGAATAAAGAATGTGTGAAATGATAAATTTTCTAGTTATCCTTAGGTTTTTGTTTCTTTATATCATAAAAATAGTCAAAGAATCTAAGGACTGAGACATTTCTGATCCCAATGTCTTCAGGCAGAAGTACAAATGGCTGAAATCCAAGGAAAGCTCCACCAAATGGTAATTTTTTTAATCTCAATATCAAACACTGCATCAGGACACTGAGGGTAGTAACCACTGAATGATCAGTTGGACCGCTAAGGTGGAAGATGAGTGGATCCATAGGCAGATGAAGTGGGTATAAATTAGTGCCATCTAGTGGCAAAACTGTTAATAGCAACAGAATCAAGAACTACATGGCGTGTTCATGCAACAAAGATGCATGAAGCACACTGTACGAAAGTTGCATTATTCACAACTCAATGTCACAATATAGCAATCTTTGGGCATGATTTTAAAAATGTTTTTATTATCTGCTTCTACATATGTCGATCTATGGATCTGTTGAGATCTTCCTGATTTGCTTAGGATTTATAGCAACCCAGCAATCTCAACATTCTTTCCAAATCCCTCAAAAACTTCTGCAGTCAAACATTGTTACCTGAAACCCATCAGCACCCGGAGAGACTGCCGCTGTCTCTGGAACTGGCTCAAGAGGGTCCATGGCAACTCCATAATTCTTGTTATCCACATTTCCAGTTACCACCACCTGCAAAGCCATTGAGGGTCTTTATCCAGCTTTGAAAAACCTCAGCGAATATAAACAAATCTGCCACAGTTCACTATAACTCTTTTTGGTTTTGTTTTCTACCGATATGGCTGACATGATTTTTATTCTTGAAGCTGCCCAGGACTAAATAATTCCTCTGTATATATCTGACTTTGCAATAAAAATTCCTTACTCCCTAACATCATGGGTGTTGATTACTAAGTCATCTCATGCCTTGATCCTGGGAAGCAAACACATCATCTCTCACTGATCGTGCTCGCTTATCAACAGCAATTTCTACTGTATCTTCTGTGTTTCCTTATACTCACTCACGATCATACTTATGTAAAAAAAATGACACTCTGGATATATGTTAGCAGTCAAATCCTAGAAAAAATGGAATGAATAACTCCCCAAACACAATGGCAAACTGAGAATCCTGTCTGGATATTAAGGGCAAAACTAGTTATTTTAGAGGACTACTTAAATGTCGTTGAATTTCTGAGACTATTAGCATAATATAATTCATAATTTTCTACACATTTTTGCATAACAAGCATGTCATTTCAAGGTTCCCTCTTAAGCCCAAATTGCTACAAATATATAATGAATAAACTGCAGGGCAGATAACTCACTTCTTTTCATATGCTTTTCACCATTTTGCTTTTCCTCTAAGTTGGGTGTGTTTGTACACAGGGCCTCATTTTACTTCAAGTGAAAAAGCCAAATGATATCTGTATATATCCCATCTGTTCTAGTGGGTAATTTAAGTTTTGCTCTCTGGTAGCAAAACACATCCACAATTCTTATAATCCTGCTCCTAAGGGAGCTATTTATAGGGACAGGGGTTTGACGAGGCAGTCATGATGCCACTTCGGACTCCCACACGCCATATAGGAGTGCCTGGGTCTGAGTCCCAGCTCTGCTTCCATGACTAGCTTCCTGCTGATGCCTGGACGTGGGCAACAGGCATAGCTCAAGCAGTTGGGTCTCTGCCCCTCATGTGGGAGACCCGGGCTGAGTTTCAGAATCTCAGCTTCAGCCTTGCTTAGCCAGGGCTGTTACATGTTGAATCACCAGTGGATGAAAGCTTTTCCACTTCTCTCTCTCTTTTTCAAATGAGTATTTCTTTAAATACAGCTATTTTAAAATAAATATTTCCTGCCTATATTAAAATATGCCCTACCTTGACTTTGAAAGGAGTTCAGCTACGCGAATAATGAAATTATTTATTGTCTCCAATGCCACAAGTGTTTGGAAACAGGAGGCACAGGTGTGAAGCTGTCAGGTACTGAATTGGTGCAGGAACCACTCATCTGTCTACCTCAAGGAAATTTCCTTCCCTCCACCCATGCTGCTCTAAACGGTGACTGACGAGTAGAGCTGCACCAAGGAGAATTCAGATTCTGTCCAGCAGTGTGGCAGACCTTAGCAGTTTTCAGAAAAGCACGGCAAAGGCAAGCACAGGAAGGTCCCTCAGCCTTTCACTCCCTTCAAACTTCAGGGACACCAATAAGACCCAGAGTGTGCGCCTGGTCCCCCAAAGCTCTGATAATCATCTACTCCCTTGCTTCTTCAGCATTTAGGGAGGGCATGTGGTACAAAGATATCATGCTTACCAGACTTCTAAACACACTCGCACATCTGCCAGGAGCTCAGAACGGTATGGACTGGCCAGCCCCCCAGGTTTTGGCACCTGCCAAACCTTCAACAACTATGCAGGGAAACAGGATTCAAACTAGTTTCAGGCCATGCTCTGGGTCAGCCTTGCAGATAGAAGCTAAGTCCTGGAGCACTGTGCTTTCTCCTGTTTGGAGAGCTTAGGAGACTCTGCCAAAGACATGCTCAGTGACTGAAGATCCAACAGCAGCCATCGCTGAGAGCAAGGGCTGTATGCCATCTCACCTCGGGAGGCAGAGCCGCCTTCATAGCACTGTCTCTGGTCGCATACATGGGGTTTTCAAATATCACAGGCTGCTTCCCCAGCTCCAGGGCAAAGTGGTCACTCTGGTGGGGAAGGGGAAGAGAGAGGTCACACTGGCTGGATTCGGTTCACACATACACTCACACACAGAGAAGTAGTCTTGGATGTTGTGCCAAAGTTACCCCAAAGATGAAAGTTTAGAGATCTTCACACACATATGCGCACATGCGTGTGCACGCGCACACGCACACACACACCAGCAGAAACACAAGGGCTCCACATGACAGTTCTTTAACATAAGCAAAAGGTACTAAATTACTGGTTAAACGGAACAGAAGTTCTCTCCCTGTAACAAAACTCTTTACAGTCCCTCATCAGTGGAAAACATATGATGCTGTGAAGACATTTGCCTTATCATACTACAAACTGTCATCAAATGAAAATATTACATCCCCCTCCACACCACCAAAAAAAAGAGTTCAATATTTAATATTGTTTATGGTTCCAACACAAAAAATGTAGCCTAGGACAGAGGAAGGTGGAGGTGGAGTTTTAATTTAATCACTACACTTGATCTTAGCCAAAGATTCAGCTGATAAGCAATTTGATTTTATTACTAAGGCCACTAAACACTTTCATATGCATTTCTACAACAAGTATAAAGCTTCCTAGCTTGGTCGGTCTAGTGCAGACCTTCCTCTGACAGTTATGTTCTAACTCAACATTCTCGATATTAGTTTTTTTGTCCTCGATCAGAAGCATTTATTTCACAAAACAGTCAGTGTGACCACTTTCAAATCACCATCCTAAAATCACACTCACCAATGACATAGCTGTGTCGATAACAGATTCAGGACCAAAACCAGATACTCCAATTTCCATGTTGTCATCTACCCCTGATCTGAAGGTCACCCCATTTCCATTTTCAGAAGGCTTGACAAGACTGCTTAAGCTAAGAGAAAGTCACAGGCACATGTGTTATGTTTTTGTTAAGTCTTTCCCAATAGGACTCTTTCCTTCATACTGCTAAATCTTACTGAGAGGCAAGAATCAATTCTCACTGAGTTTATGCATGCTAACTATGAAGACAAGTTCCCTTAGCTATACGGGAATGTTCTAGCGCATTCCTGAATATAAGAAAGCTAAGAGAGGGCCCAATAGGGACCTGTAGGAATGAAGCCAGGCTGTGTTCTCTAATCTGACCCGATCATCCCAGCACTGGGCTTAATCATCAGGACTATAAACCATGATCTGTCACCCAGGTCTCAGAAACAACATTGCTGAAGAAACTGTAATTTGGAATGACAGCTTTAAATCTGTGCTACTTTTGTTCCCATAGAAGAATCTAACTGTCCACTATACTTTTAACTTGAAAATTTAAAATAAAAATGAAGTCACTCACTGGATCATATCATACAGGCTTCTAAAATGAACACCCTACACCTTGAAACTAACCTTGGTAGCTTGGGCAGAGATGGCAAAAGAGAGCCAGTTTTCCTATAGTGGAAAAATGCTACAGTTGCCAGCGCTCCAACTATGGCGATCAAGAGAATTGTCAACAGCACAGCCATTGCTGCTATGGAAGACAAAGAGAGAAGATGTCAGTAGCTGAGGAGTAGGATCATTTATTATTCAAACACCAGGTCAAATAAACAAATAATAAGTAATGGCATTCCACATAGGACCTTGAGTGTTTCCAGGTTACTTAAATTTGCCAAACGTACTTGTTCCTGGAGGGACGCCTTTTGAAAATCCTATTTCACAATATTGTCCCGTGTAGCCACTGGCACATCTAAAAAGTAAAAGAGAGTCAGCAGTAGCATATTGTCTTATCAGGCTCTATACTGCAATTTTATAAGCACATCCCAAGGTGGGAAAGAGCTGCAGTCAAGGACACTACCTGTTAGACAGACAACATATCCCACATGACCTGTACGTATTCTATCAAGAGATGATAAGAGGGAAAAACAGTGATGTGGTTGAGAACTCACTCTCACAGGAGTGGCTATGGCATGGACAGACAATTTTATCTCATCAGATGAAACTATTGGTGCTTTCTCTGACCCATGGAATTCTTCCTTAACAGAGTAAAAATGGGAACTGTGGCCCTTTTCCTTCCTTGCATCTGCTTTCACCAAACACTTTTCATAGGCACCTGTTTATCTTGCCCCACATCAGAGCCTTCTTGGTCATCTGCTTCCCTACCTTTAGCCCAGGCTTTGCTCAGCAGGAAGACCTTGCCCTAAAGCAAGCTCTGTGGACAGCTGTTCGCCCACAGTCCCACTGGCTTCAACAACCCCATGGGGAGTAATAAACGCTGTTGTGGTCCAGGGCTTTGTTAGAAAGGAGAATTCTTATGAATGGGCATTTTAACCAGAGCCCCAGGACAGCACCCTAGTTCCCTGCTGCCTTTCCCTAGAGGTGAGGGGTAGGGGACAACCTGGTTAAAATGTGAAATTAGTGGATGGGCCAGCTTTCTGATGCTGTTTCCTCAGCTACTTCAAGGTCTCTGGTTCCCACAGAAAGAGGCAGGACCTACAGCCGGATCTCAACCTTCATACTTACTTGCATTTAGGCAGATCATTCTCATCAAAATAGCAAGTTCCTCCATACATGCACCTGCATGGGGGAGGCATGGTGATGGGAAGTTCAATGGCTGCAGAAGGGGAAAGCCATGCACGTGTTAGTCAGCCACACTCAGCAGAGCACCCACTCCATGCAAACTTGCACAGGTCAGATCAGTAGTCTCCCATCCAAACATCCCTGTCCCCCTGAGTCAAATGAAGTCTTGGGAGTATCATGCGTTTGGTAGGAAGAAAGAGGCCACTTACAGCATTTTCCCTCAAACAGTGGCTACGGAACATGTTTGAATAGCTAAAATCACCTTGTGGTAAAAGAATCTTAAGCAGTTCAGATTCTCATTGGAGTTTTCAGAATTCTCCTTCATGAACCCAGGGTAAGGTTAATAATTTAATTTGGGCACATGTTGAAATTTCAACTAAAGAATCTAAAGCATCAGCAATCTATCAACAGACACTGGATAGGCAGCCTGAATGACCCTCGATTTCTGTCCTCCCAAACCTTCCTCACATTGGGCCACTGATCCCAGGTCAGTCCCCTTCCTCAATGCCATGGAGGTTCCCGATGGCCATTAGTGCTTCAAGGCACTATTCCAAAACGCCTAAATACATTTGTATTTTGATCACAGAGTTGGGACACCTTCCTGGCTCAGTCCTTCAATTTTAGTCTTTACTCAGAGCTCATTGTATCAGAGAGGCCTTCTCTGAAAACTCTACCTAAGCAAGCAATCCCACCTACCTTACATTCATCCGTCTTACCCCGACTTAGCTGCTTTCTTCACCACCTGACCTATTATACATGTATTGTTTTTTTAAATTTATGATCCTATTAAAATATAAGCTAATGCAAGCAGGGGACTATCTGTTTTGTCTCCTTCTTTTATCTTTACTACTTAAAAACAGTGCAGCATAATACATATTAGGCACTTAGTAACTACTTACAAAACTATTTGATCAATTAACACACTAAACCCAAGAATGATTCCCATCATTAACATGCTGACTTCGATGACAATCTTCAAAAAAATTCACTTAAAAAAGCAAGTGACGTGGCAACTTAGACACACCTCTCCTACAACAGTATATTGTGACAAACATCAGAATGTTTCATCTGCAGCATAGAACACATTTTAAAAGCTTGAACTACCATTTTGTTCAGAATGTTGTGGGAAATACTGAAATATTGGCAATATTTCCCCAGTAGCAGGCAGATGAGCACAGAGGTAAGTGAAGAAAGGGGGAGGGAAGTTGTTTTTTCATCCTAAATTTATTCTCTAAAATTGCCCACTTGTCAGTGTGCTTGGGCTGAGTTAAAGGGTAGCTCCTTGTTTAACAATATCTCCCCCTGGTGGTAGAAGATGGTTAAGCTCCTTTGACATTTTTCCACTAAAACTAGAAGGCTCCTAGGATGCTTGGCCATCAAACCGGCTACAAACAGAGGATTTTGTTAAAAGGTATTTATTAAGCGTGGGATACTAGCTGGGGGAATTTATTCATTCCTCACAGCATACTAGTTTCTTCAGTTTTAAAGTGTAATTACCAGGGATAGATCAACCTCAGAAGTAGGGATGAGAATAAAACTACAGCTTTCTTATTCCAGCATCTATCTCCCAATCATATAAGAACACACAACTTTGAAATGAGCATATGAGAAAAACAGTGAACATCCTCAAGCCCTCTTCCCTCTGCCTTGGATACACCCCTCCCAGCTTGGAAATACAGTTTTCCACTTTGAAGAACTCCAGAAGGATGGAGTGAGTTCTGAGGTGCTGGGAATCCAATGTAGAAAGAAGAAAGGTAGGGAAATCTTGTAGAAAAACCACTCTTGGAAATGTCTTTATCCAACAGTACAACCATAAATTGAGGGATACTGGTTCTCTAGCACTGTGTATTCCAGCAAATCATTTTCAGAAATCACAGTTGGTTGGTCCCTTAAGTCCTACTTACTTCTGTTTATTCTCCCCTTATTTCTTATCCCTCCTTTTCAGCCATTGGCATGCCATACTGCAGGACCCAGTAACTCAGAAATTCTTTAGGCCCTTAAAGGTGCCCATGACTGCCAAGGCAGTGTGCCTACCTGCGTCACATTCAGTGGTGCTCCCCTCTAAAAAGTTGGAGCCTTGGGGACAGGCACAGCTGTATCCTCCAGGTCTCAGAAGGCAGAGATGGCTACACACTTGTTTGCAAGGGTTGAGCACTGGAAAGTAGATGAGAACAGCAGTTAAGTACTGACAGGCGACTAAATAGTCCAACCAAAAGCCATCAACTCAGCCAAGGCAGCATCCCAACAATTCTAGCCCACTCTTTGCCTGGCTACAACATTCACATACACCCCCCATCCCAGCCACCCACAGCAAAGTAGCACAGTTCGTCGCAGGACCCCTTGCCCCATTTCTGTAACTCTCCAACTTTTCAGTTGGCATTGTGCATTTCTTCTGTGCCCTGAAAGGTTCAGCAGGTGGGTATCTGTCTGGTTTATCACCTAGCCCTCAAACTCCAATTGGTGCTAAGCATCTTGAGATGACTCAACAGACCAGCAAGCTCCCAGGCAATATTGTATCAAGATTTGTTATCCTCCCAATATGGACAGACCACAACCCAGCTTCAGGTCAGCCCCGTTCTGGCCATTGAGGGAGTGAGCCAGTGGATGGAAGATTCTCTCTGCCTCTACCTCTGCCTCTTCTTCTTCCTCTCTGCAACTCTGCCTTTCAAATAAATAAGTACTTTTAAAATAAAGGTTTATTTATTTTTATTTGAAAGGCAGAGTTACAGAAAGAAGGAGACAGAGAGGGATCTTGCATTCGCTGATTCATTCCCTAAATGACTACAATGGCTGCAGCTGAAATGATATGAAGTCAGAAACCAGAAGCTTCCTCTAGGTCTCCCAGTTAGTCCAGGGCCCAAAGACTTTAAAAGAATTTCAATGGACTCAAGAACTTGGACTCTATGCTTGATTCACAGAAGGGGACAGGAAAGCAGAGACCTGTCAAAGACCACACAGACATAGGCTCCCAGTGGCAGCTCAACATATTGAGCCAAAAGACATGGATCCCAAGTCAAAAATATTTAATCTTGAAACAAACAGTTCTGAATTTAAAATGTAAACATTAGTTGTGCCACTAAGGCAAATGAGATACTGAACCTCTTTAACTTCAGTTTCCAGATTTGAGATAAGAACTAAGCCTCTTCATTAGGTTTTAGAGAAGAATAACTGAAGCAAGCAGCACCTGTTTTAATATTAAAGAGAGAACTGACATACAGAACTTAGAAAATGGCTGTTTCCTTGTCTCAAAAATCACCACTCTCTTTCATCTTACTGCAGATACTGCTGAAGGCTAAATTAGAACACAGGTAGCCAAATGAAATGAACCCAGACACAAGGACATGAGAAGAAGGGAGGAAGAAATGTCTATGACTTACAGCTTTCAGCTAAGACCCACATATCTCAATGACACAGGGATCGATAAGATGCCTGGTGTTCACAAAACCAGTTTTGTGACTTGTGAACCCAACTCACACTTAGCAGGGGCAAGATGCTGGTTGGACTCTGTGGCTGGGAGATCACACCCCTCACTTCAGACCACAGAGGTGGAGATGCTCCCACTCGTTATCTGCTGCTGGCTCCTCTAATGTCATTCAACCTCCAATTTTATCTTTATTTGGTCAAAATCATTGACTATCACACACACACACACCTTTTACACACCAAGAAATCAGGATATTGTAAACTAATATATTTTCCAGTAATATAGCCATTATTTCGAAATAAGCTTTCCAGATAATTCAGAGCATCTTAATCCCAAAGTTGGTGATTACCTGATTTGTTGTATCTGAGTTGATGAAAGACTCGAACTTGTGTGAGCCAAGGGTTCACGACCAGCATTTTCTCTTTCTCTCCCTTCCCAAATTTGTCTTGTTTCCACACTTCTCCATTCTCCTTAGCTACCCAGTACAACTGATCTTCAAAGATATCCAGACTGTAAGGTTTTACCACTGTTTACAAAAGAAGAAAAATAAAACAATGTTATTGAAAAAAAAAAAAAGCACCCCTCATGACTTCTGTGTCCAACGTCATTCTGCCTGAATTAAACCCTAATACAAGACATGACACTCCATGAAAATTTGGGCAGATTTTCTGTAATCTGATCACAAAAATATGTGCAGCAGTAGAAAATCACTATAGCAGAAATTAAACTAGATTAACCCATACATTCTGATGCCAACTAATCGGGCACTAGTGTTTTTATTCAGGTTTTGAAAAACAATGTCAGAGATTTTTTTCCCTTTGAACATAAGACACTACTAGTCAGACAGGAAAGATGTGATGTGTATGAAACTATTGCAGTTCCGCTGAATCTGGGTAAGGAATCAGAAGGCCCCTTTCCTTCTGGATGTTTCCAGTTGTGACACACTGAAGATGAATACATCTACAAAAGATTAGACATAGACTAATACCGCCTATAACAGGACAGCTTAACACAAATCTCAATTGTTTCAGTAGGTGCTGCTGAAAAGCAATTTTTAAAGTTTATATAAAAAGACTATAAAGGATTGAACTTTTGCTGATGGAATCATTTGCATTTAATTCAGCTTTTGGGGGTTGAGTTGGACACAGGTATCTAAGAAATTATGAGATATAGCCTTGTGGCATAGCAGCTAAGGTCACCACCACCTACAATGCTAGCATCTATCGTGGGTGCCAGTTCTGGACCCAGCTGCCCCACTTCCAATCTTGCTCCCTGCTGATGGCCTGGGAAAAGCAGTGGATGATGGTCCAATTGTTTGGGCCTCTATGGGGGACCTGGAGTAGGCTCTTGGTTCCTGGGTTCTGCTTGGCCCAGCTCTATCTGTTGCAGCCACATAAGGAGTAAACCAATGGGTGATGGAAGAGCTCTCTCTCTCCTATAACTATGTCTGACTTCCAAATAAACAAGTAAATATGGGCCTGGCGGCGTGGCCTATCGGCTAAGGTCCTCGCCTTGAACACGCCAGGATCCCATATGGGCACCGGTTCTAATCCCGACAGCTCCACTTCACATCCAGCTCCCTGCTTGTGGCCTGGGAAGGCAGTCAAGGATGGCCCAAAGCCTTGGGACCCTGCACCCATGTGGGAGACCCGGAAGAGGTTCCTGGTCCCGGCAGTTCCCGGCATCGGATCGGCGCGCACCGGCCCGTTGCGGCTCACTTGGGGAGTGAAACATCGGATCGAAGATCTTCCTCTCTGTCTCTCCTCCTCTCTGTATATCTGACTTTCCAATAATAATAAAATCTTTAAAAAAAAACAAGTAAATATTATATACACAAAAAAAGAACCAGTAAGCCATGTGTGTTAAGAACAGGGTCCTTCTTGAAAAAAAATGGACAAAGAAACTAGAAATATGTTCATTAATTGTATATTAACTTCTAACACATTTCTTACCTCCTTGTGAAATGATTCTCCTGTCACTCCCATCATATTTTATGGTTTCAATAATATCCTCCTTCATGTCACTCCAGTAGATCTGATCATTGTTCCAATAATCAATGGAAAGGCCAGTTGGCCACCCAAGGTCCTGAGACACCAGGACACTGCGATGCTCTCCATTCATCCAGGCCGACTCAATTTTAGGTTCTTTCCCCCAGTCAGTCCAGTACATGAGCCTGCAACAGAAGGTTTTTTTTCATGGGAACATCTCATCCAGTGGTACTTGGCAGCCACAGCGGAGTATGGAGTATTACCCATGGGATAGGCCTCCATTTGCCAAAGATCTGAGTGCTAAGAGGCACTGAGTTTATAAGAGTATGTGTGTTCTATCATTCTTAAAGACTGCACTTCCCTCATAAAAATTGGCTAGCTCTGCCTGCAAAGTAGATATGTAGATCCTTTAAGGTATGTAATGCAAAAAAGATTCCCATCCTTGTGGAACTTCTACTTATTGAAATGTCTCTCTCATATCTCTTTAATATTGAATTGCAGAGTCTCTGCAAGCAAATATGATCTGATAAAGAAGTCCCTAGACCAGGGTTTGGCTGGTCACTTCAAATACCTGGAGCTCACTTGGCAGGTGAGATGCTGGAAGGGAGGAGACCCACTCTGAATGGCGATGACAAAGATCAGCAACGCCCTATGTGGCAAAGAGCTCCTGCCAATGCTGCACTCAGAAGGCAAAGCTACCTGTTGTGATTTGTTCTGGCATTTTCCAAACCAGAAATTCACATTTTTTAAGTTTTAAATGTCACCAACTAAGTAGAACTTAAAACTCTTTGCACTCAAGCCAGACATGGGTCTTCTTTGATCCAACAGCCGTGGATCTTGCATCCAATCATCTAGTAAAGATCAGTCCTATAATTCTATTGAGGATTTTAGATAAACTAGCTTTGGTAACAATGAGGCCATGACCTTTCTCTTTACTACAGCATTAGTTTGAAGCTTATCAACAACTGGCAAAAATCACAATAAAATAAAAAAAAAGTCCACATAGTGTATTACCCCATACTATATAGAAGAGACAAATCCAGAGTGACAGCCCAGGGATACCAGGGATATGAAGAAAGATGAGGACAAACAGACATTGGTTAAGGGGTGCAGGATTTATTTTAAATTTATTTCGGTGGTATTTACACAATGCAATATATTCTTAAAAGGCCTTTCCTTCATGCTTTTGTGTTGTTTATCAAGCCCAAGAGCAGACTGCCTGTTCTTTCACCTGTTTGCATGTTAGACATCCTTCCAGCTCCTCCCTCACCCTCATTTTCCTGGGAAGCAGTCCTGCATCACCACACCAATGCTTTATCACCCAATATTTTATTAATTATCCCAACTTCCAAGTTCAGTGCAAACAGTACTTCCTACATATACTAGGGTGCTTCAAAAAGTTCATGCTAATGTGTAAATAAAACTAAACATTATTTTGCTGCAAAGCCTCTTGTTAGTCTTATGCTTATGTTTTATTTATTTTTTTTAAAGATTTTATTATTATTGGAAAGTCAGATATACAGAGAGGAGGAGAGACAGAGAGGAAGATCTTCCATCCGATGATTCACTCCCCAAGTGAGCCGCAATGAGCCGGTGCGCGCCGGTCCGATGCCGGGAACTGCCGGGAACCAGGAACCTCTTCCGGGTCTCCCACATGGGTGCAGGGTCCCAAAGCTTTGGGCCGTCCTCGACTGCCTTCCCAGGCCACAAGCAGGGAGCTGGATGTGAAGTGGAGCTGTCGGGATGAGAACCGGCGCCCATATGGGATCCCGGGGCGTTCAAGGCGAGGACTTTAGCCCCTAGGCCACGCCGCCGGGCCCAGGTTGTTTTATTTTTAATACATGTTTTCCAATAACCTGGGGAAGACCTCTTGTGGTTTCCCTGGAATCCCTTCAAGCTAGCAGAAGCACCCCAGCATTCACCATTGGTTTCTGCATGACAAGTTTCTTTACCCTGATATTAAAGTCAACAACTGTTGACTAATAGGACATGATATTATTTATCCAGGGATATAAGTTGAAGTTAGAAGTTGTAATGACTTAATAGATATTTTGTATGATATAAATAGATTTATAGAAAGAACCTTAGCATAATGGCAGGCACACAACAAAAAAATGTAATAAATGTTGGCTTTTGTTAGGGTGTTCTTTGTGTTACTATTATTACTCATCTTCATCATCCTATCCACTCAGTGGCAGATCATCTACCAAGGTACCTTAAGGTTTCACCTATCACAAATGCTTTAGAAGAAATGTGAACAGCTGGATTCTCCCATCAGAAAGTTGTACCAGGGCAGATCTTTCCTTCTTCCTCTTCAGTGTCAGCCCTTCCCTGTCAGGCCTGCAATGACCCATCCCGGCAAGAAATGAATTACAAAGAATAAAGCAAGGAGGGCCCAGAGCGGTAGCCTAGCGACTACAACTCCTCATCTTGCATGAGCCAGGATCCCAAATGCGCGCTGGTTCATATCCTGGTGGCCTATCTTCCCAACTAGCTCCCTACATGTGGCCTGAGAAAGCAGTGGAGGATGGCCCAAACCCTTGGGATCCTGCATCTGCGTGGGAGACCCAGAAGAAGCTCCTGGCTCCAAGCTTTGGATCAGCTCAATTCCAGTTATTGCAGCCACTTAGAGAGTGAATCAGCAGATGGAAGAGCTTCCTCTCTGTCTTTCTTCCTCTCTGAATATCTGACTTTCCAATAAAAAATAAATGATTTTTTTAAAAAGCATATTATTTTAAAAAGAATAAAGCAAGGATCATGTATGGAAAATGGTAGAGGGAAATCAGAACGTGGGCTTATCAAAATAGGTCTAAAAGTGAACTGTAGAAAGATGAGTTAAACAACATTCAGGAAACAAGCCACAGCCTTCCTATTGCAGTGTATACAGCATATTGGCTCCTAAGACATTATTTAGGTAAGACACCAAGAACAAATGACCTATGTGGTAGACAAGGTCACATTACAGCTTCATCTTATTAGGTAAGCAATTTTCAAATTTATTAGAGTCTCAGGGGGCAGGAGCTCAGGTAAGAAATACAACAGACTCAGAGTAATCACAGTTTATGGTATTCCACATACAAACACTGCCATATCTACAGAGGGCCATATCACTTCTGTCCAAATGAAAGAAGTATTGGAGACTATTAAAAAAAGAAGTATAACTATCCTGAAGATAAATTTGTGAACCTTAATCTTATTACCCAGATAAATGTCTTGAAACGCAGAGAAAAATTACAAAACTAGTTTTCAGACTAGGGTGATTTATAGATTAAACTACTAAGTTGGAACATTTGTGCAAATAAATAATGATATATTTATGCACATTATATATATGCATATTCTGGTTATAAATATTCAAATTTTTTGCTATGAAATATAAGCCGATCCCTCGCTGAATTTCAATGAATGAGTTACTTTAAAACATACAGATGAAAAAAACAACAGTTCTCTACTTAAGAAAAAGAACAGTTAAGTTCACAAGGAATATTAAGGCTCAGAGCTTCATCTGACAAAGAATTCATTCAGCTAGAAAGATTCTCTGATAAGTTCTTGCAGGATTTACCCAACAATAATTATTGACACTAAGGGCTTGTTATAATTATGCACATGTTCATAGATGCTTTCCAGAAAGTTAAGGAACAGTTTTAATACAACTAGGAAAGAAAATCATTTGAGAGACATGATGGTAATGAGAGGAGTAGCAAAGACCCAGAACATTAAAGGTTCCTTCAAGTACTTACCCTAGTTTTGGATTCACAACAATTGTTGCGGGTTGATCCAGCTGCGTGGTAATTAGCCACTTTCGGTACCTCCCATCCAGTCTAGCCACCTCGATCCGTTGATTTTTGGCATCTGACCAGTAAATGTGCCTGAATGCAGAGGGACAAAGCTAAATAGCTCAAAAGACTACAGTGATCATTTTTGGAAAAGGGGCTTGAACAGATAGCTCCCCGCAAATCCGTAACAAGAACACAATGCTCTCTCTCACAAAAGCCCTGAGCTAAAGGGACATCTTGGGAAGGTTACATGTGGAAGAGTGAGGAACAGGGAAACAGGCACAGGGGGTCCGGCCTGGTCAGATAAAGCTGCTGAGTCAGCTAGCATCAGCCATGATGGCAGACACAGCAGTCAGACCCGCCTCCCCTCCAGCAGCAGAAGTCATGGGGCTGCTCCTTTCATTCTGAGTGCTGAGTCCACTTCATCCTGAGCCAAGAACCCCATTGGAATCAGCAGAAATCTGCCAATAGTTCCAAATATGAGCAGGAACAAGTTTTCTGAACAGCAAGGTCATCTTCTTCTGATTTCCAATGCCAAGTCTGCAAGTCTCCTAAGAAGCTCTTCCAAATAGAAAGAGCTTCGTCTGTTTCTTCATACTCTCATTCATTAACACAGAGAGACAACACTTTAAACAAGAAGACACCTCTGCCAGTGCCAGACTAGTTTTCAGAAGAAAATGTTAACATATAAAATTTCAAGTTCCTAACTCCCCTAACAGTTCCTTGAGGCCAAGTTTTCCTAACAGAAATGGCAGACATGAGTCTCTCGCTAGCCTGAAGGCACAGTGGGGACCCAATTAACTTCTTTGGAGAAGCTTCAGTCTTTCAGGAATATCAAAGCTAAAGGGTAAGAATAAGCTGACACTAAAAATGATTCTCCCTTCTCGTAGAGAACAGGAAGCCCACCATCCCTACCATTTTTTCCATTATTTTTAAGAATATAGAGGACTGGGACTGTCTGAGCTCTTTTGCAGGCAAACATTTTCTCACCATAATTACTCTATACAATCCTCCTTTAAGAAAGAGCCTTAGTTCATTTCTGCACGTCTCATGAGTCTACCTCATGAAGCCCCTACTTAAGTTTCTTACTTAGGAATCATCCAAAATATAGGACTCTGTTTCCTGGGGCCAAAGAAGGTCAAAAAGAGCAGGACAAAGCCAATAATCCCTATTAATGCCAACCCAAAGATTAAGCAAGACAGTCAAATTTCCCATCTGTTCCAATAGATAGTCTCTTAAAAACATAAGAGGAGCATTGCTGCTTCCCAAAAATAATTACCAAAGAGCAAATTTTCCTCCTAACTGCTTTTCTGGGATAATTGTGAAACTATTCCATTTCTAAATAATGCTACCACATTGAAATGTAATGTTGGCATCCAATCCCCTGGCAGTAACAATGCTCTTCTAGATACAATACAGAAGAATGCTCTCCTCGATAATAATACAGAATGCTGGCTTGGGTGCCTTTCCAAACCTTTTCACATGGGATATTTATATGACACACAGAGGTGCTTGTCAGGGCTAGAGGGAGCCCAGACATTGTCATATCTGGGCCCAGTTTTAATTGTGTGTCATAGTGAGCAGTAGGGAGCTCTTGACAGGAAAGTAGAATAAGCCAGAGTGGGGAAGTTTGACAAATTTACCTTCCAACCCAGTCCACTGCTAATCCATCTGGCTGCATTATGTATTTCAGGCCCAGGTCTTCTTCATGTATGAGATTATTGCTGCCGGATTCAAAGTTGGGTATGTAGGCCCGTTTGATAGCACCAAACTCAGAGCCCTGTGCTAGCACAGTGTAATACACAACACCTATGGAGGAAGACACATAGGCCAGTGAGAATACCAACCAAGGCGAGATGTGGGGTCGAATCAGGTGAATCATTATTCATTTACTGATATCTCTACCTCACTGTTTTTATAATATGAATAATGCATTTAAATTAATACTATAAACCTCCAAGTCTATCATACTCCAGCACCTAGCTATCATTGTATCATTTTTTAACTCATTGATGTTGTCTCAGTCATTTCAATTTGAAGATAACTCCTTAAAAGATAATTCTTGCCAAGAGCTTATTTATTGTCATCAGGGTCAAGTTCTAAATTACAAAACAGAGTGTAAGGATAAACAAGGACAAACTGTGGAGGATATGAAATCATAGTATCAGTGGTACTAATGCATGTAGCTGATAAATCCTGTTTTATATATAGACAAAAGGATAGTGGACAGTAGATAGCAGGCGTTTTAGGAACTGTGACTTAAGGTATGTACTAGGTGCCTTCTTAAAACCTTACTGTATTGCATGAGTAAGTACGAAAACAATGAATCTCACATTGTCGTGGCCATTGACAGAACACAATGCATGCCACATGTATTATCTCAGGAGGTAGACTGAACTCACTGACAAACAGAAAACTGAGAAGTAGTAAACTGCTACAATTTTTCAAGCCATAAAGTTAGAAGATGAGGGAGGCATGGACAGCGTTGTTCAAAGAGTTCATGGAGAACAGAATTAAAGCAGGTTTTCATTTCAAAAAATTGAAATATACATAGTTTTCCATAACATGCATTTCCCATGACCTCAATGAAGACCCTTGCTATACATAGATTGACTTCCTGTCATTTCTAGTTCCCAAGAATGGTTTGACATACCTTGTATAGAAGACAAATTGTTTACGCCAACTTTACAGAGTTAGTAATGGCTCAACAAAGGCACTTTTCCCTTCATTCAGCCAAAGTCTGTTTTAATTTTTTTGTTAATGGAAAGGAAGGAGAAAGACACACACACACACCCTCAGAAAGAGAGGAAGAGAGAGAGAGAGAACACTTCATATAATGGTTAACTCCCCAAATGCTCACAATAGCAAAGGCTGGGGCTGAAACCAGGAGTTGGGAACTCAATCCAAGTCTTCCGCAGGGATGGCAGGGACCCAGCTATTTTAGTCATCCCCACTATAGCACAGGGTGCATTAGAAGGAAGTCAGAATCAGAAGCCACAGTGTGGTATTAAACCCAGACATTGTTCTATGGGCCACGGGCATCTTAGCCAATAGGCCTAAGACCAACTGTATTAATTAAATTTTTTGAGCCCCAACCACATATACTAAACTAGATGTTGATTTGAGTGCTATCTATGTATACATGAAAGAACTAGATTTAATCTCTATCTGCAAAGAGTACATAGTTATAAGGTAGAGAGAAAAACATGCAGTCAACTGGTTATACTCATAAATGAATGCAATGTACTTCATGAAAAGCTCATTTAAAATGCTACTGGCTCATTGGTGAAAACTCAAAGAACTCTGTCAAAAAGCTGTCCCAGAGGAGGTGACAGTTAAGTTCAGTCTTGGAGGTCTGATTAGAAAACTTCCAAATATATAAGGGTATAATCTATATGAAAAAAGATAGCTGTTTGAGTAGCAGATGTGAGGTGCTCCAGAAAGGATACCCCCAAATGGCACAAGGCTTACATGGAAGTCAGGCAAGGTTGGCCAGACCCAATGGCCAGGGTGAGGCATCTGGGCCAGGCTGGTTAGAAGGGGCTTCCTCTTCCATTCAGGCATCAAATTTAATTCATCAAAAATAAATTCTTGCTGAAACTTTCGGTAGCCTGCTGCGTGCTGGTGGGTGTCAGGCAGGAGCTGTCCCTGGGCCTGTCCAGGTTCCAGAGGCTGCTCCCTTCATGGTGAGTACACCAAAGAGGGAAGTGTGGAGAGCTGGGAGGGCACAGGACCCACCCACCACCATCATTGGATGGGGGATGGGATTGAGGAGGGGGCGACCTTGGGTCTGGGGGTTAAAACCATGGCAGCCTACTGATTGCTGGTGGGTGCCGGGCCAGGGCATCTTCATGCTCAGATCCCTGATTCCAACCACCACTGACACGCAGTGAGCTGTCCCTGGGCAGTCAGCATGCCATTTGGCACCAGGCTCTGCCTGCTGACTGCCCAGTAGCGAGCTCTGGGGTTTTGGTTCTTTGAATTGCTGCTTAGGTAGCTCCACATTGAACCCACTGTGCTTCTGGGACGTGAATCAATCCTAAAGATTCCCAATGACAGAGTAACTTTTCCTTTGAAGGCAAGCAAGGATTAAGAGACCTGGTAGATTGGAGGAGAGGGACCAGATGATCTTTATGGATAAGACTGATATACCAAACTCCTTTAAATACTGTGTAGAACCTGCAATCACTGAACAATGATGACCACTGAACACTAGTCCATGCAAAAGCTAACGCGGCTCGGGGCTTCTCTAGCAGGACTATATCCTATTACCTGACATGATGATGGATCCGGAGACAGCTCACATTAGGCAGAGCCATGACATTAACTAGCACATGAGAGAACCATATCTGAGGGTAGATTTTGTGGGAGATGTGTGGGCCAAATCCTGTGGAAATACCAGCCCCACTGATTAGCTCAAGAGTTGTGGTGATGGACTAAGCTAGGTGTGACCAAGGAACCTGCCATCATTCACAAACAAAGGAACTGACAACAGTCTGGACTGATCAAGGCAGCAGCACCCAAATGTGCATCCTGAATAGGGTGTGGGGTGGGCCGTGCTGCAACGTTCACCAGCTCATGCAAGGCCAAATGGAAGGGCAGACTACGCCAGGCACTGGCCTAAAACCCAATGGCATGTATGAGAACTGGGTCTGGGAGTGGGTCAAGTGGAGGAACTTGGGACCCTCTACTGGTGAGTCACAGCTCTGGCTGGTGAACAGATGGTCCATACCTGGGGGTCAGACAAGCTGGACAAAGTAGCTCCAATGGCTGGCCAGTGTGTGAGTTGGTAATGGAACAGGGTGGACTGGGCAGGACTGAGCAAACCTTAGCCCACAAGCAAAATTAGAAGTCAGGATGGAGCACAGGTCATGCCAAGCCAGGCTATTGCACCTGCTGGTCTGCATGAGCCAGGGACACTAAGTCACAGTGTCTAAGGCAGGGGTCAGGACAGGTAAGGGGCTGTGCCAAGCTGAGTCAGAGCAACCACTGGCATGCATGTGATCAATGGCTGGGAACAGGCCCAGTTGGGAGCTAATGGGACACCCTAGCTGGGTTGAGATCCCCACCAAGGGCACAGGGCTGGAATAGGGTCTGCGTTCTGATCAGGATATAGTTGTAGTCTCCCTTGGCACAAGTGTGGACTGGAACTGGATGCACCAAGCCGAGCTAGACTCCAACACCATCTGGTATTTTGGAGGACCAGGGTAGATGTGGGATGGACAAGGATAGGTCTCAGCCCCTGCTGAGCCATGTGTGTGAGCTGTATGTGGGTATGGACAAGCCATGGCTGGGCTGAAACATCCAACAGCAAGAACCAGTTTGAGTTGAAGGCCAGTCAGGAAAAGACACTGTTCCTGCTAGGACAGGAGGTGAACTGAGTAGGGCTGGCTCATGGACCCACTGGTATGTGCAAAATCTGACATTGGGAGAGGTTCTGATGGAGGAGCCTGGACAACTCCTCTGGCAGGACACAGACCCTGCAGGTAAGTGCAAGAAGCATGATAGGAAACAGCCCAGAACAAGCCATGGAAAGTTTACCACTGGCATACATTTGGCATGGGTCAGGGGCAGACCAGACTGAACCACTTCACGTCATGCATTGGCAAATCTGAGCACCAGAACAGAGTATGGGTCGAGCCAAGATTGATCGCAACAAAATCAGTGTACATTATGGAATGCCAAGGTGAGGTGACCTGTAACAGATGTGACCTCAGTGCCCAACAGCACACATGAGAACCAGCAAGAGAGTGGGCAGAGGCGGCAGGGGGAATAAAAGGGGGTTCTCTTGCTGGACAGCTACTCCCACTGGAGAGTGTGAGCTGAGATGGGGGCAGACCAGACTAAGCAGGGCTACAACACCTGTGCGCCTCATGTGCATTAGATCAGGAAAAAGCCAGGGTGGGCTGATTATTCCTACTGGTACAAACTACAATTAGAGTGGGTGAGGGTTATTAGGGCGTAGCCACAGCATCAGCTGGCAGAAACTGGCACTGGGGGCTAATTCTGTCAAGTCAAACCACACAACCACCTGGAGAGTGCATAATCCGGGAGTGGGAGTGGCCTGGGAGGGAAATAGTGGGCTCCTCCCTCTTGGGTTACCACTCCCACTGGAGGACACGAAAACCAGGGCAGGGGCTAGGTGGTTAAACAGAAAGACACCCAACAACATCTGTGTGGGCTGGATAGTTGAGCTGGTTAGATGGAACTAGGCTTCAATACCCAATGCCATGTATGAGAGCCAAATGGTATGTGGGACAGACTGGACTAGTTTGCTGCACATACTGGCAAACCAAGGCAGGGGGCAAGCCTGGTGGGAGTTATGTGGGTCGCTCCAACTAGGCTGCAGCTCCCACTGGTTTATGTGAGGGCCAAGTGTGTGCTGGGCAGAATCAGGCTGTAGTGCAACAACCATTGGTTCCAGTGGGAGACAGGGCTGAAAACAGAACCAACCCAGCAATTGCAACCACCAGCTGATCAGAGCGATGAACTGTGCTGGGCCCTGTAGTTGCTAGTACATACAAGAATCTGGTCTGGGAACACCTCAGACAAAGTTTCTTTGGGGATCTCTCCAATCGACCTGCCGGACTCAGGACCCTAACCATGAAAAGACAGAGGACAGAACAAGTCAATCAGCCATCTCAGTCATATGTTGGCAGTGATAAACTGGGCAAACACAGACTCTAAGATAGACTATGTCAATCAGTGGATTCTTCAACGACCTCATCATGCTTGGTGTGGCGAGATTGGCAGCAATTCATAACTGCTGAACTGTCAAAACCACTTGAGCAAAACCCTCGGAGCATGCCCCACATCAGGGACCTGGGGCGGGTGGGAGACTGGGTGGGGCTTCTCCCTTAAAATCCCCCTTTTACCTCAGATACATGAAGGAAACAATATGGAACTAATAGTCTTACCCACTTTCCTGTAGCCCTTGAACCTTTTTACCCTAATGAACTATGTAAAGATTGTCAAAAAATATAATTAATAAAAAGAAAAAAAATTCCCCAACATTCTGTCAGTGACAGACACCAGACTTCATACTCACTGAGGCCTATGCCCTCAGGATCCCAATCATAGTCAACAGCTTGGATGCGTTCCTCATCTTCAAGATAGTCCGAGAACTTCTCAGAGGAGACATTATACTTTCGAATTCGAACATTTTCAGGCAGGAGCAATAAAGGAGGGTCACCTGTAAGCAAATGAAGGATGATGTCACCTGCTTGAATTCTACGTGCACTTTTTAAGTACAAAGTAGAATATAAAATACAGAGCAGGCCACTCCCCCACAATTTTAAAAGATATGGAAATTTTTTCTAAGATTCATTTTTTTTTTTCTTAGAAAGGCAGATTTACAGAGAGGAAAAGAGACAGAAAGAAAGATCTTCCACCTACTGGTTCATTCCCCAATTGGCTACAACATCCAGAGCTGAGCTGGTCTAAAGCCAACAACCAGGAGCCTGCTCCGGGCCTCCCACAAGGGTGCAAGGACCCAGGGCTTTAAGCCATCCTCTACTGCTTTCCCAGGCCACAAGCCGAGAGCCAGATGGGAAGCAGAGCAGTTGGAATATGAACCAGAGCCCATATGGGATCCCAGCACATTGCAAGGAAAGGATTAGCCAACTAAGCCATTGTGCACACTCTATAAAACATGGGTCTTGATAGAAATGCAATTCTGTTCATCAGCGAGGCTGGTTATCACACTGGGCTATAAAATCCATGACTGCATAGTGCCACCCTCATCTCTGGTAGAAAGTCACCATTCTTTGAGGGCTCTTCTCAGTTCTTTATTTTTTCCCTTGTGTCAGTTTAGAATAAAGCCAAACTGAGTCTGTCAAATCTACATTTTCATTGAACTCTTTTTCATTTATTCATTGATGTTAAAAATCACAAGATGGAAAACATTCACACTAATATGGGAGAAATATAACATTTACAACCTTACTAAAAGTTTACCAGGAAGTTCTCCTTGCTCCCTTGCTACTCCAAGATTTTTATGATTCTTTCAGCAGGTAATCAGTTCATTTTAGTTTTAGCTAATGAGAAAAATACAGGTGTTGTTTATTTAAATTTTTTTGTTAAGAGTTATTTCAATGGCAACAGAACCCAAGATGTAATGATCTGAATTTTTAAAATATAATTTACTTGCATAATGAATTCAATTGAAGTAAATTTTATATATTTTCTCTGTCTTCACATTGTATGGTATAAATATGCTAATCTGTTTTTATATCTCCTTAGTTAAAAGTTTAAAATTTGCCTTTTACTATATTGTCAAATGCCTCTCTTCTCATTTTGTAATCACTGTCAAAAGTGTCTGAAGGATAAAATAGTTAAATTAATTCATGCAAGGCATTCTTTCAAAACCCAATTTATATGAAAAACCTGAATAGTCACTTGGGCCATCTTTTTCCTACTTCTTATCAAGTATCTTACTGAATAGTTAAAAACTTCAAATTGAAAATAAAAAGCTATACTCCTTAACTAGCATATGCTGATTTAGATCAGCCTTTGAAATCTGGAGTATAGCATCACTGATATATTTTCTTTTTATCATTTTTGTCAGGTATTTATTACTACCTTTTAGACGAGATTGGGTGCATTCAAGGTTGTATGGCCGTAGACTATTACTACTTTTTTTAAAAAAATCAAGCTTAGCATTAAGCTAAAATGTGAAACCAATGATTGATGTTATGAATACCCCAGCTTTCTTTTTGTCTGTGATCACCAGTCCATGAACAATAAAAAAAGGATATGTCAACAGAGTGGTTTTGACTGTGACTCTTTTTGTGTCTCATCTCCAATTTCAAGGCCTCAAATCTTGATCACAGTGGAGTGGGAGGTGGGGGCCTTGTCAGTTTTCTTCTCTTGGTGACCATACCACAGATAAATTGTAGTTCTGTTTGAATCTTCTGAAGGGTGACAACTTATCAACTTTTTAAAGTTTCTAAAAAGGTGGATACGAGGCTAAATCCAGAATAACAAGTAACACCTGATGCTTCTTATAATTCTTATGAATTTGCAGGGGGAGTTAGGGAAAGAATGTGGCTATTGTTATCAATCAGGTGATTATTAAGGGTTATTTAAGGGCTATGGTTTGAAGAGCAGGATAAGACACTAGACAGGTTTTGGAAGAGAAGTAGCTGGCAAATTATAAATAAGATGCCAGGAGTCAAAATTTATTTCCTGGTATAACGTTTTCCTCAGCATTTCATTCCCCACAAGCCAGGTGATCCAGATGTGAATGCATCCTACCGTCAGCTGCACACCGTTCTCCATAGCGGACACTCATAGACTTAAAGCCGTCAGCACAGAAACACTCGTAGCTTCCTTTGGTATTCTGGCATTTCTGGGGACAGACTCCAAACTGCTCACACTCATTGATGTCTGTGGGCAAAATCAAACCAAACATGGGAGTAGGCATACTCCCATCCATTCCTTAGAGGCCTACCGCGGCTCAAAATGCATTTCACAAGCAAGTAAGATTGAGCAGGGTGCTAACAAGAAGAAGCAAAGCCAGTCATATTTATGGAACATGTTTGTTTCACATTGCTGTTTTACATGCTTTTCACAGTTGTTTCTCTCTAAACAAACACACACCCAGGTAAGGAATACCATTAGGCCCAAAGCCTCCAAGTTGATCAGGCTGGAGACAGAATTTAACCTGCAGAGGAAGACTGTACAACAGCAGGCGACATCTTGCTCTTTAGAAAATAGCTGTTGCATTATTCCTTGGTATCCCATCCCTTCTGCCAAAGAGTTTCAGGAACAAAAGCCACTGGTTTGGTTTTTCAGGTGCATTCTTCAGCTACAATTTCCAGAAGATGCTTAACAATCATTTGAATGTGCCACATTATGAGGCAGAAAAAGAATATTCACATAATCAAAAGTCAACCTGACAAGCAACCTTTGAAGTCCGTATTTTAAATTCATTCATGTCTGCCATGAGGACATGCATAATAAATACCTTTGTTTCACTTAAGATGAAGAAAACATGCCTTTTGCTTGTTTCTTTTCATTTCACCTCATGTTGGAAGAGGAAGCAGCCCTGATCACCCACGTACTTAACATTCAAATAAACTCCATGTATAGCTGAGCGTGCCCTTTATGCTAAGTACTTTGTTAGGCACTGGTAAGCTAGTACACATGAGAGGGAAAAGCAATTGGCATTCCTGAGAATGTTTATGATCTAGAACCACAAGTTTAGCCCCACTGGGGAAATTAAACAGTGGTTTAATAAAAGAGAATGACTGAAGAACCTAAACAGCATCATTTTCTAACAAGAATGGGGGAAAAAGATACTCTACCAAGGCAGAAGTTTCTGTCCAAAACGCCAGCTCTGTAGCCAGGTTTGCAAGAGCAGATAAATCCTCCTCCACTTAGTTCAGTACAGTTGTGTTCACACAGATTTTCAGCACATGTCCTATTTTGCCCTAGATCTGGAAAACAAAATCTCAGTATTATAAATGAAAAACCACAGCTGTTCAGGAGGTGCAACTACCCATAATCTACTATGGGACTTTTTGAGCAGACTTCTTTCATAACCCTGGAAAGAAAAGTGGCCTGGGGATTCTAACTTCTGGTATCGGTGTGCATGCCACTTACACAATGTAGCTGAGGTTAGCTCTTTCAGGCAACTTTCCCTTTAGGTGCAGCACTTCAAAGCTCATTCTCAGAATTTCCCATTCTGGACATCAGAATTAGGAAGCTGATGATTCTACAACTACCACCACTCCCTTAATAGCATGTTTTATAGATACATAGATGATAGCAAATACTTAGATAGATGGATGGATGAATAAAGGACATAGATAGTGGCTAGAATAAAATTATAAATAGAAGGAAATTACAAAGTTCTAAGACTATTCTTTGCCTAACATTGACTAATTCATTGTATTCACATATATCAAATGTTGGGCAGGGTACACTACAAAGCATAATCATAACTCATGCAACTACTCTTAGAGCCACAATCTGGCATACTTGGAAACGAATGTTGTAATATGCATGCATATATTAGGGTTTTAAAATATTCATATTCATGTTACCAGTTGTTCTGTTAATGATTTTTCCCTCAGCAAGGAATAAATATATACATATATTAAATGATTTATGTTTGAATATTATACTATTTTTATAGCAAGAAAAATTTGAAAACAATGTGAATGTATGTTCAACAATAGGGAATAAATTATGTTATCAAGTATTTAATCAAATCTAACACACCAGTGACAAACTATTATTTTGTGTAGTATATTCCTTAAATCTTTAAAATCTGTGCAAAATATAGGAATGTGTAAAAAAAAGACACCAAAAGAACACCAAATTTTATTAATTTTCTCTTAATGATGAGATTAAAAGGCTTTTTACTTTTGATTAATAATGCATTTTCTAGATTTTATGACTTTCATTGTAAGATTCAATAATTTTAGAGGATTCATATGGGATCCCCTTGGAAGCCCTGCTGTTTGGGGTTCAGACATTCCAAGGGAGATTTCTAACAGTTCAGACTCCACCTTTACACTTCAGCGCTCATCAACGGCCCCAAGATCTTGTCTCTGCCAATATCCACCCCAGCCATCTGGCTTTCATTCTTGTCATTCTTATCAGTTTGCTTCTTTCATCTTCAGTTTCCATCTGCTCCTCAACCTAGATCTTACAGAGGAGCTGATGGAGATGAAGATAAATAAAGAGTGAGGGGAGTGTTTATCTCCATAAAGGATTCTCAAACAGAACATCCCTTGGTCACAGGCTTCTGAATATATCAACCAAACAAACTGTGGCATATCTGTGCCAATTCTTTCAAAGAAAAGTTCATTTTTCTCTTTCTGTCTTTTACAGTATTGTAGTAAAGTAATTAAACAATGTCTCAGGATCCCTTAAGTTATGACTGCATCAGCAAAACAGTAAATTTTTTAAAAAGATAAATAAAGCACAATGATATTGAATGAAATGCCATTGCTGACATGTATACTTTGAAGCCATACCAAAAAGTCTTCAAGTAATAGATTGAATCTGAGCTCTTCACAACCACACTTTGCTAAATAAGTATATGTAGACTTTCTATTTTTTCTGAAGCAGTTTCAGTGTTTTGTGTCTAAGAATTTTCTGACTTTACATAAGTTACATAACTTGTTGTCATAGGGTTATTCATGGCATTCTTTCATGATCACTTAAATTTTTGTAAAGTTGGTAATGATGTCCCCTCTACATCGCTAGGTACACATACCCTATATTAATTTGGATATCTTTGAGCCAGACACATGACCTCTGTGGGTTACATGTGCATTATAAGACATTAAAATTTCCTAGTTTTAAAATAAAAATTTCTGAACTCTGTGTTCTCCCACATAACAGCCACTAGCAAGAGCAGAAACCACATAGCATTGTGAGATTCTCCCTCAATTTTGAGGCCTTTCTTGCAACTTTTTCTAATTGAAAAAAAAAAAAGTCAATTCCATTCAAATAGCAATTGATTTCCCCAAACCCAAACATGACAATCTGTTTTCCATTTTATGAAGAATGAATAAGAATTATCACACAAGAAACAAAGAATCAGAATCACATAAGTATTTGCAACCTGAACTTCCCTTAATTTCTTAAAAGTATTAGAAAAATCTTTCAATGTTTTCCTATTTCTGAAATAAGAGAGTATATGTTTGCTACACACACACACACACACACACACACACACAGGAACTATGAGAAATGACAGGTATGTTAATTTGCTTCACTTTAGTATGCTTTCACTATGTTTATGAAAACATGTTGTACAGTTTGAATAAAGAAATCAAACAAATGTTTTAAATACCTCTGTGATCCTGCTAATAACAAGAAAGGAGAGGCTAGGGGGAAGGAGAGAGAAATAGAGAAGCGGAAAAAAAGTCATGTGGGTTAGTAGCATCCAAGAACTGGTAGTTTAATAACAATTTTATGCCTCTGTTAAATTATTATTCCACAGCAGTAATCATGTATCCATGTAGCATCTGACAAGAGAAGCTGCTTCCTATCCAAATTAATGTCCATTGTATTTATTTCCCTGTTTTTAATTATAATCAATCAAGCTTTTAATTAAAAGTCATTTGAACAAACATTGCTGTAGTTCATTTTAAGCCTTTTAAATGGCAATGGCAACTAAAAGAGAAACTAGTAATTAGACCCAAGCCTGCCCTGGAAAAGTTCCAAACTCCTGAAACTGTTCATATTACCAGCCTCAAGATATCAGAACCCCAATTTGACACTCAGTTTTTCAAATTCTGTCCTGTTCATACTTTTCAAATAATAAAGTCATTTTATTATGTCAGTAACTCCAATCACCACCCCCCACACACCAATATATAACAAACCGACTCAGTGTGGCTGGTTATTCACACCCATCTGCAACTCACAAAGGAGAAAAAAATGCAAGAGGTCTTTTGGGTGCCTCAAGGGGAAGAAAAATAAAACAGATTAAAGCTCAAGAATTTGGAAGCCAACAGAACAAGCTATGATGATAATGAAATCACAGCTTCTTAGGATATGAAGCATGGAGAATTCAACACGTGCCTAAAGTGTCATAGTTGCCAGCAGAAGGACCCCAGGCCAGTTCTTCCAGCCTGGAATTCATATAATTGTTTAACTTCTGCTCCGTTATTCCATGTGACCTCAAGCAAGTTATTGAGCCTTGTTATACAGACAGTACGGCTGACTTGTGGAGAAAATTGCACACGGTGTAGGAAAAAGACCAGAAAGCTGTGAACCGTTAGCACGTTCATTCTAAGATTTCCATCTAAACCTTGAACTCAAACTACCTTTTGATTTGGCTCATCATCCTTTTCCTACACAAAAGTAAATATTCCTTCCCTTCTTTATTAAAGACCCCCAAAAGATTTTGTCCTAAGTGCCAAGGATTCTGCATTGTCATACAATGAAAAACTCTGCAGACCAACAAATAAAACATGTAGCTTCTGTTGTCAGGAGGCACCAGTGAGTGAGGCAGAGGCCATGTTGTGCAGTTAGGTATCCCAGAGTTCAAAACCTGCTTAAAGTTCTTAATGACTGGACAACCTGGCCAGTATATTTAATCTGTAAATTCTTTTGGTCTGTTATATATTAAAAATGTGATAATAGAACCCAACCAAGTAAATTAAAAAGAAACACTGGCTTATCATTTTCTTTATGTTATTGCATGTGTTAGCAAGCCTGAGTTACTACAATGCAGTATAAAAAGAAGGTTTACTTACTGCAGCCCATTTCATCTGAGCGGTCACCACAGTCATCAACATCATCACACACATAGTGCTGTGAAATGCACCGTTCATTGCTACACTTAAATTCATCTTGTGTGCAGGGTCTAGGGGTTGGTGGTCTACCTGTAATTTAAGAACAAGCTCAAGTCAAGTATTCTTCTGTGAAATGAGACACTTCTCTTTATGGTGACTGCTTTATGGTGACTGTGATTGCTCACCAAATTAGCACATGCTTCCCTATGTTTCCCAGATTTCCTTGCAGCCAGGCTGCAGCCATATCACTAGTTCTAACCTAAGGGCTAAGGGGTAAGGGACATACGTCTCTGGGAAGCCCATGTGCCTTTGCATCTCTTATACTGCTGAAGCAAGCTTGGAAGCCACATGTCAGGTGACATAGCTTCAAGATGGAAGAGGACTATACAACCACACTGGCCTTTAAATGAATACGAAACCAATATTTTCGTTTTATTATACTTACCACTGAGACTTTGGAATTTATTATCTTGAATAATATAAAGTGATGAGAAAAGTAGGACACTTCATTAAAAAATATTCTAGCATATTTGGCATTGGTTGAACAGGCAGAAAGCAGACAATAGGGAAACTGACACTGGAGACATTAAAGATAGAGATCCAGGTCAAGCAAAGGCATTAAGTTAGAAAACTTACTGAACTTCTCAACCAGCAGAAAGAGGTCAGAAAACAGAATGTTAGAGACTGACGTTGTGGCTTAGCACCTTAAGCCACTACCTATAACACCAATCTACTGAATGAGCACCAGTTTGAGTCCATTTCTCAATACAGTCTCATTTTCAATACAGCTCTCTGCTAACGGACCTGGGACAGCAATGGAAGAGGGTCCTGATGCTTGGACCTCAGAAACCCACATGGGAGACTCAGATGGACTTTGGGCCGCTGGCTTCATCCTGGCCCAGCCCCGGCCACTGCAGATGGATGATCTCTCTTGTTCTCACTCTCATTCTGCATCCCCTCCCCCAACCCATAACTCAGCTTTTTAAATAAATAAATATTTCTAAAGGGAGAGAATAGAATGTTAGTAATGTGTGATGCCTGCCGTCTCATGAATTTAGCAAAGTAGCGTTAAGGGGAGATGAGCCCATGGAAGAACAGGTTGACTGAAAAGCAGAAATGCAGGAAAAATCAATTCGGGAAATCTGCAGTCTAGAAAAAGCCAATTACTTTGGGATCCCAAACAATAAAAACCTAATGTTTAAAAGGTCTTAAGACACAAAGGCTGATGCCACTGTTTTGTTGCATAATATGATTTCCAGGTAATTTCTAGGATGGCCTGAAAATGACAGTCAGTGCAGGGGGAGGTACATGAGGGAGAGGAAGCAAGCAATTAAAGTAGGTTCAAGAGCTGTGTCCCAGTAAGAAATCTGTGCAGTCCCTGGAAAGGTGGGAGGAGAGGCATTTCCCTATTCCTTCTCCACCTGAAGAGGAAAACCGACTCAGGCCCCTCTTGGATGTGAACTGGACATGAATATTTTAATGTCAAGTCAGCACAAAAGACGAAAAACAGGGAAATTAGGTATTTATCTAAAAGTTCCCAAACAGTGTTTTTTTTTTTTTTTTTTTTTAGGATAAGATGATTTGAAATCAGAAGGAATGCTATTTCTCAGTGAAACTAAACTGCTCCGAAAAATTAATCCTCTATTTTCCTCGATGGATAGATTTTAAGACATACTCAAAGTTCAGAAAGAGCTCAGATATTTCAATACTCAAAATGTTAAATTCAGTCAGTCTGTAACTTCTATCTTAAACCAATCCATCATCTTTTTTTCTTTTCTGGGAAATGGTTGTTCACTTTCAATGGGACATTAGATAAGCACTGCTAACATCACCTGCCTTATTTAACATGGCCTGTTTAGCTGGATGTTAAACAGGAATATTCATTCATATACCTGAATTAGCAATAAGGCACTCTAAGCTAAAGTGTGATCAAGTGTCATCTTTGAAAGCAGCTTACATAGTAATTTACAAATGTGACTCAATCAGAACTCTGTTTTCAATACTGTGAGAAAAGAGGGAGGGAGAAATAAATTAAATATTTGAACAAAGCTTTAAAATTTAGAGATTTGCCAATATCTGACTCAAGCACAATAGAAAGAAGTGTCCAGGATTGGATCTGGGTAACACATGTGTTTGTAGGATATTGCACACAGTTATATCAATGGAGATCAGCACATATAGGCCCAACTTAAACCTCCACAGTAAAAACTGAAATCCCAGAGGCACATTTTGCAAATTGAAGGCAACTGGGGAAATTCTGCTTACAGTTCTCCTCTTTTTCATCAGTCCCATCTCCACAGTCATCTATACCATTGCACCGCTGGTGACTGTAAATGCAACGGCTGTTGTCACACCGGAAACGGTTTGGTGGATCACAGGGCACACCCACTGAAAAGGCGAATTGGAGAAATGCAATTGAAAATTATGACTAGAGTAGAAGTTATCAACAGCTAAGATCACCAAGGCAGCACCAGGCTTGTTTCAGTTGTTCATTCAGTTAGATAAACAAAAAATGTCTCTTGAGTATCCAGTACACACCAAGACCCTGCTGAAGACACTAGATACCAGGAACAAGAAAGACACTGGGTTGATTCATGGCTCAATTAGCTCATCTTCCAGCTGTAAGTGCAGCATCTTATGTGGGCATCAGCTTGTGTTCTGGCTGCTCCACTTCTAATCTAGCTCTCTGCTTACATCCTGGAAAAGCAGTAGAGGATGGCCCACAGCCTTGGGACCCTACAACCCAATGGGAAACTCAAAAGAAGCTCGTGGATCCTGGCTTCTTGTTGGCTCAGTTCTAGCCATTGTGGCCATTTGGGAAGTAAGCCAATGGATGGAAGATTTTTCTCTTGGTCTGTCTTATCTGTAAATCTGCCTTTCCAAGAAAAATAAAAAACAAAATAAATCTACAAAAAAAGGAGAAACAGACCTTGTCCTCAAAAAAACTTCATTCTAGCAATGTATGAGGCTTCACCACTTACCCTTCACTTACCACTGTGATGCACCTAATGGGGATACTCAGATGAACTGTAATGTTACAGGGAAATGGACTTAGAGGTTAACTAAGGCATTAAATTTCCTTAACATGTTCCAGGCACCAAATATGGATTTGAAGAGGAAACATCGTGGGATATCTTCTCATACTTCAACCACAATAGACCTGCCTATCTATATGCACACTGAGATTACAAGTGGGAATTCGCTTGAAGAAATTGTTCTCTAATAATATAAAATGCATAAAGCAGTAGATGTTGGTCCAACTTTCTCAGACACAAAAATGAATTAGGAGGGCCAAGTGAAATCACACCAGTGCTAATCACAAACTATAGAAGTGTCTCCAGAATCCCATTCTGCATGCAATAAACTCCAGGATGTTTTCAGACAACACCACTCATAGTCACTCCACTTTTCTCCCACTTACAGCATAAGTGAAGTTCTTCATCAGAGCCATCACCACAGTCATTATCGCCATCACATTTCCAAAATGATTGGATGCAAACATGGTTTTTACATTCAAACATAGTAGCTGGACAGTATGTACCATTGGGAAAGCGTGTGGCTGTTCAGAGAAAGGAGACATATTCAAATGATTAAACAAACTTATTTGTTTTGAAAAAGCTACCCTACTATTTCTCCTTTAGCTACTGTAGCTGCTCTTCCTTATTCATTCTGATGTATTATTGCCTTGTCCTGTCTGGGATTCTGATGGAACACGTGTTGACAATAGGCTAAGCCCAGTTTTCAACAAACAACATGGGTAGCACTGGACTTTGCCTCTGCTGGCAAGTGTCAAGACTAGCTTGAACTATAACACATTCCTAAAGTCTCAATGACACTAGGTGTTAAGGTGTGGCAACCACATTAGCAACTATCTATTATAGACAATCACCAATAATTAATATTCAATCAATAATTTACAAAAGCCAAAATGTAGACAATCATATTGGTTTTACATTTTTATAATTTATATGCCAGCATGCAACCCAGAAATTTTCCAATGCTGCCGACTCAATCTGTTCAAATAGTAAACCAAAGTTCTTATAAAATGTTTACTCGTTGCTTGAATATTGTTTTTGGCTTGAAATTCTTTTATCCAATTGGTAATTTGTATAGAATAATAATACAAGGTAAGTAGTCTACTAGCTCAGGCTACTTAATAATTGATTTAATGAAATGAAAATGGATCTACTGTATGGCCCAGCTATCCCATTCCTGAGAATATATCCAAAATAAGTGAAATCTGCATTTGAGAAAGTGACCTGCAGTTCTATGTTTATAGCAGCACAATCTACAATAGCAAAGACATGGAAACAACCCAGAAGCCTGTCAGAAAAGAAATGAATAAAGAAACTGCAAAGACATGGAAACAACCCAGATGCCTGTCAGAACATTAAAAAGAATGAAATTCTACCATCTGCAATAAAATGGTTTCAAATAGAGACCATTTTGCTCAATGGAACATTCCAATCCCAAAAGGACAAATAATATATGTTTTCTCTGATATAAGGCAACCTTCATGCAAAATAAAATTTAAGTAGATATAGGTAAACATATACATACATATACTCTCATAGATGAACTGTATAATGGAGACTAGCATACTGGGAAGTAAAGATATGTTGCAGTATGCATCTCTACTCCTGAATAAAAGGAGGACTCGCAATAAAAATGTCAAATATATCTTTACAATATGGATACTAGACTTTCTACCATTGTGTATGCCTACAATGCCATGATACACTTAAATAACAGAATGATGGACTTGTGACTGTTGTTGAAGGACTATACTATTATAACAATATGAGGGAAAACAGCAGGGGTGCGGGAGACGTGGAGGTGGAATCCTTGTGCTGAAAAATTAAAATGTGTGTGTGTGTGGTCTTTTATTCAAAGAAGTGGTAGCTCACAGGTGTCTACCTAAACCACCATATCCTGCTAAACATGTCCAGGGACTTACGACAAGTGGCTTCATCAGAGGCATCCAAGCAATCAGCTCTTCCATCACATTTCAGGTGGTTTAGCACACAGTGTCCGCTGGTACACTGAAAATAGTCAGGATGGCAGGTCCTCACATCTAAAGAGAGAAGATCACGCCCAGAAGGCCTTCTCATTTTCACGCACGGTTAATGCATGGACTATTGCCCCACATACCCCTCAAACCTACCAACTGTGACTAACGATTGAATAAGCTGTCAAAACTCACACTTTTCCTACTCACCATATGGAAGTAGAAGGACATTATATAATCTCTAGCTCTTCAGATTTTACTCAAAAATTCAACTTCCCCAATTTTTAAATATTTCCTGATTTTCCTCAACTCTAACACTTAGTAAAGATCTATAAAAATTACTTGGAGTTCAGGATTCCTGCTCCAATGCTCTTACATCTATATTTTGTTCTGACCATACCTTTCTGCGAAAATTAGAAAGACTGATGTAATTTTTTACAAGCCCATTGCAGACTGAAGTTTGCTTCTAGCAAATGTTTTAGTTGAGTATTTTTTCAAATCCCTGTTGTTTTTTTCCTGTTATGTTGATCTAGACTACTCTAAGTATAAAGCATAGAAAACACAGAGCAGAAGATACAGTTTTATGCCATTTTTATATATTACATAAACTACACAAAAATCACTTTATCCTAAGAAGGTCTTATAAACATGGATTTGAATCACCACTCTGTTATAGCCCAAAGTCCTACGAGAACCTTCTGCAAAGGCTGTAGACAGTTACCACAGTCCCGCTCGTCTGAGTTGTCTCCACAGTCATTGTCTTGGTCACAGATCCATTGAGACGGAATGCACTGCTGACTGGCACAACGAAACTCACTCTCCGTGCACTCACGGGGGGCTATAAAGGAAAGCTACATGGCCATCAGTGCACCCCATGAATCACACACAGAAAATGGTATTGTAAGCTGGTCAAGGCCCCCTTGATTCCCAGGACCCTTGTGAAGCCACATGCCAGAGGTCTGTTTGGACACATCATTCATTTAAATTTATACCTTCCTGAGCCCAATGCAATGGCTCAGTAGCTAAATCTTCACATTGCAAGTATTGGGATCCCATATGGGTACCAGTTTTTGTTCCAGCTGCTCCACTTCCCATCCAGCTTGCTGCTTGTGGTCTGGGAAAGCAGTAGAGGATGGCCCAAAGCCTTGGGACCCTGGAGGAGGCTCCTAACTCCTGGCTTTGAATCTGCTCAGCTCTGGTCATTGCAACTATTTGGAGAGTGAACCAGCAGATGGAAGATCTTTCTGTCTGTATCTCCTTCTCTCTGTAAATCTGCCTTTTCAATACAAATAAATAAGTTTAAAAAAAAAAAAAACTAGGCCTTGGGCCCGGCGGCGTGGCCTAGCGGCTAAAGTCCTCGCCTTGAAAGCCCCGGGATCCCATATGGGCGCCGGTTCTCATCCCGGCAGCTCCACTTCCCATCCAGCTCCCTGCTTGTGGCCTGGGAAAGCAGTTGAGGACGGCCCAATGCATTGGGACACTGCACCCGCGTGGGAGACCCGGAAGAGGTTCCTGGTCCCGGCATCGGATGGGCGCGTACCGACCCGTTGCGGCTCACTTGGAGTGAAACATCGGATGGAAAATCTTCCTCTCTGTCTCTCCTCCTTTCTGTATATCCGGCTTTCCAATAATAATAAAATCTTAAAAAAAAAAAAAAAAACTAGGCCTTCCTCTTCAATTTTAAGTCTATAGACAATAGTTTGTATTAAGAGGTTTGACCAAAGGTGTTTTCTTAATCAGAGTTTTATTTTCTTCTTTAATTATGTCTTAAATTTGTATTGGTATAAGGAGAACAAAGTTCATCTCTTCCACAGTAAAATTATAAGAAGATAATACCTACTTCCTTCCACTTTCTCTCTCCCCTCCTTCCTTCTTTTCTTTTCTTTACTTTTTGCAAAACCATGAGTTCATGACTGTGTGTACCAGTGTTGTCACAAATACAGTTTTGTAAAACTGTTTTATGCCTCTGTCAAATGGTTAAGAATGTTAGACTAACATAGTTTTAACAGTAGGTGATTACTCTAAAATTTATGATACATGAGTGAAATGGTCATTTTTTCCCATTCAATTACTATTTATAGTTGTCTATTTTCCCATTAAACTAAGATCTTTTTGCTTTTTACTTGTTAAACTTCTTATTTAGTGACATATTAAGTCTTGTTATGGTAATGCAAATTTAAAATATGTTATCTCAAAAATTTTAAAAAGAAGAAAGAGAGAAGGAAGAAGGGTAGAAAAAGAGCAAGAGGGAGGGAGGAAAGAAATGGCACCATGTTCTATCTGCAAATCACACTGAATCTGTTTGAAACTAATTAAGATTTAAAAAAAAAAAACAGAAAATATCACTTCGCTCCATTCTATAAACAGACTTACATATTTGATTTTGTAAAATTCTAGATAATCTTTTAAAAGATCCAACATAAGTTCTTTTTCTAAACATAAAAATGCCACTTGGAGTGTCCAGCTGTTTAAGTACGTGAGTGGGTAATACTTACAGTTGTAAACAAGATTCTAAGTATTTCAGTTAAACACCATGAATAGTGATCACATTTAATTCTAACAGGTATTTCATATTAATGAATTTCAAATCAACATTTATCATTGGTATGTACTGAGAGTGAGACTTTACTGAAGTTGTTTTTGAAGCATGTCCCATGATCCAGGACTGACCCTGTGATTTGATGTGATTCAGACCTTTGGCTTCCTTTCCTGAAACTCCTTGTCCCGTTCCTAGCAGCCAGCCCCTTCAGCTGAGATGGAAGAACTAAAATCCTGACCTGTCACTTCGACAGGAGCCTTTCTGCAATACTTAACTATTCCAGGAAGGACAACAATCTAAACACAAGTTTCCCCTCCTTTGCTGTTATGAACATTCAAGAGAAAGAGCTTAGAAAACAGGATTTTTGCATTCATGCTCTTGCTTTCTCTACTATTGGACCCGATTTTTATTTCTATTCTATGTATCCGATTATATGTGTACTTCGTGATAAATCAACTCCAGTTCCATTTGAGAAATAAGTTGGGTGTAAATAAAATGAACAGAGGAAAGAGTTCCTAAATATCCTCCCCTTCTCAAAGCCTGAGTATAAACATCTCAGGAGATGTTGGGTCTTTGGTCACAGTGAAATAGAACTATATCATCCAGCAGAAACAAAGATGTGAAAAGACAGTTGTCCTACCTTTTGAGAAAGAATGGAGTAGACAACTGCATTATGCACCCAGAGTGCCCATCACAGGATTGTAGGACCAGAATTACTCACCGCAGCTTTCCTCATCCGAGTTATCCCCACAGTCATTGTGCCCATCACACCTCCAGCGTAGAGGGATGCAGTGGTGATTCCTGCAGCGGAAATCTCCCAAGGGATCGCATGTGATGTCCTCTGCAAGGCACAGTCATTGCAAAGAGCCCATGAACCCAGGGGCAGTAAATACACAAAGTAGTACTGGCTTCCTCTTGAGTCAGTGTTACATCATCACAAGCACAAAGCTCTCAGAGAGGAACGCCAACAACATTTGTTGGCAGTATCCCCCTTCATTAAGCTGAACTGAAACCTACACTACTGCTTGGAACTAAGTCCCCTTCCTTTTATATGAACTGTTCGAAAAATGAATAGGCAAAACAAACAAAATAAAAATTAAAATAAATAAATAAATAAATTGAAAAAGAAAAAAAGGAAAATGAATAGGCACCTGGTTTGAAATTTGAAAAAAAAAAAAGGTTGATATGGTGCCAAAAACAAATAAGCATTTCTATCATCATGTTGTCTTTAGTAAGTCAGGCTCCATATTAGTAAAATAACCTGTTATCTTCCTTTCTGCTCTTCCAGTTAAACCAAACACACTGCTTTCAAATCGGAGCATATGCCTAAGCTCATACTTAACCCTTGGTCCATAGTTCCTCCCCTGCTGCCAGGGTGACTACAGCTGTCTGATAGGTGACATGGAAAGTCAAAAGTACATCAGAATATGAAAACCCCCCAAACAAAACATATTCTGACTTCAAGCAGAATTTCCTTCAGTTTGTAAGATAGGACATGCCGCTGAAATTTGTCAAGGATCAATAAGGTCTCTACATATAAGATAAATGACGAAAATCCCCAAACCCTTAATAATGTCCTTCCCAATTATAATATCCTTTGGGGATGGGATCTTGTTTATGATTATACAAAAGAACTTACTCCCCTCAACCCACAGCCCTGTAAAACACTATAAAAATATAACATGCTACAAAGAAAGATGACATAGGATATGTACACTCATTTCTTGGCACCTGGATTTTCTTGTTCCTGGCCCGCTCCCCTGTAACCCCACCTACCACAGCCTTGTTCATCACTGTTGTCCCTGCAGTCATCAACACCATTGCACACTGCCCACTGTGGGATGCAGCGGTAGTTTGTCTTACAGCTGAACTCGGTGTGGTTGTCACAGTTATGGACAGATGACACTGGAAAGGGAGGAGGCAGCAAAGTCAGAATTAAAGTCTTGGGTCTGCTGGGAGATGATACCTGAAGGCACCTTTCTGTTGTCATACTGAAGACAAGGGTAACAAGGATCAGGATGGCATGTTGCCACTATCATATTGAAGACATGGTACTGATAGGTAGCAATGACTGATTACCAACAAACCAGTGTTGGCACCAAACATCTGCTTTAGATGAGAACTGATCATAATGAGCAGAAAAACAGAGTCCTACGTTTCCTCACTCTCTCAGGACCATTCATCTATTTTGCAGTGTCATTTTTATAGGGGGTAGATGTACAAAAGGACTAGGTTGGAAAACCTGACTTGCAGCGTTAGTTCTGCTAATAAGTAGTAACGCAGCCACATAAGCCTGTTTGCCTCACCTGTAGAATGGAAATGGGTAAATACATTCTCTAGCTCATAATGTTTCCCAGAGGCTGCATTGAGAAAATGGTAGATAAATAAAACACAAGCTTTTATTATTCTATCCTGAGGAGTTACACAACCAGAGGAAGCATTAATCACTTCAGTGGTTGAATCTGACTCAATCTGTGAGCAGCGCAACTCTATACCTATTTGTCATGCCAGATTTCACAGTGGGGGCCAGGAGAGTGCATCATCCACACCTAAAGAAGGGAGTTAAAATTCTCTGCGAAGCCACACACAGGAGTTTTCCTTGTCTCCTTGCTCTGGCCGTGCCTTGCTCCTTCCCGTCTCCCCACTCCTCTCCCAGGAACTCACTGCATTCATGGAGAGGCTCATCTGAATGGTCTCCACAGTCGTTATCCACATCACACTTCCAGGATGAAGGGATGCAGCGCCCATTGTCACACTTAAACTGGCCTGGATGGCAGGTCCTGCTGGCACAGTGGGAGCTGTCTTCATCCGAGTTGTCCCCACAGTCGTCCACTGTGTCACATTGCCAGGCTTCTGGAATGCAACGCTTGTTGGCGCACTGCCACTCATTAGACTCACACCGATGATTATCTATAAGTGAGAGCATTTGGTTGTCAGCTTAGAATAAATCAAGAATGAATGTTCCCAATATATGCTAATGTATCCTGACTTAAATCCCAATGTACTTATTGTCAACCACACATTATTTGACTATTACTGTCTCCTAAATTCTTAAATGTCTGTGTCTTGCATGCATAATGGAGTGATAAGGTCTGCTAAACACCTTTTCCTGTCCCTATTCCCTTTATGGACAATGGTCTTCACAAGGCTTTTGTTGCTACTGTCGATGTATTGATTTTAAGTTCAAGATTCTTTTCTTTTTTAAAGTGGAAACATAAATTTATACTAGAACCGAGCATCTTTGTTCAAATTCAAGGTGAGCAACGCTCATTTCATTCTTAACATGAGCCCTCCAGGAAGAGTCTATACCTAGCATATGCAGGAAAGCTACCAATTCAGACGTGTCATCTCCCTCCATTACTTGCGTTAAGATTTCTTTAAAAAAAAAAACCTATAAAAGCAGGTATGGGTTAGAGGTTTTTTCTTATGGAACTTGGAACTAGTTTTGCTCATAGCATTGACGAAATCCTCATACAAACATGAGTATACACAATCAACTATAAAAATGGGTTGGGGGTGAGAGGAAAGCAATTCAACACACCACAAAGGGCATGGTCTTCATCAGACCCATCAGGGCAATCCTGGTGGGCGTTGCATAGGGCATGTGGGCTAGTGCAGTTGCCATCCTTGCACTGGAACCGTCCAAGCCGGCAGTAGCGCTGAGGGCACAGGAACGACTCATCGGAGCCATCAGAGCAGTCTCTCTGTCCATCGCATTTCCACCAGATAGGAATACACCTGCACAGACAGAATACCACACTTCACTAGTAAGGCACCAGGGGCCAGAAGGTTGGGCAAGAGCTCCCTGAAGAAAAGAAAGTGAACAGAATCTTTCAGGTAACACAGACAGTTTTCCTGTGGACCTAGAAACAAAGCTTGAAGAGATAGTACAGGTTTGGTAAGACCCAAATACATACTGAAAAATGTGCTTTGGGTATGATGATTAAATTCTTTCCACAAACAACTGAATGAGTGCTGACAGCCATGATTCAGAAGCAGTGATTAGTTTAGACTGACTGAGATGACCTTTGGGACTGGCTGGGAAATTGGAACCTACCGACAGTTGTTAAGTACCTACATCATGACAGGTGCAGCACCAGAGTCTTAATCTCAGATAACTCATTTTTTTAATCACCAAAATAATCTGATCTTGTATTTTAAACTCTGATTTGCATAGGCAAATCTATTTCACTATCTGACTCAGTTCTTCTAACCATCAATGTCCTGTGACTACTGTCAGGACAATAATCTGAGGCTGTGTTTCACAGAACAAAGGATCATAAATGAATTTGAATGTACCCTCTGGCACAAGATCTAAGAACTTAGGTCTGTATAGGTGTGGAAAACACAATGAAATTCTATCACCCCAATGGCTTTGCTTTAATCTATATTTAATATATACCCTGGCCCTAATACTCAGGATATACAAGACATACATAATTGATTTCCTCTCTGCAACATAAAAGCTCACATACAATTTGGTTAACAAATCCCTTCTATTCACAAAAGGAATTGCCTGAATTTGGAGAATCTTGGTATGCTCCACATGGACTAAATATTGGTTCATTAAAAAACTTCTATGCACTGGGGACACAAAGTTGAGTGTATATAGCATGGATAGAAAGGCACTAGAGAAAAAGAGCCTTACTTCTCATTGTTGGCACACAGGAACTGGGTGCTGGAGCACATGGGCAGGCAGTGGGTACTGCCACCCATGCGGACAGTCTGGAAGTCATCTGGGCACTCACAGGTGAATCCATTTCCTCCTTCTTTGATGAGACAGAGATGAGAACAGCCGCCATTGTTGATGCCACATGGATTGTTCACTAGTGAAGGAGAAAGAAATATGTGAACTTCCTCACAGAGAGTATGAAGCACACACTACTCACTACCTAACTTGACATTAACTTATCATCTTTGAGAGGATGAGAAATAGTTATCCAAGCTTTACACTTTTCTAAAAGTTCATAAATGGGACATATAACAGAAATAGACAAGCTATAACTCTATGCATTGAGAAAATCCAAAGCTACCAGAAGCGAGGTTCTTACTGGTGTTGAGTAATTTTAATTTATTTTTAATAAACAGTATTTTAGTTGGCACGCAATAATTGTGCAGATTTAAGTAGCATCCAGAATGTAAGTGAAATTTTTAATTTCCAGATGCCAGCACCATGGCAAGGAGAGTCAATGTCCATCTGCAACACTGGCATGCCATGACTGCCAGTTTAAGCTCCAGTTGTCCTGCTTGAGAATTCATTGCTTGATGATGCACCTAGGAAAGCAGTGGAAGATGGCCCAAGTACTTGGGTTCCTTCCCCCTCATGTAGAAAATCCAGATGGAGTTTCACGCTCCTGCTTTTGACCTTGTCTAGTCACAGTCATTGTAGTAATTTGGGGAATGAACCTGCAGATGGAGGATCTCTCTTTGTGTTACTCTGCCTTTCAAATAAATAAGTTTTATTTTTCTTTTTTAACTTCTAGCAGATGCTCTTTGGTCATTCCTTCATTCAAAGAACATAAGCAAGGAAATTTGAACAATGTGAATGGTTATACTGTGGAATGTCATTGCTAATTTTCTGGGTCACTAGTTGGATGTGAAAATTAATTTCTAGAGAAATAATATGAAAAATATCAACTTCCACAAAAGAAATGCTGAATACCTTTCTTTTCCTAATTCTGATTTTCCCTTAGTTCCAAATTTACTTTATGTTTAACAAAAGTAACACAACACATCAGACACAGAAAAACCATTCTGTTCTCAAAGGACGTTCCAGATCTTTATTAGATTATGTCTAGAGCAAAGAATATCTTGAATATTCTGAGGAAGGACATATATTCACAAGCAAATAAAAATACATCTCTAACCAAAGAGACACTGCCATATATTGTTGACTACATTATTATCTTCAAGAGAATAAAACATCTATTTCATATTCATCACAATGTCAGATGCAAATAGACATTTAACGTTTTAAAAATGATTGTAATGCTCTTTAAAGCCTTATTTGAAAGTAGATTTATCCTAGTATTAAGGAATGATTCTTAAATTCCTAGGTATCATACCTGAATTGTATAAAGAGAAGCCTTTATTTTTTTCAAAAGTGCTTACTTAATATTTAGGGCCAAAATGTCATGGCATTTTAAACCCACTTGAAAATACTTCATTCCTCTCAAGAAAATAGAAGAGGTAAATTTGGGAAATAATAATTGTAAAATCTGATTAAACCCCCCCCCAAAAAAAACAGATTAATGTTTAAGATTACACTAGAATTTTTTTTTTCAAAAAAATAATTTAAACAGCCTTTTCTGCAGCAGGGCAGTAAGTCTTAAAATAGTTCTCATACTTCTCAGTTCTCAACATATTTTGATGAACGAATTAACAAGTAGCAACAATCCTTTACAACCAACACATAACAAAGGCAACTGTGAAACTCCTCAATCACCTACTCACCAATGGGCTGCCTGTATGGGTGATACACATGAATGTCAAACGGTCTGTGTGTTGTGTTCACCAACACCACCCTACCGGATCCATCGTATTTGTTTCCCTTTTCAACCGTTCTTGTGTTCCAATCCGTCCAATAAATGGTGTCTTCAAAAATGGTGATGGCAAAGGGGTGAGGGAGTGTCCCATCATACACTGTGTGCCGACGGCGGCCCTCCAAATCAGAGTACCTGGAGTTGGAGGAGAAAGCAGTGACTGAGTGATCAAGCCAGCCCTTCTCCAACACCTTCTTAGACAAATGAACTAACAAATGAGTACTGACATCCAGCCTGCAGAGACAGCTGAAACGGAAGATCGGATTCTCCCCAGAACTGCTCATTAATTAAAAACAAAAGTAATCTGAGAGGATTTATTGTGGCTGAATGAAAGATGTCAGTGTTGAACAGGCAATGCTTAAAAAATAAGAAATAGCTACAGTTTACTAATGCCTAGCTGCAGCTGCTTTCCTACACCTACAACAGCAGTTACAGGCTTATAACCTCCTTAAGCTGATATTTTCCATCAAGCACACTTTTTGGTATCATGGTGTGAACAGTATCCTGATTTTGTAAATCAATGGAAGAAATCAGATAGCAAGACAGAGCAGAAATTACACCTTTTCACAAACATATGGCAAAGAAAACATTCTAGAGGACAGCAGGTTCTCCAGGAGAACATAACAGGTGTAATTGGCTCACTTTGCATACAATAGCAGCACATTTAATATTAACACACATCCAAGATACCTATTAAAAATATTTTTCCAGATGAGCAAACCTACAAAAGAGATTCCCTGATTTCAGGATGTCTACAGAGCACCCATGGTCAAGTTAATTAAAATATGTCTTAGTTAAAATTTCTTAGTTGCAATTAATTTCTCATACATTACTATGAGACTACATAAGAACTCATTCCCAAAACTGCGAATATTTTAATATTGCAAATTTTGGAACAGATTCCAAAACTCAAACAGGAGGCATCGTGAACTAAGAAACTTGATAACGCTAGTGACACATTAGAAATATTTCCTAAAATATTAAAATTTATGTTAAGTAGTAAACGTCATAAAAAATCTGAAACCCTGGTTGGTCTCTATTGGTAAGAATTCAAATAATAACCAAAACTTTTGTTACTAGCTATTTTTCAAAAATAAACCTGAAAATAACTGAGGGAATTTCCTTTTCAGTTTTTGTTTGACCTTTTCCAGAGATTTCACACATTCCTGTGAGTTTTGGTTTTTGGTTTTGTTTGTGTTTGTTTTTGTTTAGCTTTGCTTCGCTTTGTTTTTGACATGGCCGAATCACAGGCATAGTTCCAGTGATTTGTCGCTGCATCCCAAAATGTACAAGAAATTGGCTACTCTATAAAGATGTGTTTCTTTCTGTAGCCTATAAAATAAATTTTTCAAAACAGGCAACGTTATTCTTCAAGAAGTCACCAAGTCAACATGACTGTATGATTATCAAAGCTTTTTCATTCCTACTTCATAATACCTAGTGTTATTATTTGACTTCATATTATTTGATTTTATAAAATTCAGCCTATTGCCTGAATTTTATAATCCAGCCATAAACAAAAACCTTATCAAGTTTTATCCAAAAATGAAAGGAATATTATGTACTTAGAAAACTCATCTGGGGGCACCTAATACTCCTGAAAACACAAGCCATTTCATTTAAATCTATGAGATTTTCAAGTATTGAAAAAAAAAATCTGTAAGACCCAAAGGGTAACTTTCTACAAGAAAGCTGCTGAACCTTATTCAAGCACCTTCACACTTCTATTAATTCAATATGGGATTGTGTAAGAAGCTAACTCAGATCTTCTATACTCTTTTCAGGAGAGAATACACTCTGTTGGAAAGGCAGCAGGTGTCACCGCTATTACATTCTGTAAGATAGCAAAAAAAAAAAAAAAAAAAAAAAAAAAAAAAAAAAAAAAAGCCTGGAAGTATTACAACTGACTCTCTCTAAATGTGGCTTCTACCCTAATGGTGGCTTAGTATCTGTTAGGCTAAGTTCTACAATGAAAATACCTTAGCACATCAATTGAAGTAGGCATATGAAAACATTCAACATTCCCAAAGGTACTAAGGGTCAAAATTCTTATGCTCTTCAATACCCAGAGTTTTGTATTTTACCAACCCTCCACATAGCTTAAAATTAAGATCCTCAGCTATCCCCAGGGGTGGGGCTCAAAAGAGACATGGGGGAGTAACAGAGGTTGATGGCCCACCAATAAAAGCCATCTAGCATCCTCTTAACTCAGGACATGGGGTGGCAAAGAGTCTTCATCACATGCCAACAGGGGAGGATTCTGAGAAATTATCTCAGTTCAAAAAGAGAGCTCTGGGATTGATTAAGTATGCCTGCCATGAACACAGAAGGAAGAAGCAGTAGGGTATGTACTTGGTATCTCTTTCACTCCAGTGGTGTTTCCCACAAGAACATGGAGTTAAAGAACTTCATTTTTAAACTGACTTGAACAGCAAAACAAACTTAACAGGATGCTAGAATTTTTAAAGGCCTTTGGTATGGCTCTTGTGAATTAATGGCACTGCTAAGCTTTTGGGTTCTTGTTCATGAACTCTTACTATAATCCAAATACAACAGAATTAGCCATACTCCCCAAACAGGTACTGATTTGTTAATAATGTGTATCATCTCATTTACACCGAGTACTTTTCATTGAACAGCACCATATGTAAAACACATCTTAAAAATTATCCCATTATTGGGAAGATTTAAATTCACTAAATAAATGTTAACAGACTGTATTGCTACATGAACTAGGTGGTCTGCTTATTAACAGCTCTAGTTAGAAGTAACTTTCACTCCACAGGCCAGTTGGAATATTCACAGAGTTAATACATTGGAATTACAAGCTGTGATGTGTATAATAAACAGTTCCCAGCTCTTTTATTCTTTTCCAGATACGTACTCAATATAACCCAGGTGAGCATCTGCCCAATACAAGTGATCATTGGTGTAGTCAATGGTAATAGCATTGGGCCACTCTAACTTGGTGGAGATGATCACAGACTTATTGGTTCCATCCATGCCCATTCTTGCAATGTATGCACGGTGACCCCAGTCGGCCCAGTAGACATACCTGTTGAAGCAAACACAAGGCAACAGTCCATGAAGCCAAAAGAACTCAGTAGCCAAAAGATGTGACTTTTCTCCTGTTACAGCAATGCAGCTTTCATTTTCAAAAATTCACAGAAAGGAAAGATGGTTACCAGAAAACAATATAAAAAGAAAGAGAGGAAATGATGTTATAGGAAGTGCTCAGGAATGCATCAGTGGTTATGACAAAGCAAGTCCAGTAAAAAAAAAAGTATTTTTATACCACAATTTTCTTTGCATGCAGTAATAATATGTGACTTGAGACATGATGTCATAGCAAAGAAAACAGAACAGCTGATGAGTATGATTTTAACAAGTTGTGATTCAACCCATTATATACTGAACTATTTACCAGGTAGGAAAAATGGAAGACAAATTCCAGAAAGATACTGGCCTTGAGATAGCTACATAAACAGCCTTTTTTTATTATTATTTTTTTGGTAACAGAGGTGGATTAATGCCATAAAAGAGTACAGGAAGACAATACCCATATTGAGGGTGAAGGACAATTCCTCTGGGGTTATCAAAGCAGAAGGTGTTGTTGGCATCCATACAGTGCTGGGCCAGAGTGAGGCGGTATCGGCCTTCAAGGTCAGAGACGAGCAGGCAATCCAGCTGGGCATCCACCCAGTAGAGCTTTCTGAAACATCCGAGAGTTACAGCTAAAGTTAGGTTGTAAGACAGTACAAATGCAAGCCCTCCATTTTCCTATCCGAGTCACCTGAGAATCACACAGACAGCTGTTAGAAGGTGCCTTTCCCTAGGCAGGTAAGGTCAGAAGAAATAGGAGTTGGCCTTGCTTCAACGAGGCAGTCAAACCGCATGAGTGTGTATGCCACAACTCTCACTTCAAGGCTAAGCCATCTTGGGAAGTCTGGGGACATGCCCCTCACCAGGATTCTAGTGTTACTTTCTTCATGCATGAGATGGCTTTCCTGGGCAACCACAGCCAATTGGAACAGAGAAATAGAAGAGGGTGTCACAAACCCTAGCGTCAGTGACTAAGTCAGGGGCCAGCACCATGGTACAATAGGATAAGCCTCTGCTGGGGCCATGTGGGCACCATTTCTAGTCCTGATTGCTCTGCTTCTGATCCAGCTCTCTGGCTATAGCCTGTGAAAGCAGTGGAAGATGACCTAAGCCCTTGGAACATGACATGGGAGACTTGGAAGAAGCTCTTTGCTTCTGGCTTCATATGGGCTCAGCTTAGCTCCAGCCTGTGAGGCCATTTGGGGAGTGAACCAAGTGATAGAAGACCTACCCCTCTCTCTTATTGTCTCTTTGTAAGTTTGCCCTTCAAATAAAAATAAATAAATCTGGTTTTAAATGACTTAGTCAAGAGAAAAACTTGAATATCATTGAAACTGCACAAAGAAAATGTGAATTACAATATCCTTAATACAAAGAGAAACTTCATCTATCCCTGGACTTGTCAGACTAGATTGGAAAAATATGAGTTCACTTAGGAAGCTTTAGAAACAGAATTGATTTTAAACTGGTTTTTTAAAAACACTTGTATGTCAAGGATACTTCAGGTCTAAACATATTGCCATTCAGTAAAATCTATGTATAGGGCAGGCATTCTTTTAAAAACATATATTTAAATATAAATTTAAATTGTATATATGTATATGGAAAAATTAATATATTTCATAGATGTATCATGATACAATTTTGTAGAAAAACGGGCGCAGATGTAGTTTTAAGAACAATATGGTACTTTTCTATCCTCCATTCCTTCCCTTTTTGCTTTTTATTTTTATTTTAATTTCTGCAATGACATTGATCCTAAAAAGACTCTCTGGAAATAAAGATTTTTCAGTTGAACCACTGTTTGTCTCATGACCAGCCCAACTTGGGTATGACTGGCTCCTGAACAAGCCTGAGGGTCCCAGGAGAACAGCATGTCCACCTGCCATGTTTAACCTCTGGATCTCTAGTGCCTGCTACCACGCCTGGCAGCTAGGAGGTACTCAGAAGCATTTTCCAATATCTGAGTGCATCAATGAAAACATGAATCATTCCACTATATCATCTTCAGTTGACTGAATGCCATGTCTGTAATGTTTTCTTCACAACAAAACACAAGGACAAATTTTCAGTCACTGGATTTTAGGTTCTGTGGCATCCAATTTGAGTATTACATACGAAGCAGAAAGGGAAATACGCAGAAGTATTAAATGCACCCACTCAGTCACCTAAGTTGAAAATCAGTCCATTCCCAAAAAGAAAACATGGTTATAGTTTTTCTTCTTGATCCTTACATTTAATAAGCTTGTCATCATTTTCTTACCTGGCAACCCAGTCGACAGCCAGACTTTCTGCAGCTGGTAGTTTGTGATTTACGATTACCTCTCGGTTTGTCTTATTCAGAAACATTCGCTCAATGACTTGCCTGTGGATATCAACCCAATACAGTCTCTTTTCTACTCGGTCAAAATCCAGTGCTACAACATTGCCCAGTCCTTGCAAAATGAGGGAGTAAAGGTGGCCATCTGTGGTTAAATTTCTCAAATAGTAACGGTTGCTAAAAATGAGATAGGGCTCAATGTCACTGTTCTGCCGGCAAGTCTTTCCATCTGGTTCTCGGATGTAGCCTGGGGCACACTTACAGATGTAGGAACCAATGACATTCTCACACTTCTGGCTACAAACATAGGGTGTCTCCTTGCATTCATCAATGTCAACACAAGTCCGCTTGTCAGACATCAGCTTGTAACCAGGAAGACAGGAGCAGTAGAAACTGGTTAGGGTATCTGTGCAGTTGTGATCACAGCCACTGATTGAATGGTCCTGGCACTCGTTAATACCTACAGGTAAGAGAGAGAGAGAGTGATCAGAGAATGTAAATTATCAACAACAGACCTACCATCATGGCCCACAGACAATGTTTCTACTGGACAATGCCAATTCTCAATGAATCACGCCAAAAAAAAAAAAAAAAAAAAAAAAAAGTCAATTGGGGATTACCAAAGTCCATGAATTTTTTAACTTCCTATTGCTTCAATGACCAATGAAATTTAAAAGCTTGCATTGCCTTTTAATCCAATGCCTGTTAACCTTCTCTTAACCAGTAATTTTAAATGTAAAATGGCAAGAGAGGGGGAAAAATGAAGAGCAACAGAGAAGAGTCTGTCTGGTGTGCTGGTAAAGCACAGAACCATATGAATGTGCACGTTTGCCTCTCACCAAATTAGCTCAACACTCAACAGATGCAATCCACACTAGGTGTGCCATGGGCTTGTCCTGCTTTTGAGAGTGGATGCTTAGGGGGTTTGGAATAGACCTGATGAGATCAGTTGCTCTTCAAATTAAACTTGTTAATTTGTCTTGCATACTACTGAGGATTTGTTTTGTGTGATTTAGGCAAGAAAAACTAATTCAAGCTTAATGGAAATCTATCTGAATTAGCACTAAATAGGAAAGTTTTCTGCTTCCTACATGTTATTTTTATTGAAACTTGGACAGCAATTTGTGGCTGTTTCTTGTTTTAGAGCAAATACTCAGTTTCCAGATGACACTTTATCCTGTACATAGATATTCCTGTCTCTGAATTTCTGAGATCAGTCTAGTTTCCCCTGTGGCCCCTGATTTTTACCCACTCCTCAGTTTGTTTTGCTTTCTTTTTTCTTTTTCATTTTTAATTCTTTTCAATTTTATTCTTGTATTTAACTACAGCAGAAAATCCATTCATCAACCTTTCCGATTCTTCCTTTCTACCATCCCCAGCTTCTGGTAATTCCTTTTATACTTCTATGAAATCAACTTTCTTTGAGCCTACATATGAGTGAGATTGTGCAGCAGCTGTCTTGCTGTAGCACTTTGTTGCAATGTTCCTTCGAGGAAGTATTATTTTTCCTTCAGGGACACAAACCTTTTTATTTACTTCTGGGTCAATAAGGAAAATGCACTTAATGAATAGTGACAGTAGATCAGATAAATAGATAAAACAGCAATTAAAAATATATGATATTTTTTTCAAAGCATGCCAACATACAATGCTTAAATACCGACAGGTTGCCAATAGTATGAATTTCAAGATGGCACTAAGCAAACAGTACCCAATTTATCAGTTCTCAGATGGTTTATTTATGGAAGTGTGGGAGAGAGGGAGAAGAAAATTCTCCCATTCAATCAGCTGAGACGAGATGCAAATGAAGGGCAGGCTGAGAGTCCTAACACAAACACACTTCAGGAGAATAAGCCGTTCCAAAGTTTCAAACAGAATCAACATTGTTTTATTCACGTTGGGGTCTCCGTTGTTGAAAACTTCTCCAAATTCACATTTATTCACACATATTTATGGGATACAGTATGTGGCTCCTTATTTAACTCTTAAATGATAGTCTGCATAATTGCTCAGCTGTTCTCTTTCATAACTTTCTAGCCAAAGAATTAGTCCAAGGTTGTTTGTGTATCACCTACCTCATATGCCAAGAAACCCTTGCCTTTTAAGATGGAAGCAATAGTAATATTGTGGTTTTCTACTAGAAGGACAGATGGGAAAGCGCTAATAAATCATAAAGAACTATTCCTCCTTTTCTTTTTCCAAAGCCTGTCTACTCACCACAACCTCTCTCATCACTGTTGTCTGTGCAATCATCGAGGTGATTGCACACTTTCACCATTTCAATACAGTGTCCGTTGTCACACTTGAACTGATGTGGGGGGCATGTGGCTTCTGGGATGTGGCACAAGTGCTCTGTTTCATCAGTTTGGTCTCCACAATCATTTTGTCCATCACAGACGAAGGCCTTATTGATACAGCGTCCATTCTGACAGGTGAATTCGGACACATGGCAGGTCGGATATGTGCAGTCCCTTTCATCACTGTAGTCACCACAGTCATTGCGACGGTCACACCTGTGTTGTGAGGACAATCAAACGTGTTCAGAGGTCTGTGCCAGGTGTTCTCTATGCCTCTTGGAAGGCAGTTCTGGCCCAGTGTATATACATGAGTTGCTATTGAATATTTTAATCCCCAATTCACCTGAATGACTGTGGGATACACAGTCCATTCCAGCAGGTGAATTCATTTGCAGAGCAAGATCTCCTCGTGCAGTTCTGGTGTTCATCAGCAGCATCAACACAGTCTGCATCCCCATCACAGATCCAAGCTCGAGAAATGCACCTCCGGGCTGGAGGCCTGTTATTGACACACAAAAACTCGGAACTGGAGCAGTTGTGAGTCTCTGAAATCAAAGCAGAGAAGAATCAGAAGCCACATGAAAATACATCATGAACTGTCAATTCTTTCACATTATATTCCAAGAGGTGAACAGAAATAGGAGCAAAACAGATAGTTTGTATTACTATAACTAAAAAAAAAAAAAAAATCTCCATACCTACAAATGTTCTGCTTCAACTGCTCAGATCTTGCATTTTTCAGAATAAGAAAGCAGCATAATAATCTCAGGGCCAGCCCGATGTTATAGTAAGTTAAGCTTCCTATGCTTAGCTGGAATGCATATGGGTGCCAGTTTGAACCTCAGCTGCTCCACTTTCAGTCTAGCTCCCTGCTTATGGCCTGGGAAAGCAGCAGAGGATGCCTCAAGCCCTTGGGACCCTGCAGCCACATGGGGGACTCAGAGGACACTCCTAGCAGACTGGCTCAGCTCTGGCCAATGCAGTCACTTGAGAAGTGAACCAACGGATGGAGGATCTCTCTCTCTGCCTCTCTCTCAATCTCTTTTTCTCTTTCTCTCTCACTCATTCTCTCTATCCTTCTCTCTGCAACTCTCCTCTTGAAATAAAAATAAAATAAATCTTATGAAAATAATCTCAGCTTTATCCCTAACATTAATTAAGGTCAGATGTTTTTCTTCAGGACTTCAGAAATACATCACCACTTTATTAATGTGATGCCAAATGTCTTTGCTTTTTGTTAGCATTTTAACTGTACAAAGCATAACCACATAAGCACAATATAAGATAGGTATTTTTATGCCAATTCCACAAATGAGAAGACTAATGCTTAAAATGGCTAACTAGATGGCTCAAGCTTATAGCGTGTGGGCCCCTGCCACTTATGTGGGAGACCTGGATAAAGCTCCGCCTTTGGAATGGCCCAGCTCTGGCCATTATAGCCAACTGGAGCAGTGAATCAGCAGAAAAGACCCCTCCCCCCCCATGTCTCTCTCTCTCTCTCTCTCTCTCTCTCTCTTAAGCTCCGCCTTTGGAATGGCCCAGCTCTGGCCATTATAGCCAACTGGAGCAGTGAATCAGCAGAAAAGACCCCTCCCCCCCATGTCTCTCTCTCTCTCTCTCTCTCTCTCTCTCTGTCTCTCTCACACACACACACACACACACACACACCACTTTTTCCTTCTATCCCTCTATCTCTGCAACTCTTTCAAAATAATCTTTAGAAAAAAAAAAAAGAATGACCAAGTTCTCTTTATCTACTTGAGAAACACTAATCACTATTTCTATCAGTCACATTCAAGAGCATGAAAAGTAAATGCAAACACTTTTTGTCACTCTGTGGGATTTAAGTGCAGGTAAATGCATATCAAGAACTTTCAGAATGGAATAAAACTGAAAAGGTGACATTCTGTCAGACTTCACTCAATTAGAGAAAACTCTGTCTATTTCCAAGTACAGGAAAGCAGCAATTCTACCGTGTGTCTCTGGAAGTGACTCTGCAGAAGGATTAACTGGCTTCACTTACCACAGTGGTGCCTTTGATCCTCATCACTCATGTCCCCACAGTCATTGTCGCCATCACAGATCCACTCTTTTGGGATGCACCTCCCACTATCACATCTGTACTCATTGCTTGAACATGTTCGTGGATGCTGTGTTGAAAAAACTAAAAAGTACTCATAGTGAACAGAGTGTCTTGCAGTGCAGAGCCCGACTATAGCAGGAGTGGCCTATAACCTAGTTGTAGCCAGCCAGGGCAGGTCCTCCAGGGATATGTGGAAAAGTGACCAACAGGTAAGGCTAAAACCAGTTGAATAACCCTGAAAATCCTCCTTCTCTTATGTGACTAAAATAAACTTGAACATTCCCTTAAAGGTACCATAGAGAAATAGCAGTTTTCTAAGGAATTATATAAACTACCTATTATTTCATGTGCTACTGTATTAAAATCTCTATTGTACCCAAAATCATTTTTACTTTGTGAACACCATACCCTAGCATTCCCTCTCCCTCTACCTGGCTTTCCTTGTTGTAGATTTTTGTCACTTTAATGTGAATGCCACTTCAACTTCAGGTTGCTCAACTTACAATCTAACTCCCTACCAATGCACCTAGGACAGCAGCAGAAGCTAGTTAAGTACTTGGCCCCCTACCACAAATGTGAGAGCTCCAGACAGAATTCCATGCTTCTCTCTCTCTCTTTTCTCCCTCTCTCCCCTTTTCTATAAATAAGCCTACCTTTCAAAGACATAAAATATAAAACAAATATTTTGTTAAATAAGCATGTGTTGAGGGGTTTTGGCATCCCAGCTGGGAGCAGCAGTGGGGAGTGCAAGAATTCTACCACCATGACCCTGGTCTTTACTCAAAGTGGGTGGAAAAGACCGAGGTGGTCTGGCTGCATCATAATGCTTGTCAATTTTGTTTAGTCTCTTACCACAAGAGGCAGGTTCATCAGAGCCATCAGGACAATCTACCTCTTGATCACAATGCCAGTGTTGAGGAATACAGCGCCCAGATGAGCATTGGAATTCATTGCTTGCGCATGTGTGAGTTGCTGCAGGAGGGAAGAAACGAAGCTCATGAGCAAAATATAAGCATGTTCCCATCAATCTTACAATGTTTCTGAGCTGGATACAATTCTGAGCTGGGTAGACTGGGGATTGGGAAATGGACTTCCATACCACCTATCCATGAATATGAGGAATATGGACTAGAAAAAGCAGCCAACATTGTCCTGGTTTTCCAGAAATTTTCTAGATTCCAGAACTCCAAAAACTAAAAAGTACTTATCAGAAATACCAGAGAACTATCTTTGTGATGATGAAATTATATTATATAAAAACTTCGGTTATGTTATATAAAACATAAAAGTTATGTTATAAAAAACTTTGGTTTTATGGATTTTGCTATAGCAAATTTAAATAAACCATACTGAAATAATAGTTAAAAGTAAAACCAATACAAACATATCTAAGCTCACCTTACCACAACCATCTAGCCCTCTTAGGTTATGCCTCTGGAGAGTTAGCAAAGTTCTCTTACTCATTCTTGTCATATGGGATTTTCATCTAAGTAAGCTAATGCTTAAACATGAACTCTTTCTGAATAACGCTAGGCAGCTGATCAAACAAATTTTCCAAGTCATTATATGTCTTAAACCCTGAATTACGTCTGATAACCCTTCCAATCTATAATGTCCCCTTGCTTTGAACCATGACAACCTATGATTTGCTAGGGCAAACTGATAGGAAAGCAGAGGTTCCCAATGGACCAGCAAAAACTCAAACATGGCTAGCCATGTCTGATGACTTTATCCAAAATTCTCCTTCCACCTACTGTTGCCTCTACTGGTACAACCCATTCCTGTGGCTGGACTGAAATCCAGCCTGATAACCTATAATTGCAAGGTCCTTTGACTTCTTTAGGACAGGACTAGTGGCCATATACTCCCACATATCACTATTACCCATAAAGGAGAAGGGCAATTACTAAGTTTTTGAAATTATGTATCTACTTACAGTACTTGTCTCAGAGCTTAAGAAAGACCTTTTAATTTGAGCTATAAATACAAAAAAAATGTTTAAAACAAATTGCTAAATACAAAATTAAGGCTTCTAAAATTTAAACAAACTAAGGCAATAAAAAATATTTCCAGGTTCTAATAATCACAACAACCATATTAGGAATAAATAATAAAGGTTTAATATCCAAATTCTTCCTGCAGTCTTTGAAGTCCTTAATTTCAAAAGTTTCTTTGATTATGGCAGGTCACTGGAAGAAAGATTTCAGATCTAGAGAAGCAACCAATGGAACAAAAAGAAGGGATATCCCACCTCTCTTCAGTCACATCCTAAAGCAATGGCTTGGCACATCTACTTACAAGGTCAACATGAGGTCACAAGTGGAAAGAGCCCAAACGTGTGTGTGTGTGTGTGTGTGTGTGTGTGTGTGCACATGCTCAAGGCATGCATCACTGGAGCCACAGAAAGAGAAGCAATTTTATTTTACTCACTGCAATAAGTAGGATTTTCATCACTCAAATCTCCACAGTCGTTGTCTCCATCACACAGGTAAAGTCGAGGAATGCAAATATTTGTATTCTGACATTTTGTGTATCCAGGCGAACAAGTGCGATCAGCTTTAAAAACATGAGCAGATATGCAGTTCAAATATATCAAATATATATATCATAATCTCTGTCCATGACATCAGCACTATTGCAGAACCCTACCCAATGAAAGTGAGACATTTTTAAAGACTATAGAGAGCCACAATCCACACCACTTACACTACCCACAGATTTTGCGATAAAAGAGGCTTTTCCAGTTGATACTGGTGGAGTGAAAAGGAGGTGAAATTGCTTTGTAGCTTTTTAAATTGTCTAGTTCTGTTATTTCATAATATCAACGAGAGTCCCTACTTTTGGTTAAGTAAACTAACTGAAGGATATCCATCCTATGGAGCCATATGTAGCTGTAAAATTAGGATTTCTACATACTGAGTAGTGATGCCACAATTTCCAGGATATATCATTTACAGTAAGAAAACACAATTCAAAATAAGAGGCTATCTTTTGTGCAAGAAAAAGTGTGACACAAATTGAGGCTCCCTTTTACACAATGTTTGAGATCAGAGGTGCTTTAGATTTTGGATTCTGAATGGCTTTTGAAGTATTTTCATATATACATGATGAGAGTGTTTGGGGATTGTATCTAAACACAAAACTCATTTATTTTTTATATATACCTTATATATATAGCCTAAAGGAAATTTGGCATAATATTTTTAATAATTTGTGTGTGAAACTTGGTGTGAAATTTTACTTGTGGCATCACATCAGTGCCAAAAAGCTTTTGGATTCAGAAGTACCTCGGAATTCAGACTTTCACAGTTGAAATGCTATGTGTGTATATGTACAAGGGTGGAGATCTTCCTACAAGAGATGTCATCCCTCTTGGACAGACTAACATGAGTGAGCAGTGTGATGAAAACTTCTGTAAATTCATCTAGTCACATAGCTATAGATTTTAAAGAGACAGAAATCTTCCAATCATTAGTTCACTTCCCAAATGGTTCCAAAAGCCACGGCTGGACCAGGCTGGAACTTGGAGCCAGGAATTCCATCCAGGTCTCCTACATGGGTGACAGGGGCACAAGCATTTGGGCCATGACCTATTGCCTTCTCAGCAGCATCTGCAGGAAGCTGAATTGGAAGCAGAGCAGCCAGGACTTCAGCCAGTGCTCTGATATAAGATGCCAGCATCACCAGCAGTAGCTTAACTCACTGTGCCGCAATACCAGTCCTAGTCTTAGAGTTTTAAATTTGGACCCATGTACATTATTTTGTATAAATAAGAACAACGAAGTAAAAATTGGAAAGTGTTTCTTAAAACTTGGAAAGAATAACAAAAGGAACTATGTATAAACCAAGTTGGTAGTATAACACAACAGAGAAAACAGTTCAAATTGCCTTGATGGCTATGATTTTGACTGTATATCACCAATGGGTTATAATATTAGGATACAGTCCAAGGTATATATGCTGTTAATAGTGCAGTTTTTGTTGTTATACTGATTTGAAATTATTATAAGCATTGTAAAATGATCATAGAATAAGTGATTATGCTACTGTCTTAGAAACTACCAATAGCAATACAAAAGAAGAAACTGTGATTATAAAAATCTAAGTAGACAACTTGTAATAGTAAATCTAAATGGAATATCAAAGTAAACTATTTCCTATCCCTGTCCAATAAAGAAGCCTAGAAACAATAAAAAAACAGAATTGGGCAATCTAACACTGCAGTAATTTGCTTGAGTAAATGATTAATTCCAGTTCTGGAGCAGGAAATGAACAGGAGAGATCTAAGCGTAGAAGTCTGAATGTGGTCTTATCCAAGAAAAAGGTTGGAAGGGGTAACAAATATCAAAATGATCAATTATGGCTCTTTATTATAAATCAAATATGTAAATAAGCATGAGTTCAATATAATTAAAAAATAAATATTTAGTGTCCCTGGGTGATCAACTCATTATACTGAAAGCTTGCAAACCAAATTGTGGATTTATCCTGCAGTACAGTAGTTAATAACAGCATTTTAAAGGAGACATTTCTTCTTGGCAAAGCTTCAGTAGATAAGAGCAGGACAAATAAAATAATTTTCACTTTGCAACTTGGTAACCTTGATGAAGCCATCACCCACGTGTGCTGACGCCATCAGGTGAAGGTGGGTTTAAGTTGATACTTGGTCCTCTGATAAAGTGGGAAAACTAAGCTCTATGTGCCTCGTGACATGATGCAACAGGAAATACATAGCTGTGCCAATGAAGCATTCTTACCCCAAAAATTTAATCCAGGATAATAACCCATTAGGTCTAAATGCCCGATCAGAAGAAGTAAGTAGTATAGAACAAGTTAAAGTATATCATTACACAAGCAGTCAAATCCAAAATGTGGAATATTCCATAGGACAAATCAACCAATTTTTCTAACAAGTCAATGAAAACAATGTGAGATCTGTTGTGGTGTGAATGAGATTAAACAGCTGTCAAATTTAAAGTCAATGTATAGTCACTGTCTGAATCCTCAGTTGAACAGATTGAAAGTAAAAGAAAAGAAAAAGATTTTGAGGACAAGTGACAAAATTTTAATATGGACTGGGTTCTCAAAGATTTTAAGTAAATATTCCTGATTTTGCTGAGCACTACGATAGAGTAGTTGACTTCCAAAATGTCTTTTCCCATGAAATGCATGTCTAGGAGTGCTTTCAAATGCTGGGGGAAAGTGACAGGAGATAGAACAACATAAGCCTGGGTGAGGAGTACCTTACATTATTCTTTCTTCTTTGCTATATTTCTAAAATTTTCTGAAAGAAAAAAATTTGTATACAGCAGATGCTACTGATACCTACCTACAAAAGCTGAAGAACAGGTAGATCTATCCAGACTTAAAATACCATGCTTGGACTCACAGCAGACTCTCTTGTTTCCCCAAGAAGCTAACATAGAGGGACCAACATCATAGTGTAGCAGGTAAGGCCTCTGCTCATGAAATTGGCATCCCATATGGGTGCCCTACTTCTGAACCAACTCTCTGCTAGTGGTCTGGGAAAAGTAGATGATTATGGTCCAAATGTTTGGGATTCTGTTACCCAGTGGGAGACCTGGAACAAGCTCCTGGCCTAATCCACTCTGGCAGTTGTGGCCATCTAGGAGATGAGCCAGTGAATGGAAGATGTGTGTGTGTGTGTACACACACATGCATGTATATCTGACTTTCAAATAAATAAATCTCTTTAAAAAAACTTATGTATAGATTCCACACAAAAATAATTTAAAGACTTATCTATGATAAAAATTTAAGAGAAATACCAGTTTAGTCAATATTGTCCTAGTTTTTTGCATATTTATTAGTATGTGTTAACACAGTCATTTTTGTCCAAAAACACTGACAGAGACTTAAAATTATTTTTAAAAATCTCACCATGGAACTTTCTAATCTAGCAGATATGCAAGTGGTGGACAAAATTTCCAAGATTAAAATATTCAATGGTTGTATGGAACCATGAATGTAAGTACAGAATTCAAATGTGTTCATTTCAGTCATATTTAAAATCAGCTGACACAACACATTAAAGGAAACATAGGTTTTAGAAAGACGGGGGCTTTTCTTTTAAACCTTTGTTGTTATGTAGAAATTTAATGCCTTGTGATCAAATACTCCAAACCCAAATTCACAGTAAACACCACAGGTCAACTTACGGCAATGTTTCTCATCCGAAGTGTCATTGTCATGGCAGTTGTTTCTGCCATCGCAGACAAAGCTTTGAGGGATGCACCTTCCGTTACTGCAAGTGAATTCTGCGGTGTCATTACATCTCCTGAACAGACACCCTGCCTCATCACTGTTGTCACCACAGTCGTTGTAGTAATCACAGCGGTAATGATAATGCACACAGCGCCCATTGGCACAGGTGAACGCTGTTGGCGGACAGGTGTGAAAGGCTGGGGCAAGGAACAAAATTAGTAATGAAAACATCATTTTAATTTCAAAAAATATGATGAAATCAAATTTTAAGTTTACCTTCCTAGGCAAAAACAACTGCCCACCAGATGGCATGCAAAGTAAGACAATACTTTAGATAAAGCAAAACAAGTCATACGTCTTTTGAAAGCATTTGAAATAATTTAAGCAAAAAAAAGTCACCCCATCTTTCTGTTACCTCTTTTAAAAGTGTATCTCAATCACAGAAAAGCTTGAAAGCAAAGTTTTTTAGGAAAAACTAAAATTCAGTCCTGTGCATGGTCTATTGGAAAAAAATAACCAATCTCAGAACTCCGTGAGAAAGACCACTGTGCCCTCATCTCTCCAATCATACGCAAAGATTGGGAGTGATCATAACAAAACTCTTGCATAGATGATGTCTCTTCTAGGAAGATCCTAGAATAATAGCTGAAGCCGGATCAGGTATGAGAAACTGTGTTGGGCACGGACCACACCCTATGCCAAGTGTTTACTGTGGTCTCTCACCTCTCACAGGGATCCTAGCAATAACTCATAGTACAGACAAGATGTCTGAGGTTCAAAGAGGTTAAATAACTTTCTTAGGGCTGCAGAGCTTGACAAGGACCAAGCCAGGATCTCATTACGGAACTACCGCAGCAGTGATAAACACAGGATAAAGAGCTCAGAGTGCAACCTACCACATACGTTCTGCAGTTCGTCACTGTTGTCCCCACAGTCGTTGTCATTATCACATTTCCACTGCTCTTGGATGCAGCGCCCATTTAGGCAGGTGAACTGGAATTCTGCACAACGGGTACCACTGTCCACAATGCAGTGCTTACCGTTGTTGGCCAGATACCACTGGCCCTCGTGTGGACACTGGCATTCAGCACCATTTGGACCTGCAGAGAGGGAGAGAGCAAAAAGAAGCCAAAGATGGATATAACGAGCCTTCTTGCTCAGATCAGCACTTGAAAGAGCTTCTGCACAACATGCTAGATAAGACAAGCCATCAAAATCCTGCCCACTGCCTTATGAGCAAGAGAAAAACAACCACCAATTTCTAGTAAATGTGCCAAGTCATTCTACTCTTTCTTCAACTGTCAGGATTGTCTTTTCAGGAAAAAAAAAAATTGCAAAGTGATAGTATCAGAAGACACATCTATTAATGAGTGCATTGTTCTTTATAACACACATGATGAAAAACATTACATTGCACCCTAAAAAGTCAGCAGAAATCAGGGCCAGAGCCATGGCTTAGCATACTCATCCTCTGCCATTGTACTGGCATCCCCTATGGACACCAATTCATGTCCAGTTGCTCCACTTCCAATCTGAGTTCTTGCTTATGTCCTGGGGAAGCAGCAGAGCATATGCCAAGTTCTCAGATCACTGTACCCACGTGAGAGACCCAGAAGAATCTCTTGGTTTCTGGCTCCTGGCTTCAGATCAGCTTAGCTCTGGCCATTGCAGCCATTTGGAGAGTGTTTCAGCAGATGGAAGGTATCTAGCTAGCTAGCTAGCTATCCACCTCTCCTGTCTCTGTAAATCTGCCTCTCAAATAAAAATGAATTATTTTTTTTAAATTACCAGAAATATTTCAATTCATAGCCAATACCTCCCAAGGATAGGGAATCTTTTTTTTTTTTTTGCCAAGGGACATTTGGATATTTATAATGTCATTTGCGGACCATACAAACTTATCAGTTTCAAAATGAGCCTGCAATAGATTTTGAGTACTGCCTGCGTGCTGGATATTCCTCACCCATGTTAAAGCAAAAGAACTAAATCCTTTGTTAAGGAGGTAAGCACATTGGTGGGATTCTTTTAAGTCTTGAAGTGGGGCAACCAAAGACCTCATCTTGCTTGCCACCTTCATCAAGCTCGAATCCTCAACATTCTCACGAGAGAGCTCCATGTTTAACAGACAACAATATAGGATAAGTCTTCCTCTCCACATATAGCCCTTCCCCCTAATCTACTTTATAAATTACATTGAAATCAAGAGGAATTTGGCTTTTTTTCTCCTGTTAGAGGGGAATATTCCCTCAATTCCTTTAGTAGTGCTTCTTTGTATCATCCTACACATTTTAATCTTCATGAGCAAAGCTGACCTGGTGCACAGATGTGGCTGCAGCCCCCATTGAACTGGTCACAGGGGTTGTTACACTGTCGCTGCTGGTGCTTCACAACAGTAGAGATACCCTTGGGCCTGGAAGGCAAACTCGTGGTCATTGCCATTTGATCCGACCCATCATATTTGTTAGCCCGATAAATTCTTTGTGTGTAGAAGTCTGTCCAGTAAATATACTGGTCATAGATGGTGAGGCCAAAAGCATGAAAGGCTGTATTGATGATGACTTCACGTTCCGTGCCTGTTAGAGAGCTGCGTTCAATCTTCTGCCTAAAATGAAGATAGTGGGGAGAAAAATGTTGAAATCCAGAAAGAATTCATTTGTTTAAGACAGTCCAAGGCCTGGGCCTACACACTGTTTCAAACAAGCCTCCAACTATCTTTTCAAGTAGGGCACTTGGAAACTAGAATGCATCATCTATGGAGGACATGTGCTGTGTGCTTATTCAATGATGATCTATAGGAAGCATTGCCTTCCAAATATTATACAACCTTCCAAAGTAATCAAGAGAAAATAACTAAAGGATCCATGCACTGTATGGAACTTGCTGTTGGGCACACAGGCAGAGTCTCCATCAAATGTTGGTTACCTTTCTTTCCCATGTCCTGAGTGACTTTTTAAATTTGACATTACTGAGGACCTACAATGACCCAGACTTAGAAACAGAGCGTCACTGTTTGGTCTCAAAGTAAAGAAATCATCAGGATGTCAGGTACTTTTCTAATGACTGAAGTCCTTAGAAAATCAGCAAACACAAACCACAATAAATCAAATAATTTCACTCTTTCAACTATTGCCTTAGAATGACTGTGATGTTAGACACTAATTTACATACCAAGCTGAAAGAAATTTATTAGGAAAAAATTAGGAGCTTTTCTGAGAAGCAGCACTCCAGAAAAGAAAAGGCTAATTTGAGAAGATGATCAAAAGTGAAAGATTAAAGAAAAATATTTTTAAAGATTTACTTATTTTATTGGAAAGTCAGATTTACAGAGAGAAGAAAAAACAGAGAAAGATTTTCCATTTGCTGGTTCACTCCCCAAGTCCCCGCTAATGGTCATAGCCAAGCCAATGCAAAGCCAAGAAACAGGAAATTCTTCCAGGTCTCCCACATGAGTGCAGGGTCCCAAGGCTTTCGGCTTTCCCAGGCCACATGCAGTTTGCTAGAAGGGAAGTGGAGCAGCCAGGAAACAAACCTGTGCCCATATGGGATCTTGGCACATGCAGGGCGAGGACTTTAGTCACTAGGTTACTACACCAGATCCAGAAGGAATATATTTTCCAGAAGGAAAATATTCAATATCAGTATGCATTTAAAAGTCATTCATCAGGCAGGCGTTTGGCTGAACAGCTAATGTAGGTCATGTTACCCTTGTTCCATATGGATTTGATTTCTAATCTGGCTCCTGATTCTAGCTTCCTGCCCTCAGGGGGCAGCAGTGAGGACTCAATAATCAGGTCCTTGCCACCCACGTGAACTGAGATCCTGGCACCTGGTGTCAGTCCAGCTCAGATCCAGCCATTGCAGGTATCTGAGGAGTATACTAGTAGATGGGACAGCCCTGCCTCACTCTCAAATAAATAAATAGGAATGTTTTAGAAACTTAGGAGACCAACATTACGGAACAGTGTGCCAATGTCAGCATTCCATATTGGAGCACTCATTTAAGTCCCAGCCACTCTGCTTCCAATCTAACTCCTTGCTAATGTGCCTGAAAAGCAGAGAATGGGCCACATAGGTGAGTTCCTGAAATTCATATGTGAGACCTGGATGAAGTTCCACACTCCTGACTTCAGCCTGGACCAGACACAGCCACTGTAGTCATTGGAGATGAACCAACAGATGGAGTATTAATGTCTCTCCCTCCACTCTTTCTCTATTTCTAAGATCAGTTTGTCATTCCTGTTTTATGCAAGTTACCTAGAGCTTGTTGACTATAAATTGAGCAATTACATTTGTAATCATAGTAGAAACAATAGATGTACCTAGTAATGTATCTTGAAATGTTTCTAGTTCATAATTACCCAATTTCAAGCAACAGTTAAATTTTCACATATGCATTCATTAAGCTAGAACACATAACTCTAAACACTGTGATTCAATGTTTTGGCAACATTTAGCTGACACATTATATTATTGTCACATTCTGCAAATTCCTCTTCTTTATAGGTAGGAGAAAATAGCCCTCATCAACACCCATAGTGAGTAACCAAAACATACAGGCTAGCATCCGCCCAGTAGAGCAGGTCTGTCTCATAGTCCAGAGTGAGTCCATTAGGCCAAACCAGGCTAGTGTTCACAATGGGTATCCGGAAGTTTCCTCCCAGTGTGGCCCTCTCGATTTTGGCATTCGTACTCCAGTCAGTCCAATACATGTACCTAGGCATCCAAAAGGAATTGAAATTATTGCCCAGAAGGAATCTCACAGTTCTTTTTAGGTAACCAAACAACAGCTCTTTTTAATTGCTAATATGGCAAAAGAAATCCTGAAGTATTCCTACCCACACAACTTGCCCAAAACAGATTTTCTGAGTCAGAACACTGAGGACTTAGCATGCTACCAAACTTTCTACCACAAAGGTATTATGCAATACATCTTCTTCCCCAGGTGAAATTACTCAATGGGCTTTCACCTTTGAATCTTATGTAAGTCCGTAATCTTTTGGTTCCCTATCAACGTAAAGGACTTCAGGCTCCACTCACTCCAGAAACAAGGATCAAAGAGACAAAGACCATGGCATACCCTCGGCAAGGATCTAGCACAATTGCTCTTGGTTTTGGAACACGGGCTATTACAGTACGATTAGATCCATCCTCAGCCATGGAATTAATCGTCTGGTTGGAGTAGTCACTGTAGTAAATTCTCTTATTGATCCAATCAAAGGCAATACCATCCGGGGTCCCTATATCTGGACAAACATCAGCAGACACACACACAATGATATTAGAGTCCCAACATGCATGAGAAACATACAATCCTTTATGTATACCTGGAGTCACTTACCTGAAGCAATGACAGTTGGAGACTGGCTCCCCGAATATAGGCTGATATAGGAAATCTGGCCACGTCCAGAGGTTACTTGTTGTGTGAAGTAAAATCTATTATTTATGTTGTCATAGTCTACAGCTATGGCAGTTCTTTGCACATCTATTTCTTGGAAAGGTGGACTGTGATTTTCAGGGTCCAAATGTAAACTTCTCAGGGAATTGCCCATAGCAAAGATGAGGAAGTTTTCTGTTGAAATGGCACAGCTCTTGCCATCACTTTGTAGAGTCCCAAAGGCACAGCCACATTTTGCAGTGCTCAGTCCAGGCAAAGCAAAGCACAGATGGGAGCACCCACCATTATTTTCCAAGCAAGGGTTGTTGTTGACCTCTGATGGTGAACGGGGCTGAACATGCTCATCAAAGATAGTGACATCTCTTAGCCAGTTGATATTGTCTCTTATCACTGTTGGAGACTGTGTGTTTGCTGGTTCCTTGCTAGCCTGGAAAATTTTTTTCAAATTTCTATCTACCCATATGATAGAATCTTGAAACACAGTGATACCGTAGGGTGTTGGGTAACGACTGCCATAACGAACCACTTCTGATTCTCCTCCGTTAGGATGGATCCTTGCAATTATATCTAAAGAATCATCAACCCAATAAATATAGCCATTGCTACGGTCCACTGCTAAGCCCCGTGGTGTGACAATACCATCTGATACAAGCACAGTTCGATTGGTGCAGTCAAGGAGAGAACGTTCAATCTTTGGTTTCTGTCCATAGTCAGCCCAGAAGAGGTATCTGTTCTTAGGATCTACAACTATATGCCTAGGCATATCCACTGTGACTTTAAGGAGAATACGACGATAAGTGGTATTGATCCGCAGAACTTCTATGAGGGTTTCAGACACAAAGGCATTGGTGAAATAAAGATTTCCTACAGAAAAATAAAGGAGTGCATCAATGAGTGGAAAAGCAAGAATGAAAGGGAATATCTTTTCAAATCCAGAACAAAATATAAGAGCACTCCAAAACATTTGGGGGAAAAAAAAGGAACTAAAAGAAGTGTAATCTGCTGATAAAATATTGAAAGCTGTATATAATTTAAGTATGCATTTTCCATTAACTTTTGAAGTCTTTCTCTCTAATAGAGATATTCTCACCCCAGAGAACTTTCAAAAGTCACCAATCCAGGAATCCCAAATGAACTCGAGCTGTGGTTATGCAACGGGGTGGAGGAATCCACCATGGGGGGAGGGTTTGGGGAGAGGTGGGGAAAATCCCAGTACCTATGAAACTGTCACGTAATACAATGTAATTAATGTATAAATTAATTCAAAAAATGCAATAAAAATATTTAAAAAGCCACCAATCCAAAGCCCACTTGTCTTTGGGTATTGCAGAACAATATAAATTCTAGAACAAATAGTGTGAATAACATATTGAAACCTGTGGGATACACCAAGGCAGAATTAAGAGGAAATTTACATTAGAGAAAACCATAAATGTCTCAAATCAAAAATCTAATGATGCACTTTGAAGCCACAGACAGACAAGAACAAGTTAAACCCCAAATCAACAGGAAGCAAGGAACAATAAAAATCAGATCAGAAACAAATGAAGTTGAAACAAAAAATACAAAAAAAATCAATAAAACAAGTTGATTTTTGAGTAGACAAAATAGATAAGTCTTTAGCCTAACAAAAAAAGAAGAAAAATTCAAATAAGTAAAATTAGAGATGAAAAGGGAGATATTATAACTGACACCACTGAATTACGAAGATTCACTAGCACTATTCTGAAGAGCTATATGGTAATAAATTGGAAAACCCTGAAGAAATGGATACATTCATAGATTCACATAACCTATCATGATTAAATCAAGAAGACATAGACGACCTAAACAGACGCGTAACAAACAATGAAACTGAAGCAGTAATCAAATCTCTTCCATCAAGGAAAAGTCCAGGACCTGAGAGCTGCACCACTGAGCTCTGCAAAGCATTCAGGATGGAAGTAACTTCAATACTCTCCAAACTTGCCCAAAATGTTGAACAGGATGGAATTCTGTAAAGCTCTTTTTATGAAGCCAGCGTTACTTTGATAACAAGACCTTGATACACAACACAAAAATTACAGACCTATATGATTAATGATCAAGTGAAATTCATCTCAGCAATGCAATGGTAGTTCAACACTTACAAATAAATAAATAGCATAAACTAATCAATAGAATGAAGAACAGAAATCATAAAGTCATCCCAATAGATGCAGAGAAAGTATTTGACAGGGTTCCTAAACCCTTTATAAAAAATCCTTCCAAGATAGCAATAGAAGGAACACTCTTCTAATTATAATGGGTATATACCACAAACCAACAGTTAATATAGTGAGTGGGGAAAAACTGAAAGCATTTCACCTCCGATCTGGAACAAGACAAGGATATCCACTCTCACCTCTCATATTCTCCCTTACATGTGAGAACTAAATTTTTTTAATGCCTATGTATATCACTGTAAATATAGCTTTGTATATTTTGTTTCATGTCTTTGTCAACCAATGATTAAGAATGCTATACTACTGTAGTTTTAATGATCTGTGATCACTTTAAAGTTTACTGTAAATGAGTGGAATGGTTATTTTTCCATTATTGTTTACAGTTGTTACCTATTTCCACTAAACCACGGTCTTTTTATTAGTTAGACTTCTTATTTAGTTAATTATAAGCCCTTCTACCTTGATGCAAACTTAAAATATTATTTCAAAAGTGTAAAAAAAGAAAGGAAGAAAGGGGAAAAGAAGGTGATGGGAAGGAGAGAGGGGAGGTTATGGGGGAAGAAAGGGAATATTATTCTGCTCTTAGAATTATATCTACAAACCACTTTGAACCTACTAAAAACTAATTTAAAAATCTTAAAAACAATGCTTCCATTAAAAAAGCAAAATGGTGTGTAGAAGAAATAGCGAGTCAAGTTATTTATGTCATGTGCTTTAAAGTCAATTATTAAAGCATCAACCTTGCTATCAAGACACACCTATTTTCTTCTTTTATTATCTGACTTAAAACACCTTAAAGAAAAACAAGGCTAATTAAATGTCACAAAAATACTGTTTTCATTATCTATTTCGACTTCATAAACACTTACACACCATAAGGGTATTTCAAAGTATCAGGAAAATTCATATCTTGGTATTCATCTCTAATTCTTTAATATGAGATTGCCAACTTCTCCTCTAAAGAGTCCAGTGGTAAATATTTGGGGCTTTGAAGAACATGTGGTTTCGTTCAGTATTACTCAACCTTGCCATTATAATATGAAGGCATTCATATAGGTAATGTGTAAATGAATGGACTTGTACTCCACTAAAATTCATTTACAAAAATAAGCAAAGGACTATATCTGACCCTGTTGTCTGTTTTTCTGTTGACCTTCTTGTCTATACCATTAGAAATAGTGGATTTCTTGGAAGCTAAACAGGGTCAGGCCTGGTTAGTACTTGGATGGGAGAAATAGTGGATTTCTAATTAGAAATGTGAATTTCTAAAGCAATTAAAGTTTTATTTAACTATACTAGTGTATTTTGTGTTTAAAATAAAATCTATTAGACTATGCCTTCTTATACAAGGATAGACATATTTTCATTAGAATTGTACTGTATTCCAAAATTTATATTTGTTACACTGTGTACAGTTAAAAATAGGTGAGTAATGTATGAATCAATACAAATAAGTTAATGCAATTTTGGATGAGATATTTCAATATAGCTGCTAGTAGCAAGAGTACCTAATGATCTAAATTATTTTATATTACTAAGAGGAAGCAATTAAAAATTTGACAGTTAAGATTGCTCAGATTTAAATTAAATGAATGTGATGGTATAACATTCTATTTCAAAAATTAGATATTAGAAAAACAAACCCACATAACTTAGTATTTACACCCATGTTTGCTTATAGTTTTGATTGTGTTACTAGAAGAAAATGAAATAATCTGTTAAAAATCTTTCAACTGAAATACATTATTGTGTATTTAATACATAGGTTGATCTACATGCACAACTCAATTTCTCTTAAATGATCTCAATAATCAGCTAGGCCAAACTTTCTGACATAAAAATAAAATGACTTAGATAAAAACATAGACATCATTCTATGACTTACATACCTGCTACCCAATCCACTGCAATACCACGGACTCCATTTGCTCCTATCCCATTTGTAATGAGGCTAGTAAAAGAAGAGCCATCTGGTTTGATTCTGTGGATTGCATTGTAAGATCTCACACTGCTGCTAAAATCACACCAATAAATAAAACCAGAGGCCACGTCAACATCCACATGCAGGGCATTTCGACCTGGAATATTTGAGAAAATGCTGTTAAACAATGCTCTAGCTAAAACTAGAACTTTCAAATATCTGTTTTTCTTCTTTTTATTATTATTATTATTGGAAAGCCGGATATACAGAGAGGAGGAGAAACAGAGAGGAAGATTTTCCATCTGATGGTTCACTCCCCAAGTGAGCCGCAACATGCCGGTGCGCGCCAATCCGATGCCAGGAACCAGGAACCTCTTCCGGGTCTCCCACGCGGGTGCAGGGTCCCAATGCACTGGGCCGTCCTCGACTGCTTTCCCAGGCCACAAGCAGGGAGCTGGATGGGAAGTGGAGCTGCCGGGATTAGAACTGGTACCCATATGGGATCCCGGGGCGTTGAAGGCGAGGACTTTAGCCGCTAGGCCACGCCGCCGGGCCCTCTTTTTCTTCTTAATCCTCATTCTCCAAATCCCTGCTTTGACCAATTCCCCACTACAAGATAAAACTGGTTGTCTTCCAAATGCAATGAGCACATCCACAATGTAGATCTTGGTTTCTAAATATCATTTCCCATAATAAAGAGCTCAGACTCCATGGAGAAATGACTGATGGCAGGCTTGACCAGCAGAAAGCATGAGTGAACCTGGTTACTGAAAGAACTCCTTGATTTCTTCTACCAGGTGAATTTCTTTCTCTCTGACCATCTCTCCCATGCTTGTATCCCTTCCTCCTTTTTCCTTTTCCTTCTATTCTTTATTTCAATCTTAGCCTATGACACCCTTCTCTTTTTTCTAATAGATATTCACTGATTTTTATTGGAAAGACAGATTTACATAAAAAAGAGGAACTTCTTCCAGGTCTCCCACACAAATGTAGGATCCCAACACTTTGAGCCATCCTCTATTGCTCTGCCAGGTCATAAACAAGGAACTGAATGGGAAGTGGAGTCACTGGGACATGAACCAGCACCCATATGAGATCCTGGCATGTACAACGTGAGGGGTTAGCCACTGAGCTATCGTGCCAAGCCCTGACACACTTCTTATGATGCTACTAAACTCCCAGTTTCTCTTGTGGCAACATAGACCTAAAAGCTCTTGTTGACCTGGAGACACACTATTTTATAAATTCACAGCACACAAGTATGAAGTACTACAAAAATATGGTTATGCTTTAATTCACTGAAGACAAACTAAGAAATTACTATTTGTAAACTATTAATTACTATATTTCATAGCAGAAAAGCCTCCATGTTACATCTCCGCTAACATAAATAAGACACAAAGGAGGGCATTATGACACAGCAAGGTCAAGCAGATTCTTGGGACACACTCAACTCCTATCAGTATAGGAGTTCAAGTCCTGGCTACCCTATTTCCAATGAAGCTCCCTGCTACTGTGCCTGGGAGACAGAAGTTCTTGAAATACTTGAGTTCCTGCCAGTCATATCAGAGACGCAGATGGAATTCCTAGTTCCTGGCCTCAACCTGGCCCAGAAACAGGGAATGAACCAAGGATAGGAGATATTCTTCCTCTTTTCCTACTCCTTTCCAACAAATAAATAAATCTTTAAAATAAGACAGAAAGAGCGCAGTGACCATGAATACCAAGTCATAACACCTCTAACAAGTTCCCACCACATTCTATGTGTGTCTAGGCTTCTGGTTCCCAGTGTAGTCCAGGAGTCAGCAATATCTCACATTTCAGGGACTAACACCAGCACAAACTTCTAAATCAGTAAAACATGGAAATGGGATCAAGCTCAGATTTCTAACTAGCCCTGAAGGTGATTCTGACGCTCACTGGAATTTGAGAACCTCTCTAAAGTGGCTCTTGTCTGACATGGTTTATTTACCTATAAGGGCACACTTTGTGTATGCTGTATTCAAACAGGAAGACACGTTATTGTGGCCCCACATGGAGTCATCTCTTCATTACATTGGAGTTGGCATACCTTGGCCAGCCACTGGCACCAAAGCTTCAGAATGATCTGATAATTCCAAGCTAAAGCCTCTAATCGCAGACAGCATTGAAACAACAATGAAGGAGTTATATGGAGAACAAGTCCGATGATCAGGATTGAGTTTAAATCCAGTGGCACAGGCGCAGGAGAACAGTCCTCCTGGCACAGGCAGGCAGATCTGTTCACAGGCATTCACATTGTTGCTACACCCGTTTGAGGACTGAGTGAGATCTAAAAGAAAGCAAAACAGATTGAAACTTTCAACCTTGCCTCCAACTCAAGTTTTAAAATTACATTATCAAATTATTTGCTATAAAGCTTCATCACAAAACATACAGCTGGATTAACAGCTTAAAAAGCAATATTGGTGCTGCTAGAGTTTATAAACAACAAATATTAAAACATCACAACTACTAGTTAGAGTGGGTCACCAATTATTTTATTTATAATAAGGTATGTGAAAGATTAAGAAATCTACCTACAGATGTATTCATTTTTTCTCCTCTTTATGCATGCACTGGCACACAAAATTATACCAGTTTAACTACATAATTAATAATGTTATGGACAAGTATTTTAAAGCATATAAGATAAGAATAGTCAAAAGATTTTTTTCCTTACATACAATAAATGCGAAATTATAAGCCTAGATTATAAAACAGGAAGATTGACCAATAAGCTTTTGTTAAAGACTAAAAGCTACAAAATATGTAAAGATATTTTTAATAAAACTCTCTATGGTAACAAAAATTGAAAGAGACAAATCAGAAGATATATTGCCTCCGGGAAAAACTATGTTAAAATAAATGAGATCTTTTTTTTTTTTTTGAAGCACACGAAATTATCAAATTTTTGCCAACTTTAATTGTTAACATTTTGTTTTTGCTTATTGTATGTACTAAGGATACAAAACACTTGAGAGAAATTCATCTGCAATCTCTGGGGCTATAATCAGGAAGTTTTGCTATTGCTGACACCAAAATTACTTCCTTCTCCTAAGTGTTGATTTAAACTCAATTAAGATGATACTCAAACTTCAGTCCAGTAATCCTTTTCCGTGCCAGTAATGTTCTATGAAATGAAACTTATGAACTGAAAAGAATAGAATTAATTAGTACTACATTCTATTTGCAATCTCATGTTTTACACCTTTGCACATATATTCTTTTCCATTCTCTACCTACATATACAATTTATACACAAATACATAAATCTGTAGATCTGTATTCTCAAACACAGAAATAGATAAGCTGATAACCTAAGTGGCAATAGTAATCTTCACAGAGTCACTTAGGAAAGTTACTGAAGCCATAGTTTTTGCTGAGGACGATCTAATGTCACCTAAGTAGTACATAAGTGACAGACGTTTTCTATTCAAAGGAAAAGATATTGGCAGAATGATGTCAAAACTCTGAATCATCATCGACTTTGCCCTGTGCTATGTAACAGCCATATGGTCTCTACAATGATGCATCTAGGACATATGTGCAGCAAACTGCCAGTTACTGTGAAAAGTCAGATTGTGGTTCTACACTTTCCTTGTAGTCATTCAGTAAGCATTTCCTAGGCATTTGCCATGTGCCCAGTACTACTGTAAGTACAAGGTAAGAAAGAAAATACAGGGGAAAAAATATCTTCCACCTCATGGATGCTAATATCTAACACAGATCACAGACAAGAAACAAATAGCTAACATGTCAGAGAACGCTGTGAGGCAAGAGCAAGGATTTCAAAGTGACTGGGACAGAGTGGGATTAGCTTACTTTGAAACCAACTTGGCATTTCACATGCCAGATTAGCCTCAACACTTAACCATAACTAAGATGTGGTTTTATATGTTTGGCAATTTCCACTACGGCTACAGACATTAGTATGTGCCCACAGATAGAAGTGTGTATATGTATGAAAATGCAGGATAGAGGTGTGAGTGTGTTTCAATGACAAATACTTACTGCGTCTGTGATAAACACGAAGGCCTCTCAGATTAGGGACGTTATCCCTCAGAGTTACTTTGTTGGCCCCAGAGGACTTGTCGACTCTTTCAATGACTTCATACTGCTCATCAGCATAATAAAGGAAGGACTCGTACACTGCAATGCCCCATGGGTGAGAAAGATGGTGCACCAGGATCATTCTCTCAGTCCCATCCACATTTCCTCTTTCAATCTAAAAAATCCAAATTTGCATTAGTTTCACTGAATCATGCTGCTATCCTCATACTTAACACATCTCATTTTCCTATGGAACTCAACATGCAGAGTTTTTTCACATCTACGTTCTGATTTGAGAATCACCACTATACTTGGACCCGCACTGGGTCCATTGCCCCACATATGTGACCAGAATGCAAGTCAGACACATTGTCAGATGGCACGGTAAAAAAAAAAGAGAGAGAGATTGAATAATCACTTCCTGTATGTTAATATTCCAGTTACAGAAACACTTGAATGCCTAACTGTGGGCCAACACAGGAGTTGATGGACCCTGGGTTTCTTCACATCTCCAACAATTCCTGTAAAGAAGGTAGAATTTGTGCTCTGTTGAATTACCCAAGTCAGCAAACCTACACAGGAGCTCAGAATGCTGCTGAAATACTCATCTAGAGCTACAGTCACAATGACCTTAGTAGACTAGAAAAGAACTCTGAAGTTTCTAAGGGGAAATGACAAGTGCTTTTCTTCTGGGAGAAAAAAAAATCAATGCAGATTTAGCTCATGTAATTTCATTCAAAAAACCTGTCTGAAGTGTCCCTGCTGAGCCAGGAACTGAACTGGTGAAAGAGAGAGAGAGAGAGAGAGAGAGAGAGAGAGAGAACAAATGAGAAGTGAGACCTAATTTGTTGCCTTGCTAGACAAGAGTTCAGCAGTTCCAAAACTAGGCTCTATCCCAGAAACTGACAGATACTCCTGAAGGCTAGACACAGGGAATAGGAATTAGAAGACAAATGGCTATAGGAGTGGTGGCAAGACTAGGGTGGCTAAAGTGTTGGATCTACTTCTACAGGCTAGGTTCCAAGCATAACAATGATCAAATTTCTTGACTGGGTTTTTAGGAAAACAGCAGCTCTCCAACAGAAAGAGGGTCAGTAATGGGGGCTCTGATCTAGTGAAGGCCACAGAGAAGTTGCTCTAAGTGGTCAGGTGGCAGAGAAAGAGTGAACATCCAGGAAGACGCCAAGGAGGAATGGAAGCATTTGGAGATGATGAAACATGTGAAGGAGAAGTATGAGGACACTTGCATCAGAGAAAGGATGGAAAGCCAGATCATTAACAAGCACCGACTCCAAAGGACTGGGCGTGGAAATAGGAAGGGAAGGCAGCTCATGAGCTTTGCCTGGGATGCAGGAGGAAACAGACTGTGGGACATAAGCTTCCTCACTCAACACATGCACTCAAGGCTGCAAAATGCAACCCCTGAAGAGCATAAGCAGCCTAATTCTACGTGAGGAGTGAGACCAGGAATTGTAGAACAGATAAACTGAAAGCCAAACCTTGCACAGTCTCAAGGGCAGCATCAGTGGCAAAGACTTGAAATAACTATTGCTTAAAAAGCAAGAAAGAGCACCTGTTGAGTTCAACATTCCCAGCAATTTATTTGAGCATTAATTATTATTGAGCATCTCCAGTGAGCCAAGCCCCAGATAAGCTGCATGAGCACAGCTTTGAATTCAAATATGATTTCAAGGAATGAGTGACACTTCATAGTCTGTGTCTTTGTTGCAGGATATGATGAACTCTATCTTGAGGTTGAAAATGATCAGTAAAGGAAGTTTCACATGTACATTAACCATTCGGGGCATTAACAAAAACTGTGCAACTCTAAGAGAAAGCTGGACTCAGAAATTTGCCATTGAGAGAGAGACTGGTAGACAAAAAGAGATATACAGACATCAAAATCTGTGGATAATGTAGTATTTGCATATAACCCATGCACATCCTCCTAGAAACTTTAAATTATCTCTGGATTACTAATAACAGATACCACGTAAATGCTACATAAATAGTAGCTATACATATTGTATAAGGAGTAACTAATTACAAGACAAAGAAGTTTATACGTGTTCAATAGAATTGCAATTCTTTTCTAAGTATCTTCTAACAGAAGATGGCTGAATCCACAGATGCAGAAGCCACAGATAAGGCTACACAAGTACGGCTGCAGATATTCCCTTTGGCTCTACAGTTGGAGAATCTAGAATAGTTTCAAAGGAATGCATGGAAATACCTAAAGCACCAAAAGAAAGAAGACGAGTAAGACATGGCAAATAAAACTGACTTGCCCTAAATAAAAACAAAAGTTGAGCAAAAGAATCAATGCATATCATTCTACAGGGAATGAAGCACACACTGCAAAACACTGGACTTCAACCAGGGCAAGACTGGCTTGAGGGAGAAAGGGCAATAAAACACTGAAAGCACTGGTACAGACCACAAATAATGCCATTCAAGAACACCTGCAGACTGCTCCAAGTACTCAATATCAAGCATGCAGGCTCGGTAATAAAGACCAAGAGAGCACAGTTGCACCCACCACTCCTCGGCTGGTGACGGCCCAATAGAGCTTCTGCTCCTTGATGTCAAGGGTGACAAACTCCAGATGATCCAGGTTCCCAGTGAAGAGAGTTTTTAAAGAGGTGCCATCCATGTTTGCACTCGCAATCTTGGCAGGAACCCCGCTGTCCGTGCCCTGATCTGACCAGTACAGTTTCCTACGACCATGAAACACATCAGCATTTAATAAAATAGGAAGTGCATTGCAGGGAAGCACGTCTATCACACATACAAATCCAAGCATGTGTTTCTTGTCTCCAAGATGCTCACGTTTCATTGTAGGCAGCTTGAAACTTGTGTATCACTGTACACAATATGGAAGAATACTTAACCAATATTCTATCAATGTCTGTGTGTTTCCTAGCTATTACTGGGATACAGGCTGTTTTAAATGGTACTAAAACTGGAGGCTAAGATCTTCTCTCAAGATGACACATGAGGTAGTAATCCAGAGAAGCTTGCAACAAAAAAGGTTCCCAAATGAGCAAACAATTCCTCTCCAAAGAATAATTTACTTTGCAGCACACTGGAAAAGTCAAAACTTACAAAAAATGTTCCCAAGAACGTCCCTGATCACTGTTCAGGTATCTCATTTCATTTTTCTTCAAGTTGCCATCTACCACTACCAGCTACTTTCTTACCTAACCTACTTCGTGCAATAAAAAATAATGCAGGGCTTTGAAATTTAACACAGAATATAGCAGAAATAAGGAACACACTTTTCAGAGCAGAGTCCCATTAGCATATTGATCAAGTGATATCAATTAACTATATTCAATATGCACACACATGAACCATGCAGCATGTGGCCTTGCAGCATGGTCAGGTTCATGGCATGAAAATTCATGAATTTGTGTGAAAGGCCGCTTCTCATTCCCACTGAGAACACAATGTTTAGATTGACTAGGTCTTCATTATTTTTTAACTCATGTCCTACTATGGCCACAATAGACAGTCTTCCTATATGCTCCTCTCAAAAGTTCTCAAACCCCTTAATTCAAACAGCTCTTATTCACCACTTCTTCCACCCGCAAGTCAGTTTCCTCCATCCAAGAGCCTCTTCAACTCTCAACTTCTCTGCCCATAGGTTCTCAAACTTTGAAATTCCCTGCTTTCACCTAACTCATCTCTTTCTTGGTCCAATTGTTATTAAACTTGTCCTCGGCGCTTCACTCCTGCCTGAACTCCCTAACTTCTAGTTCCTCCACACCTGAACTTCATACATAATCATGTCACCAGTACTCTTTGTCATGAACCTCTCCACAGTGCCTAGCTCGCTAGTTCCTGCCGTTTGTATGTTTGTTTGTTTGTTTGTTTTCCTTTTTCTCTCCTATTCCAGGCTACAAGAAGTTTGCAAGATATAACACAAAACTCTTATGAATTATAAATTCCCTAAAAATTAAAACTACCTAAGGCCCAGCGCAATAGCATAGTGGTTAAAGTCCTCGCCTTGCACACACAGGGATCCCATATGGGCGCCAGTTCTAATCCCAAAAGCCCCACTTCCCATCCAGCTCCCTGCTTGTGACCTGGGAAAGCAGTCAAGGATGGCTCAAGGCCTTGGCATCCTGCACCTGCATGGGAGACCCAGAACAGCTCCTGGCTCCTGGCTCCTGGCTCCCGGCTCCTGGCTTCGGACTGGCTCAGCTCTGGCAATTGCGGCCACTTGGGGAGTGAACCATCGAACGGAAGATCTTCCTCTCTGTCTCTCCTCCTCTCTGTATATCTGACATTCCAATAAAAATAAATAAATCTTTAAAAAAATTAAAACTACCTAATCTTAGCTGAGGTATCTCATTCTTAGCTGATTTTATACAATTTCCCATATTGGCTCTTTCAAGTCATTCTTGTTTATCATACATTTCTAACTCTTTCTCTGTAATGTTTGTTCTCAATTATTTCTTCATCATTGATCTTTCACCTCCTACTTCTCATAGTCTTAAACAAAAGATTCCCTAGAACATTTTGACCTAAAAGTTCACCTTTCCCTAATTTTACAATAAAGAACTCAAAGAAATCACATTACCTCACCCTCCTTTCAATCTTTAACTCCTTACTGAAATTTCATGGTTACTCAATATCCCTTTTCACATGTCACCACAGACCCTATAATAGCCTCATCCCTGTTGGTATATACACCTGATCATCCACGAAGATAGTTTTCTGCAACAACTGATTCAATAACATTAATCAAAATTTTCCCAAGAGTTTCTCTTAACGTATAAGATACTATATCCACAAGGCTTTATGCTGTTTCTTCTCCTACCACCTCCGATAAAATGTCAAGCTTTTCTTATTTCCTCCCCACCCAAATGGACTGCTCTTGGTGACTTGAACATTCTCTAATATCTCTGCCTTTGTTCTTGAGTTTCTTCCCTCATGTCAAGGGAGAAAGCTGCAAAACCAATTCTGCCTACTGAAATTGCATCTACACTTCAAGAGCTAGTCCAAATGACACCACATCCATCAAGCCGAAAATTCATTTCCCGGTAGTACTGTCATCTCAATTTGTTTTAGCCTTTCTCATATGTGCACCTGGGTAATGGGTATTTATGCTTCATTCTTCTTCTAATTAGATACTCCTGAGGTTACAAAGGCAACTACTGTGTGGTTTATCATCTTAACATCTATTCTGTAAATTCCCTTACTCAGGTCCAATAACAGAGATTGCTTCCATTCACCAACGAATGGCTTCCTCAGCACTGCATGTCCTTCCTTGCAGTTAACTGGCCATGTGTCTGAATTGCATGTTAAGGAATATAAGCAGAAGTGGTACACACTGCTTATACATGTTACCCATACAGCCTCCCAGCACGTTCCTGAATGTTCTTTCTTCCACATCTCAAAGAGATTGATACCCAGAATGACCTTGGAAGTCTCCTACTGAAGACAGCAGATTCACAATCACCCTGGGTTGTTGAATGCTCATGTAGCATACAGCTGCCTCCTTTCCCTGCTCATACAAGAAACAACTAAATTTTAATGGCCAAGAAAAGGTCCTTGGCCATTAAATATTTTGAAATTTATTTTCTTGACCTTTTCCACTGAACTCTTGATGGATCTTTTTGAAAACACAGATTTGACTTATCACTGCATTTCTCACAATATCTTACTGACTCCTACTATTAAAAAAAAAAAGAAAAAATAGAATGCAGCTCCTTGGCCTAACATTATAGACTTTTATGATTTGCCTCCAAATGACCTTCACTGTTGTATCTTCCATCTGATCAGTTGCCCTCTAACTCAGCCTCTAGCTGCAGATCCTCTCCCAGCTTGTATCAAATACTTCTGTGCCTATGCTGCTTCTTTGGCCTCAAGTACCACTCCCTGGTTTTACCTATTCCCCATCTGTAAGGAACCTTGTAATTGTCAAGATCATTACAAATGTTTCCCATCCCTTTAACCTTCTCACATCCTCTCAAAGTTAGAATACATTATCCATTCTTATTCCACCATTTTAAAATTTCTAAAATTCTCCCCTGGTTGGTATGAATATTATTGGTCCAGTGACAATATGATGAACACAGAACAAAATCACAAATCATACCCTCTATACCAAAACAAGCTATTTCTCTTTTTCACCGAGATTTATAGTTTACAAAGGCTGACATGCAAAATAAGAATGTCCTAAATGTGGAATCTTCCATTTTATCAGATTATGACATTAATAAGAACAGTGCTTTGTAGAAGCCAAGTACCACTTATGAACACTCACCCACGAACAGGATCAACTGTGATGCCAATTGGAAAACCAACTCCAAGAGCTGTCCCATCATTGGTAATCAGCATTTTTCTATATCTGGCTTCTCCTCGGAGTGTCAAAACCTGCACCATAAGGTCACTATTAGAACTGAGTTTCACAACTAGGAGTCCAAGAAGGTTAAAATGAAGGAGAAGTTACAAACATTAATAGCCAACATGGTTAAGGGTAAATAAAAGAGAATTTTCATGAGCATCAGATCACCTCAAATTGCATCTCAGGTTTATTAAGGAAATCGATTTGATAGAAAATTAGAGTAAGAAAATAAAACATTCTTCCCAAATGTTTTTTTCAATACACCTTCAATTTTCAGGAAAAAATAAAAAAAGAAAGACTCAAATAATTAAAAACACCAAAACACAACCTAGTGGAAAACAAAAAAGATGTCTCCAGTAAAAGCTGGCAGCAAGCAAATGAGAGTTCCATAACTCTCCTGTACCCAAATGGCTAAGCCAAGGCATTCAATGACACATCATGGCAAACACAGTTGATGAATATAGTCCAAATTTACTCAGAGTTAAGATAAACTCTGCTCCAAGTCCACAAACTGAATTAAAACACATGAGTTCAAGTCTGTGCACTACCAGGTCTTGACTATATAACCTAAATTTCTGTATGCCTTTTTGTATTTATTTTCTTGACCAATAAAATCTGGAAGAGGATGGTAGCTGCTTCACAGCCATCACAGAACTAAAAGATGACACAGGCATGTTTAAGGTACTTTACACAGTACCCAGCACAACTGTGTCTAATAAATGTCTTCCTGTTTTAACGACAGACAGACAGCTCTTATCCCTAGTGGACTCTCCACATGCCAGCAACAATCAGAAGTGGGACCAGTGGAATCTGGAAGCCAGGAATTCAATTCAGGTTTCCCATTGAGCATTATCTACTACCTCCCAGTGTGCACTTCAAAAGCAAGCTAGAATATGAAACACAGACAAAACTCCAACCTTCCTAGTCTGAAATGGGTTGCAGGCATCCCAAGTAGCCCTTTAACCACCAGGCTAAACATGTCTCCCATGTGGAATCTTTACATCCTGGTTGGACTAGATAAGTTTTCTCTTTTCAATTTGCTTCTTTCTAAAATACATTGTTTCCTAAACCTAAGGATTTCTTTAGTTCAAAAGCAAGTGTGATTCCTGGTTTTCTGAAGTAAGAGCTCTTATACAGCCTCTCATCAAACTTCACTTCTCAACTATAAAATTTCTTTTCATGATCAAGCACACAGCTACCCCTAGTGGAAAGCAATTTCCTTGAAGTTTCTCTTTAATTTTCAATTTAGAATTAAATGAGAACTACTGTTGCACAGGAAGAAATATCATATAGGCGAATAGAGAACACTATTCACATCTTCTTAATTAATCTAACATTTATCTGGAAGAATTGCTTACAATTTATATTATCTAATGGGAAACCCAATAAGAACATTAAAAGGATAATTTGCCCTGTGGTCAAACAGTACTTTATATTCATAGATATCTTCATGCTATGAAATCACTTTGATTTACTGAGTTATTAGTAGATAAGGAATAAGAAGCCATTTTTCAGATAAGGAATCCAAGACTCAGAGAAGTCATTTATCCAAGGTCAAATAGATTATGAATAGAGTACACACAGTGCTTTTCTCCATCGCAAAAATGCACTTTCATATTATTGGGTCTTTATTCAGGTGTTTTTTCTCTGAATTGGATGACTCTTCCCTACTTCTTTATTTAGCAGAAATAAACACTGATGCTCCTTCCAGATTCAGCTCACAGGTACCAGCTAATGGGAAGCCTGTTACTGCCTTTCCCCTTCCTTCTACCTTTGCCGCCTGTCTGTCACTAGCACTATTACTGAACATGAGAGCAGGGGTATTTGTATGTGCCTGTGTCTCAGAAAGGTGAACTACTTAAAAGAGAAAAAATATGTTTTCTATGTTTTTGGATAAAGCCACAGAATGGATTCATAGAAAGCATCCACTACGAGTGTTAAGTGAATCAGAAAAATGAGCAAGCAAAGATGCACTCAAAGTCAGGTCTTTAGACACAAAATCAAATTATATTCCTCTGTACTACACTTGGGCACAGTTATAAATGTTAAATTTATATAGTTAAGTGGCTTTATATACACAAATGTAAACACAGTTATTCTTAACTGGCTGCCTTTTCATTATACCTAATATTGGTGGAGAAAACAGGTACCTTGCTTTCAGAAAACAATCAATTTAAAAGAGAAAACAGGCATAAACATTTTGGACAGTGGTTAAAACCCCACTTGGAAGACCCACATCCTTTATCAGAACACTGAGGCTTGAGTTCTGGCTAATGTGTACCCTGGGAGCCTGTGGACAATGGCCCATGTGGGAGACCAGATTAAGATCCAGGCTTTGGACTTTGAACTGGTCCAGCGCCACCTGTTGTGGGCATTTGGGAAATGTACCAACTGATGGAAGTCTCTACCTCAGTGCCTTTTCAATAAAATGAAAATAAATAAAGTCAAAATGAAAGACAAATAAAAGTTTGGCATTAAGGGTTTTGTTAAGCTGTAAATTTTTTCTATATTTTCATATTTTTAATTGAGTTCATGAAAAATATTTTAATCACTATTAAGTGGAATTAAATCAGTCTGGATTACTAAAGCTACAGTTCATTACAACCCAAAGATAAAATACCACCTGGGACTCAGCACAATCAAATTGACCACTCAAGCTCATTTTTTAGCTTCTGCAGATCTCAGCTACTTGAACAAAAGGTTTCAATCAGATGAGCCTCCAGGGCTCCCCTCCTGTTATCTCTGATTCTCTCTGGTTTGAGATATTCCACGGAGTAGCTTTGGCCAATTTTTCCAACTTGCTTGTTCACTGTAAGTGGCATCTATACTCGCCTGCCCTCAAATGGCAAGGACTCCACGAATGATGTTTGGGAGAGCCCTTTTTCCGTTGAGTCCTGTTCCAGTGTGCTCTCCTCCTATCCAATCTGCTCTCATTTAGACGCTGGCTGTGTGTGCCTTTCTATCTTCATCATCTATCTTTCTGAGTACTCTAAAGAACCACCAGCTCACCAGTGGGTACCCATCCCCAGCAGTGGGCTGTCACTCTGAGGGACCTTGCTAACCATACCTCTCACAAAACCCACCCCAGCTTTACAAGGCACACTTCAAAGCTTCTCATGCATTACTAATCGTATATATGTTCTGTCATCCTCCCAAAGTGGAGCAGGCCTTGGTCATGTTACCTCAGATATACTTCATATGATTTCATATCTGTTCCCCATCTAGAGTTTCTTCTGGGAATTTGAGTTTTAAAAAAGAACACTTATCTCAAAAAGAAAAGTATCAAAGGGATTAGAATCAAGTTTCTACTCTCTCTGTTACTGTTAGAAAAACTGTAGTGGAGCCATAGAAAGATTTTCATCTAAAAACTGAGGAAATGTATAAATTTGGTTGAGAACAGTAGATGAGAAAAGCAAGTGAAAATTCCCTTCCTACTATAATTTTACTTTTTGCTGAATACCTTACACAATTTTTAACCTACCTTCTTGTATATTATTTTGCAAATTACCTCACACCCTTTTAGAGGAGCTAGGCAGAGTCACCACTCGGCAGTAAATACAATATGGCAGTAGAAAGTTCCAAAAATTTACTTTTAAGGTTGTTTTACTCAAGATCAGAGGAATAGTTTGCTCCTTCAATAGTTAACTTTAATAGCGAACACGAATATCTCCTCCCTTGTCCTCTACTTTTTTTTTTAAAGATTTATTTTATTTTTATTACAAAGTCAGATACACTGAGAGGAGGAGAGACAGAGAGGAAGTGGAGCTGCCGGGATTAGAACCAGCAGCCATATGGGATCAAGGCGAGGACCTTAGCCACTAGGCCACGCCGCCAAGCCCATGTCCTCTACTTTTAAAAGTAATTCCCAAATCTTGAAAGCAGATGTAATGACTCTGAAACCAACCATTGGAGACACAGTTTTGTGGCTTCATTACCTCAATGGACTGACTTCCAGGATTGGTGTAGTACATGTTTCTTGATATCCAGTCCAAGGCCAGGCTCATGGAAGTGCCCCGCAGAGAGAGCGGAGCAACCACAGTCCTGTTGCTGCCATTTGTCTTCACTCTGTGAATCTCACCCTGGAAAGGAACACAGGGGAGGTGAGCTATCCACAGGCCTCTGCTTCCTCGCCTCCTCGCCTCCTCACCTCCTCGCCTCCTCGCCTCCTCGCCTCCTCGCCACAGACCTTCCTCCTCTGCAGCTACTGCTAGCTGCTGTGTTTAACACCTTCACTCTGGGAGGAGGGGCCAGCACGGGCCCAGCGCTCTGGGCTAGGCTCACTGTGTGTAGTGATCATGCCAGCAACCTTCTGACACATTCATTGTTAAGCATGTTATGCCCTTCCACAAGTACCATTCAGGCCAAATGTGACACTGGTTATGGAGGTATTTCTTCATAACCATGGGGACAAGAGTCACAACAAACCCCAGTCACGGATGTGAATCACGACGACAGGAACATATTCCAAATTAGGGTGATGTTAACAACCCAACGCAGAGTCCTTTCCTTGCATGCTTTGTTACATTTTCTTTGCACTTTCCCCATCTTACAGGTTTCTTCTTGCAGAGAAAGAGATTGGAGGAATGTTCATGCCTATGCTGGAACAACAATTCTGAATAACGACCAAAGCATCACATCAAACGCTTTCCTGGAATCCCCATGGGGAGCTGTGACTTAGACTCTGATTTATGATCACTTTTACATGAGGGCCTTCCATAACTTCAGTTCCTCTAGGACAAGCTTTGTGACTACTGCTTCTTGGCATATATTTTTCTGTGTAAATCAAGTAGTTCAGCGCAGGACAAATTGCAGGTACCTAATAAAAATTTGCTAAATGAATAAATAAAACCCCTCACACCTTAAATATGTTTATTATTCTAAAACAAAAGAATCTTTTGATCTTTGCTCCAAGGAACACTCACACTTAATCTCCCTCTGAATTTAGTCATAAATTAATTTCTGGATGGTTTCCCCTGCACCAATGCAACAAACATTAGCCTATCAAGAGGCTTTAGTGCAGGCAGGCTAATTGAGAATAAGTTATATACTTTGAATGGTGTTTAGAACTTACTGGATACTCAGCCCAATAGATGAATTGCTCTGATTCATCAAATTCCACATCAAAACCATTTTCTATTCCTGATATGGGAACCATGGCATCATTGCTCTTCACCTCAGGATTAAGGGATATTCCAAAAATTATGCGATGTCTTACGCTTATTAAGAAAGGTTGATCATCTGTGAAAATAGCAGAGTAACAGCCAAAATTACATCCCACTCTTCCTAGATATTTAGAGTAAAGGGAGGCAATGGATCATAAAGGCTGAGAAGCCACTGCAGCTTTGCAACAATAGGAATAATGAATGGGAATCACTTCATCAGACCTTCCAGGGGATATCCAAGGGAGGAGGGTGGTCCCAAGACTTCCAAGGATACACACGATGTCATCTGGGCCTTTCTAAGCAGATGAATATTATTTACCTTCTCCTCATTTATTCCTTAGTTACACTGAGAAACTGTTCAAGTTTGATAAGCTTCACAATCAAATTCTTTCATGGCTACACATGGACAAACCTCATTAATATCAAACAACTCAGGGAGATGAGTTAAACTTTGCAAAAGAAAAAAGTAAAGGAAAACTTTCAAACTGTTTTTGGTGAATGGCAACTTACAAGGTTAAAGTATGTTCAAAAATTAAAGGCATACTGCAAGTATTGTCAAACATTTATTAGAGAATTAGAAAATAAATGGTAATCTCTAATCCATTAATTACCTGACTAATGTCTTCCCCCACTTGATGCTATCTCCCAGAGGGTGACATTTGTGTCCGTTTTGCACTAAACTGTATTCCCAATAAAATATTTGCTGACTAAATGAATGCATGGATACATACGTGGATATATAAAAATCTTGGCAAATTCTCAATAATAACTATATAGTACAACCTCAACATACCAGAGTACCCTCTTTAAAGTTTAATTCATGTAGCCTCCTTCCTAGATTTTTTTCAAAACTTTTTTAAATTTCATCCTGATTCCAATGAATAAAATTAAAGAGTGAGATTCTAAAATTTCTCCCTAAAATAAAGAAAACTTTTAAGTTCTGTGTTGTTACAATACATATCTGAGGTACGTCATGTATTAAGACAAAGTATGAAGCCCAATCAGTGCCTAATTCTCCTGAGCTAAAATGAGATTTGCAGGATCTATGTGATGTCTGCCAGTAAACTTTTAATTAGGGAATCTTCTTCTTGTTTTACTGGGATAATTCTTAGCAGCTAAAAGCCTGGCATTTCCCACCGATCAATTGTGGGCCTTCTTGACTCCTCCAAAGAGCTCTTCCATCAAGCACCACTCCTCCCTGTCCCTCACTGGGGGAGTATCCCAGAACTTTCTCTGATCACTGCTGGCATGCTTGAGCAGGTTCATTTACCATTAGTGTACATTGTGGGTAACAGGGCTCAAAGTGTGAGAACCAGATGAGGATAACACAGAGAAGCCTAAGAAAGGAAGAGACCAGTGGGAGGGCCAGTGATACAGGATGGTGCAAGAGAAGCACTGCACTGCACTGGAATGGAAAAAAAAAAGCAAAGCAATGTTATGTCTCTAGCCACCACTTTAAGAAGAAAATTAGTGAAAAAAAAAAAAAACACAGAACTGGGAAAGGACCAAAGTGGAGTACTGGAGAGCACGGCATTCACTCAACACCTATACAATGACACTATTCAATGACGCTATTCAATGACACTATTCACCTATACAATGACACAATGCTAGAGTGCCACATGCAATGAGCATGTATCTATGGACCAGCTGGAGATAACCCTGAAAAGGAACTTAGCATCCACAGGACAAGATCAGGGAAGAATGCCTATGCCTACCAAAGCTGCATCATGGAAAATAATAAATATACTTGAATTAGATAGTATCTTAACCATGCAAGAGTATAGCATGAGCACTTCCAAAGATTTTCCAGACACTGGGCAAATATTATTTTAAAAGTTATTGAGCAATTAATTCAAGTAAAGTGTTTTCACCTATAAAAAGTAAAAAGTTGTCTAAATGTCTTATAGAGGACCCAGATGTGCTATCTTCTTTTCAGTTAGCAGATACAGACATTCTGCTACTCAGAAGGATCTCAGACACAATGGCAAATACTGAAAAAGTTTCACTTCGGTGAAAGTTATCCCATGGGAAAACCATTACTGGAATTATTTATGAAACAAGAAAAGGTATTATTTAGAATTTACACTTATCAGTCAGCATCAGATAGTAATATTGATTACAGCAACCCCCATGCACAGTCCAACAGTCTTTGTGGAGTGAAAGATTGCTTTGTATTCAAAATGCCAGATTAAACTTCTCCTAAAAGACACTGAGGACACATTAAATTAAACAATGTCAACAAGGATTAGATGTGTAATAAGTCTGTGAAGAAAAATAGTGAACACCAATCCTTCTGTAAGCATCAGCAATAATTAAAATCTTTCATCATGGAAGTATCAGAATATAATATCACATGTTGATAGCATTTTATTTTCAGTGGGGCTACAGCTGTAAAGTCTGTAAATACTATAAACGTCCATGATGCAGTATGTAGTTTCAACTTGACTAGGACTCTTATTTTCTCTTAATTTAGGAATGTTTCAGCTTTGACCATTTCATTTTAGCTTACCTACAGCAGTTCTTACCAATATCAAAATATATTCTTTCCAATGAAAGAAATTTGGGTAGCAAGTAACTTAGATTGATAAGAAACAGAATTGTTTTTAAAAAGAATTTATCATCTATGAGTACACACACCAGGGAAATATCTTTTGTGGATTATCTGCATCAATTTTTCCCTTCTAACTCCCTTAACTAGTTGGTATAATCCTGCCCACAGTACTTAATCAGCTAAAATCTCTCCAGGATGAGATGAAGATTACATTGCTCAAATAGTGAAAATATTTCCTATCAGCCAGCTCTCATTTTTAAAGTACCAGATAGTGCCTGTAAAGGTACTGAAATTGGGATATTGACTATGACAATAAAAATGAAAACAACAGACTTGAAAAATGAAGCTGTACATCAAATTCAGCAATGCCTGTTGCCCAAATCATATACACAGACAACATTAACTCCATATTTAGATACCATTAATACAACAGGGGTCCAAATTAAATCACTCCATAGAACACATTCTGCTAATACTATTGCCCCAAAAGAAACACTGCCCTCATTCAGGGGCAAATGGGATCAGACTTGACACTGCTTGGTCACATGCTATGGCAAGATGCACCTTTAGATGACACTTAAAGACATACTGTACCTCTCACGCAATTCACAGAATCATGAGAGAGATTCCACCCCGAAGGACAAACACAGGAGTAAAAGTTGGGTCCTTGTGAGGAAAGCAGGCATAGGTGGCTGCAGTGGGCAGAGGCACACGGATTCACGGCTGTATATGGAAAGAGAAGGGAAGAAAGCAGTCATGAGTGGAAAAGCTCCACACTAGTGTACACTGGCATTGTACCAGAGGTCCCCAGTGTCTGGGGACACAAGCACCTAAATCACTCTGTTGTCTAAAACACTTGTCATCATTGTGCTTTCAGTATAAAATTAAGAAGAGGCACAAAAGGGAAGAGTGACTAGCCCAAGGTCACAGATCAATCCAATCTATAACCAGATTATGAACAGTCACTGAATAATACAAACCCTAGCAGTAGAAATATGATACTAAATAATCTGTCCTTTGTTGACTTAGGACATCTCATTTGCATCTAATGGAATCAAGTTGTGTGTTTGCCATGTGACCTTGACATTTACTCAATGTCTTTTATTTTTCCACTGATGACCTCGCTGTGTCATCAGGGTCCAAGAAAAGAGGGAGCCTATTTGCATCCAGAGCTCATGATATGTTTCCTGGATCCCAGTTCTTCTTATTACATAGACTATACTTGCTTATAAAGGCATCTATTCACCAAAGTATTCAATACACACCAAACATGCAGTATACATTCTAGCAAAAAGAGATACAACTAAATTCATAAATTGTTCATGTTTAATTTCATAATGTGTAGCTCAAGAACCAAAAAAATCTACAGAAGTGGCTATGTCAGGAATGGTGGTCAAGAATTTCTGTGAGAAAGAAGTGGCTTTTAATTGGTCGGGTTGATATTCTGCCAGCTCTGCTTTCAAACCAGAGATGGTATCCCCAAGAAACTGTTGAATTTATCTGGACAATAAGATGCTGGACTCTATGCATGGTACATGCTTGCAATGAAAGAATCATGACTGGATTTGAACTGTAATATTGCAATAAGGTGGAGTAATCCACCATGGGGGAAGGGTACGGGGAGGGATTGGGGGAACCCCAGAGCCCATGAAGCAATATCATAAAATGAAATATAATTAAAAAAAAAAGAAGACATCAGAACCACTTGGCTTCCTGACATTTCCAGCCTCATTTCAAAAATTAAAACAATTTAAATGTCATTTCAATCACTCTTGTTATCAAAATAGGATTATATTCATACAATTTTATGAAGACAGCATTATTTTAATATTAAAACTCAATAAAGATTATTTACAAAGACCATAAAAAAAAGAAAGATACACTTGGGTAAAATCCTAAATGACTCAAAGGAGCAACTCAGGTAGGCACTCAGAGGAGAGAAAACACACGGAGTGAGGAGCCTGTGTAAAAGTATAGTGACAAGAAGAAGTAGCCTGGTTTGTCTATGTACCTTACTGAAATCTAGTGTTGCAAGAGGAAGTGGGATAGGAAGCCAGAGAAGTTTCAGGGAGAAAAGATAGTTTGGCCATTAAGTAACTTGTTTCCCCTTCCCCACAGAAAGAGCACTTTCAGGCCCTGCACAATGGCCTTGTGGCTAAATCCTCATCTTGCACGTGCCAGGATCCCATATTGTGGTGGCTTCGTGATGCTGACTGCTCCACTTCCCATCCAGCTCCCTGATTGTGGTCTGGGAAAGCAGTACAGGATGGCCTAGATTCTTATGACCTTGTACCTGTTTAGGAGACCAGGAAGAATTTCTAGCTCGGAATCAGAGCAGCTTTGACTGTTGCAGCCACTTGGGGAGTGAACCAGCAAATGGAAGATCTTTCTGTCTCTCCTTCTCTCTGTAAATCTCCCTTTCTAATAAAAATAAGTAAAATCTTTTTTTAAAAATCTGCCTTTCCAAGAAAAATAAGTGTTGAAAAAAAAAGACGTTTCCAAGGCCAAAGCCTTTAACCACCTAACCTGGGGTGAGCATTTGAGATGCAGAGGTGCCAGCAAGGATGCCTGCATCCCATTATCACAGTACCTGGGTTCAAGTCCCAGCTCTGCTTGTGACTCCAGCTTCATACTTACACACACTCTGGGAGGCAGAAGGTGATGGCTCAGGTAGTTTGAGTCTCCAACACCCATGTGGGCAGGCTGAATTGAGTTCAGGCCTCAACCTGATGCAGGCCTAGCAATTATAGACATTTGGAATCTAAATCAGCAAATGAAAGACCTCTGTCTGTCTCCGTCTTTAGTACTCTGCCTTTCACATAAATAAATAAATTGAACTCACTTAGCCAGCTGTGCTACACATGGCATAAGACACGGAGTGACTACACCAAAACCTCTACAAGACAATGGTGCTGCAATAAATGAGATCTTAAAAATATCAGCTGCCTTAAACTATACTACTAAGAAGTTTTCTCATGAAAAAAAATTAAAAGGCCTTGATTTGGTGCAGAATATGTATAGATTTTTAGTAACAGATCTTTTTTTTTGAAGATTCCTCATACTGTCTGGTCAATATTTATCAGCTAAGGAAACTGAGACTGAGAAAGTTCACAGAGGGCAGAAGCAAACTACTAAACATAAATGACAGAATTCATATGGGCTGTGTGACAAACAAGGCTTGGATTTTCATGGTAACTACAACCAAATGCAACAGCAATCATTGGGAAGTATGGGATGAGATGGTTAGTAAAAAGAAAAGGCAAATTTACGGCCCAAAACAAGGGAGTCCATCCCGGTACATGTTTAGCATTCTGAGAAGTGATTTCTGACTATCCCTGGGTAGGACATTTATTTCTATCACTTACATTCTGGTTGCTTCGAAGGATGAACCACAACAATGCCAAGGGGTTGGTGCACATTGAACATCACAACTGACTGGTTTGCCCCATGCCACTTGTTGGCTTTCATCACCTGATGAGTAGTGGTATCAGTCCAGTACATAGTATCTTCAAAGAGGGAGAGGGCATAGGGATATCGTAGAACCTATGAGGCCAAAGAGAGCAGTGGAACCTCAGCCAGAAATCAAGGCCCAGGTGAGCTAACTAGAAGTCCCACTCAGAAAGATGGTTTGTTTTGCACCAAGTTTCAACAAGTGCCCAGAGAAGTCATTGTGCAAGAGACGGGAAAAAAAAGATACTGCACCAGTATGATATTTTCACACACTCCTCTCATTTATTCTCCATATTTCCTCTAATTTTCCACTGGACACCCATTTTACAAATAGAAGCCCAGAAAGCAAGGTGCTCTACCAGATTACCTACTAAAAGCCAGATGTAATCAGAGAATCTACCTATCCACCCCCACTATCACCACTCCTCATGCAGTAACATTTCTGCTCATTGATTCATTTCCATCTGTTTCAACCTGGGTACATTTTTCCCAAAAGCAGGAAATCTTCAATCTATAAGAATTATTAACAATGGCAATCTTAAAGTCACTAACAATTCCTTGATAAAGTATATTTTCTGTATTCTCCCATTTACATTGAAAATAAATTTAACACAAACAACCGGGTTTTAAAAAACACTGAATAAATTACATCCTATGATTTACTTACAAAGTATAGGTCTGAATTATTACTTTGTGCCAGATGTAACTGTAGAAGAAATAGCATCTAAAGTCACATGAGCTATTAATCCTTTCTGGACATGATGCAATCTGACTACAAACTGGAATAGAAAATATTTATCTTCCTCTGTGTAACAGAAAATGGATTGTCTCTCACTGTTGTTGAAATTTCCTGAATTAACCTGATAATGACTATGACACAAAAATTAGCTTCTCCATTTTCTTGGTAAACTGTGATTTATGTAGCCAGTAGTTTTAACTGGTTTTCCCTCCCTATCAACTTACCAAATCACTGGCTACCACCTGCCTCCGATGGTGTCCATAATAATCACAGACATCTATGTAGTCGAGGTAGGAATCCATGAAGTAGAGCAATCTGTTGGGGTAGTCAATGGTCAAGCCACAGGGCAAGGCAATCTTGTTCTGGACAATGATGGTGCGCATACTACCATCCATGCTGGCTCGCTCAATACGCGGGTGATGGCCCCAGTCAGACCAGAACATCAGGTGGTCACTGTGAAAAGAAACTGGTAAGCAAGTAGAAAGCATATCTATGAAGAATCACTGTCAATGTAATGATACAACGTGCAGCTCGGTGTCTGCTTCAAATAAATCATCTCCAGATCAGAATCTCTCTGCACAAAGTTTGTTATTTCCTCGAGTGTCACAAAATAAAGCTGTAATCAAAATGCAAGCACAAGATATCTGGATGTTTTTACAGTGTTCATAAAACATGCAGCACATTATGACTCTGACATGTCTCAGCGCCAAGTCATGGTTAAAAACAGTCCACAAGTAGTTGATCTGGAGGGAGAGAAAAAAACCTTTCCTCTTTGGTCTACTCTGTAATGTTTTAGAGAATTGAGTCAATCTATTCCTTCTCAGACTGATTATAGATTTCCCTGGTGCATAATTAATGCTTTCCAATATCTAGGAAGCCAGCATTCCCTTGACTATTCACCATTCTGCAGAAAAGAACTAAGTTATAGAATCTAAGTAAACTCAAGGAAGGAGATCCTCAAAGATTTCTAAACACACAGAAGTTCTCTTTGCTTTATAATCAGCAAGGCAAAAATGTTATTTCTCATATAATCAGGGAGTTCCACTAAATACTGTGAAACTGAGACAGAAACAGGAGATCTTACCTCATTCTGGGATCTAATGCTAGTCCTCTGGGATTGGATACATTTTTACTAATCAGCACAGTCCTGTGGCTCCCATCAATTCTTGAGACCTCAATTGTTTCAAGAGCATAGTCTGTCCAGTAGAGATTACATCCTATCCAATCTACTGCAACCGACTGAGTCATGGCAACACCACTGTCAATTACCTAAAAACAAAAGATAAGGGGTGAATTCTGAAGAGAATAAATAAATGCAAATGTGGAAAGTATACGATCATCTCAAATCATATAATCTGCTCTCTGAACCTGAGGATTAGAAAATTGTCTTCCCATGTAGCTAGTTCTTCTAAGATAAAATAACAAGGTTTCATAGCACTGAATATTCTACTGCGTCAGTGCATAAGTGTATTTGGTTTCAAAGTTTTTGCACTTAAACAAAGGCTCTATCCATTCATTAAAGTTGGCCACTTTATGAAACTGCAATGTTTGTATAATGAGGATAATACTATTCTTGATTAAGCTTCAATGATTACAAAATAAAGTTCTAAGAAGCAGAAGAAACCTAAGTAGCAGAAGTCAACAAACTGGAGCTCTAGAAGATGGACTGAGAAATTTTAACTAAATTAAAGTGAAGAACACAAGCCCCTAACTCTCCCACAATTTCCTCCACTCTCTCTCATTCAAACACACTGAAAAAGGGATCTCAGAGACACTGGAAGGTCTGTACACCCTGTGACCTGAAACTGAGAATCTGATTCAGATTTCTGCCTTGAGAAAGGAACCCTTAGATTGGAAGCGCTGTCCCCTCAAGCATCTTGGGTACGAGGTGTCCTTCGAAGGGATTATGGAAGCCATTCAGCAGGAGATAGGGACTTCACTAGCTGGTAAGTAACAGCAAATGTATCCAAGGTGGGAGAACTAGTTATGCCAAAACCCAGCAACATGTACTTACCACTCTTCTGTCTGTTCCATTTTGAAATGCACTCCAAGTTTTACCCTGATTTGCATCGGACCAAAAGATCCGACCACTGACTGAATCAAAATCGACAGCTACAATGTTAGAACCATCATGGACTAATGAATAAATGTTGTGGATGCCGGAGGTGATGTTGTCAGCAACAATTTGACTCTGACTTGCCACAAGTAATAGCAGATTTTCAGATGCTGTCAAAAAAAAAAAAACACCTCAAGGAGGGCACAGAAATGTCAATAATTCTAGAATGAAACATATTTAAAGCATCCCTTGAACATTAAATGCAATTACCTTTGTTAACAGAAAGATATGACTTCAATTAATGGCAGGAGTTGGGAAGCCCCATAAGAGTGATTTTAATTGCTACCTTCTTAGTCTTCAGAGTGAACTAATTAATGTTCTAGACTTTTTCTAAAATATTTTTCCTTAAATTATATCCCACGCCCGACGCAGTGGCCTAGTGGCTAAAGTCCTAGCCTTGAAGGCAGGGATCCCATATGGGTGCCGGTTCTAGTCCCGAAAGCCCCATTTCCCATTCAGCTCCCTGCTTGTGGCCTGGGAAAGCAGTAGAGGACAGCCCAAAGCCTTGGGACCCAGCACCCACGTGGGAGACCTAGAGGAAGTTCCTGGCTCCTGGCTCTGGATCAGCACAGCATCGGCCGTCGTGGTCACTTGGGGAGTGAATCATCAGACGGAAGATCTTCCTCTCTGTCTCTCCTCCTCTCTGTATATCTAACATTGTGATAAAAATAATAAATAAATCTTTAAAAATTATATCTCAGTGAGTGTCTAAATACAGTCTGGAGTGAAGTACATTTACATTCTTCCTTGTGTTTAACTTACATTTGCTAACCATTGCCTTCATGACAGCAGGAATCATGTCTTAACTGAGTAGTAGAAAATTGTAACTCTCATCTTTTTTTCCTTTTAGTAATAAAATCTGCTAGTTTTTTTTTTAATCTGGCGCAAGATCACCCCGCTAGAGACATTTCTCTGCCTCCACTGCCACTTGCAGTAATCACACAATTTAGTCCTGACCATTGGGATGTAAGTAGAAATGATGTATCCAACACCAAATGATATCCTTCAAAGAAGTCATTTGCCCTCCACTTTACTTTTCCTACAGTCTGAAAGAAAGTAGCCAAAGGAGCAATAGCACTGGATCCCTGTATGTACAGGAATATCTTCTGATGAAGATAAAAGACCAACTCTATCCCCAGGACTATGTCATCCAGACTCCTATTTGTCAAAGATTTTCTATTTTGTTTCAACTTCCTTTATAGGTCACTTATCAAGCACCCAAATCAGTATCCTAAAACATAGTACAGTCACTTTGATGTTATAATGACTGACTTAATGTTGCATGAATTCAACTTATAAAACACATGCAAGAATGTTTAAACATATTGTGAAAATAATTTTAAGCATGACAAAAACCATTTGATGTCATCTTAGATAACAATAAAAAATCGCCATCTACCTGTATTTTTTCCCCTGTTTTTCAAATACAACAAGGTCATTATATGTATTATCACACTTAAGCCTCACTAGGAATAAAGTTTAAGGAGATCACAAAATCTCCCAGGATTCAAGTCAATCTGACCCCTACACTTTGCCAAATACCTACATGCAACATTTGATCTTGAGCTCTAGGATATGCTATTAAACTGGCTGGCGTTGGCTCACTTTAAGTTCAACAATTACCTATAGCTTTGCACGTCCTCCCATCACTTTCTAATACATATTCTTTATCACATGAACACCGGAAAGAACCTCTCATATTGAAACAGTGCTGGCTACAGAATCCCGGAATATCACATTCATTGATGTCTTCGCAGGTCTTAGAATCATTAGCAAGTTGATATCCCACCGGACATAGGCAAGTAGCTCCAAAGGGCCCTTGAATGCACTGGTGAGTACAGCCACCGTTGAAATCTGAGCAGCTTGCCTGGCCTAGAATAAAGAAGATTAGGAAGGAAGAAGTCAGGAATCTTTGCTTATTTCATTTTCTCAGATAACCATATTTGCCATACAGTTCCAAGCCACCTTCAACGTGATGCCCAGCAAGAGCAATATTCACTTGAATGAATTCCACAGGCTCTTCAGTAAGCTACTCTGATTTGCCTAAAAATTGACAATTGTTCAGATCCACTGGACTTGGACCACTTCCTCCACCACGGAATAACTCTACTTAGTGTTCTGAAAAAACTTGAGGAAATATTGTTGACATCAAGAAATAAACATGTCTTTGATAAATCATGCAAAGAAATGTAATATGCTTCCCACTTGTTTCCACTGAAATTCTATCTATACAGAAATGGGAGATAGGACTTCAAGATTTAAGAGAGAAGGTTGGAAGACCTACAAATGTGGATAAAATGAAGGGAAAGGTAATGGTAACCTTGGAGGGCACAGATCAACTAATACGCTGTGATTCCTTATTCATGAAGTCAAAATGGCAATGTCTGAAGCCACCTAAAGATAGTTAAAATGCCTGGGGATGCAAATACCCTCCATTTCCTTGTGTACTCTAACTCATTCATGACAGTTATAATATGGAACATGCACTAGGAAAGGACATCAAAATAAGTGGGACGTACTCAGCACAAAACAACACATACAAAATTATAAGAATCTAAATTAACTTTGTAATCATACCTGGCTGGGGTTCATCTGAGAGTGAACATTGATTAAAGAGGAAAGAGAGAAAGGACAGTAATTAGGATTACATGCCAATCATAGCATTTTAATCACAGCAAACACAAATCCCCAGACTTTATTTGTTCTGTGGCAGGTTCTGATTGAAATTAGAAATTATTCAAGTTAGAGAAATTCATGAGCGTAATACCAACAGAACCAAATTTAATTTGAAAATCTAAGGGTTTCATTTGGTCTCATTTCTTGAAATACTGACACAAAGAGAAGTAAAAACACATAATCAAGCGCAAAAGATTTAATGAGAAATATTATCCAGTAGAGATTTATTTGTATTCAATTATGGTTGCTACACAGATATGAACTCATGGAGAAACTAAAATCCCTTCCTAAAACAGCTACACAGTGATAGTGACAACGGTGATATACACTTGGGTATTGCTCAAAATGAATGTATGGACAGGAAACTGTGGTCAGACAACTTACTGCAAAGTGGGGACTCATCTGTCCCATTGGGGCAATCAAAGACGTTATCACATAGTGCGCTCAGATTCACACAGATGTTATAGCCAGGACACTGCCACTGCCAACTGAGACAGTGAAATGGTTGAGTAGGACAGTCCTTCTCATCACTCATGTCCCTGCAATCATTGTCCCCATCACACAGCCAGCTTTGGGGGATACAGTTTCCATTGTGACAGCGGAATTCAGATACAGTACAAGTCTTGGGCACACAGCCATGGTGTTCATCAGATCCATCAGCACAATCAGAATGGCCATCACACTCCCACACATCTGGGATGCAGTAACCATCTGCCTGGCATTGAAATTCATCTGAATGACACATGCCAGCAGGCCTGGTTGCTACAAGAGAAACATGAGAGAAATGGGTTTGTGAATGAACTATATTCTGTGAAACCAGCACACATTAATTAAACTAATGCAAGCATTAAATCCTTAATTAGTTTCCAATTTTCCACTATTCATCAAATGATCTTGTAAGGTCAGTAGCAATTGCTTCCCCATTTTATGGGTAAATACAAACTCCTTCCCAGAGATGCCAAGGCAACAATGGAAGCTGGCATTCCATCACAGATCATCACAGAACTCCACAGTTGCAATGTTAAACAGGAAAGTAAGTGATTCTAAATTCTTGGTTGCTGAGCAAACCATTAAGCCATCAGAATCTGATCTTCCTTTTTATACAAAGATTTATGCATTTCCTTTCTAAATCAGGACAGGATTTAGTGAAAATCTAGTTTGTAGGGTCCCAAACACAACTGTCCTAATAACCAGCTGATTGGTTATGTTTTACATGTCTAAAATGGATTTAACACAAGAAGTGGGCAATAGCAAACCATGCCACACAGGTCTCCAGGCTATGAAAAGCACAAGATCCCATCCTTTCCAAGAAAGAATTTCTGACAGCAAAGAACTTCTATCCTCAAAACCCTCACAGAATTTCATCCGTATAAGTTCATCCTTGTACCTGTTTATGCTGTTTTAATTGTGCCTTAACTTTTACACTCTCTCTTACATGATCATGAGACAAAGCCCATACGTAACATCTGCTATATTTAACAAAAAAAAACAGCTAGAAGAAATAATTCACTAAAGCAATACCAAATACAGCTCCATACCACTTCTAGACTGTTTTAACCCTGTGAGGTTTAAAAGAAAAGAATAGAATATCATTGTATATAACGAAACCTCGAAAGTAAGAAAATCACTGATCAATACACTAGGGAAAAAAATCAAAACTATAAACAGAAAATATCTAAGACATATTTATCCTTCCCAAAAGGTTATTTGAAGTATTAATTTGTACAGTCATTTCATTCACTAATTACAAATCATTATTTCATAATGTCTAGATAATTTTATTTTGTCTTTAGTATGATAATTCAGGATGTCTTCAAGCTGCCTCACACTACCCCATTTTCTCCATTAAAGAAAATTTGCAATAATAGCAGTATTGGTAAAGATAAACTATCTTTGTGTCTAAACCATCTTGGGTGTAGGATATACTTACGACAGCCAGCCTCATCTGAGTGGTCATTGCAATGAAAAACACCATCACAACGATTTATGTTGCTAATGCAGCCATTCCCATCAGCACACTTGAATTGAGAACTTGTGCAGTTAAACACTGAGAATGAAAGAAAAAATCATTTACAAATTAGCTCGGGAAGAAAAATGAGATTTTCCTAAACATATGAATAGAAATAAAGCAAGCCTCTTACCACAACCAGCCTCATCAGACCCATCAACACAGTCCTTGTCCCCATCACAGACAAAAGATGGGTCAAGACACCGATGGTCAGGACAATGAAACTGAGTAGGTCGGCATGTGCCTGTCGATTCTGGTATCACAGCAAAACAAAACCAAGTAAGCTTTTGTTCATTGTATGCCAGAGCCAGACAAGAAAACACTAAGTACCTACATGACTTATTTCAGTTGTATACTCTAAGTCCCCCACAAAGAGAATTCAAAATTAGGATATGTTTTGGACTCAGGAATAAAAAGATTACAGGGAAGAATCAGAAACTGTGATTCTATATTTAAAATTAGACTACATTTAGAAAGCAGGCATCATATACTTGCAATGGAAGCACACCTCTTGACTACCATTAAGTCCAGGTCTCTAGTTCAAAGCTAAACGATGAAGCCAACTAAGCAACGTGACAGCACAACTTACATGCCTAGGAGCAACAGTATGCAGACAGAGCGTGATAACTAGGTTTAATCCAAGTCTACACAGAACAACTCTAAAGCCCAGGGTCCTACCTTGTGGTTAAGTTACAGCTTTGGAGTCAGATGTGTTGGCTGCACTAATCATAGCACAGAAGTTCTATTAAATGCATACTCATTGGATGTAAAAGCTAAAAGGGATTTCAAAGCTCATTCATTCGAGAAGGAAAATGACTTCCCAAGTCACTCAAGCATGACTGAAACACAGTACAAAGAGTTTTAGTCTATCTGAAACTATCATTGCAGACATGGAAATAAATATCCTAAAGAAAAACAGCACTGCAAAGATGAAAATCAGGTGGGTGAGATTAATGGAGATTTCAATTGCTTATGCATCTTTATTCTGTTTCCCTTTTGCCTGCATCAAATAAAAATAAAAACTAACAGCACAATATTTGGATATGTTTACTTGATGTTTTAAAATAACTTGTTTCAAATATCTGGGTGATGATTATTTTGTTTTGTCCAGTTTTCTATCTGAATAGTAGGCATCAGAGACAATCCTTATTTGCTTCCATAGATTTCAATATTTCTAAGAAGACTCTAGCTTCATGTCTTTGTTCTCAGAGCCCACTGATATACGGAGATTGACAGATGGAATAGTAGGGACTGAGATGCCATGAAGACATGTGAGCCTTAGAGGAAAGAGTGCAAGATGCATTCATTTCTCAAATGTGTTCACTAGGCTACCCAACCAAAAGGAACCAGTTCAGGACTCACGGCAGTTCTTTTCATCAGATCCATCCCCACAGTCGTTGTCTGTATCACAGACCCAGTTCCTGGGAATACACGCGTTGTTATCACAGGTGTAGGAGTACGCTGGGCAGGAGGTGGGAGTTTGGGTGGAACAGTTATGCTCATCACTGCCATCTAAACAGTCATTACGCCTATCACAGCGCCAGTGTGCAGGGATACACTCTCCATCGCCACAGGTGAATGCCGAGGGGGAGCAGGTAATATCTACAATGACATTAAACTGTTCATGAAGACAAGTATTTCTACACCTTTTTTAACATTTTCTCACCTTGGAAAGATCCAATTCTTTTTTCATTGAAGGCATTACACAAAATAAGGAGAAATGTGCCTGATGTGGTATCAGCTACAGCAGCAATAGCTGATACTTACTTTGAATTTCTCACATAGCAGGTTCTTTCTAAGAATACTGCAAAGTCCACAGAATTGCCTGAATTTTGCAGATAAGTAAACTGTAGGATTTAAAAGATTCAAGAATTTGCCCAAAATTCAAGCTCTAGCTGGCTGACTCTCAGGCACATCCCTATCTTCTCAGCTGTACTTTTCTCCCATCTCAATTTCAAACTCATTCTGAGGAAGCCTTAAGAATGCACACGTTTTCAAATAGAGCAGTGACTCAGGTAAAAATCTGCAGTCTTTACAATGGGAAGATAATACACAAAAGCCTTAGCATTGTTGAAATTTTGGGGAAGTGGGCAAGTAGGCACTTCTATTTTTTTTTTTTTAAATCTGTCACTCTTCTTTCTCTCCTTTAAAAAACATAGACAATAAATACCATTGATCTCACCTTGATAAAGATTTCTGGTGCTTGACTCTGCAGCTTTAAAATTTTTAATGAAAAAGTTTTGCCTTCTACAATATCACAGATTAGGCCTAAACCCTGTGGACTCAACTACCATCAAAAGAATTTGAAAGCTCTTCATTCACGCAACATCATTTTCTCCAGCACAGAGAAGGGGAGCTGTAGCGCATGAGATCTGCAATTGCTAACGCCTGTTCTTGTGACATGGCTCACCTAGATCCTAAAGATGATTACTATGATTCAACTTTTTGAGGAGCCCATCAAGATGTAGTGATTTTGCCATGGTTCAAACAGCCAAAATCAAAAAGAAATTGTATTAAACAGAATCTAAATCAGTGCTAGAAAACCATCTGGCACATTAGGGTATGAATGATACAGATTACTTAGCTTACCAACAGAAGCTGATTATCTCAAAGACATCTTTTCCAAAATAGTTAACCAAAGCTTTTGCATATTTACTGTTTGTAATCCACTACTCTATCCTGTTCATCCAAGGATATATTTCCAGTTCAAAACTACTTACTAGATGTTCCACATAGATGCTCATCACTGTTATCATGACAGTCATTAAACCCATCACAGCGGTAGTAGCTGGGAATACATTTGCCATTGTCACAGGAGAAGGAGAAAGCGCCACACTGCTGTGTGGGTGGTTCGTTGACTGGGTCTCCCTCACAGGTCAAGTGATTGGAAGCCAGCCTCATCCCGTAAGGGCAGCCACACACCCGCTGGAAATTGGGCACCGGGAAGCAGAAATGGCTGCAGTCGCCATTAGGGTGCGTGGATTGATTGCAGAAGTTAGAGCCTAGAGAAAGACAAAGCCCCAGAGTAATCTTCTGTGTGCACTTTCACTATATGTGATCACAGATTGGATTTGTGACGGAAAACAAAACACAAAGAACATTCTTCAGCTCCAATGTCAAAAAGTAACTTCCTCTTGAAAGACAACCCCAAAATAAAACATTTTGTTTAGATATCAAAAAGTGCTAAAAATGTGTTTTTCCAATATATTCAGAGTAAGCAGAGCTGAATAGAGATTTAAAGTCTTACACTGTTAAACTATGGAGTTAAAACTATCATGGTCCACATTAAATAAAGGCTTACAGAGAAAAGGAGCCACTATCTCCAAAAATAAGCAAATTGACTTTAAAAATACTTGGCAATCTCACTCACCTATCTGGATGCTGACATCATATGATTTCACATGCATTATATTATTGATGCCACTTCGAACAATTGTCATATCTCTACCATCTGTTTTCCTGACTTGAATAATACCTTTGAGTGCCCAGTCAGTAACAAATACATAATCTAGGAAGAAACAAGAGTAATGAGGATTTTCAGTCATAATTCACTTATAAATACATTCCAGGAAAATATCATGAGCTTCTAATATTCTTGGATCATAAGACTCTGTGAAACAATTCTGTAACCATTTACCAACACACCTGTTACTGTCTAGAAACGCTCCTTGCAAGTCTGTGTGTTAATAACTGTAAAGGTTCAGGTTCAGGCAGGCATGAATAGAGTTTTATACATTTAATATGGCATTTAGTAGCCATTAGGTTTAGAATGTGATAGATAAAAATCAAAAACCTCGTAATTCTTCTCCAGAGCATGAGACGAGGCTTCCTAAGACAGAGCTTTAGTTCCAGCTGAAGCACCACCCTGCTGAGTGCTCTTAAGCAGACACTTATAAAGTGAAGGAACAGACTAACACACATCTAAGATCCCTGGCAGGTCAAACATTTCATATCAGATGTCTTAATGAAAACACTTCAATCACTTTTTTACATTTGACTCGAATAAAATTCTGTTGAGAAAAAAAGTACCAATCCAAAGAGAGATGCTCGTTATATATGTTTAAATATCAGCAAAAAAGAGTCAACACAAGTGTGAATGTATCTACAACCACCTTGATGTTCCATGACGTTCATTCAGTATGCTAACAGAGAGGCAATATAAGATTCTAAGCAAGCAAAACTGAATCATGTTCATTTATACTAAATAATGGAGGGAGGAGAGTAAACATACAGATTTCAACAGTTTCTAAAATAAAAATCTGAATGTAAGTGGATTTTCTGTTTAACAATGCTGCAGTTTGGCTAGAAATTCCAGTTAACCAGAAAATGCTTAGAATGCCACAAATTTTATCAGTAGCCCAGTGGTCATTATCTGTGGTCTAATTGTGACTAATTAGTCATTGAGACTCACTAAATCTTACGTTTACTGACTGGTAATCTCAGTCCCACTGCTCATCTCATAATATACTTGAATAGATAAGAAGTTCAATATATCCTTCGGGTCTGTGTGATACATCAGATGTGGGGGAGGTTCTAGGATCTGGGGTTGGTCCCAGGTGAGACTCCACAAGCAGTTCATTGATCTGCACAGACCTTCTGAAATGGTTAACCAGATCAATTCCATCACCATTGAGCCAGGAGTGGAAGTTGAAGTCACCATGGCAGATGCCTAAGCCAACCAATTATTTTAATTAATTGATTGCCAGATGTTAAAAAGAAGAAAAGGAAGAGGAAGGATAAGAAGAAGTAGAAGAAGGAGGAGGAAGAGAAGGAGAAGAGAAAAAAAAAAGAACAACAAGTAGCATTTTGAGTAAAATGAAGATTATCTTCATGGTGTTGCGTAATCAAAGAACGTTCCAGAAGAAATTCACAATAAAAAGTGGTGCTGGAAAAAGTAACTGCTAATTTGGGGAAATCTCTGTTTACTCTCCTGAGTAGGTACTCAGATTTTTTTTTCATACCAATAAAACATAAAGGTTCCAAGATTGCCTTTTTATTTATTCAATGCAGGCTGAGAAAATCTGACATTCTTCAAATATTCCTATGTGATAGCAAATGGTATGTGTCTGGCATCTTTTTTAAAACGGGAGTAATACACAGGGGAAGGGATAAAGGATGAATATTTATAATCATCTCATCTCATCAAAAATCTCACAAGAATGTTAAAATATGTTTTAAAATACCACACAATCCTCTTCAAATAAGCAGACAACAGGTTGTGATACACAACACGTTCACAGATTATTCCTTCAACATTCTACATAAGTGAGAATGTCTTTGATTTATTGTGTTTATTTCCTAAAGCATTTGACCGTGAAGTTAAGATGCCCATGCCCCATATCTGGCCCTGATCCCGACTCCAGCTTCCTGCTAACAGGGACCCTGAGAAGCAGTGATGATGGTTCAGGTATCTGGGTGCTTGCTACTCAATGGGAAACTTGGATGAGGAAAGAGTGGGGGTCTCAGTTCTGAACGTTGGCCCCTGCCTAACCTCAGTCTTCAAGGGCATTTTTGTTTTTTTTTTTTTAAACATTTATTTAATTTTATGGGAAAGACAGATTTACAGAGAAAATGAGTGACAGAAAGAGAGATCTTCCGTCCACTGGTTCACTCCCCAAATGGCCATAACCACTACAGCTGAGCTGAGCCAAAGCCAGGAGCCAGGAGCTTCTTCCAGGTCTCTCACATAGATACAATGTCCAAAGGCTTTGGGCCATTTTCTGCTGCTTTCCCAGGCCACAAGCAGAGATCTGGGTGGGAAGTGGAGCAACCAGGACAGGAACCAGATCCTTATGGGATTCTGGGCTCTTGCAAAATAAAAAAATTAGCCATTGAGACATTGTGCCAGGCCCCTCAAGGTCATTTTTTGGAATGAACCAGCAGATAGGGGGCTGTGTGTGTGTGTCTGCCTGTCTGTCTCTGCCTCTACCTCTCTAATAAATGTTTAATAAACACCATGCTAATCATTAAAAGCAGGAGATTTCAAACAGAGAAACAACCAGCATATACACAGGACTTTAGTATCCCAATAGAAAATGTCATCCCTCCAAATGAACTAATTTCCACATCCTCTTGGTCTTGTGCTCCTGTGCAATGCACAAGCTAAATAATGATTTAAGACTGAACAAACTATCTGTTTCATGGTGCCAGACTAAATTCTCAACCCAGCCACTCAGCTCATGACAGAATGTCTCAGCCCAAGAGCGGATCTGAGAGCAGCAATGCTGACGCATTGGCTTCATCACTATGGTTGCAGTGCCCCAACAATCTTCACCACTAATACGAAGTTATTAAAAGACTGATGGGGTCCAATGCAATGGCTTAGTGGCTAAATCCTCATCTCACACATGCTAGGGTCCCATATGCGCACAGGTTCATGCCCCTGCTGCCTTACTTCCCTTCCAGATCCCTGCTTGTGGCCTGGGAAAGCAATAAAGGATGACCCAAAGCCTTGGGACCCTCTTCCTGTGTGGGAGACCCAGAAGAAGCTCCTGGCTCCTGGCTTTGGCTCAGACAGCTATGGCTGTTGTGGTCACTTGGGCAGTGAACCAGCAGACAGATCTTTTACTCTGACTCTCCTGGTCTGTGTAACTCTGTCTTTCCATTAAAAATAAGCAAATATTAAAAAAAAAAAAAAAAAACAAGGCCAGTTGGAAAACAACCCTGTTATGTTGTTTTCCTTAAGTCATATTCTCATGTCCCCATATAACCAAGATTATTCTTAGCTACCCAACTATATGTCTGGGAAGTGTTGGAATCCTTCAGAAACAACATATTTGGTTAAAATGTGTAATCATTTTTAATTTGAATTATGATGAGGTTCTCACAAACACCAGAGAAGAATGAAATGCTACCGTAGTTAAATAAATAGCTGCTGATAACAGAAATAATTTAATACTTCCTGTGATGTATTGAATCTGTGAAACTCAGAAATTATCTGTGTAATCTGCCAGGCATTATTCCTGTATAAACTGTCAATATTGCCTTCTAAGTGCTTCCTTAAAAAAAAAAGCACATTCTAAAAAATATTGTGCCAACAAACCAAATGCTCTGTTTTTATAGCATAGCACACTGTTAAGTTTTCATATTTTAAGTAAAACAAGATTTTCTGGAATTGTGAGAATCCCAAATGAGAATGAGTTCACTGTGAGCACTTGTGAAGGATACAAGTAACACACGTGTGTTGCTTCAAAACTTACTTTGGAAGACAGTAATTCCAAATGGATGCGTCATCTGTGGTATATGGCTCAGCTTTCTTCTGTCTAAACCATCAAAGGTGCTGTGCTCAATTGTATCAAAAAAGGCATCTACCCAGTACAGTCGTGAAGTACTAAAATAGGAAAACACAGATACCTCTTATACTGAGAACATTCAAAATCAGTGGGCTAGGTTACGTTGAAATGTTTAAAGCTTAAAGTTTATTCATACAAAAATTGAATAGTTTGATGTTCCCCCAAAAGATATAGATTGTTTCACGAAGGGACTATCAATGGTCTCAGAAAACTTGAAATATAGCTTTAAGAATTTTATTCTTCTCATTGTGAAATTAACAAGCCAATAAAAATATTGACAAAAATCCATGCTTAAAAGGCTAAATGCATTTTTTCCTTTCTCTTGTCCACTACTGCTGTGGCATTTCAGGTACAAAAGGTTTTTTTTATCCTATTCTTTTCCCAACACACCTAAATAGGTCAATTTATTGACAACAGTATCTTATACTTTAAAAATTCTCCCAAAGTACATTTGGTGATTACTGATTTTAAAATTTCCCTATGCCTGAGATACTCCCTGTTAGAAATGACATGTGACTTCATCACTGATTAACGATTCAAAGACTTCCAAGAGGCCAGACATTGGGCTTACTGGTTAGGATACCAATTTGAGAACTCCATAGTCCATATCAGAGCACCTGAGTTCAGCACCTAGCTGTGGTCTTGTGAATCCAGTTCCCCGTTAATGCAGACAATGGCAGGCACCGGTGATAATTTAAGCAACTGGACTTCTGTCATCCATGGAGGAAAGCTCCCAGTTTCAACCACAGGAGCCACTGTAGTCATCTGATACGTAAGCTAGCAAAAGGATCTCTCTGACTCCCTTTCTCTCACTGTCTTTCTTCTGTCTCATAAATAAACAAATAAGTAAATACAGGGGGTACCTGAGAGTAAGTAGTACCAGTTTCCTTACTTCATTATTTCACCTCTATATGTGTTTTGCACAAAGTGGGAACTCAGTAGTATGAGCTGATGGCTACTCACCCCCAGTCAATGGCCAATCCGTTGGGCCATCCAATGGTAGTGTTTACTATAGGCACAAGGTGAGATCCATCACCCCAGGCTCTCAGAATTTTAGCAGGACGGAACCAATCACTAAAGAATATGTATCTAGAAAAGTAGGCAATATATCAAAGATGTTACTATTGGAATAAACTGTATGACTTTGAGAGATTAAGCACAAATACATACATTCCAGAGACTTAATGCAATTCATTTCATTTTTCTGTGTCTGGTTTTGAGATCAGTATATTTAATATATAATTGATCTAAATTTTGAGTAAAAGTTCCTCTATCATCCTATCATCTTGTTACAAATACAAACAGCATTAAAAGGGAACTCAAAGAAGAAAAACACTGCCCTAGACTTTAAGACTTAAACTATTGTTGCTTAACAGGTACTCTACGAACACATAATTCAGGCTAGTATACACACACAATGTTGTTGAAATAATAAATATAGGGCCACTGTGCAGCATGATGAGTAAAACTGCCGTCTGCGACACCAGCCTCCCATATAGGTGCCAATTCATGTCCCAAACGCTCTATTTCTGATCCAGCTCCCTGATATTGACCTGGGAAAGTAACAGAAGATGATTTGACTACTTTGGCCACTACTCCCATTTTTGGGAGACCCAAAGGAAGCTTCTGGCTCCTGCTTCACCCTGGCCCAGCCCCGGAAGCTGGGGCCATCTGAGGAATGAACCAGCAGATAAAAGCTCTCTCCTCTCTTGGTCTCCTTCCCTCTCTGCATCTCTTTCCACTTAATAGATACAGCTTTAAATAATAATGATGATGAACCATGAGCAAGAAAACAGATGGTTATCTCTCTTCCCATTTGGATTAAGCATCCAGGCTCCTTTAGCTGGCTACATAGTTCATCTGTCATAGGTATTGGCAAATGTATAGTACCCCATTCCATCCTGGATGAAGACAGCATCAAACCACTCTTAAACTCCAGGCATACTTTTTATTTAAAGGGCAGCAAAAAGATTTAAATCTGGGGGTGGGGGGAGACTTTTTCATATGCTCCTTGGGAATCAAAACAGTCATTTCTAAAAGGTAGCTTTCTGAAATATAATTACTTCAGATCATTTTAATTGAAACACTCACTAAGAAATGAACGTCACTACTTTTTAAACCGAATGCCAAAGACTTAGTTTCAGATAAAAAGTTATTGGAAAAGCAACTACTTTTCATTGGTAATTAATTTTTCTTTATAGAAAGAGAACAAATTTCATGTATTTCATATATACAGCTTAAGAGTATAATGATTCTTCCCAATATACCCTTCCTCTCCCTCTCTCACTCATATCCTCCCTGCTCCTTCTTTTCATACTTCTTTTAATTGTTAAAATGACATACTTTTCAGTTTACTTTATAACCACAAGCTTAATCCTCCACAAAATAAAAACTCCAACAAGTAGTAAGTAGAAAAATCACTCTTTCTCAAGAGTACAGAGAAGGGCTGTAAGCAGAGTACAAAAGAAGTGTAATACATAGGGCAAAATTAGCAATTTTGAGATTTGATTGTTAAAAGTCGATTGTTTAACATCTATGGGGAAGACAGAATTTCTCATCAATAACACTATCAGTTTTAAAACATGTTTCCTGAAGCCAGCATAATGGCTCAACCAGCTAATCTTCCACCTGTAAGTGTTGGTATCCTATATGGGCACCAATTCATGTCCTGGCTGCTCCACTTTGATCTAGCTTCCTGCTTATGTCTTGAAAAAGCAATGCAAGAAGCATAAGTTCTTCAGACCCTCCATCCATGTGGGAGATCTGAAGAAGCACCTGACTCCTGACTTAAGTCAGTTTAGCTCAGCTCTGGCCATTGCAGCCATTTGGGAACTGAGCCAGCGGATGGAACATCTTTCTCTCTCAAGTCTCTCTTCTCTGTAAATCTGCTTTTCCAATAAAAATTAATAATCTTTTAAACATATAAATAAGTAAATATGACTCCTACATGCTTTGAAATAAGTCAACCTTCATGTAAAATAGGAAACAAATAGACATATAGGTAAACAGGTATATACATTCTCATATATATATATATTCTCATAGATGAACTGCATAATGGAAATGAAGATAAGTTGCAGCACGCAACTCAGTTCTAATACAACTATTAAATATAGCTCGACAATATGAAACTAAATTTTCTACCCTTGCCTATATTTACAATGCCATGAAGCACTTAAATTGCAGAATGTTAAACTTGTAACTATTACTGAACAACTATACTGCTGTGATAATACAGAGGTAAACGGTAGAGGAGAAAATGCAGAGGGAGGAAAAGGTGAGGGAGAGGGCAATCCCTATACCTACAGAACTATATCATAAAAACTAATAAGAATAATTAAAACAAGAAAAAAGAGGAAATAAGAACCCTCTAGTCAGTAAACAGACTATATAAAGGACACAAGCTTTGCACTTAGACAAGCCTAGAATTTGAATACAGAATATTATTTTAGATCTGTGTGTCCTCAACTTCATCTCACCAAGCCTCCATCTCACTATCCTTAGCATGGGTAGTGAACTACACAGCTCCTTCACAAACAAGATTTTGAACGTCATGAGGCCATGAGCACATGGATAATGCTCACTATTTGAATGAGGTAAGTGCCATGCATTCCAAGCCATCTCTTTTGGATTCCATTGAGATACAATAGCACAGCATCACTCAGAATTGTTTTAAATAAACATATTAGCTATTTAACATTTTTAAATTAGAAAGTTAAAAGCCAGAAAGGAATATCGTGATCTGCTCTGTCTTCTCATGCCTTGACACTGCCAACTACAGAATGCTAAAACCTGAAACTGTGATCTGAAGAACTCTGTACTCTGCACACTACTGAACGATTAAGCAGGTTTTCACTAAGCCTCCTATCGATACATTAGAGTATAAACGTGAGCCTTCTCTGGTAATCCTGCCGTGTATCCATTCCTTCTCTAATGACTCAGTCTCATGTTGTTCAGAGCTCTGCAGTTGTGGACACACACACACACACACAATTCAGTGATGACTGGGAAAGTTGAAACTTAGAAGAAAGTTTTTGGGGAGAGATAAAGCAATTACTTAAGCATATGGTAAAAGGATAAAATTTAAGGCGATTTCAAGTTATACCACTCAATTTTATGTTTGTTTAACTTGTCAAACCCCAAGGGCATCACTTTTCAGTGACTGCAAGAAATATACAGTTTTAAGCACTTAGAAAAATATGAATACACTTACCCAGCAACAGGGTGGACTACAATTGCCCGTGGGTTATTTAAATGTTCTACTATGGTACGTCTTGATTTATCAGCTAGCTTCATTACACTGACACTCCTGTAAGAAGGATCTATCCAATAAAGATTCCTTGAAATCCAGTCAAAAGCCAGACTTTCGACATTTTCTACCCTGTTAGCTGTAATAATCTCTCTTCCTATAAATTAAAAGAAAGACATGGTTAAACTAAGCCCATCACATGGCATACATTTTGGTAATGCTATATAAATATATTACTGTACATTTTGTGTTGAGCATATTTCAGTAACATGTAAAACTCCTTTTTAAAAGATGACAAAAAAAAAAAAAAAACCATATCACTAAGCAACCACACAAGATAAACCTAGAATCTCTCCATTCCTTAAATTCTGGGTCTCAAAGAACAGGTATGACACTGATAAATAAAACCAGAAGTGGTGTGGGCTGAATTTATTCCTTGTTTAACCTTCCAGAAAAAAAATTCTCATTACAACACTTCTGAAGAAGAGATACCTGGGCTCACCTACTACCACCCCCAGACAGCTCCGATAAGCTGACACTGCCAGGTACTACCAGGGGGTAACCCTGAGGTATTACCGCCCAACCGTCTCTCACAGCCACAAAGTTTGCCAAGTTCAGAAAAAGACCAGCAAAATACCAGAAAGAAAATCAGAGCTGAATTAAGCAAAAACAAGTCCCCTTTCCTCTTGGTGAACTTTCACACCTCCTCCTCTTTTTTTCACTAAAGAAAATATCAATCAGAATAAACCATCATATTTCTTCCATTGATGATAAGAGCAAAAATTCTCTTTTCCCATTCACTTATTCATTAAATTGTAAGAAGAAAGTACTCTGTGTATTAAACAACATACAAGATATTTAGGAAATGCAACATTGCCAATAGCATTGGTAACAACAGCTTACATCAATTGAGTGCTTACTGTGAGCTGGGAATCAGACCACTCCCAGTCACTCAATGATACAGGTATTATTATTATTATTATTATTATTATTATTATTATTATTATCTCTATTTTACAGCTGAGACAAGTAAAGCAACTCAGGGAAATGAATAATGAAATGGTAAAGGAAAAGAAAACAATGGGGTGAAAAGGCAAAACTAAGAGTCCTGGCTGATGTGCTGGAGGTGTGCACAGCATGGCGTGAGGGCCCAGCCTCCCCCTGAAGTATGTGCCAAGGTGGAGGTGTGGAGAGCAAGCAGCTGAGCACTATAGCAGAGACTTGCAAGTGAGAAGGGGAGAGATTGAGAACACTAAATGACCTGGAGCATGGCTAGGTTTCCGTGTGTCAACAACAGAGGCTAAAGGAGAAGGAGTTCTCCATGATCACAAGTTTGTCAGGGAGGGAACCAGAAGTGCGGGTGAGTAGGGAGTGTGATCAGGCTCTTCCTCTAAAGCAAGGAAGGCACAGTTTTAAGGTGGTTGTGGAATATCGAGGTGAGGTCTCCCCAAAAGGCCTATGGGAAGGCTTTGGTACATAGGTCAAAAAACACCCTGTGAACGCCCTATTTCAGCCCTACTGACACACAAGAGCTGCAGATGATGATCAAAGAAATCAAATCATGCAGAAAAAGAAGAGAGGACTGATGACCTCCTAAGATGATGGTCATTGATAAGGCAGATAAAAGAGACAACAAACAGGCGGTTGGCACAAAGGTTTGCAGGGTACAGTGTTGGAGGAGTGATATCTCACTGTGAGGGGAAGAAGCTACAAACTAAGTGAGGCATGAAGGAGACACGCCCTCAAAAGCCTCTGCACATTGGCATGTGGAGGTGCCAGGTTCTGGGAGAGAAAGGATGAGCAACAAAGGGTTTAGCTGCCAAGAAACTTACCAAGGAGCAGTCTGCTGCCCAGCAGCCTCCCAGATCCTCAGCAACCTGCTGCCCCCCCCCCCACCCATCCCATCTACCTCCTCTAAAGGCCCAGGGGTTTCCTTCTCCTGGGTAAAGGAAGCAGAGGTCATGGACTCCAAACATGGTACACAACTGAGCACCTTGATAGATATGGAAGTGAAGATGAGGAAGTCCTTTGGCTCCACCTTGTTTCCTGGAATGTGGACTAGAGAGACGGCACCCATTTTCCCATCCCTGCCCCTACAAGGGCAATGGAAGCATTTACTTAGGAGACTGACTGGTTAAGCCTTCCTAACATTGGCATCTGGGTGCTTCCTGAATACGACTGGCTCACCATCCAGAGCTCACAAAGTAATGCAGGCCGACTGCTTACACACAGACCTGGTCAGCTTTGGACAGTCTCCTCCTTCATACTGCACAGGGGTCATGGATGTATAGGAGAAGCTTCCATCATGAAAAATAAAGTCCAAAACCAACCAAAAGGAAAAAACAACCCAAAGCAAGTAGAAACAGGAAAGATTAAACCTTTTGAATGAAATTGTTATCTTCAGAGCAGTAAGAGTTCATGAAATAAAAACAGGCTATTTTGAAAAAAAGGAATAATTATGAAACAAGAATGAGCTCTTCAAAACTGAAAGTCAGCTAAATGAAATTTAAAATTGAACTAAAATGCTGAAAAGGCAAAAAAAAAAAAACCTCACAGAGAAGATGAAAATCAGGAGGGGAAAAAAGTATTTTAATCAGTCTAACATCCTAGACAGACTTTTAAAAAAGACAATTTTCCAAAAATAAAACATTAATAAATCTAAGGATAAAAGGATTGTTAAACAAAAGTTTCATAAAGCTACTGAAAGAAATGAAATCAAAATAGCAATAATGGTCAAAAACAGAAACGTATTCAAGATGACACTAGAACTCTCTGTAACTCTATCAAATAAATTTTTAGAAAAAAGTTAAAATGAAGAACAAAATAAAATATTTTCACACATTTAAAGACTCAGAAAAGACACCATCCTGCTCATTCTTTTGAGAAAGCCATTATATAATGTATTTTAGAAAGAAAAATAAGGGGCCTGCCTCACTCGGGACTTCCAACACAGGACAGAAGAAAGTCAGAAGATAAACAGCTATGCACCAAATCCACAGAGAAATGGGTCCCTTCAGCAGCAGGTCACAGAGGGGAAACAAGTTAGAGATGATTTGCTGTCTTGATAGGCACTTCACAGATCTTTTGGAGCAGCTGGAGAAAATACAGGATATTGTGCAGAAAATACAAATAAATTTTTAACTGCAAAAAAAAATCCAAAGTGGAGCACGAGTGTCAGGTGTTTCATACAGTAGTTAAGATGCTAGCGGCTAAAGTCCTCGCCTTGAACGCACCGGGATCCCATATGGCTGCCGGTTCTAATCCAGACAGCTCCACTTCCCATCCAGCTCCCTGCTTGTGGCCTGGGAAAGCAGTCGAGGATGGCCCAAAGCCTTGGGACCCTGCACCCGTGTGGGAGAGCTGGAAGAGGTTCCTGGTTCCCGGCATCGGATCAGCGCAGCACCGGCTGTTGCGGCTCACTTGGGGAGTGAATCATTCGACGGAAGATCTTCCTCTCTGTCTCTCCTCCTCTCTGTATATCTGATTTTCCAATAAAAAATAAATAAATCTTTTTTTCAAAAAAAGATGCTACTTGGAATGCCCACCTCCCGTGCGTGCAGCACTTCTCGCCTTCTGATCCAGCTTCCTTCTAATGCATACCCTGGGAGGCAGCGGATGGATAACAGCTTAAGAACTTAAGTTCCTATCATCCACTAGGGAGACCTGGATGAAATTCTACCCCTAGAGTGAATCAGTAGAATGAAAGAGTTTTCTCTCAATTTCTTTCTGTCTCACTGCCTTCCAAGTAAAATATGAAAATCAATAATTTTTCAAAAATTGTTCAAGAAACATTATCCCCAAATCTTACTTAGCTTAGTAGCCACTGATCTATAGTTACATCAATAATACAAGCAGCTAGTAGCTAATTTAACCAAAATTGGCACTCTAGCTTTGTAAGGAGGAGCCAATTTGAGAAAGAAGAATGCAAGAGAGTCAAATCCTCATTTATAATAAGGAATCAAATGTCTAACACAATAAATTTAGAAACAGTAATATTCATATCAGCAAAATGAAGCAATTAAAAAAGATGGAAACAAATAATAAGAGAAATGGCTACAGGATTACCACTGGAGAGCATGTGTGGATTGGGATAGTAGGCTAGAACAGGGTAACATGTTTTTCCATTGAAAAATTTAAATCATAACTTTTATTACATTATTTATTACTTTTGAGGCATTAAAGTGGGTATGATACATGCTTTGACCTAAAATTCTCTCATCAACCCTACAAATGTGTGATATCTGTAGTATTATTCCCATTTCACTAATGAGAAAACTAATACATAATGAAATTGAGCAACTTGCCTAGAAAATGTGGAAAGCCAGGGTTCAAAGCCAACACTCTAGCTTTTAAAGCTAGCCTTCTTAGTTGCTATATTTTATTGCATACAATTTTATTTTTATCAATTACAGGTTTTCAGTTCTTTAAAGGAGTAGAAACTCAGCTTACTGGGTCATGCCATTATCTAATAAGGCATCCATAATATAATCATAGCTTGATTATGAATATTTCAATCAGGTATAAGCTTAAAGCAATTGATTGACATACAATAAAATCAATCAGTGGTATTTAGGCATCCGGTAACCCTAAAGAGAAATCATCCCCTTGGCTTCATCTGGCTCCTTGACTATGAAGCACAACTTTTGGTTCATTAATCTCTTAATGGCCTCCATACACTCCACACATTGCTTTTATGTTTGACAATTCTCTTGTTAAAATACATGGCTTTATAAATTGCTTTAACAATAACGGAAAGGTGCTTATTTTGACCTAATTCATTTAAAAAACAAACGGTTCCTCTTTACAATGCAAAAGCATTTTAGTAGGCTTAGTTAAAATGCTAAGAAATGACTACAAAGTGTTGCCGAGAGCGTTAGTAGTATTTTTGAAAACAGGTCAAATATGCACATACACACATACAAAATACACTTTCTCACCTGTGCCATCAATCTTTTGTTTATAAATCATGTTTCTTGATGTGTCTGAATAAAAGATAGCACGTTCCTGGGCATCAAAATCAATCCCAACGAAAAAAGAGAGACTGTTTGTCAGGGGAACCATGACATCTTCCTGCGCAGACCGAAAGAACGGAATCCCACGAACAGCCGATCCCAAAGAAAAGATCAGGAAGCTCTTAACAGCTGCAGGGAGACACATGGCAGTCAGTCAAAACGTGGTCCTTGCCCCCCACCAATTCCAGAGTAACTACTTCTCCAAACAGAAAGCACACATTATAACTGAAATAAATTTTAAGTAAACATAAAAAACATTTTCTGGAAATTAGGGGAGATACGAGTTGAATAAAGGAAATTATTTTAAAATAAATGAAAAATGTGAATGAAGAAAAGGGGAAGGGGCAGAAAACATAGGTAATAGGCAGAAGACAGCAAGGTTTCAAATCAGACAAATCGAGACAGGAAACCAAAAAGAAATGAGAGACATGCAGATAACACAAACAAAATATTCATGGAAAATTCATTCTACAAAAAAAAAAAAATCTATGAACAAATTTCCTTTTTTGACACCAAAATTCTATATTAATTCCATTTTCCACAAACTTTCTAAAGTCTTTCAAATACTATTGATATAATATTTATAATCCCATGATATTTTTCAATAAAGGCGATCTTATTATCAGAATCTAGCACTATCTACAAAATGAACAAATTTTGGTGATAATCAGAAAAAGTACACAGTAAGCCAAAAACAGCACCATCTGAGAAGCAAAAATTTGTCAAAAGCGTAAAAAGAAAATTTGTAAAGGTGAAAACAAGAGAAGTAAGTCTTATAGGAAGATCTTTCAGGAGCAGCTGTGGCCCAGGCAGTGCCTAATTATGAGTAGATACAAGCAAAAAAATAAGAAAGGAAACCTCCAGGAAAGAATGAAATGAGAAGCATAGAGGCTGAGAGAAAAAAAAAAGAAGAATATCTGAATGGAAAGATGAAAAACTAGAGAAGTTGAGCCACTCAAGCTTAGGAGTTCACTACAAAATAGAGCAATACAGCCAACTGAAATTAAGATGTGATTATCTGGATCACAGATACTTAGTGGCAGCAGAGAAGTCAATAAGCAGGACAGGTAGTACTTTCCATCAAAGTCAAAGCTAACAACCAAAGGTGGAAAAGGCATAAGTGAAGAACTCAAAATTCCATCAAGACCACCGTTTATAAATGGAGACAAAGGATTCAGAGAACAAGAGGTCAATGGAGCTCAAAAAAATTAGAATTAGGAAACGTCCCAAAGAATAGAAAGTAACAACTTTAAGCTCAGTCCTTGCATAAACAAAGTGCTGGCTAATCAGGCACTCTATGGACTCCCAAAACTTGACTCACAGTGATTAAAAAAAAAAAAAAAAAAAAAAAAAACCTGCGCAAGTCGCAGATCAGGAAAACTGACGGGAGGTGTGTGCACGTATACCCAAAAAGATAGCACATTTCTGAGATTTCTTACCAACACAATGGCGCTCATCTGTATCCAGCTGGAAGCCAAACAAACACTTGCAGCGGTAACCCAAGCCACCGTTGTCTGTTCTGTGGCTGAGGAGACACACCTGCTCACAGCCCCCATTGTTACCTCTACAGGGGTTGGTAGCTGGAGGAAGAGAAAAGGCCTGGGTTAATTCACAGTTAGGGAGGTAGAATTATGCAAAACAAGATATGAGAAGCCACTTATAGGTGCAATCAGGTAATGGGTTTGCAACAGTGATGGGTTTGGCTACTGACTCCAAAAGCCTATATCTGTGCCACAAACCCTTTTGCACTCCCAAGAGCTACCCTACAGGTATTGACCTCAGAAAACTCACTGCACGCAAGACTGCCACAGCTAACAATGTTATTACTGTTCTTGAGTGTATCTCATGAATATCTTTGTAGGATGATGACTTTAAAAGGTATTCGTCTTAATGTATCAGTTCTAGTAGATTCTTGTTGGTTGTTTGGTTTCAAAAGAGTAACCTAATTACTTCATAGTTTGTCTCCATCCCAAACATCCTTTTCTTAACATTAGAGTTGTAAAGCAAATGTGCATTTCTCTAAATTATTGTTCAACGAGGCTGTTTCTACCAGTGCAGTCTACTTTGCAGTATTTCTTTTTTTTTTCAGCCACAAGCAGATATAGAAGAGCTATGTACAGTCCAGAAAGGCATGTCAAAGTTCAATTTAAAACTTTGAAACACACGCAAAACTTATTGTAACATAAGATTAAAGAGCATCAGAATCAAATTTTTTCTTTCCTATGTGACTATTCAGTGAAATACTAAATCCAGTTGACCCATGACAGATCTAATGCAAATGACACAATAGGTACCATTCATACAACACAGCAGAAGGAAGACAATGGCTCCATTACCTCCTACAATGAGCACTTATACATGCCATTTCCAAGGTTCTGGAAATGTTCTGAAATGGTTAGAAACAGAACATTTCTCCTAAGAAAATGAAGAATAGTGTTATTGCTTTGGTCTCTATACTCTCAGATAGACAGGACCCAGTACCTTGTAGCTGCCAATAAATATCAATTAAATGAATTTATTAAATTCCCTCTAGACTTAGCACTTTAACTCTAAAATATGCCAGTCTCTCCAGAGTGCCCATAAGGTGTAGAGCCAGTTTCAGAGGGTTTGGCTCTCTAGGATTCTTTTATAGATCTGAGAACACAAATTCAAACCTCATGAGATCTTCATCATCAACAGAATAGCTTTAAGAAAACCCTACTGCCAAGTCCAGTTCCAAGCCTGATTATCCTAGGGCTTACCATTAGGTTGCCTGAGTGCATGGTAGACAGTCACTCCATGGGTCCTCAGCGAAGACTGGTAGAACACTTGTGGATTAGTCTCCGTGAACTTGTTTGCCTTCATCACAGCCATTTTTGTCCAATCAGTGAAGAACACATGACCTTCAAACAGGCTTATTCCGAAGGGATGAGGGACGCGCGAGCCTCCACGAATGACTGTCTTCCTGTTACAGAAGATAATGTACATTAAGCCATGTTTCTGTTTGTGTTGCTTTATTTTGATGAAAGATGTCACAAGTTCAAATTAAATGCCTAGAAAGCTGAGTAATTTATTTTTAAAAACACAGCATGTATATTTAAAGAAAAGATACATTTTAGTCCCATCACTAGTACAGTTTATTTACATATGAAAGATAATTCTTGTTCTTAATAATAAAGAATAAATAAGCGCTATTGATTTCTTTTCAAAAAGATATATTTTAAGATGTCTTTTGATTTCTGTCTACACTTAATAGAAGGTTTGTCATGTTGTGTCTTGGGGGAAAAAGCCCTTAAGTTCTAGTTCTCCATCCTCTAGCCTCATCCAGAACTTTGGGGAAAAGTGCTGTTTCCTTGGTTGCTCTTCATTCCTTTCAGATTTTCCCACATATAAAATGCTAATATGTAAAATAGCATTTCAAATTCTGTAAGCGAAAAAGTGTAATCTGGTGAAAAATGCCAACAATTATTTTCCATTACACCCCTTGACCATTTCTCAGCCATTAGGAAGCAGGACAGTGAATACAGAACTCAACTTAGAGCAAACATTAGAAGTGCTCCTGATGTCACTGCAAAGAAGACAGAGGCAGTGCTACCACCCTCATGGATCTGCCTGATGAAACTGTCAACTGACCAATCTGTATTAGAAGCACAGTAAGTCAGAGAAGCTTGATAGAAAAAAAATAGAAGCAAAAATAGCTATACAGGTGGAGAAAACCAGTTGCACCAAGAGCCATGATGACCTCATTCAGTTGGCCTCTTGATACAAGTGAGGTAAAAGACAGTTTGTTAGAGAAATCTCTCCTTTTGGGGGGGTAATAAATTTTCAAAAGAAAATCTTAGTAGCCTCCTAAAGACTAAGAAACACAATAAAGCTGAACGAAAATATTTGAACATATGAGGGTTGGAAACCTAGTGAAGAAAACAGAAATCCACAACACCAAGTTGGTGCACACTTTGAACCATTCAAGAGCAACGTGATACATTAAGAGGAGAGTACGGTTTTCTTTCTCAGTGGGCAAATTTCAGGGCCCAGAATGCTACTTGCTGGCAAAACAAGAGGCAATGACTTGAAGATGACAGCTATACCAGAAGCTTTAATAGTTTCATTACAGCCAGCAAATGCCTCAAATCTTTCTGAAATGCCACTGATTTTTTACCTTTTATGTCTTATTTTAACCTTAGCATAAAATTATTGAAATAATATAGTGTAATACTCAAACATCCCACTGAAAGAAAAAAATATTAGAGGAAACTTCTCAATTGTTTTTGTACAACTTACAAAAGTGGCTAATTTTTTTTTCAGTAAGAATTAAAGTTTCAATATAGAAACTGCTTCAATGATAGGAAATCATCTTCAATTACTTCACTGAATAAAGCAGAAATTAGTCTAAAGTATGTATCAAACCATATACTACTCTTATAAAAGAGATGCAAGAGAAAACAAAACTATATTTATTCTACCCAGTTATTGAAAATGCCAAAAGAAGAGTAGATATAGTGGATAAACAATTAATTTATAGTTAGCTCTATCTAAACTAAGAAGGTGAAGAGAAATTTTCAACATTGAAACATGGGACCAGCACAATAGTATAATGGATTAATGCAGTGCTAACATTCCATACAGGTGCGAAAGTCCCTGCTGCTCTACTTCCAATCCAACTTGCTGCTTAAGACCTGGGAAAGCAGCACAGAATAGTTCAAGTCCTTAAGCCTCTGCACCACACATGGGAGACCCAGAAGAAGCCACTGGTTCCTGGCTTCAGATCCTGGGTTCAGCTCCAGCTATTGTAGCCATTTGGAGAATGAATCAGAGGATCAAGATCTCTCTCTGTGTCTCTCTGTAACACTGCCTTTCAAACAAAAATAAATCAAATGTTTAAAACACACGGAAATATATAATAGTCCATGTAAAAGTACAAGGATTTCTCTTTAAAATCAGAAATGTATAAGAGCAGGGTACAATACAATACAATTACTTCTTTTTGGAAAATGATAAATAATAAAATGTAGAAGAAGTTTGGGCAATAAAGCATGAGGGACTCAGAGAAATATTCAGAACTGAATGAAAACAATGTGCTTTTTCTGGGCTGTGGGAAAAGTTAGACAAGAAACCAACAAACACATGTTTATATCATATTTCATGAACATTATAATGGGACCCAAGAAAAAATAACAGAAATCATCCAAATGCCATCATGAAGGCCAGACATGCTATCACATCAACCAACAAAGTCATCTCCTGATTTTAACTCATTTGGTATCTTTTTTCTATCAGTCGTATGCATGTTTCCCAAACTCATGAAGCCATAGAAGATATTTCTTACCTCTGAATGCCATCGTAAGTGACAGTCTCGATGTAATCAAAGCGGCAGTCCACCCAGTAAACACGCTTGGAGACCAAATCCAGTGTGATCCCAGCAGGCCACCCCAGCTTGGTCTTCACCAAGTCTTTACGATTACTCCCATCCATGAAAGCCCTTTCCAACTTTGGTTCCCCAGAAAGGCTTGCCCAATCAGAGAAGAATAAGTAGCTACAAAAGGAAAACAAAAAATAAAAAATCTACTATTTTGCTAATTGGCCTAGAAAATATTTTAATACTATATTTCAATCAATGGAAATTTTCTCTAGCTGATTACAAACCAAAGAGCAAAAAATAGACAAATACATGTTCTGTAAAACAGACACTAAGAACCAATCAGAAAAGTCAGCAACTCCAAAGAGTTACTAATAAGATTAACACAGCAGCCAAGAAACTCATATTCAACCTCACAACCTTCTCCTTTTTCCCTTGCTGTCTTTTATATCCTCAAAACAACTTATAAATAGATTTTTAAATGAGTTATCAAGCCATCTCTCTCCTCAATTCTCCATTCTGAACCATAGCCTAGAGAATGTTTCCATCATATTCAAGGAAGGAAGGATAGAGATAAAAGTCATCAGTCAGCAACATAAATGTAGCTTAAACTAAAAGAAAGCTATCTTCCATAGTTCTTAAGTGTGAAAACAGGAAATTTTGCAATTAATCCTGAAGAAATAAAAATATCATCAGATTTACTAGGTTGATTAATACTGAATAATTTGTAATCAGATAGTAGCATCAATATAGCAACCCCAGTTTATAACAAGAAAGTGCTAAAAGTAGTAGTACCAACTTCCTTTCTCCTCTTTAAAAAATTTACAGTTCATGCATCTTAGAGTGATCTTAATAATGATGAAATATAGTAATGTTTATTTGTGACAATATTATAGGCAAAGTCAAAATGTAGAACCCAATCTCGTGGCTATGCAAATATGGCAAGCATCAAAAACAAAACTCACACCCCAGAAAGATCAAATATTTAGTGCACCAGTAGTTGTATTTGGACCATTTATGTGGTCAATTCCCTTACAGCTTTTATGAATAAACATAAAATAAACATGGGTGCTAGAGTACGGGGCATTAAAGAAATCACAGTTAACCTTCAATTAAGCCAATGGTTGGCAATATTTTGGGAAAGAAATGAAATTGAGAAATCAGCATATTTTCATATCACTCACCCAACAACTGGGTCCACAGCAATTCCTCTAGGACGCCCCAAGTCCTCAGTTATGAGAGTAAGCCTTTGACTTCCGTCCAAATTTACCACATCTATGCGGCTGACCTTGGTCTCCACCAAATAAAGTTTATCATTAATCCAGTCCACAGCCAGATTCTCTGCAGCCTCAACAGAAACATCCAGAACTTCTTGGACATTTAACCCAGTAATGTCAACTGAAAAAACCTGAAAGAAAAATCAAAATCAGCACACTTCCTAAACACAGGTAACATCAGGCACTATTTTTCATCCCTGGTGTCTGTTCTGTACGAACCGGTACTCTGGACCTTTGGAAAACTTCTCGGGTTGCTTGCTCATTAGCATGAGTTACTAGGAGAAAATGAGTTTCTCTAACAACGTATGTGAGGCAAACCTAAGTTGTGTTCGTATTTTATGTCTTTCTTTCTAAAGCCTGCATTTTCCATTCTTAGCAGTTATGCAAAATTTCATTAAAAGTGGGTTTTTCAGGTAGAAGGAAGTGGTGATTTGTTTTTTGGTTGTAATCAGATCAGAATTGCTGATAACCCAAGTTCTCAATTTTTAGAAATTTTGCACAAGTTCTTACTTAAATGATTAGAATTTAAATAAGGAAGTTTAAGGGGAATTTAAAAAACAAAATTTCATATCTCTTTAGGAATCTCTCATACTTTAAAGCTCTCCATTGTATCACTCACAGGTGAAATTAAATCCATCATACTTTCAAACACAGTGTAACAAAATTTTGGCTGTTAAACAAAATACTGTCAATATTTGTTACCCAGCCCTCAATTACGGCTCCATTTAGAAGACACAGGTAAAAATGTAAGTTTTATCATCCAGGAAATCAGATCACTTTTTACATATTAAAATGATCAAGTTTCAAAAATTACTAACAAATATCTATCCAGTTTTGAAAGAATGTCTACTATTTCTTTTAATTAGAATTTTGGACTCCTTTTCGAATAAAATTAAAAGTTACTCAAGGCTAATCCATATAATAGACTGCTTTGTTTAACAGGTCACATGTAATAGTATAGCATGGAAAAGGTGCTGATTAACATAAAATATCTCAAGGGCCTTTTGTGTTAGAAAACAAAGGAACTTTCCCCCTGAACTCCCCCCAAACATGAAAAGCTATCAACACTTTGTGCTTGGATTTGTAGTCAACTCCCCAGCTATGCTTCTGAAATTTCTATTTACCTTATCTTGCACGGTGTCTGTCCAAAAGACTCTGTGTAGGTGATAGTGGAAATCCACACCCACGGCCATGCCACGGTGCTGAGACTGGACTAGAATCTGGAAGCTCCTTCCGTGAATGTCACCGATCAGCAAATCCCGACCATTGGAGAAGATGACGGAGGCCTCAACAACTAAACATAGGGCAGGAAGGCATTATCATTCTTTCATTCTTTCAGGGCAGCAAGAGTAGGGAAGTAGACACAACTGGTGTGCTTTGCACATTTTCAATTGCTTTCTTCTGGTAGGTTACTTGATTTGGAAATATATCCAATTATTGAGGCAGACAGATGGATCTTATTCTACCTACTTAGCAGAAGGACAAATGGAGGCACAAAAATGTTTAATGAATTGTCCAAAATCACAGTACATCAGGAACAGACCAGTAAGGATCCAAGTATCCTGATTGCTAGTCCAGTACATTTTCAACAAAGCTGAGAAGAATTTATCAGGTACTTTTGAGAAATCTTGATAATGTGAATATTTCACCTCCACATGCAAGAACACTTTCTATTGAACATGGGAAACATTTTAAAGATGGCCAGGAAACCACTCTGTGAAAAATATGTCAATGGCAAATCTAGATCTGCCTCATTGATTAGCATCAAAAAGAAGCAAGATGGCACAGGCATAAAGCTATTTATTGTAGTCTTATTTGCAAGGAAAGAGATACCACATAACTTAGAAGTCCATCAATAAGGAACTAGTAAGAAAATTATGTTTACATAAATTGTGCCACTCTATAAGCAGAATTATAGAAGAGCTTAATGTCCTCTCAAGAGAAGCTCTTCCAGAAAAAGTAAATCACATTGGTGAGATACAGACCCATGTGTATGATTTACTACCACATATATAACAATAGGGTTAAGTATCTACATGTACATTCTTGCACATGCATTTTAAAACCTCTAGAACTGAAGTTAAGGAACAGTAGTAAAAACTTGGGATGGAAGAAGACATTTCATTAGACATCTTGCTGTAATTTAAAATTGCTGAATGCATAAATCTATGCAAAAACAAATTTAACTTGCAAAGAATCAGCTATATCTGTCAACAAACTAGGTATATCTGGGCAGAAAAAATAGAAAATGTGTCATTCACCAGTCATGTGAACACTTAAATTTCAGAAGGTACTAGAGGAATTTCCAAATTATGAAATAAAATTGGGGGGGAAAAAGGAAGTAAAAAACAGAATTTCAACTAAGAAATTCACTGTGACAAAGATGCTTTGAAGGGTCTACCTTCTGTTAGCACAATTTCTTCATTATTTTTCTATGTCACACACTCTTAGACTGGTTCCATCAAAATATCCAGAATGGAGGGCCTCTGCATAAGTTTTAGTCAAACTTACTCTGCCTATTTTGGAAAACCTCTAAATTTTTCATAAATGAAAATATTGCTGAGTCTGGCACAATGGCTCAATGGCTAAATCCTCACCCTGAAAGTGCCAGACTGATATATGGCACCAGTGTTTGTCTCAGCTGTTCCATTTCTGCTGCCTGGGAAAGCAGTAGAGAAGGCCCAAAGCCTTGGGTCCTGCAACCACATGGCAGACCTGGAGGAAGCTCCTGGCTACTGGCTTCAGATCAGATCAGATCAGATCAGCTCTCTCCTTTGCAGCCATTTAGAGAATGAACCAATAAAGCAAGATCCTTCTCTCTGTCTCTTGTTCTCTGTAAATCTGATCTGCCTTTCCAATCAAAATAAAATTTTAAAAGAAAATTTCTATACATAATTTTCATCTACTTTTGTGGTAGGTAAATCAAAATCTAAATGTTGTATTCTTTTAAATGCAGTCATGAAACTTATTCTACAATTAGTAATAGTCTGGGACAACAAAGCAACTAATAAAAGTTACTGATAATGATCATTAACCCACAAATTGGTCTCTAATAGGTAAAGTATGAAAGCACTGTTGATCCATTCTTCCTGACAGCAGGTACCACCCCTGATGCATGATATGAGACCCAGCCACCAGCACAAATGTGAATATTTCCATTGTCATGGATCAAGGAAGGAAGATAACAGATGCTTACTGCTCACATATACAAGTGCCCACAATGTACTCACAGGAAGCATTAGCCTTGCAGTGCTGCTCACGCTCCAAGATATATCCATCTTCACATTGGCAACGGTGATGTCCAAGCTGATATTCACACTTCTGATCACAAATGCCCCATATCTGGCAATCGTTAAAACCTGTCACAGAGGAAATAGAGATTTGCAATCAGCTTTTCTTCTTCTTCTTGCCACATTTCTTGAGCACGCAAAAACAAACAAAAAATCCTGGGCAAAGACATTCAGAAGTGCATGGTAAGCCTCTTCTCAAGGAAAGTGCAGGTTCCAGGCATACAACAAAACCTATGAAGTTGGAGTAGGCATGTTCATCATAGGGAAAACCAAAAAGGCACTCAAGTAATTTATAAAAATAAAGAAATTTTGCCTGGTGGTTAAGAAGTCAGTGAAAACAGCCCAAGTCTCACAGTGGATTGCCTGAGTTCATTTTCTAGCTCTGGCTCTTGACCTAACTTCCTACTAGTGTGAACTCTATCAGATAGCAGGTGATGGCTCAAGGAGTTGGGTTGTGGCTACCCTAGGAGACCCAGATCGAGTTCCTGTTTCCTGGCTCCAGCCCAACCCAGTCCAGGCAGTTTTGGACATCTGTGAAATTAAAACTACATGGAAGTTACCTCTTTGTGTCTTTCCTTAAATAAGTCAATAAAAGTGGTTTTCTTTTTTAAGAAGACATAAATCTGTGACTATAATAAAGTGTTTGGAAGTTCTGTTTCCCCAGTTATCTTTGAAATGTAAAAAAGTCATAGCCAAAACTGAATTAGTGTTATTTTCAAAACATGAACTCTGGATTCAGCCTGATCCATTCCTGCTGTGGCAGGCATTTGGGGAGTTTATCAATGACAAGAAAAAGTCTCTCTACCTATCTCTATGTATCTCTGCCTTGCAAAACTAAAATGAAAATAAATTCTTAAATTGAAAAGAAATTGTCACACAAATATCCTTTGTTAAAAGAAAGTCTTCTGTTTATTCATTAGCTTATTATTCATTTAATAGATATCTTACATGGGAGAGCTCTGTTCATTGCTATAGAAACACAGCTGTACTATGTAAAAACAAAATTTAGATAACTGTCACAAGCAATCTACCATTGAGGGGGGGTAACACAACAGCCTATTAAATAAAGAATATTTTCCTTCTTTCCTAAAGATTTAAGACAGAATTTGGTGCTAAAAAACCTTCATTTGACTCCCCAACTCTACATCCAGTTCATCATCCTGCACCTGTTCTCTTCCCTAGGACAGGATGCCAACAAGGTTCCCATGCCCTCGAGCTTTAGGAAATTCTTGAGTGGATTATAATTCCTGAAACCATTGCACCGTCAGGTCTAGAATTCTCCAGATTTCTAAGACGTGATTACACATGAGACAAATGTCAGAATGATGGACTGGGAGCTCCCACACCTGCTGGCTGCTGGCAGGCCCAGCCTCCTCGGAGTTCCCAGCCAGAAGAGACTGAAAAAGCCCTGGGATCAAGTCAGTCTCTCTTGATCAGACATAACAAGGACTGGTATGTCCTTCTTGCCAAAGACAGTGACTAACCAGAGCAGGAGACAAATCAGCCCAATCTGCACCTGACAAGGCCTTATGGGTGTGAATGGTCTCAGTGATGAACCGGGAAATGTTCACCTCAAGCCTGCTGCCTTGCCTAAGTAGGAATGAAAGTACAGGACATTTGCTCTCAGCTCCCAAGAATGTCATGACCTCATTCTGAATGCAAGATCTGTGAACTTTGTCTGAGGGTCCAGGATCACCCTGAGAGCTGGAGCTTGGAGTTGAGCAGAAGAGAACCAAAAGTGCAGAAATCCATGGGTACATCTTCCTGTCACCTGTACCCAAGTGCTTTAAAGAGTAGAATGATTTAGTGAATTCACTATCATGCATGTAAAGAATCAGATCCATTATGACACTATGAAGAAAAACGAAGGCTAAGGAATATCCATCATCAGTCAAATTGACAAAAAAAAAAAAAAAAAATGAAAGCAGAAACGAGTCATTTTCAGGAGAGCAAAATAGATAGAAGAAACTTTATCACCACTGAAACTCTCCAGGCCTCCCCCATACACTTCACTACTTTTATTTCTTCTTTCCTTGTTATTCTTTGCCCCCTTTTACCAACAAATACCACTCTGAAAGTAATTAAAACATGCTTTTTAGCTGAGACCTCTCAGACACCCTCTGATCAATCTGGCTGTGTAAAGCTCCACCATACTGCATGACCTCCCTGCCCTAACTGTGCACCATGATATCACTCTGTCAACAAACAGCATGTCCTGTCAGTCAGAAACAATGAGCCCAGTAAACTGTTTCAGTATGCCCCAGGGCTTCCACTGCCAGGTCAAGACCACCAGGGGCAGATATAGTAGGGAGACTATTTCACATAAGGGTCATTCAGTTTTATTCTTGATTACCACCAAGGCATCCACAGTGGATACACATCTAAGATGATGAATGTTGCATAGGTTATCAGCACCTGAAGCCTCTGTAATGAGTCAGCCATGCAAAGGGTTACAGCCAAACTATTGAACTGTACTGCTTGAGAGAACAAGCCAAAATAAGGCTCCTGAACTTTCAGTTCAGTTGAATCGTGTACAACTGGCTTCGTCAGGTCCTGTCTTCAAAGAGTGTGCTGTAGAAATACAAATTCCTCTTGGAAACAAATGCATAAGAAATGTTAAGGCAGTTTCAAAACTCGGGGGCAAATGATACATTCCTAAAAGACAAGGAAGGTCACATTCCTAAAAGACAAGAAAAGTCATAGAAAAGGTCTTGCAGGTGACAGGGGGTCTCACATTCTAAAGTAGACTTGCCAAGTTTATCCCCAGATGATGTTGCCTATCCTAAAGTCCCAGAGATAGACCAGGGGCATTAAAAGAAAATGTCTGTTGTATAAATTCAAACTAATACATACTATTGGACCACACTATTTCCAACATGCTATGAACTGTACAGTGCACTATAAATTCTCCTTTTTTGTACACACAATTCTTATTTGCAATTTTAACTTTCTTCTTAACACCTACACATTTCTTGAAAATTTCACTGGAAAATTTCAACACTGCATTAAACAATGATATCATTTTTACATTTTCTTGCATTAGTTTTAGTTGCCTAATTACCTTGGTCTGCTATCCTGTTATAATCATAAATACCCTTTAAAGTTTGTGTCATCTTCAACATTCATGAGGTCTAAAACATACTCCTATCTGTAGCAGTTATTGGCATGCAAGAAATTATATCCATGCAGGGAACATATAGTTAGAGTGACTCCTGGGACATTGCCTCTCAATCTTTAATGGGCTTGTAATTCAACTAGGGTACCCCATTAAAATGTAGACTGTTATTCAGGAAGCAAACAATGTGATACTTAGGCTATAAAGAGATTCTGGTACACACTCCTTATGGGGACATTGTCTCTCCATTCCATTAAATGCCTGCCTGCCCCAAGCCACTGTTTATTTATTTTTTTGTGTGTTCCTTTTGGTTTTTATTATGTTTCTAACAATCTTTACATAGTTAATTAGGGTAAAAAGGTTCAAGGGCTACAAGAAAATGGGTAAGACCATTAGTTCCATATTGTTTCCTTCATATATCTGAGGTAAAGGGGGGATTTTAAGGGAGAAGTCCCACCCAGTCTCCCACCCACCCCAGGTCCCTGATGTGGGGCACGCTCTGAGGGTCCTGCTCAAGTGGTTTTGACAGTTCAACAGTTATGAATTGCTGCCATCCTCACCACTCCAAGCATGATGAAGTCATTGCAGAATCCACTGATTGACATTGTCCATCTTGGAGTCTCCGTTTGCCCAGTTTTTCACTGCCAACACATAGCTGAGGTAGTTGACTGACTTGTTCTGTCCTCTGTCTTTTCATGGTTAGGGTCCTAAGTCCGGCAGTTCGATTGGGGAGATCCCCAAAGAAACTTTGTCTGAGGTGTTCCCAGACCAGATTCTTGTATGCATTTGCAAGTACAGAGCCCGGTACAGTCCATTGCCCCAATCACCTGGTGGCTACAATTGCTGGGTTGGTTCTGTTTCCAGCCCAGTCTTCCACTGGAACCAATGGGTGTTGCACTACAGCCTGATTCTGCCCAGCACACACTCAGCCCTCAAATAAACCAGTGGGAGCTGCAACCTGGTTGGAGCAACCCACAATAACCCCCACCAGTCCCGCCCCCTACCCTGGTTTGCCAGTATGTGTAGCAGACTAGTCCAGTCTGTCCCACATCCCATTTGGCTCTCATACATGGCAATGGGTATTAAAACCTTGTTCCATCTAACCAGCTCAACTATCTAGTCCTCACAGATGTTGTTGGGTGTCTGTCTAGCCACCCCATTCCCTGTCCTGGTTTTCGTGTCCTCCCATGGGAGTGGTAACCCAACAGAGAGGTGCCCACTATTTCCCTCCCAGGCCACTCCTACTCCCGGATTATCTCTCTCCAAGTGGTTCTGTGGTTTAACTTGACAGAATTAGCCCCAGTGCCAGCTGCACTATAAATTCTGAAAGTATCTCATGCATTTAATAACACTGTAATTTTCTGTACTAGCTTTACTAACATGCTAAAATTAATATCTTTAAAATCATGTAAAATTTTGTAATACATTATTCTTCATCTCTTAAGGGATTGTGAAAAAAAAATGCAGTGGCCAGATATTTTAGAAGCTGTGGACACTTGGAACTAAGAGCACAACCCAAGGTTAACCACATATTTAGATTTGGAAAAAGATGGAAACTGCTGTCTGGGCTCTAAGGTAGAAGAATGAGGCAAGACAGGTTGTGGGGTATCACAAGACTGACCCAAAGATTCTACAAAAACAAATCACATTGTCCAAAAAGGTCAAATCACTTTGTCCAAAAAGAGTTTCATTTGCAAGTCAGCTCAGCGTCTATTCCTCCTTGGATGTCAAGAAAGGAAGAAAGAGAAAAAAGCTGATGTAATGCTAAGACTATGGCTTCCAGCATTTCCATTGGAATTTCTTTTCTACTGAGAGAAAAGAGCATTGCCTTGAAATCTGGAGAACTAGAAATAGGATTGGCAGCTGGGGGGCAGGCAAGAGGGGATGGAGAAGCCTGCCATTTGCAAAAGACAAAAGAGCAGCTTCGCCCTCACCACTGAGCACCACTTCAAGAACAAAGGGATGCTGCCCGCACAGGGGTGCCAGGAGGCAGGGCAGAGCTTCAAGAGAGCCCCTTACAAATGTACACATGCTTGTGCCATTCCTGGAATGCAGCACACCCCTCCCACCCCCACAATGATAATGGCAAAAAGAAGAAAAAACCCAAAAGGTGTGCTGCAGTCTCACTGAAGGACCGTTGCAGACAATAATGTTTTATTTGCAAGGAGTAAAAAATCTGTATGGCTTTCATACAGGACTGCTAGTTCTCCCAGAATTTCTGAGACACCTTAGACTGGCCTGGACAAGTCACTCACTCTTAACTTGGTCTGTAGAATACAGTTACTCAAGAGGAACAGCTGGATCATGGCCAAAATTTGGGATATGGTCCTGACATTAAGAACCTAAAATTACCCATTTTAAACATCACAAATTGCTTTACTGTATATAAAGACACAGATTTTTCCCACCATTTGACAGGTAAGTGAACCACAAATTATAGTTCTCACTAACACTGAAGAATATACTTTCTCAAGAATTCAAGAGGATTAATCTTGTGATTGAAGAGTAAATTGAAAGTATGTCATTGTAAAAAATTAAAATAAAAATAAGAAAAGATGAAGAGGAGGGAAGAAAGAGAGGGATGGTAGGATGTGACTTACTATGTTCTTAAAACTATATATAGGAAATTCATTCCCTTTAAACAGACTTTAAAAGTTAATTTAAAAAATCAAGACACAAATAAATGTAATCAAAACCTGAATAAAAAAAGAATTATAAATTTAATTTGCAAACCAGAGTTTATTTCTGGTATCAAAGAAACTTCCTGGCTAGGAGTGGTTATGGAGATCCACCACATTTGATGAAACACAATTATGTTGGAAGCCTTGAGCTGAGATTAATGACTAAATAACTTTATTAGATTTTTCCAAACTCAATTTTTCCAAATTATATCAATATCTCAGAAATTTATTTTAACAGACACGCTTGTTAAATGTTTTCCTTATTTTCCTTATGCATGCTATGACTGATTTTAGCTAGAAAATCCTAATAAATAATCTCAAATTTCTATGAATATAGAAAGAACTCAAATACCCTAGGGCAATTCTGAAGCACCAATCTTTTGGCAATTCATACATGATTATCAAATAGTGTCCAGTTCCAAATGTCTCAACACCAGTACAAACAAAGGTGTTTTTTTGCGACATTTGTGGCCATTTTCTCACAAAAAAAAATTGTAACTCACATACCAAAAAATCAGAAAGAATGTAAAAGAAAGCACAACTTTAAAAAGCTGTTTAAATCTGAAGTAAATAAATACTGATGATACTTGGTCATGTCTAAATGTCCCCTCATAAGACCCTATCCTGCCCAGACCTGGCAACAGAATCAAAAGTCTCCCAGTGGGAGAAATCTAAATTTTGTAATTCAAATAACAGAGATCTGAGGAAATATTTCATGCCTTAGTATGCAGTTCCCATGGCAGCCTCCAACTGGAAACATCACTGATAAAGAACTTTTTCAACACATTCGAGACCTGGGACTAGTAGCAGGCCTGGTAGGGGAACTCCAAGGACTTCGTGGCTAGACTGCTGCTTTCACTGGTGAGCATGAAATCTAGGACTGGATACGGGCCAAGCTGGGCTAGGCTGCTGCACCTACTGGTACACACAAGAGCCAGAATGGGTACAGACCAGCCAGGCTAGGTTGCAGCAACAGCTGGAAAGTACTGGGACTGGTGTGAGTCTAGTAAGGCTGGGTCACAGTATCCTGTGATAGATGCAAGATCTGGGGCTGGGAACGTGCCAGACTAGGCCACAGCAGATTCTGCTACACACAAAAATCAGGAATGGGAGCCAGCCTGGTGGGAGATACTGGCGGTCGCCCCACTAAACCACAGCACCCACTGGTATGCGTGAGGATCAGGTCTATGGAGGGTGGCTAGGCTAGGCCGCAGCACCCTTTGGTTCATGTGAGATATATATACGGCTGGGGTGGAACTAACCAAGCAGCTGAATCCACTAGTATGTATACTGGCTGGTACAGTTGACAGATCATACCTGACCATGCACTGGCTGGTATGCATAAGAGTCAACTCCAAGGCCACCCTGGTGAGGTTTATTAGGGGACTCCACAACAGAACTGCTGGACTCAGACACTGGCCATAGAGAAAATCACAAGACGCATGGTCTGGAATGCATTATCATGACTGAGCCTGTGCAGGGGACAGCATGACCAGATACATATAAAAGACATGACAGCCAGCTCATCTAGACTAGGGGACATCAACTGCCTTATCAGAGCATGAAAAGCAGAACAGGTTGGAAAATTCTCCCGATCAAGCTAGCAACATCATCCTGGGTCTGTGGATTCACTAAGGTGGACTTTGTCAGCCAATAGACCTTGGAGAGATTTTCTCAACCCTGGAGCAACAAAACCAATAACTTATCAGAACTATCAAAACCACTCAAACAACCCTTAGAACACTCTTCCCCACTTTGGGGTCCCTAAGGCGTTATCAAATGATCTTCCCCTCCCTGGGTGGTTTGACAGTAGTAGATCCTCTGATGTAGTTTGACAGCAAGCACTGCCCCCTTCTCCCCTGCAGACACAGGAGAAAAAAAAGGAGAACTGAAACATATGTCCCACCCACCCTCCTCTGCACCTGATCTTGCCCACCCTAATCAGAGGCCCACAAACCCACGTGAGTATGCATCCCTCTCAACTATGTAAACAATATTAGAAAGAAAATTTTAAAAAGAATTTTGTTATATCCTAACATTAGTTCCAATTAGAAGTGAAAATAAGTATAATCAACAGCTGACTCAGCACAGGCACAAATCCACTAGCGTCAGCACCAGGACAATGACCAGAAGATCCTCTGCTGTGTCGGGTGCCAATGCTTTAGTTGCTGGATCCTGGGCATACCTGTCCATCTCAGCAAGGGACTGGAGAGCAGAGTGGGGAAATCCTTGATGGGCTCCGGGCAGCAGCTTTCTACCAAACACTTGGAGGAGTAATTCAGAAATTAAATACCAGTAAACCCATCTCACCCCTGCTTCCAAATACATAGCAAAAAAAGCAAAAGTAGGTGCCAGACATCCATCATCAGAAAATTAACAGGTGTCATCCCCAAACCACTCTTTTGCCTTGAGCAGCTCCTAAACGCCTCTTGGAGTGAAATGTTGCTACTTTCCAGGGTTTTTGTGAGGACTGTGTGACTCTTTGTCATGACACCACTCTTGCTCACAGCAAACTCCCAGATGTCTGAGATAACAGAACCTCTGAGTACACTGAAGAAAGACTACCCACGCCCACCTGACACTTACCAACACAGGTACGGTTGTCATTGTGGTTGATGATAGTAGCTGGGGGACAAAAACAGCTGCCTCCGTAAGGTGTCTGGTGGCACTGGAACTCACAGTTCAAGGTAGGACACATGGTCATACCTAAACAAGGAAAAAAAATCATTTAATTATGTGAATGATGACCTACAGTAACACCTGCTAGTTCTTTTGTAAGCATAATATAGAGGTACTGAAAAACCTGTCACCATTCAAAATTCATCATAATCTTATGTGATGAAAACTCAACTGATACTCGTTTTACAAGCTGTTTCGAGAAAAATTTGGTCATATGCCTATTTCTGTGTTTATAGTGAAAAGACCAAAGAACATGCAAGTGACTGGATTAAGAATACGCCCTTAAAAAGGTTTAACTGTGTGGTTAACTCCAAATGATGGGATTGTAGGTGACTACTTTCTTCTTTCTGCTAATTTTTATTTTCTGGCTGTTGTGCAATGACTGTATGTCTCTTCTTACATTTTATTTTAAAAGGACTCTCAAATGAAATTAGGAGAAAATGCTATAGAAGTCGCTGCATATTTCCATATTACATGTTTTATCAGGAAAAAGAAGACAACCCTTATTATATAACTATAAACTTAGACACTATACACTCGACAGGATCATAAATTGCATTCTGTTGCAAAACAGAAAGCTGTCCACTAAACCAATGGTATAATGGTAGAAAAATATTCCACACACACACAAGACATTGTACAACAACATCAAGTATGGCCAATTCTATCTTACTGTTAGAAAATAACTAAAAGCACATAGCCCAGGAAACATAAGCTTGAGTTTCTTTGTTGTAGGGTTTTATTTTCTGAATAGCCAGACAAAGCCTTTCTCGGGTAGTATAATCCAAGAAACAAAATGTTCAGTATACTCTTACAGTCATCACAATGGGTATGAAAACAGATCCTCTTCTGTGGAAGCTAGGTATCTTTGTAAGCTCCACCCATCAAGAGATGTAACTGATTTCTTCAATCTATTCCATGCTTGGTCAAGTCACATGCTATGGTTAAGACATTAGCAAACACTACACGAGCAGAGCTTCAAGTACTTAAGAAGGGTGTTTGTTCTTTCCAAAATCATATAAACAAACAAACCTGGGATAGCCCAAACTTTCATTGCAAAATCAGTGAGTTGGTCCAGGCCAGAAAAAAATTCTCTAGCCAACCCACAGAATTGTAAAAACTAGTAGTTGCTTGCTGGCTTAAGCCACAAAGGCTTAGAGTAGCTTGCAATGCAAAGCACTGTTGATAGAGTGCACACTGGAGAATCTGGTCTAGAACAGCACCTTCTTTATCAGAAATCTGCCTAGAAAAAATTCCATACTTACTACAAGATCTTCCAGCAGTGGTACTGTTTTCATCTTCTCCTCCTGGGCAATCTAAAATTCCATCACAAACTTTACTAATCGGGATGCATTTTCCAGATCGGGGGCAAGCCCACTGTCTTGGGTAACATTTAGGATGACTGCCATCTGTGGGGGAAAAAGAGAGAGGCGTTGGTTGCTGCAGACTACATGACAAGTGGAGTCAACACTCCTTAAATCCATGTTTAAGGTGGCCAACAGAACTCTCCAAACAACCTGTATTTGACAGCAAACTCGAAGTTTCTGTTTCACTAGTCTGTTGCTAACAGTCTAATGAGTGGCAAGATGGAATTATTTAAGTTTCACTCTCTCTGGGGAAGGCAGCCCCAGCAAGGTGTGGTAAGAGAATCACATAAGGGTCTGAATTGTCAACTAGATTTCTAAACTACTGAGGAGAAGAGTCAGATACCCCCATTCTAACTAACAGAACCCAGGGCCCATCCAGGAACATTCCTCCAAGATTGCCAAGTTTCGGAGTTATTTGATTTGCTTTATTTATTTAACTAAATGTTGACACCACAGGAAAAGACACTATTCAAATGTAGGCAGACTACTTCCTGGAACAGTGAAACATGAAGCAAACTGGTGCTTTTTCCCAGAAAAAGCAGCACCCTGTGTATTATATCTGGACCTGAAACAGGGAAGGCACTTCATCTTCCACTGAGTGTTAGGAACCCCTGAACCGTGGGAGGTATGGCTGTACTTCATCCTTGTCACTCCTCCCTGAGTAGCAACTGTACTGGCCAATCCCTAATTCCGTTCGGTGTGTCCCTTGTGTGGCCTCTCTCTCAATACAAGAAGGGAAGCTAGTGATTAATTTTGAAATTATAATTTGCAAAAACAAAACAAAAACTGAATATAATTGCAACCATGGTTCAAACACAATTTGAGAAGTTGTAAGGCCTGAGACAAATCACATTTCCCCTCCTTTGCCTCCTTCCTCAGCCTACCACTTACACCTAGCAGTAATACGCAATCTAAAATGGAAAATGTCAGAGTGGGATATAGAAGAAGAGACTGCACTATTTATTTTGCCTTTGTAATACATATCTTAATTTGTGCTGCAACTAAATTCAGAATCATTTTAGAAAAGAAAAAAAAATGGCATCACCTCCTTCTTAACCACCCATTAAGTCCCTAAACAACTTCTTAAATCTCAACCAATTCTGAGACTTGAAAGGCAAGAAGGAAAAACAGGTTCTGGAAAACATGAAGACAGCATTTAAATTGGAATCTCTTTCCCTCCATACCACATCCTTCTTCATCTCCTTGATCATCGCAATCTGCCTGTCCATCGCAAACCCAATGTTGATGAATGCACCTGCCGTTAGAGCATGTGAATTGGTTGCCACCGCAGGTCTGATAAACTGGAAGAAAGCAACAACATTCACCAATCACTTAGTAAAAAATCAAAGTGTTCACCTCACTGTCTATATTTTGCTCCCAGCAAATAAGATTTCTATTTCAGCTTCAACCCTTAAGTAGCATGACAAAAAAAATGAAATTAAAAAAAAAAAAGGAAAAAGGAGAAAGGGGGAAAGAAAGAGGTAGTAACAGCAGCTGTGGATCCAGGAAATGAACTCAGATGCTAGTCTCTGGTAGTCAAGATTGCAGACGGTGGTATGCAACAGGCTGAGGCAGAACCGAGATGGGCTGACACGCCAGGATGTCTGGAAACACACAGTTCAAGACACCCAGAATATTCAGTCATGCTCACACTTTGTCACAGGTACTATAATTGTAGTCTGAGACCAAATGATTCTGCCTCAACCATCCATATGATCTTTAATAGAGTGCTGAAATAGGTCCAAATTCCAGAAAAGAACTTAGGCATGACTCATAGAAATTCAGGATGATACTGAAAATATATAACAACCCTATAATGATGTCTATCAGTCAAAACAGGGGCAAAGAAAAATCATACAGATTACTACCAAAAACATCAGTTCATTAGAAATAATAAAACTTCCTCATGGACTCTTCTAATCTTATATAGTCAAAAAAAGAATCAATTAGTGGTAAAAATAAGAGAGATGCTTGCATTACAGGCAACAGCATAGAAATAAAAGTATGATCAAATTGGAAGCACTAGAAAGCACCCAACCCACAAGGAAGTTTTCCTGAACTTCCAACTTGAAAGGGGTAGGAATGACAAAGTTACTATCAAGGTTATCACAACCATTCCTCAGCCATGGTAATCTGAGAGTCAGCGATACAACATACCAGTTCCCTTATAGCCTACAGAAAGAACTGTCCGTTAGCAATCTTTCAACACGACAAAGACCCTTTGAAGATCAAGAAGTCCAGGTCGAACAACATACAGGGCTCATGACACTGCTCCTGGATGACCTTTGGGTTCCATCTGTGATCAAATAAGATGGTTCTTTTCTTTGAAAATAAGTGAATTATTTGTGGAAGGTGGAAGAAAACCCATAAAAACAAAACCCACTCCTAACATCACAACCCAACATAAGGAAATCACCGTACTGCAAGAACGTTCATCACTGTTGTCATCACAATCAAAGTCATGGTCACAGACATAGGAGCGAGGAATGCAATTTCCATCACCACATTGAAACTCATTGTGTGCACACACGCTGGCTGGAACACAAGGTTAAAAAGGGAAAGAGGAGAAAATTTCAAATTCAGTGTAGCCATTTGATCTCAGAAGATTCTATCCCAAGGAGATTTATTAGGCATTAGTGTGGTGGTAAAATATTTAACAATCGGTTTTCCAGAAACTGAAAGATACCATGGATTGTGCTTGCCACTTTCCATGGTTTAAATGCTACTACCAAAGGCTGACTTCAAACCACCCCCATAATTCACTGAATGTAGACTTGAGAAGGGACACACAGGGTTACCCCTTCCAAGGCATAAGCAACTGGTTTCGGCTCACAACTCTTTCACATTACTTACTGCAGTTGAATTCGTCAGAAGAGTCCCTGCAATCAATTTTCCCATCACACTTCTGACTTGTATTGTAGCAGGCTCCACTGGCACAGGTTAGCTGGTCACAGATTGGGTATTCTATTACAAAGAATGGAAATGGCAAAAGAAAATTAGAAGATGTTCCTTCAATTAACATTTCTTGAGTGACTCCTACATGCTAGATATTAAAGCTAAACATACATTATTAGTATATAACACAGCCATGACCTCTGATGTCATAAAGATCACAATTGGATGAGGAAGACAGAACTTAATCAAATAATAGCAGGTGACAAACCACAAAATGCTTCTGCGGAAAGCGGGGGAAGTTGTGCGACTGCACACTATGAGGGGTTTGGTGACTCAGGGGCGTCTAGCTAAAAAAGGTGGCTTCTGAGTTGAGAGCTGAAAAGTGAGACAGAATCAATTTTAATGCAAAAAGAACATCTCAGAAAACTGGTGCACTGTCACACTGAAGGTCATGTTTTCCACTAGAGTCAGAGAAAGAAGGTGGGCCTACATGTCAGGAGGCCTGAGCCAAAAGTGAACACTCAGGAGCTGGGACTCAAGCCAAGGAAACTTTCTATGTCACCACTCCCCCATCTGCACATTTGGATAATCTACTGCCACAGTGTGGATGGACCTAAGAAGGCAATGTCTAGCAAGGCATTTTGAAGAGTAAAATGTACTCAATGGGCACACACTATCAATGCCATACCATCTATTCATGGTCACCTGATGCTTAACCCTTTTTTCCAGGTTACTGCAGAAAATCAGGACATCCCTTGCAGAAATGGCTTGCTGTTTGTCCCTCCTCTGTGCTTCTCCAGACTTGAAACACATATCCCTCATAACACCTCACTGTAAGCTTGTTCTGTACTCCTCACAATATAATGATATCCCTAAGAACAAGGATTATCTCTTGATTATTCTGGAATATTGCAAGGGCTAGGCTGTTACAGTGTTCATGAAATGTTCAACACTGTTATTGAGTTATTTATCACTAGTGGACATGTTAGATAAATAATTAAAACTATTTCGGATGTCTGCTTTTTTATAATCTTCATTTACCTTCTCAGGAGTATGATATCTTCTATGAACTATTGCTTTTCTTTTTAAAAAGCAGTAAAAGCTGTGTCCTGGTTCTACTATTTCAAACACCAAACAGCACATTCCCACACTGGAGTTCAGTTTTGTATTTGGAGATCAATTTGAGGAGTCAAGGTCAAGATGCAATTTGGGCTGCCCCTCTCTCCCATACTGCACTATCTGTATTCCACTCTGGTCTCTTGCTAAAGTGCACCCTGGGAGACAGCAAGTGATGGCTCAAGCCCCTGAATTCCTGCCACTCCCATGGAAGAACAAGACTGAGATCTCAGTTCTCAACTTCAGCCTGGTACAGCCCTGGTTGTTACAGGCATTTGGGAACTGACCAAGAAATCTCTCTATCTATCTATCTATCTGTATCCCTCTCCCACCCTTCTATTTAAAAAATTTAAAAACAGTGAAAAACAGTGACACCAAAAAAACATTTTTTTTTAGGTTTTACAGACATGGAGATATTTCAGAGAAGCAGCACACAGAACTCTGTGCTAAAGCTGTGTTAAAGCTGCCACATACTAACAGGTAACTCTTTAGGAAAAATGGACTCCCTAATGATGTTTCTCTATTTTACATAATAAAGGAATAAGTCTAATTCTTCTCATCTGCTGAAGTTCAACACAAATCTGTTAAGTATCCTTAAGTATCTAAACTGCCAAAGTTATGTATAATCAATCATCTATTAGAATGGGAGGTATTTGTAAGCTGATGATTAAAATGTTAAATGTTTATATATTTTATCTTTTAATAGTCATAAAATTAGTTGTCGCTTAGGGTTACTGTTGTCTTATCATAATTGAAACAGAATGCACAGCAAATGTGCCTTCACTTGAATCACCCAACTCTGCACATTAATTCTCTCTTCAAGAGCTGCAAAAGAGGCCTGCTGCAAATGAGGCTAACAAATCCGTTCCCCCGTCGTGCCAGGTCACTCCTAGAGTCAACGTGTCACCCACTCATTCAGCTGACGGAGGCGAGCAGAAGAAAAAGTCTTAGAAAAACCCAAGCCCTTTGCCAGGAACAAGCTCCCTGTTGCAGCAACAGTTATCTGGATTTGCGTTGTGGCTTCTTCCCTAAAGGTCATTATCATAAGTATAGGACTCTGAGGGGTGAACGCACAGGGCAGACCAATGGTTCAGTCCCAGGCTGCTTTATGAGAGCCAGTGTGATAAAACTGACAGTGGATGACTTGGCACTGTCTCCACTGACACAATTGAAAGTTTACTCACAGGGCTCACTCCCTGCCACAGACAAGGTTGGCTCAATGTTCTCAGAGAGGATACAGAGAGGCCCCAGGTCAGCAGTTCTACACTCAGAATGAGCATAAAGTATAATGATGAGATGTCTCCATCCACAGAGGATGCCCCTCAACCCTTGCACACCATCTGAAATCTTCTCTGAACAATAGTAACTGAGTTAGAAGCCCACCACCAGTGTCAGGCAGAGCCTCAAGACTTTGCCACACAGAGAAAGTATCTGCAAATGGTGGCTGTCTCGGCGAAACCCACACAGCAACAGGTCAAAGTTGCTCACACTAACAAAGAAACAGACTTTACTTCTCTTACGACTTAATTAAAGTTTCAGTCTACCCCCAGGAAACAGAAAGTCACAAATATTTTTGAGCTTATTTATGGGAGATGTTTAAAATCTTATTTTCAGCTTGGTTTGCTCAGCAAACCTGATCTAACTTTATGAACTTCTTCCCATGAAGCAAATACACCACATGGTTAAAATGGCAGGATTTTAAGTATGTAGAAAGTGCAATATAAAGGGACAATTTACAAGAATATGAAAGAGGAGGGCCCGGCGGCGTGGTCTAGCGGCTAAAGTCCTCGCCTTGAAAGCCCCGGGATCCCATGTGGGTGCCGGTTCTAATCCCGGCAGCTCCACTTCCCATCCACCTCCCTGCTTGTGGCCTGGGAAAGCAGTTGAGGACGGCCCAATGCATTGGGACACTGCACCCACGTGGGAGACCTGGAAGAGGTTCCAGGTTCCCGGCTTCGGATCGGCGTGCACCGGCCCGTTGCGGCTCACTTGGGGAGTCAATCATCGGACGGAAGATCTTCCTCTCTGTCTCTCCTCCTCTGTGTATATCTGGCTGTAATAAAATGAATAAATCTTTAAAAAAAAAAAAAAGAATATGAAAGAGGAGAAGGCATTGTGGCGTGGTAATAAAGCCACCACTTGCAATGCTAGCATCCTATAAGAGCACCTGTTTGTGTCCCATTTGCTCCTATTCCAGCCCAGCTCCCCATTATCAGTCTAGGAGAAGCAGCAAGGAAAGCCTTAGTCATTAGTCCCCTGCCAACCATGGGAGAGACCTGGAAGAATCTCCTGGTCCCTGGCTTCAGTGTGGCCCTGCCTCAGCCTTTGTAGCCATTAGGGGAGTGAACCAGCAGATGGAAGATCTCTTTCTCTGTCTCTCCCTCTCTGCAAGTCTGACTATCAAATAAACAAATTAATCTTAAAAAAAAAAAAAGAGGAAACTGTTCCTTCTTAATGGTTTTAATTAAAAGATTATGCCCCTTTAAAACCTATGTGACACAAAATGTCAGCACACTCTTCCTCACACTGCACCCTTGTTCTTCCTTTTTATTTTCTCCCAGCTCCAAATAATATATGTTCAGGTTCATTCCTCCCAAGCTGGAAATGTATCCAAAACACAGACAAAACTGGTGCTAACCATGTCAATTCCATAATGTTGCAAATTGCTGTTGATGTTATGTCGGGACTCTTGGTTGAATGGGATGATATTCTGCCAGCTCTAACAACGGACCAGAAATGGTCTCCCCAAGAGACTGTTCAACCCATCTGGACAATAAATAGCTGGACTTTATACTTGGTATATGTTTACAAGGAAAGAATCTTGATTGAATTTGAACTGTAATACTGCATCAAGGTGGAGGAAGCCACCAGGGGGGAGGGGCGTGTGGGGGGGATTCCCAGAGCCTATGAAACTGTAACATAATGCAAAATAATTAATAATAAAAAAAAAACTGGTGCTAAAAGATTTTTTAATTTTTTTTCTCTGTTAATCATTTAGGTTAGAGCAAGAAAATTCCATGGGAGTTGAGGACCTCCTAGAATGGAAATCATTTACTGAAAAAGAAAATACAAATAAAAGACACTATTCTTTATTATCTTGACAAGAAGACTGTAAACACATTGCATTCTTACAATTGCAAAAAAATGACCGGAAAGAACACAGGAAAGAAAACAAACTGATTATAAAGGAAAAGAAGATACTGTAGAGGTAGATTAAGGACTTAAGCCAAGATTGGAAAGAAAACAAGAGGTTGCTGACACAAGCCCCAGCCCAGAGACCTGGGACTTTTCAAAGTCCAAAGTAATCCTTGATAAGTTACTTGATGTTACTTACTCTGGCTCCAAGACAAGTTAATCTAGTCTAGCAGTGATTTGCTAGAAAATGTTTACTACATTGGCGGCCAACACTTAGTTGCAAGCACTACTTACAAACTTAGGAACCATGATTATCCATAACATATACTGAACATGATGTGCCAGAAATGTATCAAAGCACTCAATACGCATGAAATCATTTCATTCTTACAACAGCCACACGAGACAGATTTTATGATTACACCTATTTTATGGAAGAAGACCCTGAAACACAGAGAAGTTAAGGAATTTGAGGGTCACATGACTGGTATTCCAGAGAGCCTGAATTCAAATTCAAACAAATTCCGTGACTCATGTTCCTAACCACTAACATAGCTCTGGGTTGCCATTTGTAAATTTCATAGTAAATAGTACGAAGAGGTAGAAAAAAATTATAGATGAATGAAATCAATTGAAATGAAAAGAGTAAGAAATCTTTTAAGAACATAAAAAGAGAAAGAAATAACCTAAGGGGAATGGTTGAGTTTCCCTTTCTTCCAGTCAGTTTAAGAAGTCTGGAGAAGTTTGCCCATCTCCTGGTTTCCAAAACTTATGGCATATTATGCAAAAGACTTTCACCTAACATAAGCTAAGAACTCAGAGGAACTGTGCACTAGATTTCCAGAAAAGTGAACACCAAAACATAGGACATACAGTAGCAGGGACAAGCATCACTCCCCCATTATCACCATCTGTCAATGTCAAGTCTCTGAAGTGACAGCTACTGAGGACTAGCCCTAGGATTGCAGTTAAACACAAGAGAACAGCACAGAGGGGTTGCCTATCTCAAAAGTAGCTTTCAGACACCTAATCAGATTTATAAAATGGAAGCAGAAATTCAGCACCTTGGAAAGAGAAAAAAATCCTATCAAATTTGGTGTGAGTAGCTTTCAGGAAATCGGGGCCAAAAGGGAAATACATTGTCATCTAGCTAGTTCTTATCCTGTCCCCTTTGTTAGTATAAAGGCTGGATCTTAAATTCCAAATTTCTATCTAGTCTCTAAGAGCTAGCATCAAAACTGCAAAAAGATAATGACTAAGAGAGTTCTAAACTGCAAAAAGATAATGACTAAGATAGTTCCCGAAAAAGAATAAAAACCTTACACATGCCCCTGTAACACAGGAGTGACTGCATTACGACAGAAAGCTGTGCCTCTCCTTTTTCTCCCCCTTCGCCCCAGATACAGAAAAACAGAGAATGTGGAAATAATAATCTTACCCACTTTCCTGTAGCCCTTGAATCTTTGTGCCCTAATTAACCATGTAAAGATTGTCAAAAATAAAGAAATAAAAAAAATCTGTACCTCAAGTGTTCTAAGGAATAGTGTGAAGAAGTAAGCTGCCTTCTTGCAGGTGAATGAATATTTATAAAGTGCGCCATATTCAGTGACACTGGTTCTATACGGAAAAGGCTATGGAACTACATGTTTTCACTCAGGGTCACAAAACACATGGTTCCTATTGCTATATACCTCCTATATTGATATCCAGTGACCCACCAGGGGAGAATAAATAGTCAAACTCTATTAAAAGAGGTATGAAGACTATCTGCACCCCAGGATTATAAGAGTGATCACCTTCTAGTCACCAGAAATGATGCAGCTCAGCTCGCCAGCAGGATTCTGAACCCAGGCAACTTGAATACTCATCAGTAAATTACTGCTAAGTGAATGTCAGTATCCTAGGAACCAGCCAGTATGCAGAGAGCTGCCTTCATCTTAGTTACAATTCTGCCTTCTTTTATATAGATATGTTGAAATACGACTCTCTAGATATTGCATTGAGTAAAGTATCGGCATCCCACATGAGCACCAATTTGCCACTTCCTATCCGGCTCCCCGATTATGCACTGGAAAAGCAGCAAGGATGGCCAGGTCTTTGGGTCCCACGTGTGAGACCTGGAAGAAGCTCCTGGCTCCTGGCTGCAAATTAGCTCAGTTCCAGCCATTATTGCCATTCGGGTAGTGAACCAGTAGAGGGAAAAGCTTTCTCTCTGTGTGTCTCTCCTTCTCTGTGTGAATCTGCCTTTTCAATAAAAATAAATAAATCCTTAAAAAAAACTGAATAAAGAGACAACCAAAGCACCAGTGAAGGAGAAATTCCGATAGCATGATTTTATTTAACGTTGTCTTCAAAATTAATTATTGCATACTTATAAGTGTGCTAGGATAAAGAAACTAAGCAAAGAAAGAAAGAAAGAAAGAAAGAAAGCAATGAAATAAAATCACTGCTCTGAAGAAACTTCTTCAGAGGGAATTCTTCAGAGGGTATTCTCTGAGGGAACAGGATTATAGATATTGCAGTAACATCATATAACAAAAAGAAAACATTACAAAACTAAAGCATGCTAAAATAATGGAATGACAGCAGGGAGTAACTGATAAGATGGTATCTGAACAAGATCCACTAGTTTTAACAACATGGTGGTCACTATCGGCACTGACAAGAATGTTTTCAGAAAGTTAGTTGGCAAGATCACTGTATGCAAGAAAAAAACAAAGATACAAACAGAGCTCAAAGACAATGCTAATGCAACGTTGTTGTCAAATGGAGCACAAAAATAATTCAACAACTGAAAGGAATCTCAGGGTTCTTTCTTTTTATTAAGCAGATAGAGAAAGAAATAGGGGGAAAGAACCCCTATTCCCTGCTTCACTAGCTCAAATACCCCAGTATCTGGGCCTAGGGCAAACCTCAGGAACTCACTCAGATCCCTTTCATGGGTCCAGGAACCCAATCGCTTGAACCATCACTGCTGTCTTCCAGGTTCTGCATTCACAGAAAACTAGAAGCAGGAGCTAGTATACAACCCAACCCCTTGCTTGATATGGAACACAGATGTTGGCACTGCTAGGAAAAAGGCCCATTGCTCAAGATTTTTCAAGGTGAGAGATGCTTATAACAAACTTGTATGGTAGAGACTTAACAAATGAGACTTTTCTACCTTCCCTTCAAGTATTCTACCTCAATCATGAGAATGCTAAAAGAAAAAAGAAAAAAAAAGTACAACCATGATGTGATATGTGAGACAGGGTGACTTGGCAAGCCTCTGCACTGCTCGCTTCTGACCCCGAGTAGAGAGAAGATGAAAGCAAAGCTCATTGGGCAGCTTAACTGTGCAACTGAGTTTGAAGAACAGCATGTTCTTCGCCAGCTCTCGCAGTCCACGGAATGACTTTAACCATCTTCTTTATTCCTTCCAACTGTTTGCCCAGTTGGAGTCTCAGCAGTTGGAAACAGAAAGGAAAATGTTTAAATTCTAAAGAACAGAAAGTCAATAGAAATAAAACATCATGAACAAAGCAGCCCCAGTCGCAGGCAGACCAAATACTGATGATTACCAGCAAGAAAGCCTTCATTGTACCAGGGATTTCACCCATTCTTTGGCATTCCTAAGTAACAAAAGTGCTGCAAACCAGCGATAATTAGCAATAGTTTTACTCACACCGAAACCATTCTAAGCTTTTTTCCCTTAACTGAAAAAAAAAATAATAAACCTATGCTACTTTTGAGCAACTGAAAGTCACGTCAATATACTAATTGAATGGCCCATAATTGTGCATTGTTCTGATGTTTATCTTAGACACTGCATGAGTGGTTTTTCCTTGATGCTAATCCCATTAGAGGCAAAATGGACTGCAGTTTTGAATCCCTCTGTTCCTTTTTAAAAAATTAATTGACAAGCAGCTTAATAGCAAGTGCCATTTTACAGATGCTCTCATTGAATAACAAAATAACTTAGGGGGGGATGAGCTTTTACCCACTTTGCAGCTTTTAGTATGTATGTTCAGAAGTGTTTCCCTAGTAGCAAAATAATGAAAAGTTTCAGGAATATATGAACAGAACAAATAAAAAAAACAATAAGAATATGCCACACCATATTAAATGTGTTTAAAACACCATCTTTTGGTTGGGCGCTTAATATTCTCACCTCTCTCACCATCTCACGCCTTCTGTGCCCTTTCCCTTCCCCTCAACTCCCTGTGAAGACTGACGTACCATCCTTTGTGTTCTGGAAAGGACACAAGGTCCTCTCTCTCGGAGCTCAATCTCTGGATTCTAGAGATCCAAGAGCTTAGTGACTCTTCCGAGCCCAGGGGTCTGGGCTCACAGGAAGGGCTACAAGGAAAAGCTTTCCAAAAGAGTAAAGTCCCACTTTGGAGTTTCCAAACAAACATTACTAGGACTGGGTGGTTTCTGGGTGCCCACTGAAAAGCAGTTCCTACAGGCAAATTTATTTCTCAGAAACAGACTCACAGACACATTCAAAAACTGATTCCAAGTTTGCCCATAAGAAACAATCCCCACACATCACCACAGGGGAAGCATCCAAGCGTCATGCCCCCATGAAAATGATCACAGGTCAGTCCTCACTGACACCTTGATTGCGTGGGGATAGCTCATCCATGGCAACTGACAACTGCTGCATGCCTAAAGTGGCATTTAAAAATCAATGAATACCACTGCGACCAAGGGCACCATGGCCATGACAGTCAGTTGCTGCTAGCATCCCAAACAGACAGACGATGTGGCACTGGTGCCCCACAACAACATTATATACCCTCCATACAAGGTACTCCAGCCCCAGCTCTGCCCTCCCCCAAGGAAGGACTTGCAGGTACCCCTACCTATATGCTACTGCTTCAGAACTGGAGCCACAAAGGGTGATTTTACTCCCACATGACATTTCAAAATATCTAGGGACATTTTCAGTCATCACAACTGGGAAATGCTGCTGGTGTATACAGGCCAGGCATGATGTTTGTTAGATATTCTGCAAGCATGAGGCAAGCTCACATGAGAAAGAACTAGCCAGCCCCAAACGTCACTAGTGTCAAGGGAGAAACCTTGGTTTACCTACTCATTTCCAGAAAATACATGGGACAGAAGAGCACATTAAATGACATCTGGGGAGACAACGAGCAATTATCGAACTGTAGGAAACTGTTTGATTGTTTCAAAAAAACCAGTTACAAAAGATCAAGAACAAAATGAAAGGAAATCTGACAAGGTGAAAGGCTTAACAGACATATCAGCTCCAATGTAAATACTTTATTTGGATTTTGATTTTAATAACCAAACTGCAAAAATCTAATTGCAAGATAATTGGGCAAGTTAAGAGCTGACTAGAAGGGGCAGCACTGTGGCAAAGCACTTTAGACAGCTGCCTGCAATAAGAGTATCCTATATGAGTACCTATTTCAGTCCTAGGTGCTCCAATTCCAATCCAGCTCCTGTTACAGCATCTGGGAAGGCAGCAGAGGACAGACCAATTGACTGGCTTCCAGTTTGCATTGTGAGAGACCTGGATCAAGCTCCTGGTCCCTGGATTTGACTTGGCCCAGCCCTGTCTGTTGCAGCCATATGGAGAGTAAACACTGGATGGAAGATCTCTCTCTCCTTCTATCTCTCTTTTTCTCTTTGTCTCTCCCCCGTTTCTCTGTCTTCCAAATAAATAAACAATTCCTAAATAATAAAATAAAAATTCATTTCTAAATATTTTAAAGTATAGTTGCTTAATTTTTATGAATGACAATGATTTCATTGTTATGTTTTAGTCCTTATATTTTAGGGGTAATTCTGATGTATTTATGGATGAAATTACAGGATATTCGATTAACTATTTCAAAAAAATGGGTAGGAGATGTGGGTAATATTAATTACAAGCTAATAAAGAATGTAACTGAATGCTGAGCACAAAGGGGTTTCCCGTACAATTAGTTCAGCTTAAAACTTCTATAATTTAAAAAAGCTTTGAGCAGGGCCCGGCGGCGTGGCCTAGCGGCTAAAGTCCTCGCCTTGAACGCCCCGGGATCCCATATGGGCGCCGGTTCTAATCCCGGAAGCTCCACTTCCCAGCCAGCTCCCTGCTTGTGGCCTGGGAAAGCAGTTGAGGACGGCCCAATGCTTTGGGACCCTGCACCCGCGTGGGAGACCCGGAAGAGGTTCCTGGTCCTGGCATCAGATCGGCGCGTACCGGCCCGTTGCAGCTCACTTAGGGAGTGAAACATCGGATGGAAGATCTTCCTCTCTGTCTCTCCTCCTCCTCTCTGTATATCCAGCTTTCCAATAACAATAAAATCTTTAAAAAAAAAAAAAAGCTTTGAGCAGTGATTTTTAAAGTAATAAAATAGCTAAGTAACCTTCAGGCAAAAAGCCTTTATAAACTTCCACTGCTAAAGAAACAACTCACCAACAGGAGCTATCACCCACCAAAATTAATTAATTAAAACAGATTTAAAAAGAAAAGAAAGAAATGTTCTGAAAGCATGGGCATATTGTATAGAGCAAGGTTAGCATCCCGGGCCCTCCACCCTTGCTGTTGGATAATCCTTAACAGTCTCCACAGAGCAGAGAAGACCACCACATGCACAGGCAGGATGCAGAGGAACACCGTAAACTAGTCACTGGCACTAGCTGAGTGGCAACAGCATTCCCACTTGCCACAAAGCTTCCAACAAGTGGTGGAGGCAGGGGTAGAAGGGGAAGAATGGGGCTGATTCTGCTCCCCTCTGCAACCCTGGCCCTGTCTAAGGACTTTGATCCAGGCATTTCATTTCCTTCTTGTATGCATCTAACTGTGACCAGATCAAAGCGTGGACAAGGCAGCACGAAGATTTTTTTTTTCTTCGTTTCCTCAGATTTGTGAGATGTTTTTATACTCCTCTATAAATAGAACATAGCCACGAAAAAAGTAGAGGAAAACAGGAAAGATTATTGTACTGCTGAAGCCCCTTGTACGTGTGAGCTTGGTGTCAGGGTGATGGTGTCTCCTGAAGTGTTTAGAACTGCTATGATCCAGTGAGCTACATACAAATCCAGCTCCCTTTCCTGCAAAAGTCTTTATTTCGCCAGCATGAAAACACCCTGCCCAGACATATTTCATAAAGCTCACTCCCTGTCCTTCACAGTAGCATGTTTCACTACTGCCAGGTTTATTCCAGCAGGTGCACTAGTGAAGCTGTGAGGCAGCAGGACCAGGAACTTTAGACTTGGCTGCAGAGTGCTCACATGGCAAAGATCCAGTCTGCTTCTGTTCCCTTTCTTTTTGTTTGTTTGTTTCTTTGGGGGTTTTTTTCTGGTTTTTGTTTTGTTTTGTTTTGTTTTGCTGTTTTTGTTTGGTTGGTTTTTTTTTTTTCCCCAAAGTAGTGATATCCTTCAGTCCCATTGCATTCGCAATAATGCCTTCATTTTTATTCACTTGTAAGTAAGGGATAAAGACACAGACTACAGGCTGGTGGCCCAGGTCTCTGATGCTCTCTTAAACTTACACAAGGTAGGGCTTTCCTCTGTCAATGAAGTCTGTCACAGAGAGCAATCACCAGACTCGAAACCAGCACACAGGTTGCGCCCTTTCTCCATTATACAACTTCAAGCAAGCCCATCTACACTTTGGAACTTTCATTTCTTTATTCATAAGACAGTATAAAAATGCCTGCCCTATTATCTTTACAGAATCTAATAACACAACCAAGATTTCTAAAGTGTTCTGAAACTTACAAAATGCTACAATATATGAAATGTAACATATGACTACTACTACTGCTAGTAATAATAATAAAACCTCTCCTTTCTTTGCCTCAGTGATAGACCCATTTGTTTACCAAGTATAAGGAATCCTTGACTCATGAACTTGCTGCTGTGTGGCATTCACACACACCCTATCATCTCTACACCTGCCACAGATGTATCTAAATTCACTGAACAATTTGCAATGTGAAGGGAAATCCAAACTGGAGATACCAATCTTTTTCAAGAGAGAACAGTTAGGATGGAAATTACACAAGAACAGAACGGGCACAGAAGCTCTTCTGGGAAACATAGATAAAAGCAAATAGCCCAGGGGACTAACATTGCAGTACAGTGCGTTAAGCCGTTGCCTGCGCTGCTAGCATCTCATATGAGCACGAGTTTGAGTCCTGCAATTCCACTTTCAATCTAGCTTCCTATTAACACAACTAGAAAAGCTGTGGAACGCTGTCCAAGTGCTCAGCTCCTGACACCTATGTGAGACAATCCCAAACAGAACTCCAGGCTTCTGGTTTCACGGCCCTTTGGGGACTGAACCAACACATGAAAACCTAGAAGACGTTTCTCCCTTTCTCCATCACTCTGTTTTTCAAATAAAATTATTTTTAAAAGCAAAAACATCAATCATAGACCCTTCTCTAAAAGAAATATAACATGCACATGAAGGAAGTATGAGAAGTGGTATGGTTTTTGTTGTTGTTATTGTTGTTTAATGTACGACACGAAAAGGGAATGGATACAGCAAGAATCTGGACTCTCGTAGGCACAAGTCCTTCCTTTTCTCTATAGCAAGGTATTTCCAAGGGATCATGGAAAACTGAATCAAAAGATATTATCCTTAAGAGCATACATTTGGCTTAGCAGTAAAGAGCCATTTGGGGGGCCGGGCGGCGTGGCCTAGCGGCTAAAGTCCTCGCCTTGAAAGCCCCGGGATCCCATATGGGCGCCGGTTCTAATCCCGGAAGCTCCACTTCCCATCCAGCTCCCTGCTTGTGGCCTGGGAAGGCAGTTGAGGACGGCCCAGTGCATTGGGACACTGCACCCGCGTGGGAGACCTGGGAAGAGGTTCCAGGTTCCCAGCTTCGGATTGGCGCGCACCGGCCCGTTGCAGCTCACTTAGGGAGTGAATCATCGGACAGAAGATATTCCTCTCTGTATCTCCTCCTCTCTGTATATCTGACTTTGTAATACAAATAAATCTTAAAAAAAAAAAAAAGAGCCATTTGGGGATGCCTGTATCCCATGCAGAAGTGACTGGGATCAAGGCCCACCTCCTCTCCCGATCCAGCTCCTCATTTCTGCACATTCTGGATGGCTCAAGTACTTGAGTCCCTGCCACTCATATGGAAACCTAGGTTGAAACCTAGGCTCCTGGCTTTATCATGGCCCAGCCTGGTTATCGCAGACATTTGGCAAGTATGAACCAGTAGATGAAAGATTCTCTATCTCTTCCTGTATGTATTTCAACTACATAACAAATAATTTTTAAAGACATTATTTTGCTATAAAACTTTTTGAAATCCATCCACATAAGGGATTTTCAAAAAGTTCATGGAAAATGCACATTATGAAAATTCATTGCATAGATTTGAAAGACATCTTAAGGGCTGGCATTATGGTAATCCACAGGCCACAATTTTGGCATTCCGTATGAGCACCAGTTCATGATTTGACTGCTCTGCTCTGAATCCAGCTTCTTTCTGGTGGCCCAGAAGGAGCAGTAGAAAATGATCCAAGTATTTAGGCCCCTGCCACCCATATGGGAGACTTGAAAGAGACTCTTAGCTCCTCCTGGCTTTGACCAGGTTCATTCCTGGCCAATAGGGCCATCTGAGGAGTGAGCCAGCGGATAAACAAGCTCTCGCTCTCGCTCTCTCTTGTTTTTTCTCTCCCCCCTCTCTGTCTCCCTTCTCATTCTCTGTAACTCTGACATCAAACAATCAATAAAAATTGATGGGGCCTGGCATCGTGGCTCAGTAGCTAAATCCTCGCTTCACATGTGGCAAGATCCCATATGGGCACTGGTTCACGTCCTAGCTGCTCCACTTCCTATCCAGCTCCCTGCTAGTGATTTGGGACAGCAGAGGAGAATGACCCAAAGCCAAGCCCTGCACCCATGCCCCTGCATGTGGCTTCTGGCTTTGGATCAGCTCAGCTCCAGCCACTGCAGCCACTTGGGGAGTGAACTAGCAGAGATCTTTCTGTCTGTCTCTCTCCAAATCTGCCTTTCCAATAAAAATAAATATATTTTTTAAAGTTTTTTCAAAGTTTTTTAAAACAGCAAAGAAAGAAAGAAATGTAGGTTACCCTTTACTTATTTTTTGATGCCCAATGTATCATGATCACACTTTCTTATTTGGATTTTGGTAATATTTACACATTACATATAGGATACTGAGATTTGTATCTCTTGAAGCAGTTATCCACTGACACAGGATGTTGCCGCTTTAGATAAAACCACTTACAAAACGTAAAACTTTGCAAATGTGAGCTGGAAATGTTGAGTTTAGGCTGGCATTATGGGTTAACCCACCACTTTCAATGCCAGCATCCCATATGGGCACCAGTTTGAGTCCCAGTTGCTCCACTTCCAATCTAGCGCCTTGCTAATGTTACTGGGAAAAACAGCAAAAGACTATTCAAATGATTGGGCCCCTGCAACAGGAAGAAGCTCCTGGCTTTCTAGCTACTGAGGTAATTTGGAGTGTGAACCAGTGGTAGGAAGATCTCTCTGTCTGTTTGTCTCTCTTTCTTCCTCCATCCCTCCCTCTCTCTCTCTTTCTTCCTTTCTTTCTATCCCTCTCTCTCTCCCTTTCTCTCTCTCCTACTCTTTCAAATAAATATATAAATCTTAAAAAAAAGAGTAGAAGAAAATGTTGAGTCCACAAAAGCATAAAAACTGAGATATCTGACCTAGAAACTTACCATAGCATAAAAAAAGTTAAAATTAACAAAATTGGATTTTGTAAACTCTAAGTATTCAATGATTCTTTTGGATGCTTTGCTAATGTTAGAAGTTTCTTACTTCAAAAAGTATAGTAACCTGGTGTACTGAGGCAGGACACACTTAGAATGCCTTGTGAAAAACAGACCGCTATCAGAACATCACCTCTAATCCACTAAAGAATCTGCCAAGAGATTTCAATAACAACAGGTGTATTGTACACATTTCTGTCCATCAACAAATCCAACAAATTGATTAAAATGCCAAAGGGACAAGGATGAAACCAAATACATTGCAAGGACTGAAAAGGACTCACGGCAGTCTTTCTCGTCAGTTCCATCCGAGCAGTCACTGATGTGGTCGCACCTGTACTCACGGGGGATACACTGACCACTGGAGCATGTCAGCTGGTGACTTGAGCATGTGCTCCCAGCTGTGAAGAGGAAAAAAGTACTTAATATTTACTTACTGCCAGACACAGATTAATCTACTGATACAACAAATGTTGGTGAGAATATTGGAAAGAAAGAGTAAGCATGATGTATTACTTAATATAAAGTTCTTGGGCCCGGCGGCGTGGCCTAGCGGCTAAAGTCCTCGCCTTGAAAGCCCCGGGATCCCATATGGGCGCCGGTTCTAATCCCGGTGGCTCCACTTCCCATCCAGCTCCCTGCTTGTGGCCTGGGAAAGCAGTTGAGGACGGCCCAATGCATTGGGACCCTGCACCCGCGTGGGAGACCCGGAGGAGGTTCTTGGTTCCCGGCTTCGGATCGGCGCGCATCAGCCCGTTGCGGCTCACTTGGGGAGTGAATCATTGGAGGGAAGATCTTCCTCTCTGTCTCTCCTCCTCTCTGTATATCTGGCTGTAATAAAATGAATAAATCTTTAAAAAAAATAAAATAATAAAATAAAGTTCTTACAAGCACAAGATGGAGTAACGGGCTGAGTTCACAGTACAAAAACAAGAGTACTATATTATACTAAAAGTATTGACACTTAAGTATATTAGTGTAGACAATTACATGATCAATGTGTGCTCAGAATACAATATAGACTGTAAAGAAGATGAATGAATATGAATTTTACAGGTGTAAGCCTTAACCAAGAATGGTTCATGCCTCCAACATTGAAATTCTGGTTTTAACAAAACAAAAATGTCAAATTCACAGTGGTTATATCTGAGTAATGAAAAACAAAATGAGCAATAAGAATAGGCAGATTCTTTTTGTCTTCTCTATTTTATCAACTGTCTTACATTGACCATGTGTCACTCTTACAGTCAAAATAAATTGATAACTAGCTTAATTTTGACCTGGTTTAATTGACATCAGTGAAAACAAGACATCAGCAGTTTTCTGAATTTGCTTCTGGATAATCCAATAAAATCAAATGAGCTCATGCCCACAAGCAAGATGGGAAAGGAACTCTAACTTTGAGGCCAGAATTACCATGTCATGGTAATGCTATATTACCAGGGAATTTTTTTTTAATTATCAGCACAAATAAAAGGATTTGGGGAAAATGTGCTCTTTTATGAAAGAATATAATCTAATGGCAGAGCAAGTTTTCCCCTGGAGTTTTATAGAATTTCCTGTACTTCTATAGGGTAGAGATAGATAGGTTCAACACATCTTGGCTTTCCAATAAAAAATGATATCTCTTAAGAAATGTGTCATCAAAACTTAACAAAAAAACTTGTCTAAAAGATAAGTAAACAATTACAGCTTTAGAATTGCACTTGAAAATTCAAACACATAAAGAATGTCTAAACATGATCCATAAATAAATAAAATATAAAGGCAACATTAATTAGTACCCTTGTTCACACTTCATTGATTACATGGTTTTTGTGGCTTTTTTTCCTTCATGAAGGAGTCTCATTCGGAATGTGTCATGTGATTCTTGAATAAACCAAAGTCTCCCTGTGTCTCACACTTTGACAATATGATTTCGTATTTCCTCCCATTACTTTATTCTTTAATCACAGACAAAAATACACCACTGCTATGCTCACACAGGCCATTGGAGGTCTCCTGATTGCCAAGTGCAATGAACACTTGAACACTTCCTTCCTCATTACAGAGGATGGATTTTTTTTTTTTTTTTTTTTTTTTTGCATGTCACTGTCAACACTACTTCTGCCTTGGCTGCCATAACTATTCCTGTGGCTCAATTCTTAACTGCTGTGGTTTTCCTTTTTCTTTTTCTCTCTTTTTTTTTTTTCTTTGTTTGTTTGTTTGCTTGCTTGTTTTACTTCTGCTAATAAAGGCAGAATAATTCTAGAGTCTGAATTCTGAACATGGCAAAGATGTAATTTTATCTGCATAAAGTTGAAAAGATCAATCTTCCTCATTAGATTTCTGTAATAGGTACATATTGCCAATTTCCACTTAAAATTGGAAAATTTTTCTGATATTTATTCCTTCTCTTTATTCCAGAAAAGGCAAATCATGAGTAGTTTTAGACAAAACATGAAATTAAATCAGGTACCATTAATTTAATCCTCTTCCCTTTCTTCTTAAACTCTAACCCAAATATTTCTATCTGTTTTTTTGCTTGTTTGTTTGTTTTGGGGTTTTTTTGTTTGTTTTTTGCTGAGATTTCTAAGGATGTATGAACAAGCAGGAAGAGTTCTTTCAGATGTAGAGAAAAAACAAATTGAAAAAAAAACATTGTTTCACAAAAATCTGTTGAGGGCTCTTGTGTACCACAAGGTATACTAGCAAAGAGAATAAAAAGATGAATCAGGCACAACCCCTACCCTCAAGAAACCTCAAAGAACTCATTCTCCTCAGGGAAGCTTTAAGAAATCATTAGAAGACAATCGGATTTACAGGCGCTCCAGAGGCAACACCGTGGGGTGCCTGCTGCATGGAGGGATAGCAGCAAGGCCCAGTCTTCAATTAGCTGCAGCCAAAAGAGAAAAAAGGGCAAGCCATCGCACATTGTAGCCCAAAAGATAGCGCAACACTCTACTCACCCTGTGTTAGAAGCAAGGGAAAATGGAACCAGAGTGGTACACAGAAAGTCAAAAAGTGCATAATTCCTGTATTCTGTGTCTATTTATAAAGAATCTACTCTCTGGCAGACAGAATGCCAGGTCTTAGGGCCACCAAGTTGAATCAGTATCATTACCACTCTGTAGATAGTCACAACCTAACTCCATCCTGTCCTCACGGGAACACCCCTGTCTGCAAGTCAGCCTCCCTTCCCCACAGACCCCTAGGGTCCCTGAGAGGCCAACCAGGGACCATCATGGTGCAGGTGGATTTCCTAGAAATGACTTCCTCCTGCTCCCTTCCATGCTTGCTCTTCTTCCTTCTTCCTCTCAGTACTTCTGAACTACCATTCCCTCATCTCCCTCCTTCAGATCTGCCAATCTCCTTTGTTAATCTGCCTCAGATGCTGATACATAGCTGGAACCCATCTGGACATGGCATGCCCAGTTACCTCCTGTCCCTCAGCATAGCTATTTTTTCCACCACCACCCTTACTAGCCTTACAGGCTGCTATTTTCTCCTTAATCACATCATCACAATGATTGGTATCTCTTAGTGGTTGGCACACCCAATGGCTGGCATTGATGGGCTCTAACAAGCTGTTTATACAGTCTTCATTTCCTGTGTAAACCAAATCAAAACTCATGGGTATTTTGAGAATTTCCATGCTCTTTCTCAAAAGACCCTTGGCTTTCCGTGGCTCAAGTGAAAAAGAGTTGACACTCAGTGCTGAGCTCCACAGACCTGGGCTAAATTCCAATGTTTTAACTGAAGGCCATGGAATATCCATTGCTAGTCCATATAAAATCTAAACAAATTTTTATGAAGTAGTCATCAAAAACATAATGTTTCTTCTTTGATCTTTACAGACAATGACTATGTGAAAGTACCAAGTGAATTTTAACTGACATCACTGGCAAAAAAAAAAGACAATAACAATTGTCCACGATTTGTGAGATGGGTGTGTAATGAGGTGCAGAGTAGGTAGATGAATGGTGAATTCTACAGAGTGGTTAGAGCTGGACACTTCCAAAGGATAGCTGGACTCACGAGTCTGAGGTGCTTCATTCCAGCCTTTTCTCCAGCTTCTTTACTGGTGCAGCCCACTACTGAGAAAATGTAAGGCTTATTTAAAGGGGAAAAGGTGGGGGAGGGGCTGTGTGGAGCTTCTCTCTTCCATGAGTTCTGGGGTCTGGGTACTCATGCCTAGGGCTATCAGAACGGGCCCGAGATTGCGCACATGTTTCAGTACCAAGGGTGGATGGGAAGAGGCGAAGGAAAAGCCCCCACTACCTTAGTGTGCCTGTGGGCTGGGTCTTGTGCAAAACTTGTGTCCCAGGCGAGTGGAGAAGTAAGGTCGCAGACCTTCAAGCATACCAAAGGACCAGGTCTGGAAACCTGTCTATGATCTTGGGTCTCTGGTGGGCAGGCAGAGCTCCAGGTCAGCATGCCAGCCCACCAGAAGATTGGGCTTGAAAAAGACCACGCTGGGGAACCCTTGTGCTCCTGGAGGCAGGGACTATGAATTGCTCAGGGAAGGGGTTTTGGGGATGTGAGGGAGGGAGGACGACTGAAGGGGTATGTTGCAGGTGAAGAATGACTTCTAAGGGATTTCCTCCAACAAGCCACTGTACTTACAGGTGAGCGAGGAGGCTGAGACTGAGCGGTTTGGAGGAGGTAAGCCAGAGGACCTTTCTGGGTCAGATTGATGCACCCACCCAAGTGGGAGACCTGAGTTGGGCTAGTCAACTTTGACCATGCTGACCACTATCCACCATTGCATACAAAAGCTAGGTGTGGGGGCCTACCTGGCACGGCTGGATCACAATGCCCACCAGGGAGTGTCAGAACAGGGGACATGTCACGTTAGGCTGGGCCATGATATTAACTAGCACATGAGAGAACCAAGTCTAGCAGAAGATTCTGTGGGGGATATGTGGGTCCACTCTTGTGGAACTGCAATTTCCACTGGTTTGTTTAGGAGTTAGAGGTAGTGACGGACTGAGCTATGCATAACCATGGAAGCCTCCAACATACATAGGCACTGGGATTGGGGATAGACTAGGCTGGTCCAGCTGTGGCACCCAGAGGCACACCCAAGAACAGGATGTGGGGTGGGCCAGGCCATAACATTCACCAACTCAAAGGCTAAGAAGAGGGTGAGGAGTACAAAGGGTGTGCACACAATGCTGGGTAAGGGCCTAGTACCTGCTAGAACATGTGAAATCTGGGTCTGGGTGTGGGTCTGGTATAGGAACTTGGGAAACTCCCTTGGTGGGCTCTAGCTTCTGCTGGTAAGCATGTGATTCAGGCCTGGGTGTTGGTCAGGCTGGGCAAGGTAGCTCCACCTATTGGCAGTGTGGGTTGGTTCTGAAACAGGGTGGACCAGGCAGTGCTAGACAACCTTAGCCCACTGCCATGTGCAGGAGCCAGGCTGCAGTGCAGGTCATGCCAGGTTAGACTATCACACCTACCAACCTGCAGGAGCCAGGGATTGGAGCAGACAGGGCAGAGCTAGGCTGCAGCACCAACCAGGAAGAATTAAGAGTAGGGGCGGGCCGGGACAGGTTAGGCTATAGCATCAGATGGCAAAGGCCAAGACAGGGGATAGGCTATGCCGAGCTGGGTCAGAGCAACTACTGGCATGTGCAAGATCTGTGGTTGGGAATAGGCTTTGTAGGAGAGTTAAGGGGACACCCTAGCTGGGTTGTGGTATCACTCAACAGTAAGAACCAAAATGGTGTGGGCCAGTTAGGCAAGGCCACTATTCCAGCTAGGACAGGAGTCTGGGTCAAAGACCCACTAGTGTGTGTGAGATCTGCCACTGGGAGGTGACCTGATAGAGGAGCTTTTGGGAACTCCTCTGTCAGGATGCAGTCCCTGCAGGTGAGCACAAGAACCAAGGCTAGGAGCAGCCCAGACCAGGTCAGGATATGGTACCTGCCGCAATACGTGTGGATCGGGTCTGGGGACAGGTCTGGAGGTGGGACAGTTCATAACACCCACTGGCAGATCCAAGAATCAGGACAGGGTACAGAATGGGCCATGTCAGGTTACAGCCAGATCACATTAGGACTGGGATGGAGGCTGGCTGGGCTGGACAAGGCTGCAGTACTCACCAGCATGAGCTGGAACTGGGGACAGACCAGGACAGGTAAGGCTACAGCATCTACCGGCAAATGCCAAGGTAAAGCAGGCCATGCCAGACTGGGCTGCAGCACCCATCAGCACATGTAAGTCCTGATAGGGAGGAGGTGCAACTGCAGATGGGGGATCTGTGGGGTGCTCCCCTCTCTGGGACACTGCTCCCGCTGGTGAGTGTGAGACCTGGAATTGGGGGCAGGCCGGGCAGGGCTACAACACCTATTGGCTTGTATGTGAACTGGGTTAGAGGGAGAGCCAGGCTCGGCTAACAGACTGTATCCACTGGTGTATACATAGACCAGAGTAAGTGCAGGTTGGTTGGGCTTTGCTGCAGGATAAGCTGGCAAGTGCTGGGACTGGGGGCAAGTCTTGTCAAGTTAGACTGCAGAACCACTTGGAGAGTAAAGGACCCAGGACTGGGAGTGGGTTCATTAAGGAAACTGTGGGTACCTCTCTGATGGGTTTCAACTCCCACTGGTGAGCATGAGAACCAGGGCTGGAGGCGAGCATGGCTATACAGGCAGTGACATAGCCAGCATTAGTGTGGGCTGGATAGTGGGGTTGATTGAGATGAGCTAGGCTTCAATGCCCATTGACAAGTATGAGAGTTGAATGGGATCTGAGACAGACTGGACCCAGTCTGCTGTACATACTGGCAAGCACAGGAACCAGGGCTGAGGGCAGGCCTGGTGGAGGTTATTGGGGGTCACTCCATCTAGGCTGCAGCTCCCACAGGTATATGTGAAGGCCAAGTGTGTGATGGACAGGGTTGAGCTGGGCCACAACACCCATTGGTTTACATAAGAGAAAGGGTTGGAGACAGAACTGACCCAGCAATTGCAACTACCAATGTGTGCGTAGGCTGATGTGGGTGATGGACAGAGCTGGATCCTGTACTAGCAAGCACACACAAGAGTCAGGTCTGGGATCAATTCATGAAATTTCTTTGGACATCCCCTCAACTGAACCGCTGGACTCAGACCTCCAACCATGAGGAGAATCACAGGATCTGTGTTCTGACCATAGAGGGCATGTGTCACAGTGGCTTAGACAGAGTAGTGGATGAATACCCAGATGCACACGAAGAAGCCTACAAAGGACATCTGGTACCATAGCAGAGGAAGGAGAACAGAACAAATTGTTCTACTACCCTAGCCAACCATTGACAGCAAATATCTGAGTGAATGGAGACTGTAAGATGGACTATGTCAGCCAATGGAACTTGGAATGATTTCCTTATCCTTGCATTGGCGAGACTGACAGCATTTCAGAACTATCAAAACCACTCAAATAGAACCCTCAGACATGCTCCGCATTAGGGACCCTGGGATGACATCAGGTGGTTATTCCCCATCCCTGGGTACTGGGGTGGTTGGGAGACTGGGTGTGGCTTTTCCTCTTATCTCCCCTTTTCCCCCTAGATACAGCAAGAAGAAAAAGAAAATTCGGAAACAATGGTCTCACCGCTTTCCCCTAATCCTCAACCCTTCCCATTGTAATCAACGATGTAAATAAACATCATCAAAAAGAACATTAAACTTTTCTGATGTAGATTTTGAAAGTTACATATACATATGTATATGGGAATATATATTGGAGACACTAGCAACTTTGAGACATTAGCAGCTTTTATGCAATTACAGAGTACTAACAGAATAAATACAGTAGAAAATGGATACTGTTATTGAGCTGGAAATTAGTCAAAACTGTAATATGATGCAAGTCCTCTTTTGCTTTAAGATGTACTTTTCTTTGCAGCCCAAAACACCCATTATAATACAAGGGTGGCTTTAAAAACTTTTCACCGTTTTAAATTTCATAATTGGTCAAGATTATTCTCCCATCCAAAATTGTTTGTATATGCACTAAAACACTCTTTTCAAGTTTTATCCCTTAGGAAATCAGAATTTAAGGATTTCTTACAGGTTATGGTCTGGAACTTCCTCGATGCCTGGAAAGAGAGTGGTTGCCCTCATCCACTTCATGACTACTATTTTCTTTCTTGTTACAGTTCATCCTACAGAAGCAGTCACTGCAGCTGCCACCAACAATGCCTCCAACCACACGCCCATCAGCTCCTACTTCACTCAGCCTCAGAGAAGAGAGTTCAGGAGTGAGGCAGAATGAGAGGAACGTTTGCATACACTGTGTGCCACAGGAGTGAAAGAACTCATCCACCTGCAGGCACAGATGTGAAGACCCCCGTCCACAAATACCAAAAAAAATACCAAAAACAAGGGTTATGACACTTCAGACACTCACATTTTCACTTTCATCTAACCCCCAGATGAGACAATTGACCTGGGTTTTCTTGTCACTTCTCTAACCTATGAATAACCTGTGTCTTTCAGACTACATTCTAGATGCCCAAAGGACTCAAATAAGATTCATTTCCAAACACTTACAGCAGTGCTGTTCATCTGAGTTGTCCTGGCAGTCCTCATCACCATCACATACCCAGGACTGTGGGACACAGAGTCCATCACTCTGACACTGGAAAAAGCCTGGGTGGCATGAGGCGTGAGCTAAAACAAACCCCCCCCCCAAAAAATTCATTAGAACAAACATCCACTCCATTTTTTCCAGAAATCAAAACATAATTCAAAACAGTATTATCAACTCCTGCTCAATATATCTGCTCAGTCTACATGCCTTACCATCGAGTCCATGGATTGTAATCACAGTCCACTATCAAATGATCCCAGCAATGGTATCTCAACAAAATGATGAACAAACCACATGAAAACATGAAACAAACGGGGCAAACATAAACTCATGAATAAATTTTAGAAAACATTAAACTGAAATGTTAAGGGACCATCACTTTCGCATAGCAGGTAAAGCCACCAACTATAATGCCACACCACAAACAGGCACTGGTTCAAGCCCTAGCTGCTCTACTTCCAATCCAGCTTTGTGCTAATGAACCTGAGAAAAGCGGCAGAAAATGGCTGAGTGCTTGGAAGACCTCTCTCTGTCTCTCTCCATAATTTCACTTTTCAGATAAATAAATAAATCCTGTTTTTTTAAGTTAATAAGTTACTTGTGAGCTATTGTTAAATCCAATGGTTGAGTATTATGATGAATCAGAAAACCATATTTGGAAAGGATGACCAAATCAGAATCAAATATTTATTATATTCACATTTTACTGGCTTTAGGCATTATGGCAGATTCTCTAAGCTTTATGAATACATCATAAAATGAAGAATTTTCTTATCTTACTATTTGTTGCAAAAAACTTAAATAATGGGCTCAACAGTAACATATAATGTTTGTTACTATCACTATTATTGGTAGTGTTATTGTTATCATTGTAGGACACTGGAATGCAATAACAATGTTTGTAGAGTTGGTGATGTAATTATTCCCTTGTTGTTTTATCTGAGATACACTGTTACTGGGATTTTTGTCCTATTCTTCAGCAAAAAATAAACTCAATAAGCCTAGAGGAGTCAAATCGATAGCACATGATCAAATCTCCACATATACAGATACTCTATTGCCCAAAGTATGGTCCATAAAAAAGCAGGGTCAACACCAACACTAATCTTGGAGAAATAATGAAACTCATGCACATGGAGTCCAAAGATGCTCCTTTGATCCATTTGTACATCAAAATTTGAACGGGATCTATTCCTCACTCTTCACTCCATTTTCAAATGCATCCTTTTCCATACAATCCAGTTTCACTGGCATACCGTAAAAATTGTGGCCAACAATTCAAGGCAAAAGTAATGTTGCCATCTTCTCTTCACTACCACTGGGTTTTGGACCACAGCCCTTGTCCATTTGCTTATCAGAAAGGAAATTACAGCAATGTGCTTCATCACCTATAGCAGACTGGGATGCACAATGGACTTGACATTGGGATTTATGCATGGCACAAATGAGGCCTTTAATAAAGAACTTTGCTTCTCTAGGCCTAACTTTCCAAGTCTGAAACTTAGAAGATTGTTGAGATACATTTTTTTTTAATGTATTTGGTCAAGTCGGAGGAAATCAATGCTTTTACAATCCAGTTCAGGAGTACACAGCACAATCTGCCTCTATTTCCATGTGGAAGGACTGATGGATTCATCCTGCTGCTTAACTCAATTACTATATAATTTTTTTTTTAAATACAAATTTTTTTAAGCTTAAGACCACCTTGGGCACTTTTGTGATTTCTTTATGGTCATTCACACCAATTACACTACATCTTCTATATGAAAATACATTCCTTGGAGCCAGCATTATGGCTGTTGCTTACAGCACCAGCATCCTGTATGGGAGTTCCAGTTTTATGCTAATGACCTGGGAAGGCATCAAATGACGGCCCAAGTACTTGAGTCCCTATCACCATGGCTCCTGGCTTAAGCCTGGTCCAGCCCCAACTGTTGTGGCCATTTGAGGAGTGAACTAGCAGATGTACGATTTGTGTGTGTATGTGTGTGTGTGTGTTGCTCTGCCTTTCAGATAAACATATCTTTAAGAAATATGTGCTTCTTGGGACAAATATACAGATATACAGCATAGTGTTTGAGGTCCCGCTTGGGACACCTACAAACCACATCCAAGTGCCTGGATCTGAGTCCAGCTCTGCTCTTATTTTCCACTGATATGCATCCTTGGAAGTAATTGCCACCAGACTGGAGACCCAGACAGAGGTCTCGGCTTCTGATTTCAACCAGGCCAGCCCTTACTTACAGGCATTTAGGAACTGAGAAAGCAAATAGCAGAGCTCTCTGTTCCCATTTCCCCCCCCCCCCGCCGCCTTTTTTTTTTTTTTTTAAGATTGATCTATTTTTATTGGAAAGATAGATTTACAGAAAGCAGAGACAAAAAGGTGATTCATCCACTGGTTCACTCCCCAAATGGCCACAATGGTTGCAGCTGAGCCAATCTAAACCCAGAAGCCTCTTCTGGGTGTCCCACGTGGGTGCAGGGTCCCAAGGACTTGGATCATCCTCTACTGCTTCTCCAGCCCATGAGTAGAGAGCTGGATTGGAAGTGGAGCAACCAAGAGAAAAACCAATGCCCAAGTGAGAAGCCAGTGCTTGAAAGTAAGATGGCCTGTTAAGCCATGGTACAGCCACACCCTCACTTTTCCAATAAATTAAACAAATTAACTTGAAATGCTAAAATAAAATAAAAACAGATCCTTTGAATTACAAATCACAATAGTTCAGATAACATTATTCTTAGCTTGTTCTTGGTGCACAAAACTTCCAAAAGCAAATAATCAAAATAGTCATGTATAAGTTTCAGAAAACCACTCACAAACTTCTGTCTACATCAAGGTAACAGTCCTAGGTAAAGGCAGGGTGGAAACTGATGTCCACTGAAAGGGAATGAAGCAAGGACAAATGTTATCAGTCCTCTTCTCAAGCATACAGTGCTCAAAAGGCACTGGTTCTATTCCCAGGGGCACAGCTGAAATCATCCCTAAGAACCTACTCAAACTAAGGCTCAACCCACCCTCCCCACTTACGGCAGCCAGCTTCATCCGAGTCATCCTCGCAGTCATTGGTCCCATCACATCTCCAGGCTTGAGGGATGCAATTTCCGCTTCCACAGCGAAAATGTCCACTGCTACAATCTGCAATAGCACAAAAAACACCAAGGCAGTTAAAAAATAAATAAGTAAATAAATAAAAATTAGGCCCCCGATGACCTTTCATTGCAGAAATACAAATTTTCTTTATTAAGAAAATCAAAATTACTCAACTAATCAACCATCAAAGGAATTCAAATTATTTACAACAGTAGAAAAGCATCTGAAAAAGCAACAGAAAACAACTGGCATGGAGGACTGCGGGAAGAGCCTTTCCCTGCCCAGCTCACTGGCCTGGGCTTTGATGTGTCCCAGCTGGAAAGCAACTTGACAACAGGTATCTTGCTGTCAAAAAAAAATGTTTATTCTTAAATAAGTAATTTTACTTCTAGATATTTTTCTCTAAAGAACTAGCAGGATAAAAATCACAAAGATTTTTGTAAAAAAAAAAGTTTGTATCAAAAGGTTACTTAACATTAAGAAGGCATAAATTCCTAAATATTCAGTAATAAGAAAAGGTGAAATGTTCATATTTTTATGACTACATACTAACATTTTAGGAACTGATGAAAATGTTTATGAAAATTTTCAAAGTTTTTGAGAAATCTTTATAATGTAAGTAAAAGCAGTAGGCAAATTTTTACCTAATAACAGCCACTTATTTAAAAAAAAAAAAAAAGAACATTATCAGTGGTTATCTCTGGCTGATAACATCATGGGTAACTTCATAGGCTTGGCAGTGCTGTACTGAGTTTCCCTCTCAGGTTTTTTTTTTTTAATATATTTTATTTAACCGCATGTTTCATTCAACCTCCCACTCAATATTTTCCAAAGTGTCTTTTTATTACTAAGTCACATAGCAGCTTTTAGATGTAGGACAACATGTCGGGTTTTTTTCCCCCTTAATCTAGCTTGTAAGCTGTCAGCTTAGTTCTGAAAACAAATTTAACAAAAACAAAACAAAACAGAAAGGACCCAAATTCCAAAATAACTCTGCTGTCACAATCAAAGTGCACAGATTTGGCAACTAAGATTAGCACATCCGCAAATGGCACTGATATCACCGAGAGACACAAGAAAGAGAATAGAACTTAAACAGGTTCATTCAACAAATCCATTCTGCAATTTTTCTGGGTCTCTCCAGGGGACCAATTTGGCAGATGGAAACGCTCCAGGCTTCCCCAAATATCTGGCTAGTATCCTTCCCAAGTGTTATATGCCAAGTAGGAACGTTTTTAAAAGAGCAGTCAACATCAGTTCAACTTAGAGAAGACTCAAAATCACTCTTTCACAAACCCAAGGGATAGGATTAATTTTCAAGGTTGGAAAGTAATTGTGTTCTTCATTCTCCCTGTATTGAAGTAATCAAGCTAAATTACTCATTTCGATTTTTAGCTAATTAACCTAAAATTAGGTAAATATACAGATCAATTACCTACCCCTAAAATAAATAAACAATGTGTTATCCTGACTTGTGTAAATGCAGGCATATCAACAGCATGACATAAACATAGTTAAGTGATCTATTCCTAAGGAATATAGGCTACTTTGTTCATGGAATGTTCAAATCTGATTGTCTGGTAGTGACATCCTGATTTATAATGTATGCTGCAAATGGTCAGAAACTTCCCTTGGCTAAATGGTGGTACCGAGTGGTACAGGAGTACGTACACCCAAATACCTTCTATAGACTAATGCATGATGGTGGTTGGTGGTGCAGGTCTGGGGTTGGTGGTGCAGGTCTCTTATCAACTACCTTTAAAACACAACAACCTCCCTTGCAAAAATGCCCCTAAGGAATGTACAAATTCACTCTGGAATCCCAGAACTTCTCATTGGATTTTGTTCTACAAAGCAATATTTCCATGGGAGATTAGGGGCTTTGGAGGTTTAGCTATTAACACAACATATATTAAATCACTTTTATCAATTAGGTCTATTGTTAGTAATCCAATGCAATCTATTTGTAGGTTCAGTGCATTTGTCTGCCTAACATCCGATTGAAATTTTAGCAATCATAAAGGACATGCCATTTATAGCAAGTTTCATATTGCTGTTGGGTTGGGGGATGGAGGAAAACAAAAACTTAGAATCTAAGTACATAGAAGAAAATTCTAATATGCTGCCTACTATGAAAAGATAGTCATGTTATTTCTTAAAAAAAAGTTTTCTTGAAAATCAAACATTAAGGACTTTTATTGCTTTTGCAAATACCAAGTTAAACTCACTATGAACACAAAACAGAAGCAAAAGCCATTTTTTAAAAACACTTATCATAAGAGAAATGTTTTAAAAATTCCATAGCTGATTATTTGAAATCACACAAGTAACAATGAAACTGATGGAGAAATATTGCAATTAAGTTCTTTACAGTTAGTGATGTTTCACATGTGATCTCCTAATCAGTGCATCATATAAATTAATTTATTAAATTTAATCCATCCTATTTATCAACAAATTCACAATAATTCACTTATCAAATTCACCTTTTCAGTATTAACTTCCATCCTGGTGTGACTCCCAAATGACTATTGTTTGGAAATCTCTCTCCAGAACAAACAAACTGACACTTTATCAGGCTGGGCGGCCTCTCAGCAATCAGCTAAAATGCTCCACTGGTGTCAAAAGCCTGCCTTTCCTCTCACTAGAATGGGAATCCAGGTTGTTCAAAACCAGACTGCTCGTAAGAAAGTCTAGATTCAGATATCAATTGCAGGTGCCCCTAATTTTAGTTGGATCCAAGCGCTTCATTTTCTGGCTTTTCTTTTACGTAACTATCCATTCCTGCCAAAGGATACCACCCACCCTCATAACAACTCTACAAAAGAGATATCATTATGAACATTTAACAAAAAAAGAAACTGAGGCACGGAACTGTTCAATAGCTTGACCAAGATCCAATAGCAAATACATGCAAAGCATGGATTTGAATTGGACAGTTCTGCGCATCAATGCCACACACTGTTGTGTGCTCGCATTTACTAAATAAGCAAATAAATGAGATAAATTTGCATTATTAAATTTAAGAATAAATACATACATATAAAATCAATCAAAAATAAATTTAAGGATGAATGTAAAAAGAATATTTTTCTAAAGTTTCTATCTACATTTGAGTTCATTAACTGGGCTGCTGTGGAATGCAAATTCATCATAAAGTTTGGCCAGAGGAGAAAGGGAAGTCTACTCGGGAACCCACATTGCAATTTGCAGACATAAGAAAATTTGCAACAATGAAAAACAGCAAAAAGAAATTTCTTTAAAGAGTGATGATCTCCTTGAGAAAATTTATATTACACATATGGATAAACATTTTCCCTACCTTAGAGCCTTACAGATATTAAAAAACAAAGAAGAACGATTTTTTCTTCGTAACTAGCTATATCCCAAACTTCCTGGCCTAAGTGTTAGACTAAGAATGTGTTAAGATAAGATATTAAAGCACAGAAAACAAAGTAGAAAGGAAGTCATTTGGATTGACAGAACCACTTTTGCAACATTTATAACCTCTTGCACAGCACTGGGTACATGCTGGGGAGCTAATACCTATTTATCAGGCAACCAAGATTCCTCTTTGTAAAACTCGGTTCCCTGGTACATTGATTGAGCAGCCTTCAAAAAGTGTGTGGAAACATGGAATTAAAAATTAAATTGATTTTGGTGCAAAAAAATGAAATTAAGTGTGAGGGTGCTTCAAAAAGTTCAAGGAAAAGATATAATTTTTAAAAGCTATGCATACATTTCAAAATTTTTCTTACACCCAAATAAACTGATCACTCGACACATCTGTTCTGATTTTGAAGCACTCTCATGTATCAAAGATATGTAAAATCATCAGAGCCAAGAATGAGACGTCCAGCAGGAGGAATGAATGATCTTAAGTCTATAGAAAGACAAGAGTTTGAAGTAAGAGGGATATCCAGAAGTTTAAAACCAGAGAGAAAAATATTGAGTCAAACTAAAACATTTCTTTCTTCTACTCTTTCTATATAAGAACTTCTTTTCCCTTCCATAAATTCACTTCTTAGAAGGAAAAGACAAGTGCTGGGTATGAAACATTATCCAAATTTAACCGAGAAGGGTAATTACCACGGATAATTCTATTTCCCTTAGATCCTCTTTATACACGCTGTTCTCCGAGGGCCCTTACAAACACTCATGGGAAAGTGGAAAAAAAAAAGATTTTGATTGAAAAAAAATTTGAAATCATAATATGCTTCTTCTATGATGTGTTTAAGCACCCCTCCTACACACACACTATTTTTGAAAATGTATACAACCAAATCATATTTTAATATTCCTACCTCCACTGAACCCAGAGAAACAAATGAATGTAAGAAGCAATTCCTATTTCAATCATAAATCCTGCTTCACTTTTTCCATACTTAATTCTAATTCCTTTGGTGCTGCTAGACATACTTTCGGTATTTAGGAGTTGGGTAATTGTTCATCACAATTCTCACAAAGCCAGTTCCCTTTGTAGATTTAGGGTCACCAGCTTATCCACCAAATGGTACACTGTTGCCATGACAACCAAAGGGCACAAAGTATGTGGAAGACTCTGTCCTGCCTAACACCAATTGAAGGAATAGAAAAGGATCAATTAATGGGACTGAAACAAGACATGCACAGCAAAATCTACTACGGTTTCTCTACGAAACATTTTAGCAGCCTGGTTTTCAGACACATCATCGAATGGGTAGCTGCAATATTTTTATTCCAGTTAACAAATCACTGACTCACTGCTTTTTCCCAAATTGTTGTTTCAGATCCCTGATGCTTTCTAAGAGGAAAATTAAACTCTTTTAAGTCCATTATTTTATGTTATTAAAATGACATTTCAAGGTGGTCCATGCATGACCATATATACACATCATTTAGCTGCAACTTGAGAAAAAATAAAAACATGTCAGATTCATTACAGTCACCAAATAAATTCATTGCTATCATATGAAAACTACTGTTCTGGGATTTGCAGAAGAAACAAAGAAAGATATATGGTCCTTCTTTTTCATAGAGCTTCCTAATTTATAGAAGACCAACACGATTTATCTACATATTATGAATTAAATAATCACATAACCTACCACGTGTCAGAAAGATCTAAGAATTGACGCATTTTACCAGGTCCTCTTTGGACTACATGAACTGACTTTTACACTTGGAAGCGAAAACAGAGTCTTAGTGACATTCACTAACTTCTCCCAGCGCCACATATGTAGAATCCGTCAGTTGCCTGACACCCAAGACCTGTGTGTTTCCAGAGCTTGCACTCTTTTTATCATCCCACTGGGCACAAAACAAATGACAATTCTCACTCTCCTAGATTTGTCTGTAGCATTCTAGGTTTTTGCCATAAATTACTCTGTTATCCTTACAAGAATGAGATAGCACTAATAGCCTCCATTGCATAGATGAGAAAACAGAGGCTTGACTAGATCTCATAGTTAGGAGCTCTTACAGAGAGAATTCACATCTAGGCAGACTGACTTCAAAGATATGCCATCAGACTGTAGAGTTTGGTCCCAAATAAACAGCAGAGACAATAAAAACTGATGGGCCTTGGAAGGAAAAACAATTAACAGAGAGCAGGCTGGGGTAAGCAGAGACGTCTTCGTGAAGAACGGGTCTACACTGCATGCCTGGGATGAGCAAGGTTTTGGGTGGGTGAAGAAGGGGTCAGCCTTTGTGTGTTGGTACAGACAAACTGATGAAGTCCAGCATGGTGAGAGCAGGTCTCCACCACCCCAGCAGAGGGAACCTCTGAGAGTGGTGACAACAAGGTAGGGAAGGTAGAAGAAAGAGCTGTAAGTGCTAAGCTTAAAAAAAAAAAAAGAAAATAGTGGCAATATCAAATGCGACTGAAAGTGAGAAGTCGTGCTAGTAATTGTGTTAAAAACTAAAAGTTGCTCTGGGTAGAAGCCAATCTAACTAGCACACAGATTTTGGCTTTCAAAATGCCTTGGAACTCTGCCCCAGGGCATGAGCCCAGGAAGTGAGTTGTTCACCCAGAAGCTGCTCTAACAGAGATGAGCCTCACCTAGCCCCCTCTGGTTGCCCCAGGTCCAAACCAAGGCAGCTCCACTGGCTTTGCAACTTGGCAGACAGGTTCCATATGGCACCACCAAGAAAATCCTCACCAAGCTGAATGTGGCTGAGCACCTAATGCACAGAACTCGGCCTCCAGTTGATGTCAAAGATTATTTAAACATTTACTTGATAGTTAAAGTGCCTTTTCAATGACCAAAAGCTGATAGAATGATCAGATGCACTTCTTGGAGTAGGCTTTTCCATTCTGAGAAATGAAATTTTTAGCATCTCAAAAACTGAGCTCCTTGTAATCTATTTTCTTTCAAACACTAGCTACCTGCTTTTCTTCCCTCCCCATCCCCACTCCCTTACATCCCACTCTTTCTCACTGGACACTTCTCACTCCCACAATCAAGATGTCAATCAGAGCATTATAAACAAAGCTACATTTCTCAGGGATTCTGGGGAGGGCGCTATTGGCATTCAGACGGGGAGGGGGGAGACAATTACTCATCTTGCAGAACTGCCCTAGGCAAGGCAGGGTGTTCAGCATCCCTACCCCCACCTATGGAATGCCAGGAGTGCCCGCCCACCCCACCCCCATCACTGTGACAACGAAAAGCACTCCTCTACACATCCACATACCCCTTGAGAGTGGCAGTACCACCCCCAGTGGAGAACAACTTAGAACCTCTAAGCGGCTTGGATATTCAGAGCTCAAAACGTCTTAACCCACATGAAAGAGATCATCTAAGGAAACCCCTATAATAAATTCTTCCTTTCCAAAGATAATAAAATTTCCACAGCAATCTCACTGCTGCCCACCCATCAATATGAGGACCTGGGATTGGGCAATATCATTCTGCCGCTGCTAGTACCAACAACTTGAACTGAACTCCCCAGAGAGTGTGATAACGAATCTAAGCTGCAGGGAGGGCTGCTTCACCCTGGAATGCTCCACACCAGCGTCCGGCTCACCCCCTCAAGGGGAGGGAGTCTCAGCAGAGGAAAAGGGGGGGAAAATGCAACAGTCACACACCTAATACTCTCAGGCAGTTCTTCATTCATGTAAAAAGTCATGGCCAGGAAAAACAAAGTCACAAATGCACAGCCTTTCCCATCTGTGCAAGTGGCCCAGCAAAAAAAAAAAAAAAGTCTTCACCTGTTCACGGCCCATACCAACCACATATACTCGCAAATAAATAAATAAATACAAATATAACTGAACAACTACCTAAGTGTCCCAAACAGGCCAAAGAATCTCCAGGTTTTTACCCACAATCACAGTCAGCAATTAAAAACTTCCCAGCTGCCAGGCCCAAGTGCACTGAAACTATATTTGCATTAGTCCATTCTGTACTTGCCCTGAATAACAGATCCAGTCAGTGCCTTCTCTATCAGCAAAGTCACTGTGGTTCCTGCACAGGCGCTCCCCCTACTCACAAACTCAGACACAACCTCCTCCTCCTCCCGCTTCCTGCCCCCACCACACCCCTGCTCAGGGACTGACTGGTTACTTATATCTCTGATGGCAAAAGATCTACTACAGTTCTAGGATGTTGAAAAGAACGTTATCTAAACAAAAGAATATTTAAGATAATCTGCCTGCCGGGATAAATAAGGACCCAATGAATCACACTACTCAAGAAAAGAGTAAAATGTTCTTCAGCGCTTAATGATTAACACACCCAGCACCGAAAATATAAATCATCACGGAGGAGCTGATTTCCAATCCAAAACACCCCAAGGATTCTCGTATGATTTTTCGATATTAGCAGGCTCAGTTGTTGGAAAATGGACGAATGGAATCAAATGTTAACAAATAAAATATCCATGAGAAATAATGACCACACATCTCCCGGAAAACTGCTTTTTTGCTTGTGGTTTTTAAGCAGTGTCACAGATCAGGCCTCAAAGCAAACAAAACATACAAAGAGCTTCAGACCAGAATTCTGCTGCTGCTGCTGCAGTTAGTCCAGGTGCAGCACCCTAAGTAAAACTGACACAATATGGTAAAGATGCAAGTATCATTGCTATTTAGGTCATCTTTGTATCAGAACACGGGCCTTTCTAATGAACTATGGTTTGACACTAAATACGGCAGTAGTGACAACAACAAAAATTCACTCTCAATGGGTGGACTTGTACATTCTTTGTAGTTGTAAGCTAAGTTGTTTAACCACTAAAAAGATCTTTTGGAATGAATCATGAATCATGAACTGCTGTATACCTACTCCTTCACTCCATGCTATTTAGCTCTTAGGTTATCACAATACTTAAACAGCAAGTTGTAAAGACATGATAAGGGAGAGAAGAGGCACAGGAACAAAAAGAAGCGAGAAAAGGCAAAGAGAGAGATGACAAAGCTAATAGTTAGTGTCCAGAAGCTAAATTTAATGAGATCTAGCATCTTGCATTCTGACCTTAAAGTGACAACTTGTGGCATGTTAAAGCTCACATTCAATTTGGTGCAAAATGGCAACTCATGCTAACTGAACTACAGCTCAAATATAGACTAGAGCAGTATATAATTCCTCAATAAGTCTATCAATTAAATCGCATGGTAGGAGCTAAATAATCTCTCATTTCAATTGTGTGTTTCAAAATGTAGAAATCAGATAGATACACAGAAGAGTAATAAATTCTGATATAACCAATGCTTCACCAATAAGCAATTCTGGTAATAAGTCTAACCAAGAATGCTAACGCTTATGGTGGAGCTCATATACCTTTGTTAAAATCCTGAAATTTATCAATTGTGTGTTTGTTGAGAGATTGAGATACACACTTGATGACTCAGCCTTGATGATTAAGCTAGTGGGATATATGGCTTCTGCCATTCCTAAATTGTTAAGAAATACTACATACCAAGAATGCCAAAAAATATCCACCAATAAGTTTTTAAAAGCCTTTTCTTGGGCACTCAGTCCTGATAATTAACCACCTAGTAAACTAAAGCCAACAATTTTTATTAAAATGCATGATGCCATTTCCTTTTTTAAATTGGTTTTGCTGATGTTTTGTGGAATTTTTATTCCATTTTTCCCCCCTCTGACAAAAAAAAAAGTTATGACTTGGAAAGCAGAATTTCAAAATTCTCCCACCATGATCTGATTAAGGAAAAGTAAAGAACCGAATACATGAGACAAGGTGACCAAAAGAGTAGTGATAGTAAGGTGACCGGAACTTAGGACAACTCCGCCATGAACAGGGCATCAGTCTCAACTATGAGCTACTAAGGGCAGGAAGGGGCACCTTGGATTCCCAGTACCTAACACAATATCTCTGAGGACTCTCTACGAATGGGTAGTGGATGGCACATAAAAATATTAAGTCAAGATGATTTCCCAACACTGTTAAAAGTCTAGAAGAAGCATAGACTTTCATAATGGATCTTGCTGATGGAATTATTGTTTACTGTAATCTAATCAATAACTCAACTGCTACCTTCGGAGTTGTACTGGATGAGAGACCAATAAAGACTCTAAGAATGCAATCACAAACACTGGGGAGTGTATGTATCTGTTCAGGTGATTCTCTGATAATTCAATTAAGCACAGAGCCCTCTGCTGTGCAAATCCTTACATGTATATACGGTAGTATTCTAAGGCAGAGAGAGTATGCTTCACCCACAAAAGAGGAGGGGGAGAGGCTATGAGAACACAACTGCTCCCACAAATCCAAACTTGTAATTTCTACTATGAGTTAGCTGCTAGCACAGCATAAACATGACTTTTATTTCTCTATGTAGATACAAAGCTAGAGCTGATTTGATGATTTGTGAATCCATAAAATAGGACCTACTATGTTTGCAAAGATTCTCAGGGTGGAAAGAAAATAACTGTTCTATGTATACTTGAATATCTTCATCTTAACAGATTGAGAAACTAACTTCAGAACAGGCCACACTAGCAGGTTATCTGTCCCGCCAGGAGTCCTCGGGCCTGGTTTATTATCCCTGGGCTCAAATAGCATTTGGCCTCCAAATCACTCACAGTCTATAAATGTCATCACTTCATGTTATAATGGGACTTGGATGATTTGAAACAACCCAATAACTTGTTGACACAGAATCAACATCATTATTTTGTCACCAATTGACACCAATATGTAATGAAGTGGTATTGAGGCATCTGCCGTATATTGTAGATTTATAAAGTCCCAATATCAATAGGTACATAAAGGAAATTACAAATTTATCTGCCATAGTTTGCCAGAAGCAGGGGAAAAGACAGCGGACTTTCTAAGACTTAAAATAATCTGTCTTAAATACAGTAAGTAATTACAGTAAAAGTTTACTGCTGCAATTATAAATTTCCAACCATGCATTAAAATGGAATCTTAGAATGTCAATGTTGGGAAAAAGAAAAGCTTTTAAATAAATGATACCAGAAAAGCAGATATAATAAAATTTCCAATAACAGATATATAAATAATTAGGAGCATTTGCTTACTAAAATTTTGTTAAACTTTTTAAAAAGAAAATCAAAAATTATACTGAAATCAAGAATTTGGTCGAAAGTTCTCAGCGGCCATCTTAATTCTAAATATAGGTTAACTATAGCTGCAATTTTGAGTTATTCAATTAAAATGAATGATCTGATATTCAGAGTGTGTGCCCTTACACATGATAATAATCACATAAAATTGAAATTGAGTTCTGCAAAAATTTCAGATTTTTTTGATGTATTGTTTTCTTTATTTTACTTTTTGAAATTTCCAATCAAATCAAACATGTGTACACATTTATGGGACACAAAGAAATATTACTTTCTACTTAAAAGACTTAAACATTTAGTTCTTTGAATGGTAGAGTAATAGAGAAAGAGAGGGACCCCCCCACACACACACAGACACAGAGTTTTCTCTCTATTGATTCACTTCCCAAGTGAATCAGCCAGGCCTAAACCAGGCTGAAGCCAGGATCCATGAATTCCATCCAAGTCTCCCAAGTAGTTAGGACTGCTATGCCCCTTGTGCATTAGCAAGAAACTGAACTGGAAGTCAAACAGCCAGGACTCAAATTGATGCTCCAATGTTGGATGCTGACATCACATATGGCACTTTAACCCACTGTGTCACAATGGTAGCCCCAACAAGGGTAATATTTGAAGACATGCAAACTGAACACATTTGGCAATCATTCCCACTTTCCCACTCTCCCTCAGTGTTTGGATCCTACCAGCTCTGCTTATTCCATTTCTTTATGTAGTATAAAACACATTATTGTGATCTATACATCTTTTAACAAGGGCTAAAATGAAATATATATTACATTCTATTATATTATTATTGTACGTATTATGTATTGCATTATACTATTACATAATTATAATTATATTGATATAATATCACTATACATAATGTATTATGTGTATATACTAGAAACTAAGCCTAGAAACTAAGTAACAAGAAGTAGACAGCTTGCAATCCTGGCAGGAAGCACTGACTCCTTCCCCAGATCATTTCAAATTCTAACTTCTCAAGGGTGTGAATTGTTTGTCTTATTCGCCAGTGAATTTTCATTCAACATGTGTTGTTTAGCTGAATTAGCTTGATGAGAGTGGGCTTAGACTGATTCGCAGGGTTTTTTTTTTTTTTTTTTTTTACAAACAAAACTTCTGACCTGAAAAAAATCAGGTCACAGTGACGATTAAAGAGGTCTCTATGAAACCAGCAGCACAGCACCTGAAGCATGGACAACTCTCTGGGCACTCCCGCCCCAGCTCCAGCTAAGAGTTTATCCTCTATCCTGGGTCAACCTGTTTGTCAGGAGGCTAAGCACGGAGAACAAAGATCTTAGTGGCTGCCTTCCATTCTACCCATAAGCCTTGAGCCAAGATCAAGACTAAGAGAGAGAAATCAAGATTTGTTCTACAAAACGTGTCAAGCTAAAGCCAAAACCAAGTCTATCGCCGAGTTCCTCTTTTCTTATAGAGGTATTTTTCTAATTTCCTCCAGTGAGCATTTGTATTATTTGTCCATCTAAATTTGTTCTATCTCATGGGATCTGCTACATTTTAGGTTTATAATTTCAAAATTTTTAAAAAATATAACTATAAAGCTTTGCCCAGAATGAGATTTAAATCATTACACTACACATCTCTTTTTAAAGAGATATATACTTTTATTGGAAAAGCATATCAGATTTACAGAGAGGAGACAACGAGGGAAAGATCTGTCTGCTGGTTCACTCCCTAAGTGACCACATAGGGCCGGAGCTGCACCAACCCAAAGCCAGGAGCAAGGAGACTCTTCCAATTCTCACATGCAGGTGCAGGGTCCCAAGGCTTTTGGCCATCTTCTGCTTTCCGAGGTCACAGCAAAGAGCTGGGTGGGAAGTGGAGCAGCCGGGACATGAATCGGCACCCACATGGGATCACGGCATGTGCAAGGTGAAGATTTAGCCATTGAGCCATCAAGCTGGACACAGATGAGGTTATCTTTCTAAGTCATAAAAGGATTCTTGATGGCTTCACTCCAACATAAGGCATAGAACTGAGTATACAAAGTAATCTAGGATTTTAATCAACTGAAGCTCGGCTAAAAAGCTGTTCATCTACAAAGTTCACAGATTCTCCAGGCCTCAGATTTAAACAAATGAAATCTCAAATTCTTTCTGAAAGGTCTGAAAATATACATCATTTTAGTTTCCTAAATTTTCTCTTACATCTAGAAAACACAACAAATACAAAAGTATTTGATTAAAGCATATGATAAATATCTTCACAGTACATTCAAAGGAGCAGTGCATTTATTATTAATAAAAAGGCCCGGCGCGGTAGCCTAGCGGCTGAAGTCCTCACCTTGAACACACTAGGATCCCATATGGGCGCTGATTCTTCCCATCCAGCTCCCTGTTTGTGGCCTGGGAAAGCAGTCGAGGATGGCCCAAAGCCTTGAGACTCTGCACCCTGCTGGAAGACCTGGAAGAGGCTCCGGGCTCCTGGCTTCAGTTCGGTGCAGCACTGGCCATTGCGGCTGCTTGGGAAGCAAATCATCGGACGGAAGATCTTCCTCTCTGTCTCTCCTCCTCTCTGTGTATCTGACTATCCAACAAAAATAAAATAATTTTTTATTATCAATAAAAATAGATTTCCATAAATGCAGACGCCCAAATTCTCCAAAAGGAAGAATAAAATATTCTATTATCACAAACCCACCCTACAAATGAAATAGAGACCTTATCATCATCCTTCTAAATATTTTCCATTGCCCAGAGCAAACACTTCAAACTTGATCAATGCAATCCACTGCTCCTGAACTAAAACACTGGTAGATGGTTTATCCGCATTGTCTGAAGCAGGAAGAACAATGACTGCCAATGAGCAAGCCCTCTTGCCCACATTTGGCTCTCCTCTAACAGGCCAACACAACTCCCACATCTCCTTCCAGAAATCAAATTCTCAGTTCTTCCCTGTGAAGTGTTACATTCATTCTGTTTCCTACAAACACTCAACACTTTGCTAAGTTTGGTGGGTATAGTTCCAAAGAGGGAAAAGCAACTTAAAAGGATCTTCTGATAGTCCAGGAATGAGGCGATTAGAGTCTTATCTAGTTAAACGGTCCCACCTCTGTTTCACTCCACCACCCCTCTCTAAAAATCTCTCTCTCTCTCTCTCTCTCTCTCTCTCTTTCTCTCCCTTGGATCTTCATAACACTGCCAGAGTTTTCATGGCTCTTGAGCCCGACCCACAAAATCTGCTCACCAGTGAACTTATTCACAGGAAGGTTTAAGTGATTTTTTTTTTAAGCCTTCCATTTATGTTTGCAGTTTCAGCAGAATAGGAAGACTTCAAAGGAATAAGTTTTCTCCAACTGTGGCATTTTAGGCATTCTCTAATGCCCAAATACCTTCTCCACTAGCTTTAGAAGATTTTAGGGAATCGGTATCTTATCAGAGACCCTAATATCAGACCACGTAGGTTCTGGTATGTGCTTAAGGCCATCTTTGCTGATGCCAGAAACCTCATCAGCAATGAGATAACGCTTTCCCCTAAAAGCACAGGCAAGTTAAACTCCAAGTTGAAGGGCTTCCACAGGAGAACTTGGTGAAATCTCCGGATCAGTGTAATGTATTTTAGAATCATCGGGGCTAAAGAAAAGGCCCTAAGGAAATATTACAAAAGCAATAAATAACACCAGAGGCCTCAAGAGAATCAACTAAAACAGGACCATGGTTTATTGAAACATTGTAACTGGATTTTTTGTAAATGAAATCTCTCAGTCTGGTACTTGTAACTCAAGGATTTCCTTCCACTGGAAACACAAGACTCATCACTTTCACCCAGCCTGGAAAATGTTCCAGTGCATGCCCACGTGCATATTACAAGGCTTACTGGTCAAGGAACAGACTTGACCAGCATTCCTAAGGCTGGGGAAATGATGAACATGCATCCTGTTACCACATGGGTTGGAATGCCCAAAGACTATTTTCATATGCCTGGGTTCGAGTCCCAGTTCTACTCCTGATTCCAACTTTCCATCAATGCCTATTCTGATAGGCATCAGGTGAGGATGGCACAAGTGGCTGGGAAACCTGGATTGTGCCCCTGGCTCTGGCCTCCAGCCTGACCCAGCCAGGGACACCTTGTGGGGTAATGAGCAGTGAGCTAACAGATAAAGAGTGTTCTCCCCCTGTCTCCTCTGCCTCTCAAAAGAAAAAAAATTATGAGCCTGTTAACCAGCTTCTTCAACAGACATCTTAATACAAAGATAATAATGATCATATTTATTGACTCATTGAGTTATACAATCTGGGATAACTTATCCCTGATTTTAATAACATTTTGAAGAAGATCAAGCACCAAGGAAACTGACATCACATCTCACAACAGTGGGAGTCCTGAACTGTTGGAAACATAAACTGCTTCACAGTATCACCACCACAGCAACCACTGACTGATTCTGAGAAGAAACCAGAGAACAAGTAGGAATTCTAACCACAACACCACAGGCTCCTGAAAGCAACCATGTACATCTACTATATAAGGTTAAAGGTTACAAGAGAACTTGAAGTCTAATTCCAGTTTTCTTTAGGCAACTACAATTTTCTTCCTGTTAGAGGTATCCAGTGTTTTATCCTCCTTCCCTATGACAGATCCTTGAACAGTTTAATAATGAATTGGCTATTTTTTTATATTCTTCTGCTCTCCAAAAGAAATGTCTCAGGACCAGGGTTGTGTCACAGTAGGTTAAGTGTCATCCCCAGTGCTGGCATCCCCTATGGGTGTGGCCCGAGTCCCAGTGGCTCTGCTTTCAATCCAGGTCCCTGCTAATACACCTGGAAAATCAGCAGAGGATGGCCCAAGTCCTTGTGCCCCCACACCTACATGTAAGACCCAGAATAGGTTCCTGGTTCCTGGTTTCAGTATGGCGCTTGGCCACAGCCATTGCAGGTATTCAGGAGTGAACCATTAGATGGAAGATCTCTGTGTGTTTCTTTCTCTCTGCAACTCTGGCTTTCAAATAAATAAATAAAATTTTAAAGAGCAGAACAAGAAAGAAACATTCCTGGTTTGCCCATCATCTCTCACATTACCTTTTCTAATACTTTCAATATCCTTATTTCCTCTCTTCTAAACTTACCCCATTTTCTGATGCACTCAAAGCTGAATAGATACCCAGTGTCACCCGACCATGTTTAGTACACTGCAATATTAATTCTCCTTTCCTCTTCAGTAACAGAATCTCTGTATTAATCAGGTAACAGTGTGCTCAGCCACAAAGAGCCATTTCCCGAACCTTGGATAACATGGTCTTGGAGCTAAGCCTCCATGAGTGATAACAAAGGTAAGCAGTAACATTTAGTGGGGTTCTGGAAAGTGTCTGCAGAAGACCTCTTTTTGCTTCTGCTTTCCAACCACCTGGCAGGGACGAGCGGTGACTGGGTCTGTGGCAGCCATTTTGAGCAACATAGTGACTTCAGGGATGGACCCTACCAGCAGGAGACAATACAGCAGATACATAGGAGCCTTGGTCCTGATGCCACCAAGGATATCCCAAACAAGAATCCAGGTCTTAGTCCCAAACAAAATTCTGATTTTGCTCAAGAGAAATGAAATAGTCCGTGCAACAGCAGTCCAGGGTAGAGCATGCTCATCCTACGCCATATGGTTGCTTAGCCACAATTCTCGTTGTTCTTCTAACATCCCTTTAAACCAAGATTTGCTGAATGCCTGCTTCCCCATGGCACTGTGTCAGGGACCAGAGGAGACAGTCAGGACGCTTTGCATCAGTAGTCCCCCTCCAGAGGAAAAGGCAAGTAACTGTCCTTCTTGTAGGAAGCGGACTGTGCGAGAGATTCAGAAAATATTGAATGGAGATCAGGAAAAGCTGCCTGAGAGGAAAAGACATTTCAGCTGCAACTCTGTGGACCTAAGGGAGGGGAGGTCTCTCAGATGAAATGATCCAGAACTGGCAAAGGTGGGAAAGTACAAGGCATGTCCAAGAAACAACCACATTCTTCGTCTCATGTCACTGATAATGTCCTCCCATGACAAAGATCGTACTTGAGGGAATATCCCTTTGACATAAGTTAAAAATGATAATAATAATAATAATGCAAGATTTTCAAGGCCTGTAAAGCAATCAAGTGCCTGTTTGGAGTCAATTCAATTCCCCATGCATCCGTGAGGCAAAACTTGCTCTTCCATAAAATGAGCTTCTCTGAATCCACAGTCATCCCAAGCTTAAATAAGTGTCAAATATTTTGCACATGTTAAATAAACACCTAGAGATAATACTGTGTGGTTAGGAATGTTTCCAGAAAGCATATTCTGATATTTCATAAATTATATATAAAGCAGCTATAATTCCTCTTATAATTTTTTATTAAATTCAGCACACAATCAATTAAATGTACTGAATCAAGAGAGTATAAGCATGTGGAGATTTAGCATTTATTGATTAGTATTAACTGCATCAGTAATTTTATCATGCACAATTTTTAAATTGGCTAATCCTTCACCTACATCCCATGTGGGTGCTGGTTCGTGTCCTGGCTACTCCACTTCCCATCCAGCTCCCTGCTTGTGGCCTGGAAAAGCAGTAGAGGAAGGCACAAATACTTGAGACCCTGCACTCACATGGGAGATCCAGAAGAGGCTCCTGGCTCCTAGCTTCGTATTGGCTTAGCTCCAGCCGATGCGGCCACTTGGGAGGTGAATCAACGGACAGAAGATCTTCCTCTCTATCTCTCCTCCTTTCTGTATATCTGACTTTCCAATTAAAAAAATAAATAAAATAATCTTTCTCTACATTTCATGGTGACTCTTTCCCCATCTCATCACCTTAAGACACATAAATTTGGTGCAACTCTTCCCATTTGCCAACCAGATAATTCCAGTACTTCTCTGGAATTTATTGGTCTGCAGCAAGTATTATCTGTACAAAATCAAAGTCTGACTATTGTACTTCCCACCTTGCATTTCTTCAAAGCTACCAGGCTCCTCAGCTTAATAAAGAAAATCTTCCCAGTGCACTCATCCAGCTGCATCCCTCATCTGAAATTCAGCAGCAAATGGCAGAGCTGTGAGTCCTTCCTGACCCTTTGCCCCTCAGGCTTCCTGAACTCCATCACTCTTTTTGCCGTGTGCCCCAACCTCCATTAGAACACCCCTCAGTGTGTAACACCATTGTGTGTTTCCATGTCTTGGTCACTTATGGACCACCAATGCCTAACACACACACACAAAAAATATTTGTTTAAAACATGTTAATGGTCATTTTAACATAGTTACCAAATCTGGCTTGAAAAGCTTTCTCACTATTAAACTGACCTTTCTGAACCTTCAGGAGTATTATTAAATATTAAAGAACCTTAAAATGTGAGTGCTGTGTGATCTGCTTCAAACCTCCCACCAAGTGCTCACCCGTACTCTTTCCTCTTTCCTCTCCTTGTCTAGGCAAAAACCTAACTCTTTGCCTCCATTGATCCTACTGCGAAAGCCCCAGAATCATTGGTCAACTGCATGAAATCAAGTTCACAAAATGCAGGTATGATGTACCTGAGACAGACACGCTGAGTCCAGTGAGACGTGTGAATGGCTCTATAACAAAGCATTGAGATGTGTGCCTTCAAGACATGGGGTGGGGGTGATGGAGCAAATGTTCTTGGGAATAGGGAGGCAGGTTATAAGGTCTCCTTTCTGTATTTCTTTGGCTGATAGTTTTGTCCCCTTTTGAAGAAGCTGTGCTAGGGCTAGTGTGATAGCATAGCAAATTAAACCTCTGCCTGCAACACTGGAAGCAGTATGGGTGCCATTGAGTCCTGGCTACTCCACTTCCCAGCTCCAGCTCCCCAATAATGCACCTGGGGAAACTGCAGCAGATGGCCCAGGTGCTTGGGCCCCTGCACCCATGTTAAAGATCTGGATGAAGCTCCTGATTCTTGCAGTCCTTTGGAGAGTGAACCAGTGGATGAAAGATTGTCTCCAACCTCCTCTTCCTCCCTTTGTAACTCTGCCGTTCAAATAAGTAAAAATAAACCTTTAATTAAAAAGCTGTCTTTTTTTCCCATTAATTTCTACAGATAGAGAATCTGACAAGTGATTTCTTCCATTCAAAAGATCACAGCATGGTGGCTGCTCTGCAACACTGACCTAACCATAGCTGGTCAACTATGAATGATTTCATGCCAGGTTTCCTGGGGTGCCCAATGTTTTCTGAATGCTCACCAAGTGCCAGGACCTTACATGTACACAATGTCCCTTAAATATTCTCAGGAACCCATGAGGTACCCATTGTACTCACAGAGCCCAGGGGAAACCAAAGCTTGGGGACAACAGCCCGAGGTACAGAATTAAAAATCAGTCAAGCGAAATCCCCAAGCTCAAATTCCAGCCTGTGTCCCAGAGGCCCCCTGCTGAACCTGGGGATACTTGGACAAGTAGAGAAAGGACAGTCAGGGCACATCCAGGGAGCTTCTCTAAAAGTAGGAAGCATCCAGAGATTGAGTTAGCAGTCAGAGATTTCAATGTGTATCCCCTCACTTCAGTTCTTTGTCACAATTAAGGCTACCCCTATGCCTTCCAGGAGACCATAGGAACCATTTCTTGATTAAATGGGAATGATTTTAGCATAGAAATATGTAAATGTTGACTAACTCATCAAAAGCTATTCAAGATGGCACATATTCTTTCTTGATGCAGTCCCCAACAAGTCCACACCATCCATCCTATGATGCTAAGCCTCTCAGCATTCAGTGCCTTTTGGAGAATGCAATGACATGTTTCCAGCTGTAGCAAATGTCCCAGCTCACAACCCTTAGTTGATTGACACAATAAAGCCAGGTAAGCTGGGAAGAGCATTTGCAAATATAACAATTCTAAGAGGTAATAATATTTTAGTGGTATTTTTGTATGATATTCTTTAATGAATCAAGCTTTACAGATGAACACAATTAAAATAACCAGGTTCCTTAAGAACTTCCTTCTTAGCAGAGTATCTAAGAGATCCAGTAAAGCTGACATTCAAGTAAGAGTCAGACTCATGTTTTTACATCCTTCACCCAGCTGTAGCTTAGAAAAATGATGAAAAAAAGTTCATTCTTGAATGATTCCAGCATTACTTTCTACCCCTGTTCTTTCTTAATATTACCAGGATCCCACTAGCTTCAAAGTTTCTCATTTCTCTAAATCATCCTGGCAAAACGCGTTGAGTTGAAGGAGCAAAGGTGTCTTCAAGCCTGACTTCTCCTTAAAGCCACGATTTAAGTTATCCTGGCACATTCCTCTCAAGTTAAAACTGGCTTAAGCTTTCTCATTACTGAGAGGAAGGTTAAAAGGGAGTGGAATGATATGAGAAGGGGAAAATCTCTAATTTGTCATCAATAAAATAAATCAGGAAAAATAGCCTTTAATCTTAAGAGTACGATTTACTGATTTAGTCATTTATTTACAAAATTGATGGAAATTGTTAACAAGGAGTTAATTGATTCAAGTCACCTGATTACCACAGTTAATTAACCACACAGACTTAATCTTCTTTGAAAACATCGACTAATCATTTCCCAGGTGTCAAGGGGTAGATCGTTAAATAAAAAATAAACCTCTGTCCTCCTCTTCGAGGGAGATGTCTTGAAAGTGTTTTCTTTACAGATTCCAATCTAGCCACAAGCCACATTGGGGGAAACTGCCTTATATATGGCCACACTGAGTGCTGCTATCTTTCAGAGCTTTTTTTTCTATATTATAATAAGAGCAAGCCAGGCTTACAATTTTACCAACCATGTCATTTTGCATTGCTTCAAAAATGAGCAAGGAACACTCTCTGAATCAAAATGAACAAATGAAAGGCAACTGAGACTTTCATCTGGGAAAGTGAGTTTTCAAAAAAGGAGCTTTGAAAAAAAAAAGTAGCGGCACTTTATTTGGAGAGTGTGACCACCACAAAGAAACAGCACAAGGGATGTGACTGAACTGTTTAATCCTGACTGTGGGGGTGGTTACACAAACATATGTGTTAAAACGTACAGAAATGTACACACATATATCAATTTTACTATTAGCATTTAAAATAAAATAAAGCAGATCATAAACACCAAAACTATAGCATATTATTGCTTATTCTGCAGGCAGAAAAACTAAGGCCAACCAGTTAGCTTCACCTCAGTATATAAAAAGGAACAGACTATGAGAACAAGTATTGTTGGAAAAAAAAAGTCAGAAATGCATCCAATGGGTCTCTTGTTAATCTAGTGCTCCATTAATGCAACTACTGCTTCTCTTCAAGAAAAACAGAGCCAAGCACCTTTGATCTATCAATGTACCCAAGGGACAGGACAATTCTAGGGACCCAAAGTTTCAGGTCACTGTGACAAGTCATGCCTGGATCTCCAAAAGAAAAAGAGATCTAGTGCCACAATAAAATTCTACCCCTCCTGCCTTTCCTCTGCTATGGCTCTAACCACAGCAAAATACTTGGAAAATAAATCTGGAATACCCATTACATGCACAGACTTCAGCCATTAAAGACTGCTTTGATTTCTCTTACAGAAGAAGGGAACCTATGGACTACGATACACATCCTTCCTGGCACAAGTGCACTGTGCTCTCCCATCTGCACTGTCGGGTTTAATCATTTACAGTGAGATACATCCAAGTTTTGCTGCCATCCAGTTAGTATGCTCAATTTTTAAACCCTGCATTTTGTTTTTCACCAGAACTTCAGCTTCCAGTGATGAGTCGACAAATTCTTTCAACACTTCACTGCACCAAATACTAGGGGAGAGGTAAATTTTTATGTCAGAAATGAACTGGAAAGAAATTAAGAATTTTGGACTTTAACATTATGATAGTTGACTTTATTTGCATAGTCTTCATTTCATGCTAACTTCAAAAAATAAATGGTCTCTTATCAACAGTAATCACTATAGTCTGGAAAAACAATAAATGCAACATGTATTCAAAATGCAAGAGCCTCTTCTCCAACTGCACTAATGGTTCCCTAAGGAATTAAGGATAGTGGCTTATAACTGTTCCGAGTGCCAACCTCTCCTGTTGTTGTAGCCTCTCCTGTTTCAGTCATGCTAGCTAACTAAATGAAGGAAAGCCATTCTAGAAAATAAGAAGTCCTATCTTTTGGGGTCTGAGTCTTAAAACATGACCATAGCCACTTCCTATAAAACACTGGTAGAATAAGCAGAAGTGATAATGCCAGGACAGGTCTTTGGCACATAGGTTACAACATTGCTTGGGATGTCCACATCCCACATTACAGTGCCTGAATTCAGGCAGAAGCTCTGCTTCCAAGTCCAGTTTCCTGCTAATGCACCCTGTGGGATGTAGCAGGGGATGACTCAGGGACCTGGATTCCTGCCACCCATGTGGAAAATCCAAAATGAGTTCTTGGCTCCTGTCTTTGGTCTGGCCCAGTCCCAGGGGTTGCAGGCATTTGGGGAATGAATAAGCAGATGGAAGTTTTCTCTTTTCCTCTCTATTTAAATAAAAACAAATTTTTAAAAGATATTTGCTTAAAAACTAAAAAAGCACTATCACATTTTTTCCCCAGAAAAAAAGATTGACTTTCATTTAAGTCTACCTCTCACATTCTGGTATCCTCTTTCCCTCGGTCATCCCCCTCAAAACATGTCAGCTGTGGGTGTCACGGTTCCTGAACCTCACCCTGAGACACATGTACTATACATTGGTATCTCAGCCAACTACCATTCAAGAGTCAACATTTCCACACACTGGCAGAATTTGAGTGGAAAACAAAGTCTTCCTCTGCACAGCTGGCTCTGGAAATGACAGAGCAGGCATCTTCAATCATGGTGAGAGCTGCCTTTATGCTAAGAGGTGTTCAGACGTAGCCATCGCATAGGAAATGTCTTCTCCATCTTCTCAAGGGTGATTTGCTCCATGTTGGAAAGAAACCCAATTCTCATCTGGTTGTTTACTTTCTTCTAGAACTTCAAATTTAAAAAAAAAGCTTTGTAATTTTTCCATCAATATTAAGCAACATAAAATCAATATCATTAAAATGTCTATACTGCCAAAAGCAATATATACATTCAACGCAATCCCAATCAAATTGCCCAAAACATTCTTCATGGAACTGGAAATAATGATCCAAAGGTTCATCTGGAAGCACAAAAAACCACGGATAGCTAGAACTATCCTGAAGAACAGGAAGTTAGCAGGGGGAATCACAGTTCCGGACCTCTGGACATACTATAGGGCAGTGGTTATCAAAACAGCGTGGTACTGGCACAAAGATAGAGAGGAAGACCAATGGAGCAGAATAGAAACGCCAGAAGGAAACCCACACAGATACAGCCAAATAATCTTTGACAAAAAGACAAACGACAACCCAGGCAAATGGGAAGGTCTGTTCAATAAATGCTGTTGGGACAACTGGTTGATAGCCTGCAGAAACAAAAAAATAGATCCACATCTCTCACCATACACTAAGATCAGATCTAAATGGATAACAGATCTAAACCTACATCCAGAAACCTTCAAACTTTTGGAAGAAAATGTTGGAAACACACTGGAACACTTAGGGGTAGGCCCTCACTTCCTAAAAAAGACTCCAGATGCAGTAGAAATCAAGACCAAAATAAACAATTGGGACCTCATCAAACTAAGAAGCTTCTGTACAGCTAGAGAAACAATCAACAAAGTAAAAAGGCAACCCACAGAATGGGAGAAGATCTTCGCACACGACATAGGTGATAGAGGGCTAATATCCAGAATATACAAAGAGCTACAAAACAACCAAAATGTCAAAACAAACAACCCACTCAAGAAATGGGCACGGGAAATGGGCAGACAATTCAGTTCCATTTTAATGCAACTTCACTGTCACAAACATGGGGCCATGCCAAGTACATAGAAAGTGCTCAAAAACAAGGAGCCAGCATCATTTTCCCAACTTCTTTATTCTGACAAATATGCAATTCAGTCATTACCCTGCTTCTACCCTATTTGTTACACGTGGAGTCCTCAAAAGAATGGGGACTGAGATGAGAAAGGCTGTGCCCCACAGGACATGGCCATGGCCCTTTTCTTCAGCAGTCAGGGGCCCTCTTGGGTACGGCCCATTTTTCCTTCATTCATCAGGAACAAGACCCACAAATGTCCCAACTGGGCATGCGATGTTCTTTCCACTGCAGTCCAAGTCGCCTCCCTGAGTCAGGAAACCACTCCCCTTCTCAAAGAGAGCCTTTTGTCCGCTCAAGGCTGTTTTCACTGGGCTGTGGTCGCAGGCAGCTTTCTTTTGTGTTCTGTTTAAATACAGAATGACAGTCCACTAACGTAAGGCCTAAAAACTCTGGCTTATCTTTTTGTAAAAGCTACTGTATCAAATCTGTCCCCAAAATAGCAGAATGACCCACTCTGCACGGACAGGGGAATTCTCACAGGGTAACGAAGTGTCTGGGATACAAGGGAAAAAGGCTTATGTGAAACTGTCTACTCTCAAACGCACTGGGAATCACCACTGGGGCAGAGGAGAGGGCTGTATATAGGATGGAGCAATGTGGCAGGGGGCTGGGGGGAGTCAAGTGAGAAACTGCGTTGCTAAGCCACTTGCTTTGATAGAGACAGCAATTTTCTTTTTTTTTCTCCATCAGGACTTTGACAAGGCCTCCAGAAGCCCAAAGGAATTAAGGGCTGGCAATGCCAGGGGCACCGTGATGGGCTGTGGATGCCCCTTCTCAGCACCCATGGTGACAACCATCTGTCCATTCACACGTTCAACTTTATTTATTTAGCCCTATTCTGGACCCTAGGGATAAAGCAATGGATAAACAAGATGAAAATCCCTGGTGGAATCTGCATCCAAGGGAAAGGAAAACAATAAGTATGTAAATAAGTAACTAATTAAGTTATGTACCTAATGTCAGACCATGAACGGTGACAACAGGAAATCGGGAAACAAATCAACAGAGGCCACCCTGAGCTAGTGACCTGCGAGCCATCTTCTAGGAGTTAAGGAAGCCAGTCAGACACCAGGGGACTTAGGAGTGCTCCGGAAGAGAGAAAACAAGTGCAAAGGCCTGAAAATGCTCATCATGCTGAGGAAAGGTGAGGATACCCTCATGCCTGGAACTCTGTGAGAAAGAGAGAAATGAAAAAGATGAGGCCACAGAGGTGGTGAGGGCCCTGCAGACTGTCAATAAGGAACTTGACTTCGGGGCTGGTAAAGTGGCATAACAAGCTAATCCTTGGCCTGCGGCATAAGTTTGGGAATAGTTGCTCTACTTCCTGATCCAGCTCCCTGCTTATGGCCCAGGAAATCATAAGAAGATGGCCCAAATCCTGTATCCACATGGGAGATATAGAAGGGGTACCTGGACCCCAGCTTCAGACCAGTCCAGCTCTCTCTCTCACTCTCTCTAAATCTCTCTCTCCCTATGTAACTCTGACTCTACAAGTAAAAGAAATAAATCTTTAAAAAGGAGCCTGACTTCTCATGCAGTGAGCAGCGGTACACCTGGAACATGTGCCCCCTACATTCTGCATCAGGGTAGGACAGACAGGTTTTCTGCCTGCTTTGGGGTCTGCTGTAAAAGGCCCTGCCTTAGGTCATGTCTTTTGCAGGAAGTTCATATCCTATGACCACGCGTGACCACTTCAGCCTACCCCAGGGGTCCAGCAAGACAAATTCTTGCTCCAGAGCTTCCACTGAGTTGACAAAGGCCTTGGCATAGTGCACTCCAAGTGCCATCTCAATGTCTTCCTGAACAACCTAGTTGTGTGTGTGACAGAAACCATGGGAGCTTTTCAGTAGAAGAGCGCCAGGATCTGTCTGACATTCTGAAAGTGTTGCCACAGATACTATGTTAAGAGTAGGCAAGAGGGGACAGAGGGAATTAGATTGACCAGTAAAGAAGTTATGGTAACAACCCAGGCAACATCAATGTGGTAGACCTAGGTGAACATGATCAGATTCTAGATATGTTTCAAAGATCAAAACAACAGTATTATCTGGTGGATTAGCTATGAGATAGAAAAGAATATGCAGCGTCAAAGCAGAAGCTGAGGATCAAAGTTGAGCAGGAAAGTGACTTCACACACAAGTTTTCGATAACTATTGAACAGCCAGGTGGATATGTCAAAGGAGCAGTTTATGTATACGGGTCTAGAGTTTAGGGTCTGGGATTAAATTCATAAATTTGAAAGTTGCCAGCATATAGGCTAGTACAGAAAACCATGAAACAGGATGAGGTTACAGAGCAAGTAGTGCAGTTAGAGATGAAAAAAAGTTAAGATAGACAAGAACAAGCCTGAGCTATCCAGAAGGGGTCAGCAAAGGAAGGAAACCAAGAGGCTGCAGGTTTGTGTTTTGGTGACAGGATACACCTTGTGCAATGCTGCTGACCTGTTAACTAAAATGAAAGCTAAGAGTGGAACCATTAGCTTCATCAACATGGAACCCACCAGCAACTTCAACAAAACAAACCCTGGTGGGATGGAGAGAAAAACCCTGAATGTCAAAGATTTAAGGGGGAAAAAAAAACTGGAGAGGAATTATAGTGCACATAGATAGCTCTGTCCAAGAATTTTGCTGTAAAGAGAAACAGAGAAAATTGGGTGAAGGAAAAAGAGAACTTCGTGACAGAGAAGATATTTGCTACAAGGTGAGAGGGGAGTAAGTTCAAGGACATGAATAAACCAGCTGGGTTAAAGGGCATGGAGAGTCTTCTCCCAACAACAGGTAGAATGACAGACCACGCAAAATGAAGTGCAAGTGATGGCTGAGTCATGGGAGCACTTACCTCCTGACAGCTTCCATTTGCACATTAACATAAAGCGAAATCAACATCTGAGCAAGCAATGTCAGAGGTGGGGAAATGGGAGGCCACAGGCGGGACACAGGAGCATGAGGGACTAGGGCGGAAGACAGCCGAGAACCCAGATTCATTTCAGGAATGTAAAGACAAGTCTTCACAATTTGGTGGTTTTCTCCTGTCACGTTCAGCTACAGACATGTAAATGTGAGCATTTGATCCAATCAGTGTTAGTGTCACAGGTTTCTAAAAGCAGGATCAAAGGCCCAGGCTGCTGAGTGAATGGTATATACAAGCAAGGGTTTGTTTTAATTTCATTTTTACATTTTAATTTTTAATTACTTTTAACACATTCATTGTGGTTTGTTGATAATAATTTTAAGAGCATTATGATATTCTCTTCCTCTTATCCTCCTTCCTTCCTTTCCTCTCGCTCTCTCCCTCCTTTCAAGGAAGGGATTTTAATGAAAGACATAAAAGAAATGCTGAGGAAGTAGATAAATAAGAAATTTGGGAAACAGTGAAGAGCTCACAGGAACTGACAGTGAGTCCCAAGGAAGCCAACAAACAGTTGAAGCAGGGATCTAAAGGAAATGAGCTATGAAGTCTCCAACACTCTCATTGTAACCATGGAATAGAAGAATGTTTTAGAAGGAAATGGCCTATGCCAGGGGATGTGCTGGGACAACCTCCTGAGCAAGTGAGAAAGTATGAAGACTTTCAACAGATGTTTAACCACAGTAGACTCACTGTTCTTTGGATGAAACAAAGAGCTTCAAGGGTGTCCAGAGAAAGAGCAAAGAACACACTCAACACACACAAACAGTGGCACATATGTGAAGAACAGGGGTTAAGGCTCTGCCCTGCTAGTTAGAATGAGATGACCGTTAAGTGGGGGCAGTCTCACTGTAATTGTTGTTGCTACCTGGCAAAATTCCCATCCGAAAAAAAAACTTTAACAGATTATACTTCATTACCATGGGAAGAAATCACAACCACAAGTCAGTTCACCTCTAAATCTCAGACAAAAAAAAAAAAAAAAAACCTAAAACATATTGGTGGGAGAAGTGGAGACATGGCAGTGTGCTTCAGATGATGAGGCCACTGCCAGCAATGCCAGCATCTCAAATCGGTCCTGGCTGCCCCAGTTTCTGGTTAATGAACCTGAGAAGGCAGAAGAGGATGACTCAAGTGCTTGGATCCCTGCAACCCATGTGGGAGACCCAGACAGAGTACCCAAGTCCTGGCTTCAGCCTGACCTAAACGTGGCTGCTGTGATTATTTGGAGAAAGAACTAGTAGGTGGAAGATCTCTTTCTGCCTCTGTCTTTGTCACTCTGCCTTTCAAAGAAATAACTGATAAATCTTTTTAAAAAAATAAACAAAAACTGGGGAGAATTACCTAGATCACTTGTTCCTAACTGTCCAATCACTTGCAAACAGATGCTTGGATCCCTGATTTAAATAAGTAGAGATTTTGACTAGGAAGTTCACTCTCCTAGTCCTTCAGAGGAAGCACCAAACTAGCGGAAAGAGCTGATGACTACACAGGGTCTTTAGAAAACATAACTTTCTAAGTTATTGTGATGAAACAACGCTTTTGAAGACACACCGAAACTTTCTCCACATTGAACTTGTCCCAGATACAGATCAAGAGAACAGGCAGCCCCACATGCCCTGGCAGCCATTATGACCACAGGGGAAGCCAGACAGAAGACAAAGCTGAAACATAGCGGGGAGTTGAGTTGGGAGAAGCACAAAGAACGGGAACTGGAGCCCTGATTGTACCTGCTCTGAAACCCATTCTGCAGCACAGATTTTTCACTTACTTGAGCCAAGAAATACCTTCTATTATTCAAACCTGTTTGAATTTGGTTTCCTGTTTCTGGTTTCTTATAATAAAAAGTATCCTCCACATCCCACCCTCTCCCACATCAAAACTGACGCATCACGAAAGTATACACAAGCATTTTTCTTCCTCCCTTTGGTGAGATGAAAATTTGGGTAAGAAACTGGTCTCGTTCTTCAATTCAACCTTATTGAAGAATCTCTGTGACATAAATGACTGTGATCTTTTTTCAGTCTTTATTCAGAAAACTTTCTCCTTGCTGATGAGATGAAATCCAAAGATTTGGACTCAGAGTGACATGCAAATCCCTGATGTATATGGAATTCCAATGTCTGGCATAGCAGAATTGTAACTACTTTCTTATTCCTCTTTTAAAGAATTTCTCAACACCTACGAAGCCCTCAGAAGTAGATGTTGTTATGTAATGAGTCAGTAGATTAGTAGATAAAGGCTTATTTTCAAAGTTACCTTGAATCTTCATGTGTTACCAGTTGATGGTACACAGAATTAAGAGTATTGGTTACAATCTCAAATCTCAAGATGTGGACAATGATCAAGCCAAGGTATCCATGGTAACAGTGGCTTAACTTTTCAATGCACAGAACGGTCATTACATTTCCTCCTTCCATTCATTCCTCACTGTTTCTTATAACCTTGTGATCAAGTGTGACCTGTTGGCTAATGACCACAAGCATTGAGCTTTCAACATGGAACTTCACATTGTCTAATCTATCATTTTCTGGGACAGACATTCCCTGTAGTGTGTTTCAGTGCTATCCTAAATCAGAAGTGCCTTATTATAAAACATAATCATCTTACTTTTTTTTTCTTTTTTTATTATTTATTATTTTTAATTCATTAATTACATCGTATTATGTGACACAGTTTCATAGGTACTTGGGTTCTCCCCACCCAAATCATCTTACTTTTGAAATGAGGTTATTTCCATTCCTTCACCAATGCTGTTAGAAATAAGATTTAGTGGACAGTGATGTGGTACAGCAGGTTGGGCCTCCATGTGAAACCCGCTTCCCATAGGAGTGCCAACCTGAGTCCCAGATGTTTCACTTCCAATCCAGCTTCCTGCTAATGCAGCTAGGGAAGGCAGCTGAAGGCTGCTCAAGTGCCTGAGCACTTCAGATATAGATAAATCACAACCCAGACCCAGCCACTGCAGCCATTTGGGGAGTTGAGCGGAAGGTGGAAAATTCCTCTGACTCAATCTTTGGAAGATAAATAAGGCAGTGGAGTAAGTTGGGAAAACAGGAGCAATTTTTTTTTTTTGTTTTGTTTTGTTTTTTTTTATTTTTATTTTTTTTTATTTTTTATTTTTTTTTTAAATATATATTTTATTAGATTATTTATATATCTGAGGTGAAGGGGAATATTGAGGGAGAATCCCCACCCAGTCTCCCACCCGCCCAAGGTCCCAGATGTGGGGCATGCTGAGATACTTGCTCAAGTGGTCTTTATAGTCTTCCAGTTATGGATCGCTGCCAGTCATATCCCTCCCAGCTCGATTAGGTCATTGAAGAAGCCACTGATTGTCACAGTCCATCATGGAGTCTTCGTTTGCCCAGTATTTCGCTGCCCAACGTTTAGCTGAGGTGGTTGATTGACCTGTTCCATCCTCCGTCCTCTCCTAGCCAGGGCTCTGAACAGGAGCAATTTTTCACGGAAGAAAAAATGAAATCCCATAAAAGACTCAAGAGCTTTTATATTCTGATCTCTTGGCTCGTTTCTCAGAAATTTCCTATCCATTATGAAGTTCTGCTCCAAATTTAAAAAAAAAAGTTTCAACTCTAAATAGAAATGGAGGTTCTCCTTCCTCCTGCTCTGTTTCTGAATTTGAAGTTGCAACACAATCACATGAACAGGGAACACCACGTCTTTTATTGTAACATTTTAGTAATACTCTTCCTATAACAACCCACAGAACTACCAAAACATTTCAGTAATATTCTCCCTTTAATTCATCAATTTTCCCAGGAGTACCAGCTCTTTTTTTTTTTTTAAGATTTATTCATTTTATTACAGCCAGATAGACACAGAGGAGGAGAGACAGAGAGGAAGATCTTCCGTCCGATGTTTCACTCCCCAAGTGAGCCGCAACGGGCCGATGCGCGCCAATCCGAAGCCGGGAACCAGGAACCTCTTCCGGGTCTCCCACACGGGTGCAGTGTCCCAATGCATTGGGCCATGTTAGACTGCTTTCCCAGGCCACAGGCAGGGAGCTGGATGGGAAGTGGAGCTGCCGGGATTAGAACCGGCGCCCATATGGGATCCCGGGGCTTTCAAGGCAAGGACCTCAGCCGCTAGGCCACGCCGCCGGGCCCAAGAGTACCAGCTCTTAAAAAAAGTTCTAGAGCATATTCAAATCTGTCTTCATGTGAAAAATAAAGTAACAGTCAACTTGATCTGATAAGATGTACTACCAGACACCTGTTATTTTTGCAGCTCAGCATCTACTCAAGATTCTCCTGATAGCCTTATCATATTTTCCCAATGAAGTTCACCCTTACTCTAGGGCCTCAGGGACTGGGGATGTGACTCAAGCCCAAGCTCTGGGAATATTTCATAACCTGGGATACAGGGGCTGGTAGAGCTCTTGAGCTGCAGCTGAGATTTCTGCCTGGACCACCAGCTAACAACAAAACTCCTGCTCTTTCTACAGGACATCATGACAAGATGTGACTCCAGAGTCCTGACTGACCTTTATATCAATGGAGCAGAGGTTTGATAACGGAATCACTCCTAAGACACAAGGTGGGAAAGAAATACAACACTGGCATGACATTGGATACTATTTATTTCATTGGATCAGATGAAATCACCAACTTTTGATCATTTCTGTCCAAGAAAAAAATATTCTCACATGGGTAAACCTATTATCTGCATATTTTCAATTAGTAATTTCATTAAGTTCCCTTTTTGGCTTCAGGGAATTTAACTTAGGTAGCTTTTATAAACATCAGACATGAATAACCCAACCCAAAGAGGATATATCAATGTGTGCAGGTGCAGAATTCAGAGAAGACACCAAGATAACAGAGTATCTGGTTCTCCTCAAGTTCAGAAAAGATCAAAAAATATTTTTATGATTTTATTTATCTGCTTATTTTAAAAGGCAGAGTCAGAGTGAGACAAAGATAGAGAGATACCTTCCATCCCCTGGTTCACTCACCAAAATGGCCACAACAGCCAGGGTTGCGCCAGGACTAAAGCCAAGACCCAAGAGCTCCATCTAAGTCTGTTACATGGGTACAGAGGCTCAAGAACTTGGGCCATCCTCTGCAGCTTTCCCAGGTACACTAGTAGGGAGCTGGATCAAAAGTGGAACAGCTGAAACTCAAACCAGTGCCTTTGTGAAATGCCAGTGCTACAGACAGTAGTTTAATCCACTACACAACAGCACTGTCCTCAAAAGATCAAACTCTTAAGAGGGTTATAATGATGTTTAAAAATCCATAAAAGGGGCACAGGAGATAGCCTAGCAGCTAAAGCCCTCATCTTCAATGTGCCAGGATCCCATATGGGCGCCGGTTTGTATCCCGGCGGCCCCTTTTCCCATCCAACTCCCCGCTTGTGGTCTGGAAAAGCAGTTGAGAATGATTCACCCACTTGGGAGACCCAAAGAGGCTCCGAGATCCTGGCTTTGGATCAGCTCAGCTCCAACCATTGCAGCCACTTAAGGAGTGAATCAAAGAAGGAAGATCTTTCTTTATGTCTCTCCTCCTCTCTGTATATCTGACTTTCCAATTTAAAAAATTAAAAATAAATCATTTTTTAATCCATAAGGGAGGAGCTTGTGCATCAGCATAATAAGCTAATCCTCTCTGTGACACCAGCATACTGTATGGACACAGTCTTCAAGTTCTGGTTGCTTCATTTCTTGACACCCACATCAACATCAAGCAGCTTGATACAAGTCCTGGTTCCACTCTGGATGGCAGCTTTCGGACACTGAAAAACCTTGGGTGCATTAATGACTCAACTAGGTGGGCACCTGCCACCCACATAGGAGGCCTGGATTGAGTTCCCAGCTACAGATTAAGGCCTTCCTCAGTGCTTAACAGCCATTTTAACAAATGAATAATCTCTCTCTCTCTCTCTCTCTCTCTCTCTCTCTTCTCTCTCTCTCAGGACCCTGCACCCACATGGGAGACCTGGAGGAAGCTCCTGGCTCCTGGTTCCAGATCAGCACAGCACCGGCCATTGCGCTCACTTGGGGAGTGAATCAACAGACAGAAGATATTCCTCTTTGTCTCTCTCCTCTCTGAATATCTGGCTTTGTAATAAAAATAATTAAATATTTTTAAAATGCCTTTGGGAATGTGCTTTGATAGTCCAAGAATTTGAAAAATAGTTCTAAAGATGGGATTTTGAGGCACTGATGTGACATAAACTCCAGACCAACCTGAAAATATAAAGCTCATGGCTGTTTTAACCTAGCTTAGGATTCTCCTTTGACCTGGGACAGGTGGCCAATATTTTAATTATTTTTAATTGAAATATAATTTAATTTATTTGAAAGTCAGAGAAACACAATCTTCCATTTCCTGATTCACTTCCAAATGGCCACAACAACCAAGACTGGGCCAGACTAAAGGCAGGAGTCCACACTCCACCTGGGCCTTCCACGTTGGTGGCAAGGGCCTAAGTACTTGAACCATCTTCACTGCCCTCCTGGGCACATGGGCACGACACTGGAATGGAATCAGCAGCTGGGATTCACGCTGACACTACAACGCGGGATGGCAGTTTAGCTCTCAGTGTACAGAAATAGAAATGCTGGACCCTAACCAATCTTTTTAAAAAATTACCAAGGTCATCTACTCGTACTTGCCTTCCTCTGACAAACCTAGATGAATCAGAATGGAATTCAGAGATCTCAGAGGGTGTGGACAATCGGAGAAGTATCTGAAAATGATCAAGTGCAAACGCAAGGAATGTAGAGACCAGCCACATGCCCTAAAACAGGTATTTAATTCTTCCCTACACTCTCTTTAGGCCCCATCTCCTATCACGGATGGTTTATCTGTAAAATAATGCAGACAAACCAGTTCATATCTAAATTTCTTCCCAGTTGCAAATAAATATAAGTTTGTATTAAAACAAAACAGGTACAACGGCTGACAGCTCTGGCAGAAGCCATATAAACACTGGTAAAGAACACTGCGCAAACAACGGTAATCAACTCCTGTAAATAAGAGCAGGGATAAAGAATGAGAAATTTAACAGGACAAAACTAGCACATGTTTCAAATCGTCCCTACCATGAAACACAAACTTCACACAAAGATGTTACCGTCATAAATGGATGCCAGCTCTTACATGTACATTGCCCAATTTTTTTATTGGATTAAAGAATGTTATTTATTTAAGGCTAATCCCATTTTCTCAAAAACCTTACTAACTACATCTGATATCTAAGCATTTCTCAAAAGAACTATTCGTGAAAATGCTTGGGGCAAGCCCGTGGCCTGGCAGTTAGGGTGCTGCCTGGAGCAACTGCATCTCATGTGAGAGACTAGGTTGCGGTTGTAGACTCCCCCTCCCAATTCCAACTTCCTGTTAATATGCATCCTGGGAGACTCCAGGTAAGGGTTCAAGTGAGTGGATCCTAAGAGACACTTGAGAGACCTGAATGGGGTTCTTAACTCCTGACATCACCTTGCCCAGCCAGGTGAGGAATGAATTCTGGACTGACAAATGAAAGTGATATCTTGCTCTCATTCTCACTCTTGCTCTCTAATAAATTTTTAAAAAGAAAGAAGGAGAAGAAAAATCCCGAAAGACTTTTTCCTGTACATCAGAAAATTGGAAATATAAATAATAATCAAAATAGCATGATACCTTTAGTGTTGAAGAATAAATAAAAAGAGCTATATACTTCTTTTCATTGTCGATGTTTTCCCTTATGCTAAGCACTTATGTGTTTTATTTCTTTTGGTTCACGACATGCCAAGAGATAAGTTCTCTTATTATCTCAACTTCACAGATAAGCAATCTGAACTGACTCTAAGGTCACTTAACTAGAAAATGCGGAAGCCACTGCTGGAAACTAAATCACTTCACTCCAGAAAATTTGGGATTTCACAGAATTCTTGAAAAAAAAATATATGAAATATGAAAAATGCAAGTAATTTTAGCTAAAATTATGTTTTAAAATATAGTAACCCTAGAATGCTGAGTGAATTCCAAAGTTTTAGTGATGTGAAGTTTACAGTGAGAGTCTACTGAAAACGAAATGCTTCCATAAAGGCATTTACACTGTCATCATATTTTATGTCATAGTACAAGCCAGGATCGATACTAGAGGAATCTAGAATGCTCAACCTTCCAAGTCAAGGACATTTAGAGGATATAGGTATTAAAATGATCAAGTAGGAAGATGAGGGTTGAGAAGATCTGAGTTCAGATTTTAGAATACACACAGTTAGGAGATAGCAGGTAGCTTTTACCTTATATGGCAAGGACTTGCAAAAACCCCTCAGTTTGTTTAGGAACCTCACACATGGGAAGCAACTCAAGGAGCATGACATTTTTAGCTCAAGAAAAGAGATAGACAAGGAGCGTACTATGTTAAACCACAGAGTGTGAAATCTTGAGTTTACTTGGAATCAATGTTATTATGACCTTTGGAAAACTAGTTAATTGCCTTGTACCTTCATTTTCTCATCTGTAAATAGCACTATTAATATTAATTACTTAAAAAAAAATAAAAGATGCTGGCAAGGATATGGAAAAAGGGCAGCTCTGACAGACAACGATAATGGGTTCATAGAATAGTGCACCTACTATGTAAAACAACATGGAAACTCCTCCAAAAATTGAAAATAAACCTATCATGTGACCCTACTAATAGATATATCAAAGAGAGATTGCACGCTCATGTTCATTACAACACTAGTCACAACAGCTAAGACATGGGATCAACTGAAGTGTCCACTGACAAATAAAGACAATGTGATATATGTAAGGGGACTTCAAAAATTGCTAATTGCCCTGTATCAAAATATCACATTGCATTCACAAATACATATAATGATATTTTTTTGGAGACAGGCAGCCTAGCAGTTAAGATACTGATTCATGCATGCCTGTCCTGTGACAAGCATTTCGGGCAGTGGTTATACCCCATATCCCAGGGTCTAGATCCACTTGCAATCCAGCTTCCTCCTGCACCCTAGAAGGCAGCAAGTCACTCCCTGCCACACACATAGGAGACCATAGGAGACCTAGATGGAGTTCCAGGCTCTTGGATTCAGCTGGGTTTAGTCCTTGCTATTGCAGACAACTGAGGAATGAATCAACAGATGAAAGACTGATTTCTCTCTCTCTCTCTCTCTCTCTCTCTCTCTCTCTCCTTCCCTCCCCCCTCGTTTTCCCTCCCTCCTTCTTTTCTTTTTCAAATTCATCCTTTTTAAAAAAATATATTTATTTATTTTTATTACAAAGCCAGATATACAGAGAGGAGAAACAGAGAGGAAGATCTTCTGTCCATTGATTCACTCCCCAAGTGAGTACAATGGCCAGTGCTGTGCCAATCCGGAACCAGGAGCCAGGAACTTCCTCCAGGTCTCCCACACGGGTGCAGGCTCCTGAGGCTTTGGGTCGTCCTCAACTGTTTTCCCAGGCCACAAGCAGGGAGCTGGATGGGAAGTGGAGCCGTTGGGATTAGAACCGGTGCCCATGTGGGATCCTGGCGCTTTCAAGGCAAGGACTTCAGCCACTAGGCCACCACACTGGGCCCCAAATTCATCCTTTTAATTGTGTTTAAGAGTTATTTATTTATTTGAAAAGCAGAATTACAGAGAGGAAACAACAGAAATATCTTCTGTCCACTGATTCCCTTCCCAAAGGGCCACAAGGGCAGTAGTAAGGCTCTGCTGCAGCTAGGAGCCTAGGTCCTAGGTGGGTGGCAGGGTCTCCAAGGTGGGTGGCAGGGGCCCAAGCCATCTTCCACTGCTTTCCCAGAAGCATTTTCAGGGAGTTGAATCGAAAGTGGAGAAGCTAGGACTCCAACCAGTGCTCATATGGAGTGCCAGCAGTGGTGCTATGTCATAATGCTGGTCTCTCACTTCCTCTTAAAAAAAAAATTAAGCTAAATATGGACTTCAGAGAACATTATTATGAGGATTGTTTGAGTGTAGAAATGTAAAGTACTCCGAGCAGGACCTGCAACTGATGCAGGTGTTATTGTAACAGATATGCTATTACTTTAATTGCTACATATATTACTATAATAAAATACTATCATAAAATGCAAGATGGATGGGTGTGGACCTCCAAGAAGAGCACATAGGCTACTGAGTTAGACACAGCATAGGTTTTAGCTGTATGGGAACATTTGTAGCTGAAGCAAAGCAAGATTTCCCTTGCCGAGCAGAAAGTAACATGGAGCAAATCCTAGGGTCTATTCAGGCTATGACATGCAGATATGTAAGCCCAGGCACTATGTAAACTTTCCCTGGCCATCATAACACCCTTCTTGGATTCCCAACAAGGAGGCAAGAATTCAAAGGCAGAATTATTACTAGTCTCCTCCTGCTCCCTCGCCCCCGAACCACACTTTTTTTTTTTTTGCAAGACCAGTACTTTTTTCCCCCCAGGAAGTCTGCAACGAGTGCTGCTAGGAGTTGCTGTATAATTACTTACTTGATTCCCTCTAAGGAGCTTACGCTAAGAATTGAGGAAAGAAAGCAGATTAACCATTTGAATACATGCCACAGCCCATCCACAAGCCCTCCCCTCTCGCCTCCTTAAATGGGGGCTTCCACAGTCCCCATCCGTCAACCCCAATATGTGATCCAGGGAAATCAATTTATTGCTCTGGCTAATCCTACAACAATAGAGGTTTCATTTTCATTGTCGGGCAATTAAGTTGTCCGATGGGAAGGGGCAGCAGGGGAAAGGGGGCACCCCCATCCCCACGACAGATTAGTCCCCGCGGTAGCAGCAGCGTCCGCTCTGTCTGGTGGTCGGTCAAACGCGGCTCCCGGCTGCTACCTAGCAACGCGAAGCCAGGGAGAGAGCTCGCAGGGTCTCCTGCCGCCTCCTCGCCCTTCTCATTCATATCTCACTACCCCCCTCTTCCTTCTCTCCCAAGTCTTCTCTGCTTGTTTGTCCATCCCTCCCTTCTTCCCCTTTTACTGTTTTTTTTATTCTCCACTCTCATAGATTCCTGTTAAAAAGTATATATCTATATAGATATATATAGATACATAGCCCTGTCCCAACTTTAAAGAAATTCAAAGCCATTCCAAAAATTTACTGCATTCGAGCCCCAAAACTCTGACTGCTGCAGACGGTCCCCCATTCATCGCCACAAAAGCCCCCAGCTCCTGACTGGAAAGGAAAACCCCTTCAAGGAAAACAGTGACCAGCGGCCGCAGTTCTCTCCTCCAATCCCACCTCCGGGCCTTATCATGGCTCGTAAACGATCCCTGTCGAGAGATGCGGTCTCTTGGGGGTCACCGCGAGGGAAGGGAAGATGGGAGGGAAATGGTCTGGCCCGGGGCCCTGGGCGCTCCAAGGGGTCCTCCCGGGCGAGGCGCTCGCCGCGGCAGGTGGAACACTTGCGCTCATAGCTGCGCCTGGGACCGCAGAGAAGAAATCCGCCGCAGCGGGGAAAGGGCTGCGCAGCCGCCAGGAGAGCTTCGTTTTCCCGGTTCCAAGTGCAGAACGTTCCTCGGAAGGATGAGAACAAACCCCCGTGGGAACAAAGGCAGGGTGCGCTGTCATTGAAACCGCCCCGACTGCTCTCTCAAGTTTGCGGCTGTTCAGTTCTCCCGGCCTGCGAAGGAGAGGCGCTCCGGTTCGCAGCTCGGCAGCCCAGCAACCTGAGCGCCCCAGAGGGAGCAGCTTCGGCGCCGCCGTCCTATCCCGACCCCCGCCGGGCTGCGCACTGCTCCGACTCCGCAGCCCGCAAACCCCGACCAGGCCACCATCAATGGAGCCCTGCGCTCGACTGGTAGCTCCCGCCGGTTGATGCTTACCTTGGCCACTGACCGGCACCGACCAGGCGGAGAGAGCCAGGAACAGCACACACGCAGCCGCAGCCGTCCTGAGCTCCATCCCGGCGACGGCCGCCCCCGGCCTCGCCGTTCCTTCCTCCGGAGGTGGGCGCGCGTGGCACACTCACCACAGGCTGCGCCTCCGTCCGCGAGCGCTACTGTTGGTCGGTCCCTGGCTCAGCCTGCTCCTAGTGGCCGAAAGCCTGGCCCGGCGTCTGAGGCATCCCGTTTTCTACCCGCGCCAGTCCCCACCCTCCAGATTGTGCATAAAGCCCTTTAGACCCGACCGCCCCGGAACTAGCATGCGGGAATCCAGAGGGGCAGGCCCCCTGCCGCCCGGCCCGCCCCCTGCACTTTGCTGCGCCGAGAGCTGTGGGCACTCCAACACATGCGCGCTCAAAAGTCTCCTCCCGCGCACTCGCGCACACCTCGCTGTCACTCGCGCACTAGCACACTCACTAGCTCAAACCACACACACGCATGCCTCGGGCACGCACACCCAGTCACCCTCAAACAGTGACCTTTTCTCTCCTGGACATAGTGAGGCCAGCACGATCCTGGCCCCAGCACAAAAGCCAACTCACAATCCACGGGAAAATCTGCCAACCACTCCGTGTTAGACCCGAAAGGAGCAGTGGAAATGGTGTTCGATGCAACAGAAAAAAATTTAAAACTAATAATAGTAAGAGAAAAGGCAAGACCTATGAGCTGAGAACCAGCAAGGAATGCAAGGGAGCGAAAGAGCCGGAACAGGGGAGGGACACAGCAAAGAGCCTGCTGGACAGATCGGTGGCCTCCTCTCCCTAGTGCGAGCTCTTTGGGCTCCCGTGGATTCGTGGAGTTTTCCCTAGGGATCTGGCCTGTGAGAGAGGGGCGCTCTGCTTTTGTAGTTTAGAATCGGGGGTGGATCCCTAGTCCACTTTCTCAAACACCACGTCTGCAGGTGTCACAGTTCCTTGCTAGTGAGCGTGATTATGGAGCAAAATTGAAAAGTTTGAACGTCTACTCCGGGGTGCTGACGCCCCTTTATAGAGTCAGAGATCCCTTACCCGGCCTCCTCCCTCCCCTGTCCCCCCCCCACACACACACACACCACACACACCACACACACCCCACACAAAGCTCCCTTCTTTGCGGGCTTTGCGGGACAAGCACGCCGGGACCTGACTCCCAAAAGGGCACCACTGCTAGCACACTGCCTCGCGCTTCAGCACGCGGCCCTGCCCCCGCACCGGACGATCATCGGCGCGCACGAGAAACACGAGCGTAGCCGCGACTGTTGTGGGGCCTGAGGTTGTCCCAGAACATTCTGCCCCGACGTTTGAAGCAGCTCCGCCACGGAGTGACCGGACCGGTTTCCCTCAGCCCAGGGGACAGTAACGCACGGAGGCGGCAGCCCGTAAATCCACGTGGTCTCTGGGCAAGGCGCCGCCGCCTCCCTGCCTAGGGACGAGAATTGCTCCTTGCTGCCTGCCCGTCTGCCCGGAGCACCGGTCGCCCGGTCGTCTGATCGTCCGGGGCTCTGCTGACCCCCAGAGTCCAGATGGTGCAGCATCGGTGGGCTTTCTCGGTCACAGCAGTTTTGCGGGGAGGAGAGAAACTGTGTGTCACTTGGAAAGATCAAAAGTAATGGACCAGTGAAAAGCAAATTTAAGAGTAGGAATTAACAGAGAAGGAAAGGGTTGAGTCCGCGTCTCTTTGGAAATCCAGAGCTCTGAGCTCCGGGCAACATTACGGGAACTCCCTTCTCAATCTGCCGTGGGTCACCGAGGAAGACGCTGGATTGCGGACCTGAAGGGCGGGCGGGGGCGACCGGCAGCTGGAAGGGGGTGGACTGCGGAGGAGGGAAGCAGCAAAGGGGCGTGATTCCGCGCTCGGTGGGTGATTTATGCTGTGTTCCGGCCTGCCGAGCGCTGGTACAAGACTGCGCCTGAGTCCGGCGGTCCGACGCCCCTCCAGGGCCGCGCTGCGCAGGCAATGAGCGACCCCGCACGTCCGAATTACAAAGAGCGGCGGCGGGACCCTGGCGAGGCGCGCGCCTTGGCCGGCAGGTGGAAGAGAGGCGGCGCTGGCCGGGGGGGCCTAGCGTCCAGCGGGGGCGCGCGTGGGCGCGCCGGCGGCAGGGTGTGTGTGCACGCGCGTGCGTGTCCTTTCATCGCCGCAGTCGGGGTTCCGGGCATTCTTTTCTGCGCTAAAGGGTTTTCCTCATTGCTGGTGTCTTTGTGCTTTGGTGTTGGCAACTTAGTGGAATTCCTGACGTGGTTGCACAGCGGGACTCGGGCTGACCGTCTGAGCTAGTTACATTAGTGTACCGGGCCCAGCCCGCCGTTAATCCCAGAACCGCTCAGAGACAGAGGCAGAAGGGAGACAAGGTGAGCCAGGAAAGGGTAGAGATGGGGAACCGCTGGTGGAGCAGGAACCTTCGTCCTCACACAAAGTAGGTGTACTCACACCCTGTCCCAATAGGAATACCCGTTTTCGCCATGTAATCCCGAAACTGCAATGCTTGGAAAGAACCTGCACCACACACGTGTTAACTGCTGGAACCCACACCTGAGAATGCTTGTGGCTCCACTGAAAATTTAAAGTTATAACCAGCGTTGAGGAAAGTTTAAGCTAGTCCAGTTGTGATGTAAACCAGTGTTTTCTGTCATGCTAAAGTGTGATTTCTCACATTTCTCCATATACCAATACACACACACACACACACACACACACACACACGACTTTACAGCACTAAACCGAGAGGAAAGTGATAAAAAGTGAAATTCATTCAAATCAATTTATGTTAACAGACTTGCTTATTTGTATTATTTTACTATTCATTTGCACACTCTGTTGTTGGAAATATATTCAGAGCATTTGTTCCTATCCTGAGCCAGTCTCATGCTTCCTGTTGGTGGACTTGCGGTTGGAAAATCTTCAATGAAACCAGCTTCAGTTTGCTATTTATCCAAGCCAGATGTTCCTCCAAGTGCTCTAGAGTCAGTTGCCCACTCGACAGCTCCAATCCACTGTCCTCAGACCTCAAACCCAAGGTGACAGAGCCTGACTAGTAAACCTTGAGTGTCTCCAGAAGAGGCACACCATCCATCCCAGAGGCCAAGCCCAAAATTCATGTCATTCTTGACTACGCCTCTTTTCCTCCACCCCACAGGCAATCATTCCACCCATCTGACTTGTGGTCAAAATAGACTCCTTCCTGTCAGTTATCAGCCTTATGATAGAACCCCCCTTCCGCCCCCATCTGGTCTACTTCCAGTTGATTCATAGTGATATTTCTACCAGATGAGTCCCTTTCAACAGAAGTCATTAGAGAGGGCAATGAAATCGCTTTGGTAGATCAAGGAAAGATGTATATTTAAACAGTACAAATTGGAAATCAAAAATAATTTTCTATTTTAAAGATTTTTTTTTAATTTGACAGGGAGAGAAGGAGAGATCAGAGAGAAAGAGAGACTTCCATATGTTGGCTCACTCCCCAAATGACTGTAACAGTCAGAGCTGGGCTGGTCCAAAGCTGGAAGCCAGGAGCTTCCTCTGGTGTGCATGCAGGGGCCCACATGGTCCAGAACAAAGTGTGGCTGGTATCTTCCCAAAGGACAGATGTTAAGCTATTAAACTTGCAAGATCTGGAAGCATAGTAGTAAATGTAGTAGAGTCCAGATTAACCAAGGAACCAAGGTGAACCACTGCAATCCAAGCTAACAGAACACACAAAGCAGTTCTGTGGAATTGCTAACAAGAATGCATCACCTAGGGGCAGGTACTTGGCCTAGAGGTAAAGATGGAGGTTGGGATTTGGGCACCCATCCCATCTCACAGTGCCTGGATTCACGTCCTGACTCTACTTGCAGCTTCACTTGCAAAGGCTTCCTGCTGATGTACATCCTGGGGGTAGAAGTAGCTGGGCCCTTGACACCCAAATGAAGAGAGTTCCTGCACTCAGTGTCTGCCCACTGTAGCGTGAACCAGTGGATGGGAATCCAAGTACTTGTTCTCTCTGATACTAAAAAAAATCATTTTACATACATAACCTGAACCCAGTCATGAGAAGTCATCAAACAAACCAATGCTTCATCATTGTACAGAATGTCCAAAGTTAGGAACATTCTGGAAAATTATCTATTCTCTTCAAATATGGCAAGCTCATAAGAGGTAAAGACTGAGAAGCTGTTAGACATATAATAACAAATGCAAGACACAAGCCTGAAGTGGATCTTATAGGGGAAAAGTCAGATCTAAGAACACCATTGGGAAAGTCAGATATGTTCTCGGGGATCTTAATAGCTCTTGGCCTGGAAGTTGTCCTCTTTGCTGTGCTCCATGGTCTCAAAGCTCCTCTCTGCAGAAAGAGTAATTTTTCAGAGTTATGATGCAGATCATAGAATTTGGCTAACTGTAACTCTTCGATCATTTCCCCATATTTCCTACAACAAAATCTGTTTGTTTGTTTGTTTGTTAATCATGATCTACAAGCCCCTGTATGGCCAATCACCCAGTCTAGTCACATCAGCCTCCACTTGCTTCCTCAGACATTCTGTCTTCCCAGTCCTAAAGACAAGATCCAGAGACCTATGTGACAAAGGTAGAGGTTCATGGAATCACCTACATTCCTTACAGCAATCCAGGCTTGATTCCTAATCTGGGATGAGACTACGTCTAAAGATTCATGGAAAATGAAATTAAAAGATATGTTTAGGTGCCCATGAAGTGGTGCATCGGGCTTAGCCTCCACTGAGGTGCCAGCATCCTTAATATTTAAGGATTCCTGTTCCAGCTGCTCCACTTCCCATCCAGCCCCCTGCTTATGGCCTGGGAAAGCAGTGGAGGATGGTCCAAGTCCACTGGCCCCTGCATTCACATGGGAGACCCAGAAGAGGCCCCTGGCTCCCGCCTTTGTATCAGCTCAGCCCTGGCCATTGTGGCCATTTGGAGAATGAACCAGAGAATGAAAGACCTTTTCTCTCTCAAGTGTTTGGGCCCCTGCCACCCATGTGAGAGATTCGGGTAGAGTTCTGGGCTCCTTCCTGGCTTTGGCTTAACCTGGTACTGAAAGAATGAAATAAACCCTGCTTGTGATTCTGACTTCATTTTGCTCAAATCAGTTTCTAAATATTGGACTGAGCTTAGGAAACAGCTGATGCCAAACACTTCTTTAGTGCCACGAGATGCATTTTCAGCCTTCTGCACCTACAGTTGGCTATACCATGTGAGTTGAAACCAGGCAATATTTCTCTTACATCCCTAGAGGTACTGGGCAATATTTGGAGACATTTTCAGCAGTTACCACTAGGAGCTTTTACTGTCACCTAGCAGGAATAGACACCAGGGTTGCTGCTGAATAGCCTTCACTGCACAGGACAGGCCTCTACGACCAAAAATGGTCTCCTCTCAAATCTCCATAATGCAAAGTCAAGAAACCCTTGGAGAGGGGCAGGCATTTGGACTACCAGTTAAGACACCAGTTGGGATGCCTGCATCCCTGTGGGAATGTCTAGGATCAATACTGATCTTGCTACAATTCCAGCATTCTGCTGATGTGCACACTTGAAAGCAGCCGCAAATGGGTTCCTACCACCCGTGCAGGAGACTCCAGCTATTGCTGACATTTGGGGAGTAAACCAACTCCTGGGAGGGCTGTGTGTGTGTATGTATCTGCCTCTCAAACAACAACAAAAAAGGAAAATAAAACATAAAGTATTACTTTTCAACAGCTACTGCAAAAAAAAACCTAAAATAAAATATTAAAATTTTAATATTCTGGCAATACATTGTAAAAATTAGAAAAAAAAGAAAGAAGGAAGCTGGAGGGTGGGTGGGGAATGTGGGCAGGAGGGAGGGTAGGGTGGGAAATATCACTGTGTCTTAAATCTGCATTGTGAAATAGTGAAATTTTAGATATACAAGTAAAATAAATTTGAAAAGGCAAAGTTAAATAAATCTTTTTGCCTCTGGTAATAATACCCTTAAATTGGATTTCAGACCTTTTGATGTAGAACATAAATCATAAAATCTATTAAAAGACTACTTATACTACTTTTCTAATACAAATTTTCTTTTTGCATATTTAGGAATACAGTGTCTCATCTATTAGTTTGTTGATGAAACATTTAGACTACAAAATATTTGTGTTATACATGCATGTTGTAGCATAAAATACATCATTATGTAATAGTTTTATACTAAGTATATTAATATATTTGTTGTTTTGATTAATGTTTTAATTAAATATATTAATAAATGTAATATAGCTGTTTCATCTTATAGACATAGTATAAAAAGAAACAGTAAAAATACAAGGAGAAATCCTGTTTCCCTCCATATTTTCATTATTTGAGTGTCTGTGGTGATATTTAAGTATCCTACATTGTCTAAAAAAATGGCTTTTTTTCTCTCGAAGCTCAAGGAAACAGTCTAGGATATAATTCAATTTAGATTCCATTCTTTGTGATATACATTATTTTAAGAAGTAGCTTCCACAAACCAATTCTTTTTCATATTTTCTACCTCCTCTCAAGAATTTTAAAACCCCTTTGTGAAAGTAGTAATATTTTAGATATGTGGCTTAATCATCATTACAGCCACACATGATTTAAAATCAAGCAGCTGGAAAATCAATCAACCAACGAACATCCACAGAGTATCTGCAATGAGTTTACCACTCTGTCAATGCTCTAAAGGTAACAAAAATTAGTATTTTATTGATGTTGATAGCACTGACTATAATACATACATTATTGTGTGACCACCAAGAAAAAAGAAATACTCCCAATTCAACTATGCTAAAATGTTTAACACATTATTGATTTGTAAATGCATTCCAACTTCAGTGAAGTTAAGAATACAAAACTAATGTGTATTTTGTCACTTACAAAATTCAGCCATTAAAAATAAAATCTGATTTCCAAGAGTTTACAATTCCTTTTGGGGAGGGATGGAAATCAACAGCTCCTGCCAGTTGTTGGACTCCTTTACTCAATCATTTACGCCTTTTGAGATTTCTTGTCATGTAGCTAGTTGCCTGGGATCAAAATACACTGAAGGTAGCACCAAGGCCTGGCAGTTTCCTACCTGTCTTCTGTTAATTTCATCTTTCTAAAAACTGGACAACACTGTGGGCAAAAGATAATAATTCTGTAGATCAAAGTCCAGTCAAAAGAAATAGACTTTAGGTCAGCACAAACTGAGTATTTCAAAATAGGGAAGGTGCATGTGGCTTCCTATGTTTCAGTGACGTTTAAACGCAAACTAAACAAGCACTTGTTCCCCCTCTCATCTCTGGCTGACCAACTGCTATTTTTTCCCTCAAGCTTCTGCTCAAATGGGGGATGTTACCTCAGCTCTTCCAAAGAAATTTGCTTTTCTATCATCCCAGCTAACAGGTTCACCCTCACTAGGACCCACACCAAGGGGTATTTATTCTTTTGTTATAGTCATGGTTCTGCAATAAACTTTATATTCCTCAAGGATTTCCTTTTTAAATAAACTTTTGCATTATGGACTACAGTCACTGAACTTTCTCCCTATAGAGGAGATGTACTGACATGTGAAGACAGCACACAGAGTCCTCACCTGTCTGGTCTGTTAATAACCTCCATGACATTTCTCATCATTCATCACCACTGTCTCCATCCACTGTTATTGCCTAAGGGCCACATTTTAATTCAGATTCCCCCTATTTTTCATCTAACATTCTTTTTCCATTCCAAGAATCCCTCCAACAAGCCACATTTAATTTAGCTGATATTTCTCTTAGGTGGCTCTTGGTTTGACAGTTTTTCAGACTTTTCTTGTTTTTGATGACCTTGACAGTTTTGAAGCTCTCTGGTCAGATATCTTTTCTAGAATGTTTGTCAGTTCGAACTTGTGTGCTGTGATAAAGCTGAGATGATGGGTTTGTGGAACAAGACCACAGAGATGAAAAACTAGTTCCCTCACATCACATCAGGACACCTGTAGTGCACATGGCTATAACACGTTGAGGCTAACTGGCTGGAGGCAGTGTTGGTCAAATTGCCCTACCACACAGTACTCCTTTTCTCCTTGGCATGCTGTGCTCTTTAGAAAGAAGTCACTACATGCAGCTGACATTTTAAAAGTTGTTCCTCAGGGCTAATGTTGTGGCGTAGAAATCGCTGCCTTCAACACCAACATCTGATACGGGTACCCCATTTGTATCCTGGGTGCTCTATTTCTAACCCAGCTGGCTGCTAATAGCCTGGGGAAAACAGTGGAAGATGGTGGATGAGGTCGTTGGCTCCTGGCTTTGACCTGGCTCAGAACTGGCCATTGTAGCCATCTGGAGAATTAACAGTGGAAGCAAGATATTTCTCTCTCTCTCTGTAACTCTTTCAAAATAAATAAATAAATCTTTAAAAAAAATCGTTTCACTTCCTTGAAGGCAGAGTGAAAGAATTTTAAATGAGTAGATTTATCAGTGTTTGTTTATTTGAAAGAGAGATCTTCCAACCACTCCCCGATAGCCACAACAACCAAGGTTTTAAAATCAACTGGGATCTCCCTTGAGAGGGGGTGGCAGGGTGCAAGTTAGAAGAGACAGCATTTAAACTCAGTAGGTGGAAATGGAAGTCACAGGCATCCCAAGCAGAACCGTACTGTTGCATCAAATGCCTGCCCTGACAACTTGAAAGGGCTATTTAACCCTTGAAACACCCAAAGCTGGAAGGCAAACCGGCTAAGCAGAAAAGATTTTTAAGTTAACCATGTTAAACAGGATGAGTGGAAGAGGGCCAAGTTTCTTCTGCCACCTCATCTAGTTGGCCACAGTAAACAGAAAATGTTTTAACCAAGTAGCTCTCAATATCAGTCTTAAAAACTGACTTATTGTTGGGGCCGGTGCTGTGGAGTAGCAGTTGAGCTGCTGCTTACAACATCAGCATCTTGGATGCCAGCTCACAACCTGGCTACTCCAATTTCAATCTGGCTCCCTGATGATGTGTCTGGGAAAGCAGCAGAAGATGGCACAAATGCTTGGACCCTGCATCCACATGGGAGATACCGAAGAAGCTCCAGGCTCCTGGCTTGGGATCAGCCCAACCCCAGTCATTCCAGAGATCTGGATTAGAAGTAAAGAAGCTTGGATACAAAGCAGCACCAATATGGGAATGCTGGCATGACAAACATAGGCTTAACTCACTGTGCCACAATACTGACCCCTTAGCACAGGTTTTAAGAAAGAGTCCTGCAAATTATTTTCTTCCAGTATAACCACATGAGTGACCAAGATAAGGACATTTTTCCATATCCAAGTGTCTTTGCCACCTCTGCTTTGGATTTGGCTGTTTTTCATCTGTGGTCCTGGCTTTACCCACTAATCTCTATTGTCCACTCTATTGTCCCATCTTTAGTTATTCAAACCAGTAATCAGACAATTTCCTCAGTTATAAAGAAGAGAGGGTATTACAACTAGCACCTTAGGATTACATTTTTAAATTTTTTAAATTATCTTTCATAAATCTTTATGAAATAAGGATTTCATAAATCTTTCATAAATTTGTAAACTGGCTCTAATTTACTTACCATATAATTGCAGTTATTAGACCTTGAGATGTTTAGCTTACTGTTAACATTAGCTATTATTTTCTCTTCATTATAAAGACTAAGAAATCTGTTTGCAAAAAAAACAGGTACCATAATCGCCATTCTGTTACATTGTACATGAGTGACTAGAAAGAAAGAGATATAATATCAAGGCCAAGATTTAGTTCAAGGGGCTGGCATTGAGATACAGTAGGTTAAGTCTTTGCTTACACCCACATCCCACATTACAGTGCTGATTCAAGTCCTGGCTGTTCTACTTCTAATCCAACTCTATAATGTGCCTGGGAAAGCAGTAAATGATGACCCAAGTACTTGGCTCCCTACCTCCCAAGTGGAAAACTCAGTTGAAATTCCAAACTCCTAGCTTTGGCCTGGGCCAGGTCCAGTCATTGTGGGCATTTCAAAAATCAATCAGCAGAGGTTAGAGAGATGAATAAAAATGTGTGCTTTTGTTTTTGTTTTTTTAAAACTTAGGCCTAAAAAAAATTACAGCCTGGTAAACAGTATAATTGATATATCTATACAAATTATAATAAGAGCATCAAAAGGGCCCACTTAACTCTTCTTTGATAGGAAAAAAGAAGGATTAAAAAGAAAGCTATCTAAAGCTTGAATATTAAAAGATGAGTAATTCACATGATTGACAATAAGGAAGGAAAATATAATAGCAGTCCTCTATTTAGTGCAAACTTTTGCAGTAGGGATTTTTCTGTATTCAGAACAACCTTGGTATGCACTATTTATATCCAGCTCTTATTCTGGAGATGGTTTTGGAAACCAATGTTTTGGATTACCTCAAACAATTTTTCTGATAAAAGTACTTATTAGAATCTTAGCAGGCCCTGAGAGGACAAACATCTAAAAAATTAGAAGCTATGCAAATGAGCAATCCAGAAACACCCTAAATAGTTAAGCATTGGGCATACTGGCATACTACCTAGTAAACAATCCCCCTGCCTATGCAAATAATATTTTCTAACATCTTTTGCATAAATTGGAGATGTCAAAAGCAACAGATCTTATATATCTTGGTCATTTTAGCTTCTAGCTAAATTTGACAGAATTTACTAGGCCAAGAAAAAACAAAATGCAATGAATCAAACGGACATATTTCTAGAAACACATCATGTGAAACGGATCAAGAACAAAGAGAAAGTCTGAATAAAATTATAATGAGTAAGGATATTGAATCAGCAATTTCAATCTTTCCAACAAAGACAATTCCAGGGCCAGAACCTCACTTGTGACTTTGCTTGTGAGTTCTACATCAAAGGTTTAAAAGTAGAATTAATAGTAATGATTTTGAAACTCTTCCCAAAAACTGAAGAGAAAGGAACATTTCCTAACCCATTCTACAAAGGTAGAATTATGCTGATTCCAAAGCCAGACAAGAAAAGAACTATAAGAAAAGAAATTATAGTCCAATGCCCTCATGAATACAAATATAAAACTTCTTAACAAGATATCAGCAAGCACAAATCAGCAGCACAATGAAAGGATTACTCAGTGGGATTTTATCTCCAGAAGGCAATAGTGACTCCAACATTCACAAGTCAATCAATGTAATACACTGTGTCAATAAACTGAAAGGAAAAAATGGTCATCTCGGTTGATGCAGAGAAAGTACTGACAGAATTTAACAACATTTGATAATGACATAGTCAGTGGACTGAGAGTAGAAGGGAAGTTACTCAACATAGTAAAGATCACATATAAAACATGCACTGTTGACATCACATTCAGTGCTGAAAAATTGAAAGTGCTTGCTGTAAAATCAGAAAAGAAAAAAAAAAAAGTTGCTCACTCTATTTTTATTTAACATAATACTGAAAGTTCTAGCCAGGTGGAGGAAGAAGTATCCAACTTGGAAATGAAAAAGTAAAACTGTCTGTATTCAAAGACAACATGATTTTCTATGTAGAAAAAGTTAGAAATACATACCCATAAATATACATGCACACTGTAAAATTGCAGAATACCAAGTCAAAACACAAAAACCATTCTTATTTTGACATAAGCAATGAATATACCAAACGCGAGTTAAGACAAAAGTTCCAGTTACAATAACACCAAAAGGACAAAATAATTGTGAATAGATTTTACCACGAACTCAAGTCTTTTACACTGAAAAATTTTAAAATACTGCAAAAAATAGTTTAAAAGAAATTTGAACTACTTTAACTAAAGCAAATGGAGAGACATTTCATGTTCGTGGATTGGAAATATTCATGTTTTTAAGATGCTATTTCCCCAAAATAATATTCACATTCCATATAATCCCTACCAAAACACCAATGGTATTTTCAGCAGAAATGGAAAAGCCAACTCTGAAACTCATATTGTCAGGAATCCCAAATAATCAAAGCAAAATTGCTTTTTCTCTTGAAAGAGTAAAACAAAATTAGAAGACTCACAGTTTCTGGTTTCAGAAACTCAATACAGGGCTGACACTTAGCCTAGCAGTTAGGATTCCTGCATACTGTACCAGAGTGCTTGGCCAATGCACTGGGAGACACAGGCAGTGCTCAAGTGGCTGGGTCCTTGCTCTCTGAAAATGGGAGACCTGGAATGAGTTCTCTCCTCCCACGACAGGGACTCCGTTTCTCTGTGTATGCATCTGTTTCTGACATGGGAAAAAAAAACTAACTACAAATAACAGTAAGCAAAATAACATGTTATTGTCAATAAGATTACATATACAATCCCATGAAAAAGAATCGGAAATCTCGAAACAAATCCATACGTTTAGTTCAACTGCTAACACCATAACCATTCAATGCAGAAAAAACAGCCCTTTTCATTAGAACATGCTGAAACAACAGCATACGTACATGCATAGGAATGAAGGCGAATCCCTACCTCACACTATATATCAAAATTAACTCAAAGAGCTAAGAAACTCCTAAAAGAAAGGGAGAAAAAAGGCAAAAACTTGAACGCACATTGCTCCAAGATTTACAAATGGCCAAAAAGCACAAGAGAAGATGCTCAGTGTCAGTAAACACTAATGGAACACAAACCAAAACCACAATGAGATGTAACTTCACACACTTTAGGGTGGTTATTGTAAATAAAAACTAGAAAACAGTGTTGTCCAGACTGTGGGGGAAGTCGGAGTTAACATGTACAGTTGGCAGCAATGTAAATGCGATCTATTGAAACAGTTGGGTAGTTTCTCAAGATGTTAAACAGAGAATTACGATGTCACCACCATTCCCATCTCTAGGAACACAAGTAAATAACTGAAAATAAAGACTCAACAAATACTTGCAAACCAAAATTCTTTGCAGTTTTATCCACAATAACCATAAGGTGAACCTAATTCATGTCCCTTGAAAGATGAATTAATAAACAAAATATTATATACACATACAATAGAATACTACTCAATCCTAAGAAGAAATGAAATGTTGATACATGCTACAACATGAATAAACTTTTTTTTTTAGATTTATTCATTTTTTTTTTTATTACAGCCAGATATACACAGAGGAGGAGAGACAGAGAGGAAGATCTTCCGCCCGATGATTCACTCCCCAAGTGAGCCGCAATGGGCCGGTGCGCGCCGATCCAAAGCTGGGAACCTGGAACCTCTTCCGGGTCTCCCACGCGGGTGCAGGGTCCCAATGCATTGGGCCGTCCTCAACTGCTTTCCCAGGCCACAAGCACGGAGCTGGATGGGAAGTGGAGCTGCCGGGATTAGAACTGGCGCCCACATGGGATCCTGGGGCATTCAAGGCGAGGACTTTAGCCACTAGGCCACGCCGCCGGGCCCAACATGAATAAACTTTTAAGACATCATGTGAAGTGAACCAAGACACAAAAGAACAAATATTGCATGATTCTATTTATGTGGATTATCTAGAATAAGCAAATTCATAGACCAAGAAACAGTCTTTGTAGGGAGGACATGGAAAAACATTGCTTAATTGGCACATTTTCATTTGAAACTTGGAAAAACTCTTGAAAAAGATGGCAGTGATAACTGTACACTTTGTGAATGTACTTCAAGCTATTGAATTGTGCATTCTATAACTGTTTAAATGGTAAATTTTATGATGGGTGTGCTGCAACAAAAAATTCAAACTACAACAACAAAATAGCAGTCAATGATAGTCAGTTCTCCCCTTTCTTTCCTACAGGAGATCTAATTGTCCATTAACAGAGACTAAAAAGTGCCTTCAAGCAGCCAGTGTGCACAGACTCCTCAAGAGCATCAAGATTTCTAGCTCCTTTTCTGCTAACTATGACGTACCACTGCTCATCCACTTTCCTAAAGCAAATGTGTAATTTAGAACTCTAGATGAACTCAGAAGCATTTTGACAAACCTCAAGGCGCGCAATGACTGCATTATACAAAGACACTCCTCAAATGGGTACGGCATCCCCATGGCTGATTCTGTTCATATAAACTAGCACAAGCAAATTCCATCATTTGTTTTTATTTCTATGAATTCTCTTACAGTTGGAAAAAAGAGAATAAATGGTATGGCTGTTAACTATTCAAGTTTTCTAATGTTTTTAATTGTACAGGTGTATATTTTTGTTCAAATCAGTTTGATACACAGTAACTGACTAGGTTACAGCAGGAAAAGTTTGATGGCAAGCATTGTATAATGTAGGCAAAAAGTAATCTAACACTTGGTTCCTGCCTTGCTGAAAGAATCAGTATTGAACAGAGTTCTGTGAATTAAAGGCAAAGCCAACAACGGTTTTTCATACAGCCCACATGAAGTAAATTTTTTATAATTCTACACAACTGAAAAAAGTAAAAAAAAATGTTGTTTCATGACATGTATAATGCTATGTGAAATTTTATTTCAGTGTCTAAAAAGCAAGTTCTAGGGGGCAGGCATTTAGCACAGCAATTAAAATGCCCATATTCCACATCAGAGTGTTCGGATTTGAGCATCAGCTCCATTTCTTTTTTTTATGTAAATATTTATCTTTTTTTTTCTTGGAAAGGCAGATTTACAGAGAGAAGGAGACACAGAAAGAAAGATCTTCAATCCCACTGGATCACTCCCCAGATGGCTGCAATGGCCAGAACTGATTAAATCAAAGCCAGGAGCCAAGAGCTTCCTCCATGTCTCCAGGTGCAGGATCCCAAGACTTTGCGCCATCTTCTGCTGCTTTCCCAGGTCACAAGAAGAGAGCTGGACAAGAAGTGGAGCAGCTGGGACAAGAACTTCCAATTCCAGTTTCTAATTTCCCACTTCTAATTCCAGTTTGTTGCTAATGTGCACTCTGGAAGGCAACAGGTCATGGCTTAAGCATTTGGCTCCTTGACCCATATTGGAGACCCAGATTGATCTGGGTTCCTGGATCTTTGGCCTTGGTTTTGCTGTTATTTGGGGAAGTAAATCAGCAAATGTTTTTCTCTCTGTTTCTCTCTCCCTCCCTCACTCACTCCGGCCCTCTCCCTCTGTGTGTGTGTGTGCATATCTTCCTCTGTCTCTTTCAAATAAATACAAATAAAATAAATGTTTTAAAATGCAGTAAAACAAAATCAAATTTCTTTAGTGCACAGTGGCACCAATTCATTTACATACTGTGGCTCCTTTCAAACTGCTATTAACCAAATAGTCACATGGCCTGAGGCAAATTACAGAAAAAAAAAAAAAAAAACCTGCCAACCATTGATCTGTAAGGTGAAGTGAAAGACATTTGAATATAAACCCGTTCCCTCAATGTCAGCCAGTGGAGTCTGGAAAGATTTCATCATGATTGGAGTGGCAAGATTGGCAGCAATACGGAACTACTGAACTACCAAAAACACTTGAGCAGGACCTTTGGAGCATGATCCACATCAGGGACCCTGGGATGGTTGAGAGACTGGATGTGGCTTCTTTCCTTATCTCTTCCCCACCCCAGAAACAGGAAGGAAAAAAGAGAATGTCTAAACAATGGTTTCATCCACTTTCCTCAACCTCTTGACCTTTTGCACCGTAATCAAATATGTAAAAGCTATCAAAAATAAAATTTATACCAAAAAAATTCCCTCTCCTATGCCTATTGTTAAGAGATTGTACATAAGAACATAGTGATCAGGGCCCGGCACAGTAGCCTAGTGGCTAAAGTCCTCGCCTTGCATGCGCCAGGATCCCATATAGGCACTGGTTTTAATCCCGGCAGCCCTGCTTCCCATCCAGCTCCCTGCTTGTGGTCTGGGAAAGCAGTTGAAGATAGCACAAAGCCTTGGGACCCTGCACCCGCCTGGGGCACCCAGAGGAGGTTTCTGGTTCCTGGCTTCAGATCATCACAGCTTCAGCTGCTGCTGTCACTTGGGGATTGAATCAAAAGATGGAAGATCTTCCTTTCTGTCTCTTCTCTCTGTATCTGCCTTTCCAATATAAAAATAAATCTAAAAAAAAGAATATAGTGATCCAAGAGGGCATCATGTACAAAATAAATGAACATAAACTGATATCCTTAGTGCATCCATTCTATGGTTGAAAAAGAACTTGTAAGAATAGTCCCATTCAATACCTTAAATACCTTGGAATAAACCTAACCAAAGACATGAGGGACCTCTGTAATGGAAATTACAAAACATTAAAGAAGAAATAGAAGACATAGATGCTGGATTCTATGTTTGGTATACGCTTGCAATGGGGGAATCTCAACTGAACTTGAGCTGTGGTTATGCAACAAGGTGGAGGAATCCACCATGGTGGGAGGGTTTGGGGAGGGGTGGGGAGAACCCAAGTACCTATGAAACTGTGTCACATAATACAATGTAATTAATGAATTAAAAATAATAAATAATAAAAAAAAGAAATAGAAGACATTAAAAGATGGAGAAATTTATCATGATCATGCGTTGGTAGAATCAACATCATCAAAACATCCATATTACTGAAAGTAATATGCAGATTCAATATGATCACAAATCAAAATCCAAACAACTTTCTTCTCAGAGCTGGAAAAGACAATGCAAACATCCATATGGAAACATAAGAGAGACCATGCATACTCTAAGCTACCCTAAACAATAAAAGCAAAGCTGGAGGAATCACAATACCTGATTTCAAGACATACTACAGGGCAGTGGTAATCAAAACAATCTGGTGCAGAAATAGAGAAGATGATCAATGGAACAGAATAGAAGTCTCAGAACTGAATCTGCACATGTACAGTCAACCAATTTTCTACAACAGAACTCAAAACAACCCAGGGAGGAAGATCAATCTCTTCAACAAATAGTGTTGGGACAATTAGGTATCTGCTTGTAGAAGTAAGAAACAAGGCTACCCACCACCTTTCATACAAAATCAGCTCTCAATAAATCAGGGACCTAAATCTGCACCCAGACACCATCAAATTGCTAGAGGAGAACATAGGGAACACCTTACAATGAGCAGGTATTGGCAAAGATTTCTTTCTAAGACACTAAAAGCACAGGCAGTTAAAGCCAAAATAAACAATGAGGGCTACATCAAACTAGGAAGTATCTGTACAGCAAAGGGAACAGTCAATAAAGTGAGGAGGCAACCAACAGAAAGGTAGAAAAATCTTTGCACACTACACAACTAATAGGGGACTAAAATCCAAGACCTACGAAGAACTTCAGAAGCAACAATAGAAAAACAATCCTGTTTTTAAAAAAAGGTGAAAAACCTGAGGAGATATTTTTCAAAATTTTCAAAAATTCGAATGGCTAATAGATGTACGAAAAAGTTCTCAGGCTCCCTAGCTATTAGGGAAATGCAAATGAAAACCACATTGAGATTTCACTCAATTCCAGTGAGAGTGGCCTGCATACAGAAATCAACAAATAACAACTGTTGGCAAGGATGTGGAAAAAAGGTAACTTATTCTACTGTTGATGGGAATGTAAACTAGTATAAACACTATGGAAATCAGTATGGAGAGTGCTCAGACAACTGAGAATTGATCTACCATACAACCCAACCATCCCACTCCTGGGAATATATCTAAAAGAAATGAAATCTGCATTCAATAGAGCAACCTGCAACCCTATATTTATAGCAGTACAATCCACAATAGTGAAGACACAGAATCAACCCAGATGCCCATCAACAGAGGAACAGATAAAAAAATTGTGATACATCTATGATATGGAACATTACTAAGCCATAAAAAGAATGAAATACTACAGTTTGCAACAAAATGATCCCAATTGGAAATGATTACTCCTAGTGAAGTAAGCCAGTACCAAAAGAATAAATATCATATATTCTCTCTGATATAAAACAACTTACATTCAAAGTACAAAATAAACAGATATATGTAAATAATTATATACATATATTCCAATAGATGAACTGTACAATGGAGACTAGCACATTGAAAATAAGCTTTGCAGCATTGCATCTCTACTCCCGAAGAAAAGTAGGGCTCCCAATGAGATATCTGAATATACCCTTACAGTAAGACACTAGATTTTCTACCTTTAGCCTATATCTATCATGCCATGATACATTTAAATAGCAGAAGGTTAAACTTATAACTGTTACTAAGAGACTAACTACTGCGATAATATGGGGGAAACCATTAGAGGGGAAAACGGGGAGGGGAAGGAATGAACTCTTATACCTACAAAACTGTATCATTGAAGATAATGATAATAATAATAAGGCATCATGAAGTTGGTCCTGGAGAGACAACAAGAATTTCATTAAGTGATGATGTAGAAATGAAAATTCAGAACAAAGGGGAGAATTTGCACACACACGAAGAAGAAGAAGTAAAAGCCAAGAGTAAGTTTAGGCACAATATGCCCCAAATGTACAGTCAAAAGAAACCATTTGGAGAAAGGAAGTAAATACCCAGCTGTTGTCCCCTCATTGCCTACTACCAATTATTGATCATCAAAACACCAGATTTTATTCACCATATTTTCACTCAAAAATTTTCATGAACACTACTATCTGGAACTTGATGCATTCTGTAAACTGCTAGAGAAAAATGTGTTTCAAAATGTGGAATCTGGGTGATAGGACTCACTTAGACTTGTCAACATTAGTGTGGATAGGCACTTGTATGATTCTGTCTTCAGAGGTACCACTCCAACCTCTGTCACCCAATGCCCAGTGCTTTAAATTGCATTTTAGTATCTCAGGTTTGTACCTGCATGTTTGGTGGCTTACAAGGCAGTTGATAAGAATGTCCCTGGAAATCCTATAAGACTGCCAAACAGACAATGTCGGTAACCCAAAGATCAAGGGTCTCCCATCTGCATGGTCACCAAGTAGTCAATTTTTTACCCTTTTGTCCAGTGTTTTTTTAGCTAGTAAGTAACCTTCCAAGAAAACATTTGCCAGAAAAAAGCAAAGTCCCAATGTCTGGACCTTAAAACGATTTAAGTCACTGTTTTACTTTATAAACCGTGACGGAGATTAACGGGGAAAAAATGCTTAGCTCTTGCTGCCGCTGACTTTGAACACAATAAGTATGTATGGGGCTCTGTGGGCAAGCTTGGCTGTGTAACTCTGTCAATTCTGGGGTTTGTCAGGACTTCACAGGAGGGACTTTAACAGAAAGATGGTATTTTATACTTGGTAGACTTTTTTAAAAGTCTACAGATAACCATCATGAGTTACAGCTACCCAACCAAGTTCAAACCTATTCCCCCAGCTCTTTATCCATGGCAACAAAATCTCATTTTTAACCTCCCTGAGATTCAGTTTCATCCTCTCTGAAACAGGACTAGTAACAGAGCCTACCCACTTGGGTGTCTTTGAGGATGAGTGTCCAGTTTCTGTTTGTGTGAGAATTTTGGTAGTTCCAATGTTTAGAATTTTCCAGAAAATCAAGATATCCACTTTTCCTGTAAGAGTTCTCCATCTTTCCTGGGATCCATTGTCAATAAACTCACAAACACACCATATATTATAATCTTCCATTTCTGTGTACTTTCTTTGCTTACCAGCACTCACCAGAACTCCAAGAGGTCCTTCGTGTGGTTCTAGAACTTTAGCCCTAGGAAGGGCTTAGCTTGTAAGGGTGAACAGGTCATATCTCTAATATATCAGGATTATCCCCCCACACATACCTTCCTGGGTACTCCAATAGGAGATGTGGGTGTGTCAAACAAGATCTGAACTGTGGCACCAAATACCTACCTATTGATTTTGGTAAACTCGAATTCAGAAATAGCTTTAATTTTAGTTTGAAAAATTATTTTGAAATTAAATTTCATTTCGAAAACATTGTAAGAGATCTTTATAGAAAAAGTCATACCTTTTATAGATGCTTTCACTTCTCCATTAAGTGGAAATGATACCAACAATCCCTCTGAAAGTTACTGGGTTGGGGGCCCAGGATTATGACAAGTAAATTAAGCTGCCATTGGCAATCCCCAGCATCGCCTATCAGAGTACCCGTTCCAGTCCTAGCAGCAGCTGTAATCCACCTTCCAGAAAATGTGCCTTGGAAAGCCACAGAGGATGCCCTGTCGTCCATGTGGATGACTGGGGTGAAATTCCAGCCTCAGGCCCAGCTCGGTGGCCTAGCAGGTAAAGTCCTCACCTTGAACACCCCGGGATCCCATATGGGGGCCAGTTCTAATCCCGGCAGCTCCACTTCCCATCCAGCTCCCTGCTTGAGGCCTGGGAAAGCAGTCAAGGACAGCTCAAAGCCTTGGGACCCTGCTCCCACGTGGGAGACCAGGAAGAAGTTCTTGGCTCCTGGCTTTGGATTGGCACAGCACCGGCCATTGCGGTCACTTGGGGAGTGAATCATCGGATGGAAGATCTTCCTCTCTGTCTCTCCTCCTCTCTGTATATCTGACTTTGCAATAAAAAAAAGTCCAGCCTCACCCTGGTTATTGCCATAATTTAGTGAGTTTAAAAAAAAATGATATTTTCTCTCTCTCCCTCCTCCCCTCCCTCCCTCCTTCCCTTTTCATGTTCTCTCATTCAAAACAAGAAGTAAATAACTCTTTTTAAAAATGGCACAGTAGCCCAGCAGGCTAATCCTCTGCTAGGGTACTGTCATCCCATACAAATGCTGGTTCAATTCCCAACTACTCTACTTTCAATTCAGCTCCCTATTTATGACTCCAAGTCCTTGGGCCCCTGCACCCAGGAAATGTTACTTGGCTGGCAAAATGGGATATATTGAGTAAAGTATCAGACTATACTTCAAAGGCTTCTTCAAATGTTTGAAGATGCACTTCAAAATGTTGCCAGTATCACCCATTTAGCAGGGATTCTACTAAATGTTGCTGAGCAACTTACACCAACCTCCTTTCTCCTTGGCACTCCAGTTGAAAGTCCAGTGTAATGCAGTCAGAAGGGGTCTCTGCATGAATGTCAGGAGTAAGAGACACACCTATGACCAAGCATTTACCCTTTTGAGATTTGCTGTCCTCCACACCAACATGTGTACACAGTGCTAGTACAAGGCCATGCACCAGAAGCTTACGTGTTGCCCAGGCTCCATACCAAACCCATTAAATCATAGTCTCTGGAAAGAAGGACTAGACAGTAATAATATCTTGAGTCTTTGGGGTGATTATCATGTACAGCAAGATTGAAATTCCTTGCCTTAGGGATGGTATTGCTAAGATAACATGAATAGCTTTCATTAATGAAAATGTACACAAGATGATTAAGGATTTGAAGCAAATTGAATTTTCAATCAATTATTTTAAAATTCCTATTGACTTTGTTAGGGGTTTCATTTGCTAAATAGATACCTATGAAAAGTCTAGTTTTCTGGTGCAGAGAAACTGATTTAATGCTGTGCTTGCACCCAGAAAGGGGACAGGGTGGAGGGGTAATCTTAATCCTTCCCAAAGTTTGCTCTGAACATTTCTGTTCCTATCCATTCTGGGAATGACCTCTGAAGTTAGTAGCTTTTAAGCATGGTTACAGTGAAGGCAGGAATCTAACGTAGCAATGTCAAAAGCTCTCATGGAACCTGGAAGCCATCACTGTGACTCTTGGGAAGAACCACAGTGACTGGAACCAGGTTTGAAATTCTGACTCCAGAGAATGAGACAATATCTAAGAGACGATAGCTAATCAGATATTAAAGTTAGCATTTAGACAACTAACTAAAATACGCAAATATGTCTCCTTACGAGAATGTTTAGAGAATGTTCTATCACAGCTTTAAGTAGCAAGAGAGTTTTTTAATTAGTAAAGATTTTTCTCTTAAAAATAATCATGAATCTAACTCAGCCACTCTCTGAGGGCAGCTGTAAAGAAGGTTTAGTTACACAAGAGGAAACAGCTTAAGAAACTACGCAATTTTAGCCATGTTTCAAGCCATGAGAAATAGCAAAACAGGAATTGGAGGCCAAATTGATCTGATTCAAAGTCTATATTCTTGGTCATAAAGCCCCAGGGTTACTCCATCTCTTTGAACAACACCAAAAATCTTTTTCTCCCTTCAAAGTTTTATCTTGTCCAGTTCAATCTTTGCCTCACTTAGCAATCAGGAACTCAAAGGCCTATAGGGACCAAGTTGTTAACACAAATGAGTTCATATGGGTCATAATGAAGGGGAAAACCAACATTGTTCTACCGTGTGACTTGGCTACTGCTCAGTTTCAGCCAATTATTTCCCTGGGAGAAGTTAGTGTGGCCAGGTCCCTTAGGTTTTGTAAAAGAAGCCAGACATTTGGATGTTTTTGTGAGAACCACTTCAATTTTTCATATTTTGACAATTAATTCACTTGTTTTTGGAAAAAATATTCCATGAGACAACAATAATCAGGTTAAGATATAGTTTGAAAGGGAAAATAGGAGACTCATTCTGTAGCCTTATCTTGGTTTCTGGTGGAGATTAGCTGGTTTGGGTACAAGTAAATGACTTCCTAGACAACATGGCACTGAAAGGATCAATGTCCACCATCCTCAAAGAAAAAAAAACAAACAAGAAATCAGTTATTAATTCATCAGATTCTCGCTTATACATATATGCCATGAAAGATAGTCTTGGATGGTCTCAAATAAAATTTGTGCCTTGGTGACCAAAATAAGCTTATAGAAATGCTGTGTACCAATTCTTGGAAATAGAGGTATTTTATAAAATTTATACTTATCTTTGACAATGAGTTCACCAGAGTGGCTTCAAGCCAAATCAAAACCAACTCATTCCCTTCAGGCAGCAGCTTTCTTATCTGCTGCTGACCAAGGAAACATTATCAGATTTGGAGGTGGGTTTTTGTTTTTCTCCCAGGAATGACAACTTAAATGAAAAGCCCTCAGGTTGAATTACAGCAAAAAGAAAAAAAAATCTTATTTTCTAAAACCTCTCTTTAACTCTGGCTCTCAGATCTCTGAACTAGAGATAGGGTTGGAATGCAGCTGTAGACAGGGAGTAGTATCACCAGAAACTATTCAATGGATGTGCCTAAGCACACAATTTTTAAAGGAAGTTTCCCAATATTAGTCAATAGAGAAAGGATTTGTTATTTAATCCGTTGGGCTCAAAGTACATACTGAATTGATATGTGGGCCTCTATCCCACTTACTCCATCCACTCACATTAAGCAACTATAGTATTTTCACCCATCTCTTTGTTTTCTCCTCTTGGTTAAATACAGTTTTTAAGCCATAGTTGTGCTGGTTTATAAAGTGTAATTATTTTGAATGCATCACTGCACTTGTAGAGACAAGGTTTTAAATATATATGGAAGAAATAAAAGTGAAAAACAAAAATGCTTAAGAGATCTATTTTCTACTTAGGTGGAAAATACATAAGTTCAATACAATGTGTTCATTCTCAAGAAAGGATCACTCTGTCCAAATTCAGCTTCAAAATTATGACTTTGTGTAATGTTCAACATGAAACTTGCTGTAGAATACATAGACAATGCATAGGAATTTCAAGATGGCAAGGATCTTGTTTAAAAAAAAAAAAAAAGAATTTTAGGGCACCAGTGGTATACACAACAGGTTAAGCCACCACTTCCAATGTCAGCATCCCACACCGAAATACTTATTTGAATCCAAAATACTCTGCTTCCAATTAAGCCCCTGTTGACACAGCAGATGACCTAACTGCTTGGTGCCCTGCTGTCAGGCGAGATAACCAAGATAGAGTCCCTGACTGTTGGCTTTAGCCCAGTATAATCCTGGCATTGCAGCCCCTGGAGTACTGAACCAGCAGATGGAAGATCTCTCTGCCTCTCTCTTCTTCTCTGTCTCACTGTGCCTTATGAACAAATAAGTAAATATTCCTTTTTAAAAAAAAACTGAATTTTAAGAGTATTCAGTACAAATGTTTGCTGTTTGAATGTCTGTCTAGTTTTATTTGCTCACAAGCATCTTTGCAGCCTTCAGATGCACAGAGCTGAGACCTAGGAGTTCCAGCACATCCTTAACAAGAAGCCCAAGGCAGCGAATGGTGTTATGAAGCAAATTAAAATGTGGAAGAGAGATTATCCTGCTTCTGAACATCTCCACCTGTTAAGAACTCTCTCCATTTCTAAAATAAGCCTGCATATACTAAAAATAGGGTGCTGTTACCAGCATGATGATTCAAAGCCCACATGGGAGACCCAAAAGAAGTTCCTGGCTCCTGGCTTCAAATCAGCCGTTGCAACCACTTGGGGATTGAACAGTGGACAAAAGATCTTTCTCTCTGTCCCTCCTTCTCTCTGTAAATCTGCCTTTCCAATGAAAATAAATAAATCTTTAAAAATAATAATAATAACAAGGTATTGCCACCGTGGCACAGTAAGTTAAGCCACTACTTGCAACATGAGCATCCCCTGGCTGCTCTGTTTTCAATGGCCTCTAGCTAATGTGCCTCAGAAGAAGGGAAGATGGTCCAAGTGCTTGGGACCCTGTCACCAACATGTTAGTCTAGAATGGGATTCCTGATTCCTAGCTTCGGCCTGGGTGCTGCAGCCATTTGGGAGTGAATCAGCAAATGAAAGATCTCAGTCTCTTTTTCTCTCTCTCTCCTTCTCTTGGTGTATGCCACTCAGATAAGTAAATAAATCTTTGAAAGTGTTTTTCTTGAACAATAAACTTCCTTTGGGACTAGGGAGAGGAGCTTTCTCTGGTCCTTGCCTGCCTCCAATTTTGGGTCCCCACCCGCCTCTCGTAATAACCATCAGGAGCACTCCAGAAACCCCTCAAAACAAACAAACAAACAAACAAAACTAGGATAGATAGACAGAGAACAACAAGGAAAGCTTAGAACCAGACAGGAAACGGCCAGCGGGGATGCACTTATAACTCACTAGGTGGGACAAAAAGATTAGTTACTCCTCACTGGGGTATTGAAGATTTCTCTGCACACCCCTCCTAAACATGCTCACCTAAACTGTTGACATATATCCTGTTAGAATTATAGAGTTAGACCACCTGAAAAACAGCCAGGTTCAGCGAAAACATGCTTCAATGCTATAAACTGCTAAATACTAAAATTAAAATAGGCATGAGACAGCTGAATAGCAATCTAAGCCATTTTAAGGTGTATAGAACACAGTTGAATGTAAACCAAAATTGAAATGTCTATGAAGAAGTCACAGGTTGTGGTTGAGAATCTACATTTTCCTATTAACATATTGGTTAATCAATACCATGTCAATTAATGCCACAATGTTGTAAATGGTTGGAAATATTATGTTGGGGCTTTTAATTGATTGGGATGATACTCTGCCGACTCTACCTTCAGACCAGAGATGGTCTTACCAAGAAACCACTGAACTTAACAGGACAATAAGATGCTGGACTTTATGCTTGGTAAATACCTCCAATGAAAGAATGTCAACTGAATTTGAACTATGGAAATGCAACAAGGTGGAGCAATCCGCCGTGGGAGGAGGGTGTGGGGAGGGATGGGGGGAATCCCAGTGCATAAAAAATGTATCACATAATGCAATGTAATTAATTTTTAAAAAATGAAATGCAATAAAAATATGTTTAAAATAAAAAGTGTTTTTCTTATTCCAACCAGAAAAATGAAAGTGATATCAAAGGAATTTCAAATACACTTAAAAGCATGTTTGAGCAACCCTATGTAAGAAGGGATGAAACGCTTTATGCAGTGAGTTGTCCAAGTTTTGTAGCAAATGAATGGGATGTAAAACTCTGAAACAATCATAATATTTTTAGAAATCTGATAATCAATAATCCAAAATGACTTAGATGTTCTATAATTATATCATATTTTTAAATCTATAAAACTGCAAAAACTATATTACTCTTATAAAATCTTCTCATTCCTTTATATATACATTTACATATTTTTATATGTGTAAGATATAATCTATTTTAATATTTATTTTATTTTTATTTGAAAGGCAGAGTTACAGAGAAAAGAAAATAAAGAGAGAGAGACAGAAAGAGACTGAGATCTTTCATCTGCCAATTCATTCCCCAAATGGCCATAGTGATGGGAGCTGAGCTGAACCAAAGCCAAGAGCAAAGAGCTTCCTCTGAGTCTCCTACATGGATGCAGAGGCACAAGGACTTGAGCTATCCTCTGTTGCTTTCCCAATCTATACTCAGGGAGCTGGATCAGAAGTGGAACAGCCAGGACTCGAACTGGTACCCATGTGGGATGCCAGTGTCAAATGCAGAAACTTAGCCTTCTGCATCATGGTATCAGCCCCAAACTTCTCGTTTCCACCATCTCTTGGTTGCATCAGTTTTTCTTGCACTTGATTTAATCTCATGTTGTTCCATTCATCATGGCCCTAGGTACAACACACACACCTTGTATATGCTATATAACCTAGGCATCTAGTTTTCTCATATGTTTCAAGATGTTCACATAATAACAAAATTGCCTGACACCACCAGGTTTCTCAGACCACATGCCAGCAATGCATGATTATGCTTAACTCTAATTTTAAAGGTTTGTGTGTAAAATTACAATTATGTGTAGATTTCTTTTTCACCAAAATTATTTTTGAATTCCACTTGTCCACCAACTTCTAAAGTTTTCTCATGTGTACTCATATTGGGTGAGATACTGTGTTTTATTTATACTAAAAGATCAATTGAAAACAAGTAAAGTAGAACTAAAGTTCCTGATTTGCAAGGGTCATATTTAATCCTGCACTTTTGGCCCTTTCTTTTACTACACTTCCGGCTTCTCCCAACAAAGCAACAAATTGATTTAAGAGATGTGACAGATAACAATCCAACCCATAGTTGGATTTGTTCAGACCATATGGAGATAGAAGAGGGGTGCTTGTGCATGTCTGATTATTGCCCAGGGAGCCCAGGGTTAGAAAAACTTGTTCCCTGTTTAGTCACTGTTTGACCTTTTTATGTGTCCTTATCTGATCTTCTTTCTACTGAAGGCAGTAAAGGAGACGGTAACTCCTCATCCTGGATTTCCAAGAACCTCACCGGTAGGTGGAGGAGGGGCCGAGGTGCCAGACGCATGGTTGAGTTGAGCAGAACTATTTCAGATGTTCAGCATGTTGCTACACTTCTGCTCCTTGCCCTATGAAAGGCATCTGTGTGCTAGGCAGGGCAAAGCCTATTTTTCTTGTAATAAAGGTTAGCATTCAAGGGAGTGGGAATTAATTGGTTTTTATCAAAGCTTAGGAGGAGGAGGCAGCTGTATCCTATTGACTGATTCAGCCTATCACTTAGTTCTCATTCCTTTTTTTTTTTTTTTTTCCATGATTTCAACTTTTAAAAGCTTCAGTTCAGGCTTTGCCATGGAAAACGTGGTTCTCAATGCTACAGAATAAATAACCATTTTGCAACAGCAACAACAAAAACAGATTTAGACCTACTCTGCCACTAGTTCATTGTGAGATCTGCTGGGAGTTATTCCCTGGTATTGGTCTTTGTATTCCTTCTTTGCAAAATAGATGCATTTAAATAGAAAAGCTACAAGTTCTATGTGTGTGTATAATATATATAATAAACTTAACAGAATGAAAGTATTAAGGCCAAACACTTCCAGCTGTATATTGCTATTAACTACCTTGGTAAAATGCTATGCCTGCTTACTTTTCTCTAGAGAAAAATATTTATCAATGTGTCATACAAGCAGTAGTTCAAACAAACCTGGGATTCCTGCCTTCATTCTACTTGCAGTGTTGTTTCACCAAACTAAAGAGAGGGACACAGAGGGCTAAATACACATAGGTCACTAAATGTTCCACTCAAAGGGACATCAATCCAGAGGGTATCAGTGGCCTACCCTAGATAATATCCTAAGATGTAAGTACATTTGCTTCTCTTTCACTAGGTTCCTAAAGTTTCCTTATCTCCCCTTATCAAAACTTCTTAATATGAATTTACTCTCATTAATTGTAAATAATTTTCAAGGCTGAATGTTTTTCTTTCTTAGGCATGTTTATACTTAAAAATATTTTGCTTAAAAAAAGGGGGGGTGGGGCCAGCACAGTGGTCTAGCAGCTAAAGTGCTCGCCTTGAACATGCCAGGATCCCATATGGGCGCCGGTTCTAATTCTGGTAGCTCCACTTCCCATCCAGCTCCCTGCTTGAGGCCTGGGAAAGCAGTTGAGGACGGCCCAAAGCCTTGGGACCCTGCACCCACATGGGAGACCTGGAAGAAGTTCCGGGATCCTGGCTTCAAATCGGCACAGCACCGGCCGTTGCAATTGCTTGGGCAGTGAATTATTGGACGGAAGATCTTCCTCTCTGTCTCTCCTCCTTTTGTATATCTGACTTGCAATAAATATAAATAAATCTTAAAAAAAAAAGACTTACATATTTATTTGAAAGGTAAAGCAAGAATGAGAGATCTTCTGTCCTGCTATCACAAATGCCCACAACAGCAGGACTAGGCCAGACCAAAGCCAGCAGCTCTATCCGGGTCCCCCATATGGATGGCAGGAATCCAAGAACCTGGACCATTATCTGATGCTCCCAGACGCATTAGCAGGGACCTGGATCAGTGGCATGGAGTAGCTGGTACTCCAATCAGACATCCTAATATGGGACATGTCTGTCTGAAACTGTGATTCAACCTGCTGCACAAAAATGCCCAACCCAAGATATCTGGATTTTAAAGAATGACTCTCTAGTTAGAGAATTTCATGTTAGAGTCAAGAAAACAGACTCTCTTTTAGACAAGGAATAACTAGCATCACCCTATGCAGGTCATTTGAAAAACAACCTTCTGTCACTAAGAGCTCACGATGGGCCAGCATTATGCCAAGTTCTTTAACCTGCATCACCTAATTCTTTCCCATAAGCAACAGAATTCTTACCACCTTTATTTCATAGAAGAAACTATCAGTATCTGGCCCAAGGAGACAGAAAAATCTCAAGATGGTACTGATCCCGTCTTTGCCCTTTTGAGAGGCCAGTCTGATCCTGGGTTTAGCAGAAGCTATTAGCCAAAACCAAAGTCAAAACAGACTCTAGAAACCAAACTTCCTCAGAGCAGTCCCAGGAGAGGAACACAGGCCTCTCTCTGGGTCATTGGTGCTGTGGTCTGGGAGGCAGGGAAACCTGGCCATGCGGCATTGTGCTGGCCAGCCCTCCACCTTCCTCCTATGCCTTCAGATACCGCCTTAATGTTTTCAAGACCCTGATAAGTGAAGCAGCAGCCAGGCTCTCAAGGTGCACTGGAAATCTGCCCCAGAAGGCCTACAGAGCAAACCTGCCAGGCACGCATGACTTAAAGGCCTTCTGAGCTGAGATAGCACCGGAGCTGCTGAGGCCAGCAGGGGGATGACAGCTGCAAACCAAGGAGGGCTTCCTGACCTCCTAAGCAGGCATGCAGCAGCCAACACTCCCCTTTGGACACAAGCAGCAACACCTTCAAACTCCTAGAAGAGTAGCTCAAAAGCCTGTTTTCTATCATTTATTGAATTATAAAGCCCTAAGTTTTTTGAAGATCCATTTGCTAGCCCAAGGTTCTGACCACTGTCTTGAGAAAGAGACAAGACCTTGGTAATAGGTATCCCCTGAAAATTACCCTGGTATCCCTAGCGATCCCAGCAATGTGAAGCAATAATACTCTGCAGGTCAAGGCCCAGTGGATTCAAATCCTAGGCATAGCCTCCTACAACGTTTGAGATGGAAGGGACAACAGGGCGCCTCAGCTGAGGGCAACATCTCCAGAGAGGCAGGTATCACCGGCTTCTTGTTGAAGGTGTGTCTCAACACATGGTGATTGCATTTGGATTTAGAAAGATTCCTGGCATTTGGTGCAGGACAGCTTCAGTGTCAATCCAACACAATGCAAAGGTGAATCTGAAGCCATAGCAGCCCCTCAGTAACTTTAGAGACTCATTTGGGGCAGTCCTGTTGATGGAATGAGAAATTTAAGTCTGAACCTACTAAATTTTGAAAACAAAGAAATCCAGTTCAATCCAGTTAAGCAGCTCAGAAATGAATGAAATTAAGCTATATGATTTTAATCAAAGAAGAGGGCTTTTTTTTTCTAGTTTATTTGCCAATACATGGCTTTTTTATGGTTTGTTTTCTTCTGAACCCTTACAAAGGCTATGTGTTGGAGGCCATGATATGGCTGTGACTTGACTTAAGTGGACCACCAGCTTCTAAGGAGATTTATCAGCAAGTGTAAGATAAACAGAAGCCAGGGGTATGTTCCAGATTGTGGGGGCGTTTGGAAGGAGGAGGAGGAAGAGAAGGGGCATCAAAGACTTGGAGACCATCAGAGGTGAGGACGGCCAGCCTCTCTGCGTTCCATTCCCTCTAATCTGGATTGGCAGGCCTCACCAAATTCCTGCCTTTTGTGCCACTTTCACAATCCTAAAAGATGAGAACATCCAAGCACTATTCATTACCCTTCTAAAAGTATGGCCTTATTCAGAATGAGGCAACATCCAAGATACATATTAAACATAAAAAAAAATTCACATTGGTGTGCTTACTATGGTTGTTGCGTACATATTTTTAAAAAAATGGAGATGGATGTACACTTCTCAGAGAGCACAAGGATATTCCAAAAAAGTTGGCAGAAAACTGAATGAAAAGGCAAATTCCATTGGGAGTCAAAACTCTCAAAATTCTCCCTGAAGTTTTTCATAATGTATTTTGCACAAAGTTTTTGAAGTCCCTACAGACATCTATGCTCTAGAAGGATACGAACAAACAGGAGGTCATGAGAAGAACAGAAGGCAGCTAGGAAGTCCCCTCTGTTACACAATCTTTTGTGGTTATGTCTCTTTCTTGACTTGAAAAATGCACCGTGTCACCAAGACAGTTTCAGACCAATATTTGACCTTCAAGACCTTGAGGAGTTATGTGGAGTCCTGTAGGGAGATCTAGTTACCAAGTGACGCCTCACCCAGCGACTCATGCACAGCCCGGGGTGACGTTAAGGCACAGTGTCAGCCCATGTCTGTTCAAGAGGCTGCTTCTCCTGCTGTTCCAGCTCAGCTTTGTTATCTTCCTCAGATTTTCTTAAGATGAAATTCTTCACTATGGTGAAAGACAACTGATGAAAACTTTAAAAGGGAAAATATGTCCTCTTGGTTATTTGATAGTTACTCCCCTAACTTTTGGGACAGGATTATGAAGGAAAAGCTGGAGCTAGGCTCCCACACTAACAACCTGTGAACATGGACCAAGATTGACACCCAGCGGCCAATTTGCATCCTTTCTTTACTGAAACTCCTTTCTGTGCAATTAGTCACTTTGTAAGATTTCCCTGCATGTGGTTTAGCTGCAAATTCCAGTAAATTTTAGTAAACTAAAAGCAAAATATCTCCTGGACTGTTAGTCATGTTTCACTCAGTTTATAGATTTGTTTTTAGACCTTTTTTAAATTTTGAATTTGGTTTTACTTAAATTTTACAGTAACTTGATTAAATAATTATATAATTGTAACTCCAGTAACAATTTCTACAAAAATGCACATATAACATCAGAATTCTTTAAAGGCTACTAATACCATGTTTATTGTTTTTGCATAAAACATGTATTAAATATCAAATGCCCCTGTACTGTCCAAAATCAGTCTGTGTAAGAAGGGACAGTTCAATACAATCAATAAGCAAACTAGCTTTGAACAAGAGTTTGAAAAATGAGGTTTTCCAGTTAATGTAAAAGAAGCAGTATCCTTTGAGTTTTACCTTACCTTAAAAAGTACCTGCCTTCATTGATTAAATAATGTTTTTTCTCACCACAATGCCTGCTCTGATAACTAGCAATTTAATAATTATTACTTAAAAGTCTTGAGGTGATAAAATTGTTCACAAAATATGCTGGGGCCTGCATTGTGGCTCAGCAGATTAAACCATTACTTGGGACAGCCGCATACCATTTCAGTGAGGGTTTGAGTCCTGGATGCTCCGCTTCTGATCTACCCACCTGCTAATGCACCCAGAAAAGCAGCGGAAGATGGTCACAGTGCTGAGGCACCTATCACCCATGTGGGAGACCCAGATGGAATTCCAGGCTCCTGGCTTCAAGCTCTTAGGGTAGTGAACTAGTGAATGAAAGCTAACTCTCTCTGTTTCTCTCTCACACATACACATTTTCTGTCTCTAACTCTAATAAATAAAATAAATCTTCCCCAAAAAAAGTTACCCTCATGTCATTGAAAGATTTTAAAAACAAACTACAGCAAAAAATTTTATTCTATTACAATTTAATACATCTAATATATTCCATTTTTATATCTATTCAATGAGAAAAAGCTCTAGTATAGATGCTACCTAGATGCTGGTTCCTACTGTGATATGCACAAGTCACACAACCACTCCATGCCTTCTTTTCCTCCTATACTCATTAGGAATGTTATGTGAGCTACACTATTGCAGGGATAGCATGCACCAATAATAATAACGATTTCTCAATGTTTGTACAAATAAGAATCGTTATTGCTAATGTCCCTTCAACAACAGTAAAATTATACAGCACACACACACACACACACATACATTCTATCTCAGCCCAAAAGGCGTGGTTGCTGGTACAGAAAGGAGCCCAAGGATCACATCAGTAGGTCACAGGTAGTCTCACCAATAAGAAAGCTCTGACATTTTCTGTCTTCAGGGACCCTTCAAGGGACTGGCCCCAGGCCAAGGCCCATTATGAGCCATCCCTCAACAGCTCGGGAGTTTCTGGCCTATAGCCCAGGGAGAGGACTGGCTCACCTGAGCCTTGGAATTCCAGGTAGCTAGGTCACAGTTTCCTATCTGACCTCTCCTTGACCAAGTCATCTACCTTGAGTCACCTATTTTGGGCTGTAGTCCCTTACTAGGTTTTGTCAATGAGAAACAGCCTGTTGTCAGGCTGGCTAGCAAACATATACTATTTCTATTTCTTGTAGTAGTCTAGGAAGTGATTATTTCTCTACATTTCAGTTACGGACACTGGGAGTCAGGAAGGATACATGACTCCCCAAAGTCACTTAGCTAGTTCAGTCCAGCCCCAAATCCTAAGCTCTTTCTTAAAACCTTTCTCATTCTAATTTCCCACCTAGATTTAGCTTAACCTGACCTCCCTCCATCCCTGAGTCTATATCTTGTTTCCTTTACCCATGCCAGGGCCTTAAGGGGATACACTGGATGCCGTTTTCCCCTCCTGCTTTCAGACTTGCCTACTCAACTGAGCACAGGACAGAGCTCACCACAGCCTTCTCCCCCACATACATATACCATGAGTCACCAATGGCCTGACAAGCTCCTGGATCCAGGACTTTTTGTCTGCAACTCAACCCCTTTTCCTCCTGTTTCATGCCAATGTTCCTGAAATTCCAGCAGACTTCCCATCTGAGCCACTGCAATTATAACACATATAGCACCTCATTCTCCCACCAAGAGTTACAATTTAAGGAACTGAAAAAATTATCCATCTTGGAAAACACTACTTAGCCTTTGGATACATAATTGGCAATCATTGTGAAGACGGAAAACCTATAGATACAGAGGGAAGGGAAGGGAGGGGCACTTCATGTTATACCTAGGGACACCACAATCAGTGCTGTGGTATAGCATGTTAAGTTGCCACCTTCAACGCCAGCATATCAGGCACCAGCTCATGTCCTAGTTGCTCCACTTCCAATCCAGCTCCATGCTAATAGTATGAGAAAAGCAGCAAAAGATCGTCCAAGCGTTTGGGCTCCTGTCACCTATGTGAGAGACCCAGAAGAAGTTTCTGGCACCAGGCTTCAGAGTAGGAGCATTCATTATGATTTCAATTATGTACATTTAGAAATAAATTCAGCAAAATTCAGACCAATAACCGAAAACAGGTGCGAGACTCTAACGACTGTCTACATTTCCGAAATTAGAAAAGAAAATGTGGGCAGGGGCCAGTATTGTGGTGCAGCGAGTTAAGCTACTGCATGTGATATGGGTGCCAGTTTGGTTCTAACAGCTCCAATGTCAATCCAGCTCCCTGGTAAGAAGTCTGGGAAAGAAGCAAAAGTTGCTTTCAGAAAGCATTACAGAAACCCCTGCACCCATATCAGAGACATGGATGAAGCTCCTGATTCCAGACTTGAGCCTGGCCCAGAGAACTGTGACTCTGGGCTCTAGTTAGACTTCCAGATGATCACAGGCAGCACTTGTCTCTGCCTTCCCGTGTGGGAGCTGGACAGGATCAAAAGTGGAATTGATGCCAGAGTAGTTCAGTGAGGCAAGGCAAATGAAGAAAATGTGCTCTCTTGCAGTAAGTGTGTATCTTAACAAGAAAGCATTAAGTTGCTTCCTTCTGTATCAGAATATCCTCTGTGTCAAAACATTAGTGAAAGGATGCAAGCTTCACATTAAGAAAGAAGTTAAGGGCCTGATACAGTAGCCTAGCGACTGGAGTGCTCGCCTTGCACACACCAGGAATCCATATAGGTGCTGGTTCTAATTCCAGCAGCCCCACTTCCTTTCCAACTCCCTGCTTGTTGCCTGGGAAAGCAATTGAGAACGGTCCAAAGTCTTGGGACCCTTCACTGATGTGGGACACAGAGAACAGGCTCCTGGCTCCTGGCTTCAGATCAGCGCAGCTCTGGCCGTTGCGGCCACTTGGGGAGTGAATCAATGGACGGAAGATCTTCCTCTCTGTCTCTCCTCCTCTCTGTATATCTGACTTTCCAATAAAAATAAAATAAATCTTTAAAAGAAGAAAGATAAAAGAAGTTAAGTCCTGGAGCTCTAATGTACCACATTGTGACCATACGTTGGCAACGTATGGGGTGGGGCAGGAATCTGGTGCAGCCATGAAGTCATTCCTTACGATACTCACAGCCCATAAGGCGTGTCTGCTTTGAGTCCCAGCTACTCCACTGCTGACTCAGCTCCCTGCTAATGCATTCAGAGAAAAAGAAGGTAATGGCTCAAGTATGTAGGCCTCAGCCACCCACCTGGGAGATTTGCATTGAGTTTGAGCCCCAGGGCTTCTGCAGGACCCAGCCCTGACTGTTGAATACATTTGAAGAGTAAATCAGTGGATGCAAGAGCTCCCTTCATTTGCCTCTGCTTATCTGCTTTTTGAACTAAAGAAAAGAAGAAAGAAAAATGAAAAATTTTAGAAAAGTTGTAGTGACAGTAACAATGGGGTTTGTGTTGTGGCTCAGCAAATTAACACGCTGCTTGTAACACCAGCCTCCCATATCAGAGTGCCAGTTCAAGTCCTAGCTGCTCTGCTTCCATTCAGCTTTGCGCTATTGCATCTAAAAGGCTGTGAAACATGGTCCAGGTACATAAACTCCTACCACCCATGGGGGAGACCTGAATGGAGTTTCAGATTGATTGCTTCAGCTGGACAAGCTGCAACCAATGCGACCACTTGGGGAATGAAATCAGAGATTAGAAGACCTCTCTTTATCCCTCTGTCCATCTCTGTGTTGCTCTACCTGTGAAGTAAATTATAAATCATTGTAAAAATAATAATGTGTTGCATATTTGAAATTCAGTAAGAGTAGATCTTAAGTATTCTTACTGCATTTTCATATACAGAAAAGATAACTATGTAGATGATGTAGTTTTATCTTTCAATTGTACTTCATTCAATAAGACTGGAGAGAAAAACTATAGAAACAAGGGCTCCTCTGAGGTTCTGTGGAATGATTGCAGCACTTACGCAATAGCCAAACTGCCCAGAGACTCTTACAGGGCAGAGATCAGAACCAATCAATGTCAGGGCCCCAGAAAACCATCTAGGATCTACTCCAAACTGCAGACTTCAAAGAAGAATAAAGTTGGTTTCCACTCAAGTTCCCATCAATGTTGACAGGGTCATGGATGTCACACTGTGTCAGGCCTTTTCCGTGGCTTGCTGCTGTAATAATATTGTGTCTTTTGAGCAATGCACGCTGGGGAGCCCCTCTGATTCTTTTTAATATGCAATGAGGAAATGCCAGAAGTCTTCCAGCTAAGTGCAGAGACTGGTCTTTACATTTTCTTCAAGTCTGAAACACAGATGATCTCTCTACTTGATGTTACCAAATGGAAATCCTACACGGCTGGACGCAGGGAAGCATGAGTGCCTATGTAATCAGATGCTGACAGCTCTTTTTGTTTTCCTTTGCTCTACTTTGTTCCTGATGTCCTTAGCTTGGTGAGAAGAAGATGAGGAGAAGAAGACATTCAAGAATGTCTTTGCAATTGTAAGGATTTTCTTGCCTCATGCCTGCATATGTCTTGCCTTTTTATCTGTTGCCTGTATAAGATGCTTGAGATTAGTCATGCAAAGTGCTTACCATGATACTTGCTATATGCAACTGCTCAAAAAATGTAAACAATGATTATTCATGCTTTTGGTCCAAGAACTGTAACGTCAGTGAAAATCAAATAAAATCCATTGATTTCTCAAAAGAAACAAGAAATTTTTATTGAAAACTCACATGTCCATATAAAATACCTATGTAATAATCAAAGCTTTATGTCATTAGCTAGCAGTACATGAATTGCCAAACACGCATATTTGGACAATATATTGTTAAAAGAAATTTTTTCCCAAAAAAAAAACTGGTAAAATAATACTTTTAGACTAATGTAAGGATGAACATAGGTTAAAGATGTTAACTGGGGGGCCCGGCGGCGTGGCATAGCGGCTTAAGTCCTCGCCTTGAACGCCCCGGGATCCCATTTGGGTGCCGGTTCTAATCCAGGTAGCTCCACTTCCCATCCAGCTCCCTGCTGGTGGCCTGGGAAAGCAGTCGAGGACGGCCCAATGCTTTGGGACCCTGCACCCATGTGGAAGACCTGGAAGAGGTTCCAGGTTCCCGGCTTCGGATCGGCGCACACCGGCCATTGGACAGAAGATCTTCCTCTGTCTCTCCTCCTCTCTGTATATCTGCCTTTCCAATAAAAATAAATAAATAAATCTTTTATACATATATATATATATGTTTGTTTTAGAGAAATGAAAATAAAAACAAAAATATTAAAACCTATGAAATGTAGCAAAAATAATATTGAAAGAACTATTGATCTCATATTTTGCAAGGAGGTTGCCTTATATCAAAGAGAACATATGATATTTGTCCCTTTGGAATTGATTTATTTCACTGAGCATAATGGTCTCTAGTTGGGACCACTTGGTTGCAAATGGTAGAATTTCATTCTTTTTAATGGCTGAGTAGTAATCTTTGGAGTAAATGGATCACAGTTTCTTTATCCATTCCTCTTTTGATGAACATCTTGGTTTTTTCCATGTCTTTCCTATTGTAGATCTTGCTGCTATAAATATAGCAAATATGCAAATTTCATTTCTTTTGAACATATTCCCAGAAGTGGGATAGCTAGATCATACAGCAGGTTTATTTGCAGTTATCTTAGCACTCCTCATACTAACTTCCATAATGGTTGTCCTAGCCTACATTCCCACCAACAGTGAAGGAGGGTACCTTTTTCCCACATCCTCACCAACAATTGTTGTCAGTAGAGTTCTGAATGTGGGACCATCTCACTGGAGTTAGGTGGAGCCTCAATGTGGTTTTCATTTGTATTTCCCTGATAGTTAGGGAGCCTGAGCATTTTTCATATGTCTATTAGCCATTTGAATTTGTTCTTTTGAAAAATGTCTGTTCATTTCCTTCACCCCTTTCTTCACAGGATTGTTTGTTTTGCTGTCATTGAGTTTCTGAAGCTCTTCGTAAATCCTGGATATTAGTCCCCTATCAGTTGTACAGGATGCAAAGATTTTTCTCCCATTCTGTTCACTCTTTCTTCACTGTATTGATCATTTCCTTTGCTGTACAGAAGATTTTTAGTTTGATTTCTTCAAAACATTTCTTCTTACCTTATTAAATTCTTCACAGACTCATAGATAATATACTAGCATCATTTTCTTCAAGCAAGTTTTTGATTTTCTTCTTCATTTCTTCAGTGACATATTAGTCACTCAGTAGCATGTTATTGAACTTTATGTTGTTGTAAATTTTCAATTTTTCTTCCTGTTGTTAATTTTGTTTTATGGCTTTTCATTTAAGGGAATGTATAGTAACTATGTAACAGAGTCTATCATGTCCAGATACCAAGATAAAATGAGGTATGCATCTCTGCTTCTAAATCAAAGATGAACTCCAAATAAAATTGTTAAATATACCTTGACAGTAGGATGCTGAACTTTCTGCCATTGTCCATACCTACAATGTCAGAAAACACTTAAATAGCAGAATGATAGACTTAGGACTATTTAGAAAGGACTATACTATACTATCATAATCATATAGGGGAAATCAGTGGAGGGGAGCAGATTCGTGGAGAGAGTAAGGTAAATCCCAGAGCCTACAAAACTATATCATAACATAATAATTTAAAAATTAGAAAAAAATAAATAGCAGAATCTCATTTGTAAAAGCCAAATAACAATCCATTGTAAATGAATACCACAATGTCATCTATTCATTTGTCAGCAGACACTATGATTGTTCCTGTATTTTGGCTGTTGTGAATAATACTACAGTGAACACGGGAGTGCAGATATCTTAATGAGATGGTGGTTTCATTTCCTCTTGGTATAAATTCAGAAGAGGAACTGCTGGGTAACACGGTGGCACTTCATTTTTTTTAGGAACTACTTCAATTGTGTTGAGGAACACTATCTCCATGATTGTATCAATATGTGGGATTTTTTTTAGAAAACATTTAAATAAAACACTGTAAAATAAAATTATATTTGCTTATTTTTATTGGAAAGGCAGACTTGCAGAGAGGAAAAGAGACAGAGATTTTCCATCTACTGGTTTACTCCCCAAATGTCCACAATGGCCAGAGCTGAGCTGATCCAAAGCCAGGATCCGGGAGCTTCCTCTGGGTCTCCCATGTGGGTTCAGGGGCCGAAACACTTCAGACATCCTCTGCTGCCTTCCCAGACCATTATCAGCGAGCTGGAATGGAACTGGAATAGCCAGGATACAGTCACCCAAATGGGATGCCGATGCCTGCAGGCACCAACCCCTGCTGTGGGTGGTCTTAAACCAAAGATTATTTTCCAGGATCCTGGGAGAGTGGCTTCCTAGCATTGCTTTGAACATAAATGTCCCACTTTGGAAAATTTCCAGCAACCCCTGGCTCCAAGTCCCCAAGGGGAATTACAGTCTCAGCCCTTTGTTTCTGTTGAAATCCGCAGAAGCCTAGTACCCACTCAGAATGGGAGGTGGTCAGGGAAAGTAGCAGCCATGTCCAAATCAGATAGCAGCCTCCACTCTGGCTCTTGCACTCACAACCCAGTCAGGTCGTCCCCTTAGCTCCCCAACCAGACCTGTTCTCAGCCATAGGTCTTGCACCTGTCAATGATTGCTCTGACCCAGCTTGACATAGTCCTTCACTTGTCTTGGCCATTGCCTTTGGATGCTGTAGCCTGGCCTGGCCCGGCCTGCTCCCAGTCCTAACTCTTGCTGGCTAGTGCTAGAACCTGGCCCTGCTCAGGGATGGAAGCTGTTCCATCCCTGGCTTATGCAAGCCAGTAGGTGTGGCAGCCTAGCCCGCATGACCTGTACTCCAACTTGGTTTCTACACTTGCCAGTTAGCTAAGATTTGCTCGACCCTGCCCAGTCTGCCCGCCTCCAAAACCACCCCACACACTTGCCAACAGTTGGAGCTATCTTGCCCAGCTTGTCCGACTGCCAGGCCTGGACCACATGCTCACCAGTGTGAGCTATGACCCACTAGGGGAGTTCTTCAAATTCTTCCAATAAGCCCACTCCCAGACCCATATCTCATGCATCCCAGAGGATGCCAGGCCCTTGCCTGGCATAGCCTGCTCCTTCATCTTGGCCTAGTATGGGCTGGTCAATGTTGCAGCCCAGCCCAACCCACGCCCTGTTTTAGGATGCACATGCAGGTACTGCAGCTTGGACCTACCCAATGTATTCTCAGTCACAGTACCGGTGAATGTTGGCAGGTTCCACGTTCACTCCTAGTTCAGCCAGTCACCACCCCAACTCTGGAGCTAATCAGCGGTACTTGTACTTCCATAGGGTTTGGTTCACTTATCCCCCATAGAGACTACCACCGGGCCTGGTTTTCTCGCATGCTGGTCAGTGTCATGGCCCTGCCTGATGTGACCTGTCCCTTGTTCCAACACTCAGTCAGGTATTCGGGTCTAGCCCTGCTAGACAGGCCCCCAGCCCTAGCTTTCGCGTGGACTGGCATGTGGTGGTCAGCTTGTTTCATGCTAACAAGCTCAACCCAGGACTCCCATGTGTGCTGGTGCATCAGTCTGACCCATACATTTCTTCCAGTCTCTCCCTTCCAAACCATCAGATCTCAGACCCCTCACTTACCTGAAGGTACAGTGGCCCTGTAGTTGGGTGTCCCTCAGGATTCATTCCACACCTACACATACAGTGGCCTTATCCATGGATGTCTCTAGGCAGTAATTCCATACCCCTAAGACCCCTGAGCTCGTTGCCGGGTGGCTAGCAGGTAAATCCCAGTGCCATTTGCACACTGACTGCCTGCAAAGTCAGGATTTGCCCACAGCCTGGCAGCTATGGACAGAGAGCTGGGATCCCCAGCAGGAAGCCTGATCTGGCATGGATTCCCCCAGCCACAGCCATGTGACTGGAAGATTCAGATACCTGCTGAATCTTCTGCCCAGACTTACCTATGTCTCTCACTCTTGAAATAAAAGTTGAAAAAAAATTAAACTGATGCAATTTTGGGTCACAATCCCTAGTAATTCCTTGTTTCCTTGAGGCTTCCTCTCTACCTAGCCTAGAACAAAGAAGTTAACTGAATCGCTTATCAACTCATAGAAGACACAACAGTCTGAAACCAAAAGCCAAGAGACTGAGTTTCCAGTGCTTGAGAAAGTACAGTGATTTGTTTCAAACTGCAGCTGGGTATGACCTAGAGGATTTCAACAGAAGCCTAAGGGACATAGTATGGAGCTTTGTACTTGAAATAGCAGTGGTACCATATGAAAACTAAGAGCAGACTTTTCTTTTCTTTTTTATAAATGATGTTTACATAGTCAATTTAGGTGGGAAGGTTCTAGGGTTAGGAAGAAGCGGGTGTGATCATTATTTCCAAGCTTTCTATTTCTTTTGCCATTTCTCGGGGGAGGGGGAGTTAGGGAGATAAGCCATACCCAGCCTCGCAACCATCCCAGTACCCAAGGATGGGGAAAGGCCACCCAGTATCAACCCAGGATCACAGTGGTACATGCTCCAATTGTTCTGCCCAGGTGGCTGCAATAGTTTTGAAATGCTGTCAATCTTGCCAATCTACAAATGAGAACTCCCTTTCAATGTCCATTGGCTGACACCATCAACCTTGTAGTCTCCCATTGCCCAGATATTTGCTGTCATCATTTGACTGGGGAAGTTGTCCATATGTTCTGTTCTCCATTCTCTGCTATGGTTCCAAATGTCCTCTGCAGGCCCCAATGAGCTGCTATGTCCTCCATGTGTATCATGGTCTGCCATCCAGCACTCCATCGTCTGCACTGAGGAGGATCAGTCTGAGAGCAGACTTTATCCTGCTAAGGAGGATGAGGCCTTCCTAGATTGAAAGGAAGGAAGTTCAAACGCAAGCTGTTTTAGCTGCCTCCTCCTTTTATCCAAAATGAAATTTAGGCAGTTAAGCTCCTCCTCTCGTTCAATTGGAGCCTTGTAGGTAGGCAGATACCCAAAAAATGGAACACAATCCTACTCTCTGCCCCACATTTCTGCCTCTTATCTTGCTATCCTGGTAGCCATGTTTTCTGCTTCCTGAATGATCAAAGCAGGAAAAGGAAAGAGACAAGGAGAAGGGAAATAATTACTGGTTTAGGACTGTCTTAAGATGGTCTTTGCTCCGCAGTCTGACAAATTCCATAGACCATCTCTTTTGGCCCCTTCTATGAGTGCCTTCAGAAGTCCTCCCTGGAGCACTCGATTAATTTTACAATTGTGGGAGTTGCATTGTACCCATTCCCCACAAGATTTAGCAGCGTCCCAGGCCTTCTCCCTGACCAAGCAGCTAAAGTCCTCACCTTGATCATGCTGGGATCCCATATGAGCAATGGTTCTAATCCTGGCAGCTCCACTTCCCATCCAGCTTCCTGCTTGTGGCCTGGGAAAGCAGTCGAGGACCGCTCAAAGCCTTGGGACCCTGCACCCGTGTGGGAGACCTGGAAGAGCTCCTGGTTCCGGGCCACAATGTTCTAATCCTGCCTCAGAATGGTTCTCCAATGAGAAACATGGGAATGATGCTGCTATTCTTGGCTCTCACATTCTTATGCAGCTACTTGGAGCTTTCCTAATTATCTTTTTTTATATATTAGTCTGTTACTTATTTTCTAAATAGTAATTGATCAATTGATTGGTTGATTGGAAAGGGCAGATTTCCAGAGAGGAGATAAAGAAAGATCTTCCATCTGCTGGTTCACTCTCCAAGTGGCTTCAGTGGCAGGAGCTAAGCCAATATAAAGCCTGGAGGCAGGAGTTTCACATGGGTGCAGGGTCCCAAGGCTTTGGGCCATCCTTCACTGTTTTCCCAGGCAACTAGCAGGGAGCTGGATGGGAAGTGGAGCACATGGGACCCATATGGGAACCCAGTGCTTACAGGGGGAGTATTAGTCAATTGAGCCATTGTACCAGGCCCTTTCTTCATTATCTTTCAAAATTTCAGTAGTCACAGGATGTCTTGTAAGGAGATGATGCTCCTTGCAAAGAAAGACTGGATTTGTTAAGAGTGGGGGGTCACTGGAATTCTGGTCTCCACACTGATGTATTACTTGTGGAAGGGCCCTAATCTGCAGAATTTTGTAATTATTTCTTATGTAATTAGGCTTCAAACATAAAAATCAGTCCCTAATATGCTACAAGAAATCCCTGAGATGTTTAGTAGTACATAGTTTATTTTTTCTCTATGGAAGGTATTAAGAAACTCGGATCACAGCTGTGGCTTAATTCATGTGGAAGAATTGATAGAACAATTTGCTTTTGGTCCGGCATGATGGCTCAATTGGCTAATCCTCTAACTACAAATACTGGTGGCTCATTGGACATGGGTTGTGTCCTGGATGCTCCACTTTACTTCCAGCTCCCTGCTTATGGCCTGAAAAAGCAGCAGAGAATGACCCAAAGCCTTGGGATCCTGCACCTGCATGGGAGACATGAAAGAAACTCCTGACTCCTGGCTAATCCAAAGCAGGCCTTTTGCAGAGTGAATCAGTTCTTTCTCTCTGTCTCTCCTTCTCTCTGTAAAAATACCTTTCCAATGAAAATAAATCTTGAAAAATATCTACCTTCTTGCAATGAAAACCAAATAAACAAAGATGGACATTTAATGAACAAATTTTAATAAAAAGTATGCAAGTATTTACCCTATTAAATATTAATTCTAGAAAGAGAAAGTAAATGTGAATACCTTCCAAGTATTCTTTTCCCTGCAGAACATTGAATCATTAAAACTGCTTATTTTGGCTCTGCAAGATTAGGCACAGAATGATGAATCAAGGTGAATATTTTATTCTGAATTTAAATTTAACTGTATGAGACAAAAACCAAAACAACAGACCCCAAGAAATGTCTTTAGTTTAGGAAGTGGCTTTCGGGCACAGCTCATATCTATTGCTTAGGTGTAACAAGGTTCCAGAGCCTCTGCATCTCAAGGTCTTCTGCAGACTCCTCCAGCTGCCAAGACAGTACCTCTGTTCTTATCTTCAAGGTCTTGGTTAACCTCGTTGGTCCTCCTGGACCAAGACAGGCCAAGATTATACACTCTCACAACCCCCATCCTTATCACAATAGTAATCAACTAATTCCTTCTGTAATTGTTTCAGATCTGCCTTCCCTAATAGACCTTAAATTATATAAATGCTCACACTGTGATTATCTGATTAAGTTTTACAGTGACTAAAACAATACTTGGACGAACAAATACCTAGTGGGTGATTTTAAAAACAAAAGAAACTAGTATCCTAAAACACATTAACAAATATGCATCTCAGAAATAAAAATACTATTGCTAGCACATTATTTCCTAATTATCAGACTGGAAAGTTCTGAAAATTGGATAATATATCATGGCACCAAGAGTTAAGTGTGACAGATAGCCTTTGCTGGAATGCTAACGGTAGACAGTATTCTTGCACTTAACAAAATATCTCAAAATTTAAATAAACATACTTTTTCACCTAACAACATCGCTCCTAAAAGTTTATTCTATAATTCAATTCTCATTTCTATGTAAAGACACAATCAAAGATGCTTGCAGGCCTGGCGTGGTAGCCTAGTGCCTAAAGTCCTCATCTTGCATCCGCCTGGATCCTATATGGGCACCAGTTCTAATCCTGGCAACTCTGCTTCCCAGCCAGCTCCCTGCTTGTGGCCTGGGAGGAAGTCGAGGACGGCCCAAATCCTTGTGACCCTGCACCCGTGTGGGAGACCTGTAAGAAGTTCTGAGCTCCTGGCTCCTGGCTTCGGATTGACTCAGCTCCAGGAATTGTGGCTGCTTGGGGATTGAACCAGCAGACGGAAGATCTTCCTCTCTGTATATTTGACTTCACAATAAAAATAAATAAATCTTTTTTTTAAAAACTTAATCAAAAGGCTGAGACAGAGAAAGCTCATGCAAATCAAAACTACTGTGAGAAACCACCATACTTCCTAGGATGGTCATAATAAAAGAAAATGTTCATATGTTGGTGTAAGTGAAGCTAACACCCTTATTGATTTATTAGTGAATATGTAAAATGGTATAGCCATTGTGCAAACAGTTGGACAGTTCCTCAGTATGTTAAACAGAGTTATCATATCATCCAGCCATTGGGATTCTGACAATATTCTGCAATTAGTGGTAATCATTCCATAACTTCATGAAAAACATTAAACACCACTTGATTGTACATTTTAAAGGGTTAGGTGAATTTAGTGAAATACAAAGAGGTAGTGAAGTTTAGTGAAAGATATATTTGAAATATATCTCTATTTTTAAAAACTTCTTTGTTAAAAGTTTTTTTAAAGTTTTTTTTTTTTTTTTCTGTGCCTGCATTTATACTCCTCCTTGGGCTCTAGTTATCTCTACATTACTACCTGTCAAGTTTTTCCCGGGACCATTTCCAGATCTGGCCTGATGAGAGCCATGCGGCAACCTGAAACTGCTGGCCCACAACCTCCAGAGCCCACGCCTTCAGGGCTGGAGCCTCATGGCTTCTGCCTGCACCTCCAGGTTACAGAGAACTGCAACGACCCCCTGGGTATCAAGGCTGACTTCATAGCACACGTGATCCCCTCTGACGGCGAGTGACCCTTGGGGATGAGGCCAACCCATCACACATGGGTGAGGAGCCCAAGAGCTGATTCCAGGGTAGGAGTGGGAGGCAACACGCACTGCTGGAAGTAGATGTGTTTTGGGGTATCCTGTAATGCTCCTGTGTCTCAACCTCAACCACAGGATCCCAGAGGGTGTGAGATTTGTGCACGATGTGAGGATGTGTACAAGGATGTGAGATTTGACCAAGCTAGGCACCAGGTTTTCACTTTGTGACCATGCAAGTCTTGGTTTCCTAGTCCTGTTGTATGTGTCCCCTACACTTGAGCAGGTAACAACATAACGTGCTCCAACTCAAGAGTATATACATCTTTTTTCTTATTCAAGGCTATCAAAAAGAAGTTCAAGACCTATTCTTCATGAAATTTCAGCTTTCCAAGAAGGCTTTATCATCCTAGCTGAAATGAATCGCCTTGCTCCAAATTGTCACCCATGGGAGCAACCCATCTGCTTTGTATGGTAATCACATTTGACCTCCCAAATCCATTCTGCATTTTCAGAGAATGGCAGAGCTGTGGAGGCCTTGTGGAAGACAAATTTGGACTACAAATCCACTCTGGATAGCCTTTTCTAACATTTAAAAGTCGGAAATTTTCTCATTAAAAAATATGAGTTAAAATAAAGAATTAAAAAAAAAAGTTTGCTGGGAGCTGGAACAGTGGCCTAAGGCCCTTTCTGGGGTGCCGGCATCCCATACAGGTGGCTGGGTTCAGATCTCAGCTGCTCCACTCCCGATCCAATTCCCTGCTTATGGATACATCTATCTATCTATCTATCTATCTATCTATCTATCTATCTATCTATCTATCTGTCTATCTATTTCCTGCTCCTCTTGAAATTTCAGAACATTCACTGGCTCTGTGCTCTCACCTTGAAGATGCTGAAGCTTAGTAGCAGCCACTTTACATTCTCCAATCCCCTCAGCTTATGTAGATTCTTAAATTTCTTTTTCTTTTAAAGATTTATTCAGTTTATTACAAAGTCAGATATACAGAGAGGAGGAGAGACAGAGAGGAAGATCTTCCATCTGATGATTCACTCCCCAAGTGAGCCGCAATGGGCCGATGCGCGCCGATCCGAAGCCAGGAGCCAGGAACCTCTTCCATGTCTCCCACATGGGTGCAGTGTCCCAATGCATTGGGCCGTCCTCGACTGCTTTCCCAGGCCACCAGCAGGGAGCTGGATGGGAAGTGGAGCTGCCGGGATTAGAACCGGCGCCCATATGGGATCCCGGGGCATTCAAGGCGAGGACTTCAGCCACAAGGCCACGCCGCCGGGCCCGATTCTTAAATTTCTAAATCCTGCAGATGTCTGAGCTTATAGCTCTGGATTCCAGCACCTCTGCAGAACAAAGGGATGGATGGATGGACAAACCAAGCCAGCACATGGTCAAAAAAAAAAAAAAAAAAACCCTTCTGTGCCAGTCAAGAAGCTTAACAACTAAATTTTCTCTCTCTTTTTTAGAAGATTTATTTATTTTTATTACAAAGTCAGATATACAGAGAGAAGGAGAGACAAAGAGGAAAATCTTGCGTCCGATGATTGACTCCCCAGGTGAGCACAATGGCTGGTGCTGGGCTGATCCGAAGCCAGGAGCCAGGAACTTCCTCCAGGTCTCCTTCACGGGTGCAGGGTCCCAGGGCTTTGGGCCATCCTCGACTGCCTTCCCAGGCCACAAGCAGGGAGCTGGATGGGAAGTGGAGCTGCCGGGATTAGAACCAGGGCCTATGTGGGATCCAGGTGCAGGACTTTAGCCGCTAGGTCACCACTCCGGGCCAATTTTTTCTTTTGTTTAAGATTTATTTATTTTTATTGGACACTCAGATATACAGAGAGGAGGAGAGACAGAGAGGAAGAGTTTCCATCTGCTGACTCACTCCTCAAGTGGCCGCAGTGGCCAGAGCTGAGCTTATCTGAAACCAGGAGCCTGGAGCCCCCTCTGGGTCTCCCACATGGTACAGGATTCCAAGGCTTTATGCCATCCTCAACTGCTTCCCAGGCCACTAGCAGAGAGCTGAATGGAAAGTGGGGGCCACCAGGACACAAACAGGCACCCATATGGGTTCCTGGTGCATGCAAGGCAAGGACTTTAGCCACTAGGTTACTGCGCCAGGTCCAACAACCAAATTTTCATAGCTAACGTTCCCTTGCCCTCTTCTCTCATCCTGGATCATTTGTAGAAAAAAAAATGATCTAAGCTTCTGTGCAGCAAAGCGATACTCTTTTAGCATATAAGCACTTCCTATTTTTCCTTTTCAGAACTCAAAATGAGTGTGGTACAGCAGTCAAGATTTTTTTTTTTAATCATCTCATGTGCCTCTGTGTTTAAAACTGGGAGAGCAAAGATGCATATGAGATTCAGGCACATCTTTGCTTTGATGTGCCCCTCAGTTACCCACGCTGAGACAACACATGGTAGTGGGTTTCCATTGTTGGAGTCAATGTGACCTTTCATACTCTAGGGGATTGAAGTTTTGATCAATTGAACAGGACTGGTGAGCAGCCAGGGATCAGGAGAAAGGGTGAAAGGTGATTAATAAATATGCCCAGACATTAACACAATCAGGTTTATAAAAAGGCACTGGAGCAAAATGGAACATCAGGGGTTTTCCAAAGAACTGACATGTTCTGTGTTTTAGCGGTGGATTTATGGCTAATTGACTGTCCACAGCCATTCTAACTTCTGTACATGGGAAAATATAAGCTGAGACAAAGAGTGATTGATTTAAGTGGGAAAACCCTGTATTGTGTGTTGGATGAGAGAGAAAGGGAGGGCAGCAGAAGGCAATTACTTCAAAGTCTTGAGTTTGCACAGCTCGGTCATAGGATTAGGACTCTGGAGGGACTGGGTTTGGTTGTTGTTGCTGCTGCTGCTACTGCTGTTGCTATTGTTCTTGTTGCTGATGTTTGTGTTGACTTAAAGTCTCTTCTAGGAAACTGTCATGGGAGTGTGGCTGGACCACACAATTTACCAGAACCTTTTGAAGTCACTGTCATTGGAATTCAAGAGAAAAAGACATCACTCAACTCTCATTGTGCCGAGATCATGATGCAGTCGCTGGAGGAAAAGGAAGCAGGTTGGAACAGTGATTCCTGTCCCCGTATTTAGAGTTTCACCAGAGTGGCTGAGGCTGAGACAGTGCACCCGGAAGGAATAAGCATCACCACATTTTGAAAATGTAAATAATCTCTGTTTGGTTCATTTTGTTTCCTAAAATAAATCATCATTTCAGCCAACAGCTCCTTGTATAGCAAGTTTTCAAATCTGGAACACGGTCAAACCAAGAGGGTACACATCACTAATGGGTATCCATATACTTGCAAAATAAGGTCTAAGGACAGATAACGGAAAGAGAATTTATCACTTTCCTGGTTCCCTTTTCTCCACTCTTCATTTTTTAAAAGATTTACTTATTTTTATTGGAAAAGCAGATCAAATTTACAGAAAGAAAGATCTACTTGGTTCACTCCCCAAGTAGCTGCAATTGCCAGGTCTCCCATATGGATGTAGGCTCTCAAGGCTTTAGCCCATCCTCTGTTGCTTTCCGAGGCCACAAGTAGGGAGCTGCATGGGAAGTGGAGCACCAGGACACAAACTCTTGCCCCTATGGGATCACAACGCTTGGAGGTGGAAGATTAGCTAATTGAGCCACTCAATGCCCCCAACACCCCAACTCTCTCTTAAGATGCATTGTTCTTGGGACTGACATTGTGGCATAGAAAGTTAAGCCACAGCTTGCAATTTTAAAATCTCAGCTGCTCTACTTCTGCTCCAGCTCTCTGCTAAGGAAACAGGGGAAGCATGGAAAGATGACCCAAGTACTGTGCCTCTGTCACTCCGTTTTTCCAGGCTCCCAGCTTCAGCTTGGCCCAGCTCTGGGCATTGAAGTCATCTGGGGAATGAACCAGTGGATGGAACATATCTCTCTCTCCCTCTTTTTCCCTCTCTCTCTCTTTGCCTTTCAAATAAGTAATTTTAAAAAATCCATGGTAGGGGCTGGCATTGTGGGGTACAGTAAAACTGCTATCTGCAATGCCAGCATCCCACATGGGTGCCCATTTGTATCCTGGCCGCTCCACCTTTAACCCAGCTTCCTGCTATTGGCCTGGGGAGCAGCAGGACACGGCCTGAATGCTTGGCCCCCTGCTACCCATGTGGGAGACTAGGATGAAGTCCTTGGCTCCTGGTTTCAGACAGGCCCAGTGCCAATCATTGCAGTCATTCGGGGAATGAACCAACAGATGGAAGATTCTCTCTTTCTCTCTCCTCTCTCCCATCCTCCCTCCCTGTCTGTCTGTGACTTCAACTTTTAAATAAATAAAAAACAAATTTTTAAAAATTCATTAGTCTTACTGCAGTTACTGCTTTGTCCCGCTACATGAAGGAAAAGTGAGAAAATAACCACAGGAAAAAAGGAGGCACTTTAAACACAGAGAAGCGGCGGATAATGAAAGACAGGACTGGTGAAGAAAAATAAGTTCAGATAAAGCTGAGGTTGTAGTGAGTAACTGAAACTGAAGATAAAAAGCTTGCTTTTTTGAAAGAGAAAAGCTGGATTCTAGATTCTGTTGTTATCAAGCTAATATTAAGCTCTAGAAAATCCAAAGTGTTTCACACATAGCACTTGCAACAGAACCTGATGATAACTCAATTGATCCTTCCTTGTCTGCTAAGGCAGCCCCACCAGAAGATCATGGATAGGGCTCTGACTCCACTTAGAGATGCCAGACAATGTTTCTCACAATGAGCACATCAAATGGAGACATCTAAGCAAAGCAACAACACAGACAAGACTGGCAGAGCTTGTGACTGAAGCTTGCTTTGCTGTTTCTCCCCAATGTGTCACAGAGCATAGACTCAAAAGATTGGTGTTGATTTAATAAAGTTAACTGCCTTCGCTGATGATTGAAGAGTAAATTCACTGTTTCCCCTCCTTCTTTTTGAGAAAAGGAGAGGACATTGTTTTCTGGGAATATGTCAATAAGCTTGGCTTTATTTGCCTCTGTATCTCCAGGACATGTAGTAGGAACTTAATAAAACTTCTTGAAAGAATGTACAAGTCTTTTAAGTATATTACAAAATTCTTACACATTCCTTTTCTAAGCTTTTAATCTAGTCAACATGTCAATGTTTTTCATGTTTTATTTCATTTTCCAATTTGTTATCACTTGTACTTATTTGAAACGCAGAGTGAGAAAGAGATAAAGAAAGGGAAAGAGGATTTTCTATCCACTGGTTCAGTTCCCAAATGGCAGCAATGGCTCAGTCTTGGCTAGTCCAGATACTTGGGCCACCACTGCTCTCCCTGGTGTCTTATCACAGAGCTGAATTATAAACTGGTCCTGAGTCAGCACCCCAATATGAGATGCTGGCATCAGTGGCAGTGGCTTCAGTACCACAACAGAAAGCAACAGAACAAGTAGACAGAAAATGAGAAAGGATACGGTGCGGAGCAATGCCACTAGAGAACTGATCCAATTGACATTGACAGACTACTCTACTAAACCACAACATTATATATGCTTTTGATATATGTAGAAAATTCACTCAGAGCACAAACTAGATCATAAAATAAACCATACCAAATGCAAAACAACTGAGTTATACAAAATTCTCTCTCAGGGGATTAAATCAAGAGCTGGCATTATGGTACATTGCATTAAGTCATGGCTGCTGACAACAACATGCCAGACCATTTCCAATTTGAGTCTCAGCTTCTCTACTTCCAAATGTTAAACATGTGGAGACAGTGTAAGATGGTCACAGTACTTGGGTCCCTGCCACGCACTTTGGAGAACTGGATGGGGTTCCAGAATTCGACATCTGCCTGGCCCAGTCCTGGGCATTTGGGGAGTGAACCAGTGGATAGAAGATCCCTCTGTCTCTATCACTCCACCTGTCCCTATGACCTCACTGTACAAATAAATAGATCTTTCTGGGACTGGCACGATGGCTCAGTGGCTAAATCCTCGCCTTGCACATACTGGAAAGCCTTATGGGTACTGGTTCATGTCTTGGCTGCTCCACTTCCCTTCTAGGTCCCTGTTTGCAGCCTGGGAAAGCCGAGGAGGATGGCCAAAGCCTTGGGAACCTGCACCCACCCATGTGGGAGACTAGGAAAAAGCTTTTGGCTCCTGGCTCCTGGTTTTGGATCAGTTCAAGGCAGCTCAACTTTAGCCATTGAAGCTATTTGCAGAGTGAACCAGTGGATGGAAGATCTTTCTGTCTCTCCTTCTCTCTGTAAATCTGACCTGTCTTTCCAATAAAAATAAATAAATCTTTAAAAACAAAACAAAGAGCCTGGTGCAGTAGCCTAGTAGCTAAAGTCCTTGCCTTGCATGCACCAGGAACCCATATGGGCGCCGGTTCGTGTCCTGGTGGCCCCCACTTTTCATTCAGCTCCCTGCTTGTGGCCTGGGAAGGCAATTGAGGACGGCCCAAAGCCATGGGACCCTGCACCCGCATGGGAGACTCGGAAGAAGTTCCTGGCTCCTGGCTTCAGATCGGCGCAGCACCGGCTGTTGCGGCCACTTGGGGAGTGAAACATCGGACAGAAGATCTTCCTCTCTGTCTCTCCTCCTCTCTGTATATCTGCCTTTCCAATAAAAATAAATAAATCTTCTAAAACATATATATATATACAAATCATTAGATAAAAATCATTAGAGAAATGCAAATTAAAGTCATGAAATATGACTACACACAATTGCTGAAAACCTGTTCCTTGTCAATGGTGACGAATCAGAATAAATTGAGAATAGGGTTTGAAGATAAAGGAAGGAGAAAGTTTAATTTATTGGTGAATAAGGAAGGTAACAGATGGGAGGAAGGGAGGATGGGAAGATCTCAAGCCTACTGGCCAGGTTAGTGAGGATGGTCTCAGACTTTAAAGGAGTGTGAAAAGGACACTGCCACTGAGGACAGGACTGATGGCAAGTTAAAGTAAATGATCAGGTGTGAAGGCCAGCTGTGGGTCTGAACACCCAGTTGCTTGAGAAACTTCCTTGATGGTTCACTTTATGGTGAGAAGGGCTCAGCAGGATACTCTGTACAACTAAGTAGCAACAACCCATTGTCTGAGATTCAAAAGAGCCCAAGTACTGTATTAAGAGACTTCAAAGTTTCATTAACCAGGATGAAAACCACTCTCTCAGCTAAGAGCCGGTGTTTACCATGCCCTTAGGTATTCACAGCTCTTATTTCCTGTTAAAATAATTTCAAGGCCCTGCTCGTGCTGACTGTGGAGAGCCAGATGACTTTGCAACATCAGTTGGCTCTTTCAAGACCAGTTTCTCCAACTCCAACAGGCCAACAGTGTGTTTCTTATTGAAGGAACACAGAGTACTCTGTGCATCTCTTCCATTTGGCAATTCACTGCTGCACTGTACCTTTTTGTTTGTTTGTTTTGTCAGACACAGACACATGGACAACCCAATCCACGTGTCCCAAGTAGGTGATAGGAATCCAGTCACTGCATCTACCACCCGCTGCCTCCAAGGGCCCACACGTGCAGGAGCTGCAATCAGGAGCAGAGGCAGGTGTCAAACCCACGCATTCTGAAATGGGATGTGAGTGTTTTAGTCAGCATCTTAACTGCTAGACCAAACATCCAACTCTGAGTTGTTGCCTTTCTCAGTGAACCAGCAAGACTAAACTAAACTCTACAAGCCAGTCTGGCAAACTATTGAACTTGAAGAAGGAGTAGCAGGAATTCACTGGCTGTATTCCCTATCCTTCTAAAGTATATGTAGTTGTGATGGGCATGCTGGGGGTAGGGAGGGGTGTCTTGTGGAACACTGGGTCTTTAATCCATGAGATCTTCGGTAATTTTGAACAGTGTCACAACTGAGTTGAAATGTAGGGCTTTGCACATGAGTAAGTTCATCTGAAGGCTCCAGTAATCTGGTCCCCATCACTCCTGATGGAGATCTGGATTGCATTTCTTACTCCTGGCTTCATCTCTGCTTCTGGGCCAACCAGGCATTTTGGGGACTGAACCAATAAATGGGATCTCTCTCTTTCTTTCTATCTCCCAAATAAAAATGCATATCTTAAAATTAATAAGCTTGTCTTTTCAAGCCTTGACTGGGGTGAAACAGCCAACACCAAGAACTGGAATGGATTGAAGGCAAGCACAGAGGGTTGGCCCATGGAACCCCCAGTACACGCAAGACCTGGCATAGGGAGAGGTTCTAAAGGAGGAGCTTGGGAAACGCTTCTGTCGAAACACAGCCCCTACAGGTGAGCGCAAGAACCACGATATGCAGCAACCCAGACCAGGCCAGAGGAAGACACCCACCATCATACATATGGCATAGGTCAGGGACAGACCAGGCTGAACCTGTTCACATCAACTGCTGGCGAATCCAAGCGCCAGCATAGAGTGTGGGTCAGGCCAGTTTCGGTCACAACACATACCAGTGCACATTAAGGAATGCCAAGGTGGGGTGAACAGTACCAGATGTGATTGCAGCACACGTGAGAACCGGGGAAGAGGAGGCAAAGCCAGCAGGGGAATGTGGGCTCCCTTGCTGGACAACCACTCCCACTGGAGAGCATGAGTTAGGATGGGGGCAGACCAGACCAGGCAGGGCTACAACACCTGTGGGCCTCATGTAAGCTAGATTGGGGAAGGGCCAGATTGGGTTGACTGTTCCAACTGGTGCAAGCAAAAATTAGAGTGGGTGAGGGATGGTTGGGCTTTGCGCCATCATCAGATGGCACAGGCTGGCAATGGGGGCCAATTCTGTTAAGTTAAATGCCAGACCACCTAGACAGTGCACAATCCAGAAGTTGGAGTGGCCTAGTAGGGAGATAGTGGGCACCTCACTCATGGGTAACCACTCCTACTAGAGAGCACGAAAACCAGGACAAGGGCAGAGATGGCTAGACAGAAAGGCACCTGCCAGTATGTGTGTGGGTTGGATAGATAGTAGGTTGGTTGGGTTGAACTAGGCTTCAATGCCCATTGACAAGTATCAGAGCTGAATGGGATGTGGGACAGACTGAACAAGCCTACGGTTCATACTGGCATGCATGGGAACCAGGGTAGGGGGCAGGCCCGGTGGGGGTTATGGGGAGTCGTCCCAACTAGGCTGCAGTTCCCATTGGTTTGCATGAGGACCGAGTATGAAGTGGGTAGGATCAAGCTGGACTACAACACCCATCGGTTCAAGTGGATGACAGGGCTGGAAACAGAACTGACCCAGCAATTGCAACAACCAGCATGTGCATAAGCTGATTGGGGCAACAGACTGTGCTGGACCCTGTACTGGCAAATTCATGTAAGAATCGGGGTTGGGATCATCTCAGATGAGGTTTCTTTGGAGATCCTTCCAACTGAACTGCTGATCTCAGAAACCCAGCCATGAAGAGACTATGTCAGCCAGTGGATTCTGAATAGGTTTCATCGCGATTGGAACAGCAAGATTGGCAGCAATTCAGACCTGTTGAACTATCAAAACTGCTTGAGCAGGACCCTCAGAGCATGCCTTACATCGGGGACCTGGGATGGGTGGGAGGGTGGGTGGGACTTTTCCCTTTATTTCTCCCCTGACCCCAAATACAGGGAAAAAAATTATATTAATGTGGAAAAATGGTATTACCCACCTTCATGTAGCCCTTGACCCTTGGTACCCTAATCAACTAAGATCATTTAAAAAATAAATTAATCAAAAAATTAATAAACTTGTCTTTTAACTTTATTTTCTTATGATTTTTTTTGGTAATTACCATCACATTAGAAAAACTGCCCAGGAACTCATGACAGTTTACACTGTATGACTCTCAAAATAAACCTTGGTCCCCCAGGGAGGAGGTGCAGAGAGGCAGATCTCAGATCTTCACAAAGAAAATCTAATCATTCAAACTGGGAATAAATAAAACTATCTGCCTGGCTAAAGAGTGAGTCTCTCCCCATTAGAAATCACTGAGGGCCTGATGCAGTAGGCTAAAGTCCTTGCCTTGCGCCAGGATCCCATATGTGCACCAGTTCATGTCCTGGCTGCTCCACTTCCCTGCTTGTGTCCTGGGAGGGCAGTCGAGGACGGCCCAAAGCCTCAGGACCCTGCACCCGTGTGGCAGACCTAGAAGAAGTCCTGGCTCCTGGCTTCAGATTGGCTCAGCTCCGGCCATTGCGGCCGCTTGGGGAGAGACTCAACGGACGGAAGCTATTCCTCTCTGTCTGTCCTTCTCTCTGTAAATATGACTTTGCAATAAAAACAAATAAATCTTTAAAAAAGAAAAAATCATTCAAAATGTTCAAGCGATGCCAAGGTTATCGTCAGAGAGATTACTACACGGAAGAGGAGACTGATGTATTTAGCCACTAAGGTCTCTTTCAATTCCACCTCTGGTATTTTAAATTATAAATGATGCTGTAAATCATCCTCATGCTGTGTGCACATCCAACTCCAGACAATCCATTACATCGAACACCATACGCAGAGTGCCACAGAACCCCCCGGTGTCCCCTGGAGTCCTCCTAGCCCTGCTGCAAACAGCCTTCAATGTTACTTTGATGATTTCTGCCCAGCAACAACTAAGATGTGCAGCAGAACACAAGAAACAATGACAATCTGGGCAGAGAGTACATACACGGATTCAAGTAAAACTGTATAGGGAATTTGTGATCCTGCTCTGTGTTTGATGAGTTAGTGTACCAGATATAAAGTGCTAGCCCTGTGTTGACTTCTAAGATTGGCCTTTACTCTAGTCCAGACAAGAAAACTGTGAGGCTTTACATCTTAAAAATGACGAATATATAAAAGGGAAAGCCCCTCTTCTTGCTCACCCTTGGAATCCCACTGTGTAGTTTTATTCTCTAGCTTTCTCAGTATGAATCTCCCAGGCCTGGAGCTTCCAAGAGTCTGTCTATAAACCAAGAGCAAAAGTGACTAGGTACCATCCCAGCAGACAAAATCAGGACAGGGGACACGCTTTGCAAACATCAACCCCACTGCTCTTAAAAAGATTAAGTAATGCCAAGGTGGGAAAAGGTGTTGCTTTTGTATCTCTAAACATGAGTTTGGTTTTTTTTTTTATTAATGTAATATTAACATAATTCATCGAATTTGAATGTTCTATGAAAAACAATGCATTAACATATTGATCCTTGTGCAAACAAACAAAAACACTCTAGTTTAGATTTAGAGGTTTCATCCCAATCAAGATCCAGGGGGCTCACTTGGGGAGTGAATCATCGGATGGAAGATCTTTCTCTCTGTCTCTCCTCTCTGTATATCTGATTTAAAAAAAAAGAAGAAGAAGAATCCCTACAGAAAACCTGATCACTCCAAACAGCCTCTGGAGATATTCTTCAGACCAAGTAATCTGTAGTTACTATAGCTGATATGATAAATAACTTCCTGGGGTGACTCCATCAGCCACTGCCAAGCCATTTGTAAAAATGGCCGCTTGGCCTATGGCATCTTCCTTCTGGGCACCACTGAAGGCTCAAGAGAAAGAGACTAAAACAAAACATTCGTAAGGCAATTGGGTTTTAGAACAACATTTTTGAGAGGTAATCTCAAACCATACAACTCTCCCTTGAAAGTACACAAGTCACGGGCTGACACTGTGGTATAGTAAGCCAAATCTCAGCCTGCAGTGCCAGCACCCCATGTGGTCGTCAGTTTGTGTCCTAGCTGCTCCACTTCTGATCCACCTCCCTCCAAATAGCCTGGGAAGGCAGCGGAAGATGGCCCTGCACCCACATGGGAGACCCTGAAGGAGCTCCTGACTTCTGGATTCAAATCGGCTCAGCTCCAGCCACTGCAGCCATTTGTGGTATAAACCAGTGGATGGAAGATCTCTGTGTCTCACCTTTTCTATGTAATTCTGCCTTTCAAATAGAAGTTAATCTCTAAAGAAAAGTAGACAAGTCAGTGGTTTCTCACATATCCAGACAGTTGCGCAATCATTAGCACCACTATGGAGCTCCAGAACTATCTATAATCCTGAAAAGAAACCCCACCAGCGGTCACATCCAGACCCTGGCAACCATGGATTATCCCAGACTCATATAAGTGCAATCTGTCAATGTAAATACTCATTGCTTTAAATGGCTGAAGAAAGTAACTTTGGTAGTTTAAGTGAGCTTCTGTTTGCAGCAAAGGGAAGCACAATAATCTGCACATCTTTAAAATCTCGCTCATGAACTTCCTTAGGAGAGCTTTGTTTTTTAATAAATAAATAAAACTTGTCCAAGCAATACAGCCGAATTGAAGAGAAGGTGGTTTGACTCAGTTCCTGAAACGAATCATCCTCTGAAATCATTACTTCTAAAAGGCATGTTCTACAAGATTGTGGAGTCTGTTCAGGTATGGTATTTCTATCTGTTATCTTAAATTCTGAAATAGAAGACAAGAAAAAATGAACTACAAGACTCTGTTGGCCTACCTCAATTAACTACTGGATAAACAGAGAGAACAGTGAGATGCGGCAACTGGCCTAGCAGTGCTGAACTCCCTCTGTAGAGGAAAGACGTGCCCAGAGTTGGGTGGGCCATTTTCCTTCCTCCACCAGCACTGCCGTGATAAGTAAAATTTTTTAAAGATTTATTTATTTATCTGAAAGCCAGAGAGAGAGAGAGAGAGAGAGAGAGAGAGAGAAATTCTCTCTCCCCAACAGCCAGGTCTAGGCCAGGCTGAAGCCAGAAGCCTGCAACTCCATCCTGGTCTCCCACATGGATGGCAGGGTTCAGGTCCTTGGCCATCATCTACTGCTTTCCCAGGTGCTTTTTCAGGGAGCTGCGTTGGAAATTAAATAGACAGGACTTGAATTGGCACTCCAATACGGGATGCCAGCACCATGAGGGACAGTATACTCTCCACCACACAACACTGGCTCCAAGGTAAGTACTATTAAAATGAAAAGATGCTGGGAGTGGCACATGGTGCTGGCACCCCATATGGGCACAGGTTCAATTCCAGTTTGAGTCCCAGCTGTTCCACTTCTAATCCAGTTCCCTGCTAATAATAAACCTGGGAAAGCAGCAGAAGATGGCTCAAGTACATGGGCCCCAGCATCCATGTGGGAGATCCAGAGACACTCCTGGCTTCAGCCCTGCCCAGTCCTGGCCCTTGTGGCCATCTGGGGAAGAACAAGTAGAATAAAATCTCTCTCTCTCTCTCCCTATTGGAACTCTGTCTTTCAAATAAAAATAAATAGATTGCCTTTTTAAAAAATGAGTCATACATGTCTAACTCTTCAATAACTTAAACAAGAGCGGCTGCATCCTGACCTGTGGAAGTGCTGAGTAACGGTCAAAAGCACAGCATCGTGAGCCACACTTTCTGGGCCCAAATCCTCCCGAACTGCACCTGCATCAGCCTGAACAAATTCCTTAATCTCTCTGTGCTCCCCATCACCTCTGTAAGGAGAGGGTAATAAAACCTGCCTTATTTGATGGGAGGGAGGTTCAAATAAGTAAGTATGTAAAGTATTTAGAACAGTGCCTAGTATCAGGATCCAGATTCATTGGAATGTAAAGCCCCAGACTTTGATGAAAAACTTTTCTTGCAGATGAAAAATGGTGGTTACTGAGAGCCACAGCCCGAGCTGAAGTGGCAGTGCTAGGACCTGTGGCCTCTCAGGCACATGCAGACCTGGCACAATGAAGACACTGCTGGAGCCACCCTATTTATACTCCAGACAAACGAGTCTCCAGACATTTGTCTCAAAGCAACAGGGACAAGTTAGCTGATTTAATGATTGTGGCAATAGTGATGCTGCTATGACCATGACTAGCCAGTCAAGTCTTTATTTGTAAGAGGACCAAGTCCTTTAGATTCTACAAGTCTCCTTGGCTTTTGAGAAGGAATTTCAGGCATGGGGCATGGGGCAGGGTGGGAAGAGGAAGGCTGTTCCCTAAAACATAAAGAAGGACAACCGGGGGCCCAGCGCGGTGGCTTAGCAGCTGAAGTCCTCGCCTTGAACACCCCGGGATCCCATATGAACACCAGTTCTAATCCGGCAGTCCTGCTTCCCATCCAGCTCCCTGCTTGTGGCCTGGGAAAGCAGTGGAGGATGGCCCAAAGCCTTGGGACCCTGCGCCCGTGTGGGAGACCTAGAAGAAGTTCCTGACTCCTGGCTTCGGATCAGCCCAGCACCAGTCGTTGAGTTCACTTGGGGAGTGAATCATCAGACGAAAGATCTTCCTCTCTGTCTCTCCTCCCCTCTGTATATCTGACTTTGCAATAAAAATAAATAATAATTTTTTAAAAAGGACAATCTGACTTGCAAGATTTCCCAATAAAACATATTATCTTTTTATTTGTTTAACTGTTTACTTGTCTCCCTGAAACCATTTTTGGAAAGACCAAATCAATAGACAAATCCCTGCAGCGTGTCACCCTGGAGCTGTCGTGTAGGCTAGATCATAGAAATAAAAGCTCATTTACAATCCAACTAACAAGTCACATCACTGAGTCAGGCTCTGTTCCCCTAAACTCCAAAACAACTTTACTTGAATTACATTTAGCTTTATTTTTTTTTTAATTGTTTCATTATCTGACAGGCACAGAGAGAGTGGAATTAACTAACTAACTGACCCTGCTAACTAATTCACCAAATGACCTCAGTGGTTGGGTCTCAGTGAGGATCTAAGTCAGGAGCTGGAGGTTTAATCAGGTCTCCCATGTGAGTGGTAGAGACCCAGTTACTTGAGCCCTCACCACTCCAGGAAGCTGCAATCAGCAGCTGGGGCCAGGCTTGAAACCCAGGCATTCGGAAGAGAATTTTGACCATTAGGCTAAATGCTCACCACAGGTTATCTTTCAAACTTAACTAATGTGTATCTTCCACCATAAGACTTCCCTGCTCCACCCGCATTCTCTCCTTCTCTGTTTATCCCTTCTAGTGAAATATTCATCACAAACATAATGTAAAAATTATCTGCTTTCTCAGATAATTAGCGGCTCAGGCCTATAAAGGGCAATGTGTGAATCCTGGATACTTAGCACAGTGCCATCACCTACTGTAGTTACAGATGTCTGCTGTGGGCATCCCAACGGGCAGCTTGATGGGCTGTACCAGGATGCCTGCCCCTGCCTCTGCCATGTTTTCATGTTGCCATTTCTACCTCAGCCTCCCTCCACACTGCTTAACACCATCTTCTCCTTCCGCACGATGTGAGCACTGTAAAGCCATGGGAGCTGATTGCCTTCTAGCAAGCATTTCTTTCACACTGCTTACTGTTCTATTAGTACAGACAGAAGCGCTTATACTGGGGCCATCTTGCACTGCTTTCTCCAGATCATCATTAGCAGAGCTGAACTGAAAGAAGGGCAGCAGGAACTTTTCTAAGTTCACTAACTATGTTGTAGATAACAGAAAGTCCGAGAAATAGACATCTTTTTCTTCTGTCTATACTCTTGCTAATCTTTAAAACTTAACCTGATGGTTAATGTCCTGCAAATAGCTTCAATATCATCAGATTGTTTTTGTGTTTTGGATTTGCATGAAAGAATAAGAACAATTAAAATCATTCCATTTATAATGTTTATGTCTCACGCTGGGAGGACTTGTACTTTTTTCAGTCCATTGAGCATCAAAACTCAATTTAAGTGTGCAATTCACACTGAAAGACAAAATGATAACCCTCAAAATGTGTGCTGTGTGCCATCAATGGCATGCCATTAAACTATCTGGACACGATGACAGAACTACCTTAGAGGTATGCATTGCAAAATGCTCATAAAATGTTTTCTGAAGTAATTACTATTGAAGTATAAATTATTACAGATACTTTTCTTCCATTTTATATAAAAAATGTACAGGAACTGCAAAACAGATTGGCTTAGATCAGGGTTATGCTATGTGCATAATACAAGAGATTATAACATGGAGATAAATAATTCTAGTTAGTTTTGACAAGGGTGGTTGTCATAGAAACCCCTATAAATTTGTCAGTAAAAGCCAACATGATGGCCTGACCTGTGGCAGGACCCCAGGTAAGACATCCAGATCCCGTATTTGAGTACCTGGGCTCAATGGCCAGCTCTGGCTCTTGACTCCAGTTTCTGTTACTGCAGCCCTGGGAAGCAGCAGCCATGGCTCATGTAATTGAGTTCCTGCCACCCACATGGGACGGTAGGATGCCTCCAGCTCTCAGCTTTGGCAAGACCTAGTTCTGGTCATTGTAAACCGGAAGCCGGGAGCTTCGTCTGTCTCTGTCTCTCTACCTCTCAAATAAAACCTTTTAAAGAGAGTTTACTTTTTTTTTTAAATCTCAAAGTCATAAAAACATGTTTTATCTTGCTGAATGTCTTTTATTTATTTATTTATTTATTTATTTATTTATTTATTGGAAAGGCAGATGTACAGAGAGGAGGAGAGACAGAGAGGAAGATCTTCTGTCCAATGATTGACTCCCCAAGTGGCTGCAATGGCTGGTGTTGAGCCAATCTGAAGCCAGGAGCCACGAACTTCTTTCCAGGTCTCCCACGTGGGTGCAGGGTTAGACAGGAAGTGGAGCTGCCGGGATTAGAACCGTCGCCCGGTGTGTTCAAGGCATTACGCTACTGCGCCAGGTCCTAAATGTCTTCTAATAAGATATATCTGCTTAGAAAAAATAGCAGGTACCCTAGGACAATCAACATACTGTAGTACTTGATGAAACACGATCATTGACCTTCAGAAAAATGTTCTTTACATCTATAAACACTCAGAGTTAACAAATAAGGTGATCATAAGATGCTGGACTCTATGTTTGGTATACGCTTGCAATGGGGGAATCTCAACTGAACTTGAACTGTGGTTATGCAACAAGGTGGAGCAATCCACCATGGTGGGAGGGTTTGGAGAGGGGTGGGGAGAATCCAAGTACCTATGAAACTGTGTCACATAATACAATGCAATTAATGAATTAAAAATAATAAATAAAAAAAAAGAAAAAAAAAACAAATAAGGTGATCATGTTGAACAGGAGTCAGGCAGAAATGTGGCCTAGTGGTCTGAACACCTCTTGGGGGCACCTGCATTCACCATGGAGCTTTGCTCCTGATTCCAGCTTCCTGATAATGCACAGCCTGGGCAACAACAGGTGATGGCCCAAGTGCTTGGGTTCCGCCCCGTGGGAGACCCAGACTGACACTCTGCTTCCTGGCTTGGGCTGGCCCAGCCACAGCTTCGGTGGGTATTTGTGGAGTAAACTCCCAGATGGCAGTGCTTTTTCTCTCTCTGTCTGTCTTTCTTTGAAATAAAAAAATAATAATTTAAGATTTTCAATAAATAAAAGGAAACAGTGCGAAAAAGAAGAAAGACTCAGTGACACAGGGCTAACCACTAGACTGCATTCTTGTTGACTTGATTATGCTCCTGGCTATGCAGGCCATGCAGCGTCTCTCGCTGGAACACAGCAAGCTCCGTGAGAGCAGCTGCCATTCTGTACTGTTCCAAACTACACCGGGCATGTGGCTGGCCTTCACTAAGTACTCCAGGAACACATAGATGTTGCTCAGTGACCCCCATGATGTAAGAAACAATGTTAGTTAAGATATAAAAATAAATAAGCAATTAATTACATTTAAAAAAGAAACTATTGCTCCCTTTGAGGAAAAAAAATATTTTTTTAGTACTAGCAGATTCCTTGGAAATCTAAAATAAATGTTTTTTTTTAAACACATTATGCATTTTGACCCAAAATGCTTTAGGAAATAAGTTCACTCCTTTTAGATGTGACATTAATTTCTCTTTTTATGATAAGTTTAGTTTTTACAGTTTGTATTCATTGGAAAGGAAGATACCTCCCACGCACTGCTTCAATCCCCAAATGCCTGAGAATGCCAGGGCAGCACCAGGACAAAATCATTCAGGCCACTGGCTGATTCCAAGCAAATGGAATCAGCTGACCCTCAGCTGCTACAGGCTGCCCTGAACTCATAGGCAGGCGGCTCTCCCACAACATGGTTACTGTTATTCCAAGCCAGCAGGGACAAGCTCTCTGAAGGAGTCACCTGCTAAGGTCAGCATATCTTAACTTGCAATAATTTAAAAGACATTAGTCATGCCTCCAGGAGTCTGTCATACTTGCCATTTTACACTCCTAGTTGCAGAACTGACAACCTAGCATTGTCACAGATTTCTCCACACTCAAGAGGCAGGGATTACACACAGTGTGCACACAAGGTTGGACTTCAAGAGGCCATTTGCAACTCTGCCCACCACAGTTTGTCTTCTGGCCCCTGACAGCTTATGTTTTATCCAAAGGCAGAAAAAAATGGCCTCCTTGTCCCCTCTCATCTCACGACAGATTCAGCTCAAATTTTCAAAATGTCATCACCTAAATCTATATCTGATGCAAATGAAGTCATGTGTAATTCATGGAGTTGAGGCTTTTTTGTTTTGTTTTGTTTTAAGATTTATTTACTTCTATTGGAAAGCCAAATTTACAGAGAGAAAGATCTTTCATCGATTCATTCACTCCCCAGGTGGATGCAACTGAGCCGATCCAAACTCAGGAGTCAAAAGCTTTTTCCAGGTCTCCCTAGTGGGTGCAGGGTCCCAAGGCTTTGGGTCATCCTTCACTGCTTTCCCAGGCCACAGGCAGGGAGCTGGATGGGAAGCAGGGCTGCCGGGATTAGAACTGGCGCCCACATGGGATGCCGGCGTGGGCAAAGCAAGGACTTTAACCACTACACTATCATGCCGGGCTCAAGATAAGTCATTTTTTCATCCTGCTTCCTGCCAATAGAAGTTTGCTGAGTCTAAAAGCCTCTGCCTACTGCCCAGTTCCCCCAGTTCCAAAGTAGAACCCCCCATTTATGTTCATTTGTTATTGCTTCGAAACATATTACCACAGATTCAGCAGCTTAAAAGAAGACATTTGTTGGAGCTGGCACCGGGGTGCAGTATGTAAAGTTGCGATCTGCAGTGCCAGCATCCTATAAGGGCGCCAGGTTGAGTTCCAATTCCAGCTCCGGGCAAATGAGCCTGGGGAAGCAGCGAGGGGTGGCCGGAAGGCTTGGGCTCCTGCATTCACAAGGGAGATGCTGCTGAAACTCTTGCCTTCTGATCCAGCCCTGGCTCTTGTGATTACTTAGGGAGTGAACCAGCAGAGGGAACATCTCTGTCCCTCTCCTCTCTCTGCAATTCTCACTTTCAGATAAAATCAATAAAATTTTAAAAACAAGCAAGACACTTATCACCTCACCGTTTCCGTGGAGCAGCAGTCCAGGCGCAGCTAGCTTCTCTGGGCGAAGGGCTCATCAGCTGCCGTCCAGCTCTGCCTCCAAGCTCAAGCTGGCACATTGCAGTCCCTCGCTCCCACGCACTGAGAACACCGGTGCACAGAAACCCAGCTGGCTTCCTGAAGCAAGCAGGAGAGTCTGGCCCCAGTTGGCCGAAACCAAGTCTTAACAACCACAGGAATAATGTGCCATCCCCTTCGCCACATTCTTGGGGATAAAAAGCAGTCACAGTTCTGACCACAGTTGATCTACGGGCCAGCCTCACCGAGGGCCACTTACATAGTCCTTTATTCCTCTCACCTTCTGCAATAGGAGGCCTGTGACACCAAGACTGACACACGGGAACTCTGGCTAAGGGTTCAAAATTGTGTTTGCAGGACCAGCGCTGTGGTATAGCCCGCAAAGCTGCCTCCTGCCACCCTGCCATCGCAGAGGAGCATCAGTTCAAATCCAGCTTTTCCGCTTCCATTCCTTCTTCCAGAGGCTGCATTTGGAAAAGCAGCAGAACATGGAAGACACTCAAGTCCTTGGGCCCCTGTCCCCACAGGGGAGGCCCGGAGGAAGGGCTAGGTCCCTGCCGTTGAGGCCTCGCGGGGAGTGATCCAGCAGAGATGGCAGCTCGCTCTCTCTAACTCTTTCAAACAAATAAACAAATCTTAAAAAAACAACAACAGAAGTTAATGTAGTATGATCTCAGACCTCTGGAAAAAAAAAGTTATTGAGGCCCTAAAAGAGGCATTGGTTATATCTATTCATAGTTACTGAGGTATTTCTTTATTTTTAATTTAAAAGTAACAATAACTCATTCTAGAAGAATCTGTAACGTTTTAAAACTATATTTTCCAAAACAGAAAAAAAATACATTTTCCCAGACATGGAGATTCATACTTTAGCATCTGAATGAGTGTTAAAATGGCTTTGTGGGGGCCACAGGGGGTTCCCCAAATCACTGTTTGTAAAACCACTGATGTCAATAATTGCAGCGTTAAAAGAAGCCCCTTGGAGTCATCCAAAAACGTATTTACTGCTTGCCTACTCCAGCTGGGTTGCCGCTGGGCCTGAGGGAGCCAACGCCTCACGCGGCTGAGGCAGGGCGAGCGGGCTATCGTCTCGGGGAAGCTTGAGTCTCGGCGGCCGCCGTAGAGGGCCTGTTTCCTAGGAGCCGCGGGACGCGGTGCTCGGGCCTCTGCTGCCGGCCACGGGCCGACCTCCACCATGTCCGTGCTGGACGCGCTCTGGGAGGACCGGGATGTCCGCTTCGACGTGTCCTCGCAGTGAGTACTCCCCCATGCCCCGGGACGTGTAGGCTGTGTGGGGAGGGGCGGCGTCGGCGTCACTGACCGGGGCCCTGCCGCTGGAGGTCGGCGCCGGGGGTCGACGCCTTGGAAGACCCGGAACTGGCCGGGCCGCCGCGGCTCGAGCAGGAACGAGCCCAGGGCACAGTGTGGTCCCGTGTGCCATCGAAGGGCCGGTGCCGGCCCGGAGGACCCTCAGTGGACGCGCCACCGCGGGTGGCCGGGACCACGCAGAAAGCTCGGAATTTGGCTTTGCCTTGGTGGAAGGAACATAGGTTGGGGGACTCGGGACACCGGGGGTCTAAACCCAGAACTGGCATAACGACACAAGTTGTGGGGTCCCTGGACACGTGACCCTTGATTTCCATCACCCTGAGCCCAGGGCAACTTCTTGCATGTAAAGTGAGAGGAGTCAACACTGTTGAGAACTGCCAACCACACAGACTTAACGTCTATGGTAAGCTTCATCTAGTGTGTCTTTAATAAACGGCACATTTATTTACCTGTTTTTAAAAATTTGTTTTTGAAAGAGTTACAGAGATTCCTGAAGGGAGAGAAAGATCTTTCATCCTCACTCCCAGGTGGTGGCAGCAGCCAGGGCTGGGCCTGGACGAAGCCAGGCGCTTCACGCAGGCCTCTGTAGGCTGCATTTCCCAGGCAGTTAGCAGGGATCAGAAGTAGGGAAGCTGAACTCAAACCAAATGCTGGAGCTCCTGACAGCATGTTTACACACTTTGCCACAACAGCAGGCCCATTTATTTACTCTCCATCACAGCAGTCTTGTTTTGGGAGCCTCTTTATCCACAGCCCTGTTTTTGAAAAAAAATGCCTCACTCTAACGAGAAAATAATTGGAAACTTCCTGCCCAAAACACCATGTGAAAGAAACGACCAGTGTTTTCCCCGACCATAAGCAGGGAGCTGGGTGGGAAGTGCAGCAGCCGGGACGTGAACTGGTGCCCTTATGGGATGCTGGCACTTGCAGACAGGATTAGCCAGTTGAGCCATCCTGCTGACCCCAGCAAGCTATTTTTTGTTTCCTTCTGTCTTCCGTTGTGTCTGCCAACTCCCAAAGGTGTTTTATATCCACTTCCCCTTTAACCATTCCCTCTGTAACTGCCTGATACTCCTTCATCTCCTTAGAAACCCGTGGGAATTACTCACTGACCATGGGACTAGGCCCGCTCCTACCAGACAGACGTTGAGAATTGCCCGGTCTTCATTATCCAGTTGTATTTCTCTCACTACTTGTTCCCCAGGCTGTCCAGTCTTCTCAGCTGTCCTTTCAATTTCTTGTTCTTGGCCTTTAGTTATGGACTCTGCTCTGTGTCTTTTCTTTCTGGAACTCCTGCCCCTCCTTCTATGCCAGAGGCCAGCTCCAAGTTCAGAGCTTGAGAAGGGTGTGTGGAGTCGGTGAAAAGAAGAGACACAGACATTGTCACTTGGTGCCCTCTGCTAACAGCTCAAGAAGCTGTCCTTTTTATTTACTCAGACACATCACAAGCCTCTGCACAAACATTTGATCTATTTTTATTTCATGACCACGGGGGCATGCACAGGCATTTGGTCATTCTATTTGTACTTCATGGTTAAGCAGGTGCCCCTAAAGGTAATTGTGCAAAATACTATATTCATATTCTTCAAAGCAAACCATTGTTCATTCTTCAGTATTAGCCATGGAGCGACAGCCGGGACTCCCAAGGCCAAGGCACATGCGATTACCTGCTAATCACTAACACATTCCTATTACATTCCTATTTCCACAACTTGCCCATCATTTAATGGGAGAAATATGTCACAAGGGAAAAAACATAAAAATCCAAGACAAAAGTTTCAAATATTAAATCCTCCTACAGCTATGGGCTCTACAAAACCATAAACAAACAAACAGTAATTAAAAGCATATCTCTATAATATTAATAAAAGCATCCTTTAATTCCTCTAGCCAAAAATTATATAAGAGGCTAAAACATACACTTCCTATGCTCCAAAGAAATTGCAAAGACAGGCTAGCCTTTAAGGTAACAGTAACTGTAGTTATCACCATAGCAATTTCAGCTCATTCTCCCATTACTTTCATTGAATTTTAGGATACTTACCAAGCCGTTTCCCAGAAGGCATACTACATGTCTGGGCCAGATTCGGAGGCAGTGGGTAGGCATACAATAAAGTGTCCAGAAACGGCATTGGCTTAATTGTACTCCTGTGTGCAAATTGTTAAAGGCCCACTAACCAAGACATTATCAGCAATATTAACTCCCAAGCTCACATTGGTTTCAAAACCTATCTTGCAAGGGCAAACAACACTCTGCCTTCAGACCAGAGATGGTCTCGCCAAGAAACCGTTCAATTTATCTGGACAATATGATGCTGTACTCTATGCTTGCAATGAAAGAATCTTGACTGAATTTGAACTGTAATACTGCAACAAGGTGGAGGAATCCTCCATGGGGAGAGGATATGGGGAGGGGTTGGGGGAATCCCAGAGCCTATGAGACAGTGTCACATAATGCAATGTAATCAATAAAAAATAATATAACAAAAAAAAAAAAAACCAAGGGCAAACAACAATGCCTCAATCGATTACAGAATTCTTTGCGGGGTGGTTGAGTGTCCATGCAAAAGGGGTGAAGCTGCATCGAAGTGGTTGGAGAGACATCTGACAGGCCCTGCCATGCAGCTGGAAGCTCCTCACGGCCTTGCCAACAGGGGAGCTGTTCTCTTCACACCTTTGTGTCATCCACACTCACTGCACGGACCCCAGCACTTCTACTTCCATTTACTCCAAGTGGTGCTGGTCACTAGAGGCCCCACTGTTCTCCAGGTTCCAGAGATTCTGGAAGAACTCAGTATCAAACCTGTGAATGCGTGTTATAGTTTGATTTATACTGTTGGCTGTTTTGTGTGCATGTCTTGTCTCCCCCTAAATAGATTGTGAGGATGTTGTTATAATCACAAAATCAAGACCATTATGTTCATTTTAGACAAATGAAAACAAGACCTGGAGAAGTCCTTATTGATTGTTTAGACTCAATTGAAGACACCAAAGGAAATAATGGTGATAGAGGTGAGTATATTGTGTAATTTATTTGACATTTCTGGTTATATCATATGTAAATGTAATTGTGAGAATGAGAGACTTAAATTTACATACGATTTCTTGGGCTGAAGCGTCAGGGGAAGCATTAACCTGTAGCCAGAGCTGCAGATTCTGTCCCTCCTTTGGTCCGTCAATAAATCCTAGTTGTGACTATAAGCTTTATTCAGTATAACTGTTAAAACTCTAGCAGCCCTGTTTACAAAGGGCATGGGATACTTCTGACACTCGCAGCCGTCTCTCCCCAAAAGGGGAAGGGGCAGGGAAAGCTAATTGTGTCCTTGCTGTGGTATGTGGAGCCATGCTTCCTTTTTAAGAAATCCAGGCCTAATGCATAATTACCTAGGATTAGCACCTCAAGATGCATATGTGGGGAACAAATTTAGTGCCATTATGAAGTCAGCTTGTAGGTCAAGTACTGGAACATCCTCTGAGATTTCTCTTGCTGTCACTGAGAAAGAGCCACACCTGGACTCTTAACCCACTTAACTCACTGTACAACAACTCCCACCCCCACTATTCATTCTCAAGGATAAAAATGAGAGATGAGGAGTGGTAGCTTAATGTATCTAAAAAATTACTTTGGGGCACACCTCTTGTTGGAAAGAGACCTGGGGGAGTGGGGTGATGGAGGAAACCTCACTCAAGTCGGCAGGTCAGGAAGTCCTGGGGAGGAGCCGTGGCCCACAGCAGCACATCCCACAGCAACATATCCCACAGGAACACATCCCACAGCAGCTGCTTGAGCGGCTCCTTGCCCTGGGAGCCTTTCTTCTGGTCTGCTCAGGGGCGGTATGTGAGAAGCAGGTCCTAACATAAGCCTTTCTTCTCTGTGATGGGAACCTGTCACCCTTCCAGCCGCAGGCAGAGCTTGTCGATGCCTGGGGCCCACCCTGAAAGGACTGCTTGCTTGCATCAGATCTCTGCAGTGTTTCCTGGTGTCAGTAGGCCTAGGTGAGAGTGAGATTTGAATATCTCCCAGCAAAGTAGAAGTCTTGGTGTGTACCTTTGAGGTTGGAATAACAATGCCATTATCAAGGTGGCATTCGAGTTAAACTGAGAAAGCCAAGTGAGAGCTTGATTGTTCTCATACAACTTGACAAGAACTCTTTTTGAATTTTTTATTTGAAAGGCAGATTTGCAGAGAGAGAAAGAGAAACAGATCTTGATCTGCTGGTTCACTCCCCTAATGGTCAGCACGGCCAGAGCTGTGCAGGGGCCCAAGGATTTGAGCCATCCTCCACTGCTTTCCCAGTCCATAAGCAAGGAACTGGAATGGAAATGGAACAGCCAGAACTCTCAACTGGCACCCATGTGGGATACCAACACTGCAGGCAGAGGCTTAACATGATAAACCTTGGCACCAGCCCTAACAAGAACTCTTCATGTGACAGCGCGTGCGCTACTGCAGACCCTGAATGATAGAACTCCTTTGGAGTCTTCAAATGCTCACTGAGTGCAGAATGCTGTTGAAGTAGGGAGGGCAGAAAACCTCCTGGCCAGAAATCTCAGGGCCTGAAATTGTTACTATTCATAAAAATAACTGTGTCTACTCAGACCTGAGAAACCTTGATTCAGATGAAACTGTGTCATCGCATGCAGAGCTGCTGCTGATGAGGTGATAAAAAAGAAAAGGGGACTCAATCTTGTCTTCCAGCCATCTCCTTCCCCTACTTTCCAGCAGTCTGAAATGATCACGTTAAGGCATTCCCAATTTAGGAGCCCCTGTATTAAAACTGTGAGTCTCTCCAGATTGCCATGTTTAATCCTCTCTGACATTCAATGATCAGATTAACCTTGTACACAGATGCTGTTCAGCGGGGAAGCAGGGGAGCTCTGTTTCAGCATATGGGAGATTAGGAGATGCACACAGCTGTTTCTGAGTGTTTACAGAGCCAGAGGGAAAAGGCCCGTGCCTGGAGCACTTGAATCAGAGCCACCGGATAGGGTCATTTAGGAGCAAGGAGGCAGTATAGGAATGCTAGGTGCTTACAGCAGGAGCATCAAGAGCAGAAACAGGGAAAGATCACCAGTGGGTTCATAAGCCATCCCTTCACTGTTTTCTCTTGGGATTTTCCATTAGGAAAACATGAAAGGATTCATGGATTTGTGGACACAGCACAATTACAGAGGCAAATATTCCCTGGGAGAAATGGATAAAGAAAGCATGAGCCAATTTATCTGGTTTTTTAAAAGTCATAAAAATGAATTTGTAAGAAATTCAAATATTTTTAAATAATAGACATTAACATTTTAAATGTTTATTCTTAGCCAGTTACTGTTCTGAACCTTTTAAAAAATACTTAACCTCACTTCATAACACTACATGTATATATACACATTCACAGGTAGAGGTTACCATCTTTTTTTTTTCCCCTTCAAAAACTGAGGAACAGAGTTCAGTTAACTTTTCCAAGGCCACGTAGCTACTTAGATGATGAACCAAACTTTTTCCCTGCTAGGAGCGCATTAGTCTCCACTCAGTTTCAATTTTAAACCCCACCCCGACTCCGCTACCCCCATCACTAGTAGCTCTGACCTGCACATCTTGGTCTCGTATTACAGAGCTGCAGGTTTGTCCACACCCTTGCACTGCCTGTGCTGCTGCTTTCCATTTGCCCCTTAGGTCCAGTGCCCTACACCCGTCTCCCTCCAGCCCTGGGAAGATGACCTATCTGAATTATACCAAAAGGTTCCTCAGCCCTGGCTGCCAGCTGAAAGAGCTGTGGCAGGAAAGGAGGCATGGGAGAGAGAGGTGTCTATTTATTTCCTGGTTCTTTCCCAGTGAGAGGCCGGCTGTGTCTCTCCTCGCAAAGTAGTCCTTCCATGAGACTGTCATTCCTTGTAGGTTTCACTGAGTGCACCCTCCTCTTGCCCCTTTGGGAGGGGAATGGGAGCAGGTCCATGACTCACCCATGGTGCTTACAGGCCTTTGTCGTGGTTGTCAAGTCCACGTGCCAGTCATCCTAATGGGAGGGTGCCTGCTGTTTTCTGTTGAACCCTGGTCCACAGACACAGTGCCTGGTCTTCTGTGATCTTATATACCTTGCCCTCTCACCATGCTTTACAATACTTACTATTTTTCTAATTTAACCTGTAATTCACCACAATCTCCCTTCTGAATACCTTTCTTTTATTTCTCCTTTTCTATCCCATCTTACTCCAGTATTTATCCTGGAATCATTTTTCTGATTTTAGACATTCTAAGAATTTTCAGGAAAGAGAGTGTGACCTAGCTATGGATCACTGGTCAAAGATTTCAGTGTTTGAGGCCAGCACGATAGCGTAACAGGTTAATCTTCCGCCTTGCAGTGTAGGCATCCCATATGGGTACCAGTTCATGTCCTGGCTGTTCCATTTCTCACCCAGCTCCCTGCTTATGGCCTGAGAAAGCAGCAGAGGATGACTGAGATCCTAGGGACTCTGAGCCCACATGGGAGATCCGGAAAATGCTTTTGGCCCCTGGCTTTGAATGGGCTCAGCTTGAGTGGAATAGCCATTTGGAGAGTGAACCAGCAGATGGAAGATCTGTTTCTCTTTCTCTGTAAACCTGCCTTTCAAATAAAATAAATAAATAAATAAATAAGTCTTTTAAAAAAAATAAAGATTTAACTATTTTTATTGAAAAGGCAGATATACAGAAAGGAGGAGAGACAGAGAGCAAGATCTTCCATCCGATGATTCACTCCCCAAGTGACTGCAACAGCTGGTACTGAGCCAATCCGAAGCCAGGAGACCGGAACTTCCTCCAGGTCTCCTATGCAGGTGCAGGGTCCCAAGGCTTTGGACTGGCCTCAACTGCCTTCCCAGACCACAAGCAGGGAGCTGGATGGGAAGTGGAGCTGCAGGTATTAGAACCGTCGCCCGTGTGGGATCCTGGGACGTTCAAGGCAAGGACTTTAGCTACTAGTGCTGGACCCAATAAATAAGTCTTTTAAAAAAAGATATCTGTGGTTATAATTTGGAGAAATGTTTTTAATTTTAAGTGAGTTTTATTATTTCAGGATATCCTAATATACTGGTTGTGTTACAAATATTTAAAACACACTATTTACCATGCTCAAATGTATTTGATTTTTTTTCTTATAGCATCCATAGAAATTATTTTTATTACATAGGACATACTTTGAAAAATAAGGTTTATCTAACTTTGTACTTCAGTGTAGGAAAACAGTCTGATGTTAATCATGAAAATACTGAGCTGAAATCCAGTTCACAGCAGGTTTGGGCACATAAGTTTGTGGAGCGCTTAGAGAGAGCTGCTACGCAAATATTCAGGTGCTCCCTTAGTGTATATGTGAGTGTTACTTGGAAGGTGTGACCTCAGTGAATGACTTCATGGTTACACTCTCTGACACTTGTTCTCAATTGTGTACATATGACTTAAGACCAGGGAGCCTAAGCAGCTTCTCCCAAGACAACGTAACACATAGGAGCGGCACTGTGGTACTGCAGGCTGCACTGCTTCTTGGGATATCAACATCCCACTCCACGGTGCCTGGGCTGCGGTCCCGCCCCCAGCGCAGCTCCCTGCTGTCGTGCCTCAGTGGCAGCAGTTGATGGTTCATGTACTGAGTCCCTGTCACCCACGGGAGACACCTAGACAGAATTCCTGGCTTTGTTTGATTTGACCCATCTCTGGCTATTGTGGCCATCTGGAGAATAAACCCATGAACAAAAGATCTCTCTCCTCTGTCTCCCTCTTTCTATCTCACACTCTTGCTTTCAAATAAACAATTTTTTTTGTAAGTAACTAATGAATGCTTCACTGTCTGCCATTGTCTGTACCGGCAATGTCAGGCTAGGACACATTTAAATAGCAGAATGATGGACTTCAGATTGTTTATGAAGGATTATAGTGTTGTAAATAATATAGAGGAAATAAGTTGGGGAGAGGGATGTAGGTGAGGGAATAAAGGAAATCCCAGGGAATAAATGGAATTGTACCCAAAAATTAAGAATAAAAATAGAGGGCCCGGTGTGGTGACCTAGTGGCTAAAGTCCTCGCCTTGAACACGCCAGGATCCCAAATGGGCACCAGTTCTAATCCCTGCAGCTCCACTTCCCAGCCAGCTCCCTGCTTGTGGCCTGGGAAAGCAATTGAGGACAGTCCAAAGCCTTGAGACCCTGCACCCACGTGGAAAACCCGGAAGAGGATCTGGGCTCCTGGCTTCGGATTGGCTCAGTACCAGCTGTTGCAGTCACTTGGGGAGTGAATCATCGGATGGAAGATCTTGCTCTCTGTCTCTCCTCCTTTCTGTATATCTGCCTTTTCAATAAAAATAGTTAAATCTTTTTTAAAAAATAATAAAAATAGAGAAAAAAAAGTAACTAATAGGTAATTGTTTCCTTAGTTGAATCAGACCAAACTGTGAATAAATTCCTGTATCCCTTCAAAAGATATTCAGATTTTTGTCTTTCTGGATTCTAAATCATGCATTTAACAGAAGTATATACAAGTACTTTCAGTGACATAAATATCACTGTTACTAGAACTTCCATGTCCACCTTATTTTCTGCTACAAAATGTGTCCTGCCAGAGCTAATCTATTGTTTTGTTTGCTTTTAGGTAGACTCTTAGTAACAAATTTAAGAATTATTTGGCACTCTTTGGCATTACCCAGAGTCAATCTTTGTAAGTATCTCTATTCAGTAACTTTAAAGGGGAAAAAGAAAATCCTTTGTCAAGGATTTGCATGGTAACTTTGGATACTGCAAAAGCTGTATCATGAAATACATAAAATCTGAAATTAATACAACGCTTTAAAATCCTTAGCTAACCAGACTGTATCATGATGCAAAAGAAGTGGCTCGTTATTTGTAATCCATTTTGTATCTTGAATGTATGTGTGATCAGGGCTTTCATGTTGAGTGGGTTTTGTTTTTTTGCTTCCCTCTAACCACTTGGTATAACACTGTTTCAGATCATCCTGAAGGGAGATCTAAGCTCTAATAGAAGTGGCATCTTTGTGTCAAATTCTGTTACATTTTTATTTTAAATTGTTTGACATTCTCCAACTAGACTTTTTCTTTTTATGTAATGCTTCAAAATTTTTCAGTAAATAATGTTACGTAGGTTGTGGAGAAGCAGCAACTTCTTGTTTCCCACGTTATGCATGCTTCTTGTTGTTAAGAGGCAGAATTGACTATCCAGTTGTTTCAATTATTTAACTTAAATGTTTTGCTTCATATTGTCATAATAAATAAATATAGGTTTATAAAATAGTTAGAAATTCTGTATATGTGCCTATTTGTAGAAATATTTTTTCTGCATTTAGTATACCATGTTCTTTAACATCTGTGGTTGGAATTGCAGCAATTGGTTACAACTGCATAATGAATATTACCACAAGGACTGCTAACTCTGTAAGTCTGAAAAATCTTATTGTGAAGAAATACAAGGTATTTAAGGTTAATATTTGTTTCCCTTTAAATGATAAATTGAATCTCCAAACCTAAACCTTTAAATAAATTTGTATTTACAGAAATTACGAGGCCAAACTGAAGCTCTTTATATACTAACAAAATGTAACAGTACTCGTTTTGAATTTATATTTACAAATTTGGTTCCTGGAAGTCCTAGACTTTTCACTTCTGTGATTGCAGTACACAGGTAATGTGATGCTTTATGAATCACTGAAAATTGTATTGATTTTTATTTTATTTGAGAGCAAAATTGCTCATCCACTGGTTCCACTCCTCAGGCACCCATAAAAAACAATGGGGTGGGACCAAAGCTGGGGGTTGGGAGTGCAGTACAGGTCTCCCAGGTGGGTGCCAGGGACCCAGCACCCTGAGCCACCACCCAAGTGCATACCGGCAGGAAGCTGTAACAGGGAGCCAAGCTGAGACTGGATCCCAGGCACTCCAAGTGACATATTAACTGCGACACAGTCCGCCCATCCCTATGGAATAGTATTTAGAGAATAAGTTATGGTACTGCCTTCCTCCAAGCTCTGTTGCAAACATCTTAAAGATATTTAGAATACCACATTTTATTATTTAATAAAGTTTGATGCTATTTATAAAACTTGCAAGATTACTGAGATTCGTAAAAATTTCTGCTGAAAATTCTATTACATTAGCTACCAAGGTAGGTAAAGAAAAATTGCAAACTCATGTGGAATGCATGTCCCAGTATTTGATTTGTAATTATGTTGATTTTTTTCTTGAATACATAATTGCTTAATTTTTTTTTTTTACTGACATGTAGTTCACATAGCCTAAACTTTCACCTAGCAAAATACCCCCATTTAACTACCATAGCTTGGTAGTTTTTGTAGTCACAAGGTATGCAACTATCACTATTCAATTTCAGAATATTCATAGCACCTCAGAAAGAAGCTTCATACACAGAGTAATCTTTCCCCATTCCCTCCTCCTCATACTCTCTGATAGCAACTAACATTCTGTCTTTATGGATTTGCCTTTTCTGAGCTTTTCATGTGAGTGGATCACATAATAAATGGCCTTTTTGTATATGATGCGCTCTCTCTCTCTCTATATATATATATATATATATGTTTCAACTGAATTATTTCTACTATTATATTCTATTCTACTCAATTATATATATTCTACTTGATTATTGGAAAGGCCGAGTATATAAGGGAGAGAATGCTGCCCTCTGCTGGTTCATTCCCAAATGGCCTGATCTGGGCCAGGCTGAAGCTGGGGAGCCAGAACTCCTTCCTAGTCTCCCATTTGAGTGGCATGGTCCCAGGAGCTTGTGCTGTGTTCTGCTGCCTTTCTGTCTTCATTAGTAAGAAGCTGGATGTGAAGAGAGCCCAGATCAAACCAGCACTCTGACAAGGGTACTATTGTCCCAAGTGGCAGCATCACCTGCTGCACCAGGTCCTGACTCACATGCAGCTTGTTTCCAAGCTCCAGGCATGTAGTGCCATCTGCCGGTTTATAGTACTTCATTCCTTGTTATAGTTTACTGAATTCCCACTGCATTTCGTTTATTCATCCATCTGCTGTTGGACATTTGGATTTTTTCCACTTGGAGCTGTTACGAATACTACTGCTATGAACGTTTTTGTAGAAGTTTTGTGTGAACATGTTTTCACTTCTATTGGGCATATACCTAAACCTAAGCTTTTTCATTTCATTTAGAAGAAGGAATATGATATTAAAAGTTTAAATAGATGATGAGGAACATGGTAGTATTATTATGAATAATATAGATATGTATTTTTCCAAAATCACTTTTAACATAGTTTGATTTTTTCAATAAAGAAAGTGAACACTTATAGCCAGGATGCCCAGATTCAGCTTTTTCAGCTTATATTTTGGAAGCTTAAAGCAAAAGTCAAGAGGTTAAGAATGAAAATTGTGAATTTTGATTTATGAATGAAAGTTTATGAATGAAAATTAGATTCTAAATTTAATAAGATGCTTTTATTTTTTTTAAGTTTTTAAAAAATATTTAGTTATCACCAACTGAAAGGCATAGTTGGAGATCTTTCATCTCCTGGTTTACTCCCCAGGTGACCACAAGGTCAGAGCTTGACTGATCCAAAGCCGGGAGCCAGCTAATTAAAGTTAGCCAGATTATTTTTTTCTGTATTACTTATCAAAAACAGTACATGGGCAGCAAAAAAAGTAATAGGGATTTTATTCTTTCCCTGTCCTCCCCTCTCCCTCCTCACCTCTCCCTTCCTCTCCTCCTCAGTCTCCCTTGAGATTCATTCTGTTTTTCTGAATGGAGGTAGAGGTGAGCACAGTGTCTTCAGGTTACAGTGCACGAAGCTATTGAACTCCTCTTTACATCAAAGGAAAAAAAAAACACCTTTTGACTAAAACTGGAATATGAGGAAAGGTGACCTTTTGATAGGAAAACAGAATACATTTCCTTTCACATTGATGTTGTATGATATCTATCACCTTGAAAATTAGACATCTGAAAAATAGGTTACTGAAATAAAGTGCATAAGTACTATGCTAAAAATGACAGATGAGATCTACAAAAGCTATATTAACTGAAGTTTATTGAAAAGATTTTTGAGTGTTGGATATTGTTAACAGCAATGAGTAAACACAACCTAAGTCATTTTGGGTTCTTCTTGTTTCATAGAGCCTATGAAACTTCTAAAATGTATCGTGATTTTAAGTTGAGAAGTGCACTGATACAAAATAAGCAACTGAGATTATTACCTCAAGAACATGTATATGATAAAATCAATGGAGTATGGAATTTATCCAGTGATCAGGTATTGTGCAAACAACTGATGAATTTTTTGGGTCCATGAAAATTTTTTTAATTCATCTTTGTGTTCAGGTGTTCATTCAGCACTAATAAAGTTAGCACTTGATAAGTTCTTATAACTCTCGGTATGAAGCAGTCTTCTGATATCTATTTTTATGATTTTATGCTCTTAGTAATTTTTGATCTGCACAGAACTTGGAGCTGAAATGACCCTTTGAGATCACGTGCTTAAGTCTCTCCATTCACAGATGAAAAAATTTTCAGTTTCCCAGGAGTTAAGTAGCTTTACACATTCAGTTTGCCCCTTATACTACATTTCTCTCTACACCGTGATAACTTATGCTAGGGAAGGAGAACCATAGTGCAGACAGTCATTTAACCTCATCTCAGAATTTAAGCATATAACTCATTTTGATTATTCTTAAATTCATGATTATAACTCTTCCTTTTGAAGTTATAACATTTGGAACATTGAATATTTTAATAGCTAGAATAAGTAAATATATTTTTCAAAATAAAGTTTTACTTCTTACTAAGAATAGTTTCTAGTTTTTGTGTATTTTACAAGCTAGACTGGCAGTCACTGTGGTTATTTGAAGGAAGGGCTTCTTGAGAAAGCATGGTTCATAAACGTAAATTGTAAATAAGCTTTGCTCAGTTGGGAGATTGGGTCTTCAACTGATAAATGTTCTATAGGTCAGGGTTCAGGAAAAATTTTCTGTAAGAGGATCAGACAGTGAATATGTTCTGCCTTTGAAGGGCGAAACCAGCTGTAGGCATAGGTGAGGAGGTGAGTGTGGTTGTCTTTTGGACACTGGAATTTGAATTTAGTACAATATTAATGTGTCACAAAATCTTCTTTTGACTTTTTGCAACCATTTACAAATTTAAAAATCTTTCTTAGCTTGTGACCCCATAAGCTGTAGCTTATCAGCCTTTGCTTTAGCTTATAGCTTAGATGTCACTTGTTGTTGTTGTTGTTTTTATGTTTTTACTTGAAAGAATTACCGAGGTTCATTCCTCAAATGGCTGCCATGGCTAGAGCTGGGCCAGTCTGAAGCTTGGGTCTCCCACATGTATGTAGGGCTTGTGCCGTCCTCCACTGCTTTCCGGGGCCATTAACAGGGAGCTGGATGGGAAGTGGAGCAGCCAGGACATGAACCAAGGCTCACATGGGAATGCCAGCACTACATGTTATGCCAATGTGCTGTCCCCAGATACCACTTTTTGAAGGCTTCTTTCTGTGTTTTCCTGATGCAGCTTCTACTGAATAATTACACTCTAATAAGTTATTCCCACTATAAAATATAGAGCTTAATCATGGCTCTGCATTAGTTACTCTGTTGTTATATCAATATCACTTAGGACAGTACCTGCATTTTTGATTAACCAAGTTTTGATTAATAAAGTTTCATGATTATGCCATATTTCATTTTATTGAAAATAATGGTTATTGTCATCCTAAGTCTTGTTCTTTGAAAAATAAGGAAACGTAAAACTTACTCTGCTATTGTTTTAAACTGTCTTTAGGACATTACAAGTTCTCTTTCTACTAAGTAAGAGGAAACAATGACATCAAGAATTGTTTTTTATAAAGTTAGACTTAGTATTAATCAGTGAGACTTGAGCAGGAAATGATGTAGGCTAATGTGTTTTCTTCAGCAATCTCTTTCAAGGTGAGAGTGAAGCGGAATACATAAATACTTCCTCATATGTTGGTTTACTTAGAATTAGAAAGTGTACAATTGGCTTTGGTGTTCTAATTTTTATTATCCCAAAGAGGACATTTTGTGTTCTGTTGTTGATTTGAATTAATGATTTATGCTCAACCTGAAAGTTCAAAATTAACAAAATCCTCTATGTGTATGTGTTGAAGGGAATAAAGGGAAAATGAGGAAGGAAAATGAAAAACAATAGAAACAGATAATTTTGATGGTATGTTGGTTTTTAGATTTTTGAGATCATTTAACTTTATACTAGGATAATTTTGAATAGGTACTGAGGGATCATGTAACTTGGAAACAGTTGTTGGATTTTTTTGTTTGTTTTTTGCTGATTTTTTTTTTGTTATTATTTTTGGGGAACAGTTTTGCTCTATCTTGTTTGTATGGAAAAGCCATAAAATATCTTTTTTGATTAGAAAACGGTTATCAAATGTGTTTTGTCTCTCATCCCAACTCCTTTGTCTTGACTTATCTCAGTTTTTGAATAATAGTTATAATAAGATCTAACACTACAGGATGCTTACTGTATGTCAGACTATGTTAAGGGCTTTATTTATTAGATTCATCGGACCAAATCTCCATTTTGCATTTAATAAAACATGACAAGAAAAAATAGATCCATGGTCAGACCACTGCATAAGTGTTTAGTTGTTCTGATTATAGTAATGGTTTCATGATTAAATAGTCTGGTTCCTCTGATTCCCAAGTCCAGCTCTCTGATACCTAATACTCCTGTCACTCTATAAATGATGGAAACATACATATTTTGTAATGTTTAGTCCTACTATTATCTGCTGCCATGATCATCACAGTTATTCTGTTGTTCAGAATGCAAAGGCTAGGTATTAGGACAAGTTACCATTGGTTTATCTCTCCTTACTGTATTTTACAGGGAAATTTAGGAACTTTTTTTATTACCAATGTAAGAATTGTGTGGCATGCAAATATGAATGACAATTTTAACGTCAGTATACCTTATCTGCAAATTGTAAGTACATGTGAACCTTATTATAAATGTAGAATAGTTTCTGTTCATCAGTCAATGGGACTTGGCACTTAATAAATTTTTTCTCTCTTTTGAAGTAATATTTCTTTGCTGAGAGCATGCTTTAAAAACATTAATCAATCAGAGTATGGTTTTTTGTTATAAAGAAATATTAAATGAAAAGATAAATATATTTATCACAGTTGGATACCACACAATATGTCCATGTACAAAAATATCGTAGGATGGCCCACAAATATGTACACAGTGAACAGTTTACAATCTCAGTATAGGAAAGACCCAGTTGTACATGTCATCAAAGAAACAACATCAGTGACCCGCTGTTAAGAAAGAAATATACTAATAAATGAATATTAAAAAAAAAGAAATTAAAAAAAAAAGAAAGAAATATACTGTATTCTAAAGTGTGTCTTCATTAGATTGCCTTCAGAGAGCTTTATCTGCTGAAGTACTCTCATTTCTCTGATGGAGCCTTAGCATGGGTTAAGTTGACTCTCTTGCCTCTTTCTGCTGTAAACTCTTTTGAAGTCAGAATGGATTCTGAGTGAACTGCTTTGTATTCAGATACAGAAAGTACTACAATAGGACTCATAATTTAGGGGTGGACTTTGTGGTACAGCCAGTTAGAGTGCTGTTTCGGATGCCTGTACCCCATTGGAATGCTTGGATTCAAGTCTTGCCTCTGCTTCTGAATCAAATTCCTGCTAACATGCCCCATGGGAGGCAGCAGATGATGGCTGAAGTACGTGGTATCCTTATGGAAGACCTGGGTATAGTTCCTGGTTCTTGACTTCAGCCTGGCTCAGCTCTGGCCGATGTGGTTGAAAGATCTGTTTCTTCCTGTGTTATTGTGTCTTTTGAATGCATTAATCAGTGCCTGCTTGACACCACAGGTTAAGCCACCACCTGCAATGCCAGCATCCCATATGAACATCGCTTCAATTTCTAGCTGCTCTACTGTATATCTAACACTCTGCTATTCTGCCTAGGAAAGCAGCAGAAGATGGCCCCAAGTATTTGGACCCCTTGCCACCTAAGTGGGAGACCCAGATAGAGCTCCTAGATTCTAACTTCAGCTTCGCCTCACCCTAGCTGTTGCAGCCATTTGGGGAGTGAACCAATAAATAGGAGATACCTCTCTCATTCTGTGTTTTTTTCTTTCTGCTTTGTCACCCTTCCCTCTCTCTATGCCTTTAAATAAATAAACCTTTACAAAAAAGTAAATCTTTGCTATCAAAAAGTTAGTGGTTTAGTGAAAGGATTCAAGATGATTTCTTTAAAAAGATTTATTTTACTTTTATCACCAAGTCAGATATACAGAGAGGAGGAGAGACAGAGAGGAAGATCTTCCATCCGATGGTTCACTCCTCAGTGGCCACAACGGCTGGAGCTGAGCCAATCCAAAGCTAGGAGCCAGAAGCTTCTTCCAGGTCTCCCACATGGGTGCAGGGTCCCAAGGTCTGGGCCATCTTCGACTGCTTTCCCAGGCCAGAAGCAGGGAGCTGAATGGGAATTGGAGCTGCTGGGATTAGAACTAGCACCAATATGGGATCCTGACATGTGCAAGGCGAGGACTTTAGCCACTAGGCCACCACGCCGGACTCTCAGATGATTTTTAACAATACTTTTTAGCTTAAGTCCAGTTAAAGTTATTAAATCCAGAATGAGAGCTGATTGTACAAATTTTTCTTGAAAGTGAGTAAAGATGCTGTTGCTATGTTAAATATGTGATTCAGTGAAAACAAATAGTAGACTAATACAGTGAAAAATTCCATTTTGTACGAAGAAGCTGTCTCTAGAACGTGTAATGCAAATTAGATGGAACATTAAAATAATGATTAACCCAGGATAATAACCCTTATTATATAACTAGTCTTAAGACTAAGCAATTTTATTAATACTTATGGAATAAATAAATAAAATGTGATATCTGATATCCTTTCTTATGCAATTATTTGCCTATGAGAAGGATAAAGCTTTGTAAAATATCCCTAAGCCTATCTTTTGCTCATGTGTTTACTGATTTATTTTAAAATATCTGATCATTGATTTGACATATATCGAGCACTTACCAGGCTACGTGCTACAGATGAAAACTAATACATGTCTCCTGTCATCAGGGAGTTCTTAGTCTTGTAAAACAAGCTATACATTAGAGCCCGGCACAATAGCATAGCAGCTGAAGTCCTCACCTTGAATGCACTGGCTCTTGGCTTCAGATCAGCTCAGCTCTGGCCATTGAGGCTGCTTGGGGAGTGAACCATCGTACAGAAGATCTTCCTCTGTCTCTCCTCCTCTCTGTATATCTGCCTTTCCAATAAAAATAAATAAATCTTTAAATAAAAAATAACATTAAACAGTAAGTTGTGGGATTTGGTAGGAATAAAATTATTTCCATTCACCTAAAGAAATATAAAGATATATAAACGAGGCTTGGAGGCTGTGACAGAGTCTGCGTAAGTGTTTGATAACTTGGTGTTTGTATTGACCATTGCACTTACCCTGACTTCTAATATGCTACGTAATTACTGAATAGTAAACAACCTTGTGCTTTCTGTTCTTCAAATAGAATGCTTTTTGTTTCTTAAGAATACAGTTGCCACGTATGGCCTCTGGAGTGAATGCCATCCGGCCCAAACAACTTGCAATCTGATACCTTCACAGCCTGTCACGGCAGCAGTCGTTTCCTAACTTGAAGCTCTACCCCTCAGCCATTGCTATGACCGTCGCTCCCATTGATGTCTCAGCTTCTGTCTGGTGCTGGCTCAGACCTTGTCGATGTTAGGGTCCGGTTTTGTCAGTTTCCCATGAATGACAAAGAGCCTTACTGATAATGCAAAAGCAAGCAGAGTTTATTGTGCCAGCATGCTGGGGTCAGACTGATCTTGGGACACGCAGGCCAGCCAAGGAGGGGTCGGACCCTGAACTAGCAAAGGCTAGAGATTATATAGGCCCCTTCAGTCATTACATGCATCATAGCCCACACAAATTCAAACACAGCAATCAGACACGTCATCTTTAGGGCTTCCAGGTGCAAACAGTCCGCTTCGTTCCCAGACACATCATCTTTAAGGCCCCTGGGTCTAGACAGCTCATTCCGTTCCCACACACATTCCTGTTCCTGGGACCGGATGATTGTGCTACTGTCCTCCTGCACCCGGGTCCATTCTATAGATAAGGCTTGTGACACTGTTCACAAGGTCACAGAGGAACAACATACATCACTAAAGTGGAGTTTTCCCATGGTCCAGACGCATCCCGACCTAACAAAGCAGCACCTTCTTGGCATGAAAGGGCCTAACATTGCCTAATGCTAACATTCTAACACACTAACTTCACCTCCAGTCAGTCACCTGCTTAGATTACCTGTTGACAGCCAGGTGCCCGTACCCCATGGTTCTTTAACATTGTGTGTTTCCTGATGAAATAGAAAGTAGTTAGATGACAGGCCAAGTTATAATACCATTAAAGCTTATCTCTCTTCCTTTTTTTTTCCTTTCCTTAAAAAAAAATTTTTTTTCCTCATTGGAAAGTCAGATTTTATAGAGAGAAGGACAGACAGAGAGAAAGATCTCCCATCCACTGGTTCACTCCCCAAACAGCCACAACGGCCAGAGTTGAACCAGGAGCCTCTTCCAGGTCTCCCACATGGGTGCAGGGTCCCAAGGCTTTGGCCCATCGTTGACTGCTTTCCCAGGCCATAAGTAGGGAGTTAAACAGAAAGTGGAACAGCCAGCACATGAACTGCTCCTATATGGGATCCCAGTGCTCAGGGGTGGAGGATTAGCCAGTTGAGCCATTGTGCCACTCCCCTCAGTCCCGCTCCCCATCTTTTGTTTTAATATTTTATCTTCTATGGCTCCCCATTAACTTCCACAAGCTGTGTGTGTGTGTATGTGTGTGTGTGTGTGTGTCTTCGTCTTCCTACGGGCACCATCAGCCCTTGTACTGCCATCCCTCCGTTCTCTGAAGACAAGGAGTCCTTGCTTATCTTCTCTGACCACGCTTACTTGTGATAAAATGTTTACTATTGATGTTAATTACAGTTATATTTGATATATCCCAGGCTTCCTTGATACTTGGTAGTGAATGTCTGTAAGCTTTTTTTTTAATGTTTATTTTTATTTACTTGAAAGGTAGAGAAATCAGTCTTCTCTACCAACTTCCTGCAACAGCTGGGTCTAGGCCAGGCCAAAGCCATGAGACAAAACTGTCTAGATCTCCCTCCTAGGTAACAAGGACTTAAGCACTTGAGCCATCACCTGCTGCCAGCCCCCCATGGAGTGCATTAGCAGGAAGCCAGTTTGGAGGCAAACGTGGTACTCACTCCCAAGCACTCCTCTGGGGATGTGGTGTATTCAGCAGCAGCCAAACCCGCTACATCACAATGCCCTCCCCACAGCCATTAGGCTTATTTTTTAAACTATGAAGCTTTCTTTAAAAAAAAAAAATAATAATATAGGCACCAATAATGTGATAAACAGAAGTCACATTGTGACTTTTAAAAATTCACACAGATGTAAGAACAGCCACAAAAGTCAATGATTTGCGACAGTGAAAAGATTGCTAGTCTTCTGTGTAAAGTGTTCACAATCATTGACTCTGAAGGGAAGGGTATTTCAGATTTCTTTAATGGATGTCATGGATGTCTTTGTGTTATCTTACAAGTTTGCCATCTATTTTCAGTATGCATCTGGGTCCGTTTACTGAAACTGTATAGGAGTTTCAGGGAGGAAAGAGGGGGGATTCTATTCTTTAGGATATGGAAAGTAGTTTCTGTGTAAAAGCCTAAAAACTTGCATTGAGAAAATAAAAGCATTCATCTTTTTCCATTTTATATCTAGCGTTCAATAAAAATTAGAGATTCGAAATTTGGTTTAGCCCTTGTCATAGAAAGCTCTCAACAGGTAAGATGTTTTTTTATTAAACTTTGGTAGATTTTAAAAGCTATGTGACAGTCTATAGATGTGTTTTATTTATGTATCAACCACTTTACCTTCAAGAATATTAGCTATAAGTTACATAAAGCCCTTCAAGTCTTAAAGTAATTGTCTCTCTAATGAGAATCTTGGCTGTTGTTTTTTTTTTTTGCTCGTGTTGACATAATCATTGTTACCATTATGATAATCACTTTTATTTTTTTTTTTTAAGATTTATTCATTTTATTACAGCCAGATATACACAGAGGAGGAGAGACAGAGAGGAAGATCTTCCGTCCGATGATTCACTGCCCAAATGAGCCGCAACGGGCCGGTGCGCGCCGATCCAAAGCCAGGAACCTGGAACCTCCTCCGGGTCTCCCACGCGGGTGCAGGGTCCCAATGCATTAGGCCGTCCTCAACTGCTTTCCCAGGCCACAAGCAGGGAGCTGGATGGGAAGTGGAGCTGCCGGGACCAGAACCGGTGCCCATATGGGATCCCGGGGCATTGAAGGCGAGGACTTTAGCCGCTAGGCCACGCCGCCGGGCCCAATCACTTTTATTTTTAATGCCGGAATCAAGTCACTGTGCTTATGTGCTTATCATGTGATATAGTACTCTGTTTCTCCATTTGCTGGTCAAGGAAACAGGATAAAGAAGTTAGGAAGCTTGCTTATGCCTCACAACTGGTGAGTTGTGGAGCTAGATTTTGATTCTAGGTCTGACTGATTCACAAGACAGTCTTTGAGACTTTCAGATATGTATAGAAGCCTTTACATGCCTGGTGTGAGATTTTAGATTCTCATATAAAGATCGTACTATATCTAGGTATAATGGCTCTTCTCTCCCATTGTGCTAGGTTTTTGCAAAAATACATTTAAATAAAAACTTAAAAAATATTTTAAAGGATTTTTAAAAACCACTTCTCTAAACTCTAAATTTAAATATGAATATCTATTTATTCCTTTTCCATATCTAGTAGCTTTCAGTTCCTGAGTGTTTGCTATGTTCCCCAAACTACTAAGTTGCTTGTGTATGGTATTTATTGTACCAATTTTCATGTGTATGGTATCTTACTTAATATGTACAACGTTATAACGATTTTATGGGTAGAGAATTGAAGCTTAGAGAGACCAAGGAAAATAAGTTTTTAGGTGTCATACAGCTAGTAAATCAGTTACAGAACCAGAAAATCAGCCCAAAAGTATTTGTTCTTAATCCAAACTATTTGCCATTTAATTTTTTAGCACTCCTCTAACAACCTGTCATAGTCAAGTCTCTTAAATCTCCAAGGAGATATTCCAAAAAAGGCAGTGAATTTTTTCTTTTAATGTATAATGTATTCTTTTCAAGACTTAGCTCAAGAGAAGCCTTGTTCCCTTGACCTTCATAATGTGCATTGTAAGTTTTGAAACATGAGTTTATACTCTTAGAGGAAATGATGTGACTGTGCTTCAGGATCATCCTGAGTCAGAGAGAGGTGACATAAAAAAGCTGGCTATGTGTTTAACTGCTTAAGCTGTATGATGACTCTAGTCATGGAGGCTCATCAAGTTTTCTTCTGTTTTTGTATATGCTTAAAATCTTTAATGATAAAAATTTTTTAAAAATCAACTTACATGTTATACGCTACAACAAGAACAATTAGGAGAGTAGTTTGTCCTATATGAAAGCATGTCAAAAAGTTTGTAGAAAATGCAATTAAAAATTTATTTTCATGCAAAGTGTTTTTTAAAGATTGATTTATTTGAAAGACAAAGTTATACAGAGAGAGAAAGAGAGAGAGAAATGGATCTCCCATCAGCTGGTTCATTCCCCCAATGGCCACAAAGGCCAGGGCTGTCTAGGCTGAACCCAGGAGGCCAGAGCTTCTTCCAGGTCTCCTGTATGGGTGCAGCAGCCCAAGCACTTTGGCCATCCTCCCTTGCTTTTCCAGGCCTTTAGCAGCAAGCTGGATCAGACGTGGATCAGCTGAGTCTCAAACCAGTGTCCATATGGGATTCAGGCATAGCAGGTGGCTTTATGCATTATGCTACAATACCAACCCTAATGCAGAAAAGTTTTTGATCCTATTTGCATGTGAAGCATCTTAAAAGTTCATGGGTTCAGCGCAGTAGCATAGTGGCTAAGGTCCTTGCCTTGCATGCTCTGGAATCCCATGTGGTTACCTGTTCATATCCTGGTTGCCTCACTTCCCATCCAGCTCCCTGCATGTGGCCTGGAAAGGGAGTGGTGGACAGTCCAAAGCCTTGGGACCCTGTGCCTGTGTGGGAGACCCAGAGGAACCTCCTGGTTCCTGGCTTCAGATCAGCTCAGCTTTGACCATTGCAGCTACTTGAGGAGTAAACCAGTGGACAGAAGATCTTTTCTCTGTCTCTCCTTCTCTCTGTAGGTCTGCCTTTCAAAAAAAAAAGAATAAATCTTTTTTTAAGAAGAAGGTTCCTGAAAATGCAGAAAAAATTATGCATGGATTTCAAAATTTTTTTGAGCCAGAATTTGTCTTAATTCAGTTTTTAAAACTTTATTTTTTGAAAGGCAGAAGTGACAGGAAGATAAAGTAAGAGAAAAACATCTTCCATTTGCTGGTTCATACCCCCATAATCCAAGTTGACTGGGGCTGATTTAGGCCAGTACCTGCAGCCTGAAACTCCATCCAGGTCTCCCACATGAGTGATGGGGGTCCAGGTGTTTGGATCCTATTCTGCTCCTCCAGCTGTTTTAGCAGGGAGCTGGATTGGAAGTGGAGCCACCAGGCCACTCACCAGCATTCCGTATGAGATGCCAGTAAAGCAGGTGGCAAATGAACCCATCGTACAACAAAACTAGTTCCTAATTCCATTTTTTATGAACATCTTGAAATGCCCTTGAACTATACATACCATTCCTCAAGCTTGTTTGTTTTGTCATTTTTTGTTGCAGAGTGGAGGATATGTTCTTGGCTTTAAAATAGATCCTGTGGAAAAACTACGAGAATCCGTTAAGGAGATAAATTCACTTCACAAAGTCTACTCTGCCAGTCCTATATTTGGAGTGGATTATGAGATGGAAGAAAAGGTAACTTGCTCAGTATGTGGACTGGAGTTTGCTGAATCACTTTTACATAGCCTGCAAGAATCAGATGTAAACTCATGGTGTACAACTGAATGTTGCACTGTTTTTATATGATGAAGATGCAGACTGTGCTCAGGTGAGCATGGCCCTGAGCCTCTGCAGTGGGTGCCTGTCACTTGTCTTCTGACTGCCTTGCAAGTCCTTCCCACCCTTCTCTGTGAAACAGCCTACTCATATGCAGGACTCCCCTTGCTTGGACAGACGAATCTGTCAGCCTTACCCTTATTCAACCCAAGTTCCCAGTTAGCATGGGCAAATCTTAGAAGCCTCACAATGCCATCCTCCTCCCTCACTGTACCACAGTACAGCATCTCCAGGAGTCTGCTCCAGTTCTAGGACCTATATCTATTCCCAGTGGTGGTTGCCTCTGCCATACCATGTATGAAACATTTTGAATATCAGGCTCACATGTCTGCTGTTTGCCTTCGTCATGATTCTAACTGTTGAACCAACTCTCTTTCGGTTTCATTTACATCCAGTCTGTCCCTGACGTCCTCAGCTCTCTCTGTCCACCCTGTCACTAGCAGCCTTGCTGGAGGTGGTGCTGTTGCCACATGCTCTGTTGCCATCGCCCTTTCTGACCTGTCGCAGTGCCATCACTGACCACTCTATTACAGGATTCCTTACTATCTGTGTTTTTGTTGTTTGTTTGTTTTTGCTGGGACTCTCCCTGCACACTGCGCTGCTGGTTCCCTTCCCATTCACTCCATCTGTGTCCTGCTGGTACCCAGCAAGTTGAGCCATATCTCAGTGGTGATCCGTATGTTTCTTTTTGCTTTTGTACTATAGGATGTGACCAGAGAGGATCAAGAAGCAGGTTGGGCAGTGGAGTACAAATTCATGACCTCATTGAGGACCTTGTGGTCTGCTATCTAAAACCTCTCTCATTGTAACATACCCTGGATGGATCTCATCTCCTGGATCATTCTTTTCCTTTTCTTCCCAGCATGCTCTCCTTCCAGTGTTCTCACTTCCACTGTGCCTTCTCTGTGTGTAAACTTGGTGAGCACCTGCTCTTCAGCATCTTCAGCTTGTTCTTTTGTCATTGGCTCCCGATCCGATCCGTTCCTATCTTGATAGATTCATTCTGCCTAGCATAGTTACTCTTTTTTTTTAAACGTAGTTGATTAGGGCACAAAGGTTCAAGGGTTACAGGAAAGTGGGTAAGACCATTGTTTCCACAATTTTGTGTGTGTGTATCTGGGATAAGGAAGGAGATAAAGGGAGAAGCCCCACCCAGTCTCCCACCCCAAGCATGGTTACTCTTGAATACTTTCATATAAGTAAAATATTGAATAACATAAATTGAATTTCTCATTTTGTAGTTTGATAAAGTAACAAAGTGATTATCCAAGCGAATAAGATAAGCTAGGACTTGAGAGAGCAGCTCAGCTCTTCTACTATTAGTAGAAGAATATAAATGGTAGAAATTTTTCTAAGATTTGAAGACTCCATTTGTGTTATCTTTTTATAAGTATTAACAGTTCACATATTACATTTATCTAAAATGGTTTATTTTCTGAACCTTGTCTCTGATGCCTTGACATTTAATGATTTCCAGCCACAGTCCCTTGAAGCTCTGACAGTCGAACAGATTCAAGATGATGTGGAAATAGATTCTGATGATCACACAGATGCTTTTGTGGTAAGTATCACAAAAGAGAATAATTATGTGTATTATGGTGTTTATATGAGTTAGTTAAATAATCATTTAAATGGGCAAAAACACAACAGAACTTAAAACTTTTGATGTGAGTTTGAAGGTAATTCTTTTTTTTTACGTGAAAGAGTTTCTTTTATGACTTTACTTTTATATTACCAAAATGGGGAATAGATATTCAGAGGATTTTAGACATGTGACAAGCTTTCCCCTTAATACTCCAGAATAATAGAGCATGTTTAATGTTATAGTTAATTCATTTAAAATCTATTCTTCCCATCATTAATCTTCATGAGATGGACTGCCTGAGTTAGAAGTATATTGTTTTTAAAAGGATATGTATTTGAGCAATAACTTTACTGTTTCCTTTCTGGTGTTAATAGCCAAAATAATAATAATAACGTTTTCTCAAGACTGTGGTCTATGAATGTGATCAGATTACCTCTCTGGTAACAAATATTTTGAAACGAAAGAGTGTAGTTGGCATAAAATATTTAAGTATAAACTATTACTCAAGAATATAGTCGGCATAAGATAATTATAAACTAATACTACATCAAACTATGTGTACTTGCTGACACATTGAATTAATGCTTGCTTTGCTTCGTTTGGCTAACAACTCCTAAAACAAAAGGAAGAAATTGTACAGCATAAAGTCATTCTTTATTATCTTTTAAGTTAACAATGCTAATTACAAAGCACTTTTTTAGCACTTAAAGCATAACTCTTGTAGACATTAATACCAATTGAAAAAGGAAATAAATTGTGCCAACAGCATTGTGGAAAATGGGCATTGAAACCACTAAGTGGACAGGAAGAGAATGTGGGAACGAGTCACAAAATCATTTTGCAAATTAATTGCCTGCTCCCAAGCCCACTGATTCATTATTTTTTTAAAAAAAAAAGATTTTTATTTTTATTGGAAAGATATACAAAGAGGAGAGACAAAGAGGAAGAATTACATCCGTTGACTCCCCAAGCAGCCACCATGGTTGGAGCTGAACTGATCCAAACCTAGGAACCTGGGACCTCTTCTGGGTCTCCCACATGGGTGCAGGGTCCCAGGCCACAAGCAGGGAGCTGGGTGGCGGGTGGAGCCACCGGGATACAAACTGACGCCCATATGGGATCCTGGCGTATGCAAGGGGAGAACTTTAACCACTAGGCTAGTGTACCAGGCCCCACTGATTCATTATTACAATTCCAGTATGTGAAACAGAATTTTCTTTGTATTTCAGGCTTATTTTGCCGATGGCAATAAGGTAAGAACATTTTACCTTTGGTATATCAAAAATTTTTCTATATTCCCACATGTAGCACTCACAAACTTATGTGAACCCTATTTTTTGTTTTTTTCCTCTTCCTTGCCCACCTTCTCTCTTCCCATCTTATCCTCTTATCTCCCAAAAAGCAACAGGATCGTGAACCTGTATTTTCAGAAGAACTGGGGCTTGCAATAGAGAAATTGAAGGATGGATTCACCCTGCAGGGACTTTGGGAAGTAATGAGTTGATCTTGAGTTAAGCTGGATTTCTGTTTAAAGACATCCCAAGACTAAAGACTAGTCACCTGCTATAAGACATGGAATTAGCTTTTATATTTACAGCTTTTAAAAAAATTTTTTCACTGGTTACAGAAAAGCTCATTTGGAAAACTGTCAGTTTTCTAAAATTAACATTTAAAATTGTAATCAAAATGTATCTAGTTTGTAAATGTTTATTTTGTACCTACAGCTTGTAAAATGTTAGTTCTTTGATATTAAATGACTGTATCATGTTGGGCTTAATAAAGAATTCATGCAAGCAATTATTAATGTTTTGAAAGTATTATTTGAAAGAATAAATTAGTCTTATGGGCTCAGCTAAATTCTACCTTCTTAATTATAAAAATCTGGTTTGAATATTTTATCAGATAGCTCCAAATGTAAGCCAACTCGAATACAAATGATAATCCCTAAGTATGTCATTTTTAGGGGATAATTTCTGGAAGAACTAAAAATTATAACTGAAATACATCAACTCCTCTGTAATGCTGTCAAGATCTTAAAAGTAATTTCAATATAGGTTTGGCACAAATACATTTATTCTATAAAAAAAATAGTTTTGTTCATTTATTGGCTTTCTGTTTGTGGTCACTGGATCTTTGACGTTTTCAAAAATACTATATATATTTTTTTTATTGGAAAGGCAGATATACAGAGTGAAGGAGATACAAAGAGAAAGATCTGTCTGCTGGTTCACTCCTCAAGTGGCTACAACAGCCAGAGCTGAGCTGACCAGGATCCAGGAGCTTCTTCCTGGTACAGGGTCCAAAGGCTTTGGGCTATCCTCTGCTGCTTTCCCAGGGCACAAGCAGGGGATGGGAAGTGGGCAGCTGGGACATGAACCAGTGCCCATATGGTACCACAGCACATGCAAGGCGAAAACTTTAGCCACTAGGCAACTGTGCCAGGCCCGATATTATTTTTCTGACTCCTTGGAGAAGCAAAATTTGGTGACTTCTTTAGAATAATTTGAAATTTTTGGCCACTAATGTGTAAATAAAACACTGTAAAGAACTTTTGTTATATAATTGAAAATAGCCAAAGGAGCCCTTTTTCTGTAGTGGGAAAAGAATGAGTGTGTAATAACATTTAAAATAAGATGCAACTATCCACATAACCACAGACACCTAGTAACCCTGGTGCCAACCTCAGATCATTGAATGTGAGTGAACAAATGGTGCTAGTGGTTTCTTTCATTTAAATTGAAGAGGGTTTCTGTAGTTTTGAGGGATGGGATTATAATAACCTATCTTAGGGGGAAAAAGACATTTAAAAATGTATATGTTACAGATAAAAGGCTGCCATTGAAGCTGTTGAAGTACTCCTTCTCAAGCTAAACACATTTACAGATTGGCAGCTAGTAAGGAATAAGCTCCAATGTCACATCATGGTATTTGCACGTGACTCATTCATCTTTTCAAATGTTAGGTGTTACATGTAGAAAGAACTGAGTCATTTATTGTTTAAACAAGGTAACAGCTGTTTTCTCTGGTGCGTTAAAACCTTTAGTGGCATCTATAAATGGAAAAAGAGTCAATGAGCTCTTTCAGCTGTTTAGCTTTAGCAGCTGACAGCACCACTGACCTCATGGTGATGTAAAACGAAGAGGCCTTTCCTCACAGCGTTGCTGAAGTTCAGAAACACTCATACACAGCTCACCAATCTGGAGACATCCATCCATTCAACAAGCACCCACAAAGCCCTGAGACTGTAGCATTAACTAAAATCATTCGGGCGGGGAGGGAGGGGAGTCCCTATCTTCACAGACCTTGTGTTCTTTGGTCATGTTTATAAATACCAGCCTTTGCTGTTGCAGTGTTTTCTAGCCCCACCGCAGTCAGAATATGATGGATTAATGAAGCATTTCATGAATCACATATTATCTATAAGGAATGGATTTTTCTTTCAAATCGTAACTTCTGCATTCCATAATTAACAGTTTCTCATAGTCAGCAATCTATGACTCTAGCTATGTATCATTTGTTAAAAAAAAAAAAAAAAAGAAAAGAAAGAAAAAATCCCATTTTCCAAACTCTGTGGATGAGGTAGCAGTCCATTCTGATTTTGCTGTGATGGCACAGTTCTTGTGGAGTTACATTTCTAGATCTTCAACGTAATTAATACAAGATCATTTTCACCACTTAAAAGCACAGAATGTAGTGGTCATATTTGTTTGAGTTTTTTCTCTCCCAAGATTTGACTTTTAGCTGCTCTTTGCCTGGTTATTGCTTGCCACATCCAGTCCTTTGTACAGCAAGGCAAAGTACGAATGAGTTGCGTAATTTTATAGTTTCTCCATTTAAGAATAAAGATAATTGAGAGTGTCTTAGAAAGTTATAAATTTCTCATTATTATTTCAATTATAAAGGAGGTATATTTTTAAAGTTTTAGGCAACTATAATTATAGTAACTGTTCCCCAATCCTAAAAGAAAAATCCTTGTCATACTGCTTTAAGCAGAAAATAAAATGTGTGTAAGGATGACTGGAAAAGGGATCTCACTTATGAGTGTTCACATGAATTCACCTCTCATTCTTGACCTTTTCATCATGAATGTGGAGAGCCAAGTAGCTTGCCACTTAGACCAATCTTAGAGGAGTGACTCAGGCTTACGATTCATTTTTCTGTGAGTTCAGTAAACACTCTTAGTAGCCTTGATTAGCTCATCGTTCTAATGTTCTATATATGTTAGAGCTTTGCCCTTCACTTGAATGCTTGTTTCTTAGCCGTTTCCTTGGTGATCACAAGTTCCAGTTGTTACTTTCAATCTACAACAGCTGCAAGAACAACTCTTCTTTCCAAACTAGCTCTCCTAAATTCCCCTTGTTAGAGTTGGGATCTATATTTAGCTGGTGGGATTAAATTGCAAAGGCTTCAGGCTGGGCAAAGCTCACTGGTCTGCCTTTTTACAGCTAGACCTGTGTGCTGCAAGCAGCTAAGGCTTTCAGTGTCCCCTTCCTTACCCAGGTTACTCACAGAATGGATTCCCAGCGGGAACTCGCAGAGGAACTGCGGCTTTACCAATCCACCCTTCTTCAGGATGGTCTAAAAGATCTCCTGGATGACAAAAAATTCATCGACTGCACCCTCAAAGCAGGTGACAAAAGTCTTCCTTGCCACAGATTGATTCTGTCAGCTTGTAGCCCTTACTTCCGGGAGTATTTCTTATCTGACATCGAGGAGGAGAAGAAAAAGGAGGTCGTGCTGGATAATGTGGATCCCGCGGTGCTCGACTTAATTATCAAGTACCTGTACTCGGCCAGTATCGATCTCAATGACGGAAACGTGCAGGATATTTTTGCACTGGCCAGCCGCTTTCAGATACCCTCGGTGTTCACCGTGTGTGTTTCCTATCTTCAGAAAAGGCTCGCTCCTGGCAACTGTCTAGCCATCCTAAGATTAGGACTGCTTTTGGACTGCCCGCGACTCGCCATTTCCGCCCGGGAATTTGTGTCTGATCGCTTTGTACAGATTTGTAAGGAAGAGGACTTTATGCAACTGTCTCCCCAGGAGCTGATCTCGGTCATTTCGAATGACGGTCTAAACGTAGAAAAGGAAGAAGCCGTCTTTGAGGCAGTGATGAAATGGGTGCGAACAGACAAAGAAAACAGGGTGAAAAGTCTGAATGAGGTATTTGATTGTATCCGTTTTCGCCTTATGACAGAAAAATATTTTAAAGATCATGTTGAGAAAGATGATATCATTAAAAGCAACCCAGAACTCCAGAAAAAAATTAAAATTCTCAAAGATGCTTTTGCAGGCAAACTCCCAGAACCTAGCAAAAACGCAGAGAAGACTGGGGCTGGCGAGGTGAATGGCGATGTTGGCGACGAAGATTTACTTCCTGGCTACCTGAATGACATTCCCAGGCACGGGATGTTCGTCAAAGACCTTATCCTTTTGGTGAACGACACGGCTGCGGTAGCTTATGATCCCACAGAAAACGAGTGCTACCTGACTGCCCTGGCTGAGCAGATCCCCAGAAATCATTCCAGCATCGTTACCCAACAGAATCAGGTGTTTGTGGTGGGAGGGCTGTACGTGGACGAAGAAAACAAGGATCAGCCCCTACAGTCATACTTCTTCCAGGTAAGAAGCATTGCATTTACAGAGGCAGAGAGGGCGGGCTGCCCCACTTGGCCCTTTGTGGATTATTGGGGCTGCTTGAATTTGCTTCTATTTGATAGCCTATCCAAGTTGCTTCCACTTTCCTACTTGGAAGATTGAGAGAAATCCTGCATTTAACTATGTGTCAGATTTAGTAAGAGGATCAGTGACGAATGAGATTCTAATTAATGCTTAACTCACAACTCAAGGTTTTTCTTGATACTCTTTTGCCCAAAATGCTGTGTTATAGCTGATGGGGTGACAGTAATCCTTCAAAGCCCTAAATTTAATCTTGTACACTTACCTGAAGAGTAGTGTTGGTATCTCTCCCTAAATCAATATAAAAAGTTCAAAAGGTTCATGGAAAATGCACATTATCCCCAGACTCTATGGAATTGTATCATAAAATTCAAAATTAAAAAATTTAAATGCACATTATAAAAAATTGCAAGGAAAAAAATTTTGCACCAAAACTTAATTCAAACTTTTATGAATTTTTTCAAGTATCTCATACTTCACACATCGCAAAGAAGTAATCATTAATCAGACTTCCTACTTTTTTCCAAGTTTCCTAGGATTGATTTGAAGTCCCTAATCTTTCACAATTATGCCTAAAATGTAGATAAGAACCTGTGTACACATTCTACACACTTTGGATTATTCTCTAGGCAACACAGCACACAAGTTTTTTTAATTTGAATTACTGTTAGGAGTTTATGCTAACATGTTTACTGGGACTGGAGTTGTGCTTAGAGTATTACAACTCTTAATCTACAGTAGGTTGGAAAGTATCACTATGCTCCTAAATCTGTATTGTAAAATACGTAGAATTTATTTACTTTACATAAGTAAAATGATTTAAATATACATATATAAATCCACCTAAATTAAGAATCTTTAAATTGTATGTTTGTTTGTTTAGAGGATCTCTGTATCACATTATCAACATCTTGCACTTTATCAGTGTATGCAGGAATCAGTGGCTTAACCTTCATCTTCAGTAATGCCAATACCAGTATTTTGCAGCTTACAACTAGCTCAGATTTGGTTTAGGTCATGGCTAATCATGGCCTGGAGCTTCGGGGCACTTGAGCAGGAATGGCCGAAGATAAGCTAGTGTAGAATGTCAAAGTACAGCCATTGTATGCTCTCAAAGTATGTGACTACTGTGCATTCACAAAATACTACCTTTAATCAGCTTTTTCTAATCTTTAAAGGTGGAGTTGTAATACATATTAACCATGTTAATTTTCAAAGTTTCTAGGAAAAGTGTTATAAGTATTTAAACATTGGCCTAGAAAATTTGTTAAATCATAATTTTAAATTCAATACATTTTAAAAAGGTAAAAATTTTGACTTTAAGAAAAGCTATAAATACAAGTGTTCTTCACAATACTTGTGAGAAATGTAATTAAAATGTTTGTTTTGGAGCAAAAAAACAAAAATGGATCCAAACATAGTGTTTTTTTTCATAACACTCATTTTCCATGGAGTTTTTGAAGCTCCTTCAGATATCCAAAAGTAAAAATATTGCAAGACAAACAGATACGTGGATATCATACACACAAGCAATAGTTCTAGCCATGAAATAACTCCTCCTAGAGTTTATTTTTTATTTTTCATTTAACTTATTGAATATATCCACAATCTAGACCCTAGTCATTTCATCTTTATCCAAGTCTCTTCTACCACATACTCCATCTCTCTAAAACTACCCTTACTTTTCTGACTTGGTTTCTCATTTCTGGCTCAAGGAATCCACTTTTCATTCTTTATACCTACCAAAAAAACAGTACACAGAATTGGAAGGTCACCTCCCTATTTCTATCCATTTCTTGCTACTTGTCAAAGACACAAATAATAGAACAAGATGGCAAGATGAAAACACCTGATCATAAGAAAAATCTGTGATTCACACATTATTGGGGTAAAAAAATCCAGATTTTGTATTTTCCTAATTGTGTTTTATATATATTAATTTAGTAGTAACTTGATGTTTACTATATGTTCTAAAAAAACTGAGATAGTTCTTAGTAGAATGAGGTTTAAGGGTTTTATCCCCATACCAGTTTCAACAGCGCCAGATTTTAATAGGTCCAAATCCTATTTTTAAACAATGAAGTTGAATAGCTGGACAGCTCATGTATCAAAGAGCCCGACAGGCAGTCTACTGTGACATATGCTATAGAAAAGGCCCAATAAGAAGTAATTGAGGAAGGTGGAAACTGTTGTGCAATGTGGCTCTAGAATTAAAATGTATGCTATTCCACTTTTAAGAAAAACTATGGAATGTGAGTTTGGGACAATGATTTCATCCATCTGTGCCTCAGTTTCCCTGTATGTAAAATGGGGATGATAAAGTGTCTGTCCTGGAGGACTACCCAAGTAAAGCATTTATGGCAACACTTGATACAGAGCCAAAACCCTGTGTTCATTGTTATTTCTACTGTAATGTACACTATATTTTAAAATAAATTTTTTCAAGACTTAAAACAAAAAAAATACATATAATTGACCTGACTGGACACTACACAATGTATACATGTACAAAAACATCACATAGCACTTCATAAAGATGTGCAGTTTTGAGGATCTGTTACAAAAATATAAAAAAGAGACAAATAAAAGGCAGTTGGGAGAAAAAAAAAAACTACAGTAAGGCTAGATAGATGCGGAATGCAACTGCAATCAGAGCTAACAGTGCAAGTATGGAGGGTAAAGCCCTCTTCGTTAGTCAGTGCTTTGTTTAGCTGAGGTTCCTCAGACACCTCTCTCTGCACAGCAGCCTTTTATGTCCACACCTATTCCTGGTATCCACCAAATCTGAATTTCACTGCTTGCTTCTGCTAACTTGAAGTAGTACAAGAATGCAGCTAGACTCCCTAGCACTGTGCATGGCTTGGTGTCCAAAAATGCAAAGTAGAAAAATCTTAAAATGATTAGCAGTGAGTGCTATGGGAACAGAAGGGAGCCAGGATCACCTATTCCATAGCACGGGCCCTGGGACGGCCACAGAGAGGTTGCAGAAGTGACACCAGTAAAACCTAGAAAAGCTACAACTGCCTGAACTAAAAAAAAAAAAAAGTATTTCAAATGACTCAAAGGAAAGATCAAGAAACTGACATTAACACCTGCTTGTATTGTAATTAAAAACAAAACAAGGTAAACCTCAACATTTTTCAAAGAAAATACTGCCTAACGTCCCAGTTGTCTGAGGACTGAGCGACAGACAGGTCCAGCTGTCCCCAGTGCTGGCTTGGGATCATGTTAAATTTAGCATGCAGGGGTCATTCGCATACCGTGCCCCTCCCTCTGTGATAATTTCTCTCTCCCCAGTGTCCTCAAAGTGTTAGGATTTCTTGTTTCAAGCTGAACAAAGTAAGAAAAGGGAAAAATGTCTGGTTGCCACTAACCTTTTGTGGTAGTCCCAGCTTTCTTATTGGGAATTTTGGGCTGCAATTTAATATTTTGAGATTGTAATTTTATTTTCCTTGAGAGATCTTCGACGATCTTAATGAATCCTAAACATAAAGCATAGCCTCGCTTGTAGCACCCCTGTAACTTTCCTCTAATGAGCTCCACACTTCCTCATCTCCTTCTTCTTTTCTTCCAGCTTGATAATATAGCCTCTGAGTGGGTTGGACTTCCACCTCTGCCTTCTGCCAGGTGTCTCTTTGGTCTGGGAGAGGTAGATGACAAAATCTATGTAGTTGCAGGCAAAGACCTTCAGACAGAGGCCTCACTGGATTCAGTCCTGTGCTACGATCCTGCGTAAGTTGGCATGACATTCCTGCTCCCTAAACATTTGAGTGTGTGAGCATCTATTAACACACTCTTATTTTCTCATCCTTAGATTTACTAAAAGCATTTACATCCTATTATCTAATTTTAGGGCTGCAAAATGGAGTGAAGTAAAAAAACTTCCTATCAAAGTCTATGGCCATAATGTGATTTCACATAAAGGGATGATATATTGTCTAGGAGGAAAGACAGATGACAAGTAAGTACCCTGAAACCTTAATGTATATATACCAGTGATTTTTTTTTTTTATTTCAAGGGTTTCTTCCTCTTTGCACTTGGATCTATAACATGAAATGTGACTTGGATCCCATTCTTTATGTATGGAAGGTAAAATTTAAAACAGCATTCTGAAAAGTTATTGCGAATTATTATAAATGATTTCCAAAGGGAAAATTTAGCTTTCATGAGGCTAGCACAGTGGCCTAGCAGTTAAAGTCCTCACCTTGAATGCACCGGGATCCCATATGGGCGCCGGTTCTAATCCCGGCAGCTCCTCTTCCCATCCAGCTCCCTGCTTGTGGCCTGGGAAGGCAGTTGAGGACGGCCCAAAGCCTTGGGACCCTGCATCCACGTGGGAGACCCAGAAGAGGATCTGGGCTCCTGGCTCTGGATTGGCACAGCACCAGCTGTTGTGGTCTCTTGGGGAGTGAATCATCGGATGGAAGATCTTCCTCTCTGTCTCTCCTCCTCTCTGTATATCTGACTTTACAATAAAAAAAAAATAAATCTTTTTTTAAAAATTTAGCATTCAGAAGTAGCTAAAATAAATGTGTAGGCACCAAGCATATTTGGTAAGCTCAATCATAAGCTTTCTTATGTGGGAAAAGCAGCATCTAGCAGCATAATCAAGTTTGGTTTTGGGTTTTTTTAGAGTTACAGAGAGATCTTCCATCTGCTGGTTCACTCCCCAAATAGCTGAAATGGCTAGGGATGGGCCAGATTGAAATTACAAGCTAGGAACGTCTTTGGGTCTCCCACATGCGTGCAGGGCCCAAGCTCTTGGACCATCCCTGCTGATTTCCCAGCACCTTAGCAGGGAGCTGGGTGAGAAGTGGAGCAGCTAGGACTTGAACTGGTGCCCATATGGGATGCCAATGGAGCAGGCAGGGCTTTACTTGCTGTGCCACAATACTGACTGCAACACCATTAAGTGCTTTAAATCACTGATTTGTAATTGTAGTTCACTATGTAAAACAGAATTGGCTGATTCGCTTTGCCAAAAGCAGATCAAAAACTTATGTACTTTTTTTTTTAAAGATTTTTTTTTTTAATATATTTTTTACTAATTACATTGCATTATGTGACACAGTTTCATGGGCTCTGGGAATCCCCCAACCCCTCCCCGTACCCTCCCCCCATGGTAGATTCCTCCATCTTATTGTTGTATTAACATTTCAAATTCAGTCAAGATTCTTTCATTGCAAGCTTATATCAAGCATAGAGTCCAGCATCTTATTGTCCAGGCAAATTCAATGGTTTCTTTTTTTTTTTCTTTAAGATTTATTTTATTTTTATTACAAAGTCAGATATACTGAGAGGAGGAGAGATAGAGAGGAAGTGGAGCTGCCAGGATTAGAACCAGTGGCCATATGGGATCAAGGCGAGGACCTTAGCCACTAGGCCACGCTGCCGAGCCCCTTATGTACTTTTTAATGTGACATTTAAAATATATCTTCAAAGATAATAATGTACTAAAAATATCATGGATTTGCAGTTTATATTAATAAGATGGAAACTGGATAGGTCAAACTGAAACTGAGAAGTATAGATTGGTAAGAGGGCAGTTTTTCTTCAGCGATGTTTTACACATTGACTGACAGAAATGATATTCAATATATTTAATAATTTCAAAAATGGTGGCTGATCAACCAGAACAGACACTTGCTGCTGTTGGTACTGGTACTTAGGCTCTTGTGAGAAAGCCTGGATAAAGTTCGGGTTTTCTTAAGATTTATTTTTATTTTTATTGAAAAGTCAGATATACAGACAGGAGGAGAGACAGAGAGGAAGATCTTCCATCATTGCTTCACTCCCCAAGCAGCCACAACGGCCGGTGCTGCGCTGATCCGAAGCTTACACAGGTCCAGGGTCCCAAGGCTTTGGGCCATCCTTCACTGCTTTCCCCCAAAATACGCAGGGAGCTGGATGGGAAGCAGGGTTGCCAGGATTAGAACAGGCACCCACATTGCATCCCAACATGTATAAGCCAAGGACTTTAGCCAGTAGGCTACCGCACTGGGCCCAGGATAAAGTTTTAGGACAAACTTTGTATACAGGCACTTCTCAAGGGTTAAGTAATTATAAATGATCTTAGAAGACTGAGAAGTGCATCTCACTGCTCCTGAGTCAGTCAGGCCATTAACCAAGCATACTGCCTTTCTGTTAAATGAGCAACTATAGTTTAGCAAGTAAAGTCGAATTTCCTGCCCCTGAAAACTGCCTGGTTTGGTTTGTCATCATTTGCCCAGGCTGTTTAGTTACCAGGGATGTCCATTCTGGGAAAGGATTCCATCAGGACAAAGAAGGAAAGGAGAATAAACTATGGAAATGTGCTAGAGTTAATCATTAGTGATGATTACCCCATTAAAATGACAAATATTACATGGAAAACGTATTTTAAAAAAAGCAATGGTTTGGGGAAGCTGTTTGGCCTAGCACTTAAGGTGCCCATTAAGGGCCCAGCACAATGTTTTAGCACTCAGCGGCTAAATCCTCACCTTGCATGTGCCAGTATTCCAAATAGGCACCAATTCCTGTCCTGGCAGCTCCACTTTCCAGCCAGCTCCCTGCTTGTGGCCTAGGAAAAGCAGTAGAGGACGGCCCAAATCCTTGGGACCCTGCACCTGCATGGAGACCTGGAAGAGGCTCCTGGCTTCTGGCTTCAGATCAGCTCAGCTCTGGCCATTGAGGCTACGTGGGGAGTGAACCAGCAGACAGAGTATCTTTCTGTCTCTCCTTCTCTCTGGAAATCTCTATTTGCAATAACAATTAGAAAAAAAAAAAGATTCCATAAAGCCATTTGTGTCTGTATTGAAATGCCTGTTCTCGACTTCTGATTTGGCTCCAGACTCCAGCTTTCTGCTGATGCAGGCCTGGGAAGCAACAGTGATGGCTCAGTTCACTGAGTTCCTGCCTACCCCATGGGACATCTGGACTAAGCTCCCACCTCCCCACTTCATACCAGCCCAGTCCTGTGGACATTTCAGGCATCTGGGGAGTGAAACAGCAACTTGGAGTTCTCTTTCTCTTTCCTCTCACCTGCCCTCTCCCACACACCCTCTCTCTTAAATACATGTAATTCTTTAAATCAATTATTTTCACATAATCTGTTGATATTCAACAACACTGTACTAAAAATTTTGGTATCTTTCTTATTTCAGCTATTCCCATCAAATCAATATTTAAAGGAATGCATATTACAAATCACTTAGTGTCAGATCTTATTTTGAGCATGTTTTCTAAGTGAGTAGAATAGAAAATCACCATTAAGCAGTGTTATGACTTTGGAAACATAGGAACCCTGCCAAAATGATTTAAATTGTTTCCTCCAAGTAGCATTAGTAACTAGGAAAATGATATGTCAGTAAGAAGCATGTGGGTCTTGTCATAAGAATATAATAACAATATGATTAAGCAAAACAGCATTTCTTAATAAAGGTCAACATAAAAAATTTGGAATGATTCTTTATCCAAGAGTTAGAACTGAATTGCATAAATTACAGTTAATGTACTTGGAGGGAATTATTTTGTATCACGTTTTTATCAGGAAGCTTTTTTAAAATTAAGATTTATTTGAAATGTAGAATTACAAAGAGAGGGAGAGAGACAGGGATCTGCTGTCCACTGGTTCACTCACCATATAGTTATCACTGGGCCAGGCTGAAGCCAGGATTGGTTTCATTTGGGTCTCCCATATGGGTACAAGCATGTGGGCTGTCCTCTGCTGCTTTCCTGGGCACACAAACAGGAAGCTGGATTGGAAGAAGAGCAGCTGGAACTCAAACCAGCATCCATATGGAGAGCCACTGTTGTGGGTGGCAGCATAACTTGTTATGCCACTAACACTGACCCCCAAGAAACTTCCCAGTGATACCTGTCGTCAAGTATTAGGGAAATGCTTCTACTCCAGGTATCTGACCCTTTCTGATTAAGAGACTGGTGCCATAGTGTGGTAGGCTAAGCTTCTTCCTATAGCACTGGCATCCAATATGGGCATTGGTTGTGTCCTGGCTGCTCCCATTCTCATCCAGCTCCCTGCCTATGGACTGGGAAAGCAGTGGAGGATGGCCCCTACACCCACATGAGAAACCAGGAAAAGGTTCCTGGTTCCTAACTTTGGATCAGCTCAGCTCTTACTATTGGGGCTGTTTGAGGAGTGAATCAGCAGATGGAAAATCTGTCTCCTTCCCTCTGTAAATCTGCCTTTCTAGTAAAAATACATCTTTTTAAAAATTTTTAATGACTTTCCCTAAAGTCAACATCTCTTGAAACCAAAATTATACCAAAAAAAGCATCAAGAGAAAAACTGCCCTCACAAAAACCTGGGGTGATTCTTTATTGCCATTAATAAATACATACAGTTAATTGGTTATTTGGAATTCTGAACTCTTATCACTGAACCATACATAACTTTACTAAGAACATAATTCAGATGAGCCCAACATTTTCTGGTAACATTCAGCATATAAAACTACTCCTTATGCATCAACTCAAATAACTAGTTGTCTAATACATAGCCCAACATTTCTTTTTTTTTAAGATTTATTATTTATTTTTATTGGAAAGTCAGATATACAGAGAGGAAGACAGAGGAAGATCCTCCATCCGTTGATGTACTCTCCAGGTGGCCACAATGGCCGGAGCTGAGCCAATCCAAAATCAGGAGCCAGGAGCCTCTTCCAGGTCTCCCATGTAGGTGCAGGGTCCCAAGGATTTGGGCCGTCCTCAACTGCTTTCCCAGACCAGAAGCAGAGAGCTGGATGGGAAGCTCTCTGGGACATGAACTGGAACATGAACCTGCGCCCATATGGAACCCAGCACATGCAAGATGAGGACTTTAGCCACTAGGCTACCACACAGGCTGAGTCCAACATTTCTTAAAATACAGTAGTATATTAATGGTAAATGAAATGAGATCTTATTAGTTAAATATAAAATAGGTATATTGGCATCTGATTATTATTACAATGATTATTTAAAAAACCTGTTTGAAAGATATATTGATAAGAAAGTTAGAGGATCTTCCATCTATTGGCTCATTGTCCAAATGGCCTCAATAAAGCCAGGAGCCTAGAACCCCATCAGATCTCCCCCATGGCTTGGGTGGCAAGGGTTCAGGCACTTGGATCATCTTTTATTGACTTCCCAGGCATATTGGCAGCAAACTAAATGGGAGGCGAAGCAACAGATACACAGATGTAGAATGCCAGCATCAAAAGCTGTGGCTTAACCTGCCAGGCTCCCACCTAATCAAAAAGTTAACTTTTTCATTCCTAATATATTCAAATAATGAAATAATAAACCTAGTATTTCTTGTTATTGAGGCATAATAAGGGATCTGTGATATTTTTAACTCAGAATAAAAACAATGTTTCCTATTAAATTTCAGGTCAGATAGGATTACAATCTACTGTCCCTGGACTTCTAAGCAGTTGCCTAGATATTAAGGTACCCTACCTTCTGGGGGAACAATGAGTTCATAAAATACCATATTTGTCCTTTGCCTAGCAGCAGATATTGCCCTTAAGAATTCTGTGGCATTTTTCTGGTCTTCTGTTAACACTCTCTAATTCATGAGGAGAAGCAAGGCCAATTTACTAGAGGTTGCTTTGCAGAAAAGATCTTAAACATGGACATTTGTTGTCTTTTTTCTTTACAGAAAGTGTACAAACAGGGTGTTTATCTACAATCCCAAAAAAGGAGACTGGAAGGACCTGGCTCCCATGAAAACCCCACGCTCCATGTTCGGGGTGGCGGTCCACAAGGGGAAAATTGTAATCGCAGGAGGAGTCACAGAGGACGGCCTTTCAGCTTCAGTGGAGGCCTTTGACCTCACCACCAACAAGTGAGTGGCTGCGGCTCCCAGCAGGGGCCGCTGTGCATTGTAACTGTTAACTGACAGAAATGAAACTGAGCTGGGACATGGTGGGCAGGGGCAGGGAGAAGTACTTTGCCCAGGGTTTCTTCTGCTGCTTCTGGGAGTAAAAATCCCAGTATTTCGACATGCTGTGTGTTTGTAAGTTGGAGCACGTGACCCTCAAGTTCATGTAGCTGTGCTGTGCTTGTCCCTACTTGTCACTAACTTTGTGAATGTAGTCATGCAGTGGTATAACTTCTGATTAATTACATACATAAAGACAGATAGCCACATCTCTACAGTTTTTCAATTGGAAATACAGTTCTTTGAATATGAAAACATCTTAATTATTACTGATGTGTTTCTTTGTGCTTTTTATGCCTTTGTTGAAACTTATTTTTAAGCTTTTAATGACAATATGACAAATATTTGCCATTCTTATATAAGATTAATCTTTTTCAAATCTTTGGGTTCACACCTCTAGAGGAGTATATACTTGAATATTATTTTGGCAATGAATTAAAATCAGAGCACTGTTATTACATTTTTTTAGAAACTATGTATGCCTGACTACAGAATTCTTCAGTGTCTGAAAATCACAAGCAAAGTAAAAACCTCTTTTAGGCTCTCTTATTAAATAGAACCTAAAAGCACTAAAAATATTTTAAGACTATTCCTAGGTGCTCTTGATTTAAGCAGTTACAGAAGCAGCACACAAAATTGTAAATCCTCTATTCCTAGATTTATCCATATGTATGAATACTTATATGCTTTTCTAAAAAAGACAAAGCTACACAAAATGTTGCTTATAATTATATTTGACAACTAGAATAATGAGGATATTTGTTTTCTTGTGCACGTTCCATACTTTCTGTACTATAATGTACATATACTATCTTTATGTTAAAGAGAGTTGAGAGAAGAAGGTTCAAAGCAAAAGTCTGAGGCCCACCACAATGTCAGGGTAATGCAACAGAGACCTAGCACATGTCTAACTCCTTCCTGAAACCTGCAACCACTTTCCTTGATTTTATCTTCAGCTGTCCTATTTCAGAAGGCTGTTAATATTTTTTTAATTATCTTTAATCCTTTATAATAGAAATTATGAATCATGAAAAATAAATTTTCCATCTTTAACTTCTAAACCTTATCATGTGCCTCTATTACAAAGGATTGGATGTTTCTTGAGAAAAGCTTGAAATTAAGTTTCTAAATATTTACATTAGTATTCAAATTCAATATAACACAGAGGCAGGTTGGGAGTTCAGGAACCCTGTAAGTACCACAGAACCCACTGTGTTTAACAAGTACTTTGGAAACCACGGCTCAAGAGGCTAAGGGATGAAACATTCAGAGTGGTTCACTGAAGGCCTTATATCTAGTGTAATTATTGTACCTTTCAAATTAAGCAAATTTAAAACATTTTCTAGGCACAAACAGTCTACTTTTAGATGACTAAGCTACTTAGATTTAAAAATTATTTCCTATAATTATTCATTAACTACAATTAAGTTTTCCATTTGCTGTATTTTCAACAATACCCAGATGGGAAGTGATGACTGAATTTCCCCAAGAAAGAAGCTCCATCAGTCTGGTCAGCCTGGCTGGATCCCTGTATGCCATTGGTGGTTTTGCTATGATTCAACTGGAGTCTAAAGAATTTGCACCCACTGAAGTCAATGACATATGGAAGTAAGTTCTCTTTGCTCCAGTTTGCAGAAATCAGATATTGAGAAAAATGAAAACTGAGCAAAAATTCTTAGTAACTAATAAGCCAAACTTCCCCAATATACAATCTATTTATTGTTTGTAAACCAAATACTTCAAAAGTTACATTTGCTATATACTTGATCAAGTACTGCTTCGAGTGAGCTGTATGAGCTTGGGAAAGAACTTATGTGGACCTTTTTTTCAATCAATAAGATGAGAGTTGGAGTAGTAATCTTCCAGTCTCCATTCCAGTTCTAAATAGGCAACACAGTAGGTATCCAGTAAAGGGAAAGCTGCCTACCTTTCCACCAGTCACTTAGTTCCTAAGAAAATAGAATTTTGAAAAAGAAAAAAATTTAACCTCTTTTATAGTTTTCCATGAAATCATTAATACTGCTTTGGATTGAATTTAAATGATCTTCCAGTTGTTTGAGGAGTCAGTTAACAAAGGGTTTAAAAAACAAAATAAAAGTAAAAGTAACAATCCATTTTACCTCCAGATAGGTACAGAGCAGTTCTCCCAAATATGACACTTGGCAATTATTGCTTAGGCCTAAAAAAAAAGGAATGTTTGAAGTGGGCAGGGGGGTGTGTTTTACCACAATGCTTAATGCAGTGAGTGTTCTGTGGAAACGAGTGCATCCAGGAAGCCTCGGGGCAGAGATGGCGAGTTTGTGCTGTGCAGTCGCACCATCAGGCACAGTGTTCAGATTCCTCCTTAGCACCAGACCACATGTGCTGCCCCACCGCCCCTGCAGCCCTCAGCCCAGGCTCTGTGCCTACTCTGAGTCCACAGAAGGTAGACCTTAGGTGTCAGAGGTGAACATAAGTTGAGTCCATGCAGCACGCTCACTTGGAAACCATGACACTCATGCTTTACCTGTCACTTTAAAGGCCAGTCCTCACGCGAAGCTGGCTGCTTTTAGCTGACCTGCCATCAGATTATCCAGAGCTTCACCATTTGTCTGCAGAATATCAGCTCCTGGGAACTTCTTAGAAATACAGAATCCCAGGCCCTACCCCAGATATAACAAATCAGAACTTGCATCTTAGCAAGATTTCAAAGTGGCTGGTTTGCATATTTTTAGCTACATCTTTGAAGGAGTATCCCATATGCCTAATGAGTGATGGCTTCCACTAAGACTTGAGAGTGGCTCAACTTTTCCCTCCATTTCAGAATCAGCAGGTGCTTTATCCTTAGCTATGAAACTGGAAGGCTGATAAACTTTTTTTTTTTTTGCATTTGGGTATTATTTCCCTAAGTGGTAAAAATAACTAGCTGTGAGAGGCAAAGAAAAAAGTGGTTATAAAAGGAAATTGCTTACTAGCGATTTTTTCCAAAAATAGAAGAAGAGAAAAAAAATTTTTTTCAGGAGCAAAGAGGCTTACAATTAGCAAGAGAGTGATATGGAGAAAACCTGGAAGCACAAAAAGAGAGAGTAAATGCTGTTAAGCTGGGAAGGTAGGGATTTTGAAGAACAGGGTTATATATCTCAGGTCAATGGGCCAAGCTTCTCAGTCCTGACTGTACATTCCTGTTGTCTCAGATGCCTTTAAAAAAAAGTATTTGTTTTCATTTTATTAGAAAGGCAGAGACAGCTTCCATCCAGTAGTCAACTCTAAATGTTTATAGCAGCTTGGGCTGGGCCAGGCTGAAGTCAGGAGTCAAAAACTCAATCCAGGTCTCTCACAAGGGACCCAAGAACTTGAGTGATCCGCCTGGCTGCCTGTCATGGATCAGAAGTGAAGGAGCTCAATATGGGATGCTGGTGTCCTAAGTGGCACTCTAAACCAGCCTGCCCAGTGCTCTCCCTGCATAGGTGCTTAAAAGCTATCAGTTCCTGGGCCTTAGCATTGACCAATTACAGGTTTCTGGAGGTAGGGCCTGTTTCCTAAAATCTTCACAGCCGATTTTAACGGACAGCCAAGTGGAGTAATACTGCTGTTAAGGAATTGTGCTGTTACCTGATCCTCATTTGATCCGCTCTGGTTCCTAACGGTAGACAAAAGCCACCTAGCCATGGCATGAGGTAGGTGTAGACAGCACAGCAAAAAACAAGGGGCCCGTACATTGCTGAGAGCAACTTTCTGACTGTGGTTTATTTTGCTATCAAGACAATGCTTCCCAAACCTGCCTGCACATTGGGGTCATTGGCAGCTTTGAAAGGTACCACTGCCTCAATCCCACCCTTACTGTAGGCTTTAGCGGGTTTGGGATATGACTGGGGCTTTGGAAGTTTCAGAAGATTCTCAAATGCACTGAAGCTCATAGCCATATCTATCCCTATAGGGATATGAAAGCCAGTGCATCACATTTTAAATCAATAGGCTCTGTTACAGCCATGTGCAAAAATATTTCATTTCTCACATTTTTTTCACAGTGATCACTCCATAATTTAGGATTGACAGGACTGAAATTAAAAATATGACTGCCAGGAAAAAAACATTTTTAAGCCACATTTAAATCCAAAATCCTGTTGCTTAAATGTCTTCTATCTTCTCTTCTATCTGCATTTTCTATCCAGCTTCCGGCTAAGGTACCTTAGAGGTAGCAGACTATGGCCCAAGTACTTTGGTTCTTGTCACCCAAGTGGGAAACCCACATGGAGCTGCTGGTGCCCTGCTTTGGTCTGCCCTAGATCTAGCTGTCGCAAGTATTTAGGGAAGGAATTAATGGATGCAAGGTTCTCTCTTTCTCTCCCTCCCTCGCTCTCTCTCCTCCCCTGTCCTTCACTCTCTTCTTCTATCTCTCTCTTTGCCTTTCAAATAAGTAAGTCAATTTTTTTAATCAATGGGTAATAATTACATAAAATTAATTTTGGAGTGCTGATCAAATTAAGTTCATAACTTTGATACCAATTAATATTTTTTAAATATTTTTAAAAGATTTATTTATTTTTCTTGCAAAGTCAGATATACAGAGAGGAAGATCTTTCGTCCATTGATTCACTCCCCGTGCAGCCACAGCAGCCGGTGCTGAGCTGATCCAGAGCCAGGAGCCAGGAACTTCCTCCAGGTCTCCTGCGTAAGTGCAGGGTCCCAAGGCTTTGGGCCGTCCTCGACTGCTTTCCCATGTCACAGGCAGGGAGCTGGATGGGAAGTGGAGCTACCAGGATTAGAACCAACGTCCATATGGGATCCTGGCACATTCAAGGCAAGGATTTTAGCCACTAGGCTACCACACCGGGCCCTAATAATTTTAAAATATCAGTCACTTGGAAGGCATATATAGAGAGATCTAATTCACTGATCCACTTCCCATATGCCCACAACAGCTATGTTTAGTTGGGGACAAAAACAAGACCCAGGAACTCTATCAATGACAGTGGCAGGAACTGAATTACTTAAACTATCACTGTCGCCTCCCAGCATCCACATTAGCAGGAAATTGGAATCAGGAGATGGAACTGGGTATAGAACCTGGACACATTGATCCAGGAAACGGGCATCTTAACTGATAGGTTAAATGCCCACTCCTGGTGATTATTTTTTAGAAAATTTTGGATTAGGGCCCAGTGCAGTAGCCTAGTGGCTAAAGTCCTTGCCTTGCATGCGCCAGGATCCCATATGGGAGTCAGTTCGTGTCCTGGCTGCTCTATTCCCTTTCCAGCTCCCTGCCTGGCCTGGGAAAGCAATGGAAGATGGCCCAAAGCCTTGGGACCCTGTACCCATGGGGGACCCAGAAGAAGCTCCTGGCTCCTGGCTTCAAATTGGCTCAGCTCCAGCCATTACGGGCACTTGGGGGGGTGAACCAGCAGATAGAAGATCTTTATCTCTAATTCTCTCTGTAAATCTGACTTTCCAATAAAATTTTTATATTAAAATGTAACTCTTAGTTCTCAGAAGGAAACAATAAAAAGGGGGGCCCGGCATGGTAGCCTAATGGCTAAAGTCCTCACCTTGAACATGCCAGGATCCCATATGGGCACCGGTTCTAATACCTGCAGCTCCACTTCCCATCCAGCTCCCTATTTGTGGCCTGGGAAAGCAGTCAAGGACAGCCCAAAGCCTTGGGACCCTGCACCTACGTGGGAGACCTGGAAGAAGTTCCTGGCTCCTGGTTCAGGATCGGTGCAGCACCAGCCATTGTGGTCACTTGGGGAGTGCATCAATGGACGAAAGATCTTCCTCTCTGTCTGACTTTGCAATAAAAATAAATCTTTATTAAAAAAAATGGGGGGGAGAAAGGGGAACAGATTTTTTTTTCAGAGATCACTGTTTATCAGGTGCAATGCTAAGCACTAGTGTATGGGAGCAAATGAAATAAGTAAACTCAGTCTCTTCCCCATTTTGTAACATTAAAGGAATAGCCTGTTTCCCTGTCCGTTATTCCTCTACTTGACAGTCTTGATTTTCAGAGAAGGTTGAACTCCTTGGGAATTCAGTTGACATTCTGTGACAACCATTCCAGCATTTGCTCGCTTGAAGAATGTGTCTTTTAGAAAAAAAAAGTCAAAGTTGTTATACCACACAGGTGTCCCCTCCTCTGGGTAGAAGCTGGTGGGTTTTTTTCATTTGTTTACTGAACACATGGAATGCTATAAAACTACTCAAAACTGATTATTGCTGTTTCCCCCCCTCAGGTATGAAGATGATAAAAAAGAATGGGCTGGGATGTTGAAGGAGATACGTTATGCTTCAGGAGCTAGTTGCCTAGCAACACGTTTAAATCTCTTCAAACTGTCAAAACTATAAAAAGGTGACAAAACCTAATAATTTGGGATGTAGTTTCTTTGGTTATCAGGCCTTTAATTTATTCTGTTTTTTTTTTTAAAGCATGTACAGGGATTCATGTGGAAATTATTCGGTGTTAATGCCTAAGCAGGGAGAATCCGAACTTCAAGGTCACACTCTCCAGTGTGACGATCAGAGCTTAAATCCATTTTTCTAATAAGGAATTAAATTGACAGTTGAACAAATTCATTCTTTTTTAATCTGTCTCACTCAATGGATTGAAAAAGAAATTCCTAAACTGAGTCATTCGCCAATTCTTTCCTTTGTATTGGGATACTTTTATACTTGTTTTTTGCATTACAAATGGAATTCAAGAAGTACATCCACATTTTTTAAGTGTTTAATCAAAAAACCTTTCCTCATGCTTAATCCTGTGTGTTGTATTAAAGATTATGTGCCATAAAGACATTGGGACTGCTGTGAAAAGAGTGTAATAAAGGGTTTCATTGGAAGGGAAAAGTCTCTAAGTAAAGGTAGTTAAATCCAAACAGCCTTTCTTTTTCCCCATTCTTTTTGCGACACTAACATATGGATTTCCAAATAACTTTTTTAAAGGTTAAATTTAAGATTAGTTGATAATTAGTCTTCAAGCCATTAACTACAGTATCTGAGGCAGGTGGATGGGGGTGCACAACAGGAAATGGGTAGATCTGTAGCTGCAGGGACATACATCGGGGCACTTCGGGTAATGAGGAGGAGGGTATATACTCATTGCTTTAATTTTTAGCTGTACTTTCCATGAAGGGCTATTTCTTTGGTAAACTTATGATTGCAAAAATGATAACTGTATTCCATTTGGGGACATGAGGCTCTATATTCAGTGTTTCTTCCCCATGTATACAGTAAGCAGAATCCTCAATCGATCCATAACCACCACATTCAACTCTATGCACATCAACAACCAACCCTCACTTTATCTCAGCACAGTAACTTGTGGGTCATTGACGTAAGTTGGACTTCAATCCTTCCACATTCTAAGAAAGTCCTGATTTGTGACTTATTTGGAGCATTCTCTGATTACCTGTCAAATACCAACATAAAGAACAGATATGTGTTCAGATTCTCCATCATAAATACGGAAATACATTGAAAAAAAATCAGTTTTATTTTGGCTCTTACCACTTTTCTGTATTGAAAACTACTGATCTGAACTACACCATCAGCATACAATCAACAAATCCCATGGGGGAACCCTACAAGTTCTTCAGCAGTTAAGCTGTTACAGGAAGGAGTGGAGAAGGTCACTTAAACAGACAGATATAAAGAAGCAGAGGATGGGAGATGCACACCAGGGTTAATAAACCTGCAAGAAATACTTACTATAAAATCAGGTTAGAAGCTGTGTCTGGGGAGAGAATACTGACCTATGTAGATATGCAATGAAGTTATAAAAATAATGTTTTTTACAATGTCTATTTAGGTGAAGATAGTAATGTTCCAGAAAAAGTGGTGATCACACAGCATATTAAAAAACCACTGTATTATTCTAAAGGTTGAATTTTATGGTCTGTGAATTTTAACTAAAAAAAAAAAAAATGTTTCTGTTGGAAGTCCAGCTATTTAGATAGAAAATTCATCAAGTAAAAATGTAAGTCTACATACACAAAGACCATTAGGAGTTTTCCACTTAGGGCGTCCACATTCGATATCAGTGGTGGGTTCAATCCCTGGTTTTTCTAGTTCCAATCCAGCTTCTTGCTGATGCACACCTGGGGAGGCAGTTCATGATGGTTTAAGTACTTGTGTTCCTACTACTATATGGAAGACCTGAACTGAGTCCAGGCTTCTGGCTTGGGTCTGATCCAGCCCTAATTTCTGTGGGCATCTGGAGAATGAACAAACGGACAGAAGTCAGATTTCAAATGACTAAAATAAACACACACATTTTAAAAAAATGAAAACTATTTGATTAAGGTACCTAGAGAAAGGGGAGTAAGAGACATGGTACATGACAAATTAGACTATGTGCCACGGTGAGTGAAAGGTATGTCAAGGTCATTTATTCACGATTTTCACGGGCAGGCATTTGGCCCAGCAGTGAAGATGCCAGGTGGGACACCCACATCACATGTAGGAACAGCCAGGTTTGCTAGGCACTCTGGCTGCTGACTCAAGTTCCCTTGGGAGGTAGAGGTAATGGTTCAAGCACGCAGGTTCCTGCCACTCATGAGAGACCTGGATTGTGTCCCCAATGCCTGGCTTCAGGGTGGGCCACTGCAGGCAAGCACTTAGGGCATGAGTAGCAGATGGGCACTCTGTCCCCTTACCTCACAAACAAAAATAAAGTTAGAAAAATTGTTTATTATAACTCCTTATGAAGGACTATACTGTTGTAACAATATGGGGAAAATCAATCGGGGGGAGTGAGAGTTTACAGGGGGAATCCCAGACTATACGGAATTGTACCATAAAATTAAAAATTAAAATAAAAAAGGTGTTTGAAGATTTCCATGTATATCAAGTATACAATAAATGATTTTCAATTACTTTCAGCAGTCTAATTATTTCATTTTAGAAGTTACATAATGAAAATATTATAACTTTATTCAAGGGTTTGTTTCTCAGCATCATTTGCTTAAGAAATAAGACACATTCATGAACATGCATAATTCAACACAGACTTCAACATATCTGATTACACAAATGAATATCTTAAGGAAATTCAGGAGGGAGGATGAATTTCAGTTGTTTGCTGTTCTAGTGTTTTTCACAAAAAGTTTTGTGACATTCACATTCTGAAGGCCATTAAGTATGAGGGCTCAAGTCATGCAAGTTCATTGGCTATATCAAATCTATAGCAAACATATCTCATCTAAGCCTAAACCATGAGTCTATGCAGCAAATTACATATAGGTCACATGTTTTAAAGCTGTGTTTACGATAGGAAGCACTCTGGCTACCAACTACATGTCACAGTAAACCCAGAAAGTCATGGAGTCTAAAATAGTCAAATTTCAGAGGTCACTTAACTTCCCACCCTATCAGGTGGAATGAGGTGGTTAGATTATGGCTTTTCTGCCATATTGTTCTTACAGTAAAGGCTTGGGATTATATCATATAATAGGACTCTGACAGCTATTTTATTGAACAAATGTGCTATAAGACCAAAAAAAAATCCTTGTATCTTCAGTGTACAATCAGGCCAGATGAAGATTGTCCCACTCAGTTACCACCCATTTGTTTGCTTCCATTTAGAAGAAAATTCATGTCTCTGTTTTGGCTCAGTCAAGCTTTCACAACTCCATCTGATCCACACTACGCTTCTTAAGATTACCAGTGATCTTCATGTAACTAAATATCATGGACATTTCCCAGTTCCCGTCTTACCTATCCAGCAGCATCTGACAGAGCTGTTTACCTGCTCCTCTTTGAAATGCTTCCTCTCCTTGGCTTCTCAGGTGTATTCACTGCCTTGATGACTCTTCCTGCTAACACACTGGCCACCTCTGCCCATGTCTCCTATTATGCTGCTTGCTCTTCGTGTCTTAAGGTTGGAGAGCCCTGTAGCTCAGTCCTTGCCCTTCTCCTGCTTCCCACTCTTCTCTAACCACATCTTAAACAACTGCACTTGGTCCTGTGGCATTAAATACCAACACCAAGTTCCAAATTCCAAATTTATATCTGCAGCCTGGATCTCCCTCCTGATCTCCAAAAGTCCATTCACTCAATTCTGCATTTAATATCTATGTGTTTAAAAGGTGACACAAATTCCATATGTCTAAAACAAACACATCCCCATGCCCCAGCCACCTTCTTGCTTTCCCATAGACTTCTCTGTCTCAGTTACTGGCAAATTAAAACCCTTTTACACACTTAGGATAAAAACTCAGAATTATCCCTGACTCCTGATTTTCTCATACTCTATATCCAATCAGTGAACAAGCTGTGCTGCCTTTCCCTGCAAATACTCCGAAAACCCAACCATATCTACTTATCTCTACTTCTGCTCTCTCAAAACTACTATCCATTTCTCATTTGGGCTATAGCAATGACCTTGTTATAGTTTGCTTTTACATTTTCCCTGCTGTATTCTTCCCTCCTTTCAACAGGGCAGCACCCAGAGTGATGCAATTAAAACGTGAGTTCATTTCATTTCCTACTTAAACCCTCCCTGTGGCTTCTCAGCTCTCATGAGGTTGTATATATATATTTGTCCCTGTTACCTCTTGCCTTTTCTTATACTTCCCTCCCCACTTACTCTGCTGTAATCACAACAGATTCCTTGATATTCTAAAACACATCACATATGTTCCTACCTCAGGATTTTTTAAATTGAGTCAGGTCAGATAATTAAATACAGGTACAGGTACAGGTGTGGCACACCATAACTCATCTTAAAATTCCAGTCATGATTTGCCTTCTCCAAATATGTGTTCTCTCAGGTAGTTCACGCGAGCTTCCTGCGTTGACAGTGCCATAGAGTTCCATTCAAAAGGAGAGATCTGTAAACAATAATAGTAGGAATGAATGTTTTTAAAATATATATTTGAGAGGCAGAGCAACAGAGCATGGAAAAGACAGAGAAATTTTTCATTTGCTAATACACTCACTATCCAAATGGATGGAACAATTGGGGTTGAACCAAGCAGAAGCCAAGAGCCAGGAATTCTATCCTGGCCTCCACACAGGTGGAAGGGGCCCAAGCACTTGGGCCTTTCATTGCCTTTGCAGGGACATTACTAGGAAACTGGACTGAAAAAGTAGTTGAGGGCCCAACACGATGGCTCAGTGGCTAAATCCTCACTTTGAACTTGCTGGGATCCCATATGGGCACCAGTTCCTATCTCAGCCACTCCATTTCCCATCCAGCTCCCTGCTTGTGGCCTGTCAAAGCAGCAGAAGACAGCCCAAAGCCTTGGGACCCTGCACCCATGTGGGAGACCCAAAAGAAGCTTCTAGTTCCTGCTTCCAGGTGGGCTCAGCTCTGGCCGTTGGGGCCACTTAGGGAGTGAGCCAGCGGATGGAAGATCTTTCTGTCTCTCTTTCTCTGTGTAAATCTACCTTTCCAAAAATAAAATACATCCTAAAAAGTAAAGAAAAAGTATCTGAAACTTAAAATGGCCTTCCAGTATATGATGCCAGTGTATAAGCAGTGGCATAATCTGCTGTACCACAATGCTATCCCCAAGAATGAAAGTTTTGAAACAATTATGACAAAAGTCAGCTTTATGACATAGTGCATAAAGCTGGTACCTGATACAGGCATCCCATGTGGATGAAGGCTTGAGACCTGAATACTCTACTTTTAATCCAGCTCCCTACTAATGATCTGGGAAAGGCAATGAGTGATAACCCAAGGCCCGCGCGGTAGTCTAGCAGCTAAAGTTCTTGTCTTGCACGAACTGAGACCCCATATGGGCACTGGTTTTAATTCCAGTGGCCCCACTTCCCATCCATCTCCCTGCTTGTGGATTGGGAAAGCAGTCATGGATAGCCCAAAACCTTGGAACCCTGCACCCATGTGGAAGACCCAGAAGAAGCTCCTGGCTCCTGGCTTGATTGGCTCAGCTCTAGCTGTTGCGGCCACTTGGAGAATGAATCAATGGACAGAAGATCTTCCTCTCTGTCTCCCCTCCTCTCTGTGTATCTGACTTTGCAATAAAAAGAAAATAAATCTCTTTTTTAAAAGAAAAGAAAGCTTTCCCAGCTACTTGGGTTCCTGTACCCACATGGAAGACCCAAGAAAATTTCCAGGCTCCTGACTTTAGGCTACAGCCATTGCAGCCATTTGAGTGGTAAACCAATGGATAGATGATCTTTCTCTCTATCTCCCTCCTCCAGTCTCGCTTCTAGCTTGCAAATAAAATAATTTAAGAATCAAAAAAAAAAAAAAAAGAAAAAATAATAAAACTTCAAAAGACATTAGGGAAGACTTATCATTACTACTGAGCAAAGCTATGTGATCCCTACTAAATTAGTTTACATGAGTATAGCCTTTAAAATCCTTTTTAGAAGTGAAGTATGGGGCCCAACACGGTGGTCTAGCGGCTAAAGTCCTCTCCTTGAACGTGCTGGGATCCCATATGGGCGCTGGTTCTAATCCCGGCAGCTCCACTTCCCATCCAGCTCCCTGCTTGTGGTCTGGGAATGCAGTCGAGGACATGGGAGACCTAAAAGAGGCTCCTGGCTTTGGATTGACTCAGCTCTGGCCACTGCGGCCGCTTGGGGAGTGAACCATCTGATCGAAGATCTTCTTCTCTGTCTCTCCTCTCTGTACATCTGCCTTTCCAATAAAAATAAATAAATCTTTAAAAAAAAAAAAAAAGAAGTGAAGTATGTCCATCCTCCAAACACTGCCTAGAAAACCTTTTCCTGCCTTAGCACTCCCTTCCTCCACCTATTCCTACCACACCAACAATGTACATTTTTTTTCCTACATATTTGTTTTCTTTAATTCTGTCCAGCTCTCAGGAGAAGGCTTGTATCCCAACCCTGTAGACTCCCAGATCCTCATCAAGGACTATCAGTACGAGCACCAAGGACTACATCCCAACTGCCTAGGAGACCACGGGGAAATGGAGTGCCTTCGGAGGCCAAGAACTCTGAGGTCACCCACCCCCATTTGGATCTACCACATGGGATGGAAGAAGCTCAAATCCTGCCTTGCAGGATCCAAGGTCGTCGGAACAACAACCAGGAACACTGAGCGGTCTGCAGAAACAGAAGAACAATAAACTTCCTTCGGGACTAGGGAGAGGAGCTTTCTCTGGTCCTTGCCTGGTCCCGACTTTGGGTCCCCACCCTCTCTCGTAATGACCATCAGGATTGCTCCAGAAACCCCTCAAAACAAACAAACAAACAAGAATAGATAGAGAACAACAAGGAAAGCTTAGAAACAGACAGGAAACGGTCAGCGGGGATGCACTTACAACTCACTGGGTGGGACACAAAGATTAGTTACTCCTCAGTGGGGTATTGAAGATTTCTCTGCACACCGCTCCTAAAACTGTTCACCTAAACTGTTGACATATGTCTTGTTAGAGTTATAGAGTTAGGCTGCCCGAGAAACAGCCTAGTGCAGCAAAATCATGCCTCAACGCTAGAAACTGCTAAATACTAAAATGAAAATAGACATGAGACAGCTGAATAGTAATCTGTAGCCATTTTAAGGTGTATAGAACCCAGTTGTACATAAACTAATAATTGAAATGTCAATGTAGAAGTCACAAGATGTGGTTCAGAACTTGTATTTTTTTTTCTCTTTTAACATATTGGTTACTCAATATCATGTCAACTAATTCCATAACGTTATAAATTGTTACTGATGTAATGCTGGGGCTTTTAATTGATTGGGGTGATACTCTGCCAGCTCTACCTTCAGACCAGAGATGGTCTCCCCAAGAAACCGTTCAACTTATCTGGACAATAAGATGCTGGACTTTATGCTTGGTAGATGCTTGCAATGAAAGAATCTCAACTGAATTTGAGCTGTGGTAATGCAACAAGGTGGAGGAATCCACTATGGGGGGAAGGCACGGGGAGGGGTGGGGGCGGGAATCCTAGTGCCTATAAAACTGTGTCACATAATGCAATGTAATTAATAAAAATAAATAAAAATAAAATTAAAAAAAAAATTCCGTCCAGCTCCACAGTTCTTCTCTCCCTTACAATATATAAATCAACAAATACGCTAAAGACAATATAAGAAATGAGTTTTCTCTTTATAGACACACACATACATGTAGATATACACACATACACATTTAGTTATTTATTTATATGAGGGATGGTAAAAGAGAGAGAGAATGGACTCCTAACCATTGGTTCACTCCCCAATACCTGCAATGTCCCTGGGCTGGAGCTAAAGCTAGAAGGACATCCATGTGGGTGGTAGGGACCCAACTTTGGGCCATCACATGTTGCTCCCAGGGTGTGCATTAGCAGGAAGCCCAAGAACTGTACAGAGAGCTGGGACTATCCCCCAAGAAACCTGAAATAGTGCGTCCCAAGCGATACCTCAGCAAGCTAGGCCAAAGGACTGTTCCCTTTATTTCTTATTGTATAAATATAAATAGTTGCAGAGACAAATGCTCAGTTTTAAATATTCCTTAACTTTTTAACATAAAAAGATATTTCTGAAAATTTCATAATGAAAGTAAATGTGTCTGCTCAGTTAAATGCATTTCATACCTGAATTACACGATAACCCAAGATTTCCAAATGCCGTTTTTTCATAGCAGATTTTCCTTTCAAGTGAGGGATGTTTCTACAGAAAGCTCTTGAATCCAAAAATTCCAAAGCAATCCTGCATAAGGTAAACAAGTATTGACTTCCAAAATCAAAATGTGAAACTGAGTAATTGTAAGCCTTTCAAGATAAGCATGTATTGTTGAAAGAAAGAAATAAACTTCTTTGCTTATTTCAGGAGAAGAGAGAAGGGACAGCAAGTCACTCCCATCCTCCCATCTGCTGTTTCAGTCCCCAAACACCTATACCCTTAGCACAGGCTAGGGCCCAAGCCGGGAACTGGAAACTCAATACAGACCTCCTACGTGACAGACCCACTCACTTGAGCCATCACTACTGTTTCCCAGCATCTGCACTGGCAAGAAAGAACCTAGACGCAGAGCTGGAGCTGAGAAGCAAACCTAAGCACTGTATGGGAAATGCAGGCATCATTATTACCAGAATAAATGCCTTCTCCCCAACCTATTTTTATACTGAAGAAATTAGTAACTAAGGACAAACCTATACACTTAAAGAAAATTATGGGAAATAAAATGATTTTTTAGAGTAAATAGCTCCGTACTTTCATCCATTTGTTTGCCCAATATCTATTCATTGCACACTTACTACATGTAAAGAAGGTACTGTGAAATAAAGCAACATAGTTTTATAATCTAGCCAAGAATGGATGATATTAGTCAGTAATCTAATGCAGTGCAAAAAGTGGCTAAGAATTCTCAGGAAAGCAGATGTCTAGAAGTACAAAAATGATGCTACTTCCTTTAGTTGAGGACTAGCACTTTAGAGAAAATGCTAGGCTTTGACCAGGCAAAGGAAGGCTGTCAGGGTAGAAGGCACAGGGCAAGCAAAGGACAGAAACAGAAAGCATGAGATGGAGAGCAGATTCTTCTATACCGAGTCTTTGAGAGCCAAGTTCATTATATGAGCTCAAATATAACACTTAGCTTCAATTGTAAACTAAGAAACGCATCACCTTTCAGCTCCTGGTGGCAGCCTTGATCCAGCTATTTGCATACTTGATTCCCAGTACATTTCTGGTAGTTTTCCCAAAGTTGCATTAGGGCTCCCATAAGGAATAGGTTTTTTTCTTTTATCCAAAATGCATTCAAAATCTTAAGGACATATGGGGAGGAATCAACAGTATTTAATTAGGTAAATTTGTACAGGTAAATATTTAAGAAATATTTAGGCATATAAGCATATACATACACATAGGTATACACATACACATGGAAGTATAATGAATCCTTCTAATTACCCAACTTTTTAAAAAATCAGATCTGCTTCAATGTACCTCTTTCTGAAAAAAAAAAATAAAAGTCCACCAGCAAGTATTACACAAAACTATATTTAGCACCAGGCTATATCTAGTACTAGTTCAGGTCAAATCACATTATAGACTTTTACTCTCCTTAAATATTCTGGTCACAACTGAAGAAAGCTAACCTAATACATCTGAAAATGAATAAAGCCTCAAGCACTTATCCTATAAAAGGATATCTAGTTGATTTAGGATAGTTCTTAGACAAATTCCAGGTAACAAATGCAGAAGAGGTGATAAGTAATACAGTCACTTAATTGGAACCCCTAATAAAATGATTGGTTTTAGTAACAAGTAATCTTGCTGCCAGAATCAGTGGGTGGAAGGCTGTTGCAGAAACTTTCTAATGGATAAATTAGTTGGTAATACACAAACTCACTGATAAAAACAAAAGCCTTCATAAAAAAAAAGTATACAGTCGCTGACTGTCTCTAGATATGGTGCAATAAGAAGTACACATACTGAATCTGTCTAGCAAAAAAAAAAATGTATAGATGGCTTTTATGGAACATTAGGTTAAGCTGCAATGTGGGTCCCACATCCCATATTGTGGTGTCAGTTCAAGTCCTAGACTTTCTGCTTCTGATCCAGCTTACTGATATGTGCCCTGCAGGAAGGCAGTGGATAACCACAGAAAAGTCTAGGGGTCTGGTGCAATGGCTAATTGGTCAAATCCTCACCTTGCAAGCACTGGGATCTCAGAAGGGTGCCAGTTCATGTCCTGGCTGCTCCACTTCCCATCCAGCTCCCTGCTTATGCCCTGGAAAAGCAAAGGAGGACGGCCCAAAACCCTGAGCCCACTTAGGAAACATAGAAGAAGCTCCTGGCTCCTGGCTTCAGATCAGCTCAGCTCCAGCTGTTGCAGCCATTTTGGGAATGAACCAGCCAACGGAATATCTTTGTCTCTCCTTCTCATACTCAAATATACTCATTTACTGAGTATATACTATCTTAATCATATCATATCCTTTTACTCAAATATTAGTATCTATATTTTATCCTTCATGATTAAATATATTTTAACATAAAAACAAGCCTTAAAATGGGAATTATAAATATTAACAGGAAATGCAGTGGCCTTGAGGTACAATGATCTTAGTTTCAGTACTAATTTCACGTGTGACATTGGGACAGCTTATCATGCATCATTTTTCTCTTTTCTATAATTCCAAATGTTCTACAATAGATATATATTATTATTAGATTAAAAGAAACATTAACAACACAAAGGAATAAAAAACCAGCCATTATGCCTGTCACAAACATTGACATAGTAAACTGCTATAAAATCCTCTCAGTGGGATTATAGAGCATTTCTTAGTTTACATTTTAGTGCATTTCTTCTACCATCACTACTTCCACAATAATCAGGGAATACACCATCTTTCAAAAAACTGTCTGCCAGGTTGGAAGTTGTCCCCCAGAATCTATTTTCCCTTCTACTTCTTCTTTTTTTTTTTTTTTTTGTAAAGATTTATTCAGTTTATTACAAAGTCAGATATACACAGAGGAGGAGAGACAGAGAGGAAGATCTTCCGTTCGATGGTTCACTCCCCAAGTGAGCCGCAACGGGCCGATGCGTGCCAATCCGAAGCCGGGAACCAGGAACCTCTTCCAGGTCTCCCACGCGGGTGCAGGGTCCCAATGCATTGGGCCATCCTCAACTGCTTTCCCAGGCCACAAGCAGAGAGCTGGATGGGAAGTGGAGCTGCCGGGATTAGAACCGGCGCCCATATGGGATCCCGGGGTGTTCAAGGCGAGGATTTTAGCCGCTAGGCCACGCCACTGGGCCCTCCCTTCTACTTCTAATGGTAAGAGTTCCTAAATCTTAGCTGTGTATGTTGCCATTCAGAATGAAACTCAAATTTCAAAAACTCACTTGCTGCCAAGAATGGCCACAGTTGCTCATGATAAATGGTTACGTGTGACTTTCCCTTCCTCCTTCCTTCACTTGGATTGTAGGTGAAATGAGAGCACCCGTCTGGGATCATGAAGCAGATGCTACATACTGAGCACGGTGGCTTATAAGATAGAAGGATCCGGGCCTGGCAGCGTGGCCTAGAGGCTAAACGCGATCCTCGCCTTCAACGCCCCGGGATCCCATATGGGCGCCGGTTCTGATCCCAGCAGCTCCACTTCCCATCCAGCTCCCTGCTTGTGGTCTGGGAAAGCAGTCGAGGACAGCCCAATGCATTGGGACCCTGCACCCACATGGGAGACCCGGAAGAGGTTCCAGGTTCCCGGCTTAGGATCGGCACGCATCGGCCCGTTGCGGCTCACTTGGGGAGTGAATCATCAGATGGAAGATCTTCCTCTCTGTCTCTCTTCCTCTGTGTATATCTGGCTGTAATAAAATGAATAAATCTTTAAAAAAAAAAAAAAAAGATAGAAGGATCCTAGATCTTTACATTTATACAACTGGTATTTCGACCCTGGGATGTGTCTGGAAGAAGGAAATACTTTCAATTTAAGTTCCTGCTACTTACGCATTTTCCTCACTCACAACTAAACCTAAACACTAATTAATATAAAACCAAAGAAGGAAAGTATGAGCTCTGTAGTGACAGATGAGAGTATCTGCCCAGTGTGGAAACACCCATAATCTGATCACAGACTCTCCCAGCTCTATTTCAACACTATTTCTTCAAAAAGCAGCCCAAAATATTCGTTATGCTGAGTTGAAACCTATGTCTTCAAAAAAAATTTTTTTATTTGTTTTTATTGGAAAGGCAGATTTATAGAGAGAAAGAGATACAGAGAGAAAGATCATCCATCCACTGGTTCACTCCCCAAGTGGTCGCAATGGCTAGAGCTGAGCTGATCCAAAGCCAGGAAGCCAGGAGCTTCTTCCAGGTTTCCCAAACAGGTGCAGGATCCCAAGGCTTTGGGTCATCCTCGACTACTTTGACAAGCCACAAGCAGGGAGCTGGAAGGGAACTGGTGCCCATAATGGATCTTGGCCCACACAAAGTGAAGATTTAGCCATGGAGCTATTGCACCATGCCCAACTATGTCTTCATTTTTGCCTTTTTTTTTTTTAAGCACAGAGATGGAATTTTCTAGTTTGGTACACATTATAATCATGCAAGCATTCACAAGTTATGGTCCCCACAAGACTTCTATTTTTTAGACTAAACCTCTCCTGCTTTTTCAGCTTCAAATTTTAAAAAATGTTAAACATTCACCTATGTATTTGAAAGGCAGAGTTACAGAGAGAAAAAGGATGAGAGAGAAGAGACGGTGGTTGGAGGTAGAGGGAGAGAACCAGTCTTTCACTTGCTGGTTACCTTCCCAAATACCAGCAATGACCAGGACTGTGCCAAGAAGCCTGGAGCTCTATCTAGATCTCCCACATAAGTGCCAAGAGCCCAGGTCATTGGCCCATTATCACTGCTTTCCCAGGTGCATTAGCGTGACTTAAATCAGAAGTGGAGCAGCAAGGACTCAAACTGGTGCTCAATTGAGATGCCAGCATGGCAGGTGTTGGCTTAACCCACTGTGCCACAAAACCAGCCCTACAAATAAAATGTCCTTTGTTCCAAGAGTCATGCTAAAGGCTTTACATGCACTGCCAGGTAATCCTGGTAAGGAGGCATAATAATAATCCCCATTTTACAAACTAATTCGGGGGTACTTGCTCAAGAATTGGAAGGCATGTGGTTCTAGTCCTCTCTAGTTCTACACCATGATTTCTAGATTTCCACTGTCTTCCTTTAGTTCTCAACCCGATCTGTCACACTGATTCTCATGAACATCAGTATGCCATACACACACACACACACACACACACACACACAATACACAATACTAACATGTGAGTGAAGGACAATGTACATTGGGACTACCAACTCTTATTTTTTTAACTCTGTTATTTTTAATACTATAGTTTTAAATAGTGTTTAACTTTTAGTATTCATTTATATTAAGTTTACAGTCTCTTAAAATATCCTTTATGTATTCAGATATTCTTTTTTTTTTTAAAGATTTATTCATTTTATTACAGCCAGATATACACAGAGGAGGAGAGACAGAGAGGAAGATCTTCCGTCCGATGATTCACTCCCCAAGTGAGCCGCAACGGACCGGTGCGCGCCGATCCGAAGCCGGGAACCTGGAACCTCTTCCGGGTCTCCCACGCGGGTGCACTGTCCCAATGCATTGGGCCATCCTCAACTGCTTTCCCAGACCACAAGCAGGGAGCTGGATGGGAAGTGGAGCTGCCGGGATTAGAACCGTCGCCCATATGGGATCCCGGGGCTTTCAAGGCGAGGACTTTAGCCGCTAGACCACGCCGCCGGGCCCTCAGATATTCTTTTAACCTCATTTAGAAAGGTTATGTTGCTCCTTAGATGACATGTTTCATCTAAGCACACTTCTTGAATTTAGTAACATCTTTTTGACTCTCACACAATATTGCCACCCAACATCATCTAGCCCACCAGCTTTATGCCGTCCACAATGAAATCAGAACACTTTCCACAACCAGACCTCCTGAGGAAGAAGGTAAGCAGTTTAGCGACAAGCACAATCTCTTTGGAAATCTTCATCCAACCTGATAATGGAGCGCAGCTTTTCAGATAGAATTTTAAAACAAAGAAACTGAAACAATCATTTCCCTGGCGTTAGTACACTGAATGGAGGTGCACAGAATGTTTTGAAAATCCAGATTTTTAGTGAATCTATATCTGGTTCTTAGAACAAAAAACAACCTTAAATTTTTTCCTGAAAAACAACAAAATTCTGATGGTTTTCTGAGTCAGGCCACAGGAATTTGAGGTTTTCCTAGATCGTTCTTTCTACTTTTGTCTATTTGGAAATTTTGATGATAATAGCTTTTTTTAAAGATTTATTTTATTTTTATTGCAAAGTGAGATAAATACAGAGAGAAGGAGAGACAGAGAGAAATATCTTCCACCCAATGATTCACTCTCCATGTGACCGCAACAGCCAGTGCTGCACCGATTCAAAGCCAGGAGTCCAGATCCTCTTCTGGGTCTCCCACGCGGGTGCAGGGTCAAGGCTCTTTTTTTCTTTTTAAAATTCCAGCTGGTTAGGGAAGTAGCTAAGAAGCTACCATGGACTCACCTACTGTGTGGTGGTAAGATGTCAGAACACAGGATTGTACATAACACACTCCTCCCAGCACCTCTGCTAGCATCTTATAAATCTTCTGTCGTGCTCCATGCATAGTGCCAATATCTTCAGAAAAAGAAAAGAGAACAGACCACTTAGATTAAACAGTTATTTTTAATTAAATTAACCAAATTCTATAAGCTGGGAAATCAAGCTTTCCAGTAGGTGCTCCAATGTAATGCCACATGTGATATCACTAAATTCTACACAAGATATGCCCTTTGCTCGCAACCAAAAGAGGCTTTGTGTTCTAAATATAAAGGAATTCTTGTTTCACAAATCTCACCTAAAATTAAGCAGTTGAGAGCACTCTTGAGAATTTGCAAGTCAAGCTTATGTTTAGCAATGTACAACCTATAAATTCTCTTTAGAATTAAACTTCATCATCTGACCAAAAGAAAGTTCAAACCTTTATTATACTGTTGTTGACAGAAAGAGTCATGAAACCATGGAATCTGAAGCTCAGGGCATTCCAAGCAGACTGCTCTATTTAACTCCATGAGACGAAACTGGATCCTTGCACTTAGAGATGAAGGTAAAACTGAAATTAAAAATACATTCCAAATAAATCTTGATAGCTCAGACCAAGCAAAATCAACCTGTGTTTTCTTCTCAAATTCATTTATCCCCACTACTGGCTGCTATTTTTATTCTTATATCATACAAATCACTTCATTTGTGCTCAAGTGCTTTATATCTACACACGCTTTTTTATATTTATTTCTATTGGAAAGGCAGATTTACAGAGAATGAGAGACAGAGAGAAAGATCCTCCATCAGCTGGTTCATGCCCCAGGTGCCGCAATGGCCGGAGTGGAGCTGATCTGAATCCAGGAGCTTCCTCTGGGTCTCCCTGATGGGTGCAAGGTCCTAAGGCATCGGGTCAACCTCCACTGCCTTCTCAGGCCACAAGCAAGGAGCTGAAAGGGAAGTGGAGCAGCCAGGACACGAAGTGGCGCCAATATGGAATCCCAGTGCACACAAAGGTGAAGATATTAGCCACTAGGCTACTGCGCTGGGCCCACATATATAGTTTTAAAGATTTATTTCTTTTTATTGGAAAGGCAGATCAGATTTATGGAGAGGAGAAACAGAAAGATCTTCCATCCACTATCCACTGGTTCACTCTGCAAATGGCTGCAACAGCCAGAGCTGAACTGACTCAAAGCCAGGAGCCAGGGGCTTCCTCCAGGTCTCCCAGGAAGGTGCAGAGTCTCAAGGCTTTAGGTCATCCTCTACTGCTTTCCCAGGCCACAAGCAGGAGCTGAAAGGGGAAATGGAGCAACCAAGATACAAACTGGTGCCCATATGGAATCCTGGCGCATACAAGGCAAAGACTTTCTTTAGCTACTAGGCTACTGAGTCAGACCCACAATGGTTTATATTTTCTAATTTCTACATCCAGCCACATGATTAGCACCAATTCCTACACTGTCTTCATTAACTGTGAATGTTGTAACTTTCATTTAATAAAAACAATACCAAGAATTTTCATTGACATTTAACAATATATCCTCAGGAAACAATCTAGGATTCACATGGAACTATTCATTATATACAATAAGAAGAACTGGAAACAAGCTGTATGATACAGAAATGTTACTATGATTTATTATGTAGCCAATAAAATCATGATGCCAGAAAATATCTAGTGATGTGGAAAATTGTTCAAAATATAATCAAATGAAAAACAACAGCATATAAAAGTAAATACATACAATAATCCAAATTTTGTTTTAATTACCATTTACACAGATAATATAAAACATAAGCAGGAAAAAGGCAGATAAGAAATACTCTAAGACATTAAAAGTAGTGGTAAGAGTGTGGGCATTAATGAACTACTTCAACAAACAAAAAAAAAGTTATCAATATTTAAATGCTTCAATATAGAGATGAGTGAAACTCAGGTATAAAGTGAAAGTGATAATATAATACATACTCTCAAGTTGAGAATCCAATCTGGCCAAGAATTTGATGTTAAAAATTGCCTTTAGCAGATCTTCTGGAAAATATTCAACCGTGGCCAAAGAGAAACCAAGAAACACTAAAACAAGAGGATCCAACACACCTAAAAAAAATTACAATTTAAAAAAAATATAATGTACAGTCACCTCACATAGAATATACACATAAATCAGGTAAAGTTAGACTTTAAAAAAAATCACACAAATATATATGGTCTACACAAGTCTGAATGGTGGATAGTAGTTACCTCGGGTGGGAAGTGGAGCAGATAGATTCTGGGTAAATCAATCTGTATAAACTATCTTTTATTCTGGGGTTACATTAACATTTTACATTTTAAAGATTTATTTATTTTTTTATTAGAAAGGCAGATTTACAGAGAGGAGAGACAAAGATCATCTGTCCGCTGGTTCTCTCCCTAAGTGGCCGCAACAGCAGGAGCTGAACCAACTGGAAGCCAGGACTTCTTCCAGGTCTCCCATGTGGGTGCAGGGACCTAAGGCTTTGGGTCATCCTCACTGCTTTCCCAGGCTACAGGCAGGAAGCCAGATGGGAAGCAGAGCAGCCAGGACACGAACTGCCACCCATATGGTATCCCGGCACGTGTGAAATGAGGATTTAGCCATTGAGCCATCATGCCAGGTCCAACAGCTTATATTACTCTTTAATATAGAGTCTTTAAAACTGTCTTGGATAGAGAAAAAAATTCAAAGCAAAAGGATGATATGTAACATAAAAAGGGGAATGATCTCAATCTCTATGTATTGATGACAATAATGTAATAGTGTTCAGAATGTGGTAGGTATAATGCTAATGCAAATAAAATTCATTTTTGCACATCATAGGAATGATCATTATCTCCGCTACATAAATGGACATAAGGAGGCAGAGAGAAATCAAATGGCATGCCCAAAGTCTTACAGATAGTGAACGGAGAGTAGAATTTCACCCAGAAAGCCCAGCTCTGAAGCCTGTATCTCCACACCAGCTGCTACCTGGGGCCTCGGGTCTCCAGACTGAGAGCACACCTACTTGAGGCCCTGCTCTCTGCATCACCAGTCACCCAGAGCATGCCAGAAGTCCCAGAAGGTAAGCCTGCAGGTTGCTAAGATGATTTGCCTCATCAGAGACACTTCCAGTGTGGGGAAGAGGTCACTTACAATGCCCTACTCACTTCAGTACTCTTACACAGGATAGGAGCAACACTCAGTTTTTCCTTTTGGGGTTTTGACTGAGGTGATTTAATGAAGAAAGATCAAATGGTGAGATGAGCTCCACCAGCAAAAAAGACCTGTCAAAACTGATCTTTCTTCAAAACAAAACAATTACATCATTTTTTTTAAAAAATTACATATACTTGTCTCTAAGGACTTCATTCTCTCACTGAGTCTTAAAAACAACTATACTTCTCAAATCTTTTTTTTACATTTTAGCTTACAAGGAAATCTTAGGGGACACGTATTGTGGCACGGTAAGTGAAGCCGCTCCCTGAGACTCCCCACATCTCAAATTCAGCTGCTTCCCTTCCAATCCAGCTTCCTGACAATGCACCTGGAAGACAGCAGATGACAGCCCAAGTGCTTGGGCTCCTGACACCCATGTGGAAACCAGGATGGAGCTTCTGACCCCTAACTTTACTCCAGTTGGCTGCTGCAGGCATTTGGTTAGTAATCCAGCAGATGGAAGACCTACCTCCATCTTTCTCCCTTTCTCATTCTTCCTTTCAAATTCAGGGATAGAGCCATGACGCAGTCTATTAAGCTGCAGCCTGTGACATCAACATCCCATATGAGCACTAACTTTACTCTCCGATGCTCTACTTCCAATCCAGTTCCCCCACTACAGTGCCTGGGAAGGTAACAGGGCATGGCCCAGATATTTGGGTACCTGCCATCATGTGGGAGACTCTGATGAAATTTTAGGATCCTGGATTTAGTCTGGCCCTGTCCCTGCCCTGGGCTTTGCAGGCATTTGGGGAGAGAACTAGCAGATATATCTCTTTCTTTCTGTTTCTCTCTCTCTCTCTCTCTAACTGTGCGAATGTCAAATACATAAATAAATCTTTACAAGTAGAAAAGTAAATAATAAAGACCTTAATTTCTAAGCCTTTATTTGGAGAATGTGGGAAGAGACACGCTTCCATTTCCTTCTGAGAGATGACAGGCACATGACTGAAATACCAGAAGAACACACTGAGTCTCAGGTTCAAGTCTGTTGTTACTACAAATGAGTGTAAATGGACGGCACACACACACATAGTCATAGCTGTGCATACAGGCATGTGCCATAGTCCCATTTTACCTATCAATAGAAGCAGAAGGGTCAGGCATGTTTAGTTACTAATGGCCTACAGAGTCCACAAAACTGTAGCAAGGTCCATTAGCAGGATGATGATATAACTGAAGTATTTGTACTGGTTTCACCAGCTTAACCAGAGGCCTACAGGTCTATGTTGATATGCTGTAATAGAGAATCTAGCATCTTGTGCTCAATGTAGAACCTTTCGGTAAGCATCTGTTCTCTCTCACACATTCAAATTTATGTGACAGATGAGAGGGACACACAGGTAAGAGTTCTCATTCAGTGGTTCATTCCCCAAACACCAACAGTGGGCTGCCAGCGTGCAACAAAATCAGAAGCTAGGAATTCAATCCTGGTCTTCCAGGAGAGTAGAAGAAATCTAGTCACTCAAGCCAGCACCACTGCCTTGCAGGGTTTGCATTAGCAGGAAGCTGGAATCACGAACTGAGCCAGGCATCAAATTCAGCCACTCTCACATAGGATGCTGGCATCTTAACTGGCAAAACACCTGTCCCAGAAAGTAGGTTTCTGTTGCATGGTAGATGACTGACTATATTTTGACTACATGCACAGCAACTCTGAGTAAACTAGGCTCCAGCTATGTACTTAATCCCACTGCCTACTCTCTAGCTCCAATTGCCACATCCCATCTGCCATTCCTCGTAGAAAACAAACAAGTTCTCATCATGGGACTCTATGCCCCATCTGTTGACATGAACACTCCCTTACATCACTGAGTCCATGGTTAAATGGCGTCTCTTCAGAGAGACAGTCTGTGTAGCCCTTATCCAGAGCAGCACTGCACCCGACTCCCACATCAGGCTCCACCCTACACGCTCAGTCTGCTCAGTATGTTTGAGGGTAGGTACTTCATTAACCTCATAGGTCTGCTTGTTGTTTGTGCCTCCTCCACACACACAGCCCAGGAAGTACGCTCAGGGCTGGCTTTACTCTCTCCTGGATCTCCAGTGCCTAGCAGAATACCAGACAGTACACAGTGACTGCAGACTGTAAAGGCCACAGTAAACCAGGGATTTTGCCTCTAACATCTCTGAATTATGCTGACAAGTACAAGCAGTGTGAATCTGACTTGAAACATGCCAAAACACCCTGCTCTTTCAAGTTCACAGTGCTCCAAACACAATTCAGGACCCAAAATAAAGGAAAAGGACAAAGTGATTTCCTGACTCCGCTGTTTTCGCACATTGATTCTGCTGCAGTCAACAGCAGGACGCACCTATTTCTATGCTATTTCTTTCTAGTATGGAAACAACATAGAAGGAGTGTTTTAACAGTTACAAAATAGGGCCTGGCACAATAATGTAGCTGCTAAAGTCCTCACCATGCACACCAGGATCCCATATGGGTGCTGTTTCTAATCCTGGTGGCCCCACTTCCCATTAAGTTCCCTGCTTGTGGCCTAGGAAAACAGTCCAGGACTGCCCAAAGCCTTGGGAACCTGCACGTGTGGGAAACCCAGAAGAAGCTCCTGGCTTCGGGCTCTGGATCGGCGCAGCTCGGGCCATTGTGGCCACTTGGGGGGTAAACCAGCAGACAGAAGATCTTTCTGCCTCTCCTCCTCTCTGTATATCTGACTTTGCAATAAAAATAAATAAATCTTTAAAAAAAAAAAAAAGAGTTGGGCCTGATGCAGTGGCCGAACAACTAAAGTCCTTGCCTTGAACACGCCGGGATCCCATATGGGCGCCAGTTATAATCCCAGCGGCCCTGCTTCCCATCCAGCGCCCTGCTTATAGCCTGGGAAAGCAGTCGAGGACGGCCCAAAGCCTTGGGACCCTGCATCCACGTGAAAGACCTGGAAGAGCTCCTGGCTCTTGGCTTCGGCTCAGCTCCTGGCTCTTGGCTCAGTTCTGGTCGTTGCAGTCACTTGGGGAGTAAATCAATGGACAGAATATCTTCCTCTCTTTCTCTCCTCCTCTCTACGTATATCTGACTTTGCAATAAAAATAAAATAAATCCTTTTTTAAAAAGTACAAAATAGGGCCCGGCAGCATGGCCTAGAGGCTAAAGTCCTTGCCTTGAACGCACTGGGATCCCATACGGGCGCCGGTTCTAATCCCGGCAGCTCCACTTCCCATCCAACTCCCTGCTTGTGGCCGGGAAAGGCAGTTGAGGACGGCCCAAAACCTTGGGACCCTGCACCCACGTGGGAGACCCGGAGGAGGTTCCTGGTTCCCAGTTTCAGATCGGCACAGCACTCACTTGGGGAGTTGGGCTGACTTGGGGAGTGAATCATTGGACGGAAGATCTTCTTCTCTGTCTCTCCTCCTCTCCATATGTCTGACTTTGTAATAAAAAAAATAAATAAATCTTAAAAAAAGTACAAAATAAAAAGCACCCAAGTAGTGACCCTTCAGATGATACATAAGTAACTATGGGAGCCCTTAAGAAACATTTACTTTTGGGGTCCCGGCTGCAGTAGCCTAGAGGCTAAATCCTTGCCTTACATGCTCCAGGATCCCATATGGGCATTGGTTTTAATCCTAGTGGTCCCACTTCCCATCCAGCTCCCTGCCTGTGACCTGGTAAAACAGTCAAGGATGCCCCAAAGCAATGGACCCTGCACCCGCGTGGGAGACCCAGAGGAGGCTCCTGGCTCCTGGCTTAGGATGAGTGCAGCTCTGGCCATTGCAGCCACTTCGGGATTGAATCAGTGGATGGAAAAGCTTCCTCTCTATCTCTCCTCTTCTCTGTGTATCTGACTTTCCAATAACAATAAATAAATCTTTAAAAAAATAATTTAAAAAGAAAAAACATTTACTTTTTAAAATTAAAGTAAAATATTAAATAACAGAAACTATGTGCTTTAGATGTAAAGGTTTCCAAAAGTTTGTGGAAAATGGAATTACAAGCTAAGTTTATTTTGGTGCAAAAAAACTGAAATTCATAAATAGAAGGGGCTTTCAAAAATGTCATGGGAAATATATATTGTGGATATATGCTATATACTTATACTGTGTGTGTGTGTATATATATATGATAAACATACTACACATGGATTTTTGCTGAAGATGATTAATCTGAACCTAGTCACACATACTTAATTTAGCTTACAAGAAATACAGGAGATAGGAGAAACAAATTAAAAGAAAGCCATCAAACAAGTCCATTTTGTGGTAAAATCTACAAAATTTATAAAAATATCAATAGAAAGAGGCAAGACAAAGTGACAAAAACAGTGCTGATTGTTAAGAAAATTCACACAAGTCAATTTGGTAACAACTGGGAAAATTTGTTTTTGGACCAAACAGTAGATGATATTTGTTCACTGTTTCAGGAATAACACCAGCAATATGAGTACACAGAAGGCTCTTCTAACCTGCAGTAGGCAGAGCTGACATTCACAGGTTCATCACACACACACAAAGAAAATGTGATAAATGTCCATTGTTATTCAGTCTAGATCGTGGGTACACAGCAAAGATGTTTGCTATAGTACTTTCAATTAGGCTGGATATTCAAAAACCTTGATAACAAAAACTTAGGGGATAAAAAAACTGTCCCTTCTAAAAGTCAGTGCCAAGCAAAGGTGGAGGGGGAGTATGGGATATTTTACAGTGTAAAAGCCTAAAAAGGTAACAGCCAAACACATGCAACTTCATCAGATGCAGGGTCCAAAGTAAGTACTCTGAAAGGTATTTTGGGGACAGTGAGGTAAATTTAAATATGTTCTGCATTAGACAGTAGGAGGTTATGATGTTCCCTTAAATGTGCTAACAATATTGTGACACATAAGATAGAAGTCTTTTTAGGTACTGCATGATAAAGTAAGTAGGGAAAAGGGTCACAGGGCTTACAACTGATTTTGAAATAGCTAAGGAAAAAACAGGAGAGCAGGAAAGACAAACAGATGAAGCAAAAAGGACAAAAATTAGCATTGCTGAAGCTACATAGTAAATGTGTGTTCCTTCTTTCATTCTTTCCGATTGTGCAGGTACTTTCTCATAATGAAACAGTTCCACAATTGGATATAAGACATTTTAAGATATAGGCTTCATGGCTATTATAATTACCTTTTAAATGAAGTACATCTGTTAGTTTAGTGGCAACGGGTACCTTCTGACACTCATTGAATGAACTACCAAACAACACACCTACCTAAGTAAGAATTAAAGCGCTGCATGCAAGTTCCAAAAAATTCTTCCCTCTGAGGTGGATCGTAGTTCAAGGTGCTGAATGGAAGAATAACAGCAAGGATTGCAAAAGGATGGATCTGTGTAAACAGAACACATATTTTTACGTTTTAAACTTCAGTAAAACAAAGTTTTAACCTAATTACTATTTTAGGTACAGTCTTTTTCTAATGTTCCAATGGTTAAATGGAAAGTGTATCACACTGCTTTTGAATTTTTCCACCCTGCTATAATTCATTTAACCCTACTACTAACTGTTAGTAGTGCTAAAAGTGTTTATGCAGATAAAGTAAACAAGACATTCCAAATTAATTGTTACATGTAAAACCCTATTCAAGAATTCATTATTCATTAGAAAAAATAGGAAACAGTATCACTAGTTTTCATAATCCAGGAACATTTTAACATTTATAATATAATGCAATTAACCAAATTTCTTCAATTATAATCATTTGCATTTGTTTTCCTTTCACTCATTGTTTTTTCCATTTTTCATTCGTTCCTCTGACACCTATCTTGAAAATTTCTGAGATTTCACACTTATCTCATAATTTTGAATGTAACTGTTTTAAATAAGAAAAGCAACACCACAGGATTATACAAAGAAAAAGAGAAAGCAAAAGCATCTACACTCCACAGTCCTAATACAATGAATATCATTTTAAGTGTTCCTTCCCATCAAAGAATTCTGATTACCAATCTTAACACTATTATAACAAACCAAAGGACAACAGCTGGTCACACCAAATTTGTGGTACTGGAAGACAAAGCATCTTTAAGAGGAGGAACAACCAACTGCTAAATCAGTGTTTAGTTTTTAAACTTCAAACATCAACCCAAGGGACTAGCATTGTGACATACAGGATAAAGCTACTGCCTGAACTACCATCATTCCATATCGACTACCATCATCCCATATGAGTTTGAGTCCTGTCTGCTCCATTTTTTTTTAAAGATTCATTTATTTTCATTACAAAATCAGATATACAGAGAGGAGCAGAGACACAGAGGAAGATTTTTTCGTTCATTGATTCAATCCCCAAGTGAGCACAACAGCCAGAGATGAGCCGATCCAAAGCTAGGAGCCAGGAATTTCTTCCAAGTTTCCCACATGGGTGCCGGATCCCAACGTTTTGGGCTGTCCTTGACTGCTTTCCAAGGCTATAAAACAGGAAGCTGGATCAGAAGCTAAACCCCTGGGATTAGAACCGGTGCCCAAATGGGATCCCAGTGTTCTCAAGGCAAACACTTTAGCTGCTAGGCTACTGCAGCGGGCCCAGCTGTTCCATTTTCAATCCACCTTCCTGTTAACGCTCCTGGACAGCAGTGGAAGATGGTACAAATGCTTGGGTTCCTGAACCCCTAGAGGGGAACAGCACAGAGCTCCTGGATCTTGGCTTCAGCCTGGTCCAGCCCAGCCATTGTGGCTGTTTGAGGGAGCGAATCAGGGGATAGAAGAATCCTCTCTGGTTCTCTCTTTAATTCTGTGTTTTAAATAAATAAACAAATCCTTTAAAAAAAAAATCAAAACTCTCAAAGTACTTATGATAGAAATTATACTTCTGGCATTTGACAAGCACATAAGACTAACATGAAACATTTAAATTTCACCTTTTCAATCTGTTGGACAACCACTGAGGCTATTCTATCAAGTAGCGAAGCACTGAGGTAGCTAGTCTTTGAAATAAAAGACGCAATCTCTGCAACATTTGTACAATTGATTTCATCCATGAAACGTTGTAAAGCAGCAAATGTGTCTTCAAGAAGTGATTCAAGGAACCAGTCTCCTTTTAAAACTTTCAGTTCCTTCCATAAGCGATCCAAACTGTTGCTCTGTTGTAGTCTCTGACAGCCGTAGTAATCCAACTTTTGAAGCAGTTTCAGTTGTTTTCCACGAATACTATCCGAATAGACATGATCGTACTGAATCCATCTTAAAACAGATGTGGCAAAATCATTGAGCTGCATCAGGTCACAGCATGGCAAAACGGCGTCCACTCGGGCTATGGCCGCTTCGTCCAGGTAGGAAGAAGGGAGCATGGAAAGAGCATGGGCCAGGACGGAAATCTGACTCGGAATGACACTGGTTTTCAGATAACTACAAGGGAAGGGGCAAAAATAAAAACAAAACCAATACATGCCGAAAAATATTAGTGCATTAAAGCATGAACATAATTATTATAATTTAATAGTTCAGGTAGGCTATATATGTTAACTTAGGAAAAGTTAGGTAAATTCAAAGACAGGTTCATAAGGGGTTATAAATAAATCAAAGCTCTTTTGATGCACATACCAAATTTTTTCTGCAAAATAAAATAGTCCCTAGCAAGCAAAAGGTTGGAGCCAGAACATTTCTAGTGCTATTTCCAGACAAACACTCTGGGTCTAATTTGTGGTATGACCTGTCAGGAGCCGTGACGAACTAGTACAGGCCCTGATATACAATGATCACTATTGCTTGCATTCTCACTTTCTGATACACACACACTCACTGCCCCTTTCTCTATTTCTCCTTTCCCAAATCTGCATGCTAAAGTCCCACTACCAGAATAATAATTCTTAAACAAAATGCAGGGAGTTTTTAAAAAAATCTTTAGGTTTAGATGTAGTGAAGGAAATAAGCCAATCAAAAGGAAATTATTATTAAAATATTACATTTTATTATTAAATATTAACATTAAAGATTATTATTAAAATAGTCTTAATATACAATGCTAGCAAAAGTGCAATGATATAAGCATTCTCATTCACTACTAATAAACTGTAGAGGTTACTGTGAATTTTCTACATTGAACAGGTTGGCTCAACAACTTTAACAATAATGTGACTGACTGACATGGTCAATCACTGACTAGGAAACAAACCTAAGAATGTCACTACTTAAAATCCAGGTAAAGGTTTGTGTTATTTTCTCCATCTTTTTGAGGGGACATGGCACAGGGAGTCAGGGAGAAACACACACAGAAAGAGGTCTTCTACCTGCTACATTACTCCCCAAATGCCACATAGCCTGGACTTGGCGATGCTAAAGCCAGGAGCCAGGTACTCCATCTGGGTCTCCCACATGGTGGCAGGGACCCACTTACCTGGAGTACCTTCCAATACCTTTCCAGCCACATTATCAAGGAGCTGGCTCACAAGCAGGGAAGAGCTGGGACTCAAACCAACACTCCACTATGGGATGCAGTAACACACTGGGCTATAATGCCAGAGCCCATTGTGTTTTCAGTATGGGTAAAATTTGAAGATGTAAACACTCAATGATGGAGAATGTTCAATGAATTATAATACATTCAGAGGATGACTACTATGTAGCCAATAGAAAAAAATTTACAAAAAGTTCCCAGTGATGTGGGGAAATGCTTTAAGATTAAATAACTAAACAACAAAACCATATGTTCATCATTCTCCACTAAAAATAGAATCTGTGGGCCCGGCACGGTGGCCTAGCGGCTAAAGGCCTTGAATGCACCAGGATTCCATATGGGCACCAGTTCTAGTCCCGGCTGCTCCACTTCCCATCCAGCTCCCTATTGTGGCTGGGGAAAGCAGTGGAGCACGGCCCAAAGCCTTGGGACCCTACACCCACATGGGAGACCCGGAAGAGCTCCTGGCTCCTGGCATCGGATCGGCACAGCACCAGCCATTGCAACCACTTGGGGAGTGAATCATCGGACAGAAGAACTTCCTGTCTCTCCTGCTCTCTATATATCTGATTTAGCAATAAAAATAAATCTTTTTAAAAAATAGAATCTGTGATATGGAGATAAACCAAATTGTCAATAATGGATAGATAAAATATTTTCTTTTTCTTCTTTATACATCTACATTAGAAAAATTACCAAATGATTTTAGTAAAATAATGTGTCAGGCCCACTCAATTAATACTAAATAATCAAAACGATCAATATACTATTTTACATGAGGGAATAAAGGTACAGCAAGTTAAACCACTGTTTGAGATGAGATTCATTCCATATGGAAATGCCTGGGATTGAGTCCCACCTCCATTCTTTTTTTTTAAGATTTACTTATTTATTTTGATTATTTTACATAGTTAATTAGGGTAATAAGGGTCAAGGGCTACAGGAAGGTGGGTGAGACCATTATTTCCACATTCTCTTTTTTTCCTTCCTGTAACTGGGGAAGGGGGGAGAAAAGGGGAGAAGTTACACCCAGACTCCCAAATGCCTTTGTACCCTGGGATGGACCACCTCCATTCTTGATCCAGCTTCATTCTAATGCATATAAAAGGCAGTAGATGATGATTCAAGTACTTGAGTTTCTGCCACCCATGTAGGTCACTGGGACGGAGTTCATTTCAGCCTGGCCTAGCCATGGCTTTATGAGCATCTGGATAATAAATCAGTGGATAGAAGAGCTCTCTCTCTCTCTCTCGGGTCCCTATACAGGATCATGAAAGAAAGCAGATGACAGCTCAGCTACATGGGTTCCTGCCACCCATGTGGGTCACCCCTGATGGAATCAGGCTCTTGGGTTTTTCTTGGCTTAGCCAGTGATGAACAAGCAGAAGGAAAATACCTGTTTCATTTTGTGTCTCCATCTGTATTACTCTGCCTTTTAAATAAGAAAATAATAAGACAGGACTGGAAACAGAACCGACCCAGCAATTGCAACCACTAGCTGATTGGGACGATGGACTGTACCGGGCCCTGTGCTTGCAAGCACACACAAGAATCTGGTCTGGGAACACCTCAGACAAAATTTCTTTTGGGATCTCCCAATCAAACTGCCAGACTCAGAACCCTAACCATGAAGAGAAGTGCAGGTGCCATGGTCTGCCATGGAGTGCAAGTGCCAGAGCCGAGCCCTCTAAGAGGCTCAGACGGAGCAGTGGAGAGCATAACCAGGTGCACATGGAGGATATGGCAGTCTATCGGAACCTGCAGAGGATACCTGGCATCACAACACAGGTCAGAACAAATCAATCAACTACCTCAGCCATATGTTGGCAGTGAAAAACTGGGCAAACACCAAACACAGAGTCTAAGGTGGATTATGTCAATCAGTGGATTCTGCAGCAACCTCATCATGCTTGGAATTGTGAGATTGGCAGCAATTCATAACTGTTGAACTATCAAAACCATTTGAGCAAGATCCTCAGAGCATGTCCCACATCAGGGACCTGGGATGGGTGGGAAACTGGGTGGGGCTTCTCCCTTTATCTCTGCCTTTACCCCAGATACAGGAAAAAAAACAATGTGGAAATAATAGTCTTACCCACTTTCATGTAGCCCTTGAACTTAACTATGTAAATATTGTCAAAAATAAAAAAAGGAAAAAGAAAAATAATAAATAAATAAATAAATGCTCATTAAAATTAAAAAAACAATTTTTTTAAAGCTACCAAGTCTTACCTCTGAAAACTTACAGCAACACTGGACATGAAATGAAATAAAATGAAATGAAACAAATATTGCAGCTAGATTACAACAAGAAACACTAGATCTTACCTAAGCAGTAATTCTCTGAGTTTCACAAACAGCTCTTTACTTCGAAACTGTAGAGAAATCAATGCATGAGTAATCTTCAATAGCTCTGTTGGTTTATACTTATCCAAATGTTTATGCAGAACTGAAGCAATTCTAAAAAGAATAACAGAACATATAACAGTTCATTCATTTACTTATTAAACAGTGCAAAGTTTTCCATCAGACACTCAGTTTTATGCTATAGCAATAGCAATGAATGAGATAGGTGTTCTGCTCTTTCAGAACTGTCTCAGATTGGTGAAAGGATTCTAACAATCTACAAGAATGAAAAAAGTGATCAATGAAGTATGAGTAAAATATACTCAACTATCAACAGTTGGAAGAGGAGCAAACTGATTCAATCTACTTTTGTTTTTAGATTTTTTAATTCTTATTTGAAAGGTAAAGTAATGGAAACAGAGTGAAAGAGAGAGAGACAGAAAGAAAGACTGCATTTCCTGGTTCATGGCCCTAAAAGCTGCAGCCACTGCACTGAGCCAAGCTGAAACAAGAGCCTGGAACTCCAAATGGATCTCCGACACGGGTGGCTGGGGTCCAAGCACTTGGACGAGCTTCACCTGCCTTCCCATACTCATTAACATGGAGCTGGATCAGAAGTGAAGCGGTTGGGACTCACTGGAGCTCATATGGGATGGCAATGTCAAAGATGGTGGCTTAACCTGCTATACCACGTTGCAGGCCCCAAAATGGAGCTTCTTAAAAACAAAGAGAAACGATAAGTTGAAGGAAAAGGCTTGGAAACAAAAATGAAAATAAAGGAACATATGTGGCATGCGCTGGGGTACAGCCAGTTAAGTACCACTTGTGACACTAGCATCCCAAAATAGAGTGTTTGTGCTAGTCCCAGCTTCCCTTGCAGCTTCCTGCCAATGTGCCTAGAAAAGCAGCAGCAGAAGGCCCAGACCCTTGGGTCCCTGCCATCCTCTGTAGAGACCAGGATGGAGTCCTGTGTTCCTGGCCATGGCATAGACCAGCTCTGGCTAATTAGGCCATTTGGAAAGTAAACCAGAGGATGGACAATAAAGCATACACTCTATGTCATTCTGCCTTTTGAATAAATAAATAAATTTTTAAAAAAGAGAAAAAAGAGAACAGAAAAAGAATGAAAGTTAAGCATAAGTACTTTGAACTATTTATCTTTTTAATCTCAAGCTGCCAAGAAAGCCAATATACAGCAGTATGTCCCCAAGGTCACACTGTGGTGTGAGGCGATGTATGTTAACTGTTCTGCAGAAACTGCCCTTTTGAAAAGTAGGATCCTAGAGCCTGGTGCGACCACTCAATTGGCTAATCCTCCACTTCCAACAGCCAGGAACCTGTATGGGGGTCAGTTAATATCCTGGATTCTACACTTCCCATCCAGCTCCTTGCTTGAGGCCTGGGAAACCAGAGAAGCACGGCCCAAAGTCCTGAGACCTTTCCCCCAGACTGGAGACCTAGAAGAAGCTCCTGGCTTTGGATTGGTTCAGTTCCAGTTGTTGCAGCCATTTGAGGAGTGAACCAGCAGATGGACGATCTTTCTCTGTTTCTCCTTCTTTCTGTAAATCTCCCTTGCAATTAAAATAAATAATTTTTTTAAAGATTCAATTATTTTTACTGGAAAGACAGATTTACAGAGACGAGAGACAGAGAAAAAGACTTACTGTCCACTGGTTCACTCCCTGAGTAGCCACAACGGCCAGAGCTGGGCGGATCCAAATCCAGGAGCCAGGGGTTTCTTCCAGGTCTCCCATGAGTGCAGGGTCCCAAGACTTTAGGCCTTCCTCAACTGCTTTCCCAAGTCACAAGCAGATAGTTGGAAGGGAAGTGAAGCAGATGGGACTAGAACCAGCACACATATGGTGCCCCATGTAAGGTGAGGACTTTAGCAACTAGGCTATTGTACCAAGCCCTAAAATACATAAATCTTTAAAAGAAGAAAAAGTAGGATCCTTCTCCGTTCTTGTCTCCAGGTTATTATGCTCCACCCAAGCATAATAGCAGCAAATGAGTGAAAAACACTGAATAATTTTGTCACCTCTATTTTGAAAATAAAAAAAACATAAATAGATGTTAATTCATTATTTCTTCAAAACAATACCTAGATCACAGAACGTATTTTTCCTTTAAAAAAAGTTCTTATTGAAGGACAACACCAGGACTCTCAGAAAAGCTTACTTTTTATTCAGATGTGAATTTCTGCTTTCCATTTCTTTCATTGCGCCCACCACTGCCAGGACTTGTTGGCTTGTCAGTTCCTCTGACATCAACAACAAGGCTGATTTAAGTCTGCAAGCAAAGAAAGATGTTTTACATTGAATTATTGAAAATTAGCTTATTTTTTTTATAAAACAATAATTATTAGGTAACAAAAAAGCACAAACAAAAATTCAATATATAATTTCATAAGAGATTAATAAGGCCTATAGAAAATTTCTATTATGAAAAAATCATGCATGAATTCCCAAGTATTTTGTACCAAAACTAAACATTTTGATTTTATTTTTCCACAAACTTTTAAAAATAATTTTGTAACTCTCCTAACATAAAATTTCACTGAAAAACAAAACTAAAAATTTTTTATCAAAACAATCAAGGTCTTGATACTATCAATTTACTGTTTCTTAAAAAAATAGGTAAAATATATTTTCATGATTTGCAAATACAAAAAGGTTATAATGGTTATAAAATACTATGAGTCAGTCACATTATTCAGTACTGCACAGCTAAAGAAAAACTGATACCCTAATCATATCTCCGACGTTTTAAAAAAGAATATCTAAGCAGGAAGTCAATAAAGCTGCAATGTGGCATAAATTTTATTTAGTAATCACCTGCAATAACACTATGAACTAAAAATTAACAAAGATGACTTACAACTATCCAAAGTGGGGCCCAGTGCAGTAGCCTAGCAGCTAAAGTCTTCACCTTGAATGCACCGGTTCTAATCCCAGCAGCCCCGCTTCCCAGCCAGCTCCCTGCTTGTGGCCTGTGAAAGCAGTTGAGGACAGCCCAAAGCCTTGGGACCCTGCATCCGCATGGGAGACCCAGAAGAAGCTCCTGGCTCCTGGCTTCAGACTGGCTCAGTAACAGCTGTTGCAGCCAATTTGGGAACAAATCATCGGATGGAAGCTCTTCCTCTCCGTCTCCCCTCCTCTCTGTATATCTGACTGTCCAATAAAAATAACTAACAACAGAATAACTTAGAAGGCACACCTAAATCATAAACTCTTCTAAGAGCAGGATAAGCCACATTTCTCTTCCAACTGGCCTCTTTTCACCAACCCAATCAGACATTTCAAACACGCCTTTCCTCCAAAGCTTTCTCCAGTATCTGTCAGCATTTATTACAGATAATACTAACCTCAGCATTTACTCAGAAACTATATTGTGATGTCAAAATATCTATCTTAATTACATATTCCTATTTTCCCAATTGGAATATATTCTGTGAAAACAAAGACAATATTTTTTTGCACTGAAGCCAATTTTTATATTCCTTCAGCAAGAGAGCTTAATACTAGAAAAACAATTTTAAAAATCATAATTTTAAAAATCACATTTTAGAACAGACATATTGAAACAGGTATAGACATCCAGCAAACGGGAAGTGTATCTCACACCTGGCACAACAAAACCAGCACCAGCTCAGAACAACCAAGCTGACTCAAGTAACACCCTCAGGACACACCACCCTCATCGGTGTCGCTGGGAGGACATTGGGCCAGCGTGATGTGGCAGAAAGGGCTACACAGCATCCTCCTCTCCTCCCCGAGACGGAGTGCAGGGCTCCTAGTTTTGGCTCCTAGGTTTTGCAGGCATATGAGAGGGAGCAAAAAGATCAAAGATTTCTCTCTTTTTCTCTCCCTCCCTCTCTCTTCCCCTTTCAAATAAATGAAAATAAACAAACAAAAATAAGACTTTGCCATAAATCTTGCACTAATACAACAATAAGGCAGATTTTATTATCCGTAATCCCTGCTTAACTAAATCTACTAATCACATTCATCATCAGGAGTACTAGGATTCTAAGTATTTCATACACGCAGGCTGGATGCAGACATGTAAATCCAGTCACGTGGCCTAGGAGGGGAGAATAAAGCACTGAAAATGTATCCTCCTTTTTTTCTGTGTTGACTCAACAGCAGAGGTTTATTGACTGCCTAGGAGTTGGAGACACTACGTTAGACTCATGGAGCAGAAAAACAGAAAAATACAGAGTCAAGGAACAGAGCACAAGCGACTATTTTCTTCTCTCTGAACTGTTAGGGTGATTTCTGTGCCTTTCATGGAGGTTCAAGGAAACCTGAACTTGAAGGTTCCACGTATTCCCAATAAGTAAAGTACTTTAAATGGAACTTACCGTTTCCTTTCTTCAAGTCCTGCTATGGGTCCCAGGGCTACAAACAATTTTACAAAGTTTGCAGGGTTATCAAATGGAAGAGCCATTTCAGTTAGCCTTTTTTTAACTGTTGCAACAAATTCAAAACTATGAAACTGTAGAGAGTAATAAAGACCAAGTATTTTGCTGATGGACTCCAAATCAAGGTGGCTCATATTTCTTAAAAACAGTTTATTACACTTTTCTAGTAGTGGATAATAACTAAAATTAGCATTTCGAAGGAATTGTACTATTTTTCTTGCAATGTTGATGTCAGAATAACTTATGGTATCAAAAAGTAGTTCTGTCTTTTTCACTAATTGATCTTGAAAATGTGACGATATTAAAGAGGAGATGTTGACCATCAGGACAGATAAAGACCTGAAAAATGAAAAAACAGGAAAAGATTTTTACATTATTTAAGCATAATGACTAATTATAAAGCTAAATGACATGCAGAAATGACTTGCTACTTGTGAGGTTCTGACCATGTTTCTCTTTTAAACACAAGTGAAACACAGATATGCATTTGATAAAGTGCTTAAAATATCACCTGGGAAACTGACACAGTGATGCAGCAAGCTAATTCTCCACTTGCTGCAACAGCATCCCACATGGACATCAGTTCAAGTCCCAGCTGCTCTACTTCCCATCCAGCTCCTTGCTAATGGACTGGGAGGACAGCAGAGGATGGCCCAAAGCCTTGGGCTCCTGCATAGACATGTGAGACTCATGTGAGCTTCTGGATCCCAGTAAATGACCAGCCCAGCTCAGGCTGCTGAGGCTAAATCTGACTTTCAAGCAAAATAAATAAATGTTAAAAAAAAAAAAAAAAAAAGCAGCAGCAGCAGCACTGCCTGGGATACTTGTATCGCACACTGAAGTGTGAAGCAGGTTCCTGCTTGATCTCTGCCTCTAATGCACACCAAGGGGGCGGCAAAGGACAGCTCAAGTGCCTGAGTTCCCTATCGCCCACATGAGCAATGCAGACCGAGTTGAGACCTAACGCTAGTTGTGGGCATATGGGGAGTAAGCCAGACAATGGAAGACACCTCTCTTTCTACATGATCCCTCTTTCTCTTCCTATATGTATGTGTCTCTCGGTCTTTCATGAGAATTAATAAATATTTTTTAATTTAAAATATAATAGAATCAGCCCCGGCGGCATGGCCTAAGGCTAAAGTCCTCGCCTTGAACGCCCCGGGATCCCATATGGGCGCCGGTTCTAATCCCGGCAGCTCCACTTCCCATCCAGCTCCCTGCTTGTGGCCTGGGAAAGCAGTCGAGGACGGCCCAATGCTTTGGGACCCTGCACCCGCGTGGGAGACCTGGAAGAGGTTCCAGGTTCCCGGCATCGGATCGGCGCAGCACCGGCTGTTGCGGCTCACTTGGGGAGTGAAACATCGGACGGAAGATCTTCTTCTCTGTCTCTCCTCCTCTCTGTATATCCGGATTTTCAATAATAATAAATCTTTAAAAATATATATATATATATAATAGAATCAAAAAAATATAACAGAATCAATAAAAAAATGCTACAGGCATGTAAGTTCAATTCTAGTCATCGATCGATACCTTAGACAAAATTATTGAAATATTATTCACTAAGCACACAAAAATCACAATTTTACAGCTAAACTATATTGACTGAAAATATTTCAGCTGTATTTACCCAGAAATCACTTTGGTTAATTCTCTATTTTCTTTTTTTTTTTAAAGATTTATTTATTTTTATTATAAAGTCAGATATACAGAGAGGAGGAGAGACAGAGAGGAAGATCTTCCGTCCGATGATTCACTCCCCAAGTGAGCCGCAGTCTCCCACGACTGCTTTCACAGACCACAAGCAGGGAGCTGGATGGGAAGTGAAGCTGCCGGGACCAGAACCGGCGCCCATATGGGATGCTGGCGCATTCAAGGCAAGGACTTTAGCCACTAGGCCACGCCGCCAGGTCCTAATTCTCCGTTTTCAAGTGTCAGAATCCTGTATGGGTGCCAGTTCCTGCCCCAGCTCCACCACTTCCCATCCAGCTCCCTGCTTGTGGTCTGTGAAAGCAGTCGAGAACAGCCCAAAGCCTTGAGACTCTACTTCCACCTGGGAGACTCGAAAGAAGCTCCTGGCTCCTGGCTTCAGATCAGCTGGTCTCTGGCCACTGTGGCAATTTGGGGAGTCAATTAACAGTTGGAGTATCTTTGTCCTTATCTCTGTAAATCTTACCTTCCAATAAAAATAAATAAATCTTTCAAAAAGTAATTAACAATATTAATACAACACTAGTATTAACAATGAATTCCCTGAAGCAATTTTTTAAAAGACTACATATTCACTTCAATATCTAATAATAATATTAGGAACTACCCATTTTTGAGAACCTTGTTTTAGAAGTTCATGGGGATGGCTCAGTGTGATAACATAGCAGTTAAAGTCCTCACCTTGAGCACGCTGGGATCCCATATGAACACTGGTTCTAATCCCGGCAGCTTCACTTCCCAGCCAGCTCCCTGCTTGTGGCCCTGGGAAAGCCGTTGAGGACGGCCCAAAGCCTTGGGACCTGCACCCGCATGGGAGACCAGGAAGCGGCTCCTGGCTTCAGATTGGCTCAGCACTGGCTGTTGTGGCCACTTGGGGAGTGAACAGCAAGTGGAAGATCTTCCTCTGTGTCTCTCCTGCTTTCTGTATATCTGACTTTCCAATAAAAATAAATTAAAAATCTTAAAAAAAAAAAAAAAAAAGAAGAAGTTCATGGGGAGACAATCCTCTATTGGTTCCTCAAGTGTCTAAACATGTTGCCAGCAAAGTCACTGACTGCCTTTGTTTAGCTCCTCAAGGATGTCTGCACGGTACAGCAAACAGCTTAGGAGCACAGAGACAGGTCCTCCTCAAGAGCACAGGGTGGACAAACGATGCAGCTCCCCAAGCCCTGGGCTCCTCTTCTGGAACACATCGCACTGTTTAAACTGGAGCTCCGGTGATCAGCACAAAGCTGACTATCAGAAAGGCTGTGAGAAATAAAGTCCTTTGTCTCTAGCCCAGGACTCTCATTTCTTCTATCACTTTCCTCTTCGAAAAACACAGGCAAATTCGTTAGCTCGCAAGTAAGGCAAAATCTTAAGCCTTTCATAGATCTTAACAAACACTGTTATATTCCTGATCTCCAACTCCCACAGCAACACTGCAGTGTAGATTTCACTAATTCTGTTATAGATGAGAATGGCGAACTTCCAAATTAAGGAAGTTGGCGCTATATGTTTTATATTAAAGATTTCTTTATTTTTATCAGAAAGGAAAATTTAAAGGAGATACAGAGAGAAAGATTCTCCATCTACTGGTTCACTCCCCAAGTGGCCGCAACAGCCAAGAGCTTCTGAGTCTACTACGCAGGTGCAGGGTCCCAAGGCTTGGGACCGTCCTCTCTTGCTTTCCCAGGCCACAAGCAGGGAGCTGGATGGGGAGCGGAGCAGCCAGGATAAGAACCGGCGCCCATATGGGATCCTGGTGCATGCAAGGTGAGGATATAGCCACTGAGCCATTGTGCCACGTGCAAGCTAGTTGGCATTAAGCCACTTCAGTGGCAAATCTGTGTCTGCATGTAAAGCCCAGAATCTTTCCACCACTACAAAAAAACAACGAACAAATTTACCTTAAGTCTTGTATGTCTTCTAAGTTTCTATGTACAATATCAGCTATTTCTCCCATTAATGGACTTAAATATAAATGCTGATCCGCTAGGCAAGTAGAAAATTTTGACAATACATTAATGTCAAACCTATTAAAGAAACATAAAGATAATTACTATTTACTTTTACTAGAATACATAATATACAGTTACAAAATTCTAACACATTACTAACTTAGAGTCAAAATTTCTAAAATGTCAATTATTTACTATTACACAACACATGGCAACTGTTAACAAATCAAATACTAAAGAAATCATTCAAAATTCTTTAAATTAGTTATCAGTTTCTTGAAGTAAAAGAACAATTTTGGATCCAGATTGCTTATTAATAAACAAAAATAAAACTGTTACTACAACAGTGGTCTGAAAAACTTCCTAATTTTTCTATAAGTAACCCAATTTCTTCAACAAGTAAAATGGCAGGACAAATGGGAGGGGAGTTACCACAGAATTTATATTTTGAACTCAATAAAAGACAAGCCTAGGGAAGATCATAGAAGCATAAAATATTGAGGGCCCAGGGCAGTAGCCTAGTGGCTAAAGTCCTTGCCTTGAATGCGCCAGGATCCCATATGACTGCCAGTTCTAATGGTTCTAATCCCGGTTGCCCTGCTTCCCATCCAGCTCCTTGCTTGTGGCCTGGGAAAGCAGTAGAGGATGGCCCAAAGCCTTGGGACTCTGCTCCCATGCTGGGGACCCTGCTCCTGACTCCTGGCTTCGGATTGGCCCAGCTGCAGCCATTGCTGGCACTTGGGGCATGAACCAGCAGAGGGAGAATCTACCTTTCCTTCTCTCTCTAGATTTGCCTTTCCAATAAAACCAATACAATCTTAAAAAAACAGATACACAAAAAATAAAACTTCCATTGTCTATAAGCTCTGATCTTGCCTTGCCGTGAAAATGGAGTAACAGATACATTGCCACAGGTGCTCCTAGACAGTTACACAGAGCCTTTTTTTTTTTTTTTTAAGAGTTACCAAGAAAGGAAGACACAGAGATGGAGCTGCTCCATCTGCTGGTTCACGTCCCAAGCCTGGCAGCAGTTGTCCTTTCTTTTCTTGAAAAATTTCCCTGTGTAAACCCTGTAAGGATCACCCCGATCCGAGGTGAGAAACCCAGAGCACTTGCCTTTCCAGCCTTCTCCAGGCCTCTATGACCAGGGCTTCAACCAGTGCGTCATGGGCCTCCACCGCAAACCTCAGGAGAAACAGCACAAATGATCTACTCAGGAACATTTTTCACAACCATTAAAAAACACAAGCAGAATTGCAAAAAAAAAGTGAATGTCAAGTGCTCTAGCTGCTATGAAGGCAGTCCGTATTCCTGGCTTGCTTCTATCTCAGTACGTCAATGTTGTAAGTACAGTCAGTAAACATTCTGTTTCATCCCATGCATTCTTTTATTATCTTTTTTTTTTTTAATTTTATGATCTAATTCCATAGACTCTGGGATTTCCCTTACTCCCTCCCGCTGCCACTTATTTTTCCTATATTATCACAATAGCATAGTCCTTCCCAAACAGTTCTAAGTCCATCATTCTGCTATTTAAGTGTATCCTGACATTGTAGGTATGGACAATGGCAGGGAGTCCAGCATTCTATTGTCAAGATATATCCAACAGTTTCACTGGGAGTCAATGTTTCATTTGGAAGCAGAGATTCTTATTGTATTGTATCTTCACATCTGGATATGACAGTCCCTACTACACAGTTACATTCCCTTAAAATGAAAAGCCATAAAACAAAATCAACAACAGGGCCCGGCGGCGTGGTCTAGCGGCTAAAGTCCTCCCCTTGAAAGCCCCGGGATCCCATATGGGCGCCGGTTCTAATCCTGGCAGCTCCACTTCCCATCCAGCTCCCTGCTTGTGGCCTGGGAAAGCAGTGGAGGACGGCCCAATGCATTGGGACACTGCACCTGCGTGGGAGACCCGGAAGAGGTTCCAGGTTCCCGGCTTCGGATCGGCACGCACCGGCCCGTTGCGGCTCACTTGGGGAGTGAGTCATCGGACGGAAGATCTTCCTCTCTGTCTCTCCTCCTCTATGTATATCTGGCTGTAATAAAATGAATAAATCTTTAAAAAAAAAAAAATCAACAACAGAAAGTAGGCTTACAAACTTACAACGCCATGAAGTTAAACAACATGCTCAACTTAACAAGCATGTTACTGAATGACCAATGTGTTGCTGAAGAAATGAAAAATACCAAAAACCTTCTTGCATTTTTATCTTCTATCCTTTAATCTGCTCATCATAATACTGTCTTAACGAACAATCAAAATGTTCAACTATAAAGGATGTTGAAAATATGTACATGTATTATTATGTCCTTATCATAAGAATATAATACAGGAGAAAGTTTATAGAAAAAATACTAATAGTCAGCAAGTCAGTATTACTTGATCTTGGTCATTAAGTATTTCTTTCAGGTACCTCAGAGTCTGAGGAAGATCACTAAAAAAGGTGAAATAATCCTTTTTTAAGATCAATCCCCTAACCCTACCCTACAAAAACAGGGAGGAGGGGGCAAGAGCTGGCACTATGGCTCAACATGCTAATCCTTCAGCTTCAAACACCAGCGTCTCATATAGGTGTCTGTTCACATCCGGACTGCTCCACTTCCCTTCCAACAATCTGCTTGTGGCCTGGGAAAGCAGTAAAGGATGGCCCAAAGCTTTGTGACGCTGTATCCCTGTGGGAGACCCAGAAGAAGCTTCTGGCTCCTGGCTTCGGATCGGCTCAGCTCTAGCCTTTGCAGCCACTTGGAGTGAATCAGTGAATGGAAGATCTTTTTCTGTCTTTCCTTCTCTCCACAAATCTGATCTGGCTTGCCAATAAAAATAAATGTAAAAAAAAAAAAAGCATCCTCCAAACACTTTTGTTTTAAGATTTATTTTTGGAAAGACAGAACAGGGCCCGGCAGCATGGTCAAGTGTAACAGAGTCCTTGCCTTGAATGCGCCAGGATCCCATATGGGAGCCGGTTCTAATCCCGGCAGCTCCACTTCCCAGCCAGCTCCCTGCTTGTGGCCTGGGAGGGCAGTTGAGGACGGCCCAAAGCCTTGGGATCCTGCACCTGTGTGGGAGACCCAGAAGAGGTTCCCGATTCCCAGCTTCAGATCATCACAGCACCAGCCATTGCGGTCACTTGGGGAGTGAATCATCAGATGGAAGATTTTCCTCTGTGTCTCTCTTCCTCTCTGCATATCTGACTTTGTAATAAAAGTAAATAAATTTTAAAAAACAAACAAAAAAAGACAGATCAAATCTATAAAGAGAAGAGGAGACAGAAAAACAGAGAAAAAAAATCTTCATTTACTGGTTTATTCTCCAAATGGCCGCAAAGTTGGAGCTGAGCTGATCTGAAGACAGGAGCCAGGAACCTCCTCCAGATCTCCCATGCAGGTGTAGGGTCACAAGGCTTTAGCCATCCTCCACCGCTTCCTCAGGCCTAAACAGGGAGCTGGATGGGAAGTGGAGCAGTCAGACACAAACTGGCACCTGCATGGATTCCTGGAGCTTAAGGTGAAGATTCAGCCATTGAGCCATCACACCAGGTGCCCACCTCTTAACATCTTCAAAACACAAAACTATTAGGAAAACTAATTACTTTAGGGGGGGGAAACACTGCTTTTCATTTTATGCAAGGTTTTTAAGAACACTTTAAAAATCCAAACTATAACTATTTCCATAAAATCTACAAGTGAATTACTTACTGTTGTGTGATATATAACACATCTACCAGGGTATCATCATCCATTAATTTGATTTTGTTTATAGTTAAACTATGAAGAGAAGGGAATTGGGGATGGTCTCTAATACACCTAATATCTTTTAACAAGTCAGTCTTCTGCTTTTGAAGCTGCCAAAGTGTATTAAATGCATATCCCACTTGCTTTTCTGAAAGCGTGCTTTTGTTTCTCTCAACAAGATCAAATACTTGCTCTTCGCTTGCGCACTTGTCCATTTGGCTAATTAACGGTTCACAGCTGAAGGGTCGAAACTGAAATACTCTCCAGGAGAACGAACAAATGACTCTCAGACGAAGCATATTGATAATCAGTGAGTCTAGCCAAAAAGGGTATCTTTCCTTATACATCCAAAACCATCTGCAACAGTAGTCAGTGCAGTACTCTGGTGTGGCACACTTCATGTAGTTTGCTTCCGTTAAGATGATTTAATCCACTCCAACATGCAGCTTCTGGAAAACAATTGGTTCAACATAGTCATGCTTATACCATTAACATCAAATTAGCTTTAAAACTCAAAGAAAAAATTTTTTTCTGCATGGAGTCTTTCTTCTTTGACTGAACCAACTAGCAGAATTGGATGCAGACTCAACCAGGATAGCAGTGAAAGGGCCGTGCCAAGAGCCCACACCCCACATTTGAGTCCCTGGGTACGCATTTCCACCTCGGGCTCCTGATTCCAGCTTTTTGCTAATGTGGACCCTGAGAGGGATGACTCACATGACCGGCTTCCTGCCACCCACATGGGAGACCTGGCTTCAGCCTTGGCGCCTACCATGTTGGACCTTTACGGAGTGAACCAGCTCTTTTAGCCTCTCTGCCTTTCAAAAGAAAAAAAAAAAGCTGATCTAATATTTACATAAAGGCTTCCAGTTTGACCATAAAATTAAAAAGAAAACAGTCAAACTCAGGACAGCTGTTGGGGCACAGCAGGATTAGCTGCTGCTCTGGATGCCCTCATTCCATATGCAAGTACCCATTCCCGCCACGGCTACTCCAACTCTGAGCCCTCTTCTTGCGACTACATCTAGGAAGAGAGCAGATCATGGTCCACGTATTCAGGTGCTGCAACCTACACAGCAGATTCAGATGAAGTTGTTGGCTCCTCATGCAGGTCAGGTTATTGCAGATATTTGGGGAGTGAACTAGTGGGTGGAAGACCTCTGTAAATAATTTTTTTAAATATTTTTTTGTTGTTGGCAAGTCACATTTACAGAGTGAAAGAGAGACACAAAGATAGAGCTTCCATCTGCTGGTTCACTCCCCAAGTGGCCACAACAGCTGGAGCTGAGCCCAATCTGAAGCCAGGAGCCAGGAGCTTCTGGGTCTCTCATGTGGGTGCAGGATTCCAAGGCTTTGGGCCATCCTCGACTGCTTTTCCAGGCCACAAGCAGATTGTTGGAAGGGAAGTGGAGCAGTCAGGATATGAACCGGCACCCATATGTGACCCAGGTTGTGCAAGGTGAGGACTTCAGCCACTAGGCTATTGCGAGGGCCACTGTAAATAAATCTTAAAATAATAACAACAAAAGGCATCAAAACTATCTTTCTAGATAAAAGTAAAATTGTTCGAAATAAATACATCAGTTTCAAAGTATTTAAAAAGAAGAATGAGGGGTTGGTGACGTGTCGTACAGGCTAAGCTATCACCTTCAGCACGAGTATCTGCTGGGTCAAGTCCTGGCTGCTCCACTTCTGTCGCAATTCTCTGCTTACGGTCTGGGGAAAACAGTAGAGGATGGCTCAAGCATTTGGGTCTCTGCACCAGGGGATGTGAAAGAAATTCAGGCTCCTGGTTTTGGATAAGCTCAGTTACAGTCATTGCAACCATCTATGGAGTGAACCAACGAATGGAAGATTTCTCTCTCTCTGTCACTCCTTCTCTCTCTGTAGCTCTGCCTTTAAAATAAAAAACAGGACTTGTTGCAGCAGCCTAGTTGCTAACGTCCTTGCCTTGCATGAGCCGGGATCACATACGTGCACCAGTTCTAATCCCGGCAGCTCCACTTCCCATCCAGCTCCCTGCTTGTGGCCTGGGAAAGCAGTGGAGGACGGCCCAAAGCCTTGGGACCCTGCACCCGTGTGGGAGACCCGGAAGAGGCTCCTGGTTTCGGAATGGCTCAGTTCCAGCCGTTGTGACCACTTGCAGGGAATGAAAGAGCAAGTGAAAGGTCTTTCTGTCTCTCCTTCTCTTTGTAAATTTGCCTTTCCAATAAAAATTTTAAAATAAAAAAAAAAAACTCACTAAATTCTCTCAACCAGCATTTAAGGTAGACACTGTCATTTCTATTTTACAGATAAGGAAAAATGGCTTCGAAAACTGGTCTAGCGCCAGGGAAGGAAGGACTATAACTCTGTTCTTTCCACTCCAACAGTCTCATGTTAACAAAGTAACGTGTGGTTACCGCATCACTAAAGATAAGCCTCATATTCCTCTCTACGGCTAAATTGATCTAGAAAACACGATGCCACAATACTGGTTATTTGGTGGTAATCAGCACAGCATTCTGAACCAAACTGACCCGGAATATACACCTTCACAAGAAGCCCTGCACAAAGCAAGGGTATCCGCAAGACCCCCACACTGCAAGGCAAGGCAACTCCAGAGCTAGAACACCGAGGAGTCGCGTCCCCAATCTCTGCCCTGACTGACCTAGCCGCATTTAAGGAGACTTAAAGCGAGAGGGCCCCAGGAGGTGCAGGTGGGCACGGTTTGCACGAAACAGGTATGCTCGCGCCCGCTGCACAGTAGAGGGGAACAAGCGCGTGCGAGCCTTCTCCACAGTCTTGGTACACAGCAGGCTCAGCCCTGCGCCAGTCCCCGGACTCCCGGGGCCCACCGCCGAGGCACTCGCCTCCGTTAAGGAACCCTGCGTCCCCAGCCCTAAAGCCGAACGCTGTAAGGGTGCAAAGCCCCTGCTACCTGGCCCTAGACTTCCCTGCAAGTTCCTCCTTCCCACGCCGGCAACTTTGTGTGAGAAACCTGGAATAGCAACCAGTGACGGTTACGGCCCCTTCCCAGCCAGGCAATGGCAGGCTCCGTTTTGTCTCGCTCACCCGCGGCATTCCAGGGGTGTTCGTCTTTTCTTGAGAGATACATCCTCTCCCGGGCCACAGTCGGTCCCCAAACCAGGAAAAAATGCCGGCTGAGATCGGCGTGGGACGCAAGACAAGCACTACATATCCCAAGGGGCGCAGCAGCGAGGGCCGCAGCACATACGTCGCATGCGCGTTTTTGTGGGCATTCTGGGCTTTGTAGTTCTTTCCTTGAGAGGGGCTCTCGGGGTGTGTAGCTTAAAACCAAGAAAGAAGGTATACGTGTTACTTTACGATTTGCTGCTGTTTTGAGAGGCGAGAGACACATCTAAGTCACTGGTTCACTCCGTAAATACCCCAAGTGACCTGCACCCGACTACCCAAGCCAGGACCAGAACTGAATCCAAATCTTCTACACGTATGGCAAAAATACAACTACTGGAGTCATAATCTGCCACCTTCCAGGGGGTGCTTTAGTAGGAAGACGAAATTGCACTTTGCTATGAGATGCAGGTGTCTTATTCCCGGACCAAACACCTCCCTTCTCTCCACTATTTTTAAGTTTTGCGGGTTTTTCCCCCTCTAGTTTTTGGAGGAATAGAGAAAATTAAAATATTATTTAGAAAATGTAAACAGAGAAAAAGACATGTAGATTTTTAAATTATTTTCTTTTTTATATACAGATTTATTTATTTGTATAGGAAACACTGAATCACACAAAGAGAGACAGAGAAAAATGTCTTCCATCTGCTGGTTTATGCCCCAAATGGTTGCAACAGCTGAAGCTGATCCAATCTGAAGCCAGGAGCCAAGAGCTTCTTCACTCCAACCTGAGTGTACAATTCTAAGGCTTTGGGCCGCCCTCCACTGCTTTTCTAGGCCACAAGCAGGGAGCTGGATGGGAAGCGGACATCAACCAGCATGCATATGAGATCCCACCACATGGATTTAGCCACTGAGCCATTGCACCAGGCCCTTTTATTTTCTTTTTAAAGATTTAATTTTTGTTATTGGAAAGGCAGATTTACAGAGAGGAGAGACAAAGATCTCCCATCTGCTGGTTTACTTCCATCCACTGGTTGACTTCTTTCAGCTGCAACAACTGGAGCTGAGCCAGTCTGAAACTAGGAAACAGGGGCTCCTTCTGAGTCTCCCACGGGGGTACAGCGTCCAAAGACATTGGGCGTTCTTCCTCTGCTTTCTGAAGCCATAAGCAGGAAGCTAGAAGAGAACTGCAGGGAGCTGGATGAGAAGTCAGGACATAAACAGACACCTATATGCGATGCTGGTGCTTGAAAGTGAAGGATTAGCCTGTCGAGCCATGGTTCCAGCCCCTCAAAACACTAATATTCAGTATATGCATTTGTATTGTGAACAGGTGTCAGTTCTCTTCAGTCTTTTTTTTTTTTAAAGATTTATTTTATTTTTATTACAAAGTCAGATATATTGAGAGGAGGTGAGACAGAGAGGAAATGGAGCTGCCGGGATTAGAACCAGCAGCCATATGGGATCAAGGCAAGGACCTTAGCCACTAGGCCACGCTGCTGAGCCCTCTCTTCAGTCTTTTAAAAAAAGTTTTACTGAGATACAATGTACATAGCATGCAATTTGCTCACTTAAAGAGTATAATTCTGGGGGTGGGTACAATAGCTCAATTTGCTAATCCTCCACCTCCAAGTACCAGGAACCTACATGGGCTGGTTCCTGTTCCAGCCACTCCACTTCCCATCAAGCACCCTGCTATAGCCTGGGAAAGTAGTGGAGAATGGCATCTGCATGAGAGACTTAGAAGAAGCTCTTGGCTTCAGATTGGCTCAACTATAGAATGTGGAAATTTTGAGAGTGAACCAACAGATTGAAGATCTTTCTCTCTGTCTCTCATTCTCTCTGTAAAATCTGCCTTTCCAATAAAAATAAATACATCTTTAAAAAAAAAGTGTGTGGGCCCGTCACAACAGCCCAGCAACTAATGTCCTTGCCTTGCACATGCCGGGATCCCACATGGACACCAGTTCTAATCCCAGCAGCCCCGCTTCACATCCAGTTCTCTGCTTGAGGCCTGGGAAAGCAGTCAAGGATGGCCCAAAGCCTTGGGACCCTGCACCCATGTGGGATACCTGGAAGAGGTTCCTGGTTCCTGGCTTCAGATTGGCTCAGCTCCAGCTGCTGTGGCCACTTGGGGAGTGGATCAGCAGATGGAAGAGCTTCCTCTCTGTCTCTCCTCCTCTCTGTATATCTGCCTTTCCAATAAAAATAAATAAATATTTTTTAAAAAGTGTGTAATTCTGGAGCTGGCATTGTAGCACAATGGATTAAGCTAACATTTGTGACACTGGTTGGATGCAAGAGAGATCATTTCAGATAAGTCTAGGATGTATTAAGGAGTCCTTATTAATCAAGATTAGTGATGGCAGTGTCCACTAGAAATTAGCAAATGAGAAGTTCACATGGCAATCCAGTCTGAATCAAAACCCTGACAGGAACAAATGGTCATTACCATGAAGTCTGTCTGTTAGACTGAAGACCTATGTTCCAGCTTCCCCCAGCAATGTAAGTTATCCTAAGAGACATGCAGCAATCACCCTAGGCACACTTACAAAGCTGCAGACATTCAGCTTTTCCTAGCTTCTCTGTCCTCATTTCATTACTGCCAGGCCTCACCTCTCCTGGAACTCTGGAAAGTACACAAATTAGAAACACAAAGTGTCTTAGCATTCACATCTTCACTGACTTATCCAAGTAGTCGACAGAGGTTGAGAAATACAGACAGGGGCCATGACAAAGAGCTACCTGTGCTTAGAATCTGTCCACAGGAAGCCAGAGAGCAAGCAGGCACTGGAAAGGTCAAATGTCAGAATACACAAGTGATGGGAGCACTCCACCAAGAGAGAGAGCCCCTCCTTATCATCCACCTTTATGGGAGCTTGAGAGGAAAGTAGTGATGCAACAATGTGATACTGCCTCCTGTCAGGTTCCAGGTGATCAAAGATGAGCATCATTTGACTCACTAGGTGGGCAGAAAGGATTATATGGGTAAGTGAGGCATGGTTTCCAAGTTTGTGATCTTGAATGATCTTGAGCTGGCTGCCTAAAACCACAACAGCACCAGCATCCCACCAGGGTGCCAATTTTTGTATCAACAGCTCCATTTCCAGTCCAGCTCCCTACTGCTGACACTGGGAAGGCAGCAGAAGATGATCCACGTACACTGGTCTCTGCTGCCCCTGTGGGAGATCCAGATGGAGTTCCTGCTCCTGGATTTAGCTTGGACCAACCCTGACAGTTTTTAGCAGTTTAGGGAATGAACCAGTGGATGATAAACCACTTTTGCCTATCGTTCTGGCTTGCAATTAAGTCAAATAAATGTTAACCAAAAAAAGTGCAATTTATGAGGGCAGCTGATGTTGTGTGTCACAGTAGTTCATGACACTGCCTGGGATGCCTGCCTGAGTGCTTGGGTTCAATTTCCAATCAGCTTTTTTTTTTTAAGATTTATTTATTTTTTTATTACAAAGTCAGATATACAGAGAGGAGGAGAGAGAGGAAGATCTTCCATCCGATGATTCACTCCCCAAGTGACCGCAACGGCCGGTGCTGCGCCGATCCAAAGCCAGGAGCCAGGAGCCTGGAGCAACTTCTGGGTCTCCCACGTGGGTGCAGGGTCCCAAGACATTGGGGTGTCCTCGATTGCTTTCCCAGGCCACAAGTAGGGAGCTGGCTGGGAAGTGGAGCTGCCGGGATTAGAACCAGTGTTCATATGGGATCCCGGTGCGTTCAAGGCGAGGACTTTAGCCACTAGGCCACGTCGCCGGTCCCTCCAGTCAGCTTTTGATTCAGCTTTCTGCTAATGTGTACCATAGGAGGTATATATAGGAAGTTCACTCAGATACATGGATCCCTGTTAACCACAAGCAAGACAAGGATGGAGGTGCTGGCTCCTCACTTCTACCTGGTCCAATTCTAGGTATAGATGTCATTTCGGAAGTGACCCCTCAAATGAAGGAATTATCTGCTTCTTTCTCTCCCTCAAATAAGAAAATTTAATTACTTAAAAAAAAATGTAAAGCTTCTTTCAACAGTCTCCTAAACTCTGACCATTTAAAATTTATACTAAAACTAGCACGGAACTGCACCAAAATTATAGCACAGTGAGTAAGGCCACTGTCTGCAAGACCTGCATCACAAAAGGAAGGGGTTCCTGTGCTGGCTGCTCTACTTCCAATGCAGTTTCCTGCTGACGGTTTGGGAAAACAAGCAGAACATGGCCTCCAAGTGTCGGAGTCCCTGTCATCCACTTGGGAAACCCAGATGCAGCTCCTGGCTCCTGGTTCTGCCTGGCCCACAGCACCGGCACTGCTGCCATCTGAGGAATTAACCAGCTAATCAAAGATCTCTCTCCACGTCTCCTCCCTAGAACTCTTCCAAAATAAATAAATAAATCCTTTTAACAATGTTTACTATGGGCTGGCACAATGACTCCACTTGCTAATCCTCTGCCTTTCAGCATGTGTGGCATCCCATATGGCTGCTCCATTCCCATCTACCTCCCTGCTTATGGCCTTGGAAAGCAACAGAAGATGACTCAAGTCCTAGGGATCCTGTATCCACATGGGAGACCAAGAACCTCCTGGTTCCTGGCTTCAATTTGGCTCAGAAGCAGCTGTTGCAGCCATTTGGGGAGTCAACTAGAAAATAGAAGACCTTTACTCTGTGTCTACCTCTCTCTGTAAATGTGTCTTTCCAAATAAAAATAAAATAAATTAATTAATAAATATTTTTAAAAATGCACGGTGGTCTAGCGGCTAAAGTCCTCGCCTTGAACACGCTGGGATCCCATATGGGCGCTGGTTCTAATCCCGGCAGCCCTGCTTCCCATCCAGCTCCCTGCTTGTGGCCTGGGAAAGCAGTCTAACACGGCCCAAAGCCTTGGGACCCTGCACCCGTGTGAGAGACCTGAAAGAAGTTGCTCCAGGCTCCTGGCTTCACATTGGCCCAGCTCCGGCCATTATAGCTGCTTGGGGAGTGAATCATCAGATAGAGGATCTTCCTCTCTCTCTCCTTCTCTCTGTATATCTGACTTTCCAATAAAAATTAAGTAAATCTTAAAAAAAAATTAAATGAATAAAGTATTATTTCACTAATAATTACTATCAATTATTTTAACACACCCCAAAATGTTAATTATAATAGTAATGATATATAGTATATCCTCAAAAGTGAATGCATATCTATGAAAAGGGAATATATACCAATATAATAGCAATTCCTCTTGTACACAGCCTTTAGTATAAGTTAAATCCCAGGAAATTAATCATTACAGAAAACATTTCTGCAGATAGACGTGCAAGAAACAAAAAGAAACCAATGCTCACAGAAATTCACCTTAAAAAAAAAACTTTTGGAAAAGTACCCAAGAAAACCAAAACCTTGTATTGTAAAAGTAGGACCCAGCCTCCCATTTGCCACCATGAGTCCAAGGTGTCCTTGCCTGCTCTTTATCAGAGGAATTCACTGAACTGAGAGAGCTGCACAGCTGGTCCCATAGGCATCTAATCATGGAACTCAAGAAGTCATTTGCTTCTCCAATAGTTAAAACCTTGTTAGTCAATGCATTCCAAGTGCAGGCAGAGAAATCCCAGGCCTGGGGAACTTACACAGAACCTCCCTTACCCCAGAACAATGGAACCCTATTGGCCATCATGAATTTCCTAAAAAGCACAGCATTGCTAACAACTAGGAACTTGGGCACAAGTTGATCAAGCACTCCTTAGTAAGCAATTGCTGCTTGGCTTTTGGCTATCTGCTTTGCAATACCATTTTTCCTCTACCTCAATGGTTTTCCGCACATCGGGTGAGCTGACTCAAGTTGGAAGGTTCTAGAGCAATATCTCCAACTAATTTGGGGTGTTGCTTAACAACAACGGTATTGCAGATTTACTCTTGCCACTGCAATGTAAATTTACAACACCCCAAATTATAATAATAATGATATATAGTATATCCTCAAAAGTGAATGCATATCTATGAAAAGGGAATATATACCAATATAATAGCTGAATAGCTATTATAATAACTGAATAGCTGTGCTATTCAGTTTCATTGCTACATTAAATTCTTCAAACCCCTCACATGCATCGCGTGCTCACACGCTTTTTAAACTAGTTTACCTGACAGGATGAGACACTTACATTCTGTGTATGTGTAGAGCAGGTGTTATAAAATTCTTCCATTATTTGATTCACTCTTGGAAATGCCAACAAAGTGTGGGCCAGGCCAAAGTTAGGAGCCAGGAACGCGAGTTGAGTCTCCTGAGTGGGTATCAGCAGATGAAGTACTGGGTCCATCATTGGTTGCCTTTCAGGAGCATTAGCAGGCAGCTGGATTCAAAATGGAAAGGCTGAGCAGTGGGTGTTGCAAATTAGGGGCTACAGCCCCTCAGAGCTTAGATTCTTTCATACAATAACCATTTAACCCCCTTAGGTATTCCCCACAGGGGGAAGACCATTGCCCCACAGCTGGTTAAACTGCTGCTTGGGATGCCAGCATCCCGTATTAAAATGTTAATTCCAGACCTCCCAACTCCCTGCCAATGAGCCTGGGGGGCAGCAGAAGATGGCTTAAATACTTGGAATCTTGGGAGAAAAGGATGGTGTTCCATGGTCCTGGCTTTCTGCAAGTCCAGCCCTGGCAACTGAAGGCATTTGAGCCAGCGGATGGAAGTTTTCTCGCATGTGCTTGCTTTCAAGTAGATGAAAATAAATATTTAAACAGAAATCACAATCCTTAATATATATGTACAAAAAAGCACCAACAAAAACCTAATTTCTCTCAGGATAGCTGTTCCCCTCAAAGTAGTCGTGATGAAGTCCAAGAGAAACTAAGCACACTTACCCATCAAAATAACTGAATGATGACATATAGTTCCCCTAAGCTGCACGGGATTTGCAATTTTAAAACGCTGTTTAGCAGACAGTGAGTATGAAGGAGTGGGACTTTCCCTGAGTGACTCCATCTGTGAAGCAAGCATAATAACCTCCATCATCAAACACAACATTAATAATTACATTTTGTCTGTTACAGTCTAGAATTTCTCTTCTAGTCTTTACTAAAAACTGAAGTGGAAGTTCCCTGAAGGGAGGTTTCCCTTCCCGGGGGCCCGACAGTCTTACGAAATATTTATTAAAAGAAGCACTTTGTTTCCGAACAATACGGCATTCGGAGGGTTAAAACCATTCTGTGTCAACTCATTTAGGAAGGATAAAATTACACAGAAACCAGGCATCCAAAACGCCCCACATCTTATATTCTCTAGGGAGGGAGTGGCGACACCCACGCAGGGACGTCAGCAGATGTCGTCATGCCATCTTGACGTGCTTCCTGCGCGACGCTTCCCCTCCACGCCGGGACTGGGCTGTGGGGGGAGGGAGGCGGTTAGTGGGCTTTAGCGCCTTTTCTGGCGGCGGTAGATTTGAAGCGCTTTTAAGGACCCGTCCCGGGAAAAGGAAACTCCCGGTGCAGGTAAAATAGCGCGCAGCCCGTGTGGTTTGGGTGGGCGTCATTTGCTGCAGCCCCGGGTCCTAAAGCGGGAAGGGCTGGGAGGAAGAGGGGCGGAGCCGGCGCGGGAGGCCGGGCCGACTTAACCGTCTTTGCCTCGAGGTGTACAGGCTGTTTGGGTGCGGAGGGAGCCTGCTCGGGACGCCGCGTTGCTGGCCCGGCTGCCGGAGCGTCCGCCCAGGGCCTGCAGCCGAGCCTGGCCGGCCGGGGCAACGTCGCTGCTCCCCCAGCCCCCGCCCTCCCTGACGCATTCTGCCGCACCAGCTGTAACATGGCGGCGACGGCCTGAGCCCCGGGGAGCTGGGTGGGTGCTGGATGCTTCCACATCGCGAGGTAGGTGGGAGGCTTGCCGGGGAAGAGGGGGTACACCCTCGACTTGCTGTCAGGTTGGGGTGGGAGAGAGTGGCGGGCCGAGATCCTGAATCCCTGGGAACAAGGTTTTTCTCATGCTCCGACCAGGACGGCAAGTGTCGTGGATACTCCAGGTCACTCTGCGAGGCGTTTTCGTAACCCCCCATAACCAGGTCCTTAACCCTCGCCTCTCGTGAAGTTCTGCGGTGTCCCGGAGCTGTGAGCCGCGCCAGGCCTTTAGGAGGAGATACTTGGCAGGAGAAAGCTCTGTATGCTCAGTGTGCTGATTTGGCCTGGCTTGAGCCTTCTTAAGGGGCAGCGTTAGAAGTCTTGTCTTGCAAGGAGACTCCAGGTTTTTCTTTTTGGTGGGGGAAACATTATAAAAAGCACCGCTGGTGCATTGATTTTTATTTCTTCCCCTGAGAGTGCATTCTGTGCGGTACGTCGTTTTTTGGAACAGTGGTCACTCCTAAGGTGCAGTGCACAGTGTTTGGGAAATGTGCGAGACCGTGGCAAAAACCGGAAGTGGGAAAAATATATATATAACATATGCCTGTGTCAATGTGCGTTGCAATTTGGTAAAGAAGGCTGAACAGCAAGCTACTTGATGACGGAGGCAGTGGAAGTGAACATTTTGTGAAGTTTTGAGGTCGGACCATCAAGTTCACTTTAGCACCTCCCCTCCCTTTTTAATTTTAACACATTTAGGGTGCGATGATTTCTGCAGCAAGTTCCATGCTTACTTGTAAGCAGTTTGTTGTACATGGCTTTGACGACTTTCTAATTGTCGACACCGTGGGATCTTGCCGGCTCTTGTCTGGGACCCTGCTGGAGTGATGTGCCCTTGAATCGCTGCAGCTGCTTCTTCAGGCTGGGCTGTCAGCGTGCACGTGTTTAAAGGGCTGCGATTGGACAGTTTGGGAGTTGTGGCTCAGGCACCTGTGTTAAGCTTCACTTGGTTTATGTGTAGAATGATAGTCTAACTTCCAGCTGTCATTAGCTGTGGGCTTCCAAAAGAGATGTTTAGTTTGTTTAGGAAAAAAAACACTGCATGAAGTCAGCTTTTGGTGACAGTTAACTAGTTCTGTGAGGGAAGTAGCATTCTTTGTATCTTGACTTTTGGAAAGCCTGGTCTTGTGTGTGTGTGGTCTTGTGGTGAGAGTGACCTGTTTCAAAAGTATCAAAAGGTCTTTGTCCTTTTGATACTTTGGTCTACAACACGTCTGCAGTTGTTTAGTAGTTGCTGCCCCTTTCAGGAAATATATGTTGATTTTTACCTTCTTACTCCTTTTCACGTTGATTATCTCAGCAAAATTATGGCATTGTCTATTTTTACTATTCCATTCTGATAACGGTGTGTTGACATCGTAGTAAGAATCTGTAAGTTAAGTCACTGGAGGAGTTTGTTGCACACATCTTTTTGTTAGATTGTGATAATGTATGCTTTTTTTTTTTAAGATTTATTTTTTATTACAAAGTCAGATATACAGAGAGGAGGAGAGACAGAGAAGAAGATCTTCCATCCGAAGATTCACTCCCCAAGTGAGCCGCAATGGGCCGATGTGCGCCGATCTGATGCCAGAAACCCGGAACCTCTTCCAGGTCTCCCATGCGGGTGCAGGGTCCCAAAGCTTTGGGCCATCCTCGACTGCTCTCCCAGGCCACAAGCAGGGAGCTGGATGGGAAGTGGAGCTGCCGGGATTAGAAGCAGCACCCATAAGGGATCCCTGCGCGTTCAAGGCCACTAGGCCATGCCGCCGGGTCCCAGGAAAACTTTTGAGCTTTGTTTTAGAGTGGTGGCTTAAAATGATCACAAACTTCCCCTTGAAATTTAACTCTGCAATAATTATAAATGGGAACATCAATCTTTGTTATGGAAATGATTGTTTTAAAATCCTAAGAAATTTCTTAACTCTTTATTTTTTTTATTGTTTTTTTAAAAGATTTATTTGTTTTTATTGGAAAGTCAGATATACAGAGAGGAGGAGTGCAGAGAGGGAAAGCTTCCATCTGATGGTTCACTCCCCAAGTGGCCGCAGCAGCTGGAGCTGAGCAGATCCAAAGTCAGGAGCCTCTTCCAGGTCTCCCACACGGGTGCAGGGTCCCAAAGCTTTGGGCCATCTTCTCCTGCTTTCCCAGACCACAGGGAGGGAGCTGGTGGGAAGCAGGGCTGCTGGGATTGGAACAGGTGCCCATTTGGGATCTCAGCATTCAAGGCAAGGACTTTAACCACTATGCTAATGCGCCGGGCCAATAACTCGTTTTTTGTTGTTGTTGTTTATTTGCTTTTAAAAGGTGAAGCATATTTATTTTTTATTTTTTATTTTATTTTTTTTAAAGATTCATTCATTTCACTACAAAGTCAGATATACAGAGAGGAGGAGAGACAGAGAGGAAGATCCTCCATCCAATGACTCACTCCCCAAGTGAGCCGCAACGGGCCGGTGCACGCCGATCCCACGCCGGGAACCAGGAACCTCCCCCGGGCCTCCCACACGGGTGCAGAGTCCCACAGCATTGGGCTGTCCTCGACCGCTCTCCCAGGCCACAGGCAGGGAGCTGGATGGGAAGTGGAGCTGCCGGGATTAGAACCGGCGCCCATATGGGATCCCGGGGTGTCCAAGGCAAGGACCCCAGCCGCCAGGCTACGCCGCCGGGCCCAAGGTGAAGCATATTTAAACTACTGTTAGTTGTATGTACACTTTAGCTGAAGGTTTATTCATAATAAAACCATTTTATTAAGATCTGCAGTGGGGATTAAATTCAGTAAGCCATGGTATTTGTGAATAAGCTTGTTTCCATAGTAAAGGTACAAAAAATGCTACATGCGACCTTGGACCTGTCATTTCAGCTCTCTAGTATCTTCATTCTGGATATGAAAATCAGAAAATTGGACCAGGTGATCTCTCTAAATTTCCTTCAGACTTCCAAAGTGTAATTTTTTTCTAGGAATTACTAAGTGAAATACCATGGGCCTAGAATGTTGTAGGTACATTTCTGAAGGCAATGAGATAAATTTATCATTATGTAAGAACATAGAGATGATTTTTGCCTACAATGTTAAGAGTATTAGCAGAGATTTTCCCGCTTAGTATTTGTTTTTCTGTGGATTGATACATAATTGTATTTTTATGTCTCTCTCAAGAGTGTGGATAGCATCCACGTTTAACACTGAATTTTGGTAGCATTACAAATTTTCTCCTTTTTTGGCAAAGATTTTTAAAAATGTGTTTACTTAAATAAATAAAACAGTTTACAGAGTGGGAGAGTGAGTACTCCAGAGCTCTGTAATCCACTGGTTCATCCCCCAGATGACCATAAAGGCTGAGGCTACACCAGGAGCCCGAGCCAGGAACTTAACCTGCCTCTCGCATGTAGGTGCCGGGGTCTAAGGATTTGGGCAGCCCTCCACTACTTTTGCAGGAATATAAGCAGGGAGCTGCATTGAAAGCAGAACAGCTAGGATTCTACCTGGACCCATATGGGATGCTGGCACATTACAGGCATAACACTGATCCACAGATTTTTTTTTTTTTTTTTTTTTTTAAGAACAACCCATCAAAATAAGATGCTGGTTTATTGTTGGACAACATTGTTTTACACACAGACCAAACAGGAAGAAAAAAAACCCAGCAACTTCATAGACAAAAACAGGGGTGGGAAGAAGCCATAATCTTTAGCCTTTTTAACCATCAATACTGCACACACCAGGATACGAATGGGCAGCCAAATGGGATCACGGCACAAGCAAAGCAAGGACTTTTAGTCACTAGGCTGCTGTCCTGTGCCCCAGATTTTTTTCTTTTCAAATTTTCCAAAGAATTTAAGAATTTCAGAAGTGCCTACCTGTTTATCATCCTGCTACCAGCAGGGTAGCTAATGTCACAGATGTTTCAAACACTGAACAAATGAGTGTGACAGAAAAGCATAATTATCTTTCCTGTCAGAATATTATCTTGATTTTACTTAATTTTGTATTAGCTATCTGGTGTTTATAAATGTATTCATATGTTTTGAAAATGATTTTTTGCCTCAGCCCTACCCCCTCCATTTATTAGAAAGGCAGAAAAGCAGGCAGGTTTCTCATCTGCTGGTTGACTTGTCAAATACCCGCTGGCCAGTGTTAAGCCAGACTGAGTTGAAAGCCTGGATCTCAGTCTGGGCCTGCCTTGTGGGTAACAAGGATCCAACTAGTTGGGCCATCACTTGCTGACCCCTGCAGTGCACATTATCAGGAGCTGGAATTGAAATGAAGCTGTGAGCCCATTACAAATAGTAGCCTAGCAATTAAAGTTCTTGCCTTACATGCACCAGGATCCCACATGGGCGCCAATTCCTGTCCCAGCTGCTCTTCTTCCCATGCAGCTGCCTGCTTGTGGCCTGGGAAAGCAGTTGAGGATGGCCCAAAGCCTTGGGACCCTATGCTTGTGTTGGAGACCTGGAAGAAGCTCCTGGCTCCTGGCTTCGGATCATCTCAGCTCTGCTTTTGTGGCCACTTGGGAAGTAAACCAGCAGATGGAAAATCATTCTGTCTCTCCTTCTCCTGTAAAACTGACTTTCCAATAAAAATACGTATTTTAAAAAAGAAAGGAAGAAAATGTAACTGGGTTATCGAACCCAGGCACTTTGTATCCCAAGCAGAGACTTAACTGCTGTGCCAGGTGTTGTAAACTGTATTAGGAATGAGCTGATGAGACTGGTATGAATCTTAAATTGCTTTCCTTGAAACCAATGGAGCATTGAGCCACTGCTTTCCATGTCAGCATCCCATATTATAGTGCCAGTTGGAGTCTTGGCTGTTCACGTTCAGATCCAGCTTCCTGGTAGTGTGCTTGGCTCAGGTTTGGGATCTTGCTACCTATGTGGGAGTCTTGAATTGAGTCACTGGCTTCTGGTTTCAGCCTGACCCCAGTCCTGGCTGGTGCAGCCATTTGGGAAGTTAATGAGTGATGAAGATCACACTATCTCTTCCTCTCTGTTGCTGTGCTATTCATATAGATAAATCTTTAAAAAAATTGCTTTCCTGAAAAGTAATTTTAGTGATGTACGATAGTTCTACAATAGTTAATTTAATAGATGAGATTGCTCCCAGAGGTGGAAATATTCAAAATTACCACCTGTAGTGGTTGGAAGGGCCCAAGTATGTGGGTCTTCTTCCACTGCCTTTTCAAGCACATTAACAAGAAATTGTATGGGCAGTGAGTAGGTGAGACTACTGGGGTGGGGTGCTGGCTCTGCAAGCAACTGCTTAATCCAGTGTGCCACAATGTGGGCCCTATGTGCTATTTCTGATTAGTAATTAGTAACATTTTAGTAAGAATAGAGACAATAGAAACCTTGTTTTGTGAGCCATCTTTTGTGCTACCATTGTCCTTCCTTGTTACTTTTGGGGTATTTTCTTGTTATGGTGTTATAACTTAAGGTCATCTTTCTCAAATTTTAAGGCATTTTTGACTTGTAATTTCAGAAAAACAAATTTTACTCATTATACTCTATAAGAAGTCTATCCTTGGGTGATAAAAAGTTCCAATATATATTGAAAACCTGTGTATTTTAATCTTAGCAAGTATTGTTTTTCTTTACAGTGATAGTTGTGCTCATTAATATATAAAAAATGTGAAGCAGAAGGCCTTAATCCTGATCTAACATGATGATTATTTCCTTTCAATATCTTAAAATATTTCAAGTAATACAGGGAAATCTAAATTCAATGAGAACACATGTTCTAAATTATTAATATTATAAATGTTTCATTACAAATTATAAATTTGGAAAGCAGAAATATATAATTGGCGTTTTAACTGGTTATTTTCACAAAAATATTTTCTGATGCAGATATGTGAAATTGGATTTTAGCCAATATTGCTTATTTTTTCGCTTCATCTAAATGATCGCATTCTTTGAAAGTCTGATTTTTATTCCAGAATTTTATAGTTTTGACATATTAATGTATAAAATTTAGAATGATATTATATAGTAAAAGTTCCTCTCTTTCCCTTCCCCCCATATCTTTTCTTTTTATTAAAATATGAATGTAAACAATGCATGCTTACACATTTCTGGAGATAATACATAAACAATTCCCTTATTTTTTTATAGCTTTGTATATTTTATAGATATACTTGTTTATGTAATCTGTCATTCCTAGGTGGATAGTTTAGGTTACAGCCTGTTGTTATTTACTTGATAGTTCATGAACTAACATGTATACATCTCATTTTTAAATGGCTGAAGGTATACATAAAATAGATTTCTAAAAGTGGAATTACTGAATTGAAGGATATTTAATGCATGTGTAAAGTTTATGTGATCAAGTTGAGAAGATTTTATCAGTTTATTTTTTTCAAATTTTTTTAAGTTGAAAGGCAGATCAGATTTATGGAGAGAAGGTGAGATAGAGAAAAAGATCTTCCATACTCTGCTTTACTCCTGAAGTGGCTGCAAGGCTGGAGCTGAGCTGATCCAAAGCCAGGAGCCAGGGGCTTCTTCTGTGCCTCCCACAGGAATGTCAGGTCCCAAGACTTTGGGCCGTCCCCTGTTGCTTTCCCAGGCCACAAGCAGGGAGCTGCATGGGAAGTGGGGCAGCCAGGACAAGAACTAGTGCCCATATGGAATCCTGGCACTTGCAGTGTGAGGATTTAGCCATTGAACCATCACACCGGGGCCCCAGTTAACTTCTTTATTAGCATCATCAGTATGTAAGGGCAGTATTTTTTATTTTTGTCAAGGCTGTTGGAGTTGAAAATGTAATTTGCAAGGTGGATGTTATGACACAGTGTTTTTTTTTTTTAAAGATTTATTCATTTTATTACAGCCAGATATTCACAGAGAGGAGGAGAGACAGAGAGGAAGATCTTCCGTCCGATGATTCACTCCCCAAGTGAGCCGCAACGGGCCGGTGCGCGCCGATCTGAAGCCGGGAACCTGGAACCTCTTCCGGGTCTCCCACGCGGGTGCAGGGTCCCAATGCATTGGGCCGTCCTCGACTGCTGTCCCAGGCTACAAGCAGGGAGCTGGATGGGAAGTGGAGCTGCCGGGGTTAGAACCGGCACCCATATGGGATCCCGGGGCTCTCAAGGCAAGGACTTTAGCTGCTAGGCTACGCCACTGGGCCCGATACAGTGTTTTAAGCCATTGCTTAGGACACTGGCATTCCAGTTGGGTGCTGGCTTAAATCCTGGCTGCTCCACATCTCATCCAGCTGCTCACTAGTGCTCCTGGGAAAGCACAGCAGATGAATCAACTGCTTGGGCCCCTGCATCCATGTAGGAGCGTGGATGGGATTTTTAGTTCCTGGCTTTGTCCTGGCTGTTAGAGTCATTTGGAGAATGAAGCTGCAGATAGAAGATGCCTCTACCCTACAACCCCTGAAGCCCCTGTGTGTTTAAAATTTGTCTTTCAAATAAATATTTTAAAAAAGGAAAAATGGTATCTGAAAAATTTTTTTAAAGATTAATTTATTTTTATTGCAAAGTCAGATATACAGAGATGAGGAGAGATAGAGAGGAATTTCTTCCATCTGATGATTCACTCCCCAAATGACCGCAGCATCCCGTGCTGTGCCAATCTGAAGCCAGGAACCAGGAACTTTCTCCAGGTCTCCCACGCAGGTGCAGGGTCCCAAGGCTTTGGGCCGTGTTTGACTGCTTTCCCAGGCCACAAGCAGGGAGCTGGATGGGAAGTGGAGCTGCCGGAATTAGAACAGGCGCCCACATGGGATCCCAGCATGTTCAAGGCAAGGACATTAGCTGCTAGGTCACTGTGCTGGGCCCGGTATCTGAAATTTTAATACAGAAAACAATATTGGCTAGGTGGTAGTTATTTCATGAAGATATCGTTCCTTTTTTTTTCATTTTAAAAATTTTATTATTGATATTTATGTAGTTGATCAGGGTGGGAAGGGTCAAGCATCAGGGGATAGTGGGTGAGACCCTTATTTGCACATTTTCTTCTTCCTGTGCATGGGGAAGAGGAGGTTACAAGAGGAGAAACCACACCTAGCTTCCCAACCACTGCATTACCCCATGGATTGGGAGACCTGCCCCCCAATGTCATTCAAAGTTCCCTATTGTGGAGCATTTTCTGAGGGTTCTGTTCATATGGTTTTGATAGTTCTGAGATGCTGCTGATATTGCCGCTGCACTGATGAGGAAATCTTTCCGAGGTCTGTTGACTGTCATACTCCACCTCTGAATCTCCATTGGTCCAGATATTTGCTGTCTAGTTTCACTAGGGTTGTTGATCAATTTGTTCTGCACTCCATCCTCAGCAAACCAATGGGTGCTATGGCCCAGCTCTGCCCCATCCAACACACATTTGTCCTCATGTACTGCTGAGGGAGCTGCAGCCCAGTCGGAGTGACCTCCAGTAACCCCCGCTGGACTGGCCCACCAGCCCTGGTTTTTGTGTCTGCCAGCATATGCAGTGGACTGATCCAGTCGGCCCCACATCTCATTGAGATCTCGTATACATCATTGGGCATTGAAGCCTAACTCAACCCAACTGACTCCACCCTCCAGCACACACTTACACCAGCGGAGTTCCCAAGATCCTTTATTGGTTCTCCTCTCAGTGGCAAATCTCACATACACCAGTGAGTCCACGGTCCAGGCTGCCTTAGTCCACCTCCTGTCCTGGCAGGAACAGTAGCCTTGCTCAAATGGCCCATACCTAATTCAGTTTTCACTATTGGTTGATACAGCCCAGCCATACCTAGTCCATGCCTTGATGCAACTCTCGCATGGCGCAGTGGGAGCTGAAACCTAGCCCAACCTGTCCTAAACCCACTCTTGTTCTCACAAGCATCAGTGGTTGCTGGAGTCTAGCCCAGTATGGCACACCCCAGAGCCTGGCCACACACGTGCTGAGGGACACTGCAGCCATGTCCAGCCCAGACCACCCCCATTCTGACTCTCATGCTCACCAGTGGGAGCACAACCTAGCCGGGGTGTCCCCTAAGGTCTCCAACCAGGCCTGTTTCAAGCCCCAGATCTTGTACATGACAGTGGTTGCTCTGACCCAGCTCTGCATACCCATCCCATCTTGACCTTTGCCATCAGGTGCTGCATCCTGGCCTGGCCTGACCTGTACCCAGTGCCAGCTCTGCCTGGCCACGCTCAGTTCGCTCCCGTCCATCACACATGCAAACCAGCAAGTGTGATAGCCTAGCCAGGCATGCCCAGTTTTCTCTCTAGCCTGTACTTGCCAGTGAGCCAAGGTTAGCATGGCCCTACCCAGTCCACTTCACATGCATGCTGACAGTTGGAGCTACCATGCCCGGTCTGCCCAACACCCAGGCCTGAGTCGCATGCTCACAAAGCGAAGCAATGGCCTATCAGGGGAGTTGACCTAGTTCCCCCAACAGACCCACTCCCAGACCCCTAGATCACCCATGCCAGTGGATGCTAGGCCCTTACCAGTAGTAGGCTGCCTCTCCATCCTGCGTATGTATGAGCAATGGATGTTGTGGCCTGACTCACCTTTCACCATATTCTTGGGTGTGTCTGCAGGTGCCGCAGCCTGGACCAACCCAGGCTGCACCCAACCCTATTACACATGAGTGTCGGTGGTTCCATGGTCAAGCTTAGCTCAGCCTGTCACCACCCCATTTCCAAGTGAACCAGTTGAGATTGGAGACCAAAGGTGTGGACTCACACATCCCCCATAGAATCTGCCCCCAGACCTAGTTCTGTTGGCTCAGGCCTCCCTCCAGACCCAAGGCCCACCCCTGAGGTTAACCAACCCAGTTAACTCTGGGCCCATATCTCCCTCCATACCCGAGCCACATCCAGGGTCAATCTGACACACCGGCAACAAGCTGATGGCTGGCTGAGGGCTCCTGGCCTCCTGACCTGCGCACTGCCGCCTGGAAGCCCACTGTTTTTTGTTTTAAGAAATTTTTTATTGTGTCCGGTGTGGTAGAGTAGTGGCTGAAGTCTTCACCTTGCACACGCTGGGATCCCATATGAATACCAGTTCTAATCCTGGTGGCCCCACTTCTCATTCAGCTCCCTGCTTGTGGCCTGGAAAGCAGTCAAGGACGGCCCAATGCATTGGGACCCTGCACCTGCGTGGGAGACCCGAAAGAGGCTCCAGGCTTCTGGCTTCGAATTGGCACAGCCTCAGCTGTTGTGGCCACTTGGGGAGTGAGTCAGCAGACCTAAGATCTTTCTCTCTGTTTATCTGACTTTACAATAAAAATAAATATTTTTAAAAAATTATTTTTGGGTCCCAGCATGATACCCTGGTGGCTAGATCCTTGGCTTGTATCCAGTAGGATCCCATGTGGGTGTCGGTTCATCATATCCCAGCTGCTCTACTTCCCATCCAGCTGCCTGCTTGTGTCCTGGGAAAGCAGAAGATGGCTCATAGCCTTGGGACCCTGCAGCCACATGGGAGATCTAGAAAGAAGCTCCTGACTCCTCATTTTTGATAGTTCTGAGATGCTGTTGATTTCATTGTTCCTAGGTCCATTGGCCAGTGTAGTCCACATTAGAGTCTTAATTTGCCCAAATACTGTCAAAGCTTGGCTGGAAGAATTGTCCAGTTTGTTCTGTACGCCATCCTCTGCCGTGGTACTAGACAGCCTCTATAGGCCTTAATAAACTGTATTGTCCCCTATGTGCTTTTGGCTGTGCCATTCACTACAAAGGCTTCAGCAACTGAGGAGGCCCATTCTAACTAACACATGCACTCCACGGTCAGACCACATATCCTGTGATTTTTTTCCCCGTGGTTGGAGTTTTGAGTCCAGTGATCCAGTTTGGGAGAGCTCCCAAAGAAACCTTGCCTGAGGTGTGTCCCCAGACCTGACTTATGTATGTACCAGCCAGTATGGGGTCCGGCTTAGGTTCATCACTCAACTTTTACTTTCGGATTTCAATTTTAAATGAATAGAAGTATTAAGTTCAAGTCTGTTTATTTTCTTTGTCTACTTTATTATTCATTGTTCTAAAATGTTTAAGGGAAAAGTGTTTTGCCCAAAGGATGAGGCACTACTCGGGAAGCCCACATTTGTTTCACAGTGCCTGGGTTCAACTTTTGCCTCTGCTTCATGCTAATGTGCACCCTGGGGAACCACAGTTGATGACTGGAGTGGTTTAGTCGCCATGACCCACATGGGAGACCCAAATTGAATTCTGCGCTTTTGACTTTTAGCTGATTAGCCAACCCTATCCATTGTGAGCATTTGGGGTGAGAAAGTGAATGTAATATCTGTGTGTCTCTACCTTATAATTAAATGTATTTTTCTTAGTGTCCAGGTTGGAAGAAGTGTGTGATTTGCTGAAGAGAAATATTTCCTAACATTTTCCAAAGTTAAAAACAACAGTAATTGTGAAGTAACATATTTTTAAAAAATAATCATTTAATCATTTAAGATTGAAGGTAAGGGGCCAGCACTGTGGCATAATAGATTAAGCCTCTGCCTGTGTGATACCAGTATCCCATGTGGTCACTGGTTTCAGTCCTGGCTGCTCTATTTTGAATCTGGCTCCCTGCTAATTTTCCTGCGAAAGCAGCAGAGGATGGTCCAAGTCCTTAGTCCTCTGCATTGATGTGGGAGATCCAAAAAGAAGGTACAGGCCAGCCAAGCCATTTGGTGAGATTTTTTTTTTCCTCTCTCTCTTTAGTCTGCCTTTCAAATAAAAATAATTCTTTTTAGATTTATTTTTATTGCAAAGTCAGATTAATAGAGGAGGAGAGAGAGGAAGATCTTCCGTCCGATGGTTCACTCCCCAAGTGACCACACGGCCGGTTCTGTGCCGATCCAAAGCCAGGAGCAGCTTCTGGATCGCCCATGTGGGTTCAGGGTCCCAAGGCTTTGGTCTGTCCTCAACTGCTTCCTCAGGCCATAAGCAGGCAGCTGGATGGGAAGTGGAGCAGCTGGGATATAAAGCAGTACCCAAATGGCATCCTGGCACTTGAAGAATGAGATTAGCCTCTTGAGTCATTGCACCAGTTCCTCCCCACACACAGGTGGCAGCTTAACCCACTGTACCACAGTGCTGGTCTCCAGAGCTTGTGTGTGTGTGTGTGTGTGTGTGTAAGAGGAGGGGGCAAAGCAGAGAACACCAGGCCAGGACCCACCACCCCAGTCCCTAGGCTGGGGGGCTGTAGATTGCCCAGGAAAGGGAATTTGGGAATGTGTTGGAGTGGGAATGGCTGTTTGCCAGGGAAGGAATGACTTCTGAGGATCTTCATGGACTGTTCCACTGCGCTGGCAGTAGGCAAGGAGGCTGAGACAAGGTGGTTTAGAGAGGGTAAACCGGAGAGCATGCCCTGGTAAGGCCAAGGCACCTGCCCATGTGGAAGGCATGAGCTGGGTTTAACAGTATTACCCATAAAATAAAAGAAAAAGAAAAAGAAAAAAACAGTATTAACCACCTCTTGTGAGTGCTCACAAAATGTGGGGTTGGTGTTCATGCTTGGCTATACTAGGCCACAATACCCCGCCCTTGAGTGTTGGATCAGGGAGTGGGCCATCTCAGACTGGGCCACAGCACCCACCAGAATGTGAGAAAACAGATTTGGGGGCAGATTCGGTAGGGGAATTGTGGCCTCTGAACTGCAGCACCCACTGGTTTACATGGAGAGCTGGGGGTGGTGACAGCTAAGACCAGCTGGCCCATAGAACTCACCTGATAGGAACCCAGCTGACACTTGTGGGAGCTAGGGCCAAGCTGCAGCACCCACAGGCACATGCATAGACTGAGATCGAAGCAGACCATGCCAAGCAGGTCTGGTGGGGGATCTTGGCGAACTCCCTTGCTGGGGTATACGTTCCGCTGTTGAGCAGGAAAACCAGGGCTGGGAACATGCCAAGCTGGACAAGGCAGCAATACCCGTGGGTGTGCATGAGTACTGGATTGGACTTGGGCTGGGCCAGGCTAGGCCACAGTAGAAGCCGACATGCACAAAAATCAAAGCTGGGGCAGGTCTGGTGGTGGTTATTGGGGATCACTCCATCAGTTTGTGTGAGGTTTGGGGCTAGGGTGGAACTGACCAGGCAGCTGCCTCCTTTGTTATGTGCATTGGCTACTGCAGGTGACAGACTACATCTGACCCTGAACTGGCTAGCACATACAACACAGAAGAGTCAAATCTGAAGTCATCTCAGGTGACGTTTCTTGAGGGACTCCCCAGTGGAATTACTAGACTCAGACCCTGGCCACAAGGAAAAAAAAAATCACAAAATTTGTTGTAAAACATTGGAGTGCACACGTCAGGACGGGGCCTCCTCAGTTGCCGATGCCTGTGCAACACACAGCAGGACCAGACCCACGTGGAGGCCAAGACAGTCAGCTCATCTAAGCCAGCAGGAACGGCAAGTGCCTCATCAAAGGACAGAAAGCAAAACACCCACTTCCTCCATAACTCACTTTCCTCATCCTAATCAAGAGGCCCACATGGGTGCACGTCCCTCTAAATTATGGAAACAGTGGTAAAGGGGAAAAAAATTAAATGTTTTAAAAGGAATTGTTTTTTATTTGAAAATCTTTTTAATATTTTTTAAGTTTTTATATTCTGTTTTTAGTATTACTTACACAGTTGAAAGGGCTGCAAGCCCATGTGGGCCTCTGATTAGGGTAGAGAGGATCAGGCACAGAAGGTGTGTGGGACAAATGTTTCTGTTTTCATTTTTTATTTTTAGCTGTGTCGAGAGGGGAGGAGGGGCAGTGGCTACTGCTTGCTGTCAAACTACCTCAGGACCCCAGGATTGACGATGGTCATTTGATGGTACCTGAGAGACCTTGATGTGGAGAAGAATGTTCTGAGGGTGTTACTTGAATAGTTTTTTTTTTAAATTTTTTTAAAAGATTTATTTATTTTTATTACAAAGTCAGATATACAGAGAGGAGGAGACAGAGAGGAAGATCTTTCGTCCCATGATTGACTCCCCAAGTGAGCTGCAACGGCCAATGCTGCGCCGATCCGAAGCCGGGAACCAGGAACCTCTTCCGGGTCTCCCACATGGGTGCAGGGTCCCAAAGCATTAGGCCACCCTCAACTGCTTTCCCAAGCCACAAGCAGAGAGCTGGATGGGAAGTGGAGCCACCGGGATTAGAACCAGTACCTATATGGGATCCCAGGGCATTCAAGGCGAGGACTTTAGCTGCTAGGCCATGCTGCCGGGCCCGAATAGTTTTGATAGTTCTGAGAAGTTGTTGGTTTCGTTGATCCAGGATTGATAAAAATCTTTCCCAGGTCTATTGATTGACAGTGTCCATTTTAGTGCATCCACAGACCCAGGAACATGCTACAAAGCTTGGCCAGAAGAGTTGTCCAACCTGTTACTACTTTCCATCCTCTGATGAAGCAGTTGACATCGCCTGCTGGACAAGATGAACTGTCATGTCTCCTGTGTGCATCTGGGCATGAACTACATAAGCATCAGCCTGACACATACACTCCAAGATTGGTCTACAAATCCTGTGACCAGGGTCTGACTCCAGTAGCTGTGGCCCAGTTGTGGAGTCCCCTGAGAAACATCAGCTGGGGTGACCTCAGAGAGAGAGAGAGATCTGCATCTGTTGGCTCACTCCCAAGTGGCTGCAGTGACCAGGGATAAGCCAGATCAAAGCCAGGAGAATGACTCTCCTGGATCTCCCGTGTGAGTGATGTAGGGGTTAAAGGATTTGGGTCATCTTCTAGCTGCTTTCCCAGGAGCATGAGCAGGGAGCTAGATCAGAAATGGAGAAGCTGGGCCTGGAAACGTTGCCCTTAAGAGATGCTGGTGTTGGGCCCGGCGGCGTGGCCTAGCGGCTAAAGTCCTCGCCTTGAACACGCCGGGATCACATATGGGTGCCAGTTTTAATCCCTGCGGCTCCACTTCCCATCCAGCTCCCTGCTTGTGGCCTGGGAAAGCAGTCGAGGACGGCCCAAAGCTTTGGGACACTGCACCTGCGTGGGAGACCTGGAAGAGGTTCCTGGTTCCCGGCTTCGGATTGGTGTGCGCCGGCCTGTTGCGGCTCACTTGGGGAGTGAATCATCGGACGGAAGATCTTCCTCTCTGTCTCTCCTCCTCTGTGTATATCTGGCTGTAATAAAATGAATAAATCTTTTAAAAAAAAAAGAGATATGCTGGTGTTGCAGGCCACAGCTCAAGTCCCCAGTGCCATTATTTATACTGAAGACCAAAATAAAGTTTTTTGCGTTGGGTATATAAACATTTTAAACCACTATGGTATTCAGTCACATGTATAAGCACATCATGATTTATTTTGCTCACTGTGACATTTTGGATGTTTCAGAGTTTTTTTGTTTGTTTGTTTTCCTCCTTTTTAGGATTTATTTATTTGAAAAGCAGAGTTAGAGAAACAGAGGTTTTCCATGCACCCAGGTTGTCTTATGATTCCTTCCCAGGCATTTTATAGGGAGCTGGATAGGAAGTGAAGCAGCTGGGACTTCAGCCAACACCTATATGGTAAGCTGGCATTGTAGGCATTGGATTAATCCATTGACCCACATTGCACAATGCCAGCCTCATTTCAGGGTTTTTTGGTCTTTTTTTCTTATTAATAACATTGCATTTTCGTGTTTGTCAGTTTAGGGCCTGCATTGTAGTTTCTCATTTAGTCACTAGGTTTGGTCCTAGTTGCTAGTGGCCAGGGGAAAAATAGTAGAAGATAGCCCATGTGCTTGGGCCCCTGCTACCCAAATGGGAGACCTGAAAGAAGCTCCTGGCTCCTAACTTTGACCTGGGTCAGCCCTGGCCGTTGCGGTCATCTGGTGAGTGAGCTACCAGATGGAAGATCTCTTACCTTGTCTTGTCCTCTCTGTAACTGTGACTTCAAATAAATACATAAATAAATCTTTTTTATACATTAGAAAAAAAAGAACAAAGGAGGATCATGGTAAAGGTAGTGAAAATATGCAGAATAATTTTTTAGTATAAAGCTGTCTCCTTCCTGTGGTTTGCAAAATAGATATGATGTGGATAGAACTAAAGATGACAAGTTTTCAGCCCTAGCGTCTGGGTTGGACAGTGAGTATTTCAGGGAATGGAGATAGGGGAATAACAATTTTGTTTTAGGTAGATTAAGTTTTTTTTAACAGAGTACTCATTGCAGTTTACATATCCCAAAGCCATAGGCTTTTCATTGTGCTTCCGAATTTAGAAACTTGGGGACCCAGTGTGGTAGTTTAGTGGCTGAAGTCCTCACCTTGCACGTGCCCTGGGATCCCATATAGGCGCCAGTTCTAATCCCACTGCTCTACTTCCCATCCAGCTCCCTGCTTGTGGCCTGGGAAAGCAGTGAAGGATGGCCCAAGTAACTAGACTTTGCTACTCCATGATGTAAGACCTAGGCAAGCCCCTGCTGTTGCCACCGTTTGGGGAGTGAGCCAGCACATAGGAAATCCCTTTCTTTCAGTTTGTCTTTTAAAATAGATAGATGGATCTTTTTTTAAGTTTTATGTTTTAATCAAAGCTCTCATTTTTGTTTTCCAGGAGCGAGACGATTGCATCAGTGGTGTTTTTTTGATTTTTTGTTTGTTTTGATTTGTTTTTAATTTAAAGGTAATGTGCTTGTTGGTTCAGTAGTCATACAAACAATACAGTTTTTATTAAGGCTGACAATCTTTACTCGGTTTATAAAATAGAAATTTGATTATATGATAATGGCTAAGCCTTATGTTTCCACTCTTTTCTAGTTGCCTCAGAAAATCACAGAATATATTTAATTTCTAAAAGGATGTACTTCACAAAAGTAAAACTCAAGATATACCCAAACTACATTTCTTCTTAATGTACACAGAATTTTTTTTCAGAAACTTATAAAAATTTCATAAATTTTGTAAAATTTTATAAATTAAGTAAATATTTTAATTTGCCTTTTTGAATCTATGTTTTACTTGTAGATTGAACTCTTGGACCATGGGAATAAAGGTTCAGCGTCCTCGATGTTTTTTTGATATTGCCATTAACAATCAGCCTGGTAAGATATTAATATTACTAGTTGGCATTTATAAGTAAGTAGTTAGTATTTTAATAAAGGAATGTAATGTTTCTTCTTTTTTAGCTGGAAGAGTTGTCTTTGAATTGTTTTCTGATGTCTGCCCCAAAACATGCGAGAACTTCAGGTGTCTTTGCACAGGTTTGTCCCATAATCAGTAGTTCCATTGACTACTTTAATTTTTAATTGACTATATTTTGGGGTTTTTTTTCCTTCATGCGTGTTATCTCTTAACATGAAGATTATGTAACAGTAACTAGGATATGAACATAATTCTTAAATATTAGTTGTATTGGGATTTTACCAGATTGATTTCTTCATGCTCCAGAAAATATGGGTGATTTTAAAATGAAAAAAATTTTTTAAAGTTCCTGAAGGAACTGAAAATTCCATAGCTTAATGAAAAGCAAATTGTAGTTCAAAAAATGAAAATGTAAGGGCAAAAGCACTCAGCATTAATTTTGCTTTAATAATATCTGCTTGATTATCTTTATCCTAATTGTGTCCTACTGACTTTCCTTCTCTGCAGGTGAAAAGGGGACAGGGAAATCAACTCAGAAGCCATTACATTATAAGAGTTGTCTCTTTCATAGAGTTGTAAAGGATTTTATGGTTCAAGGTGGTGACTTCAGTGAGGGTGAGACTTTCATTTCTACAAAAGAAGACCATGTTTATGTATTCTTTATTAAATTCTATACCTCAGAATGGAACAAAATCCCTAAGAGATTTAGTACAGTTGTTGTTTCCTTTTATTTCATGTTTAGTCATTTAGAAGTGTCTTGGAACATTTATTAAAAAAAAACACATAGAAAATATTGTTTTCGTAGAAAATAATTTTTTTTAAATATTTTTTCTTGTGATGGATCAGTTAATATCAGAATTTTACTTGAGTTCAAACCTCTGTATTCATGTTTGATTTTTGTCATATTTGCTGATGTACTACAGTATGAGTGAGGCTTTTATCTCTTTCTTGTAGTGACCATTGAATCTCTCTACTTTCTTTTTTTTTTTTTAAAGATTTATTTTATTTTTATTACAAAGTCAGATGTACTGAGAGCAGGAGAGAGAGAGAGGAAGTGGAGCTGCCGGGATTAGAACCAGCGGCCATAAGGGATCAAGTCGAGGACCTTAGCCACTAGGCCACGCTGCCAAGCCCGAATCTCTCTACTTTCTAATGATTTTTTTTTTTTTTTTTTTTTGATTGTGAAAGATAGAGTTACAGAGAGAGGGAGGGAAAGACAGAGATCTTCTGTCAATTGGTTCAGTTCCCAAATGGCTGCAATCCAGAGCAGTGCAGACAAGCCAGGAGCTAGGAGCTTCATCTGGGTCTTCCATGTTCTTGAGGAGCCCAAGCACAGGGGTCGTCCCCTGCTCCTTCCCCAGGCACATTAGTGGGTAGGTGGATCAGAAACAAAGCAGTCAGGACTTGAGCTTGCCGTTCACGTGGAATGTTGGCAACCTGGTTGATAGCTTAACTCTTTATGCCACAGTGCGAGCCCCTTGAAACTACTCTTATTAATTTTCGTTTCATTTTTTTAAGATTTTTTTTTTTTTTTTATGGCGGAGATAGCAAGAGAGAAATCTATCTGCTGGTTTACTCCCCAAATGGCTGCAATGGTTGGAACTGGTCTTATCTGAAGCCAGAAACTTCTTCCAGGTTTCCCATGTGCATACAGACCTCAAGGACTTGAGGGACAATCTTGTGCTGCTTTTCTAGGCATATTAGCAGGGAGCTAGATCTGAAATGGAGTAGCTGGGGCTTCATTTGGAACCAGTGTGGCATGCTTTCGCTGGCTTACCCAGCGAAACACTGAAAAATCTAAACTCTCCGTTAAAAACAAAACCTGCCTAAAATTAGATTATGTAATTTTGTCACATTTTTTACCCTCTGCCCCCAGCTTTGTCATATTTTTAGATTACAGGCTTTGTCACATTTTTAGTGTTAGAGAGTAAAGTAGTTTGGGATTTTGACTTTATTGACAGAAACTTTTAAAATGATTTTCTGTGATCTCTTTGAGTACTACTGTTCCTTAAAAATCTTTTGAGCACCTACTTTGTAGGAAGTAATTTGCTTAAATAGCACTTAACTGTCTTTAAGATTCTGAGTCTTTGTTGTTCTATTTGTTTTTTCATTTTTAGGAAATGGACGAGGAGGAGAATCTATTTACGGAGGATTTTTTGAAGGTAAAAATGTTTATACTTTTAATGTTTTTATGGTTTATTCTTTTTTTAATGTGTTTTTATTTTATTTGAAAGGGAGGAAGATGGATTTTCTACTTACAGATTTACTTTCCAATTGGTTCATGTTCTAAGCTGCCCCAAGCCAACATCAAGAGTCCAGAACTCTCCTGGTTCACCCTCATGGTGGCAGAGACTCAAGTGCTTGAGCCATTCATTACCTGCTGCGATCCAGGGTTGCATCAGTAGGAAACTGAATGGAAAGCCTAGTAGCTGGGATTACAACCAGGGACTCATATATAGAATGTGGGTTACACAAATGGCAGCTTAACTGCTGCACCAGATGTCCACCATTTGGTTACTATTTATTGAATCAGCAAGGTTATTCATTAATCAACATACTGATATTTAGCTACCTTCAACTATTCCAAAACCTAACGTTTTTTTAGAAAATTCTGTGTGATATACTGTTTATAAAATGGAGGTTTATGTTCTTAGTATATTATTGCACATTAGGAGTTTGAATGATCTTTACTAAAGCTTTAGAATTATTGCACTGGATTAGGAACCTCTTCACTAAAAGATTTATTTATTTATTGTTATTTGAAAGGCAGATTTACAGAGAGACAGAGACAGAAGTCTTCCATCACTGGCTGGCTCCTCAGATGGCCACAACAGCTTAAGGTAGACTGGTCAGGAACCAGGAGCTTCTTCAGGGTCTCCATGCAGGCTCAGGGTACCAAGGGTTTGGTCCATCCTCCACTGTTTTCCCAGGTCACAAGCAGGGAGCTAGAAGGAAAGTGGAGCAGCTGGGACAGCAGCTGGTGCCCATGTAAAACACCAGCACTTGTAGGTGGTAGATTAACCAATTGAGCTATTGTGCCAGCTCAAAGATAGACAAATCTTACTCCTGAGGGTTCACTTTCCAAATAGCCACAAGGGCTGGAGCTGAGCCAATCTGAAGCCAGGAGCTTCTTCTGGATCTTCTACATAGGTGCAGGTACCTAAGGGCTTCAACTTTCTTCCTCTGCCTTCCTAAGTCATCAGCAGAGAACTGAATTGGAAATGGAACAGCTCAACTTGGACTGGCACCCAAATGGGATGCTGCTGTCAAAGACGGAAGCCTAGCTACTGTGCCGTGGCACCAGTCCCAGCAATGTTTCTTAATGTTCAAATTTTAGAAAATATTTTTTCTATAAATTTAAAAATTCTCAGCATACTGAATTTGCTGTTTTCTGATTTTGTTTTTTTTCTCTAAAATGTGTATTAGTGTGAAGATCATTTTGAAAAATTAACAGCTTGTAAATGTGGAAATAATTTTTTTACCATCTCTTATTTTTGGGTATGGTAAAATTTTGTTGGAAATTCTACAGCTTTTGTTCTCATATACTAATCTAAAAGACTGAAAGAACTGCACAGTAGATGTTATTATGGTAAAGATTTAATTTAGTGATCCTAGAATAAACATTATGAGAGTACTCAAATAAACTTCATGACATGGAATTAAGGGGCATGGTGGATTGCTCAGTGGCAAAATCTTCACTTTACAAGGGCCAACATCCCCCATATGGGCACCAGTTCGTGTCCTGGCTGCTCCAATTCCCATCCAGCTCCCTGCTTGTGGCCTGGGAAACCAGGAGAAGATGGCCTAAAGCCTTTGGGACCCTACACCCGATGTTGGAGACCTGGAAGAAGATCGTGGCTCATGGCTTTGTATCAGCTCAGTTCTGGCCATTGCAGCCACCTGGGGAGGAAACCAGTGAATGGAAGATCTTTCTCTTTGTCTCTCCTTTCATAAAAATTTGCCTTTCCAATAAAAGAAATGTAAGTAGGTAAAAGACATGTAGATTTTTGTTTATTGTTTTCATATATATACGCACATATGTTTATATATGCACACATATGTTTGTTTATATATATATGTGTGTGTGTGTGTGTGTATGTATGTATGTATATAAATCTTTTGTAAGGGAAAAGAAAAATTAAGTGCCTAAATCCACGTGACTAAATCTATATGCTAGCTTGTAGGTAAGCCACTTAGCAATTAGCAATATATAGCCTAGAGGATACTATAAAGCTCCCTGCCTGTGGCCTGGAAAGGTAGTGGAGAATGGCACAGAGCCTTGGCACCCTGCGTCCCTGTTGGAGACCTGAAAGAAGCTCCTGGCTCCTGGCTTTGGATCAGCTCAGCTCTGGCTATTGTGGCTACTTGGAGAGTGAATCAGCAGATGGAAGACCTTCCAATCTGTCTCCCATCCTCTCCTTATATCTCACTTTCCAATAAGAATAAATAAATATTTTAAATTTTTTTGTTTAAAAATTTGTTTTATGAAGCTATTGTTAGAAATTGTTGATTTTTTTTCCTAATCTAAAATGTTGGAAAGGAAATTGATTTATATTTGTTTTTTACTTTATAACCTGTTATCTAAGTTGTGTTTATCACTAAAAAGCACATCAGTTATGAAGAGGAGTGAAAATTAGCTTTTTTTTTTTTTAAAGATTTTTATTTATTTTTATTACAAAGATATACAGAGAGGAGAGACAGAGAGGAAGATCTTCCATCCAATGATTCACTCCCCAAGTGAGGGCAATGGCCGGTGCTGCGCCGATCCGAAGCCGGGAACCAGGAATCTCTTCCGGGTCTCCCACACGGGTGCAGGGTCCCAAGGCTTTGGGCCTTCCTCAACTGCTTTTCCAGGCCACAAGCAGGGAGCTGGATGGGAAGTGGGGCTGCCGGGATTAGAACCCGCCTCCATATGGGATCCCGGCGTGTTCAAGGCGAGGACTTTAGCCGCTAGGCCACCGTGCCAGGCCCGTATTTTTCTTTTTAATAAATTGTGCCAATTTTGTAACTGAAAACATTGCTTCCTATAGATGAGAGCTTCGCTGTTAAACACAACAAAGAGTTTCTCTTGTCGATGGCCAACAGAGGGAAAGATACAAATGGCTCACAGTTCTTCATGTAAGTACTGATGATCTGATCATTTAAGGTGTCTTAATTTTTTGGTCTTATTTTTCTGTGTGCCTGCCGTTAATCATTAACATACCAGGGGAAAAAAATTTTTTTTTTTTTAAAGATTTATTTTATTTTCATTACAAAGTCAGATATACAGGGAGGAGAAGAGACAGAGAGGAAGATCTTCCATCCGATGATTCACTCCCCAAGTGAGCGCAGTGGCCGATGCTGCGCTGCACTGATCCGAAGCCAGAAGGCAGGAGCCTCCTCTGGGTCTCCCATTCAGGTACAGGGTCCCAAGGCCCTGGACCTTCCTAGGCCACAAGCAGGGAGCTGGATAAGAAGTGGAACTGCCGGGATTAGAACCATTGCCCACATGGGACCCCAGCACGTTCAAGGCAAGGACTTCAGCTGCTAGGGCACGCCACTGGACCCAGGGGAGAAATTCTTGAGGTGTTATTGTTGAATGAACAACATGAAAGAGTAGAAGAGGAGAAAAATCAGTCTTTTGTTTTTAAGGTGTATTTATTAACTTGAACAGCAAAATTACAGAGACAGAGAGATCCTCCATCCACTGGTTTATTTCTTAAACAGCCATATCAGCTGGATCTGGGTTGTTGTGGAATCAAGCACTTCTTTGGAGTCTCCCACATAGGTCCAAGGATTTGGGCCATCCTCCACTGCTTTCCCAGCTGTATTAACAGCAAGCTGGATCGGAAGTAGAACAGAAAGGACTCAAACTGGTGCTCATATGGAATTTCAGCACAACTGGTGTGGGTCTAACCCTGTGTGGGTCTCACCTGCCATAATGCCAGCTTGGAGAACATTGTTCAACAGGGAATGTGAACTACGGTGCTGAAAGTTTCCAAGTGATGAAGACATGTCAGGAGACACAGGAGCCAGCTTAACAGGTTTTCACACTGCCCAAATTGAGACAATTTGAACATCAAAAGTAGTGATGGTACCAGGTTATAATCAAATAGAAATCTACAAATGCATAAGTTTTAATTATTCATCGTTAGCCATACTTGGAAGTATTAAATGAAAGATTCCAAAAATAAGTGGATTTGTTACAAGCCATGATGAATTCTCACTGTCCAGCCAGCAACATGAATGAATGAACTTTTAAGTCATCCCTTTGTTCAGCATGGGTGCACCACCTGCCGTTTAGTCACTTAGTAGTTGCTTGGTTGTCAGAGCACTATTGTGTTGTTGCAGTGTTTGTATTCTATTACTCCTTGATAGATTTTAGCATATCCAGACAGTAGGCCATATATATGCAGTAAGAGCTCAGTCACATATAAGAAGCACAAATGGATAAAAATAACACCATAATGTCATTGAAGTTTTATTACATTCACGGTTTCAATAATGAGTAGATACTGCCTTAAGACTCAAAACAATTTTTTAAAATATGGAAAACATAACCGTTGAACTTGACGGGACAATAAGATGCTGGACTCTATGTTTGGTATACGCTTGCAATGGGGAAATCTCAACTGAACTTGAGCTGTGGTTATGCAATAAGGTGGAGGAATCCACCATGGTGGGAGGGTTTGGGGAGGGGTGGGGAGAACCCAAGTATCTATGTAACTGTGTCACATAATACAATGTAATTACTGAAGTTAAATAATAAATAATTAAAAAAAAAAAAAAAAAAAAAAGAAAACATTGTGTATTCTATTCTGCTTAATAATGTTGTGAAGATAGCATGTGATTTCAATTTTTTTTCCATCGCTGTTATTTTTGTTTTCCTTTTTTATGAGTTGTTTACTTTGTTTTTCTCTTTTTTTGATTATTCTGATGACTTCACAAAAGAACAACGAAGCCAACGCCTCATTTAGATGGGTAAATATTATTTTATCTTAAAACATACTTTAGTGAATACTAAATAGAAGCTTTTAGTTAGTCATCTTTTCTTGACTCTTTAGGCATCATGTTGTTTTTGGACAAGTGATCTCTGGTCAAGAAGTTGTGAGAGAGATAGAAAATCAGAAAACCGATGCAGCTAGCAAGCCATTTGCTGAGGTACGGATACTCAGCTGTGGAGAGCTAATTCCCAAGTCTAAAGGTAAGAAAAAGTATATGTTTTTCAGAAATTATACATTCATAAAATGACCAAAGCCACTCTGCTTTTATCATATAAACCTGACATAAACAATGTTTTTGTTCTTTTTCCTATACTTTTGATTTTCTTTTAAATTAACAAAAATTGTATGTTTATACCAAGCAGCATATTTTAAATATGTATACATTGTGCGCTAAATTGAGCATGTTCTTGGGTTTGGTTTTTTTGTTGTTTTGTTTTTGTTTTTGTTTTTTGTTGTTGTTTTTGGTTTTGGTTTTTGGTGTTTTTTTGGTTTTTGTTTTTTTGGTGGTAAGAACAGTCAAAATCTGTTGTCTTAATGATTGTGAAAAATGCAATATTTTTAACTATAGTTGCTATGTATACAATATATTTTTTGATTGCATTCTTCTATCTAACTGAAATTTTTTTGTCCTAAGAAAAATTCCCCAATTCGTCACCACCAGTACTAGGGGCCCCTATAGCCACTGTTTTTTCTTACTGCTTCTATAAGATCACTTGTTTTGCATTCCACCTGTAAGTCAATCCAAATAGTATTTTCTGTGTCTTATTTCACTTAACAAAATATCTCCTAGGTTTTTGTATTTTTTTTTCAAGGCTGGCTGGTATCACATTATATATATATATGCCACTTGAATAAGTTGATGTGTTGGTGGACACAAGTTGATTTCATTTCATGGCTGTTGTGACTAACATTGCAATGAGCAGGAGAAGTACAGTTACCTCATGAACTGATTTCATTTCTTTTGCATAGAGTATTCGAATTAATGGGTCATAGAGTACTACTGTTTTCCGGTTTTCTGAGGCATTTCCACATTTTACTGACTAATTTATAATTCTACAGATTGTGTATTAAGTGATTTTTTTCCCCATCCACAGCATCATCTATATTTTGTCTTTATGATAGTAACCATTCATAGTTACTGGGTAATGTGGTTTTGGTTTGCTTTTCTTTAATGATTAACGATGTTGAGCATTATTTTCATTTACCTGATAACCAGATATGTGTTTTTTGAGAAATGCTTGTTTAGGTCTTTTGACTGTGTTGATTGAGTTTGTGGTCTTAAATTGAGTTGAACTACTTACATATTTTGAATGTTAACTCTGTGAATTGTATGGTTTGTAAATTTTGTCTCCCATTACAGGTTGTCTTTTTACTACTCTTAATTGTTCCCTTGATAATGCAGAAGCGGTTTAGTTTTATTAATCTCATCTATTTTTTTTTTTTAAAGATTTATTCATTTTATTACAGCCAGATATACACAGAGGAGGAGAGACAGAGAGGAAGATCTTCCGTCCAATGATTCACTCCCCAAGTGAGCCGCAACGGGCCAGTGCGTGCCGATCCGAAGCTGGAAACCTGGAACCTCTTCCGGGTCTCCCACGCGGGTGCAGGGTCCCAATGCATTGGGCCTTCCTCGACTGCTTTCCCAGGCCACAAGCAGGGAGCTGGATGGGAAGTGGAGCTGCCGGGATTAGAACCGGCGCCCATATGGGATCCTGGGGCGTTCAAAGCGAGGACTTTAGCCGCTAGGCCACGCCGCCGGGCCCCTAATCTCATCTATTTTCACTTTTATTGACTATGTCTTTGGGGTCATATTCAAAGTTATTTCCTAGACTTTTGTCATGGAACTTTTTCCGATGTTTTCTTCTGCTTCAATCATTGTCTATTTTCAGATAGTTATATATGGATTGTGAGATAAGGGTCAAACAATTCCTCTACATATTGATATCCAGTTGTCCCCCAATGCTGTTTCTGATAACTGTCTATCCTTAACCCATTTTATGTTCTTGGCATTTTTGTGTTTTAAATTGTGTTCTGTCATTCTTGTTAATCAATTTATTATGAAACCATTGAAATATTTCTTATTTTTTGCAATAGTTTGCTCTTTTTTCGAGCTTTTTCATTTTCAATAAATACTCATCTAGAGAAAGAGACAGTGGAAGGAGAGCGGTAATTGAAGGGAGTAAGAAAAGCTTTAGAAGAGGGGCTTTTTTGTCATAGTTAAAATGCTACTTGTTTTTCTTTTGTTTTTAATTTTTAATGTTGTAAATATTGTTTATGTAGGTGAAAGTGATTCATGCCCATGTGGATATCCAGTTAGGGTAGGGAGGGTGGAGGTATGGAGGGAAGTAGATGTGTAGAACAAATGTTTCAGTTCTTTTTTTTTTTGTTTCTTGGGGTTTTTTTTTGTTGTTGTTGTTGGCTTTTTGTTTTTTTTGTTTTTTTGTCCTCCTGTGTCTGCTTGGGGGAAGAGGCCACTCCTTGATGTCAAACTGCATCAGGACCCGGGATGGGGGATGGTTATTTGTTATGTCTTAAGAGACCCTGATGTGGGAAAGAGTGTTCTGAGGATATTAGCTAATTTTTTTTTTAATACTTCTGAAAAGTTGTTGGATTCATTGATCCAGGGTTGAGAAAATCTTCCCAAGGTCTGTTGATTGACAAAGTTCACGTTAGTATATCCACAGACCCAAGAACATGCTGCAAAGCTTGGCCAGGAGAATTGTCCAACTGGTTCTGCTTTCTATCCTCTGATGAGGGAGCTGACATCCTCTACTGGCAGAGATGATCTGATTGTCATGTTATCCATGTGTGCTGGACATGGTGTCCACTGCATAGGCATCAACAACTAAGGATGCCCAGTCCCAATACATGCACTCTAAGGTTGGACCACATGTATTATGATTTTCCCTGTGGCTGAAATTGAATCTAGTGATCTAGTTAGGGAGTCACCTTGCCTGGGGTGATCCCCAGTTTGACTCTTGTGAGTGCACCAGCCAGTTTAGGGTCAGGTTCTGATGAGGTCACCTGCACCAGCCAGTGCACATACTGGTGGAAGTAGCTGTCTGGTCAGTTCCACCTGCAACCCAATCTCTCAAAGGAACTGATGGATGCTGTGGCCCAGCTCACCTAAGACCCGGTCCTCATGCAACCAGCAGGTGCTGCAAGCTAGTCAGAGCAACCCACAAAAACTCTCACTGGGCCTGTCCCAAGTTTTGAGTTTTGCATTTACAGTATGTGTTGCAACTTAGCCCAGCCCATCCTGCATCCCATCCATTCATCATGCACACCTGTGGCTTAATCCAGCCCACACATATGCTAAGAGATGCTTGTCCAGCCTGGTCTGCCCCCAGGTCTGGCTTATGTGCTCACTAATGGGAACTGTAATATAGCAGTGGAGTGCTTACAGTACCCCCCCAACCCTGAATCGCCCCTAGACCGAACCCACATGCCAGCTGACGGATCCTGCATCCTGCCCAGACCAGGCTGTCTTCAGTCCCAGCTCCCACGCTCACCAGTGGAAGCAGAAACATGACATGGGAGTCCTTCAAGTTTCACTACCAGGTCTTATTCCAGCCCCGGGTCTTGGCACATGTCACTGGGTACTGCAGCCGAGGCTGACATGGCCCACCCCCACGTTTGCTGGTTGGTGGGTCAGGCTCAGCCCACCTCTAGTTCCAGTTCTTGCTGGTGGGTGCAGCAACCTAGCTCAGACTGGTGCCTATCCCCAGCCCTGGCCCTCATGTGAACTGGCAAATGTTGTGGACCAACCCAATCTGGTCTGCACCCCATCTAGGCTCTCACTAATGCCAGCGTGTACTGCAGACTGGTCCAGTTTAGCCCAGCCCATACAAATGCCAAGGAATGCTGCAGTCCTGCCAGGTCTGGCCTGTCCCTAGCCATGGCTCTTGTGCGTATCAATGGGAGCTGTAGTCTAGCAGGGGAGGTTACCAAGATCCCTTACCATGTCCGCTCCCAGTCCTGGCATTTACTGGCAGGTACTGCAACCTAGCCCAACTGGCCATATCCATTTTTGTTTTTGCCAGTGGGTGCTGTAGGCTAACCCAACCTGGCCCACTCGAAGACCCAGCTCTCATGTCACCCAGTGGTGCCCCAGCCTCACCCAACCTAACCTGCATCAATTCTGGCTCCTATGGTGCCAGCTGGTACTGGAGCCTGGCCTTATCTAGCCTGCCCCTAGATGTAGCCTATAGGCATGCCATTAGGTACTAAGCTTGGTCTTCCCTCAGCCTCAGCTTTCACATTCATCAGTGGAAGCTGCAGCCTAGCAGGTGAGTGTCCAAATTTCCACTACCAGGCCCATTCCGATTTCCAGATCTGTGTGCTGGCAGGTGCTTTGACCTAGCCTGGCATGACCCACCCACAGTCTCAGCTCTTCTCTGCGTGTGTTACAGCCTAACCCAGTCTGGCAAGACCCTCAGTCTGTACTACTGCCCGACCTGGCCCACTAACATGCCAATGAGTGCTGCAGGCCTTGTGGGCCCATGCCTGCCATGGCTCTTGTGCTTCCCAGTAGGCACTGCTGCCTATCAGGGAAATTAGATGCTATTTGTGATGCCCACATCTTATTTATCAGGGTGCCTGGATACAAATCCTGACTTTGCTTCTGATGTAACATCCCTGCCAATGTACATCCTTGGAAGCAGCTATTTAGTGGCTGAAGCTCTCTCTCTTGCTTTTAGACAAAAACAAAAACTTTGAGGGAATAAATTTTCACTTCATGCACTGTTTAGATTCAAAAGCATCCTGTACTTTTTTCTTTTAAGATTTGTTTATTTATATTTGTTTTTTTGTTGTTGTTAAATTTTTTTTATTGATTACATTGCATTATGTGACACAGTTTTATAGGCACTGGAATTCCCCCCACCCCTCCCCAGCCCCCCCCCCCCATGGTGGAATCCTCAACCTTGTTGCATTACAACAGTTCAAATTCAGATGAGATTCTTTCATTGCAAGCATCTACCAAGCATAAAGTCCAGCATCTTATTGTCCAGATAAGTTCAATGGCTTGTTGGGGAGACCTTCTCTGGTCTGAAGGTAGAGCTGGCAGAGTATCACCCCAATCAATTAAAAGCCCCAACATTACATCAGTAACAATTTATAACGTTATGGAATTAGTTGACATGGTATTGAGTAACTAATATGTTAAAAGATTACTATTCAGCTGTCTCATGTCTATTTTAATTTTAGTATTTAGCAGTTTCTAGCGTTGAGGCATGATTTTGCTGAACCTGGCTGTTTCTCGGGCAGTCTAACTCTATAACTCTAACAAGACATATGTCAACAGTTTAGGTGAACAGTTTTAGGAGGGGTGTGCAGAGAAATCTTCCATACCCCAGTGAGGAGTAACTAATCTTTGTGTCCCACCCAGTGAGTTATAAGTGCATCCCTGCTGACCGTTTCCTGTCAATTTCTAAGCTTTCCTTGTTGTTCTCTGTCTACCTATGCTAGTTTTTTTGTTTATTTGTTTGTTTGTTTCGAGGAGTTTCTGGAGCGATCCTGATGGTCATTACGAGAGAGGGTGGGGACCCAAAATCGGGACCAGGCAAGGACCAGAGAAAGCTCCTCTCCCTAGTCCCGAAGGAAGTTTACTGTTCTTCTGTTTCTGTGGACCGCTCAGTGTTCCTGGTTGTTGTTCCGATGACCTTGGATCCTGCAAGGCAGGATTTGGGCTTCTTCCATCCCATGTGGTAGATCCAAATGGGGGTGGGTGACCTCAAGAGTTCTCGGCCTCCAAAGGCACTCCATTTCCCCATGGTCTCCTAGGCAGTTGGGATGTAGTCCTTGGTGCTCATACTGATAGTCCTTGATGAGGATCTGGAAGTCTTCAGGGTTGGGATACAAGCCTCCTCTTGCCGGCCTGCTCCACTCTGGGTTCCCCCCCTGCTCTGTGCATATGACCTCTTGTTAAGAGGTTGTTAGGATCGCTCCTGATTCCCCCCATATACCTTTGTAGTTTTGCTATTGTCTAATGCTGATTCGAGTGTGTTGTCTATGAGTTACCAGTTATGATCCTGATAGGTTATACTTCCCGTCCTTCCTTGCTTATTTATATTTGAAAGGAAAATTTACTGAGAGGAGAGACAGAGAATGATCTTTCATTATTGGTTCTTTTTCCATTGGCCCCAGTGGCTGGACCTGAGCTGATCTGAAGCCAGGTAGGAGCCTCCTTTGGGCCTCTCACATGGGTGCAGGGGCCCAAGGACCTGTGCCATCCTCTGCTTTCCTAGGCCATAAGCAAAGAGCTGGATGGGAAGTGGAGCAGCCAGGATATGAACCAGCTCCCATATAGAATGCCGGCACTTGCTGGTGGAAAAGTAGTTAATTGAGGTTCTCAGCCTCCTTTACTTTTAAGAAACTTCTTTTACTTAGTGCAGTCAAAGCTAGTATGAGTAATTTTTGCTACTGTCTGAAATGCTAAGAACTTTGCTGTTAGTCTTAGGTGTGTTGTATCTTAAAACTTAAGAAAATGCTGTCATATAATACAAAAACGGAATCTGACAGAAGTAATGGCATTAGGATTACCTTCAAACCTCTATAAATGTGAAAAAATTAAAATGCTGTATTTTTACTGGCCTGGAGAATAGAAATATCAATAGTTGTGGTTAGCAAATGTGAAAGTCATGATACTCTTTTGATTCTTTTTTTCTTTTATAGATTTATTTTTATTGGAAAGTCAGATATACAGAGAGGAGGAGAGACAGAGAGGAAGATCTTCCGTCCAATGGTTCACTCCCCAAGCAGCCACAACGGCTGGAGCTGAGCCGATCCGAAGCCAGGATCCAGGCACTTCCTCCAGGGAGCTGGATGGGAAGTGGAGCTGCCGGGATTACAACCGGCGACCATATGGGATCGCGGGCATGCAAGGCGAGGACTTTAACCGCTACGCTGTGGCGCCTGACCCTACTCTTTTGATTTTTGAAATATCTGTAATACTGTCTCCCCAGCTTACAGGTCACGATTGGCAAGTATATTTTATTTTCTACCATATTCAACAAATAGGTGTTAAACCTAAGTTTGGGATCTAGAGCTTTTGCTATTACAGGTCAATCACTCATTGAATTTTAAAATGTCTATAATCTTCCTTACAGAATTACTCCAAGTAGAACATGCTGTTCTCATCTATGAAGAGTATTAATTTGCTCTATAGTATTTATGCATGTACTTTTCAAAATAGAATTTATTTTTATTAGAAAGATTTATAGAGAGAGACAAAGAGAACAATCTTCCATCTTCTAGTTCACTCCCCAGATAGCCACAGTGGACTGAGCTGAGCCGATCCAAAGTAGGAGCCAGGAGCTCTTTCCAGGTCTCCCACGTGGGTGCAGGGTCCCAAGGCTTTGGGCCGTCTTCAACTGCCTTCCCAGGCCACAAGCAGGGAGCTGGATGAGAAGCAGGTCGGCCAGGATTAGAACCGGCGACCATATGGGATCCTGGAGTGTTCAAGGTGAGGACTTTAGCTGCTAGGCCACACCGCCAGGCCCATACATGTATTTTCAAATAACAGATGTTAATATGCTTATTTCTTCTCGAATATTTAGTAAAGAAGGTGTTGAGTTATGCTTTTCAAATACAGTTATTCACATTTTAAGAAAGAAAATCAGATACTATGTTTAAATCATTAGAATGTCAGTACAATTAGAATGTGTTTGTTTAAGGTACTAGTTTTTCCCATATCTTGGAACAAATTTTTATCTTTACTTAACAAGTGATTATTTTTGTTATATTTTGTTGTCTTTAAGGTCTTTTCTATCTGTTTTCTGCTTATAGAAGTTGTGTGGTTTATATATTCAAAAAGAGATTGAGGTAATAAAAGCTTGCATTTTAAACAACGAACAGTATTATAGACTTACATATTTAAAGAACCTTTTGGTACTAAAAGTGTAGTGTTTAAATGTCTGCCTAAAAGATCAGAACAATAAGTTAGTATAGCTCTTTACGTATAATGTCTCAAATCTTTCTGTTCTGAGATAAGATAATTGCAATTTTAGAAATCTCATAGAAGGGCCCGGCGGCGTGGCCGAGTGGCTAAAGTCCTCACCTTGAACGCCCCAGGATCCCATATGGGCAACGGTTCTAATCCCGGCAGCTCCACTTCCCATCCAGCTCCCTGCTTGTGGCCTGGGAAAGCAGTCGAGGACGGCCCAATGCATTGGGACCCTGCAGCCGCGTGGGAGACCCGGAAGAGGTTCCAGGTTTCCAGCTTCGGATCGGCGGGCACAGGCCCGTTGCGGCTCACTTGGGGAGTGAATCATTGGACGAAAGATCTTCCTCTCTGTCTCTCCTCCTCTCTGTATATCTGACTTTGTAATAAAATAAATAAATCTTTAAAAAAAAAAAAAGAAATCTCATAGAAGGTTCCTAGTGCTCTTTTCTGTCTTTGAGTGATAACTAGTAAGCTGCCTCCCAATGGCTTACTCGCCAAATGCCTGCAACAGCTGTGACTGGCTCAGCCTGATTTCAGGAGCTGGGAACCCAGTGCAGATTTCCCACATGGATGACAGGAGCCCTGGCACTTGAGGCATCACTTCTGCTCAGCATGCTGCATTAGCACGTATCGGTGGTTGGATACAGGTATTAAACCTCAGTGATCTGATTTAGGGTACGCATACTAACTGGCTTCTTAGTTGCTAAGTCAACTTAGCATCCTTCCTGTTATTTTTTTAGTTCCATTCTCCACAAACTTTTTGAAGGCCCTCATAAATAATAATTGTGCTCATGCCACTGTAGTCAAGAAGTTGTGCAGAAAGTTTATGCAGCATCCTATTGTATAACTCTAAGTTAGTGTAACTTACCCTTACCAGTTTCAGCAGTTGGAGGTGTGACCAGAAAGATCATGTTTATTTTGAGCCTTACAGCCAATGCTTGCTCTATCCTTGATCATGCTGGGAGGAAGAAAAGATGTGTAAGATTGAGATCACACAGTTTGGCATCTATTACCCCCGCAGTCCTTCAATGTGCATTTGGTACATGAGTCAGAATGGATTTTATCATGCATCTATACAGTATTGTTCAGGCAGAGCATGTATTTGCAAGTTTGAAGGGCTCTTCAGGAGATTTTTGAATTCAGAACAATCTAAAACTTTGTGGAACATTTGTGGTGCTCATTATCATTCATATTTAAAACCTTGTTTGAGAGATTATACAAAGTTTAAAAGAAAATAAATGTAGAATTTTTTTCTTCTTTTTTAACTACCTGAAAGAAAACATAGAGACTATTGAAGAGCTCTGACTGCCTGGGCCCACCTGTAGATGGTCTTAGTGAGTCTGGACACTCTTCTTGGGCCTTTCTACTTTGCTTTTGTGAGATTTGAGAGTCTGCTTTTTGAAGCTATTTGTATCAGGAAGAACTTTCCAACAAATGCAGACTTGGAACACTAGAGGCTTGTAAGAGCTGCATTCCATGTAGAGGTTCAGTTCAGCAAAGGACTATTACCGGACAGAGAGGAGTCTAGAACATGTACCACTAGAAAATGAAACCACTATCTTGACTATAAAGTACTTCCTGGTTTTTCAGGAGTTGACATGACCTCAGGCTACACTTTCTCCTCAGAGTGTGCTGCAGTTGTTAGAATCTCTTCATCTTGGCCATGGCTCAAGAGTTGAGGACATTGCTGTATTACTGAGTACACAGAAATACAAGAACTGACTTGTGGCAACTTGACAGCAAGTAGGTGATAGGAAACAGATTGTCAGGCAGTACAGCAGGAATAGCACACTACAGGAAACAGCTGGTGACTCTTACATAGACAATTCCCACTTACATGCTTCCTCTTAAAATTTCTCAGCCTTGTGCTCTTAGAAAAGCAACACTCATTCAGTGACAACTATATCTCAGATTTTGAAATTTTATCGTTTCCTGAACTAGTTTTATATAGTAATGGTAACATACTGGAAAGGCAAACATTTTTGCTGTACATTCAACAATTCAGATTACCTCTGACACCAGATATTTGTAGGGTTTTCCCAACACACAAAGCACACAGTTCTGTAGCAGTTACCTCTTAGGCATTCTCCTATTCAATTCTGATTCTGTCCCTCCTACCACCAAATGCTAATTTCAAGCTCCAAATTATTTCACCTGGGCTTTTCACTGACTGTCATTTGGGGTTGTCACAGATTCCTCCATGTGTTTGATTAATTTGCCTAAACAGTCCATAGAATTCAAAGGAATGTTTACTTATATTTGTCTTTTATTTAAAAAGATACTAACAAATGATATAGATAAAAGATGTAAAACATAACGTAAGGCAGAAGAGATGGAATTTCCATGTCCATCCCTCTGTTCATTTATCAAGGAGCTGAAACTCCTTTGGGTTTCAATGGAGATTTTGTTGTGTAGCCATGATAAAAGCATGGACAATTTTCAATAAGTTCGGCAAATATATAAAGTTGGAAAAAACCTATTCTCTGTGTAGGTTTTTTCTGTGTATGTGAGAAATCCTCAACTCTGTCTTATTGGTCAAAATAGGTTACTTAATTCATTTATGGGCATTAGTAACACAGAAACTAGGGGAAAGGTTGAAGTTTCCATTACTTTCCCAGGGGAAAAATAAATACTAGTTTCTGTGGTCGGCCTTGGGATCTAGGATTATGATGGGACATGCCATGTCTTGATGTGATAAGAGCTGCACCAGTGAGCCACAGCTCTTATCAGCCACATGAACAGGAAGCAATTAGGCATTAAATGCAGTGTTTTTGGTTTTTTTTTTTAAGATTTACTTTTTATTGCAATGTCAGATATATATAGAGAGGAGGAGAGACAGAGAGGAAGATCCATCTGATGATTCACTGCCCAAGTGACAGCAACGGCTGGTACTGTGCTGATGTAAAGCCAGGAGCCAAGAACTTTCTCCAGGTCTGCCACGCGGGTACAGGGTCCCAAGGCTTTGGGTGGTCCTCAACTGCTTTGCTAGGCCACAGCAGGGAGCTGGATGAGAAGCGGGGCTGCCAGAATTAGAACCGACGCCCATATGGGATCCGGGCACATTCAAGGCAAGGACCGCGTCAGGCCCTAAATGCAGTTTTAATTTGAAATTCTTTATTTTCTGAGACACAGAGACTTTTCTTCTGCTGGTTCACTGTGCCAGCCCCTGGATAGAACATTCTGCAGCTGTCTTATGAGTCCAGGTAATCTGTAAGCTGTTTTATTTCATTATTGATTCTGTGTCAGGATGATGTATCCCATTTATAAAAATGGAATGTTGGCCCGGCGGCGTGGCCTGACAGCTAAAGTCCTCGCCTTCAACGCCCTGAGATCCCATATGGGCAACAGTTCTAATCCCAGCAGCTCCACTTCCCATCCAGCTCCCTGCTTGTGGCCTGGGAAAGCAGTCGAGGACGGCCCAATGCATTGGGACCCTGCACCCGCGTGGGAGACGCGGAAGAGGTTCCTGGTTCCCGGTATTGGATCGGCGCGAACTGGCCCGTTGCGGCTCACTTGAGGAGTGAATCATCGGACGGAAGATCTTCCTCTCTATCTCTCCTCTCTGTATATCTGACTTTGTAATAAAATAAAATAAATCTTAAAAAAAAAAATGGAGTGTTTACTACTGTTATTTTGTGGGAGTCTTTCTCTCCCTTTAGGTGTACATATATACACACACATACATATCTTCAGTCATTTCCATTTTTGCCTGAACCATTTATCACTATACAATGATCTTCCTTTTTTAATGTTTTTGTTTTAAATTTTATTTGTTAGAAATATGGTTATTGTTGCTTTCTTTTAGGTTCCAATTATGTAGGATATTTTCTTCCAGCTTTTAGTTTGTCTCTGCGTGTTCTTAGAGATAAAGTGAATTTCTTGTAAGAAGCGTATAATTGGGCCCAGCACCGTGGCCTAGTGGCTAAAGTCCTCGCCTTCAACGCCCTGAGATCCCATATGGGCACCGGTTCTAATCCCGGCAGCTCCACTTCCCATCCAGCCCCCTGCTTGTGGCCTGGGAAAGCAGTCGAGGACAGCCCAATGCTTTGGGACCCTACACCCGCGTAGGAGACCCGGAAGAGGTTCCTGGTTCCCGGCTTCGGATCAGCACAGCACCGGCTGTTGCACTCACTTGGGGAGTGAATCATCGGATGGAAGATCTCCCTCTTTGTCTCTCCTCCTCTCTGTATATCTGACTTTGTAATAAAATAAATAAATCTTAAAAAAAAAAGAAGCATATAATTGAGTTTTTTACTCACATGATGACTCTTATGATTTATTTATTTATGAGGCAGGGAGACAGAGATTGCATCTACGGATTCATTCCTATAGTTCCTGCTATAGCTATATGTGGGCAAAGCCCAAGGCAGAAGCTGGGAACACCATTCTGGATTTTCAAGTGGGTGGCACGGGTCCAAGTTCTTGGGCTATCTTCTGCTGCCTTCTAGATACATTAGCTAGGAGCAGAGTGCCTGGGAATTTAACTGGCACTCTGTTATGACACAGCTCTGGCCCCACTCTTTTTAAAATTTAGGATTTAATGATTACATTTAAGGGGATTATTTAGAAGTTCTTATCACTGCATTTTGATTGTGTTTTATCTCAGTTTTATTTTTCTTTTCAATTAGTCTTCATTATTTTTTATTGGAAAGCAGAGTTATTGAGAGGGAGAGACAGAAAGATCTCCGCTGGTTCACTCCTCATGTGGCTGCAACAGCTTAAGTTGAGCCAATCAAAAACCAGGAGCCTGAAGTTTCTTCCAGGTCTGCCACATAAAAGCAGGGTCCCAAGGTTTGGGGCTGTCTTTTACTGCTTTTCCAGGCAACAAGCAGGGAGCTAGATGGGAAGTGGAGCAGCAGAGACACGAACCTGCACCCATGTGGGATCTGCGCAGTTGCAAGGCAAGGAGTTAGCCACTAGGCTACTGTATTGGGTCCTATATTTAGATTCTTGTATTACAGGATATTTACTCTCTTTTGTAGTTAAACGATTTTCTCTGGTAAGGTGTGTTGATTTGATTTTTTGGTAAGTCTATTAGAAATTTTTGTTTTGTGATTATTATAAAACTATCTTTTGGCTATAACCGATTGTTTTTAGGGATAACAGCATGGCATTGATTGCACTGAGGAAATCACAATACTAATGAAGAATATCCTTGCTCTCTATTCCTCCCCACATTGTTATTACTATTTTTTCCTATTTTATTTAAAAAGCAGAAAGAGATCTCTTCCAACTGCTAGTCCATTTGCCAAATGCCCACAGTAGTTGGCGTGGGCCAGACTATACCCAGGAGCTTAGAACTCAGTCCGAGTTTCCCATGTGGATCGCAGGGCCCCAACTTTTTGAGTCATCTTTGCACCACCGTCCAGGTTTACATGTACAGGAACCTGGACTGGAAGTAGAGAAGCCACAGGTTGAGCCAAGCACTACACTGTTATGCACCTGTCCAGTATAGCAACTTAACCTCTGTACCAAATGTCTCCCCTGTATTTTTTTTTTTTTTTTTGGTAAAGATTTATTTATTTTATTACAAAGTCAGATATACAGAGAGGAGGAGAGACAGAGAGGAAGATCTTCTGTCCGATGATTCACTCCCCAGGAACCTCTTCCGGGTCTCCCACGCAGGTGCAGTGTCCCAATGCATTGGGCCATCCTCGACTGCTTTCCCAGGCCACAAGCAGGGAGCTGGATGGGAAGTGGAGCTGCCGGGATTAGAACCGGTGCCCATATGGGATCCCGGGGCGTTCAAGGCGAGGACTTCAGCCGCTAGGCCACGCCACTGGGCCCCAACATAAGCCTTTTTAAAAAGACTTAATTTGTATTTATTTGAAAGGCAGAGTTATAGAGAGGGCAGGAGAGACACACACAGAGAGGGATAAAGAGGGAGATACATAGAGTGAAGGAGGTCTTCCATCCTCTGGTTCACTCCCCAAATGGCCACAGTATTGGCACTGGTCCTTTTGGAACACAGTATCCCCAAGCTGCTTCTGGGTCTGCCATTTGGGTGCAGAAACCCAACTGTTTTCCCAGTTACATTAACAGGGAACTGCGTCAGAAACAAAGTTGCTGGGTCTTGAACCCGTACCCATATGTCACCCATAGCTAACTTGCTGTGCCACAATGCCAGTTGCTTTACTCCATCTGATCCAGCTCCCTGCCTATGCATCTGGGGAGCAGTGACTGATGTCTGATATGCTTGGTTTCTGCTATCTCCCCTGGGAGACTCCTAATCACCTGACCCAACCCCAGCTGTCGCAGCTATTTGAAAGGCAGATTTTCAGAGAGGAGAGAGGAATTTTCCATTTGCTGGTTCACACCTTAGCTGCAATGACCAGAGCTGAGCTGAGCTGATCTGAAGCCATGAGCCCCCTGTCGCTCTCATGCAGGTGCAGGGTCCCAAGGGCTTTGGGCCATTCTCCAGGCCATTAACAGGGAGCTAGATCAAAAGAGGAACAGCTGGGACATGAACCAGCAATCATATGGGAAGTGGCACCACAGGCAGAGAATTAGCTTACTGTGCCACTACACCAGCCCTCACAGATCTTTTTTTTTAAAATAAGTAAATAAATAAGAGTACATTTCAGTTTGTCTATGTAGTTAGTCCTAACCAGTGAATTTTCTGCCTTCTGATAGTAGCATGTTTCATTCAGTTTGAAGAATTCTTTCGGTATCTTTATTATTATTATCTTGAGATGTATGTATTCGAAAGGCAGAGTGACAGAGATTTTCCATCCTCTTGTTTGTTCACTGCCGAAATGGCCACAGTAACTCCTACCTGCACTTGGCCAAAGGCAGGAACTAGGATCTTCAGATGGGTCTTAGCACAGGTGGCAGGGGTCTAAGTATTTGGGCCAGAATTATGTGCTGCCAGGTACATTAGCAGGGAAGCTGAATCAGAAATAAAGCAGCTGGATCTCAAACTGGTTGCTGATATGGGTTGCCAGCAACACAGGCAGTGGCTTGATGCACTAAGCCTCGGTGACCCTCTTGGTATTTCTTTTTTCCTTTTTTTTTTTTATTGATTACATTGCATTATGTGACACAGTTTCATAGGCTCTGGGATTCCCCCATCCCCTCCCCGTGCCTTCCCCCCATAGTGGATTCCTCTACCTTGTTGCATATTGCAGTTCAAATTCAGTTAAGATTCTTTCATTGGAAGCATATACCAAGCATAGAGTCCAGCGTCTCATTGTCCAGATAAATTCATCGGTTTCTTGGGGAGACCATCTCTGGTCTGAAGGTACAGCTGGCAGAGTATCATCCTGATCAATTAAAAGCCCCAACATAACATCCCTCTTAGTATTTCTTCGAAGATCTGATGTTAATAAATTCTGCTTGTCTGACTATATCTTTATCTCCTTTTATATCAAAGATAGTCTTTCTCGGGGCATTATTCCTTGTTCACATGTTTGGTTTTTTTTCTTCAGTGCCTTGAAGTATAAATCCATTCACTCCTGGCCTGTGTGGTTTCTGTTCTTTAGCAGCTTGGAGAATCTTCCAGGCTCTGATCGTAGCTTATCTGTGGTAGACTTGGCTGGAAGAACTGACAGACCACCACCATGCCGAGATTCCACCTCAGTAGCACATGCTATTTGCATCTCAAAGGAAAGGGCTTGAGTTCTTGTCATATTTCCTCACCCTTTAACAGATGTGCAACTGTTGCTATTTTTATTAGTTTCTTTTCCGTATAAGAAATTTATTTCACTTGCATTTGTCTGTTCAGTTCCAAATGCCTGGTCCAGATAGCTTGAAACCTAGAGCGTATTACTTCCATGTGGTACTTACACTATCATCACTGTCCCCTTGAATGGACACTGCAGAAAGCAGGAATTCGAAGCAAGCCTAGACTGAAACAGGCACTTCTGTGTGGGATGGGGGCATTCCAAGTGTTATCTTAACTCTTGCATCAAAACACCTTCCTCTCTGTCATTGATGACTTTCAGTATGTGTGTTATGCTGCTGACTTCTTTCCATATGCCATACTGTTTCTATTGCATGTTTTTCATGATACGGTGCTTTAGAGGGGTATATAGGTTATGGTACAGCAGAACTAACTGACTGTCCCTTTCTCAAAACCTTTCTATGCTGTTCCTTATAAGCTATACTTCTAAATCCGTATACAATTAATAGTGTCCATAAATTGTGCAATGGAAATAATTTTTGATGCTATTTACTTTTTTAAAAAAGATTTATTTATTTTTATTGCAAAGTCAGATATACAGAGATGAAGAGGGACAGAGAGAAAGATCTTCTATCTGATGAGTCATTTCTCAAGTGGCCGCAAAGGCCAGAGCTGTGCCATTGGGAAGCCAGGAGTCCGGAGCCTCTTCCTGGTCTTCCATGTGGATGCAGGGTCCCAGCGCTTTGGGCCGTCCTCAACTGCTTTCCAAGGCCACCAGCAGGGAGCTGGATGGGAAGCGGGGCTGCCAGGATTAGAACCAGCGCCCATATGGGATCCCAGCACATTCAAGGCAAGGACTTCAGCGGCTAGGCTACTGTGCTGGGGGCTGTTTACTTTTTTTTCCTTCTAAAATATATTTTTATTGGAAAGGCAGATGCACAGTACTTTATCCGCTATGCTATCAAGCCGGGCCCTCAAACACCATTTGCTAAACAGTCTATTTTATACTTGATAGTGCCTGACACTTAAGTGTGTTGTATTACTATACAGATAATTATGAATCTTTTTGGCTGCCTGCATATTGTGATATTGTGCTTCACTAAAATGTTTTCTTCAAAATAATGTTAAATGTTTTAATGGTCATTTTAAACTACATTTGGTGATGAAGAGGGAGGGACAGACTTGCCTTCAAAATAAATCAACTGCAATATGTTTAAATTGGAACTGGTGAATAACCTTTTTATTTGTGGGTAAAATATTTTTAATTAAACATTTTTAGCAGGTATTTTTTTGTGTTTATTTGGATTATTTTTATTTTGGTTGTATATATGTAGTGTCGTATCTTCATTTAAAGTTACCCCTATTGTTTATGTACTTAATTTGCCCTTTCAGGTTTCTTTAGAAGCTTTCCACACTCCCCCTTAGTCCTACATACTTCTCAGATTTTTATTTTAGTACAGTATTTATAGTATGTGTCTAAAGGTAGATTTTTTTGCTTTGTATTATCGGCAGTAGTGATTTGGGGTTCAGAATCACAGTCGGATTCAGGAGAAAGAGTGAGTTTTACCCAAAACTAAGTTTATTTACCCTTAAAAAAAAGAATGTAGCATAGAAAAGAGCATACAATGTACAGGCATGATGCCAGGCATCTCATTCCTGATAGGTTTGTGGTCCTGAGGAACGTAAGCAGTTGAAGGATGGAGACTCACTTGGTTAAAAGCCTAGTCAGCTCTTATACCTCAATCCATTCTGCACTGTAGCAGTGTTAGCACCACTAGGATATTCAGATTACTGTATAGTACATCGTAGAAGCATTTGATCTTTTGGATCTGTTTAAAAATCATTTACTTCCTTACAATAGAATTTAAGTTTGAAAATGACTTTTCATAGTGATGCCAAAACATCATGGGCACATGTCTTCCCTTGAATTGTGAATTGTGAATCTACTCTTCAACTAAAGTTAAATTTCCTAATCACCTGAAGAAAACTCAGAGATTAAAATTATCTGTTGATCTTAGTAAGAGAAAAAGCAGGACACTGCAAGAAAAATTTAATCTGAGAGTCTTCATTAATATTTCATAAAATTTAGTTTAGCATGTTATAATTACATTGTGATACTTTTCAAAAAATTGATTGGCTTAATATAGCATCCTGACCCATGATTCTATTTCTGTTCTCCTCCGATCAGATAGCTGGATAAGATGAAGGTCAAATCCTGGATTCAGTGAAAGTCTGCCGAGAAATTTGATTTCCCCTTACAGAGTTTGTTCCCTGGTACCCATGTCCTTTTTGTTTTTATTAAAGCTAAGAAAGAAGAAAAGAAAAGGCGTAAGTCATCATCATCTTCCTCCTCGTCATCCAGTGACTCTGATAGCTCCAGTGATTCCCAGTCCTCTTCTGAGTCTTCTGATTCTGAAAGTGCTTCTGAAGACAAGTCAAAGAAAAGGAAAAAGAAACATCGGAAAAATTCCCGAAAACATAAGAAGGAAAAGAAGAAGCGAAAGAAAAGCAAGAAAAGGTCTTTAGTTTCATAGTACTTGGCTTTCTATTGTGATTCCCCTCTGTTTATACAATAATGTATTGATGTTTTGGTTAATTAAAGTAGTAATATTTTATACCGTGAACTATATCAATCAACATTACATTCAGTCATCTATAAATTAGATTTGGATACATAGATTTCCATTTTTGAAAAAGATTTATTGTATTATTTATATGAAAGGCTGATTTTTACAGAGAGCAGTCTTTTATATGCTGGTTCACTCCCCAAATGGCCACAGTGGTTTTGGCTGAGCTTATCGTGACCCTGGGAGCCCAGAACTTCTTCCCCATCTCCTATGTGTGTACAGGAGCCCAAGACCTTTGGCCATCCTCTGCTGCTTTCTTAGGCCATAAGCGGAGAGCTAGGTCAGAAGCCAGGCATGCAGGACAGGAACCGACACCCACATGCGATGCCAGCGCTTATGCACAGAGGATAAACTTGCTGTGGCCCCATATTTGACCTGGTGGATTTCCATTTTTTTAAGAAAAAGCTTGGATTGTTTTGTGTTCAGTCAATGGATTTTAGTTGTGTATCCTGTGGGGTTAATGAGAATGTAGGAAGCCAATAGTTTTCATTGTTTAATACACTGGGCTCTTTGACTTTATCTCTCTTATATAATGCAAAAGAGTAGAAAACAGATAATGTCGGAATATTCAGTTTCCCTTCCGTTTTGCTCAAAATAATCTGTGGCTAGACTAAAACTTAGTTTTATTTGCCTATTGCTAAAAAAGCAATTATTTTCTTTAATTTTTTTTTTAAAGATTTATTTATTTTATTACAAAGTCAGATATACAGAGAGGAGGAGAGACAGAGAGGAAGATCTTCCATTCGATGATTCACTCCCCAAGTGAGCCGCAACAGGCTGGTGCGCGCCAATCCGAAGCCGGGAACCAGAAACCTCTTCCAGGTCTCCCATGCGGGTGTAGGGTCCCAAAGCACTGGGCCGTCCTCGACTGCTTTCCCAGGCCACAAGCACGGAGCTGGATGGGAAGTGGAGCTGCCGGGATTAGAACCATTGCCCATATGGGATCCTGGGGCGTTCAAGGCGAGGGGTTTAGCCGCTAGGCCACGCCACCAGTCCCTATTTTCTTTAATTTTTAAACTTTACCAGAGTGTTGAGTATAGTCTCATATTTTATTTAGTTTTAAAAATATGTTTGAAAGAATTATAGAGAGAAGAGGAGACAGAGAGAGAAATCCTCCCATCGTTGCTTCACTAGGCCATGCTGAAACCATGAGCTTCATCTGGTTTCCCACATAGTGGCAAAGGTCCAGACACTGTGGTAATCTTCCAATATGTGACTGTTATTGGGGAACTGGATTGGAAGTGGAGCAGCCAAAATACAAACCAGTGTTAATATGAGAACACTAATGTTGCAGTGTAACAGTACCCACCCCCAAGTCTCATATTTTAGAGCCATATTATGGAAAAATATGTATTTTAACCGTGGCTGGTGCTATGGCTCAATAGGTTAAGCCTCTGCCTTTGGCATCAGCATCCCATGTGAGCACCCATTCCAGTCCTGACTCTCTTTCGATCCAGCCCTTTGCTAATATGCCTAGGAAAGCAGAATCCTACATCCTCATGGGAAACATGAGGGAAGCTACAGGTGGATTGAAGTTCTCTTTCCTTTTCTTTTTGTAAATATCTCAAATATAAACAAACGGGCCTGGCGCGATAACATAGTGGTTAAAGTCATGGCCTTGAACGCGCTGGGATCCCATATGGGCGCCAGTTCTAGTCCTGGCTGACCTGCTTTCCATTCAGCTCCCTGCCTGTGGCCTGGGAAAGCAGTAGAGGATGGCCCGAGGCTTTGGGACATTGCACTCGCATGAGAGACCTGGAAGAGCTCCTGGCTCCTGGCTCCTGGCTTCAGACTGGCTCAGCTCCAGCCATTGCGACTGCTTGGGGAGTGAACCATCGGACGGAAGATCTTCCTCTCTGTCTCTCATCCTCTCTGTATATCTGACTGCAATAAAAATAAATCTTTAAAATATATATATATATATATATATATATATATATATATAAACAAACAAATCATAAAATAGAAATATTTGATTTGGAAATTTGGTCAGTTTCTCAGGAATGGAATTAAATTTTGTCCATGCGATCACATATTTAGGAGGGAGAGGGTAATATATATTATCACATAAAATAAAAACCAAAAATTTGTCTTTTGAGTATGTGCATAATAACCAAATATAATTTGTTTTCTGTATTTCTCTTAAGTGCATCTAGTGAGAGTGAGACTGAGAATCTTGAAGTACAGCCTCAATCTACTGTTCGTCCAGAAGAGATCCCTCCTATACCAGAGAACAGATTCCTAATGAGAAAAAGTCCTCCTAAAGTGGATGACAAGGAAAGGAAGAACAGAGAGAGAGAAAGAGAGAGAGAGTGGTATGTATGTTTGTTTCGTAGCATCCTCTGCATGCTTTTATGATAGAAGCTTTTCTCATTGTCATAAATTTTTACTTATTTTTACTTCATGCTTTTGTATAATTTTTTTAGCATGTTGTTAGGAAAACTCCCATTCGGTAACCATATATATATAACTAGAAAGATAAAGGAACTTAAATTACAAGCAGATTCTGAGTAAAATTTACTTTATAAAATAGTAGACAGTATAAATGGGGAAACAACATGTTAGGTGGCACTTCAAATAATTAACAAAGTATTGTGAAGCCAATAAAAACATAGGGTTTGGCTATGTTATCTATATACATTAACGTTAAGCTTTTGAAAAATTTTTAATAGGAAGATATCCTGTTTTCCTTACCAGATTTACAGTGTATGATAATTAAAACTGATATGTTCAGCTACTTTAAAATTTTTGTAGATAAATCCATAGCAATCAACATTCCTGTTGGTTATTTTTAAATAGTTTTAATGATGTACAAAATTTTAAAAATAGTCAAAGTCTTTCTGAGTTATGAACTGTCAGTCCATATGAATGGCAATGTTGTAAACAGTGGCTTAGTACATTATGCCATAATTTCATAATTTCACCCTAAGTTGATTATATTTTTCTGCTAGTAGCAGAAGAGATGTTTCTGAGGAAATAAAGAGAAACTTTTTCAATCATACTAGAGTGAACTTTTGTGAACGTAGTAATTATTACTTCATATCACTATTTGAAAAGATGATTTCCCTTTTATATTATGAACATTTCCTAATTAACACAAGTTTATCTCTGTGATTCACATTACTTAATTTTTCTAGTTCTGTTACCAATGAACAACTGTATAGGATAATAAAGCACTTTGGGATAAGATAGTTTAAAATTGTTCTCCGAACAGCATGTACCCATTCTGAACTTTTCTATGATTTTCTTGAACATTATCAGTTAGCTTCATCTTGGAAAAGAGTACCACAGTGTCCCTTTACCAAGTCATTATGGCCATTTTTCAGCAAGGTCATTCTTCCTCCTGACACATTACAAGACTCCCACTTTGTGCCACTCATTGGCAGTTGAAGAAGTATTACTAGCTATTGAACATTTTGGATTGAGAATTACTGATTAATATTATTTATTTTGAATTTATTTACATTCAATAAATCTGTATTCTCCAGATTCAGTTTTATAAAGTCAATATGTGTTAACTTTCTTTTGGTTCCTTCTAGCAACCTACCAAACTCCCAGCCTGCTTCATATCAGAGACGACTTTTAGTTACTAGGTCTGGCAGAAAAATTAAAGGAAGAGGACCAAGGGTAGGTGATTTTTTTCCTCCCAGAAATTCTAATAATATCGAATTTATCTTCCTTAAGTAAGTAAAAAGTACTTTAGATTTTGTTTTACTGGACAAGGTCCTAAGTTTAGGCTCTTGTTACAGCAAGAGTGGGGAATATCTGATCCCCATAATATGTATAAGACCTAGAAATCATGTGGTCTGGCCCTGCCAGAAAGCCACAGTTGGGACTGAGAATTCCATAAACCTGTAAAAGGCTTGTTGCTAATTTTGTATGACTCGTGAATGATGTTACAAGTATCTAAACAGACCTTACTTAGCATAACAAAGTTTCCCCATTTCTGCTTTATAAAAACATTTATGTATTTAGAACCATGATATATAAATGGATTGATTTTACATGTGAATTATGTAAAAGAAGTTGAAATTTTCTGCCCACTGTCTTGTGTTTTCAGAGCTTTAGAGACTTCACTGTATTTCCTGAGTTACTTCTTCACTTCTTATTCTGCAAGGATTTCACTGTCTTCTTATCCTTGTTATTTTGCTTAAAAATACTGTTTTCATTGTGGTCAGCTCCATATCACAAAATCCAGTGTATCTTTCATAATGTTACAGTTAATCTGCCTGTTTGTAGCGTTCTCTCCTTGTTGCTTTCATCATTTTCTTCTTTAAGCTTTAAGTTGTAGTCCATAGTATCCTATCTGACCATGAAAATATTATAGTACTTCAGGGTTCCAACTCTTCACACTTGTTCCTTGGACAATTCTGATTACTGTTATGGCTAGCTATCCAATACCTTCTGCTGTTCTTGGCACACAAGGCTTATTTGACTGACTGAACACCTTCAGCCTGGCCTATTAGCAGTTGAGCATAAACAGTTTGTCTTCACATCCAATCCTATTTCAGAGACCTGTCTTCTCTGATAGCTCCTACCACCTGTGCAGTTCTTATGCCTAAAGCCCTAGAGTCATTTTAATTCTCCTTAATTCACACTTCATGTATCCCATTCATTCTCAAGTCCTGTCAATTTTATCTCTTAATACTTTGAATTCATGTGTTTCTTTTAAGCTTTATTCTAGCCTTATTAGATCTGTTCACTTTGTCTAATCTATAAATGGCTTCCTAGCTTGTATTTTGCTAATTCTCAAATTTTTTTGAACTAAGATCTGCTTCACAAAGGTAAAAATTATTGAAGACCCACAATAGCTTTATTAGGTTGCATCTGTCAATATTCTTTTTAGAAATTAAGATGAGGAGTAAGATCTTCCTCTCTGTCTCTCCTCTCTCTATATATCTGACTTTGCAATAAAAATAAATAAATCTCTCTTTTTAAAAGATTTATTTATTGCTATTGGAAAGGTGGATATGCAGAGAGAGGAGAGATAGAGAGGAAGATCTTCCATTCGATGGTTCACTCTCCAAGCAGCCACAACAGCCAGAGCTGAGCCAATCAAGCCAAGAGCCAAGAGCTCCTCTGGGTCTCCCACGCAGGTGCAGGGTCCCAAGGCTCTGGGTGCAAGGTCCCAAGGCTTTGCGGCCGTGTTTGACTGCTCTCCCAGGCCACAAGCAGGGAGCTGGATGGAAGCGGGGCTGCTGGGACTAGAACCGGCACCCATATGGGATCCCGGCACATGCAAGGCAAGGACTTTAACCACTACTCTATCAGGCCAGGCCCAAAATAAATAAATCTTTTAAGAAAAAAGATGAGGGGCCCGGTGCGATAGCGTAGTGGTTAAGGTCCTCGCCTTACACGTGCCAGGATCCCATATGGTTGCCGGTTCTAATCCTGTTGGCCCTGCTTCCCAACCAGTTCCCCGCTTGTGGCCTGAGAAAGCAGTCAAGGACAGCCCAAAACCTTGGGACCCTGCACCCGCGTGGGAGACCCGGAAGGGCTCCTGGTTTCGGATTGGCTCAGCTCCAGCCATTGTGGTCACCTGGGGAGTGAACCATCGGATGGAAGATTTTCCTCTCTGTCTCTCCTCCTCTCTATGTATCCACCTTTCCAATAAAAATCTTTAAAAAAAGAAAAGGTGAGGAGTATTTAAAGCACAGGAATATATAGGAACATATTCTAATAGCTATGAGAGCAATAGCATCAAAAACATGTAGTCTCCAAATAATTCCAGTGTGTACTAATGAAAGGGTAAAAGTACAAAAAAAACAAATAATTATTTTTAAATAGTTTGACCTCTTAGGATCACAGTTTGAGAATCACTGAACTAATCCATTTTCTTCCTTTTCTTTTTAAAAGAGTTATTTATTTAAAAGGAAAAGGTACAAAGAGGAAGAGAGACAGATTGTCGATCTGTTGGCTCACTCCCCAAATGACTGCATCTCTCTGGGGCTTGAGCAGGTCACAGTGAGGAACCAGGTGTTTCTTGATTCTCCATGTGGATGCTGGGGCTTAAGCACTTGTGCCATCTTGGCTGCTTTCCAAGGCACACTAATAGGGAGCTGGATCAGCAGTAGATCTTGAACTGCTCCCCTATGGTATGTGGCAGGCAGGCTTTACCCATTATGCCACAACACTGGCCTCTAGTCTTTTTTTTTTTTTAAAGCAGTAACCAAGAAGTACCATTTGAAAATAAAAATCTAGGAGCTGACATTGTGGAATAGTGGAATAGGGTAAAGTTACCACCTGTGATGCCAACATCCCATTTGGGGGCCAGTTCAAGTCCCAGCTGCTCTACTCCCAGTGTAGTCCTGCTAATGCACCTGAGAAAGCAGTGGGAGATGTATTCTGGGGAAGAACTGGAGGAAGTTCCTCCCTGCTGGCTTTGGTCTCACCCAGCTCTGTCTGTTGCAACCATTTGGGAATGAACCAGTGGATGAAAGATCTCTCTTTTCTACTAATGCTATCTTCCAAATAAGTAAATTTAAAAAGAAAATCTGATTATATCCTTCCTTTAACATGTATATTAAGACAAATCCAAAAGCATTAAAACAGCCTACAAGATCTCAGAAAACTTAGTTCAGGTTTGCTTCATTAGTATTGTCAAACATTGTGTTCCTTGGCAATTCTCGGCTTTTGCTACAGTTAATCTGTTCTGTAATAATTTCTGAAACATTCTGATTCTTCTGCCTTACCAATGTTGCTCCTTGCTAATTCATCCTTATCTTCTTCCCCTCTGGGTAACTCAGAAACATTTTTGTGGGCTCCTTTTCTTGGTTTAGCTATTCATACTGCCATAGCAGGTCAGATCTCTTTGCTGTATATTCTGTGAGAATCTCTTCTTACACATTCATTCTGTTTTAGCTGTACCTGTGTTTAATCTCAGTGATTATCTATCCAGGTATGTGTTCTCCTACCACATGGAATACAGTTCCAGGAGAGCAAAGTCAGATATTTCTTGACTCTCTAATGTTCCACAGTATATGGTTAGCCATCTCAAGGACTGAGTAAATTTTAGCTGAATAAATGAGCATTTGCAAATTTACTGTTTTTCTCATGTGGGAAACATCAAACACACACACTCAAAACACATACATGTATTAATTAGAAATTGGCAACTTGAAAGAGTTTTTATACCTTGTATGTATGATTTAGCCAACACTTGGATAAGGCAGGGCTCTTTCATGGTAAAATACGAGTGGCTAAAGTTTCCATGGTTATTTGGAGTCTGTAGTATTACTGCTCAAAATGTTTTATTAATTTTGTATTTGAACATTAAGAAATTTTGAAGGACATAGAAATATCAGTTATTTGGGTCTAGAAGTGTAGACTTTAATATTTTTGTACATTAATTTTTTTCTCTTTTTTATTTTTTTAAGCGTTATCGAACTCCTTCCAGATCCAGATCCAGGGATCGTTTCAGACGTAGTGAGACTCCTCCACATTGGAGGCAAGAGATGCAGAGAGCTCAAAGAATGAGAGTATCAAGTGGTGAAAGATGGATCAAAGGGGATAAGTAAGATTTAAGTATATTACTTCAAATATAGTGATAAGTATATTTTGTCTAGTGTGCATAGTGGCTTTTTAAATCGCCACTTTAATTATATCTGTACTTTTAGACAAATAGATTATTATTTTAATTGAAACAACATTTTTCTTTTACCTAGCAACATTTCTGAAAATATTTTTCCCTTATGTTTTAGGAGTGAGTTGAATGAAATGAAAGAAAATCAAAGAAGCCCAATTAGAGTTAAAGAGAGAAAAGTAGTTGATCACAGGCATGTGTCTGAGAGTCCAAACAGAAAAAATGAAAAGGAAAAGAAAGCTAAAGAGCATAAATCTAACAGCAAAGAGAGAGACGTCAGAAAAAACTCAGAAAAAGATGAAAAGTATAATAAAAATAAAGTGAAGAAAAGGGCGAAATCTAAAAGTAGGAGTAAGAGCAAAGAGAAATCAAAGAGTAAGGAAAGGGAGTCGAAACATAATAGACACGAAGAAAAGAAGGTGAGATCAAGGAGTAAAGACAGAGATCATGAAATTATTAAAGAAAAAGAAAAGCAGTCTGATTCTAAAGGAAAAGATCCAGAAAGGAGTAGAAGCAAAGAGAAGTCTAAACAATTAGAATCCAAGAGTAATGAGCATGATCATAATAAAAATAAGGAAAAAGATAGACGTGCACATTCAAAGAGTAGAGAACGAGATACAACTAAAAGTAAACACAGTTACAATAGCAGGACAAGAGACCGGAGCAGAAGCAAGGACAGGAGCAGAAGAGTGCGATCCAGAAGCCGGGACAGAGACAGAGATCGTAGCAGAAGCAAGGAGTACCATAGATACAGAGAACAGGAGTACAGGAGAAGAGGGAGGTCACGCAGCCGTGAGAGACGAACTACACCTGGAAGATCTAGAAGTAAGGACAGGAGGAGGAGGAGGAGAGACTCCCGGAGTTCAGAGAGAGAAGAAAGTCAAAACAGGAACAGAGAAAAATACAGAAACCAGGAGAGTAAGAGTTCACACAGAAAAGAGAATTTTGAGGGTGAGAAAAGAATGTACCCAAAAAATCGTGATCATAATAGTTCAAATAACAGGGAAAAAAAAGCTGACAGAGATCAAAGTCCGTTCTCAAAAATGAAACAAAGCAGTCAGGACAATGAATTAAAGTCCTCTACGTCAAAAACTAAGGAGGATGACAAGACCAGCTCCTCAACAGAAAAAGAATACCAAAAATCAAAGGGTCAAGAAAATGATCATGTACATGATAAAAATAAAAAATTTGATCATGACTCAAGCCCCGGAACAGATGAAGACAAAAGTGGATGAGTGAGTTCTGTAAACTTACTTCATTTTTTGTCTCAAATTTTAAGTTTTACAGACTTCCTGGCGAATCTACTTCATGTTTTGTTTTCATTGTTTTTTGGGTTGTTTATGTTTGTCCTTTTTTTTTAATGTGGACTTCATTAAGTTGATCTTTTGATAATCTGTACCTGGATAATTTGTACTGCTAAAGTTTTAATAAACTTGAAATGAGAAAAACACTTTGGAGTAATACTGTGTGCTGTGTTAAACTATTTTATGTATGCACTTTTGTGTTGCACCAACCAACCAGTAGCATTCCAATTTCTTTAATCATCTACTTGGAAACAGGCTTAATGATCATTGCAATACATGTTAATAGAAGTTCTTAGTTTTCATGATTAGTAATTTAGAAATCAATAAAAAATCTTGTATGGATTTTTCTGTTTGCATTTATAGTGGAGAGTTGCAGCAATTTCTTTTAATTACACAGGAACAGGATTTTGTTAAGATCTTAAATAATTTTTTTGATTCAACAGTAATTTGTGCTTTAAATAGATATTATGGCGCTTTATACCTTATTCTTCATGGTTTCAGCCTTGCCCACTTCATAGGAATACTTTTCCTGTCTGGTTTTGTTTTACTTAACTGTCATTTAAAATCAAAGTTTGTTTCGTTTTGTTTTTTCATTTGATGGGCTGATTGAGTTTCTGTTGCTATTGTACAGCATTTGACAGGAATTATTCTTTGGGAAAACCAGATTGTAATTCTTAATTCTATGTTGCTTTTGGTTTGAAGAGTTCAAATTATTGCTTTTTGAGAACATAGCTTAACTGCTATTATTATTGCTATCTTCTTAAATGAAAAATACTTTTCTGACTAAAACATACTACTTGTTCAGGTCCTTAAGGTAGACAGATTCGAAAAATTGTTAGTAATTTACACATTAACTTCTAAGATCTCTTGTTTTCGCCCTAACCTATATAATGTTGAGTGGTAAATCTGCATGGTTTTTTGTTTGTTTTGTTTTGTTTTTTCATTTGAAGTGACTTCTATAGCTCATAGTTGTGAGTTCAAATGGCAAGAAAATGCATCTTTTCTATATGTGTACCAAGATAGGCTTTAGCATGTTTATGAATCTAACTTCTTTTTGTTCTACCATTATTGTTAGCTTAATTTTAATTTGGCATGTGTAACATTTCCATATAGAATAGAAAGTTGCAAAATTTGACAAGTTACAAAGTAAACATATCCAAAATCTATTTGAATGTGCATTGTATTTTGCTATTTTTGTGATGTTATTCTGTAATAGCTCTACTAAATAAAACATTGGACATCCAACAGACACAAAACCTGCCTCATTTGAAAGGAATTTTCAAAATTCTGATTGCTGTAGCCTCTTAAGTTTTATACTTTAATACTTGTCAATATAGAAATCAGTCTACTACCATGTAGGCTTCTGGATAAATCAGGAGCCACTCCAGTGCTATTTGTACTGACTGAATAAAGCAATGCTTAACTTGATATTTCCCAATAGATTAATACAACAGTGTTACTTTTGGGTTATAAATTTGGAATATCTGTAAACAAATATCCACAGTGGATTTTTTCCCCTAATGATAAAGCTAGATGTTTATTATAATCCAGGGTGAGTTATTCCTTAGAGGATGAACTGAAACCCATGTTTGTGATAATTTGACTCTTAGTGCCCAAGCTGTATAATCCATTGTGTTGTTTAATCAAAATATTTTGTCTTATGTTCAGTGAATTGCTTTCAAGATCTGTTAAAAAGTTACTCACAATTCAAGAAAGATACAGTCGAAGAAAGGATTTCTAGTAAGTAATACCTACATATATGTTTAAGAACATGGTACGGAAGCATACTTCTGTGTTATCTGATCCCACAGTTTTATCTCATGTTTGGGTAATCAAAGGAGCAACTCCATATTAAGTATTATTTATTGGCCTTCCTCACCCTCCACCCCCCACACACGCACATCCCCTAGCCTTGTTAACTGCTTTTGCAAAAGAGAGGTGGTGAAGGAGTTGAAGTGAGAGAGGACAATCAACTGGATTTTATTGTTAGAATGATAAGGAACCTTAATTGAGCAGCACTAACCTCAACTCTTTCCTTCGCATTGGAATAGTACACAGCTCAAAATGGTCCTTTTCTTTCCTTAATTTTTTAATGTTTATGCCATCTTTAATTTGTACTTTCAACATTGTTTTCCTACGAGTCAGCTATTGAATTTTCCCCACCAAATTAATTTAACTTTCATATCTGAGATTGCATAGTTCACTTCAAAATAACTTTGGCTTAAAATCCTTTAAAAGATGCATGTATGTGTGTTTTGATTGGTGATTAACTGAAAATGTCTTCACTGTGTAGGATTGCCATGTTTATATGAATCACATTTCTGGGATAGCAGTCTACACAGAAATTGGCAATAGAGAAACTAATGTTAAATATGCAGTAGAGAGCCTATTGGATTGTTCTAGAAGATTCTTAAATTACTCTAGTTGTAATTCATAGAGCATTGCCATTTCTTTTAAGTTACTTAACTGATGCCCTCAAAAGTTGCAAATAATTGCTTTCATAAATCTTTTTTTGCGTGTGATTGTAGTATGTGTTGGCATTGCTAATGGCCTTTGATTTTTGTGCTCAATGGAAGATGTACAAAACCAGTAAAGATTTCTTTCTGTTATTAGTAGGCAGACATTGAGTTTATTAATTTGGATAGTGGTGTCAACAGATAATTCAAATGTATTTTCTAGTTAGCATTTAGAGCAAGTCTGTATATCTTTTAGTACTTTATTGTACTTTGGTCCAGATGGCAATAGTTTTCATCATACTGAGAGTTTTATATTAAATTTCTGTAGAAATTTGTTGAGTTTGCCTTCATTAAAAGGTACTTTATGTATGTACCATAAAATTGTTTTAAAGAAAGAAAATAGGTATTTTCTGTCTACCTTTAATTTTGTTTACTGTTGCTACTCTACTTTGGAATCATACTTTGACAATTGAAAAAACTTCATGGACTGTAGGATGATAACCTATTTATTGTAAAAAGTTGCGCTTTGTTACAAATATTTACAGGATTAGTAGAGTAAGCAAAAAGAAGTGCATCTTTAGCTGGCTCCCATAGTGGTCTTCCCAGCTGCATCAAAGGGAGTCAGACAAGTGAAAATTCACTGGCCTGTTGTGTGACAAGGTATGAAGTATGAAAGGAAAAGGAAAGCAAGTAATAATTTAGAAATCCCATAAGGACGGTTCAGAGGGAGTCGTGGGATTTGTTTGTTGCAGGAGGAGTGAGGTAGTTCAGCAAGTTTCATTTTTCTAAAACCACATGCTCTGTGTTCCCCTTTTCTGTGATTAATGAATTGGGCATTTCCGTGTGGGGATATTCAATGTTGTGGCTGCTCTCTGTGAAAGGAGAAAATAGTGAAGTTAATGCACTTCTTTTCATAGCTCAGAAGTCACTGTGATGTATATTTTTTTAATGAAATTTACAAGTAAAACTGTTGTCTTCTCAATTGTAAAATTAGCTTCAAAATGCTGCTTCTCTATTAGTTTAGTAACTGTTGAACTGTTTTCTGCATTTTACAAAATTTAAACTTCAAAACTGTATTAATTTTTATAGTTAAACATTGTATTAAATAAACTATGCTCTGTCAACAGATTGGTTTTGGATTTTTTAAAGTGTTATCAGTTTTTTGACCCTTATTTTTATTGAAAATCAGATGATGAAAATAAACCAACCTAAATACTTCTGTTTTATCCATGGAGATGAAAGTTACACTTATTATGAGGAAACTGAACAAAGAGAATATTGGATTTCTTTAAAAGCTCAGCTGTGGGCCAACAGTGACAATTTTCAGGTTTAAGAATGTTTAATGTACATGTATAGTTTTAATGCTTCAGATTGCACAGTGTCTTTTGGGTATACACACTTTTAAGGTTAATCTTAAGGAGTCTGTATTACTATCTAGTAGAATACCACTTTTTAATTTCTCAGCATTGAGTAGACTAATATATTCTGTGTTTGTCAGTCTTAATATGTATAATTGTAAGGCCATGTACAAATATAATTTTGTAAGACCTTTGTTTCACTTAAATTACACATTTAGGGGGAAATTTGCCTAGTTAACTTGAAAGTTAGAAAACACACAGGATACAACATTCTGAGCAATCAGGTTTGCGTGTGTTAACAGGTGAGTAAGAGTACTAAGCTGCCATCTGGAGTGCCAGTGTGAGTGTTGCATAGGAGCTGTACAAATTATTAAATATTAAAATACTTTTGAAATCAAATTTGCCTTTTCTGATAACTTCCTTCCCGTATTTCTTTTGCTAAAGCTGTAACTGTTGATCATGATTTTTACACTTTTTTTAAAAGATCTATTTATTTTTATAGGAAAGTCAGATATACAAAGAGGAGAGACAGAGAGGAAGATCTTCGATCCACTGATTTCACTCACCAAGTGACTACAATGGCCAGTACTGTGCTGATTCGAAGCCAAGAGCCAGGAACCTCCTCCAGGTCTCCCATGCGGGTGCAGGGTCCCAAGGCTTTGGGCCAACCTTCACTGCTTTCCCAAGCCACAAGCAGGGAGCTGGAAGGGAAGTGGAGCTGCCAGGATTAGAACCAGCACCCATATGGGATCCTAGCGCGTTCAAGGTGAGGACTTTAGCTGCTAGGCCACAGCGCCGGGCCTTACACCTTTTCTTAGTATTCAAATAGCTTGTTTCCACAGTTTACCTTCAGAGTGATTTTATATACAGGTATGTTGCCAAACTGCCACATGACAACAGTTGGGTTTTGCTTTGTGTGATGTACTACTAAGTTTTTTTCACTGAATTGTTTTGTGATTAATCTTCAGATGTTTGTGTGACCTTAATTTCTTTTTAATGTGCTCAACGTTAGAAAGCCTAGCCAAGTTATAACTGAAGTTATGTACTTAAGAACAAAATGCTAGTTTCTTGTGTGTGTGCTTTCTTCCCTTATGATTTATTTTGTATTTCAAAGTCAGTTGTTGGGGATGGAGCTTGAGAGATCTTCCTTCTAGTGGTTCACTCCCCAAATGGCTACAATGGCCAAATCTGACCTGGTCTAAAACTGGAAGTTTCTTCCAGGTGTCCCACATAAGTGCAAGTGCCCAAGGCTTGAATCCTCTTCTGCTACCTTCACAGACTGTTATCAGGGAGCTGGGTTGGAAGTGGAGCAGCTGAAATGAACTGACACCCATATAGGATGCTCGCAGTGCAGGTGGAAGATTAACTAATAAGCTACCGCACTGACCCTATAACTTGTGTTTTAAGTTACCCTGTATTCATCTAACAAATTTATGTCCTTAACCATTTTGTAAAAATGTTTATTTCTCAGTGCAAAGATAGATCTAAAATTAGTGACTAAAACTAAATAGTCATATTTTTATTTAGAAAAAAAATGATTTGAAAGGCCAGGATACAGAGAAGAGACAGACTAGTTCGTTCACTCTGCAGTGGCCAGAGCTGGGCTGATTGTGATCCAGGAGCTTCTTCCAGGTCTCCTGCATGGGTGCAGGGGCCAGAGGACTTCAGCCATCTGCTTCCCATGCCATTAGCAGGGAATTGGATTGGACAAGGGGAGCAGCCGGTGCATGCAAGACAAGGATTTAGCCACAACGATTTAGCAAGGCCTACGATGAATGTAAATTAGAAACTCACCCCAGGGCCCAGTGTGGTGGCCTAGCAGCTAAAGTCCTTGCTTGAACGCGCCAGGATCCTATATGGGTGCCAGTTCTAATCCTGGCAGCACTACTTCCCTTCCAGCTCCCTGCTTGTGGTCTGGGAAAGTAGTTGAAGGTGGCCCAAAGCCTTGGGACCCTGCACCCGCGTGGCAGACCTGGAAGAACCTCCTGGATCCTGGCTTCAGATAGGCTCAGCTTGGGCTATTGCAGTCACTTGGTGAGTGAAATCAGTGGATCGAAGATCTTCCTCTCTGTCTCTCCTCTTTGTATATCTGACTTTCCTATAAAAATAAATAAATCTTAAAAAAAAAAAAAACAGTAAGAAAAGGAAATCTGGAACGATTAACCTTGTGTTTTCTAAACAACCAGTAAATATATTACAAAGTCAGACAATTGGGGTAAAGAGCAGCTTTATTAAGTTATAAGTATATGGTCCATGTACATTTGTAGCTCATTTCCTATAAACATGGTCATTTCAAATCTTAAAATAATTTTTCTACCATGTAAAACCCAGCCTTCCCTTTGACTTTTGAAAATTATTGTATTTTGATCCTTGAGAGTTATAAAAGGGAAGCTGGACTCCAGTATTATCATTAGCTTGATAGCTGGGTCTTAGTCTTCCTCTATCCACAAAAACTGGTCCACGGCCACCTCCAGGTCCTTCCTGTGCAGCTTTCACCAGAGGATATATATATTTATTTGTTGATTCAGTCTCAAACTTAATTACTTCCCTGGCATAATCCTGAAATTCTTTCTCCTTTTCAGCAGCAAGAGCTTCAGTAAGTCTGCAATAATCCAGTTCTGCTTGTTTTGCCTGTTTTGCATTTATTTTATTTTTGGCCTATTTAGAAAGAGAAAATACGATTTTAGTTAAAGTATCAATTTTCTAAAAATGGGTATCATTTTCAGAGGTACAATTTTCTAAATTGATATTTTAAAAGCTTTGATTGAACTACATAACTTGGTCTTGAAACTCACGTTTCTCATGTTCAGAGTGTGGATTAATAAAACTTAACATTGGGCATTTGTGATCCATGTTCAAACAAGCAATAAAAGCATGAAATTAAGACTTCAGAAACTCAGCTGATTTTATAGACACACTTCAGTCATTTTTGTTATAAACTTTGGCGGTTTGGTAGGTGTAACGATCATTGTCAGCCTAACCTGTGCATTATCCTGAAGGAATTCAATCAACTCCCCAACATTCTGAGTCAAACCAAGACACAGTGTTTCCTAGAGGACGAGATTAACTCATCAGCAAATATCTGAATTAAAGAATTATACATTATGAAGTTGAAGCCATAACTACTGACATTTATCAATGTAAGTTAACTAGAATAATTACTATTTTCCAAAAGCCAATTTACAGTGTTCATAAAAGCAGTTTTTTACCTATTCATATTATATATTGAATAGATTTATTTTAGTGACTTTTCTATGACATTTTGGGTAACTTTCCATGTTGTCTTAATTAGCAGTTTTCAACTGTTGAGTTTATAAAAAATAAGTTATTTTGTGTACTTATGAATATATGTAGTAGTCCTGACAGTGTTTTTCAAAATAAAAAAATTAGGCAAATATAAATCAATAGCCCAAACTCAGTATTTTCCATAGATTGAAACTTGATAGAACAGAGAAACCATATGAATAGCAAATTTCTGTTAGTGCTGAAATTCAAATTAAAAGCTTAAATGCTGTTTGTAGAATTGATATCAGAATGCTAGTAGTTTGAAAAAAATACAAGGTGTCATTCAAGGGCCAGGGCCTTGGTGCAGCAGTATAACCATATCGGAGAGAGTTTCTATCTTAGCTGTGTTCGCAATTCAGCTTTTATATGCACATGTTGGGAGTGAAAAAGTGACTGTCCAAGTTGTGCTTATGCCACCTATCTGGGAGACCCTGGACTGAGTTCCTGGCTCCTGGCTTCAGCCTGGCCCAGCCATCACCACTATTGGCATTTGGACAGTACCTCGGTGGATTGAAGCTCCATTTTATCTATCTGCCTCTCAAATAAGTGTAAATCATTTTTTTAAAAAATTAAACACAGGGCCCGGTGCTACAGCCTGGTGGCCAGAGTCCTTGCCTTGCATGTGCTGAGATCCATGTGGGTGCCAATTTATTTCCCTGCTATCTGACAAACCATCCAGCTCCCTGCATGTAGCCTGGAAAAGCATTGGAGGAATCTATACCCACACAGGAAACCAACGGAAGGATGGCTCCTGGCTCCAGATTGGCTCAGCTTCAGCCACTGTAAATAAATCTTTCAAAAAAATTTAAATACTTGGGCCCAGTGTAGTAGCCTAGTGGTTAAAATGTTCTCACCTGGTACACACCAGGATCCCAAATGGGTGCCAGTTCTAATCCCGGCTGCTCCACTTCCCATCCAGCTCCCTGCTTGTGGCCTGGGAAGGTAGTCGAGAATGGCCCAAAGCCTTGGGACCCTGCCTGTGTAAAAGTAGATTTACAGAGAGAAGGAGAAACAGGAAGAACTGCCCACTGGTCCACTTCACAAGCAGCCTCAATGGCTGGAGCTGAGCCAACCCGAAGCCCTAAGCCAGTAGCTTTCTCCGTATCTCCTACGTGGGTACAGGGTCCCAGGTCCTTTGACCATCCTCGACTGCTTTCTAAGGCCACAAAAAAAGAGCTGCCTGAGGAAGTAGAGCAAACAGAATAAGGAGTGGCACCTATATGGGATATCAGCAGATGCAAGACGAAGATTCAACCACTAGACCATCTCACCGGGCCCCAAAATAAAATCTTAAAAAAAGAAACCTATTAAAAAACAAGGATTCCATTTCTGTCTGAATGCCACTGCCATCCTTTTGGTGCATCTGGTGAAACCCTGTAAATCTTAGACAGCGATGACAGTTCCCATTCAGGTTAGGTGGTAGAGCTACTGGAAATTGTCCTGGAGATTCTGGAAGTGAGATAGGGATGTAACGGCTGAAGTTATATACCCTCCAGTCATCCCTCCTTGGTCCATGGGCCCTCTTCTGCCAGTTGTGCTATCAGGAAACTGGATCAGAAGCGGAAGAGCCAGGAATTGAACTGACACTCCTACATGGGATACCAGCATCACAAAGAGTGGCTTAACGTGCTGCACCACAATCTTGGTGACCCCTGACATTGTACAACAATCAAGAGCCAAAGACAGACCTCTGTTAATTTTTAGTAAAACTTCCAGGGTAATTCATTGAAGAAAGTTTTGTTTACTAAATAGTTCTAGAATAATTGAGCATCTGAAAAAAAAATCTTTTATCTGATACCTTAAATCAAACAAAACTGATTCAAAAAGGTTATACCCAACATTTTTTTTAAAAAAAATGTAGAATAGGAGAAATCCTTTCATTTTGAGAGGAAGAGGAAATTCTCATTCACTGCTTCCCGCCCCTAAATACCCACAGTGGCCGAGGCGTGAGCAGCTGATCCAGGTGGCCCCTGTGTGAGTGCAACGGCCTAGGACTATTGTGCCATTGCCTTCCACTTCCCAGGGTGTGCATGAGCAGGGAGCTGGAGTTGGGAGTGGAGTCATGAGGAGAATCCAAGCCCTTTGGTATAGGGTCTGAGTTTCCCAGGTACCATTTTTACTAGGTCCAAAACCTGCACCTGGTACAAATACGTACAATCTAGTTTGTGGTTTTTTTTTTTTTTTGGACTTCTGCAAAAAAGCAGGAGACAAATGTTTGCCCTAGATGCCAGTGCACCGCTGTCAAAGTGCCTCGGTTAGACAGCCTACTCTGGATCGACTTATGCACATCTTTGAGGAAGTGCCAAGAGCTGCCGAAATTGGGTTCCTGCTGTCTGGGTGTGAGAGTTGGACAGAGCTCACAGCTTGCAGGTTCAGGTTAGGCCACTCATGAGTAGTGTTTGGAAAGTGAATCAAGGATAAGGGCATATTCACCTCAGTGTGGGTGTGAGTGTTCCTCTGCCCCAAATAACAATTTAAAAATACTTGTTCCTCAGAAGATATCATTAACAAGTAAAAAGACAAGCTACAAATGGGAGAAAAGATTTTCAAACATCTGACAAATATTCTTTCTAGAACATATGAACTCTTAAGGCTCAACAGTATTCTAGAAAAATATCCACGCATTTATAGCCAAATTATTTTTGACAAGGACACCATGACCATTCAGGGCAGAGGATGGTCACTTCAGCAAATGCTGCGGGGATAGCCACGTGCAGAACTGAGCTGTCCTCTGAGCTGTAAGACCATGTGCAGACACTAACCTGGAGGTGGGAGTCGGGTGCAACAGTGAAGCTGCTGCCTGGGTCATTGGCTTCCCCTACCAGAGTGTGGAAATTTGAGTTCCCAGTCTGTTCTCCAACCTCCTGCTAATGTAGACAGCAGGTGATGGCTCGTGCCACTCCTGGTGAAGAGCCAACTGAATTATGAGCCCCCAGCTTCTGCCTGTCCCAGCCGCCTGGCTGTTAGGGGCTTTAAGGGAATAAATCAGCAGATAGGAGATCTCGGTCTTTTATAAAAATTAATTTAAAAATTAACTCCAAAAAAATAATCAAAAACCTAAACTTAAGAGTCAAAACTATAAAATTACTAGAATAAACTATACAGGGAAAATTCCATAATGTTAAGTTTGGAAATGATGTCTTAGCTATGACATCAAATGCATTTTTTAAAGATTTATTTTATTGGAAAGTCAGACACACAGAATGGAGGAAAGATGGAAAGGAAGATCTTCCATCCACCGACCCATTCCCCAAGCGGTCACAATGGCCAGAGCTGCGCTGATCTGAAGCCAGGAGCCTCTTCCAGGTCTCCCACGCGGGTACAGGGTCCTAAGACCTCGGGCTGTCCCCAGCCTCTTTCCCAGACCACCAGCAGAGAGCTGGATGGGAAGCTGGGACCAGAACCGGCACCCATATGGGATCCCAGTGCATGCAAGGCGAGGACTTTTAGCCACTAGGCTACCGCACCGGGCTCCATTAAATACATTTTTTTTTAAAAGAGATGGATTTAATGTAATCAGTACAGCAAAGATACTATCAATGGAGTAAAAAAGTAACCCACGGGATCAGAAAAAATAAAAAATAAACTGCAAATCATATATGCTAAGTTAATATCCAGAAAATAAAGGATTTCTTACATACCACCATCACCAAAACCCAATTTTAAAATGGGCAAGAACTAGAGTAAACATTATTCAAAAGAAAATATACAGGTTGGTCTGAAAGTAGTGAGTTATCACAATTAATTGTTCAGTAATTTACAGCTCTAATTCCTTGTTCTACACCACCTCGCTCCACTACTGCACTAGACTAGTCTTAAATACAAACACACACACATACACACACACACCACACACACAAGGTCAATTTCATGAAAATTAAAACCAGTCAGATACTACTTCATACCATTTGGATGGCCATTTTTAAAAGGAAGGCAAGAAAGAAGGAAAACGGGAAAAGTGTTGTTTGCGACAGTGGAACCTGTGTGCATTACTGCTAAGGCTGCAAAATGGTCTAACTACTGCAAAAAGCAAGTGTAAGAGCTCCTCAAAGTTTAAAACATAGAATTACCATGTGATCAGCAACTCCATTCTGGCAATACAGAAAAGAACTGAAAGTAAGGACTTGAGCAGATACCTGTTAGCCAGAGTTCACAGAAGTCAGGAGGTGGGAACAACCCAGAAATCTGCTTACAGGTATATGGCTCACAAAGGGTGGTGGATACAGTCAATGGAATCTCAAAAAGAAAGAAACTGATACATACTACCACCTGGACAAGCCTCCAAGGGCTGTAGGGACAGGCAGATAGGGAGCTATTTACTGTTCAGTGAGTGCAAGCTCTTAGGATTGAGTGATGAAAAAGCCCTGGAGGAAGTTAGTAGCAATGGTCCATGTAAGCATGTATAATGCCCTGAACTGTCCGCTTAAAAATGGTGAACACAGTAGATTTGACCCTGGGTATATTTTCCCATGGCAGAATGTTAATAAAGATACAACAATAAATGGCAACAGGCTTGAGCAGACACTACATAGAAGAAAGCACACACAAGACCAACCAGAACATGAAAAGACATTCGTGACTGCAGCCCAAGCTACCACTGCACTAGAATAGGCAACACCAACGGCTGACAACAGTGCCATGTGTTTGTGAAGATAGCCAGCAGCCTGTGCTTATACAAAGGCTGGTAGGGTTGGAGAATGACACAGCCATTTTGGGAAAGTTTTAGTCATAGATGACATGATTGCCAGATCCTCTGAGGTCCACCACTCACCAGAAATCTGAAACCCCTAAGATTCCAATCAACACAGTCTATGGAACATTATAGTTAAACAGACAGTAAGGGGAAAGAATGCAGTAAAAGAAAATGAGCATTGTGGCCTGTCACAGGGGTGTGGCTATTCTTCATTACTTACTAAAGCATGCTAGCCAGTAAAGATCAGCATGTGTGTAAGAGGTAAATCTAGAATATATATGTGTGTGAGTGTACACATACATATATGTTCTTACTACACACAAGTTTCTGGAGAGGCAGAAACCTAGTACAATTCTATGGTGCATATTTATTGTAAAAAACAACAACGTATAAACATTTAGGAATAATTACCATCTGCTGAATGTGGGCGTCTTGAATTTCTCGGCGCTCCTTGTCAGCTCTGTTTTTTTTCTCCTTTTCATGCTCCTTGAAAATCTGATCTGCTTCCAGGATAGCCATAAGATGTTCTTTAGACTCTATTTGTCTTTGTCTTTCTTTTTCCTCTTTATTTTTGATCTAGATGTTTAAAGGAAAAGAGGAAAAAACAAAATGAGGCTTACAAGTAGCCTGACTGGTTTCAGAGCTAACTTCTGTGAGAGGCGAACCTTTGTTCTTCCAAGGTGCCTTTGCATATCTGTAACACCTTTCCATTCGTGAGCCATACAAAATTATCAACTTAAAAATCAGCCTCCTGGGCAGCACAATAGTGTAGCAGTTAAAGTCCTTGCCTTGAACCTGCCAGGATGCCATATGGGCGCCAGTTCTAATCCCAGCAGCCCTGCTTCCCATCCAGCTCCCTGCTTGTGGCCTGGGAAAGCAGTCAAGGACAACCCAAAGCCTTGGGACACTGCACCTGTGTGAGAGACCTGGAAGAGGCTCCTGGCTTCAGCTTCGGATTGGCTTAGCTCCAGCCATTGTGGCTGTTTGGGGAGTGAATCATCAGACAGAAGATCTTCCTCTCAGTCTCTCCTCCTCTCTGTCTGCCTTTCCAATAAAAATAATCTTAAAAAAAAAAAAAAAAGAGCATGCTGTAGACTGAATTTTTGGTCTCCCATATGATTGTGTTGGCAGGGCCAGATCAAATGATTTCACACTTACATTGTCCAGAGGCCAAATATTTTCCAGTTTTATACAAAAGGAAAAGTCAGGCCCCGGAGCAGTAGCCTAGTGGCTAAATCCTCGCTTTGTACATGCCAGGATCCCATATGGGTGCATGTTCGTATCCTGGCTGTTCCACTTCCATCCAGCTCCCTGCTTGTGGCATAACAAAGTAGTTAAGGACAGACAGAAACCTTGTGACCCTGCACCAGCGTGGAAGACCTGGAAGAGGCTCCTGGCTTCCAATCTACTCAGCTCTGGGTGTTGCATTCACTTGGGGAGTAAACCAGAGAATGGGAAATTTTTCTCTCTGTCTCTCCTTCTCTCTGTAAATCTGCCTTTCCAATAAAAATAAATTTTTTTAAAGATTTATTCATTTTATTACAGCCAGATATACAGAGAGGAGGAGACAGAGAGGAAGATCTTCCGTCCAATGATTCACTCCCCAAGTGAGCCACAACGGGCCAATGTTGTGCCGATCCGAAGCCGGGAACCTGGAACATGTTCCGGGTCTCCCAAGCGGGTGCAGTGTCCCAATGCATTGGGCCGTCCTCAACTGCTTTCCCAGGCCACAAGCAGGGAGCTGGATGGGAAGTGGAGCTGCCGGGATTAGAACCGGCGCCCATATGGGATCCTGGGGCTTTCAAGGTGAGGACTTTAGCCGCTAGGCCATGCCGCCGGGCCCAAAAATAAATTTTTTTAAAAAGTCAGCCAGGGGCCTGGCGTGATAGTGTAGTGGTTAAGGTCCTTGCCTTGCACGCCTGGGATCCCATATGGGCGCCAGTTCTAATCCCTGCGGCCCCGCTTCCCATCCAGCTCCGTGCTTGTGGCCTGGCAGTCAAGGATGACCCAAAGTTTTGGGATCCAGCACCCATGTGAGAGACATGGAAGAGCTCCTGGCTCCTGGATTCGGATTGGTTCAACTCCAGCCATTGCAGCCACTTGAGGAGTGAATCATTGGACGGAAGATCTTCCTCTCTGTCTCTCCTCTTCTCTGTATATCTGTCTTTCCAATAAAAATAAATAAATCTGCAAAAGAAAAAGTCAGCCAGAAGTAATGCAGGAGCAAAAAACTATGCACATATAGTTGGTTTACTTTGGTTTCTGTCCACGGTATTTTTTAAAAACAGGAAACATTAAATGAAAACAATACAGTGATACAGACAAATGTACCTTTTAATGGAAAAAACACAAGAATGGAAAAGCAGGATCTTCTTGCAGCAGGGAAATATTTGTAATGAAAGTTAATCATTGCTATCAAGTATACCAATTATTTACTTAAATGTTACAATAAGCCATAGCACAATGACTCAATTTGCTAATACTCTCCCTAAAAGTGCTGGGATTTCATGTAGGCTCTGGTTCATATCCTGGCTGCTCCACCTCCCAATCAGCTAGTAGCCTAGAAAAGCAGTGGAGGATGGCCCAAAGCCTTTGGACCCTGCACCCATGTGGGCGCCCCAGAGGAGGCTCCTGGCTCCTGACTTCAGATTGGCTCAGCTTGGGCCACTGCGGCCATCTGGGGAGTTAATCTGTGGATGCAAGGTCTGTCTTTCCTTTTCATTGTAAATCTATCTTCACAATAAAAATAAATAAGACATAAAATATGCTACAAGAGTCAGCTATATGATATGTTTCTTTAAATGATTAAGAAATTTTAAATGTAATACATCATTTTTAGCTGACTAAAAATTTAAGAAATTTTATTTTTCTTTTTTAAGAAATATTTCAGGGCCCGGCGGCGTGGCCTAGCAGCTAAAGTCCTCACCTTGAATGCCCCGGGATCCCATATGGGCGCCAGTTCTAATCCCGGCAGCTCCACTTCCCATCCAGCTCCCTGCTTGTGGCCTGGGAAAGCAGTTGAGGACGGCCCAATCCTTTGGGACCCTGCACCCACGTGGGAGACCTGGAAGAGGTTCCAGGTTCCTGGCTTCAGATCGGCGCGTACCGGCCGTTGCGGCTCACTTGGGGAGTGAATCATTGGACGGAAGATCTTCCTCTCTGTCTCTCCTCCTCTCTGTATATCTGACTTTGTAATAAAATAAATAAATCTTTAAAAAAAAAAGAAATATTTTAAATATATAACAATCTTTACAGCTAAAAGGTTATGAAACATAGCGTTTCTTTGCATCTATAACCATATTTTAAAATACGTATTCAATTATCTAAAAGGCAAAGAGATAGACACAAAGATCTCCCATCCACTTCTGTTCACTCACCAAATGCTACAATTCTAGAGCTGGGTCAGGCCAAAGCTAGGAACTGAAGTCATTCTAGGTCTCCCAGGTTGGCAGCAGGTACCCAGCTGCCTGGGCCATCACCTGCTGCCTAGCTCTCAGGGTGGGCATGAGGAGCAGGAAGCTGGGGCCAGAGCTGGGACTGGAAGCCAGGTTGTCCGACGTGCAGGCGCCCTGAGGTGCTTCCAAACTTAGGATGATTGTCCACCTGTACCTTCTGTTAGAGAGTAAACATTTTCTGATTCCGAGATTATGGGAAAATATAATACAGTGTTTCTCTCATATCTAGCTAGTTTTTTGTCAAAGAAAAAAAGGGAATAGAAATCGAAAGTGGAAAGGTCTGAAATCTATCTATTCTTAATTATTATAATGGAACACTTTACCACAATGTCTCTATATTTTGCAATAGCATTTAATTCTGCTTGCTTTTTTTCATATTTTTCTTTTTCTCTTTTTTCCCATTCTGCTTCAATTTGTGCAATATCTCTAGCAATAATCAAATCTTCATTGTCCAGTTTTTCTTTCATTAGTTCACTCAAGAAATTATTTATTCTTTCTCTTCGTTCTTCCATCAGCCTATAACAAAATAATCATTCTTGTTACATTCTTATGAGCAACCTCTTCATGCATCCAGTATGATTTAAAGAGTCATGTATTCTACAAATTGTAGTTTTATAAAATAAAAGGAGCCCCAAACTCCAAATATGTAATTGTTTTTATAAGTATAAAATAACATATATTCTAAAAGCCAAAAGAGAGCAGTAAATATAATATGATCATGTGTATGTCTAGAGGAAATAAGTTTCAAATCTCCGTACTGGAAGATATTTAACAGTATGTGTATTTCTGCTGCTTACTTGAGCATTAAAGGTGTAGGCTATCAAAGACTTTAAAACTTAGGAAATAGTGAATAAGTTGTCTAAATCTTGAACAAATCCATCCTCTACATCCTGCTGGATTTTCCTTACAGTGCTTTGTTGGTTGCACCTATCTGTGCATCTCTCTCCCTTTACGCTGTGGAGCTCCTGACATCAGACTTGGGTCGTCCTCTCTCTGGCTGGTCCATCATAAACAATAAACACATGTTGCAACAAAGTCACAAATTTATCAAATAAATTTGCAAAGCAGTATGTAAAAATGGTAAGAAAGGACAAGGAAATTATGATCTAAAGTGGAGTAACGGCATATAGTAAATCACTATATAAGGCAAACATCATCAGAGATTTAGGAGTTAATGGAAAAAGGAGGGACAAAAGCCACCTTCGTAAGAAAGATGATGTTTCAGGCCTGACGTAATAGCGTAGCACCTAGAGTCCTCGCCTTGCACGCCCGAGGATCCCATATAGGAGCCAGTTCTAATACTGGTGACCCTGTTCCCTTCCAAAGTAAATCTTTGAAAAAGATTTTTGCCCTCAGGACTGGCACAGAGCCATAACGGGCTAATCCTCTGCCTATCTGTACTGACATCCCATAAGGGCACTGGTTTGTCTCCCAGTTTTTCCACTTCAGATCCAGCTCCCTGCTAATGTCCTGGCAAAGCATCAGAGGATGACAGAACTCCTTGAGCCCCTCTACCCACATTGGAGATCTGGAAGAAAACTCCGAGTTTCCAGCTTCATATCAGACCAGCTCTGGCTAGTGCAATCATTTGGGGAGTAAACCAGTAGATGGAAGATCTCTGTCTCTTCCCACTCTTTGTAACTCTGACTTCCCAAATAAAATGAGTAAAAACAAAATTCTAAAAAATCAAAGTTTGCCCTCATGGAATCCTGGCTATTGCTGGTGAAGGGTAGTAAGCATATATAACTAAACAAGTTAAAGGAGCAGGTTCTGTGTGCATTGGAAGTGAGCAGTGTACTAAAAGAATCCGGGGTAGGAGAGAACAGGGAAAGAGACAAAAGTAGCAGGTGAGATGCTAGAGATAAGGCTGTGGTCAGCTGGGCATGTGGACAGTAGAGCCCAACGGGCTACTCTTAAGGCTCCTAAGTTGAGATGTAAAACAAGCTGAGGATTCTGCAAGGGAAAAGCATGATCTAGTTGTGTAGTGCCATGTGGCCTCTGACTCCTGACTCTCCACCCCCATCCCAAACTGCTCTCCGAGTGACAATGGCCTCCTTCTCTGAAGGACACCTCATCTGAACATTCTATTGAATCCCTCTACTGATGGAAGTACCTAACATTAATGCCTGCTTCCTTTCTGTTCAAACTCTCCTCCTTGACATCTCTCTGGTTTTCTTCCAGTCTCTGAAAACTATTCTTTGGTCTTCCTATTATTCTTTCTCCATTTGATGCTTAAATATGGAGTTCCCCAGGAACCACCTCTCCTTCCTTACCTGCTTACCCTCCATTCCAACCACCACTTACATACCAATAGCGCACAGTCTTATCCCTCTGCTGGGCAGACCAGTACTTCTGACCACCTGCCAGTATTTCCAGCCAGACAGATGTCCTGGCCATGCCAAAGGTTCTTCACCTCTCATGCCCCACACTGAAATTATGTCAATAATTGCCCTGTTGTTCTCTGTTTTCCTCTGGAGGCCGGAAAGATGGTGGACATCCAGACCGAGGGCGCCGACCATCTTTCAAAACAAGAAGCAGGTCCTGCTCGGGGAGACTGGCAAAGAGCAGCTCCCGCGCTACTACAAGAACATCGGGCAGGGCTTCAAGACACCCAAGGAGGCTACTGATGAAACCTTCACCGGAATCGTGTCCATCTGGGGGAGGATCCTGCCGGGTGTGGTGACCAGATGAAGATGCAAAGGACCATCTTCATCCACCGCGACTACCCGCACTACATCCGGAAGTACAACCGCTTTGAGAAGCGCCACAAGAACGTGTTGGTGCACCTGTCACCCTGCTTCAGGGACGTCCAGATCGGGGACATCGTCATGGTGGGTGAGTGCCGGCCCCTCAGCAAGACCGTGCGCTTCAACGTGCTTGAGGTCACCAAGGCCTCCGGCACCAAGAAGCAGTTCCAGAAGCTCTGAGCCGCCGCTGCCCCTCCCCCACATGAAATAAAGTTATTTTCCCCATTTCAAAAATATAAATAGAAATAAAGGCCCTGTTCATGTATACACAATGAAACTGCCTATTCCTAAATGTTACTTTCATAGCCCAGCTTCTGAATTTTAATTTGAGATACCACTTTGCTTGTACAATCATTTTTAAAAGCTTACCTATGTGTTTCAGCTTCTTTTTCTCTGCCCATTTGTGTGAGACGCTTTTTGGCTTTGATGAATCTTCTGATCTTTTCATCTTCCTCTTCTTGCTGCTGCTGCTCTACAGCTTTGATGATATTTTTATCATTCAAATGTTCCTTAGGAAAAAAGTGGACAGTATCCAATCACAAAATATCTTTCAATGCATCAATACCCAACAGCAACCTACCCAAGGTTACCACTCTGGTTATTTCTCTCCTGGAAATTCACCCCAAAGAGATAATCAGGAAAGCGCATAAGGGTTTATGTACCATCCACTTCATCTCAGAAAAAAAAAAAAACTTGAAACAATCTAAATGCCCTAGAGGAATGCTTAACTAAACCATAAGTCCAATGACGTGAGAAGATAATGCATTCAGTAAGACGATCAAAAGAGCAGAATGTAAAATATCATGGTATATTCCGATTTCATAAATACATGCATGTACAAGTTTGTAATGTATATATGACTAGAAAAAGTGTGCCAAATGTTAAAAGTAGTTATCTTTAAGATTTTTTTTAATTTAAAAGGCAGAGTTCCATAGAGAGATAACTTCTGTATGTTGCTTCACTTCCTAAATGGCCACAATAGCCAGTGCCGGGCCAAGCCAAGGCCAACAGCTTCACCTGATCTTCCCACAAAGGTGCAGGGCCTAAGGATTTGGGTCACCTGCTGCTGCTTTCCCATGTGGATTAACAGGGAAGTGGATCAGCCAAGACTTGAATGGGTGCCCATATGGGAGGCCCACACTGCAGGTAGCAGCTTAACACATAATGCCACAGCACACATAATGCCACAGCACGGGCCCCAATTCCAAAATCTTACCTCGGCAGAAGCACCATCTTCCTGTAGTTCACCAAGATGAGGAACACAAAGGGAGACGGGCAAGGCACCAGATACAAGTTCTCCAAGCAAGTCAGAAAACCTGGCACAGTTCCTTTCCACACATACATGTGCATTCACGAGAAAGGTGGCATTGTAGATTTCAACAATGAGAACTCTTTAAAAAGGAATGCCCATGTATGTTACTATGGCAACCCTGGAAATCTGCAATGTAACCCAACGCTGTTGCAAACAAGGGCAAGATTCTTGCTAAGAGGATAAGCATGTGTATTGAACAAGTTAACCACTCTAAGAGCAGAGATAGCTTCACAAACCGTATGAAGGAAAAGGAGCAGATGAAGAAGGAAGCCAAGGAGACAGAGAACTGGGACCAAGTGAAGCTTCAGCCTGCTCCTCCCAGAAGCCCACATTGCCGGAGCCAACAGGAAGGACCTGAGCTGCTGGAACCCATTCCTATGAATGCATGGCCTTCTAAGTGTAAATAAAATCAACAGGTACATAGAAGACTTCTGGAATACATATAGAAAACTTTCCATAAACCCCTTCTTAGGAAGCTGTTCAGATGGATTTTAAAGGAGTAACCCAGCCAAAATGAAGATGCGGGATTCAGGAGATGGGAGTAGTGGCCCTGGAATGTGACACAGGATGTCCCAGGATGGCCACTATGCAGCAGCCCTAGCACAGATGCAGTCCAGAGGAAAGAAACCAGGAAGGACCCTGGATGGGGAAGACCCAAGGTAAGAACATTTAATATACTTAGCTGAACACCCAAAACCAGTAATGAATACACATATATTTATTTTTTTCCCTAAGATGTATTTGTTTTTATTTGAAAGGCAGGTTATTTACAGACAGAGAAGCTGAGACAGAGAGCTCTCTGACCGCCATTTCACTTCCCAAATGGTTGCAATGGCCAGAGCAGAGCTGTTCCAAAGCAGGGATTCAGAAGCCTTCTCCAAGTCTTCCAAATGGGTACAGGAGTCCAGACTCGTACCAGGCTCCCTGGTCTCCCAGACCATCAGCAGAGAGCTGGATTGGAAGTGGAGCAGCTGGGACATGGAACAAACACCCATGTAGGATGCTGGTGCTGCAGGTGGAGGACTAACTGGCAATGCCACCATGCTAGCCCCATGAATATACATTTAACAGATCTTACTGAACAAATGGAAAAGGCAGATCACAAAAACTGTCCAGAAAAGGATTTAAAGAATTGAGTCAAAACAAATGAAAGAAAAGGCAATTATTTTAATCATAGGAAAGGGAACATAAATGTAACCAAAGGGATATAATGACAGTATATTACTTGGCTTTGCACAGAAAAATATTTATATAACTACAATGGTGATCTAAGTAAAACTGTGACATGTTTAATGGTACAGGGAGGATGACAAGGGCAATAATGAAAAAGAGAGAAATCATCAACTATGAGGACTGAGAGATCGAAAAGATCCAAAACTGGCAAATCAAGAAACATCATTTAGAATTTGTGGTTTAAAAATCTAAACATAGGATATTTAAAATAGCATTTTCCACCACAACAAACAAATACAAACTTAGGAAATTATTGTCTCCAGGAGGCAAAAAAAAAATTACTCCTCTTTTAAGAAATGTGGGACTGCTTGATAAACATCAACTCTTTTTTTAAGATTTATTTATTTTTATTGGAAAGGCAGATTATAGAGAGGAGAGACATTGAGAGAGAAAGATCTTCCATATGCTGGTTCACTCTAAGTGGTTGCAACAGCTGGAGCTGAGCCGATTCAGAGCCAATCTTTTGTTTTATATTACTTAAAAATGAAAATGAATTTTAAAGAAAAATATTAAAAAGTGTGAAATAAGGACATGGTGTGATGGCTCAAGGCTAAATCCTTGCACTGCACGTGCTAAAATTCCATTTGGGCACTGGTTTGTGTCCCAGCAGCCCTGCTTCCCATCCAGCTCCCTGCTTGTGGCCTGGGCAAGCAGTTGAGAACGACGCAAAGCCTTGGGACCCTGCACCCAAGTGGGAGGCCTGGAGGAGGCTCTGGGCTCCTGGCTTCAGATGGCCACAGCTCTAGCTGTTGCAGCTACTTGGAGAATGAACCAAAGGATGGAAGATCTTTCTGTCTCTGCTCTCTGTAAAAAGATAATTAATGAACCTATCAAGATTATGGTTTTTGACGCATGAGAGCACATCCACAGAAACGCATGGCAGTTAGAGACGGCAGGTGTGTAGATGGAGGGATGGAGTCTCTTAGAAACACAACTTAAAGCAATTTGTTTTCTACACCCCTATTATTTTTAAAGGACATATTAGAAGTTAGGCAAAATTGCCCTAATTAACTATGTAAAAATTGTCAAAAATAAAGAAAAAAAAGTTAGGCAATTGTCTACTTGGGTTCTGGCCAAGCGTCTAAGAAATCCAATTGGAACTGCTGGTTCTTGGCTTTGGGCTGGCCTAGTCCTGGATGTGGCAGGCACTTGGGAGTAAACCAGTAGACAGAGGATCAATGTCTCTGTCTCCAACACTCTGCCTTTCCAATCAATCAATCAATCAATTTTTCTTTTTTAAAGCTACGCATTTGACTATAGTTTAACATCGGTACATTGTATTTTCAACCTACAAAAAACAGTCTCCTGCTTTCATGCATCTCTTCTTTCTTCTTTTTTAGTTTTTTCTTCATTTCTATTTCATATAATAAATTCTGTCGTTTTATTTCCTCAGCATCTTTTTCTTCATGCTTTCTCCTTCTCTCTTCTTCTTCTTCATGTTCTTTTATTCTAAAGCATAAAAAATTAAAGCAATGCAGAAAAACTGTATTTTTACAACATTCCTTGGATGCTAACCTGGGATGATTTAAAGCTGTAATAAAAATTATTAGTTTCTTTTGGGAAAAGAACAGGCATTGAAGAGCACTGGCTAAAACTAATCCAATCTTGGCAGAACTGCCAATACTTTCCTGTCTACCTAATTTGCTTCATTTCTCACTCAAAAAACTTCTGCCAGATGCAAATGTCTCTTAAGAATATTAAGAATGATGACATTGTACCGAAAAGTCCAATCTCAAGTTCCCCATCTGTAGTACTAGAAGTCATGCAACATAAGCCCTGCATCTAGCCCACCAAGAGATGTGAGGCTTGCTGAGAGAAAGGTGACAAAGGTCTCCTTGGCCAAATGCCACTTTAACAGTTATTCTTTCTACAGCCCAGGCTGCATAAGCTCTCCGTGCTGGCTGAAAGGTATGCCTCCACATAAGCAGTCTTTCAGATCTCCGAGAGGGGCTGTCTTCCTGCACAGCCCTCCTCTGGCACACGGGCCTCCATCTCTGCCTCTCAACCCATCCCACCACCAGGCACTCCCACCATCAGTAGTTTATTGCAGACCCCAGGTCTAAGGGACCTCTCATGGGCAGCCAGCTATGGCATGGCAGCACACACCCATGCTGCCTTCTTGCCCATGGCAGATTCTTGCGTTCTGTTGACCAGTCAGCAGATGTGTAGGCTGTTCCAATGCCACCTGGCTCTGGCAGGCAGGCATAGGGTACATCAACACTGAACAAACAACTGCAGAATAAAACTTCTTTCAGCACTCTATCTAGAAAATGCTTTCCATAGAGTTTCCCCATTAAACTTCAGTGATGACCAAGTTCCCTTTCCCTTTGCCAGGGAGAGCTAGTTGTCTTGAGTCCATAAGTTCACCAAGTTATTGTCAAGCCAGCTCAGGAGAGGAGATTCAGTCCTGACTGATTCCTCCGTGTGGACCAAGCAGCTTCAGAGTCAAGAGTCGCTCCATTTAGGAAGAACTAAGGAAACAGTCATCACTGGCCACAGTGAAACTAGACTTCAAGTTGCCCCAAGAAAAACTTAAGTTTCCAAGAACTTTCATTTATTAGAACAATGCAGTACTTTATTTCCAATATTTCTTAGAAATCAATTCTCAGGTCAACAGTCAAGATTTAAAGGAGCACGGCATAGTAGCCTAGCAGCTAAAGTCCTCACCTTGCATCCATCAGGATCCCATGTGGGTGCTGGTTCTAATCCTGGCGACCTTGCTTGCCATCCATCTCCCTGGGAAAGCAGTGGAGTATGACCCAAAGTCTTGGGACCCTGCACCTGTGTTGGAGGCCTGGAAGAAGATCCTGTCTCCTGGCTTTGGATTGGCTCAGCTCCAACTGTTACAGCTACTTAGGGAGTGAATCAGCAGACAGAATATCTTCATCTCTCCTCTTATCTGACTTTCCAATAAAAACAAATATTGAAAAAAAAAAAAAGAATAGGGTCTGGCACATTGGCTCAACAGACTAACCCTCCACCTCAAAATGCCAGTATTCCACATGGGCGCTGGTTCATGTCCAAGCTGCTCCACTTCTCATCTAGCTCCCTGCTTATATCCTGGGAAAGCAGTAGAGGATGCCTTAGGTCCTTGGGACCCTATATCCTCATGGGAGACCGGGAAGAAGTTCCTGGCTACTTGATTTTTGAAACTCAAAATCCTCCTCTCCCGAAATTTGAGTTTTCAGTGATCTAAAACTTCATTCCTTTTTTTCCTTAACATTCGTTTACAGTCTTAGTTCTTTCATATATTTCCCTCCTAACTGGCTGTTGAAGTTTCCTGACTTCTTGTGAGGGGGATTTTTCACCTACAGTATGTCATGATTTTTTTTTAAAGATTTATTATTTGAAAGGCAGGGTTACAGAAAGAGAGGGAGAGAAAGAAAAAAAATATCTTCCATCCACTGGTTTACTCCCCAAATGACCTTAGCAACCAGAAATGAGCCGCTTTCTTGGGTACATTAACAGGGAGCTGGATTGGAGGCAGAACATTCAGGACTCAAATCAGTGTCTTTATGGGACGTCATCACACACGTTTGGTTTACCCATTAGACTACAATGCCAGCCCCAGATACCATGATGTTTACTTTGTTTTTGCTTTTCTTCTTTCCTTCTTATGAAGACTTTCTGTATTTCCATTAATAGTTTCTCAGGCCCAGCACAATAGCCTAGTGGCTAAATCCTTGCCTTACATCCACCAGGATCCCATATGTATCCCTACTGCTCCACTTTCCATCCAGCTCCCTGATTGTGGCCTTGGAAAGCAATATAGGATGACCCAAAGCCTTGCGATCCTGCACCCATGTGGGCAACCCAGAACAAGTTCCTGGTTCCTGGCTTCAGATTGGTTTAACCCTACAAGCTTGTTCTCTTGTTTCTGTCAATACCATGTGACAATTTCCCCCAGGGGGCTGCATCATGCCAAACCTTAAATGTATACATGTGGAGGTCAGAACTCTTCCCCACAGCAATGAGAGAATTGAACCAGTCCTACAGTTCGTTGAAATTCTGGCCACCTAAGTCTAGGTTAGCTCAACCAACCCCATCTAACCCACAAATGCATGGGGTAAATGTTTATGGGTACACATCACTTGAATGTGTGGTTGTTATGTAGTATTATTTTGGCAACACTAACCAATCCATAATCTTTGGTTAAGGGAACAATTTGAATTTAACCCTTGTGACTTTTTTGTGCTAAGTATTTTAGTATGCATTACTTTTATAGTAAAATAGTACTATATTTATTACAAGAAAACGACAAGGTACGAACTGTTAGTTTGGATATACATACTGTTTCAGGTGATCATTAGCAAGAGCCACCCTTTCTGTCCGTTGTTTTTCTGCTTTTTCTTGCTCTTCTTTAAAAGCTTTCTGAATATCAAGTTTCATTTGTTCTTCCCATTTTTTGTCTGATTTTATCTTAGACTTTTTGAATTCAATCTGGGCATCACGTTCTTTCATAACTCTACTAAGAAGTAGTCCTGACTACAAAAAAATGGCAGTATTTTAAGAAATAATGTTTTTGCATAGATAAGCTAAATATATGTATATACAATGGATGCATAAAACTAAGAAAATTCAAGTATTACATGAAAATTTTTCACTCTTTCTGTTTGGTAAAATTGATACTGTTTTGCACGTTCAATGGCCTTCTTTCTTTCTCTTTGTTTGTATAGTGCTTCTTCCACATCAAGAATTTGTCTTTCTGCCTCAATTTCTTCATCACGCTTTTTTTTGGCTTCAAGTTTCTGTTCTTTCATTCCCTACAGAAAACAAGATTATTATTTTTCAAAATAATTTTTATCAACAATTGTGTACAACTATTAACTGAAGTGTGAAATTCGTACCACATTAGCAGGTGAAAAGATCAATATTATATTGTGCTATCTCATACAATGACCATACTATGCAGCAATGAAAATAATTGATACATGGGCCCGGCAGCATGGCCTAGAGGCTAAAGTCCTTACCTTGAACGCACCGGGATCCCATATGGGCCAGTTCTAATCCCGGCAGCTCCACTTCCCAGCCAGCTCCCTGCTTGTGGCCTGGGAAAGCAGTCAAGGACGGCCCAAAGTTTTGCGACCCTGCACCCACATGGGAGAGCTGGAAGAGATCCTGGCTCCTGGCTTTGGATCAGCGCAGCACCGGCCATTGTGGCTCACTTGGGGAGTGAATCATCGCACAGAAGTTCTTCCTCTCTGTCTCTCCTCCTCTCTGTGTATCTGACTTTATAATAAAAGTAAATAAATCTTTTAAAAAATAATTGATACATATAACATAAATGCATCTCAAAATAATTGTGCTGAATTAAATCTATAATAATAGAAAGTAGGTCATTTGTTACCCAGGAATAATGAAGAGAGGAAAGAAGGACTGAAAAGCAAAATTTGATTCTCACACACTGGCCTACTCCAAAAATACCACAGCGGCGGGGCTATGCCTGGCCAAAACCAAGACCCGGGAACTCAATCCAGGTCTCCCACATGACTGGCAGGAGCTCAACTATTGGAGTGATCATTGCTGTCTCTCAGGGTAGTACCACAAAGCTGGAGCAGGAGCCAAGCTGGGTGTCAAACTCAGGAATTCCAATGTGGCAAATGGGCATCTTTTTTTTTTTTTTTTTTTTTTTAAAGATTTTATTATTATTGGAAAGCCGGATATACAGAGAGGAGGAGAGACAAAGAGGAAGATCTTCCGTCCGATGTTTCACTCCCCAAGTGAGCTGCAACGGGCTGGTGCGCGCCAATCCGATGCCGGGAACCAGGAACCTCTTCCGGGTCTCCCACGCGGGTGCAGGGTCCCAATGCATTGGGCCGACCTCGACTGCTTTCCCAGGCCACAAGCAGGGAGCTGGATGGGAAGTGGAGCTGCCGGGATTAGAACCGGCGCCCATATGGGATCCCGGGGCTTTCAAGGTGAGGACTTTAGCCGCTAGGCCACGCCGCCGGGCCCGACATGGGCATCTTTATTGGCAGTTTAACCATCAGACTGCCCCTGCTGGTTATCTTAATTGTAATGATGTCAACATTCATCAAAGTATACACTGTAAATATATTTATATTATGTCACTTATTCTTAGACAAGCTGTTGAAACTGGCTTTTAATGTACTTTATGAAATTTTATGCACTGAAATAATCATAAAAGAAGCATAAGAGAAACAAGCAGAGCCCATGGATGTGTACCCCTGCATCAGTAATACTTACTGCATATGTATTCGTCCAATGTTTTACCACTTCTTGGGATCGCAAATGCATTTCCTTCTTGGCCTTCCTTTCTGCACGCAGAGATGCAGCTTCTCTTGTCAAACTGTCAAGGCTATCCTGAATCCTTTTCCACTCATCGTGTGGAATTATGGTGACCTGGCGGAGATCTACTTTGCTAGGTAGAAGAGGTGGATAGGAAACTTGGTCTTCTTCAAAGTTTCTTATTCCTAATAAAAATTTAAAATGATTATTAGAAAATTTCAAGGAGAATTTAAGTGCCTTTTTTTCTCAGAAATATTTATGCTGTCATGCTACCTGAAACTCAGTCCAAATGCTTAATGTACTCATGTTATCTTAATAGCTAGCGGGGCTAGTGTTGTGATGTAGCAGGTTAGGCTGCTGCCTCTATTCCACATGAGTGCCAATTCAAGTTCTAGCTGCTTCACTTCTGATCCAGCTCCCTGACAGTGAGCCTGGGAAAGCAGCAGCAGATGGTCCTGCAGCCACGTGAAGGCCTGAAGGAAGCTGCTGGCTTCCACTTGCCTCAGCTCTGGCCATCGCTGCCATTTAGGAAATGAATCAGTAGATGGAGGATCACCTCTTTCTGTGATTCCCTCTCTTTCTGACTCTACCTTTCAAATAAATGAATAAATCTCTTAAAGAAAAAAAAAAGGAACAGTTAGCATTCAGTTCACAAAAAGAAGACCTTGAAATTACAAAACATGTTTGTTTGCTCATTTCCTTACTACGTAAACTTTTGGGGGGAATGGATAACTTTGAGGATGCTCATCTTTTGGGACTGGACACCGCAATGCACTCTATTCAACCTCTACCCACTGAGGAGCAGCAGTTCAACTTGAGAAATGACCAGAGTCCCAAGGTGGATCTAATTCACTTCAGAATGTTTGCATCTCTCTTGCCAACAACTGTTTGTCTATTAATCAAATAACTCTCTATTAATCAAAACAAGAGGTGTATTCGCAACCTTTGGGAAACTTCTTCCCTTTTATTTTTTAAAGATTTATTTTTGGACCCAGCATGGTAACCTAGTGGCTCAAGTCTGCCTTGCACGTGCTGGGATCCCATAAGAGAACCAGTTCTAATCCCAGCAGCTCCACTTCCCATCCAGCTCCCTGCTTGTGGCCTGGAAAAGCAGTCAATGACAGTCCAAAGACTTGGGACCCTGCACCCACATGGGAGACCTGAAAGAAGTTCCGGGATCCTGGCTTCAGATCGTCACAGCTCTGGCCACTGCAGCCGCTTGGGGAGTTGGTCAGCGGATGGAGGATCTTCCTCTTTGTCTCTCCTCCTTTCTGTATATCTCACTTTGCAATAAATAAATAAAAATAAAATAAAGAGATTTATTTTATTATAAAGGCAGATTTACAGAGAAAATGGGATATATAGAGAGAAAGGTCTTCTGTCCACTGGTTTACTGCCCAAGTGGCCGTAATGGTCAGAGTTCAGGCCACCCAAAGCCAGGAGCTAATGCTCTTTAGGCCACAAGCAGAGAGCTGGATGGGAAGTGAGTAGCCAAGATAGGAACTGGCACACATATCATATCCTGGAGAAGACCAAGACCAAGATTTAGCCACTGGGCTACCACAGCAGGCCCACTTCTTCCTTTTTTTGGGGGGGGTGGAGAGACATTCTGGAGACTCTCAAGCTAGAAGTGACCAGGGAAAAAAAGATGGGCAGCAGTCATTCTAGGACACAGGAGGGATAAAACCTTGGATGCAGCTGTTAATGGCCAACTACAGAAACCAAAGGAGGCACCTGGGGCAATGATGAACTCATTGCCCAAAGCCAGGAAATCCTGCTCTAAGTGAATAAAGTTCCTGGCATCTTACATTTCTCTGAGGATTTACTCATTTTTTAAAAAGATCTATTTATTTTATACGGAAAGTCAGAGAGACAGATCTTTCATATACTGTTTCAGTCCCCAGCGGCCTCAACAGCCAGAGCTGGACTGGTCTGAAGTCAAGAGTCAGGAGCTTCTTCCAGGTCTCCCATGTGGGTACAGGGGCCCAAGGACTTAAGCTATCCTCCATCGCCCTCCCAAGCCATAGCAGAGAGCTGGATCAGGATGTGGAGCAGCCTGGACAAGAACCTGTGTCCATATGGGATGTAGGTACCGCAAGGCTGAGGATTAGCCTGTTATGCCACCATGCTGGCTCCAGGATTTACTCATTTTATCTTATTTTTCCTCCCTCTGGGTATCTTCAGACTGAATAACTGAGACTATCCAGGCCTACTGAGGTCTTGGCCACACCTTCAGGTGGGCGACACCAGCATTGCCCACCCATTTCCTAACTAATTAAGAGAGGTCGAGGGAGAGAGGGATTAAGAGGGGACTTAACCTCCCTTTTTTACAGCAAACTCCTTCTACACTTATGTCATGAACCCATCATGAATCCATCTACTCCAACTTCATGGCCTGATCCTCTCCCACGAGGACCCACCTCTTAACACTGCTGCATTTGGAAGTAAAGCTTCCAACACATGTTTTTGGCAGGATATATATATATTTTTAAATATTTATTTATTTTATTACAAAGTCAGATATACAGAGAGGAGGAGAGACAGACAGGAAGATCTTCCGTCCGATGTTTCACTCCGCAAGTGAGCACAACGGCAGGTGCTGTGCCGATCCGAAGCCAGGAACCAGGAACCTCTTCCAGGTCTGCCACGCCACTGGGCCTGGCAGGATATATTCAAACCACTGCCTATGATATTAACAATTGCCACCAGCCCTTTTGACAAGGATACTCCATGGACTCTGAGTCAAGTCAAATAATGACAAGCTTCAAGCCTAGATTTTCCCAAGGGCCTGCCATGCAAATAGTAACAGTTATAGGAGAAATGAGTTTTGGAGAGAATCAAAGCCTGGTCCGGCCCCTCCACAAAGAGCTAAGACACCAACTTTATCTGACCACTGTGGCTTTCTATGCTGCTGTGAGACTGGGAGAGAAGTATGGAACAACGGTTAGGTAAAACATTGAGGAACTCACTGCTAATATGGGGATTCAACCATTTTTCTTGGATAAGATTCCTTCAATTGTCACTGGCCTCTGCTTAACAATTGGAGTTCTAAAAAAATTGCTGGCATTCTCACTGATTTTTATAAAGAAAAGTATTTTTAGGGATATTTATTCTACAATTCCGGCCAATGTCCCCTACTAAATCCTTGCAGAATTATTACTTTTAACATATAGTTGTTTACATGTCTGAAACCCTCTCCCTTCGCTGACAGAAATGATAATTTAGCAGTGAGGCTCAAACAGAAGCTTCTGAGCCAGTCATCACAAAACATGAATATTTAGGCAAATCTTTTTTTTTAAAAGATTTATTCATGTTATTACAGCCAGATATACACAGAGAAGGAGAGACAGAGAGGAAGATCTTCCGTCCGATGACTCACTCCCCAAGTGAGCCGCAACAGGCTGATCCGATGCCAGGAACCTGGAACCTCTTCCAGGTCTCCCACGCGGGTGTAGGGTCCCAAAGCTTTGGGCCGTCCTCAACTGGTTTCCCAGGCCACAAGCAGGGAGCTGGATGGGAAGTGGAGCTGCCGGGATTAGAACCGGCGCCCATATGGGATCCTGGGGCTTTCAAGGCGAGGACTTTAGCCTCTAGGCCACGCCGCCGGGCCCAATTTAGGCAAATCTTAAGTGATCTAGTGCACAGTTAGAGATGAAGTGAATACGTGAGCCTTTTCAACACTTGCCACAAAAGTCCGGACTTCCTCCTCCAACATGACAATCCTGGCTGCTACTTACTAAAGTCTACCCACTGCCCAAACGGCCACTAGTGAGAGACCAGCTGGTTCCCTGCTTGAATCTGGTGCAAGGGGGGCGTTGCTGCTACAGAAGCCCAGGCAAGGACATGATGACAGTTCTAATCCCCAAGATTCTAGCTGTTATTATAACAATCATAATTTGGGGAGTTTACACACCTAGGAAACTGTGCCAGTTGGAACTGAGAAAGTTCTTCCGAAGTCCTATGAGTCCATTTTCCACTACAAAATCAACAGGCCGTCCTTATTACACTACCTCACGTAGCACTCTGTTTTTACACTCTGTCGGAGTGTTTGACTTTGGAACAGCGCTTACCTTCAGGGGCTTTAGTAAAATGCCTTCCACAGTTCTGCAGCTAAGGAATCCATCGATGCTTCCAAAAGATTCCAGTTTACATCGTGCATTTCACTCCTCTTCAGCCAACACGACTCCGGGCATCGCTGAGGATCTGACCGGCTAGTCCGCTAGGATTCTCTAGCTCCCTGTACTTTCTACATCTATTTCTGTAAACTTCATCGTCCTCACGGCCTTTCATCTTTCCCTCTTTCATCCATTCCCCTGGGAGCAAAGCTGTCTAACTTTCACAGAACCCACAGGTACTGGTGCTTTGGAACGGGGCAGAGCTCTTCTTCAAAAGGCAACCCAAGCCCTCATTTGGCATCCTAGCCTCTAGCCTGGTGCTGGGGCGCGGACAGGTGCAGAGCCCCTCCTGGTGCTGGAATGAGGCAGTGTAGCTCACCTGTGTTTTCCTTCACTCGTCCACAGCGCCGTCCAAAGTGCACCAGCATCCCTGACGACGTGCCCATGGCGCTCCCAGACCTGGAAAAGCGACTGTTAGCGCCGAGCTGGGCGGACTCCAGTCAGCCAGCCAGCAGACAGCCAGCCGAATGTTTCCCACGCCGCGTGGTTGCTTGGCAACGCCGCCGGAAGTGACGCACTATCGCCGAGAAACCGGGAACGCGCCGCGGTCAGCCGCGGGGCTGAGGAATTGGGGTTGCGCTTGCGCGGGAAGCGGAGGTCCCTGTGTGCTTGGGGCGGCCCTCGCTGGGCAGTTCGGGGCACTGTGGGGAACCCAGCTGGAGGACGCCGCGCCCAGGGCGGGCGACTGCCGGCGCCGGGCCTAGGCCGTGAGGTGCAGCCTCTCCGGTGAGCACCTCGCCGGGTGGACCCCCAAGTAAATACCGACTCCCGTCGCCGGGGTGGACTCTGCAGGTGTGTGAGCGCTCGAGGCGTAGCCTGGGTGTGTGTGCGCGCAGGTCTCTGCAGGTGGAATATCAAGGGCAGACCTCCTCCTTCGGCTGGGGAAACCTAGGAGTTGAAAGACAAAGCTTCGTTTTTGAAAGTTCTTGTTCCTGCGATGTGCTCAGGACTAGATGAAGTAAGATTTTTTTTTTTTTAAGTAGTGCTGGAAGTTGGATGTTGTTCCGAGAGTATTCATATTAGAGCCTTTAAATAGTTTCTATTCCGTGGTGAACAAACCAGTGAATGGAATGTGACGGATCTTTGACACAGAAATACTGAGTGTGGACATGCGCTTGGCTTCAAAACATGTTTTTCTAACGTGTTGATGTGGAATGATTTCCCTTCCTGTTTCTTTGGCTCTAACCTGTAGAATTCGGGCTCAAGCTGAGGTCTCAAACAGAAGGAAGTGAAGAATTTTAATGAGTTTTCTAACATTAAGTTGTGCTGTTTCTTTCCAGGTTTTCTGTCAGCTGTGCTGCCGTAATGTTGGTAAGTATGAAAGGAATCATAAAACATTTGTAGACAAAAAATTGTGTACATATAATCCTGGTGGGTTTTTCAGAAGCTAATTTATCAACTCCCAGGAACTAAGAAGGGTCAGAAATGTGCAACCCATATGGCATGCATCCTTCTTTTCTATGTAAGCATTATCAAAAATAAAACAAATCCTATTGTTAAAAATAAATAAATAAAAGAAATGTGCAACCCATGTGAGCTGACCGCTGGGCCTGCTGTGTTTTATATGGGATGCCGATTTCCCAGGTCATAGGTGATAACAGTAGCCAGTGTAGCAATGGTTTAGCCTCAGCAGTTTTACTTGCGGGACATGCTGGACTACGGATATCCATGGAGAATCATCTCCCAGTGAAGATTGTATGAGGTTTTAAGTAGCTAAGGACATATTTTGAATTTCATAAGATGTGATGCCATTAATTTGCTAGTTTTGACAGGCAGCCAAATACTGTTTCAAACTCCAGTCCCCAGCTCTGACCCATGAGTCTTCACACAGGTAACTCTGGAGATTTGGAGTTACTTGCTTGTTCTTCTATGCCCGTCACTCTTTACCCTTGTAAATTTAAGAAGATGGCATGTGCATACTGATTTGCAACATTAAACAATATATCCATGTATCAAAATACCACCTGATACCCCTGGCAGGTTTTTAAAAGTAAGAATTAAATAATCAAATAGTTTTATTAATTTTAGGAGTTAAAAATTTTCCTTTCCTTTGCTCCACACCAGAAGACTTTGTCCCCTACATATAAAACAATCATATATTTGAAAACAGCTGGTTGGTGTTTAAAACTGAGGATTGTCGTGGCTGTTTAAGTTCTATGCTGACCTAAGGTTAATTGCCTTGGAAATACTAATTTGGGGAAGTATCTTTAATAAACACTAATAGAAAAAATCTGATATTAAGGAAATTATTGTGTTAGATCAACCATGGAACTAAGTTGCCTTGTAGCATTTCAAGATCAATAATTTAGGAATTTTAGTGACTTTTTTTGTGCCTAATTCAGTCTAGGTCCTGGGTAGTTTTTTTTTTTTTTTAAAGATTTATTTTATTTTTATTACAAAGTCAGATATACAGAGAGGAGGAGAGATAGAGAGGAAGTGGAGCTGCCGAGATTAGAACCAGCAACCATATGGGATCCTGGCGCATTCAAGGCGAGGACCTTAGCCACTAGGCCACGCCACCAGGCCCCAGGGTAGTTTTAATCAGCTGGAGTTACAGTTGAAAAAAAATTTTTTATTGTAAATTCGAAAAAGCTTAAAAGTGATGTTTAATTGAAAATGTGCTGAGATGCAGTGGTCACTTGATCTTCAGTTATGCCTTATTGCTATGATATTGTGCCTATTGGAAAATGATTTCAGTTTTATTTTTTGGGATCCGCTTAGACAAAACTGGATTAGACATTTAAAGATGACAAGGTTGGGGAGTATCAGAGCTTTTTTCTGTCTCCACTAAGTACCTGTTGTACTAAACTGGAAAATACATGGGGTTAAATGCCAAGTTTCATTTTTAGTTGATCTCCTGGGGTTTTTTTTTGTTTTGTTTTTTTTGTTTGTTTGTTTTTTGTTTTTGTGTAGTGAGACGTAGAGAAAGAGAACTCCCTTCTCGGGGTTCAGTCCCCAAACGCCCACAGTCGCCCTAGCAAAGAACTCAATCTGGTCTCCCTCATGGGTGCCAGGAACTGAACTACTTGAGCCATCACCTGCCTCCCAGGCTGAGAAGGAGAAAGTAAGAGATGGATCTTACATCTTCTGGCTCACTCCACAAATGGCCATACAGGATGTTGTCATTGCAGGTGGCAGCTTTACTTGTTATACCGTGATGATGGCCCCTTTTCTGTTTTGTAAGGTTTGTTTATTTGTTTAAATGGCATAGTTACAGAGCAAGAAGAGAAACACAGAAACGTCTTCCATCCTCTTGTTCGTTCTTCGAGTGCCCTTATCAGCTGGAACAGGACCAGGCTGAAGCCAAGAGCCTGAAGCTTCATAGGTGGGTGGCAGAGACCCCAAAATGGGCTAAGTTCCTCTGCTTTCTCAGGCCCACTAGAGGAAGCTACCTCAGAAGTAGAGCAGCTGCGGACTCGGACCAGCCCTCATTTAAGATGCCACTTTGCAGACCATGGCTTTAAGTCCTGAGCTGCAGCACCAGTCCCAATCACTTAATTGTAATATGGGCAACCAGAAACCTATTTCAAGTTAAACTCTCTCTCTTTTTTTAAAAGATTTATTTTATTTTTATTGGAAAGTCAGATATAAAGAGGATGAGAAACAGAGGGAGATCTTCCATCTGTTGATTCACTGTGCCAGGCCTAAACTCTCTCTCTCTCTTTTTTTTTTTTAAATTTATTAATTTTTATGGCAAAGCCAGATATACACAGAGGAGGAGAGACAAAGAGGAAGATCTTTCATCCGATGATTCACTCCCCAAGTGACCGCAATGACCAATACTGCGCCAATCCAAAGCCAGGAGCCAGGAGCTCTTTTCGGGTCTCCCACGCGGATGCAGGGTCCCAAAGCTTTGGGCCATCCTCAACTGCTTTCCCAGGCCACAGGCAGGGAGCTGGATAGAAAGCGGGGCCGCTGGGATTAGAACCAGCGCCCACGTGGGATTTTGGTGCATTCAAAGCCAGGACTTTAGCCACTAGGTCACCGCAACGGGCCCCTAACCTCTCTTTTTAAAAAATTATTCTGGGCCTGTGCGGTAGCCTGGTGGGTAAAGTCCTTGCCTTACATACACTGGGATGTCATATGACTGCTCCACTTCCTTTCTAACTCCCTGCCTGTGGCCTGGGAAAGTGGTAGAGAACGGCCCAAAGCCTTGGGACCCTGTACCTTTATGAAAGACCTGGAAGAAGCTCTTAGCTGTAGGCTTCAAATCAGCTCAGCTCCAGCTTCAGATTGGTTCACTAGGGGAGTGAACCAGCAGATGGAAGATCTTTCTTTTTGTGTTTCCTTCTCTCTGTAAATCTGACTTTCCAATAAAAATAAATAAATATTTTGGGCCCGGCGCCGTGGCCTAGCGGCTAAAGTCCTCGCCTTGAAAGCCCCAGGATCCCATATGGGCGCCGGTTCTAATCCCGGCAGCTCCACTTCCCATCCAGCTCCCTGCTTGTGGCCTGGGAAAGCAGTTGAGGACGGCCCAAAGCTTTGGGACCCTGCACCCGCGTGGGAGACCCGGAAGAGGTTCCTGGTTCCCAGATTTGGATCGGCGCGCACCGACCGTTGCGGCTCACTTGGGGAGTGGATCATCGGATGGAAGATCTTCCTCTCTGTCTCTCCTCCTCTCTGTATATCTGACTTTGTAATAAAATAAATAAATCTTTAAAAATAAATAAATAAATAAATAAATATTTTAAAAAATTATTCCAGGACCTGGCATAGTAGCCAAGCAGCTCATGTCCTCACCTTGAACACACTCAGAACCCATATGGGTGCCAGTTCTAATCCTGGCGGTCCCGCTTCCCATCCAGCTCCCTGTTTGTGGCCTGGGAAAGCAGTCAAGGATGGCTCAAAGCCTTGGGACCCTGTACATCCGCGTGGGAGACCCGAAAAGAGCTCCTGGCTCCTGGCTTTGAATCAGCTCAGCTCCAGCCATTGGGACCACTTGGGGAGTGAATCATCAAACAGAAGATCTTCCTCTCTGTCTCGTCTTGTCTCTGTATATCTGACTTTCCAATAAATCTTTAAAACAAAAAAATTGTTAAAAATTATTCCAGGGCTCGGCAGCGTGGCCTAGTGGCTAAGGTCCTTGCCTTGATCCCATATGGCCGCTGGTTCTAATCCTGGCAGCTCCACTTCCTCTCTGTCTCTCCTCCTCTCAGTATATCTGACTTTGTAATAAAAATAAAATAAAATCTTTAAAAAAAAATTATTCCAAAAAATATTTCATGTAATAATAGATTTTGTTCAAAATATTTGTCAGTATTCAGAGACCTTATAATTATTTTAACCTAGTAGGCATGGATATGATCAAAATATATAGTAAGAATTATTAACCTGCATTTTTCTGTCTTAGAAATTTGTAAGAAGTCGTTAATTTATTTTTACCTCTGGAGATAGCTTAGTACTTTCAATTTGAAAATTCAAAGAATCATCCCTAGAGTAACACAAAGATACTTAAAGTGTTGTTTTTAGATATTGTGTCTTCCATTCACTTAAAGCACTCAAATATAAACTTTGTATCTTGGGAAAGGGTGCTTACATGGTGGTTTTAACATGCTTGCTCACTTATTTATATTCCTTGGCTTAGCAGGTTAACAATTTATCAAATAAGTGCAATAGCTAGATATAGAAATACATTGCTTTCAGAATAATCTTTATTCTCTTTCAGGCAATCCAGTCTCCTCCTGGAACCATGAAAATCCTGCTGGTTTTTGATTTTGACAATACAATCATAGATGACAATAGTGACACCTGGATTGTGCAGTGTGCCCCAGACAGAAAGCTCCCTATTGAACTGCAAGAGTCATACCAAAAAGGATTTTGGACGGAATTTATGGGCAGAGTCTTTAAATATTTGGGAGATGAAGGTATAGGGGAAGATGAAATGAAAAGAGCAGTTACTTCCATACCTTTCACTCCAGGGATGGTAGAACTTTTCTCCTTTATAAGAAAGAATAAGGATAAATTTGATTGTATTATTATTTCAGATTCAAATTCCATCTTCATAGATTGGGTTTTAGAAGCTGCCCATTTTCACGATGTGTTTGATAGAGTGTTTACAAATCCAGCAGGTTTCGATAACAGTGGTTATCTCACTGTGAAAAATTACCATACTCATACTTGCAATAGGTGCCCAAGGAATCTTTGCAAAAATGTCGTATTAGGAGAATTTATAGATAAACAGTTGAAACAGGCAGTGAATTATACCCAAATTGTTTATATTGGTGATGGTGGAAATGATGTTTGTCCAGTATCCTTTTTAAAGAAGGAAGATGTTGCCATGCCACGGAAAGGATACACTTTACAGAAAACTCTTTCCAAAATGTCTCGAAATCTTGAACCTATGGAATCCTCTGTTTTGGTTTGGTCTTCAGGTGTTGAAATCATTTCTCATTTGCAGTCTCTAATAAAGGAGTGTATCCACTAAGATTAGATTCAGCATCATAAAAACTGAAATCCCCAACAGCCAATGACTTAGAGAAGTATTTTTTTTTTCCACTGAAAGTAATTCCAGAGGTAAGTATCTTGAGGCCTTTTTCTTGCTCTGACCGCATTTGGCTTCCAACTTAAAATCCAAGATTTCTGTTCAAGCTACAGCCCTCACAGAGACATTCTTGCCAACAAGAAGCACAGTGAGAAGGTCACAGCTCCTTGTTTTAGGACATTTCCTGGAAGGGGAAACCAATGTTGCTGCTTAAATGCCATTGGCTAATACTTGGTCATAATGCAAGGAAGCAAGGGATAGAGAGCTGTCATCCAACTGGTTATATGCCCAGGAAAAACTGGGAAGAACACAGACTGAGGTAGGTGCATGCCATTAATGGTTTCTGCTAAAGGTGGTTGATAGATTGTATTTTGTTCACTTATGCCTGGAGAGAGTAGTCATACGTTGTCAGATACTTTTCAAAAATGTGTCCAGTGGTTAAACATCTTAACTAATTAAAAATAAGCCTGATGTTTTATTCACATAAGAGGAAAAGGCTTCCAAATGTGTGTAGTGTCCTCCGAAAGATATAGGGATACAATATATATTGTTTTTTTTTTTTTTTAAAGATTTATTCATTTTATTACAGCCAGATATACACAGAGGAGGAGAGACAGAGAGGAAGATCTTCCATCCGATGATTCACTCCCCAAGTGAGCCGCAACGGTCGGTGCGCGCCGATCCGAAGCCGGGAACCTGAAAACTCTTCCGGGTTTCCCACGCGGGTGCAGGGTCCCAAAGCATTGGGCCGTCCTCAACTGCTTTCCCAGGCCACAGGCAGGGAGCTGGATGGGAAGTGGAGCTGCCGGGATTAGAACCGGCGCCCATATGGGATCCTGGGGCTTTCAAGGCGAGGACTTTAGCCTCTAGGCCACGGCGCCGGGCCCTACAATATATATTGTTCAAAGTTATCTATTTCAGGCAGTCTTATATGGCATGGATTACATATTAGAGTTCTTCAAAGATTTTATAACATCATAGGCAGTAACTACAGTGCTGGTTTAATCAGCTCTCTTTGACAGTGCAGTCTTGAGCAATGTTATAAATAAGTTGTAGAAATACTAACATTTTAGAAACCTTCATAATAGAAATATTGGCAAAATAAAGTTACCTGAAAAACAGTAGTCTTTTTTTTAATAAGATTTATTTATTTGAAAGACAAACAAAATCTGCTGTTTTATACCCCAAATTACTACAAAAAGCCAGGACTGATCCAATCCAGACTCAGGAGCCCAGAACTTTATCAAGGTCTCCCATGAAAATTTTAACAAAGTGTTGAAAAATCACATGAAAACCAAAGTGGAAACAACTGAAAATGACCTTGGCAGAAATAGCATTTTAGTAGACAAACAGAAGAACACAGATAACTGAGGAAAGATTAGCCAGTGAGCACTAATTAGAATATCCAAAGAGTAACAGAATAATGAAAATACAGAAGATAAAGTAATAGCATCTAATTTGATAACTTAGTGTTCCAGGAGAGAAAAACAGTAATGAAGGAGAAGCAGTAATTAAAGAGACAATGAGGGGCCCAGCCCTGTATAGCAGCTACAGCTACTGCCTGCAATGCCAGCCTCTCGTATGGGCATTGGTTCATGTCTTAGTGCTGTGCTTCTCATCCAGCTCTCTGGTAATGGCCTGGAGCAGCAGGAGATAGGCCGAGCACATTGGGTCCCTGCCACCCATGTGGGCAACGTGGATGAAGCTCCTGGCGCCTGGTATTGCCCTGACACAGTCCTGGCCACTGCAACCATCCGTCCATGAACTAAAGGATGGAAGATGACACACTCTCTTTATCCTTCTCTCTGTAACTTCGATTTCTAAATAAATCTTTTTGAAAGATATTACAAAAAGAAACTATGGCAACTGTATAACCTTAACATTAACCTATAAAATCCATAGGAACCTGAAGAGGACAAATAAAAGAAAAAACTCTTGTAATCATTAATTGTGAAACTTCTGCTAAACAAATGTAGAAAGAAGTATGAAGTCCCTTGGCACTGTGGGTGTTCTCCGGGACTAGCAGAAAGCTCAGAAGTCTCAGTATATCATGTTCTATGGCAGTGGCAAGAGCATGACAAACATTGTCAGCAAGTGAAGCTGGCCTCCCTTCAAGTGCCCTTCCAGATATGAATACAGATAAAATTCCCTCATTTAAAAAAAGAACAAGTTAGTAACATATTTTTAAATACTTAAGCAATTTCAGTAGTGAACACATTCCAGTCGAGGTTTCTTTATTGGATTCTAGCACTCATTCCACTGTTTAAGTAGACACAGCACTACTCAGGTTGTATATTTTTTCTTTACTAGACATCAGTAGTTTGCGACTATCATCTATTGCTGCATAATAAATTATCTTAAAATATAGTAGCCTATCATAAACAGGATAGCATCTATGGGTTGGGAATTTGGAATTTTTTTTTAAGATTTATTTATTTTTATGGCAAAGCCAGATATACAGAGAGGAGGAGAGACTGAGAGGAAGATCTTCCATCAGATGATTCACTCCCCAAGTGATCACAACAGCCGGAGCTGAGCTGAAGCCAGGAGCCAGGAGTCCGGAGCTTCTTCCAGGTCTCTCACACGGGTGCTGGATCCCAAGGCTGTGGGTCATCCTTGACTGCTTTCCCAGGCCACAAGTAGGGAGCTGGATGGGAAGCAAGACCACGGGGATTAGAACCAGCACTCATATGGGATCCCGGCGCATTCAAGGCAAGGACATTAGCTGCTAGGCCACCGTGCCGGGCCCAAATTCTGTAATTTTCAGCAGGGTGGTTCTGGCTCAAGATCAAAAACAGGTGAAGGTGTCAGTTGAGGTGCAGTTATATGAAAGCTTGACTGGAGTGGGAGGGTCTGCTTTAGGAGACCTCTCATACATCCTTTGGAGGAAACCTCACATCTTCACTATTACCAGGAAGGCTCAATTCATAGCTGACTAATGGTGAGATAAATTTTGTTTTCTAATTGCATTGGCTTCTCCATAAAGCTTGAACTTGCTGAAAAACAGTAGCTGAGTGATCGAAGAGAAAAGGCTAGGAGAACACAAAATGCCTTCTGTGGCCTATCAGAAGTCACATAGCAACACTTCTGACATACTCTTTGTTAAAATTGTATACTAAATCTAACATTGTAAAAGGGAAATAAGTCAAAAAATGCATAGATGGCCTTTAAAACCACCAGTGTCTCTTAACTTCATTCCTTTCATCTAAGTTATAAGATTTATTTTATTTTTATTACAAAGTCAGATATACTGAGAGGAGGAGAGACAGAGAGGAAGTGGAGCTGCCGGGATTAGAACCAGCAGCCATATGGGATCAAGGCGAGGACCTTAGCCACTAGGCCATGCTGCTGAGCCCATGGGCATGTAGTTTTAAAAATACTCCTTAAGTTTTTAATTTTACAACGAATGCTTATTTACTCACTGTGAGGATTCTGCCTTTAATATCTTATTCTTGTCAGTCTTCATCCAGCCTATCTGCCATACCCGTGGCACACAAAGCCATGGCTAGGGGGCCTGCTTGGCAAGACTGAGTCACAGTACCCACCAGTGAGAGTCAGGGCAGCGTGTGGACCATGTTAGGTTGGGACATGACACTAACCATCTCTAGAGAGAACTGGATCTGGGGCCAGATTCTGTGGGGAATCCTGGGCTCACCCATGTGGAACTTGCCATATCAGCTAGCTGGTTTGCTCAAGGGCAAGGGTTAGGGATGGGCTGAGCTAGGCATGACCGTGCAACTCACCAACAAGCATAGATACTGGGGTTGGGAACAGGCCAGGCTGATTCAGTCTGCAGTACCTGCAGGTGCACCCAAGAACTGGATATGGGGTGAACCAGGCTACAACATCTACCAGTACACACAAAGACCGAGATTTGGGACACAAACGGTGCCAGGTAAGGGCCTGGCAGCTGGTGGCACACATGAAATCTGGGTCTGGGAGTGGACCTGGTGAGAGAACTTGCTGAACTCCCCAGTGGGCCATAGCTCCCACTATTGAGCACGAGTCAGGGCTGGGTGTTGGTCAGGCTGGGCAGAGCTGCTTCACTTGTTGCCAGGTGTGTAGGCTGACTCGGGGGGGTGGACTGGGCAGGGCCAGGCAAAACCAACACACTGGCATGCACAGGAGCTAGGATAGGGTATATGGGCCATGCTAGGCTAGGCTAGGCTATCACCCCTACCTGTATGTATGAATGCCAGAAATGGGCAGGCTCTGCAGGGTTAGGCTGTAGCATCCACCAGTGAAAGTTAGGACTAGGGACATGCCAGGCTGCAGCATCTAATGATGAAGGCCAAACTGAATAATAGGTTAGAGCAGCCACCAACACACTCAAGATCTAGCTTGGAGTGAGCCTGGTCGGGAAGCTAAGGGGATGCTCTGGCTAGGTTGTGGTTCCCACTGGTGAGTGCAAGAGCCAGAATGGGGCGACAAACTAGGCTGGACATGGCTGCCGTATCCCTCAGCATGGGTGTGTAATTAGGTTTGGAGTGCACCAGAGTAGACCAGGCTCTAGCACCCACTGGTACTCAAAAGAGCCAGGGTGGGTATAGGACAGGTTGGGCTAGTTTTCTTCACCTGCTGAACCACATGAGAATTGGGTCAGTGGTAGACCAGGCTGGTTTGAACTGTAACACACAACAGTAAGAGCTAAAATGCGAATGGGCTGGTCAGGCAAGGCCTGCCAGGACAGGAGGTGGGCCAAGGACCCACTGGTATGCGCGAGGTCTGCAACTGGGATGTGACCTCATAGAGGAACTTGAGGAACTCCGCTGTCAGGATGCAGTCCCTGTAGGTGAGCACAAGAACCAAGGCAAGGAGCAGCCCAGACCAGGCCAGATTATAGAACCCACCTGGTTATACTACCCAGCATATGTGTGGATCAGGTCTGGGGGCACGCAAGGCTGGGCCAATTCATAACACCCACTGGCAGATGTGAGAACCAGGGCAGAGTGTAAGATTGGGCTGCAACACAAACCAGTTCACCTTAGGACTGGGAGTGGGGGCAGGCCAGGACAAGCCAGGTTGCAGCACCCACTGAGGAATGCCAAGGTGAGGCATGCCATGCCAGACTTGGGCTTCAGCATCCATCAGCACATATAAGACCCGGGATGTGGGTGAGCCCAATAGGGAAATTTCAGGAACTCCCCTATTGGGCCACTGTTCCTGCTGGTGAATGGAAAGCTGGGATTGGGGGCAAACCAAGCCAGGCAGGGCTACAAAACCTATTGGCCTGCAGGTGAGCTTGGTTAGGGGATAGCCAGGCTAGACTGGGCATTCATGTCCACTGGTGCATGAAGGAGCTAGAGTGGTTGAGGGCTGGTTGGTCTTTGCTGCAGCATTGACTAGCAAGTGCTGTGACTGAGAACAAGTCCTATCAGGCTAGACTGTAGAACCACCTGGAAAGTGCAAGGTCCAGGGCTGGGAGTGGGGCTGGTAGGGAAACTATGAGCACCCCTGTGTTGGGCTGCAGCTCATCAGTGAGCATGAGAACCAGGGCTGGGGGCGGGCTTGGCTGGACAGATGGTGATTCCCGCCAACATGAGTATGGACGGGATAGTGGGGTCAGTCAAGCTAAACTAGGCTCCAGTGGCCATTGATGTTTACAAGAGCCAAATGGGATGCAGGACAGACTGGATTAATCTGCTGCACATACTGGCATACACATGAACCAGGGCTGGGGGCTGGCTTGGTGAGAGCTAATGGGAGCTGCTCCGACTAGGCTGAAGTTCTCACTGGTGTGTGTAAGGGCTGAGTGTATGGTGAGCAAGATTAGGCTGGGCCGCAGCATCCATTGGTTTGCGTATGGGATGAGGCTAGAAACAGAACTGACCAGGTGGCTACAACCACCAGTATGCGTGTAGGCTGATGGGTAATGGACTGAACCAGACCCACCTCTGGCTAGCACAAACAGGAGTCATATTGGACTCACCTCCAGCAAGGTTTCTTTGGGGATCCCTACCTCCCAGCTTTATCACTGGACTCAGAATTCAAACCATGGGGAAAAACACAGGATGCGTGGCCTAACTGTAGAGTGCATGTTTCAGAACTGGATCTCCACAATTTCTGAGGCCTTTGCAGTGGATGGCATGCCCAGATGTTCATGGGGAGATGACAATCAGTTCATTAAGGCCCTCCGAGTGCATCTACTGTCATGGAGAGTTGAAAAAATTGAACAGCTCTCCTGTTCAAGTTTTGACAGTGAGTATTTGGCAAATCAAGACTCTAGATGAGAGCCTGGAATGGTAGCCTAGTGGCTAAAGTCCTCACCTTGCACGTCCTGGGATCCCATGTGGGCACTGGTTCTAATCCCAGCAGCCCCGCTTCCCTTCCAGCTCACTGCTTGTGGCCTGGGAAAGCAGTCGATGACAGCCCAAGGCCTTGGAACCCTGCTGAAAAAAAAGAAACAAAAACAAAAATAACCCTCTAGGTGGACTATGTCAATCAATGGACGTTGGAAGGAGTTCCTCAACCTTGGAGCAATGTGATCAATAGCATCTCAGAACTATCAAAACCACTTAAACACTATCCTTAAAACAGGCTCCACGTTGGGGACTCTGGGATGACATCGGGTGGTTGTCCCCCATTCTTGGGAATTATTGCGGTTTGGATGCTAAGAGCAGCCCTTTCCCCTTGCCCTCTCCGTTGTCTGCATAAAGAGGAAGAAAAAAGGAGATAGGAGGCAGTTGTCTCATCCGCTTTCCTCCATTCCTTGACCCTGCTCACCCTAATTGGTGGATTACATGGGAATGCATCCTTCTAAACTATATATACATCACCAAAAATAAAATGAATTTATTATTTTTGGGCCCGGTGTGGCAGCCTAATGGCTAAAGTCCTCACCTTGCATGCACCAAAATCCCATTTGGGTGGCAGTTCTAATCCTGGTGGCCCCGCTTCCCATCCAGCTCCCTGCTTGTGGCCTGGGAGAGCAGTCAAGGACGGCCCAAAGCTTTGGGACCCTGCACCTGTGTGAGAGACCTGAAAGAGGCTCCTGGTTCCTGGCTTTGGGTCGGCTCAGCTCCGTTGCAGTCACGTGGGAAGTGAATGAGTGGACAGAAAATCTTCCTCTCTGTCTCCCCTCTCTGTATTTCTGACTTTGTAATAAAAGTAAAAATAGGGCCCGGCACGATGGCATAGTGGTTAAAGTACTCGCCTTACATATGCCAGGATACCAAATGGGCACCAGTTCTAATCCCAGTGACTCCTCTTCCCATCCAGCTCCCTGGTTGTTGCCTGGGAAAGCAGTCGAGGACAGCCCAGGGTTTTGGGATCCTGTACCTGCGTGGGAGACTTGGAAGAAGCTCCTGGCTTTAGATTGGCTCAGCTCCAGCCATTGTGGCCGCTTGGGGAGTGAATCATCGGACAGAAGATCTTCCTCTCTGTCTCTTCTCCTCTCTGTATATCTGACTTTCCAATAAAACAAACAAACAAAAAATCTTTAAAAAAAAAAGAATTATAAAACTCTTGAAAAAAAAAAGTAAAACTAAATATTTTAAATGAATTTATTATTTTAAAAAGTGTGAGTTGAGCAGACTGTCAAAGTTCCATAATAAATCTGGATAGAGAAATCTGTACATCGTAAGAGTTACCCAAATATAATTATAGGCGACCCACCCTTGCCTACATGTGCATGCTCTGCATAATCCTTCATACTGTGAATTTGATATGTGTTATGGTACAGTTGACCTAAAAATAGAGGGGTTATTCAATAGGGCCTGACCTAATCACAGGGGAGACCTTTAAGAGCAGAACTTTCCTGGCCACTTGCAGAAGAGGAAGTCAAAGATTTGAAACATGGAAGGGTTCAGCATGTCATTGCTGGCTTACAGAGGTAGTAAGGAAAGTGGGAAACTTCTGGGAGTGGAGACCAGCCCCTGGCTGACAACCAGCAGAGAAGGAGGGACCCTTGTCCTTCAACTGGCTGTAAGAAAAATTCTGCCAACAACCAAGTGACTTTCAAAAAGCACCCTGATTAAGAGGTCAAAGACAGCCCAGATTGACACTTGGAATTTCAGAGTGCCCCCCACTCACCCAGACCTAAAACTAATGGACATTATGAGATAATACATTTCTGGCTTTTGTTGTGTTTTGCTTTTTTTTTTTTTTTTTTTTAACGGAGAGGAGGAGAGACAGAGAGGAATATCTTCCGTCCGTTGATTCATTGGCAAGTTGCCACAAGGGCCAGAGCTGAGCTGATCCAAAGCCAGGAACCAGGAGCTTCTCCTGGGTCTCCCACACGGGTGCACGGTTCCAAGGCTTTGGGCCATCCTCAACTGCTTTTCCAAGCCACAGGCAGGGAGCTGGATGGGAAGTAGGAAACAACCAGCCCCCATATGGGATCCGGGCACACACAAGGCAAAAAATTTAGCCACTAGGCTACCGCGCCGGGCCCAATTTCTGTTTTAAGCTTCCTAACTTAGGTAATATGTTACATGGCAATAACAAACCAAAACAGCAGCTGATATCACTTAATTAATAGCATATTTTCTTTTTAATATTGTTCACATAGTTGAGAGGGATGCATTCTCAAGTGGTCCTGCAATTGAGAGGGCCAGGAACAGAGGAAGGTGTGTGAGACAAATATTTCAGGTTTCTTTTATTTTCTCTTGTGTCTGCAGAAGAGGAAGAGGATGGGGCCATTCCTTGTTGTCAAACTGTATCAGCACCTGAGGATGGGGGATGGTTCTTTGAGAGTTAGAGACCCCTATGTGGGGAATAGTACTTTGAGAGTATTACTGGAGTGGCTTTGATAGTTCTGAGAAGTCGTTGATTTCATTGCTCCAGGGTTGAGAAAATCTTTCCAAGGTCTATTGCCTGACAAAGTACAGTTTCGTGCATCCACGGACTCTCTCAGGAACGTGCTGCAAAGCTTGGCCAGCAGAGTTGTCCAGCTTGTTCTGCTTGCCATCCTCCAACGAGGCAGTAGATGTCCTCTGCTGGCCTAGATGAGCTGACTGTCATGTTCCCTGTGTGCATCTGGAATGCTGCCCACCGTACCAGCAGCAGCAGCTGAGGAGGACTAGTCCTGACACATGTACCCCAAGGTTAGACCACATGTATTGTAAGTTTGCCAGTGGCCAGGCTGACCTGATCAACAGTTTGGAGTCAGGAGCCTCCTCCAGGTCTCCCATGTGAGTGTAGGGACCCAAGGACTTGAACCATCCTCTGCCTTCCCAGCTCACAAGAAGGAAGCTCAATGGAAAATAGTGCAGCTGGATGATGAACTGGCAGCACCCATGTGAGATGCCAGTGCCACAGGCAGAAGCTTAAACTACTGTTACTGCACCAGCCCCAAAAGACCTGAATTCTATTCCCAGCTGTAACTGCTAACTAGTTGTGTGGCTCTAGATGTGATTTCACTTCCCTGGAATTCATTTTATTTCCTGCAGAATAGTTAAATTCATTGATTACTTCCACATATTAATTTTATTTTTTATTTCTAAAATTCTATAACTCTAATATAATAAATTTCATTGGTTCTCTGGATCTGGCTAGAGGAGCTTTTAAAAAGTTCCATTTGAGTGGCTTTGCATGCTAATGCTCCATCTTCAGGGCCGGCATCCCATGTGAACACTGGTTCATGTCCCAGCTGCTAGCCTGTGAAGATGGTGGAGAGTGACTCGGGTCCTTGGGCCACTCCCATGGAAGAGACCTGGAAGAGGCCTGAGGGTCCTGGCTCCTGGGTTCAGATCAGCTTAGCTCCTGTTGCAGCTATCTGGGGAGTGAGTCAGCGGATGGAAGATCTTTCTCTCTGTCTTCCTCTGTCTGTAAATCTTCCTTTAAGAGATTTTCCTTTGGTTACAATTTAAAACTTTGCGTGTAATTTTTAGCATATTGAGGGCTCACAAATTTGACTTATTTGTGCTATTTAGTTTGCAATAAATAATCAATTTCTTTAGCAGCCCTCTGGTATCTGTTTTTGTTTTTATGGCTCTCGTCTGTCCTCTTCATTAGCCCTCTCCAGGTCTTCAGGGCTGTCCCTGAACATGACCCAGCACTACATTCAGAGATCAAGTTGCTGATTATCCATCTCATTTTCACTCTTAAAAGCACTGACATTCTTCTCTTTCTTTTTCCCTCAATGTATTAGAATGGTATTTCTCTGAGGATCATATTAAAATGTCAATTCTGTTTCAATAAGCCTGGGGTGCTCTTAAGATTCTGCCTTTGTTACAGTCACAGATAATCTTGATGCTGCTGGTCCCCAGACCACACTGTCAGGAACATAATATATTCCATTGAAATGTTCTTTGTTAAAAAGAATGGTTTTAAAGACCTCTTTCCCACAAGCTAAGGAATAGCAGTTCATAGCATTTTTGTGGTCAGATGGTATACTTTTTTTTTTCCAGACATGCCTACATTCTGCATGGTTAGCACAACTTCAAACACTCATATGCCCAGTTATTGCAAATTTTGTCCCATAAAGACAGTAGGAACCAGAAAGCAATCTTTGACTCACCCATATGTCGAGGTTGGGTGCCACAGAAATAATTTGAAAGCCAAATCAACCTTTACAGTATGTTCAAACTTGCCCCTCTAAGCAGCCAAACATGAAGAGATCTAAGATTACTTGTCACGCAGTTACCTACCCCAGCTCCTGTGCCCTTAGTCACCAAAGAAGAATTACTAGCCACAGACACTGCTGGAGTTGGAGCTGCTATGGAAAAATGGCAATACAGGCATTCTCAATGTTGGCACTATAGATAATTGGAGCCCAGATAATTTCCTGTGGGGTAGGGTGGGGCAGTTTTGTGGGAGAGCTTTGCGCGCTGTCAGATATTTAGCAGTATCTCTGACCTCAGTAGATGTCAGTAGCAGCTATTCCCTCACCCAAGTTATGACAACCAGAAACACCTGCAGCCATTGCTAAATGCCTCCTTTGAAATAAAATTAGTTCTGTTTGAGAACCTTTTGCTTGAGGCATGAACATTCATATCTTTTATTTGTCAATCAAGTCAAGACAGAAGTCATACATTCTCTGGCTTCTCTTTTTTTTTTAATTCTTTTATTTTGATTATCTTTACATAGTTGATTAGGGCACAAAGGGTCAAGGGCTACAGGAAAGTGGGTAATACCACTGTTTCCACATTAGTATGATTTTTTTTTCTGTATCCGGGATAAGGGGAGAGATAAATGGAAAAGCCCCACCCAGCCTCCCAACCATCCCAGGTCCCCAATGTGGGGCACGCTCCGGGGGTCCTGCAAATGCAATTTTGATAGATTAACAGTTCTGAATTGGTGCCAGTCTCGACATTCCACGCACAATGAAATCTCTTCAGAATCCACTGGCTGACATACTGTCTTCATGGTTGGGTTCTGAGATCAGCAGTTCAGTTGGAGGGATCCCCAGAGAAACTTCCTCTAAGGTGATCCCAGACCTGATTCATGTGTGTGAATGCCAGCACAGGGGCCAACACAGTCCGTTGCCCCAATCAGCTTATGCATAAGCAGGTGGTTGCATTTGCTGGGTCATTTATGTTTCCAGAACTGTCTTCCACACAAACCAATGGGTGTTGCAGTCAAGCCTGATTCTGCTCAGCACACACTTGGCTCTCTTGCAAACCAGTTGGAGCTGCAGCCTAGTTGGTGCAACTCCCAATAACCCCCATCAGGCCTGCCCCTACCCTGGTTCCAATGCTTGCCAGTATGCACCGCAGACTTGTCCAGTCTATCCCACATCCCATTCAGCTCTTATACATGTCAGTGGGCCTTGAAAGCTAGTTCAACCCAACCAACCCTACTTTCCAGGCCACATACGTGCTGGTGGGTGCCATTCTGTCTAGCCACCCCTGCCCTAGTCCTGGTTTTCATGCTCTCCAGTGGGAGTGGTTACCAAGAGGGGAGTGCCCACTTTTCCCCTACTGGGCCACTCCCACTCCCAGATCATGCTCTCCACAGGTGTTTCTGTGGTTAAACTTGACAGAATTAGGCCCTAGGTTCTGGCTTCTCTTAAAGAACATTTGTCCCGATATGAATATTTTGTTATCTTTAAGTTCTTACCTTTGTTTCAGCATAACAATCATCATCTGAACATTCAATGAATTTTTTTTTGATACTTAACTGTATCACCTATTGTGTTAGATAAGTTCTAGACTTCTTCACTTACTTAGATATATGTATAAGTATTACGCACATATCTATTATGTTAAGTATCTTTTGTAATGAAACATAGATTGTGGCTTTATTTTAGTTTTCTAAAAGTGCTATTTCTGAGCCTGGCACGGTAGCCTAGTGGCTAAAGTCCTCACTTTGCATGTACCAGGAATCCCATATGGGTGCTGGTTTGTATCCTTGCTGTTTTGCTTCCCATCCAGCTCCCTGCTTGTGGCCTGGGAAAGGAAAGCAGTCGATGACAGCCCAAAGCTTTGGGACCCTGTGCCTACCTGGGAGACCTGAAAGAAGCTCCTGGCTCCTGGCTTTGGATCATTGTAACTCCAGCCATTGCAACCACTTAGGGAATGAACCAGTGGATGGAAGATCTTTCTGTCTCCTCTCTGTAATCTGACTTTCCAATAAAAATAAATAAATCTTTCTTTAAAAGTGATCTTTCTGATGTACCCACATACTAATTTACTTTTACAATATGTAGATATTTTGGCATCTGGTTAAAAGTATCTCTGAGGGATTTCCCTTTATGGTCCTATGTGCTGCTTTAAAGAACAGCTGGGGAATCAGTAGGACAATCACAGGCAGACACCAGATGGGAAATAGTGGTAGTTCTATCAATTCTGTGAGTGGCATATAGAATTGATAGCAGTTTACCTGCTCAATATCAGATTGGTTTTTCAGAATATGGTACAAAGACTCTTTTATTGACTTAACAACACCACAGCCTATCTTGAGGTAAGGCCAGTGAGAGGGAATACTTAATTGAAATAATAACGAGTTGACCAAACTCTTCGCCTAATACCCTATTATTTGGGGTACCTTGTTGGATTTTTCTTTTGGCCAGACAGTGTGGTAATTCTGTGGTAGACATAATATTAGATGGCTCTATAATGGCTTATGGAATAATACGTTCTGGGCCAAAAGCTAAATCTGTCTTGTTTGCATTGTGTAAACTGATGTGTGTGATGATGGTTCATATGGAAACAAAATATTCACATGGCTTTTTCCCAACATAGAAATTCTTAGAAACTCATTGTTTATGGAGGACGTTGCTTAGCAAAAGTGTAGTTTCTCTTTTGTTTTCAAATGATAGATTTTCAGTTATAATCTAAACAGCCAGCAAAAAATATTTACAATCAAACTAAGTACAAGCTGTAGCTCAAAGTTTCATAATCAGTGAAGAATAGAAATCTTAGACATTCACATTTTTTCTACCTACTCTAAGTCATACTTGGGATTATGTTACATACCAAAATTGCCAGCATTTTTACAACTAGATCCAATAAATGTTATTCTCAGTTCAATGTGAAAGTATGTTTTCTTTAAGAACTCTGTAATTGATAACATAACCCTTTTTATAATCAAATTAAGGAAAATACCCTATTACACAATTTTTGGTGCTAAAAATTTTTAATTCAGCAAATTTTTAGGAAGTATCTACTAAATGCCTAAGAGAAAAAGAGTAACCTGTGGAAGTATGTGTTGTATACAAAAAAAAAAAAAGATGCCTTTCAAAGAACCTACAATTAAACTGAAGATGTGGGATGTTTATACATGTAATATGTGCTTCATAGAGCATCTTAGTTATTAGCATAACCAAACATACCTAGGAGTAGAAGAAATGGTAAGACAAATATTATTAAAGGATAGGCTGTGATCCATACTTCATTTATTTTTTTAAAGAGTGTTTTTATATACTTGGAAGGCAAAATTAGAGAGAGATTCCATCCACTGTTTCACTCCCCAGATGTCCACAACAGCCAGGTCAAAGCCAGGAGCTGGAATTCCATCCGGGTTTTTCTTTTGCTTTCCCAGGTAAGAAAGTAGCTGGCTCAGAAGTAGAACAGGTGCTGGCCTGGTGGCAAAACAACTGAGTCCTCCGTCTGTGTGCAGCCCATATGGGCACCAGCTTATGGTTGCTTTGCTTCTGATCCAGCTCCTTGGATATAACCTAGGAGAGCAGCAGAGAATGGTTCAAGTTGTTGGGCCTCTGCACCCAAGTGAGAGATTCTGAGGAAGAAGCTCCCGACTCCTGGTTTCAAATTGGCTCTGTTCTGACCTTTGCAGTTCTTTGGGGAGTGAACTAGTGCATGGAAGACCTCTCTGTCTCTTTTTCTTTCTCTGTAAATCCTGTTTTTCAAATAAAAAATCTTTTTAGAAGAAGGAAGAGGAAGAGAACAAAAATAAGGAAAAGACCCAGATGACAGGACAATGTGGACCAAGATGGTAGTGAATACAAGATACATGAGGCAGTGAGGAGATGGTTGGCCTCATGGCACTCAGTGTTGGAATGCAAAAATAGTGGAATAAACCTTTGTGAGTGGGATTTGGCTTCATGGTTAGGCCTGTTAGAGAAGTTTGAATTTTTCCTGGTGACTCTTAGGAGCAAATGAAGACAAGCAATGTGAAGAAAATATTGTCAAAGCAGGATTAAAGGTATAGTTTAGGGTACAGTTTGAGAGGAAGAAGACTGATATAGAGATATATCACAGTAAACCAGGTAAGAAATGCTAATGACCTGGGTAAGAGTACTGTATAAGGCTAGGACCTTGCTTCCTATTCAGCCTCCTGATAGTGTACATCTTGGAGGCAGCAACAGTTTAAGTCCACATTGGGAGACTCAGAATGAGTGCTAGGCTCCTGACATTAACATTTCAAGCCCAGCTATTGCAGGCATTGGGGAGAGAACCAGCAGATGGAAAATCTTTTTTGTACTCTCTTTAAAATACAATAAAAAATAAGTTCAAAATTTTAAAAAGTGATGTCAGAGGGAATGAAAAAGAAGATATAGATAAGTTGGATGTTTTGCATTTAAAAGCATTTTTCTTTTAAAAAATATTTATTTTTATTGGAAAGACAGATTTATGGAGAGAAAGAGATACAAAGATCCTCCGTCCACTGGTTCACTCCCCAAAAGACCACAGCAGCCAGAACTGAGCCCATTTGATACCAGGAGCTAAGAACTTCCTCCAGGTCTCCCTTGCAGGTACAGGGTCCCAAGGCTTTTGGTCATCCTCGACTGCTTTCCCAGGCCATATTCTGGGAATTGGATAGGAAGTGAAGCATCCAGGACACAAACTAGTGCCCATATGGTGGCATCTAAAGGTGGAGGATTAGCCAATTGAGCCAGCACACCAGCTCCTCCCACCCACCTCCAAACAATATTTTCATTTTATTTGAAAGACAGATACAGGTGAGACCATTAGCTTATTCCTCAAATGTCCACAACAGCCATGGTTAGGCCAGGTCAAAGCCAAGAGCCAGGTATCCAATCCTGGTCTTCCTTAAGGTAGTAGGGTCCCGAATACCTGGGCCCTTACAGCTGCCTGCCTCACAGGATACACCTTAACAGGAAGCTGGAATTGGGAATAGAGGTGGGACTCAAACCCAGGCACTTCATCCTGAGATATAGATGTCCCAAGCAATGACTTAGTGGGTGTGCCAAAAACCTATTCCTATTTTAGAAGTGTTAATGTTATACATGACTGAGTCAATGATTTGACTCAGGTGTTAGAAGAGAAGTGGGGAATGTTACAGGGTGCAGCCAGTGATAGCCAGCACTCATTGACAGTGGGTTAAGGAGCTGATTAGTGCTGGTTGAGCTGGGCAGGAACAGGAACTGGGCTTATGGCTAAAAACACCTACACTAATTGGACTCATCTGTATCCAATATCCTGGCTAAATTAGGATGTGGGGGGAAGAGTATATAAGGAGAGGTAAAGGAGCAATAAAGTGAGAGTTTGTGGAGACTTCTACCATCACTGGTGTCCTGTTGGTGCTTCATCCCCAGACCCTCTCAGAGCAGTCATGGTCCCAGTGTACTGCTTAGATGGGACAATGGATATAGTAATGTTGTTTCTGGTTTGTGTACTATCAGGAGTTCCAAGAGAGGTGAGGCCTGGCAGTGATGGAATATGGGCAGAGAAGCCAGGGAAAGGTGAATGTCTGCAGCTTTGTAAGTGTGTCCATGTTATCCATTGCATGTCTCTTAGGATAACTTACATTGTTGGGGAGGCTAGGACATAGGGCTTCAACTTAATGGATAAGTTTAAGGGTAATGACCATTTTTCCCCTTTTGGATTATATTTGGTTGGATTATGATTGGTTGGATTGCCATATGGATTTCTGATTTGCTATTTCTAGTATGCTCTGTTATCACCAAGCTTGGTTAATAAAGACTCCTTGATAAGCCTTAGACATGTCTGGTGTGATCTCCCTTGCACCCTATAACATTATGCGTTATTAAAAGTTACGTATTTAAAAGTGAAAAACAACACAAAACTTTCTGGCCTTATTCAGCAAAAAAAAGCAGTGTCTGTGGTTTAAATGACAAATTGTGCACTTTTGAAAAATAATTCATTTATTTTTTTAAAGATTTCTTTTGATTGGAAAGGTATATTTTACAGAAAGGTGTTTTTTTGTAAAGATTTCTTTATTTTTATTGCAAAGTCAGACATATAGAAAGGAGGAGAGAGAGAGGAAAATCTTCCATCCGATGATTCACTCCCCAAGTGATCGCAATTGACGGGGCTGTGCCGATCCGGAGCCAGGAGCCAGGAACTTCCTCCAGGTCTCCCAAAGCATTGGGCGATCCTCAACTGCTTTCCCAGGCCATAAGCAGGGAGCTGGCTGGGAAGTGGAACAGTCAGAACACAAACTGGCCCACATGGGATCTCGATGCTTGCAAGGTTTTACTGAAGGAGATAGAAGTGTTTGGAGAGTTTTAACGTCTTAATTATCTAAGACTCTTGTTGTCATGTTTTGAATAGCTCCTGTTGAAACTGCCTTCCAAGTCATGTGTTGACAATATTTGAAGAAGGAGTTTTGGGAAGGTAATTGGGATTAGCTAAGCTAATCAGGATGCAGGCTTTTGTAAGAGGAAAAGAGATCTGAGCTGGACACACCTGCTCAGCCTTGCCGTGGAACATCTTCCAGCCAGCATGGGATTCAACAAGAAGACCCTAACCAGACTTCAGTGGATGCTCTTGGATTTCTGAGTCTCCTGAGTCCAGAGCTTATAACTAAACCTTTATACTTTATAAATCAACCAGTCTGTGGAGTCCAGTTATAGCAACAAAAAATGGACAGAGTTCACTGGACGTAGTTCACTGGAGCCAAGTCTCTTCTATTACTTCTTTTTTTTTTCTTTTTTTTTTTTAAGATTTATTTATTTTCATTACAAAGTCAGATATACAGAAAGGAGGAGAGATAGAGAGGAAGATCTCTATTACTTCTTAGTTGCAAGAACTCAGTGTTTGTTGTTGGTAACTGAAAAACCCTGATTTTCTATCCTACAGTCTTGTACCTGGAGTTTGGCTTTAACTAGCATGTGAAAAACATATATTCTGAAATATAAACTGCTCTCTTTTCTCCAAATAGTAATAGGCTGGTTGCGGTTTTTGAGTTTAGATCACTTGCTTTTAAGCAGTTACCCCCTGAAAAACTATATGCTCACTAATACTCTTATTTTACAGGCAGCATACCAAAAAAATGAAGTCTTCACCAAGACATGTCTGCTGCACGGTGGCCATAAATAGCCGTGCTGGTTGGGTAATACGCAGCTAGTACAGACAGTGTTCACTTTATACTCAGCAGTGTGAGCTCCAACTAAATAGCACACAGCTTACGTTCGTTGGATGTGGTGGCCTTACAAATTTCATGTACCAAAAAAATTATCTACTTCTTTGTTTTAACTTAGCAGCAATTTATTCAATCCAGTATGTAAATTGAATATGCAAAACTTTCTGTCTTTACCTACCATTGACACACTCTGATAATGATAGCATAATTAGCCTATCAAACATCTAGTGCCACGGTTTTAACTATTGGAAATGTATGAATAAAATAAAATAATGAGTCATTATTTTATAGGAAGCAGGAGTCCTTTGCAAGGTGAAGCATGATGCCAAGAAGGCATCTGATTCCATGCCAAACACTCTGCTGGGAGTTATTTATGTCCCATTTTGGTGGTGGCTGTTTATTTCTTCAAGGCTTGGAGACACAGATGGCACAGCTGTTTTCTTGAACAGTGTCATTAATATATTTAACTTGTGAATGCTAATTATATGTTTCTGAGCGCAGCAAATCTATCTGCCTTTGCACTGGCCTCTGATAAAGCACATGGAATTTAAGCAGACTGATATTCCAATATGCTCTGGTAGCCTGATACACACTTCTTTCTCTAACTTTCAATAAATCTTTAAAAAAGAAAAAAAAAAAGACATTGTAGCTACTTCTATTGCCCAAGGATCATTGACTATATAGAGTTAGAATTCTAGAAGATAGATGGAACCCCTAATATTTTCTGTGCATCAAATGCATTGACAAATGACAAAATAGAAACTACAGTAGGGTCTGGTGGCGTGACCTAGCAGCTAAAGTCCTTACCTTGAACACGCTAAGATCCCATATGGGCGCCGGTTCTAATCCCAGCAGCACCACTTCCCAGCCAGCTCCCTGCCTGTGGCCTGGGAAAGCAGTCAAGGACGGCCCAAAGCCTTGGGACCCTGCACTCATGTGGGAGACCTGGAGGAGGTTCCTGGCTCCTGGCTTTGGATCAGTGCAGTACTGGCTGTTGCGGTCACTTGGGGAGATCTTTGTATACAGAGAGGAGGAAAGACAGAGAGTCAGATATACAGAGAGGAGGAGAGACAGAGAGGAAGATCTTCTGTCTGGTGATTCACTCCCCAAGTGAGCCCGCAACGGCCGGTGCTGCGCCGATCCTAAGCTGGGAACCAGGAACCTCTTCCAGGTCTCCCACGCGTAAGTGCAGGGTCCCAAAGGGACATCCTCGACTGCTTTCCCAGGCCACAAGCAGAGAGCTGGATGGGAAGCAGGGCCACCGGGATTAGAACCGGTGACCATAAGGGTGGGATCCTGGCGTCTGCAAGGTGAGGACTTTAACCACTATGATATTGCGTCAGGCCCATGTAGTTTATTTTTTTTAAAGATGTATTTATTGGGCCCGGCATGGTGGCCTAGTGGCTAAAGTCCTCGCCTTCAACGCCCTGGGCGCCGGTTCTAATCCCGACAGCTCCACTTCCCATCCAGCTCCCTGTTTGTGGCCTGGGAAAGCAGCTGAGGACAGTCCAAAGCCTTGGGACCCTGCACCTGCGTGGGAGAACTGGAAGAGCTCCTGGCTCCTGGCTTCAGATCGGCTCAGCACCAGCCATTGTGGTCACTTGGAGAGTGAACCATCGGACGGAAGATTTTCCTCTCTGTTTCTCCTCCTCTCTGTATATCCGCCTTTCCAATAAAAATAAATAAATCTTAAAAAAAAAAAAAAACTACAGGCACAAATAGCCACCATTACACTGAAAAAAATATTTTTAAAATCTCATCTGCAATTGGCCACAATTGTGTTTGAAAGGCAACAATGACAAAAGCATCACTGTTAGTTTTGAAAAAAAAAACTATAATTATGCCTCACTACAGTTTAATCATTTTGTGAAATGTTATTAAGGTACTAATTTCCAAATCGGGTTGTAGTGGAGAACTTAAAGTCAACATCCTTTCATTGACATTGCTGATATTTATATATCAGCAATGCTTTTGCAGTCATAATTTTCTAATAACCTTAGATTAAGAAAGTATTGATACCTTATGTGTTTTACAGATCAGAAAACTAATTGGCAAAGTTTAGTAACTTGCTCAAAGCTACACATTACCTAAGTGGTGAAACTGAACCTTAAGCCTGAACCTAAATCTGAATTGTTGACCATATATTAAGATTAAACCTTTCATTTCTTTTTCTTTGGAGCACAACACATGTTCTTTCAACTACACATAAGAATCACCTGCTGTCCTTGGTTAAAAGTTGGATTCTTACGTATCCACTACAGAGAAGTCTGAGTGGTGGCCAAGGTCACAAAATGCTGCACAACCAGGTTCCCAAATGATTCAGTTAGGATGGCCTGACACGAGAATTTCAACTAAAACCACCCAAAGCACACACAGGTGCTACTTACTCAGCTTGCTCAAAATCAGGCAGGGAAGTAGGAATGCTTTATAAAAAATAAATAAAAGTCCCAGATACACCCTGGAGGCCCTGGCATGGGAAAACTGGGGACTGACTACAGGAAGCAGGGGTATTTTATGTGATTGGTTTGGGGGAACACATTTGGCTTTCTCTGGTTGGTCCTGATGTAGAAATAAGGGTAAAAATTGACCACAGCCTGACTGTTCTGATCCAAGTGCCAGAGGTTGTGGTTTGGCTTTCTGGGCTGCTGCTTCATGGCTCAGTTTTGTTGTGGTACATGGTCTGGCCAACGTCCATCTGTACGTGCTGTCTCGGGTCATACTTGAGACACAGTGGTGACTTCCTTCTGACCACCTTCCTCCCTCGAGGTGGCTGGACTGTAGGCTCCTCTAGGACAAGAGCTCAGCCCTATCAGGCCTACACAAGGCACTTAATGGAATATGGCTAGGGAATGACAAATGGAAATACTTTATATCAACTTTTATTGGTACCCCCTCCCACTACCACCAAAAGGAATTTTTTGGTGCAGCACATGGACAGTCTTGATGTGACCAGATGGGTTGTCACCAGAAAGGCTGGAGATGGCTCCTTGCAGCTTCTGTGCTCCCAATACAGTAACCCGAATCCCAGCCTCCAGATTCTGTCTCAGCTTGGCTGCCCCACAGTCTTAGAGCTTTTCGGTTAACTCGTGAAGAGCCTATAGGTGCTAAAAGCTCCAGCTGAGGGCTCCGCTGGGGGATGCGTGGGTGGGGTAGGGGGACAGTGGGTGGCGTTTGTGGGAAAGTGCCGGCTACTCCTACTTCACTTTTGAAGTCAATCTAATCCTAGATCATTAGTTCGGTTGCATCCTCTTCTCATTTGCCTACGCTGAAGGCCGAGGCCAGTGAGAGCTCCTGAGGGGACACACCATTTCAGGAGTCACAGAGTTCATCTGAGAGAAGAAAACTGGAAGAAGTGTGTGTGTTACCCATTTTAGTGAGAGAGTCCAGGGCAGAAGGGAAAAGCCAGCGGTCTCCTGAGGGAAGCCTTCCCACCTGCTGCGGGCGAAGCGCTGGGAGGGGCGGCAGGCAGCCGCGCGCCCGCCCCGCCTCTCCCGCCGCGCGGCCCCGCGCCAGGGGTTCCCGTGAGTGACCCCGCGCCCAGGACGCGCAGGGGGCTGTTCGGGTGGGGGCGGGGGAGCCGCCGGGGCACCAAAATAGGAGCCGCTTGTGGTCTGGAGCTGCACTGGCAGGCAGCCTCCGTCGCGCCTCTACCAAAGATGGTCAGAGGGTCCGGAGGCGCCCCCACCCCCGCTCGCTGGTAGCCTTGCGGGCCAGCACCGCGTTCCAAAGCAGCCACCAGAGGTAGGTGCGGTGCGGACCTGCTGCCCGAGGGCCAGCTGGGCGACGACTGAGCGGGACCGAGCGCGGGAGAGCGAGGCCGCGCCGCCCGCCGAGCCCGCCGGCAGCAAACGAACAGAGACAATGGCCGCGCGGGCGCCGGGCCGTGCCGAGCGCAGCGCGTGGGGCCTCCCGCAGCGCTCCCCGCCGGCCCACACCTGTGCCGGGTGCCGAGCTGAGGGACGCGGGCAGCGGGCCCGGCGGGCGGCGCTCGGCGCCCTGGAGGCGAATCCCCCGCGCCGGGGCCCCGGGGCGGAGCGCTCTCCGGGCGGGAACCCGAGCCGGGGCCCAGGCGCGGGGCGCGCGGAAACCCCTGCGGCCGGAGCGGAGGAAGGGGCGCGGGCCTCGGGTCCCACCGCTGGTCTCTTCTGCTTGAAGCGAAAAGGCACGAGGTTTCCTTTTCTTCAGGTTTCTTCTCTAGAACATTTCTGTCACCCCCACCCATGCTTCTTGATGTCCCGGACTAATTTGAAAGAAAAAGGGAGCGAGGAGAAAAGGTGCAAGTGGGGCCGAGCGGATGCGGCCAAGCCAAGGACAGGGCTCTGCCAAGTGTGGGGTCACTTCTCTTCACCGCCTGCCCCTGGCGAGATTGCGGAGACTGAGTGAATGCTGTAGCCAAGTCAGTGTTGCTTCTTAAAGGGCAAGTGAAAAATCCGGGGGTGGGGCTCGTTTTCAGTCGAAGCCGCTCTCAGAATTTATTTTGACCACTCTACAAATTATAAAGCAGTCCGCCCACATTTTGCATTTTTCTCCTTAGGCTGCTGAACTTAGTCTAGGTTTCTGAATGATTTCCATGCTTATCAGTGATTCCAGTGAGAGTTACCTAGCATCGATTATTAGAGGTAAAATGGAAAGTTGAAAACATTTTATTTACCTCCTTTTAATTGCAGCCATGGCTCTCAAAGGACAAGAAGATTACATTTATCTCTTCAAGGATTCCGCACATCCTGTGGACCTTCTGGATGCCTTCAGAACATTTTACCTGGATGGATTATTTACTGATATCACCCTTCAGTGTCCTTCGGGCATCATCTTCCATTGTCACCGAGCTGTGTTAGCTGCTTGCAGCAATTATTTCAAGGCCATGTTCACGGCGGACATGAAGGAAAAATTTAAAAACAAAATCAAACTCTCTGGTATCCACCATGATATTCTGGAAGGCCTTGTCAATTATGCATATACATCCCAGATTGAAATAACGAAAAGAAATGTCCAAAGCCTGCTGCAGGCAGCAGATCTGTTGCAGTTCCTCTCCGTGAAGAAGGCTTGCGAGCAGTTCTTGGTAAGACACCTGGATATTGACAATTGTATTGGAATGCACTCCTTTGCGGAGTTTCACATGTGTCCAGAACTAGAGAAGGAATCTCGGAGAATTCTGTGCTCAAGGTTTAAGGAAGTGTGGCAACAAGAAGAATTTCTAGAAATCAGCCTTGAGAAGTTCCTCTTTATCTTATCGAGGAAGAATCTAAGTGTTTGGAAAGAAGAAGCTATCATAGAGCCAGTGATTAAGTGGACTGCCCATGATGTGGAAAAGCGAATTGAATGCTTGTATAATCTGCTGAGCTATATCAACATTGACATTGATCCAGTGTATTTAAAAACAGCATTAGGCCTTCAAAGAAACTGCTTGCTAACAGAAAATAAAATCCGCTCTCTAATATACAATGCTTTGAATCCTATGCATAAGGAGATTTCCCAGAGGTCCACAGCCACAATGTATATCATTGGAGGCTACTACTGGCATCCTTTGTCAGAAGTCCACATATGGGATCCTTTGACAAATGTTTGGATTCAGGGAGCAGAAATACCAGATTATACCAGAGAGAGTTATGGGGTTACATGTGTAGGACCCAACATTTATGTCACTGGGGGCTATAGGACGGATAACATAGAAGCTCTTGACACAGTGTGGATCTATAACAGTGAAAGCGACGATTGGACAGAGGGTTTGCCAATGCTCAATGCTAGGTATTACCACTGTGCAGTCACCTTGGGTGGCTGTGTCTATGCCTTAGGGGGTTACAGAAAAGGAGCGCCAGCAGAAGAGGCCGAGTTCTATGACCCTTTAAAGGAGAAATGGATCCCTATTGCCAACATGATTAAAGGTAAGCATGATTTTGTATAATCTGTCTTGTTTAGCTATTTGGGGTTAGATTAACATGTGATGCTCTTGCACATAACGTTAAAAACATTGATCATTTTGACATCTTGTAAGATGGATAGTAGATTGTGCCAATAATGATGTACAGATTGCTTACAGTCCCCTTTATATATAAGAAAACAGTAATTCATCTTACTTGTATCAAGTGTTAAAAATGTGTGTATAAGAAAAAAAATGCATGTGTAAATCAGAAGCTAACTGGGGGACCCGGTGTGAAGGCCTAGTGGCTAAATCATTGCCTACATCTGCTGGGATGCCATATGGGTGCTGGTTCATATCCCAGCTGCTCTGCTTCCCATCCAACTTCCTGCCAGTGCCTGGGAAAGCAGAAGAGGATGGCTCAAAGCCTTGGGACCCTGCACCCACCTAGGAGACTCCCAAGAAGCTCCTAGCTCCTGGCTTTGGATCAGCTCAGCTCTGGTTATCGTGGGCACTTGGGGAGTGAAGCAGCAGACAAAAGATCTTTCTCTCTGTATTTTCTTCTCTCTGTATATTTGCCTCTCCAATAAAAAAAATAAATGTTTTAAAAAGAAAAAGAACAAGACTAACCTGGGGAGTTGGTATGTACTCAAGTGGTTCACATGTCTGCCCCCCCCACGCCCCCCGTTTTTTGGATTTGATTTCAAGTCCTGGCTCCTGGCCCCTGGCTTCCTGCTGGGAAGCAATGGTGATGGGCCAAGTTCTTGCCACCCAGGTGGGAGATGAAGGTGGTATTCTGGTTCCTGGTCTCAGACCTGGCCTTTGGGGAATGAACCAGTGCATGGGTAAAGTGTGTGTGTATGTTTCAGGCACTAGCTCTTTTTTCCTCTCTGCCTGCATCTCAAATAAATAAAAATGCTAGTTGAAGAGAAAGATCTGGTTTTATGGTTTTGTTTTGTTTTTTTGTGCTTGCTTTTGAAATCAGCCCCCTTTCAGTTCTAATAAGCGGTATTTTTTCTCTCTCAGAATTTGCTGATCAGCTCTAAAGACGTCTTTCATTAATACCTTGGAAGGTTTGGTCTCCAGAGGTTTTAACAAACTGGTCTCCAAAGAGGCACATGGCTTGGTGAGGCAGGGCAGGGTGCTGAGAGGACAGGCTGGTGTTAGAGACGAGGGGTGGATAGAAATACTCTCCAGGCCCAGTGAAACAGGCTCGTTGGTGTTTCTCTGTGTCTGATTAACTTTGTATTTTCTGCTGTCTTTGGTGGTAGATGAGCCTTGTTTTCCTTTCCTTTCCTTTTTTCCTTTCCTTTTTTCCTCCCATGGGGAAAAAAAATGTTAAAATGGAAACATTAAAATGAAACCGTGTTTCATGACATCTTTTCATTAGTGCAAGGAGATGTGCAAAACAACCAGTAAGTTGTTACCAAATTTGTGGCGTTACATCCCAGATATTTCTTCCCAGGCCCTTCTGTTCTTTTTTAGTGCTAGTGAGGCTGTGGGAATTTGACCTGGTCTGGAAATCCGACTTGCTGTGATTGTTGGGTGACAAGCAGGAAGCCTGGGAGGCCAAGTGGCTCTGTGATCAGACACACTGCTTCTGGGAAATCCCAGCTTCCCACTTGCCTGCTGGTCAGTGTGGGTTAAGTCTCCCTGTGCCCTGGCGTAGTAGTCATCTATACAGTGGGGATAAATGAAATTATTTTATGCTTGTGAAGGATGAAATTAATTTGTGCTGTGAAGTTCATAGAATGGTGTCTGGCACCAAGTCAGCCCTCAGTACATAGTAGGCATGAATGTTACTTAGATGATTCACAAAATGATGTCAGCCTGGATAAGGGAGAAATGTATATATTTTAAAAATTTGTTTATTTATTTAAAAGTCAGAAGGAGGGAGAGCAAGGTCTCTTATCCTGCCTCGGCCAGGCTGAAGTCAGGAGTCTAGAATTCCGACATGTCTCCCATGTGGGTGCCAGGGGCTCAGGGAGTTGTGCCACCCTCTGCTGCTTTCTCAGGAGTAATAGCAGGGAACTGGATTCAAAGTGGAGCAGCTAGGACTCGAATTGGCGCTCTGATTACTGGCATTGTAAGCAGCAGCTTGACCCACTGCACCATAACACTGGCTGAATGTCTTTCATAGTAAGTCAGGACTGCAGTTGTTCCACATAAAGGAGATAATTGTAAACCTGTTGCTGTTTTTCTTATGCTTTGGCCTGGTGTGGTGGCTGAATGGTTAAATCCTATCCTCAAGCACCAGGATCCTTTATGGGCACCAATTACTGTCGTGCTGCTCTGCTTCCCTTCCAGCTGCCTGCCTGTGGTCTGGGAAAACAGTGGAAGGTGGCCCAAAAGCTTTGGGACCCTTCACCCTCGTGGGAAACCTGGAAGGAGCTCCTGGCTCTTGGCTTCAGATCAGCTCAGCTCGAGCCATTACTGCCATTTAAGGAATGAATCAGAGGATGGAAGATCTTTTTCTCTTTCTCTTTGTATCTACTTCTCTCCATAAATCTGACTTTCCAATAAAAATAAGTAAATCTTTAAAAAAAAAAAGGGGGGGCCCGGCAGCGTGGCCTAGCAGCTAAAGTCCTTGCCTTGAAAGCCCCGGGATCCCATATGGGCGCCGGTTCTAATCCCGGCAGCTCCAGTTCCCATCCAGCTCCTTGCTTGTGGCCTGGGAAAGCAGTAGAAGACGGCCCAATGCATTGGGACCCTGCACCCGCGTGGGAGACTTGGAAGAGTTTCCAGGTTCCCGGCTTCGGATCGGCGCGCATCGGCCCGTTGTGGCTCACTTGGGGAGTGAATCATTGGAGGGAAGATCTTCCTCTTTGTCTCTCCTCCTCTGTGTATATTTGGCTGTAATAAAATGAATAAATCCTCAAAAAAAAAAAAAAAAGGTTTTCCGTGCAAAGACACACTTAACTCCCCAAGTGGCTCCAACAGCTGGAGTTGAGCTGATCGGAAGCAAGGGGCCAGGTGCTTCTGGGTCTCCTATGCGGGTGAAGGATCCCAAGGTTTTGGATCATCCTGCACTGCTTTTCCAGGCCATTAGCAGAGAGCTGGATGGGAAGGGGAGCAGCCGGGACATGAACCAGCGCCCACATGGGATCCTGGCACTTGAAGGCGGAGGATTAGCCACACGGGCCCCTCTTGCTGCTTTTTGCATTTGCCTGAGCTTGAGCCTGACTCTTCTTTAAAAGAAATAAATTCAACTGTTTTAGCAACTATTATGCACATAGGTGCATTTCTCCTTCTGTTTCTTAATGACAAGGTAGCCACTTTTGTGGTTCCGTAGGTCAGAGCATTTTTGGGTAGAGTCTAATTTCAAATTCATTTCCTAATGTTGAGTTAGGAATATGACATCGAAAGAGGAAATAAATACTTGGCAGCTCAGGTATTTAAATCTTTTCTTTTTTTAAAGATTTATTTATTTGTATTGGAAAGGCAGATATACAGAGAGGAGGAAAGACAGAAAGATCTTTGTCCGATGAGTCACTCCCCAAGTGATGGCAACAGCCGCTGCTGTGCTGATCTGAAGCCAGAAACTTCCTCCAGATCTTCCACGTGGGTGCAGGGTCCCAAGGCTTTGGGCTATCCTTGACTGCTTTCCCAGGCCACAAGCAGGGAGCTGGATGGGAAGTGGAGCTGCTGGGATTAGAACCGGCACCCTTATGGGATCCCAGCACATTCAAGGCGAGGACTTTAGCTGCTATGCCACTGCGCCGGGCCCAAATCTTTTCTTCTTTTTTTTCGTGTTGTAACTGTCCTGCTTATAAATCATCTTTTTTTAAAAGACTTTTTAATTTTTATTGGATATACAGATTTACAGAGGGGAAAGAAAAGATCTTCCGGCTGCTGGTTCACTTCCCAAATAGGTAGAATGGCCTGAGCTGAGATGATCCAGTGCCAAGAGCCAGAAGTTTCTTCTGGGTCTCATGTGGGTGCAGGGTTTCAAGGCTTTTGGACCATCCTCTACTGCTTTCTCAGAACACAAACAGAACTGGATGGGAAGTAGAACAGCCAGGACACAAACCAGTACCCATATGGACTTTGCAAGGGGAAGATTAACTTGTTGAGCCAATGCATCTGCCCGTATAAATCAGCTTTTATCTTGGAGTAAATGTGAATCAGGAGATTGAACGGCACCCAGCATGTAGCAGCGCTAGGTAATACTTGATTGAAAGACTAAATTGATGTTTTCAACTAAAATGGGCTTCATTGTTTTTCTTCCTCTCTTCTTATTCCACTTCTGAAGTGTCCTTCCTGTTCTGTGCATCGGTTTTTCCCAGATTTCGAAAATCGAGGATCAGTGTGGTTTGTCTCAGAATCATCAAGGTCTAACGTTTTCCTTTTGTCTCTTGCTTTGGTGCCCTTCCCTTCAATCACATCGTTGATAGTGCTTGTCTGGATCAGTTCCCCACTCTATCTAATGTTCCTTTTCAGGCCCTCTCTCACTCTGTTTAAAAAAGCTTAAAGGGTCTGGCACGATGGCCTAGCAGCTGAGATCCTCGCCTTGGACGCACCAGGATCCCATACGGGTGCCAGTTCTAATCCCGGCAGCTTCACTTCCCATCAGCTCCCTGCTTGTGGCCTGGGAAGGCAGTCGAGGACGGCCCAAAGCCTTGGGACCCTGCACCCACGTGGGAGACCTGGAGAAGGTTCCTGGCTCCTGGCTTTGGACCGGCTCAGCAGCGGCTGTTGCCATCACTTGGGGAGTGAATCATTGGATGCAAAATCTTCCTCTTTTTCTCTCCTCCTCTCTGTATATCTGACTTTCCAATAAAAATAAATACATCTTTAAAAAAAAGCTTAAAAACCTTGCTGAATTTTAAGCCCGGATGCCTACTTGACCATCAAGATCCTTTTCCTCGTGATTTTAGTTTACTGCGTCAGCCTTAACTCCTCTGTGTTACCTGCCCTGTCTAACTGTGCGTGGTAGATTCTGTCACTGGCTCTGCTCTGCTTGACAGGGCTTCCTGTCACCTCCATGGTGACAGAGCTGTCGCTAGCAAAGCCGTAGTCAAATTCTGCCACCTTCTGCTGTGATTCTCCTAGTCAAAAGCTGCAAGCATTCAGTAGTTCCTTTCTTTTTTTTATGGTTGATCTTCCATTCTGTATCTTGTGTTCTAGTTACTTGTGTCTGTGTTTTGTCCGGTCTTAAAAGAGGTTGAGGAATCATCCTTGCTTTTATCTCTCACTGCATCTAACCCAAAGCCTTGCAGCTACTCTGAACAATGAACTTCGCTCAGAATTCACTGCAAAAAAAGAGGGAAAATTCAATCTGAAGATGTCATTTGAATTACACACAGGTGTGGGAAATGCTACTGCCTGTGTCTTACATGAAGTTATCTATGTCATTGGCGGTCACTGCGGCTACAGAGGAAGCTGCACCTATGACAAGGTCCAGAGCTACAATTCCGATATCAATGAATGGAGCCTCATCACCTCCAGTCCACATCCAGGTAACACAATACCTTCTCAAACAATGTGTGTTGTGCTGCTGTTTAGCAAATGGCTAGCTAAAAATAGGCCGGAAATAGAAAAGTGCTAACTTTATGAAATACTATGCATAAATGTAATTAAAAAGTTTAAGAATATTTTTGTATATTCATGTGATAATTTTTAGATTCCAGTTAGGTAGTGTCTATAATTATTTTTTGATGTCTATAATTATTTTTTGATCATACAACACATTTTAAGTCTATGTGTATGGAAATAATAGATGCTTTTTAAATGTTTTTTTACTTAGTTTTTTTTCTTATATTTTATTTTGTTATGGATTTTAATGTAGGCTATATATAAAAATGCTGGTTTTTAAAGATTTGTTTGTTTTTATTTGAAAGGCAGATTTTACAAAGAGAGAGAGGTAGACAGGTCTTCCATCCAATGGTTCACACTGAAAATGGCCAAATGGCCAGAGGTAAGGTGCTCTGAAATGAAAGCCAGGAGCTGCTTTCAAGTCTGCCCTGTGGGTGCAGCGGCCCAAGGACATGAACTATCCTCCAGTATTCCCACAGACTCCTAGCACAGAGCTGGATCAGAAGCAAAGCAGTCAGGACATGCTCTGTTGCCCATATAGGATGATAGCGCCTGCAGGAAGATTAACTTGCACCAGCCCCTGTCAGTTAGGGTTTGGACCGTTCTCCACTGCTTTCCCAAGGCACAAGCAGAGAGCTGGATGGGAAGTGAAGCTGCCGGGATATGAACCAGCATCCATCCAGAGACAGAGAGGAAGATCTTCTATCCAATGATTCACTCCCCAAGTGGCTGCAACGGCTGGAGCTGAGCTGATCCAAAGCTAGGAGCCAGGAACTTCTTTCTAAGTCTCCCACTCGGGTGCTGGGTCCCAAGGCTTTGGGCCGTCCTCGACTGCTTTCCCTGGCCACAAGCAGGGAGCTGGATGGGAAGTGGTGCTGCTGGGATTAGAACTGGCGCCCGTATAGGATCCTGGTGTGTTCAAGGCGAGGACCTTAACCACTGCGCTATTGCACCAGGTCCCCACCTAGTATTTTTGAAAGGTCAGATTCCAGCCCAAATAGTCTGACTTGGAACCTATGCTTTTTGTTTTGGAACCTATGTTATTTGTTTGTTTGTTTGTTTTGTTTTATTTTGTTTTTAATTGGAAGAGCAGATGTACAGAGAGGCAGAGAGATGGGAAGATCCTGTTTTGGAACCTATATTCTTAGGAACTTTATCTTATTTAAACCTTAAAAGTTAGATGTTATTCTGGCTATTTCATGGAAAGATTTATCTTAAAATCCAATATCTAAAAAGTGAGATTAGCAAATTAGAGGGTAGTTATGTCCATTATAAATTTACTATGTATATTTTTATACAGACCCAAAATACAAGCATCCCATTTATTAGCTACTTTGAAAGCTAAAAGGCAGTACTTCTGTCAAAGTACTAAAAGCCATGAAAAATTGAAAATCAAGCCAAAGCAATCAAATTTCAGTAAAACTCAACAGGAGCATATAATTTCACTTACAAAGTTTCAGTTTGGGGGCCCGGCATTGTTGCCTAGCAGCTAAAGTCCTCTCCTTGCACATGACAGGATCCCAAATGGCCATCGGTTCTAATCCCAGCAGCCCTGCTTCCCATCCAGCTCCCTGCTTGTGGCCTGGGAAAGCAGTCGGGGACCGCCCAAAGCCTTGGGACCCTGCACTTATGCGTGGGAGATCTGGAGAAAGCTCCTGCTTTCAGATCAGTTCTGCTCCGGCCATTGCGGCCACTTGGCTAGTGAATCATTGGACGGAAGATCTTCCTCTTGTCTCTCCTGCTCTCTGTATATCTGACTGTTATTCTGCCTATTTCATGGAAAGATTTATCTTAAAATCCAATACCTAAAAAGTGAGATTAGTAAATTAGAGGGAAGTTATGTCCATTATAAATTTACTATGTATATTTTTATATATCTTCTGGCCAATGATTCACTCCCCAAGTGAGCGCAACAGCCGGTGCTGTGCTGATCCGAAGCCAGGAACCAGGAATCTCTTCCAGGTCTCCCATGTGGGTGTAGGGTCCCAAAGCTTTGGGCCGTCCTCGACTGCTTTCCCAGGCCACAAGCAGGGAGCTGGATGGGAAATGGAGCTGCTGGGGCTAGAACCGGTGCCCATATGGGATCCCGGGGCGTTCAAGGTGAGGAGCTTAGCCACTAGTCCACGCTGCTGGGCCCAAAAAGTAAATAAATCTTAAAAAAATAAAAGTTTCAGTTTGTATTGAACTTTTTCTTGGCAAAATGAGTAGACATTCCAAATTACTGCCTTTTGTAATATATGCCGTTAGGCTCTCAGTTATTAGAACATTTTTGACCTGGCCTGCGGCACATATTTACAATTCAGGAAAGTTAATGTAAAAGTCATGATTTCTAACCTTAACAAAAGTTGTAAGCTCTGGCACCCCTGCTTGACAGCAGTCACTGGAACCGTGTAGCAGCCGTTGCTGTTGGGGTGTGTTCTCCTCTTGACCCGGCTGCCCCACAGTGTCTTCCATTCTGGTCCCATCACGCATGTAGGCTGCTGCTTTACCTCTGCCCGACCTGCTTTTTTGGCAGTTTATTATCCTTTTAAGCTCTTAAATGTGTATGCAGCAGCCTTCACTGACTAATGGCAAGGGGTGCTGCCTACACATTTCATAGCACCTGCCTGAGGAAGGCAAAATGTCAGTATGGATTCAGCTTTAAACATATCCATGGCTTAGACCCAGAAGAAATGATTATTATTATTTTTAAATTATATTACAAATGTTATCTTTTTATCTTAATCTCTTTGAGCGGTAGGTTTGTATAACTGAAAATCATGAGACCATATAATTTTATAAATTTGAAATGGTATGTTTTGAAACCCTACATCAGGAAAGCTTATATTCTAGCAATTATGTAAGACACAAAGACAGATAAGTTCCACTCTGTGCTACCACAGAATCTAGTAGCAACTATCCATGAAAGTGGGACAGTTCTTGGGAGGTTCTGTATACACAAATGCTATTGAAATTGAGAATAGAGAGAATTTGAATTTACTCAGCAGATGGCCTCAATGACCATGGCTAGGCCAGGCAAAATTCAAGAGCTGGAAACTTTATCTGGGTCTCCCTCGTGTGTGGCTGGGGCCCAAGCATTTGGGCCATCTTCTGCTGCTTTCTTAGGCCATTAGAAGGGAGTTGGATGGGAAGTGGTGCGACTGGGACATGAAATGGCATGCATGTGGGGTGCCAGCATTGAAGGCCGTGGCTTTCCTTGCTATACCACAGCACTGGCCCCAGCAAAGCAGTTTATGAAGAAGGGCTTTTCTGGCAGGAAGTCAACCCAATGAAAGAAGGAGAGGAAGTTGTAGGTATCTTATTTTCTTGGGAGTAGACATGAATGAAATAAATATAAGAAAGTAGAGTTAGGGATTAGGATGGGAGAGTTCAGTTATGGAACATATCATGGAAGGCTTTGATTGGTATGGTCTGAAACATTTAGCAGGGGTAGGGAATGTGTGGCTCACAGATAATAGCTCAAAACCTACAAAATTATTTCATCTGGTCCTGTCAAGGCAACCGCAGATTGGACTCAGTATTACTGTAGCAGATTAATTTTTAACTTGATAGTTTTGTATGGCCCATGAATGATGTGATTAAGAATCCAAATGGCCCTTTGCAGGACAAAAGGTTCCTCAGCCCAAATAATGGAGACCCATCAAAGGTTACAGAGCCCTGGTTTCAAGATAATTCCTTTAAGATTAGACTGAGAGGAAGGGAGATCTGCTCAGACTATTATAACTAATCAGGTGAGAGATGCGGAGAAAACCTTAAGTGGGAGGTGTGGATGAGAGGGGCCAATGAGAGGAGTAGGGTTGACTCAGTAGCTGATTGCCTCCTTAGCTGGCTGAGGGTATACAGGAGATAAGGGGAGAAAGGAATTGACAGCCATTCCAAGGTCCTCGGCCAGTTATCTGGGAGGACAGAACATACTGAAAGAGGAACCGAGAGTTGAGAATGGTAGGAAGATGATGAGCTCACTTTTGTAGCTTCAGGTGAAGGGGTAGTTGGATAGCCTAAAAGAGCTGTCCAGCAAGCAGTGGAAAATGTGGGTCTGCAATTTCAGGAGGAAGGATGTAGCTAAATATAGAGATCTGGGAATTGTTTGCTTGCTTGATGGCCATGGGGATGAGGTTGAATGAAATGCCTTGGGAAAGTGCAGAGAGCAGACAGCTGTGGGCAGAATCCTGGGAAATGGTCTGACTTGTGAAGACATGTGAGAAGCAGTACTTGATCGATGGGCAAGTGGCTTAAACTCTGGAGCCTAACTTACCAGCAAAATAAGGAACCTAGTCTGATCCCAGTTTCTTGCAAAGTGCTCTCTTGAAGTCAGCAGATGATGGCTTCCTGCCGCACATGTGGGAGATGCAGATGAAGTTCAGGCTCCTAGCTTTGGCCTGGCCTACCCCTGGCTGTTGTTGTTGAATGAATTATCAGACAATTAATAGATTTTTCTTTTCTTTTCTCTTTTTTCTCTTTTTCTTTTCCCCTTCATGACTCCCTCCCTCTCTTGTTTCCTTCTTTCCTTCCTTCTTCCCCTTTCCCCCTCTCTGTCCCTCCCTTCCTGCCCTGTTCCTTTCAAATAAAAATGAAAGTCAGTCTGGGGTCACCACTGCCGTGAAGTAGGCTAATCATCCACCTGCAGCACCAGCATCCCTTATGGGCACCAGTTTGTGTCCCGCCTGCTCCACTTCAAACTGAGCCCCCTGCTTATACCCTGGGAAAGCAATGGAGGATGGCTCAAATCCCTGGGCCCTGCACCCACATGGGAGACCTTCAGGTCAGCTTAGCTCTGGTTGTTGCAGATATTTGGGGAGTGAACCAATGGATGGAAGTTCTCTCTCTCTCTCTTTCTCTGTGTCCCTGTTTCTGTCTCTCTCTCCTCACTCCTATCTGTACCTCTGCCTTTGCAATAAAAAGAAACCCTAAAAAGTGAAAATCTATCAATAAATAAAGTAAAAATAAGGAAACTAGACTATATGTGTTTTACAGGTCCTTTCAGTAAGAAATATCTTAGGAAAACAACTTAATTGCATTTGCATTCATTATTGTGGTTGTCTCTGAGCCCTTGTATTACTTTGTTCATGTCACTCATGCCACACTGAATAGACAGTGCCACATCTTTGCTTGATATTTATGTGTAAACTCTTTAAGCTGTGGTTGGTGACATTATTCCATGCTTAGTTTGAGCTTATTCATTTATTTATCCAACATTTTCAGTGCATTTCTGTATATACAGTGCTTGGAGCACAGTAAAGAAGACATAGTACTTTACCCTTAGTAGTTTCGAAGAGTTGACAAGGAAAAGGGCAGTTAGGGTTGAAGAAGTGAAAGTTCCCATTAACAGTAATAGTATTTGGGTAGCAGGAGGAAAACCTGTCAAGAAGACATCATTTGAAGCATCTTTGGTGCTACAGGAAGATTGAGATTATGTGTCTTAACACAAGAATCAAATAAGGGTCCAGCATTGTGGCACAGTGAGTAAAGCTGCTGCCTTCATGCCCAGCATCCCATGTGGTTACCAGTTCAAATGCTGCTCCCTGGTCCAGCTCCCTGCTAATGCACTTAGGAAAACAAATAGGATGCCCCAAGTGCTGAGGTCCTGGCCCCACCTGGGAGACACAGATTAAGTTCCTGGCTGCTAGCTTTGCTCTGTCCCAGTCCTGAGCCCATTTGGGGAGTGAACCAGTGAATGGCGATTCTGTCTTTCCCTCTATCTCTGTAACTCTGCCTTTCAAATAGTGAAGTCTTCATAATAAGAGTAAAATAATGTTTTACAAATATTTGAAACAGCTTAGTTGTACAAAGCCCTATATGCATGTTACTGGAAAGTAATCAAGAAGTTTTTTTTTAAGAGACTTTTTCTTTTATTTTAAAGGCAGCTTTAGAGACAGACAGATATTCTGTCCACAGATTTATTGCCCAACTGGCCACAGTGGCCAAAGTTGGGAGCCAGGAGTCCTCGACACTTGGGCCATTTTCCACTGCTTTCCAAGGCCCTTGACAGGGAACTGGATCGGAAGTGGAGCAGATGGGACCCGAACCAACACACATAAAGGATGTCCTTGATATAGGTCAAGGCTTAGTGTGCTACACCATGGCACTGATCTCCGTTATATATATATTTTTAAGTCAGTGAGTTTTTATGAAGTAAGAGAATTCTTATTTTCTTGGATGTCAGACACTTGAGACTAGGATGTGGAATCAAAGCCTATCTTCCAAGACTTTCCTTAGTATTCAAAATTTTGGTAGGATGAACTCTACAGGTATGAGAGGTTGGTTTCCATTCTTAGAGAAAATCATACTCCTCTTCCTACATGCTGTCTAAAGAGGAGTTAGTCTATAAGAAGAGCAACAATAACATGGGCTCACATTGTGGTGTAGGAGGGGACAGGTGCAGCTCATTCATTAACCCAGTAAACCTCTTTAGGTTTCTTATGTGCCAGCCACTTGCTGTTCTCCAGCTGGGTATAGAGCAGTGGACAGGAAATAGTTACTGCTCTGTTAAGACGGGGAGAAAGACATGAAATACACCAGATAACAAGAAGTGCAATGGAGACATAGTGCAGAGATGCCTTGACTGGCCGCTTCATTATGGATGTTCAGGGAGGGCTCTCCTAGGAGGTGATGGTATGATAAGATTTGAGTGACACAAAGGAGGCAGCTGTGCACAGACCTGGGAGGTGGAGTGTATTGGAGCAAGCATTTTCCTAGCTGTGATATAAGTGTCACTGACAAATCCTCCTCTTCCTGCAGGACTGCAGCTGCAAGTACTTATGTGTGTTTTATGGCTGGTATCTCAAAGAGTGAACATACAGGCTGGGAGTGATGCTGCAAGTAGGGGCTAGGGCGAGGCAGACAACACACTGAAGGCACAGAATTTGAGGAATCCTCCTTGCATTTTACAGCCTAGGTCCCTCACTAGGTTGCTCCTCCCCACAACAAGCAGTAGGCTTGTGGGCTATCCTAGGCTTTGAAGTGCCAGCAGGTTAGAGTGCAGAGAAGGAGGTAAATAAAATGAGAAACACTACAGTAGCCCAGGAGGTGGACACATTAGGGGCAGACCCCCTTGCCCAGGACCACAACCCTGCCAAGCAGCCCCTTGCCTGAGGGTACTTGTTAGATTCTCTGAGAATGACAACTGCTGTGCTTTACAGAGATGGGTGTATGTTTCTCTAACTTCCGGCATTCCTACCTGCCAACAGTGTGAGAAAAGCAAGCCAGACCATCTTGTGTGGCACCGGTAACATCAGACATTTGAGAGTACACACCACTGGTGACAGGAATAGCTGCTGAGCCCTCGAGGGACCAACCCCAGTTCCCTGGTGGGCCTGCCTGCGTTGGAGGGGGGCTCCACTGTGCCTGTGGTTTACAGGTGACAGCAAATCCTGGGTGTCAGTGTTGGGCAAGCTGCAAAAGGGCAGTGGTCTGAGGTATGAGTTCTTTCTTGGCACTTGCAGGGCCAATTTAAGGATGGCTATGTAGCAAGAACACATACATGGATGTTCAGCGTCAGGATACAGCAGTGTGGACCAGAATTAAACTGTCATCACTACTTGTGTGTGTGCACGTGCGCTGAATCATAGAGGGTCATGACATCACCATACTATGGTAACTCTTATTTGTCTTTCTGCAAACTCTTTCTTTTTAAAAGAATATGGATTGTGCTCAGTTCCATTTGAAAGCAAGCTGTATCTAGTCGGTGGACAAACTACAATCACAGAGTGCTACGACCCTGAACAAAACAAGTGGAGAGAAATTGCTCCCATGATGGAAAGAAGGATGGAGTGTGGTGCTGTCATCATGAACGGATGCATTTATGTCACTGGAGGATATTCCTACTCCAAGGGAACATATCTTCAGAGTATTGAGAAATATGATCCAGAGCTGAACAAGTGGGAAATTGTGGGTAACCTTCCCAGTGCCATGCGGTCTCATGGATGTGTTTGTGTGTATAATGTCTGATGGTGTCTACAGAAATGACCAAGTAATCACTGTTTTTGGGTGAGTGAAAAGAAAAATCAGGGAGGAATACAAGGTATGGAATCCCCTACTGATGGTGGTCTGACAATGTCAGGACCTAGATAAATGATAATTGCGAACCCTACCGTGCTCCCAAATACAGTGATAAATAGTTAAGAAGAACCATCTGCATATATACAGTTGAATTAGTGGAGGAGTTAACTCCCATAGTTTTTGCTTTCCAAAGGTCATCGGGGATGTTTAACTTGGGTACAAGGTGAAAGAACCTTTGTAGGGCATCTTTTCTTCCTGGTAGCGTCAACACTGGGTGTAGGTCAAAATCATTCTTTGTAATGAGATGTCTCTTCAGAGCCTGTAATGTAATGGATAGTGTATATTAAGTTCCATGTATCCAACAAGAATTTGAAATTTAAAGAGAGAATCTTCTCTACCTCTACAAAACCTACATTGAAAATGTTTTTCACCTTTATTTCACAATATTTGGAATGTGAAATTATTTTAAATATGCTTCTTTTACCTTTGTACCATATCTAATTTATTGTTTTTCTTTATTTACTGACTACCAGAGATAGACAAAATAGTATGTGAAATATTATTACTGTTCAAAAAGTTTACAAACTAGATTTGAAAGACCAAGTCTGCTAAATTGCAGAGAAAATACTCGAACATTTGCCAGTGGTATGGGCTATTTGTATTTTTTTGCTTTGGTGCACATTGCTTGTGTAGGTCTTTAAGCATAACAGAAAATTTAGGCTTATATGTAAATATGTGTCTGCATCTAAAGTTGAGTTTCTGAACCAGAAAGCATGTAGATCAGTTGTGCGATAGTAGAAAATAAACTGACAAAAAGAAATTTACATTAATTTTCTAGCTCTGCTACTAGCTAGCTTTGTGGCTTGAGTTGCTTAACCTTTCCTTGATTAGACCTGCCAACCCTGGCACCGTGGGTCATAGTTGTGCCTAGGTACAGATCCCTCCTCTCCTGCAGCCAGGGGTGGCTTGAGTGGCATCTGCCTCTGGTTCAGAAACCCCTTTGTCCATTTCCTCCAGTGTGCCTACAGGATAGCTTTCCACAGGTGCCATAACATGGGAAACGTTGGGAAGCATTGCTTTAGTTAACTCACCTCGACTTTTAGTTATCTAGATGACATCTATTCTACCCTCTTCATTTTTTGAAAAAGAAGTAATATTTTTAACTTTAAATTCTCAAATTTAAGACTACCTAATACTTTGACTTAATAAACTTTTAGAAAACTGTTTAGTGCATTAATTCCAGGTAGCATTTTTGCTTTAAAGATTTATTTTATTTTTATTGGAAAATCAGAGCTAAAGAGAGAAGAGACAGAGAGGCAAGATCTTCCATCCGCTGGTTCACTCCCCAAGTGGCCACAGTGGCTGGAGCTGAGCCAATCTAAAGGCAGGAGCCAGGAGTTTCTTCCGGGTCTCCCACACGGGTGCAGGGTTCCAAACTTTGGTCTATCCTCAACTGCTTTTCCAGGCCACAAGCAGGGAGCTGAATGGGAAATGGAGCAGCCGGGATTAGAACCAGCGCCTATATGGGATCTTGGTGAATATAAGGTGAGGACTTTAGCTGCTTAGGCTACCATGTCAAACCCTCCAGGTAGCATTTTAAATACAACTCTTTGATGTTACAATATGGTAGGACAGAGTAAGGGTCATAAAAATTACTCTTTCCTTTGCTCCCTAAATTATTTTGACCTGAAGGATAATACACAAAAAAGTAAATGCACGAAGGTGTTTATATCTATCCTAGTTATAAATACCAAGAAGTTGGAAATAGTTACATGTCACAGAATAAAGTGGGCTAATAAAATAGGGAAGTGTTACAGTGCCACTAAAGTAATTATTTGGAAGTTTGTAGACACATGGATGATTCCAGGCTATGGTAAGTAAAATGAGCTCATTACAAAATGGTATGCACACTATGGTTGTAACTCTGTAAAGTATGCATGTGGGAGGCAGTGTGCAAAAGAAATCTATTGTGTTAGTATAGAGGGGCTATGGAATGATGCTGAATTTATTTAATCTTTCTTTAATATTTCTTTGTACTTTCAAAAAATAAACAAATTACTATATACATGGTAAGTCTGCTTGAATGTAGGCCAATTGGGTTGACAGTCTGAATTAGTGAAACAACTGATAGAGACTATTTCAAACTATAATTGAATTACAGCATCTCTTTTTTACTCTCAAGGCGATTCAGTTATTAATAGTGGATTAATAATGTATTGCCCAGTAGCACTTTAGCGATTAGCTTTGTGGGACAGGTGAGAACAGTTATGATCACTGTGTATCCGTCCCATAAAGCCCTGATGCAGGCCTGGACTGCTCTGGAGTTCTTCCCTCTCTCAGACACAGTAGAAGTCTCACTCTCACCTCTGAAGAACTAACTGCAGGGCTGTCATTGTGGCACAACAGGTTAAGCTGCCACCTGTGATGTCAGCATCCTAGCAGTAATTCAAAGTCCTGATTGTTCCACTTTCTGTCTAGATCCTTACTAATGTTCCTAAGCAAGCAGCAGCAAATGACCTAAAGCTTTGGACCCTGCTGCCATTTTAGATCAGGCTGGAGTTTCTGGGTTCAGGGCTTGTTCTGGCCCAGCCCTGACTGTTGCATCCTTTTGGGGAGTGAACAGTGCATTGGGAGTCCATCTTTTAGCCTGGAAGTAGAGATGCATACTGCATTGTATCCTCACATCTGGATATGATAGTCTCCATTTCACAGTTACTATACATCCCTTTAAATGAAAAGCCACAAAACAAAATAAACAACAGGAAGAAAAAAAAGAAATTAGTAACACCATGAAGTTAAATAACATGCTACTGAATGACTAATGTGTCGCTGAAGAAATGAAAAAAAAAATGAAGAGCCTTCTTAAAGAAAATGGTGCTTCTGTATGATCTATGAGTCATTGAAGAATTCAATCAGAAGAAAGTGTTTTGAAGAGATGAAACTAACAAAAAAACCCCAAAATCTGTGAGATATAGTTTCTGCTGATCTTTGTTGGCGAGATATGTTTCCTGTAGGCAACAAATAAATGGGTTTTGTTTTTTAATCCAGTCTACTAATCTATGATGTTTGATTGATGAGTTTAAGCTGTTTACATTCAGAGTAAATACAACAGGTAGTAATTTGGTCCTGTCATTTTAGCAATGGGTTGTTCATTGATTTAGTCTTCTGTTGTTATTTTAAGGGATGCTCTTCACGTTTGCCTTTGGTTTTGGTGGGTGCTATTCCTTTTATCTGTCAAGATAACATCTTTAAGTATCATTTGTAGGGCAGGTTTGGAAGAGGCATATTCTTTTAAGTTTTCTTTACTGTGGAAGAATTTTATTTCATTTTCAAAGACAAAGGAAACCTTTGCTGGGTATGTTATCCTGGGCCAACAAGTTTTTGCTTTTAGAACCTGGAATATGTCACTGCATTCTCTTCTGACCTGCAGTGTTTCCTATGAGAGATCAGCTGTGAATTTAACTGGCATTCCTTTATATGTCAATTAATTTTTTTCACTTGCACATATAAGGATATTTCCTTTGTTGAAGAGAGCTTGCTTATCATGTGTCTTGGTGAAGATCACTTTTGATCAAGCCTGTTGGGAGTTCTGTGCCCCTCCTGGTTGTTGTTTCCCAATTCTTTCTCTAGATTAGGGAAAATTTCCCTTATTATTTCATTAAATTTTTTTTTTAAGATTTATTTATTGTATTACAAAGTCAGATATACAGAGAGGAAAATCTTCCATCCAATGATTCACTCCCCAAGTGAGCCGCAACGGACCGATGCGCGCCGATCCAAAGCCGGGAACCTGGAACCTCTTCCGGGTCTCCCAGGCGGGTGCAGGGTCCCAAAGCCTTGGGCCATCCTCAACTGCCTTCCCCGGCCACAAGCAGGGAGCTGGATGGGAAGTGGAACTGCCGGGACCAGAACCGGCACCCATATGGGATCCCGGGGCTTTCAAGGCAAGGACTTTAGCCGCTAGACCACGCCACCGGGCCCGATAAACTCAGTATGTTAAAGATGACATCTTTGTTGGGGTTAATGTACAAAGGTTTTTGTCCTAACAACTGTCAATTACTATTAAGTGTCAATATATGCATACACATATCCACATATATGAGAAGACTTCAAAAAGCAAAAGTTCATGAAAAATTCATGATGAGAAAAGTACAGATGAATTTGACACTTTTGGGCACCTAAGTAACCCTGTTATTTAATTCTGTTTTCCATAAACTTCGTGAAGTCCCTCAAATCAGTTTATAAGATCAGTATAACATTATTTTTTATAGAATTATCAAATGCCGATACTGATACTAAAATCTAAAGAGTTCAATATTAAATTAACTCCATTGTCAAACAATCAAGTGTATTTTAATTTTTATTGCAGATGAGGGCCCGGTGCCATAGCGTAGTGGTTAAAGTCCTCACCTTGCACACGCCGGGATCCCATATGGGTGCCAGTTCTAATCCTAGTGGCCCTGCTTCCCATCCAGTTCCCTGCTTGTGGCCTGGGAAAGCAGTGGATGACGGCCCAAGGCCTTGGGACCCTGCATCTGCGTGGGAAACCCGGAAGAGCTCCTGGCTCCTGGCTTCGGATTAAAAAAGTCAAAAAAAAAATTTAATTGCAGATGTTAAATATAGCATCGTGTAATAGTATGTAATAGTCTTTAGTAAAATCATGATGAGAGGTCAGTGTTGTTGCCTTGCAGATTAAGCCACTACCTGCACCACTGGGACCCACTGGACGCAGTATGTGTTCCATCTCCTTACTTCCAGATGAAGTTCCTGTCTTCTGGCTTTAGCTTAGCGCTGCTGTTGTGGCCATCTGGGGAGTGAAATAGCAAATGGAAAAATCTCCCTTTCCTCTAAGGTTTGTTTTTGTTTTTGAGATTTAGCTACTTTCGTTTTCATTGGAAAGGCAAAGGATTAGTCAGACCATCATGCCAACCCTTTCCTGTAAGATTTTAAGCAAAATCTTTAGAACTTCTCTGTGGCTACTGTTAAGCATCTTCCTCAAGCCCCCAGGAAATATTGCAGATTCCAGCCGGCCACGTCATAAGGATGTTTTGTATGGGTTCAGGAAGAGACACCAAGTTGCATTTATATACACAAGATTGTGAATGTACTTTTTTCTTTTCGTTGAAACCCAACCACAAGATTGTATGTCTGCAAGTAACTGCAGAGGTTCTTATTGGAGCTTTTGAAATGCTGACACTGTGTATGTCAGCCTTAACCAGGGGTAGCCAGTTACTGCCCTGCTCCTCCAGCATGTTCAACTTTTACTAATAAGGCTGACTAAGCACATGTAATCTGGAAATACTCTTAGCAAAGCCTGTCAGGTGCTATAACTAGGGAAGTACATCTTTCATTTCTAAGGCCACAGATAAACACTGTTACTAGTTCTTTCCTGGATAAGTAAGTACACAAAGGTGGTATCTGTATAATTTTTTTTAATGTCTACAGCCTTCTATCTCTTCAGCATTTTCCCCTTCACACCTTCCACACACAGGAAATGAATCACAATTTTCCTGCCAAAGGATTTATGACACTGTGCACAGGCAGATATTTGAGTTAAACATTATAACATTATTAGAGACCGGGGTTGTTGTATAGTTTGTGAAGCCATTGCCTGCAACAGTGACATCCCATTTGGGTTCAAGTCCTGGCTGCTCCATTTCTGATCCAGCTCCCTGCTGGTAGCCTAGGAAAAGCAGCGGAACATGGTACAAGTGTTTGAGACCCTGCAACCATGTGTGAGGCCCAGAAGAAATTCCTGGCTCCTGGTTTCATCTTGGCCCAGTCCCAGCTGTTGTGACCATCTGGGGAGTGAACCAGCAGATGGTAGGTGTCTTTCTCTCTCCTCTCCCCCCTACCCTCCCTCGTTTTCTGTAACTTGGATTTTAAAATGTTTTGTCAAAGTTTGTCTTTTACTTAAAAAGCAGATTTGCAAAGAGGAGAGACAGAGAGAGAGAGATCTTCCATCTGCTGGTTCTCTTCCCAAATGGCCACAGCAGCCAAAGCTGAACCCAGTCTGAGTCAGAAACCACGGGTTTCTTTTGAGTCTGCCACATGGACGCATGGGGCCAAGGACTTAAACCATTTTCCACTGCTTTGCTAGGCCATCAGCAGGGAGCTGGATGGGAAGTAGAGCAAGTGGAACACCAACAGATTGCCCATATAGGATGTTAGCACTGCAGGGAGGCTTAGCCTTCGGTGTGCCAACCCCAAATTTTATTTTTTAATTTTGAAAAAAGTATTAGTTTGATTTTTTTAGAATGCTTCTTTTAATATCAATCAAATACAGAAATCCACATGGAATGAATGTAAGGGTCAGTAAGTTATTTAAGACAACCCCCTTGTAATTGGCATCCATGTCTGGAAGGAAGACTTTGTCAGCCTTTGCAGCTATGTTGTACCTGGATCTCCTGAACCTTTGTCTTCACTGTAGGGATTGTTGTTTTATCCAGGTTGTCACCCATAGTACTAGTTGCTGTGGCTTTTGTAGAGATGAGTGCAGACTGTATAGCTTCAGCTTATTCCCAGGACCAAGAGGTAGCTCAGTAGGTTAATCATCCAGTTTGTGGCTCCCAGCATCCCATTTGGATGCCATTTTATGTTCTGACTGCTCCACTTCCCACCCGGCTCCCTGTTTGTAGTCTGGGAAAGCAATAGAGGATGATTCAAGTGCTTGGGCCCCTGAACACACGTAGGAGACCCAGAAAAAGCTCCTGGCTCGATTCAGCTCAGCTCCAGTTGCAGCCATTTGGGAGGTGTACCAGTTGATGGAAGATCTTTTTCTCTCCTCTCTGTAAATCTGCCATTCCAATAAAAATAAATAAATCTTAAAAACATAATAAAGCTATTCCCACAGAATCTGGGAATCAGCCAGGCTGGAAGTTCTAGAACAAAGGCTGTTCTCTTATAGCTTCTCAGAGCTGTCAGCACCCCTTGACTCGTGGCTGTATCACTCCATTCTCTGTCCTACTGATCACACTGTCAAGTACTCTTCAATCTGTCCCTACCTACCTCTTTATATATCCATATGTATATATATATTTATATATATATTTTAAATATGTATATTTTAAATATATATATTTTATTATATATATATATTTAAAGTTTTTTTATTAGAAAGGCAGATTTACAGAAAGAAGGAGAAACACACAGATCTTTCATCTGCTGCTTCACTCCCCAAGTAGCTGTAACACCTGAAGCTGAGCCAATGCGAAGCCAGGACCCAGAAGCTTCTTCCTGGTCTCCTACATGGGTGCAGGGTCCAAAGGCTTTGGGCCATGCTCTATTGCTTTCCTAGGCCACAAGCAGGGAGCTGGAAGGGAAGTGGAGCAGCCAGGAATCAAACTGGTGCCCTTATTTGATCCTGGCAATTGCAATGCGAGAATTTAACCATTAGGCTATCACGCTGGACCTTCTGCCTAAATATTTTTTTAAATTTATTTTCAGCTGCCTAACTATTATATGGACACTTAGCATTAGATTTAGGGCCTAGCTAGATAATCTGGAATATCATCAGGATTATAATTGTATTTGAAAAGAACATTTTCAAATGAAGGTGAAATTCATGGACTCCAGGGACCAGGATGTGGACACACGGACGTGAGGAAATTGTCAACGTTCAACTCACTCCATCACCCAAGTATAATCCCTGAATGCTGTGTTATCTTTGCTTTTGCTTTGTCCTTTCGCATCCTTCTTCTGTAGGTCCCCGTCCATCTCCTTGGAATAACCCCTGACATAACCTCTGGCAATGTATTTGTTGAAGTAGTGGGTCATATAGTCTACTTCCCCAATATTGGAATTGTACTGAATGTGTTTGTATTTTCTAGTTTAGCCTGTTCTGTTCATATAAGCTGGTGGTGAAGACCTAGAGGCTTGATTGGATTTATAGGTTTTTTTTTTCTTTTTTGAGAGAGTTACTTCATAAGTGATATGTTTGTCAAAGGCATCTATCTAATGGCTGGTTATCTCTTTGTGGTATTAGCAGCCAGAGATATTCAGTACCTGGAAGGTTTTTTTTTTTTTTAATTTGATTTGATTTGGGACCTCCCCAGACTCTCACCCACCGACAGATATTCCCCATGTTGCTACAATAGTGTAGGCCTTCATAAGGAGTCATAATTCCATCAGTCTCTTATCAGTCCCCGACATTGCTGGTACAGACAGTGTCAGTCCAGTATCCAATTGTCTACACATTTCCAACAGTTTCATTGGGTGTCCATCCTTTGTCTGGAAACCGGAATGCGTGTTGCATTGTGCTCCACATCTGGATGTAGTAGACCCCAGTACTCCATCACTGTACATTTCAATAAATGAGAAGCCATAAAGAAAGGTCAACAACTGGTATGAATTAGAACAGCAGCCACAACAACAACTAATTACAGCATGAAAAACCATGCCACTGAGTAATCAATACATGGGTGACAAAAAAAACAAAAACAAAAAAACACAGAAGTCTCTTGGAACCAGCGATGACTTCGACAAGAGAAAAGAAATTATTTGGAATAAATGAAACTGAAATCAAAAACATCAAAACATATGGGATGCAGCCAAAAAAATCCAGTATGGATCAGGTTATTGAAGTTACACTTTCCATGATGTCTAATATAAGGTTTCCTTATATTATAGAGAACATATGGTATTTGTTCGTTTGTGATTGACTCATTTCACTGAGCAAAATGGTCTCTAATTGGGACTAGCTAGTTGTAAATGGCATAATTTCATTCTTCTTAATAGCTGAGTAATATTCCATGGAGTAGATGTACCACAGTTTCTTTAAGCATTCTTTTTTGGAAGCACATCTGGATTATTTCCATGTCTTTGCTGTTATAGATTGTGCTGCTGCAAATATAGGATTACAGATCCCCTTGCATATGAAATGAAATCATATGCAGATTTCATTTCTATTTGGTATATTCCTAGGAGCGGGATAGCTGGGTCATATGGCAGCTTTATTTGCGATTCTCCAAGCACTCTCTGTACTGATTTCCACAGTGGTTGTACTAGCCTGCACTCCCACCAGCAGTGAAGGAGGGTTCCTTTCTCCCCACATCCACGCCAGCAAGTGTTGTTACTTGAGTTCTGAATGTAGGCCAGTCTCACTGGAGTTAGGTGAGTACCTGGAGTTTTAATTCATAAAGAATTGTGCAGTGGTATTTCCAGTGCTGTTATCTCTTCTTGGTGTATGGACTGAAATATTGTATAAAGAGACACTTTATTGATGGTTTAGCCAGCAGTGTAATTTGTACAGGAAAGGCAGGATAAATTCTTGATTCTTACCACTACTTGCCAGTTTGCAAAATAAAACAGTTGCTAGCATCTCCAAAGGTGATTTAGGTTTTTTTTCTCTCAGAATGAATTCACGTCTTTGGCATGTCTCAGTCCATTGCATTTACTGTTATTACTATTATTGCTTATTCTTGAGCTAATGGAAGTCTTTGCATATTGTTCTTCAATTCTGTTTGTCACAAGCCTAATAATTTTTTTGTTTGTTTTATTTTTTATTTGAGAGAGAGAAAGAGAGAGAGAGAGAGAGAAAAGAGCTCCCATCCATTGTTTGACACCCCACATACACACAGTGGCTGGGAGTGGGCCTGAATAAAGTTCGGAACCAAGAACTCAGCACAGTTCTCCCAGTTAGGTGGCAGAATCCCAACTGAAGCATCATTATTGCTTCCAAGAGTCTGCGTTAGGAGGAAGCTGGTATCAGGAGCCAAACCCCAAGTGTTGAATCAAGGCTGCTCAGTTCAGACATGGTATCTTTTTTTTTTTTTTTAAAGATTTATTCATCTTATTACAGTCAGATATACACAGAGGAGGAGAGACAGAGAGGAAGATCTTCCATCCGATGTTTCACTCCCCAAGTGAGCCGCAACGGGCCGGTGCGCGCCAACCCGAAGCCGGGAACCAGGAACCCCTTCCGGGTCCCCCACGCGGGTGCAGGGTCCCAATGCATTGGGCCGTCCTCAACTGCCTTCCCAGGCCACAAGCAGGGAGCTGGATGGGAAGTGGAGCTGCCGGGATTAGAACCGGCGCCCATATGGGATCCCGGGGCTTTCAAGGCGAGGACTTTAGCCGCTAGGCCACGCCGCCAGGCCCCAGACATGGTATCTTAATCAGTGTCTGAGCCAGCAGGCTACACACCTGGTCCAACCTAGGTAGACTTTTAATAGCTACTTTGCTATCTGGTGTGAGAAGATGCTCCTGACTGTATTTCCTGCCTCAAGCTTGGAATGAATCATTTAGCTAAGTAGTCGTGGTCTCTTCTAGCAAGAAGTGGTATTTCAGGACCGCAGTCTGGATATTAGGAATGCTTGTTGCTATGCATTGTTCCTTACCTCTCAGCCTTAAAGTAAAATGCTTAGTAAGAATAGCATAAAGGCAGGAGGGAGTTATTGAAGTGACCTTTTTTAAAGGTTCTAGCACTACCAGGAAGCATCAGACTGTTTACTTAACCTGTTCTATCCTGACACCTGCAGCCCCTTTCACCTGCAGCAAAATGCATCCTTGTTTTTAAGGTTGCCTGGGATGAAAACTATCACATTATAACTCTTGCTTTATTTTGTGTTTCTCCTCCCCCCCCCCCCCGCCCACACACACAGAGCCTTATCAAAGTAACACTAGCAGCATGCAGGTTGAGCTTTTACTAACTACGGTTTCTTAAACACTGTACAGGAAGCAATTGAACAGATCAGATTGAATCTGGCAAACTAATGCCTGGGACCTGGGATTTCAGGCCTTCGGAAAGAATGATAAGAAATACCAGCCAGGAACGCTAAACATACACAAACTGTGGGACAGTCTTCCAGCTCTTTGTTTCAGCTGCAGGCATTTATTACTGGAGGCTCAGCCAAGAGCTGGTAGGAAGGCTCTTCCAGATAACACTTGCCCCTTGTCAGCTTGTTGTGAGATCCAGTGAACACAGAAGAGGAATAAATATAGTTTGAAGTCTCTTTAAGTAAACGTAGAAGCATAGAGTTTTTGTGTTTAAGAGTATAGCCTATTCCCTTGTATACCTCTGTGATAAGTGAGGAGGATAAGGCAATGGTGTCCAAAGCTCTGTCTCCATGAACTAGAAGAAGCTTCCCTAGGAAGGTTTGAAGCAGACATTTCATGCTCCGGGGATTCAGACATTCCCTCAGCATCACCATGATCACAGCTGGCAACTACTTTGTGGAGTTAGATCAAAGTTTAAAGCAAAGTTGTGTCCAGTAAAGTTACCATTACTCTCAGTTGAGACTTTAGCCTTCAAGTGTCTTTGTGGTTTTGTGTTCCCTACATGAATTTTTATCATGCACAATTGTCATATTTTGAAAAGTAGCGTAGTTCAAAACAGGTGGCTTTCCACAGTGACATCTGCCTAATGTAAACCTCTGTATGTTTATTCTAAAAATTATAAATCAGGATGTTCTTGGGCATTGCAGTGGATCCACCAAAACTTAGGAATTTTTTATTTCAATGAGGAAGGTCAAAGTTTGATGAGAAAACAACAGGAGAAAATAAAACATTCGTGGAATTAACACAGCATCTTGTCTCAGAAATTCTGTATCAGAAACCATCAGGCCCTTTCCCTCTTCTTTCCCTTTCCTCATCTGTAAAATCCAAGCATTCAGAACAATTTAGCATGAGGGTGGGGAAAGCCACCCATTCACCCGCCCAGCTCCCCACTGCCCTCTCTGCGCTCCTGCAGCCTGCACAATAGCTCTGTTTCTCGTCTCAGAGGATACTTGGCAGTTACATCTTGGATCAGAGAAATGCCATACACATCACCAGAGTGTCTACACCAGCAGATCAAACCCTGCTGACAACAGTAACTGTGGAGTGTACAAACGTAGTGATCATGACACTCCCCTGTTGGAATTTCTGCAAAGAATTCCCATTTCACTCCCCATTGAAGTCTGAGGAGCACATGCAAGTGTGCTGCAATAGACTGGCACAGAGCTGGCTACCTGCCCACGGGAAAGCCCAGGGCGTCTTGGTACAAACAGCAAGATGAGATTTGTGGACACGGAGACAACCGAGTCACGGCCAGGTACTGTGACATTACTAAAACTAAACTTCTGGTGAATGACAATTTTTTAAAATGTTTTTTAAATAATACCTATTAGGCAGATTTGCAGAGAAGGAAATAGAAACAAAGATCTTCCATCCGCTGGGTCACTCCCCAAGTGGCCGCAGTGACCAGAGCTGAGCCGATCTGAAGCTAGGTGCCAACAGCTTCTTCTGGGTCTCCCACATGGCATGGGTGGAGGGGCCCAAGGACTTGGGCCATCCTCTATAGCTTTCCCAGGGACATTAGCACATGAACAGGGAGCTGTATTAGAAGTGACAGCTTGGGGCTCGGCAGCGTGGCCTAGTGGCTAAGGTCCTTGCCTTGATCCCATATGGCTGCTGGTTCTAATCCCGGCAGCTCCACTTCCTCTCTGTCTCTCCTCCTCTCAGTATATCTGACTTTGTAATAAAAATAAAAAAAAAATAAATCTTTAAAAAAAAAAAAAAAAAAGTGACAGCCTGAACTGGACCCAGCACTCATATGGGATGCTGGTATCACAGGTTGTGGCTTAGTCTGTTATGCCACAGCCCTGGCCTCAGGGTTACAACTTTCAGATTGAATAATGAAATAGGTACAAACATGCTAGCCTTTTGCACTTCCTGCCATCCCCAGCCACCAGTCAGACACCAGGACCTGCCCAATCCTGAACTGCTAGCCTCCAAAACCGTGAGCTGAAATAGATCTTCTACCTTCCTAAGTAACTTCTCTATGGTATTTTATGTATTTAAATTTTCTATTTAGGGCCCAGCGCGATAGCCTAGCAGCTTAAGTACTCACCTCGCACTTGCCAGGATCCCATATAGATGCCGATTGTAATCCCAGCGGCCCTGCTTCCCAATCCAGCTCCCTGCTTGTGGCCTGGGAAAGCAGTCGAGAAGGGCCCAAAGCCTTGGGACCCTGTACCCACGTGTGAGACCTGGAAGCAGAGGCTCCGGGCTCCTGGCGCAGCTGCGGCCGTTGCAGCTGCTTGGGGGGTGAATCAGCAGACAGAAGATCTTTCTCTTTGTCTCTCTTCCTCTCTGTATATCTGACTGTCCAATAAAAATTAATGTTAAAAAATTAAAAAAAAATTTCTAATTATTTTACTTACTTGAGAGACAAAGAGAATGAGAGAGCTTCCATCCCCTGGTTTACTACCCAGTTGCCTACAAAACTCGGATTGGGCCAAGGTAAAGCTGGGAACTGGGGACTTGGTCTCAGTCTCCCATTTGAGTGGCAGGGACCCAACTGTTTGTGTCATCATCTGCTGCCTCTCAGAGTGCACCCGAGCCAAAACAAAGGTGTTGAGAGCAAAGGCAGGACTCAAACCAAGGCACTCCGATACGACATGTGGGTATTCCACTCAGTTTCTTACCCACAAGGCCAAGTGCTCACCCATTTCCTTGGATATTAGAGTTGTAATGAAAAGCTAATCGAGTCAGTGCATTGGCTCAGTGGGCTAATGCTCCACCTCCAAGCATGGGCACCGTGTCCTTGATGATCCACTTTCCACCCAGCTTCCTGCTTATGGCGTGGGAAAGCAGCAGAGGATGCCCCAAAGCCTCTGGAACCCTGCACCCACATGAGAGGCCTGGAATTAGCTCCTGGCTCCTGGCTTCAGATAGGCTCAGCTCTGGGCATTGCAGCCATTTGGGAAATGTGCTAGTGGATGGAAGATCTTTCTCTCTGTCTCTCCTTCCCTCTCTAAATCTGACTTTCCAATAAAAAAAAAAATAAATCTTTAAAAAAAAAGCTAATACATCTGTCTCATTTTCCTTTACTTGAAAGAGTGTAATTTGGGACCAGCATTGTGGCAAAATGAGTTAAGCTGCCAGCTGCCAACATGAGCATCCCATTTGGATCCTTGTTTAAGACCCGGCTGTTATTTCAATCTACCTCCCTGCTAATGGCCTGGGAAAGGAGAGGAAGATGGACCAAACGTTTGGACCTTGCCACCCATATGGAGACCTGGAAGAATCTCTTGGCTCCTGGCTTCAGCTGGCCCAGCCCCAGCCATTGCAACCATTTAGTATTGAATAAGTGGATAGAAAATCTCACTCTGTCTTGTCTCGTCTCTTCTCTTCTCTTCTCTTCTCTTCTCTTCTCTTCTCTTCTCTTCTCTTCTCTCTCTCTCTCTCCCTCTCTCTCTCCCTCTCTCTCTCTCAAGTTCAGCTTTTCAAGTAAATACATCCTTAAAAAAATACCAAGAACTTTGTGTGTTCTAGGCCCTGAGCCAAACTGTTGGAAGAGGAGTGGGAAGCTCCCTGTTGTGAGTGGGTATAACCCTAGCAAGGAGCACAGATAACCGGCAAGGAAACAAGCAGAGAAACTAGTTTGTGAAAGTGCTAGGGCTAAAAGAAAGCAGATAGAATTTTCTATTCTTATAGAGAATGGCTAGGGTGGGAGAGACAAAAAAGGAATTTATTTTGTTCAAGTTGAGGTTTTATGGAGCTAGAATGCATTAAGCAAACATGCATAGTGTATTTCTGTATGCCTGGTACTGGTTAGGGCACTGCATGAAACAATGTAGGTGACAAAGTCCCTGCCTTTCTGAAGCTCAAGGTGTTCTACTGGTACAGACTGATAATTAACTGTCAAATCAATAGGTTGGATTCAATCAGGCTTACTGTGAGGGCTGGGAACTGCTGGCTTTGGAATGTTCTACCTGGTAAGTGAAAACCAGGTTAGGGCAACACATTCTTAGATAAGCATTTTTGGTAAATTGCCTAAAGAAATCTTGGAACAGCTGAGTCTCCAAGCCTCCAGCAATTTGTAATGATTTCTTTTCATTTGCTAAAGATTCACTTCATTTTTAATTGCAATCTTTTTAAACTTTTAAAAATATTTACTGGGCCCAGCACCGTGGCCTAGCGGCTAAAGTCCTCACCTTGAACACGCCGGGATCCCATATGGACGCCGGTTCTAATCCCGGCAGCTCTACTTCCCGTCCAGCTCCCTGTTTGTGGCCTGGGAAAGCAGTCGAGGACGGCCCAAAGCCTTGGGACCCTGCACCTGCATGAGAGACCCGGAAGAGGCTCCTGGTTCCCGGCTTCGGGTTGGTGCAGCACCGGCCGTTGCGGCTCACTTGGGGAGTGAATCATCAGATGGAAGATCTTCCTCTCTGTCTCTCCTCCTCTCTGTACATCTGACTTTGTAATAAAAATAAATAAATATTTAAAAAGATATTTACTTAAAAAGCAGAGTAAAAAACACAGAGAAGTCTTCTGCTGGTTCATTTCCTCAAATGCCCATACTAGTAGGGATGGGGCCAGGCCAAAGTTAGGAGCCAGGAACTCCATCCAGGTCTCTCAGATGACGGCAGCCCAAGCACTTGTCTGCTGGTGCACTGGCAGGAGGCTGGAGTCTGGAGCCAGAGGTGAGTGTGAACTTAGGCAATCAGAGGTCAGAATCCAGCTTCTTAACCTCTAGGTCAAATGCCTGCACCAGGATACTTTGTTTCTTAAAGAAATCTTTCCCTTGAAATTGAATAATTTTAGGTAATAACAAGTATTAGGAAGAAAAATAAATCAGGATGAAGATTGGATGATGTTAGTATTATGCATCTAAGTTGTCCAGCAAGAGCCAATCTGGCAAGAAGGACAAAAAGGACCCTGAGGGTCTACCACTGTAATACTAAGAGGACACCACTTGCAGCACTGAGCGTTGCCACATCAGAGTGCTGATTCAAGCCCTGGCTGCTCTGCTTCCACTCGAGCTTTCTGGAGAAGAAGGCTAAAGAACTTGGGCCTCTGTTGCTCTTATGGGAGACTGACATGGAGTTCTTTGGCTTCTGGCTTTGGCCTGATCCAGAGACACGTCTGTTGTGGCTTTTTTGGGGTGAGAACCGATAGATAGAAGGTCTCTGTTTTTGAAATATAAATAAATCTTTTAGAAAGAAGTAGCTGTTGCAGCCTGAAAAAGGGAGACTAGAACCTTAGAAAGATTCAAAGGCCTGAGGTGTGTGTGTTGTGACGCCTTCTGCATAATTATCATCCAAACAAATTTTTCCTAGGCAAAATTCTTTTAGGAGATTTTAGTTGTCCACAGTCAAGGAACTATTACTTAATAAATCTATGCACTAGGGGCCACTTCAGTGGCTCAATGGTTAATCCTGTGTCTGTAAGTACAGGCATCCCATGTGGGCACTAATTCATGTCCCAGCTGTTTCACTTCCTAGCCAGTTCTCAGCTTATGGCTGGGAAAGCAGAAGATAATCCAAAGCCTTGGGACCCAGTGCCCAGTTTGGAGACATGGAAGAGGCCTCTGATTCTTGGCTTTGGATCAACTCAACTCTAGCTGTTGTGACTATTTGGGGAGTGAACAAGTAGATAGAACATCTTTCTCCTCTGTGTAAATCTCTTTCAATTCATAAGAAATGCAAAAAATAAATTTTTGTTAAGATATCTTCATTTTGTTCAGGTGAATCTGGAATTTAGTATTGAACAGAGCCTACTGGCTGATTGAGAGATTCCATGATACTCCTGAAATCCCAAAATAATGAAGCTGTTTTATTTCCATCAGTGACTTCCTGTCTATCACTGAGACTGAGAATCACAAGGCCTTTTGCATCTTCAGCAGGACACAGAGTTTGAGTGGTTTGGAAACAAAAGAGGCTCAGGCAGGAAGAATCTTTCCAGTGGAAACCCTGGCTCTGTTTTTAGAGCAAACATGTCTCTGTAATGAAAACAGACCATGCGAGTGCACTGGGAGTGATTATGCAGGAAACAGCAAAGAAGAGAGGGATGCAGGAAAAAATTCAAGGAGATCAAAAGGTTGCTAAACTGAAATTAATAATATACCCTTCAAAAAGAGATACGCCAGTGTATCCTGTTTTGTTGTTCTGTGGACCCTCTGTAAAGAAGTGGTTGGGCTAGGCATTTAGCCTGGTGGATGGGATGCCAGCTTAGACATCCACATCCCACATCAGCGTGCCTGGGTTCCTGACCTACTTCTGACTCTGTCTCCAGCTTCCTACTCATGCAGCCCCTGGGGAGAAAGGTGGGTGGTGAACGAGTCAAGTACTTGTGGTCTAGCCACTCACCTGGAGGACCTGAGTCGAGTTCTCTGCTTCTGGTTTCTGTCTGGCACAACCCTGACTGCTGCGGGGGCATTTGGGACATGAACCAAGAGTTGGGAACTTGTTCTCTCTCTCTGATTCTCTTTTCAATATTTTCTCTTTCTTCCCCACCCCCCCATAAGTAAGTGAAATTTATTTATTTTATTTTTCAAAATTTTATTGGAATGTCAGATTTAGAGAGACAAGGAGAGACAGAAAGATCATCCATCTTCTGGGTCACTCCCCAAGTGGCTGCAGTGGTCGAAACAGCCAACCTAAAGCCAGGAGCCAGGAGCTTCTTTTGGGTCTTCCCCGCGACCATCCTCGACTGCTTCCCAAGGCCAAAAACAGGGAGCTGGAAGGTAAGTGATGCACCCATATGGGATCCTGGCGTATACAAGGTGAGGATTTTAGCCACTAGGCTATCACGCTGGACCCAATAAGTGATAATTTTTTAAAAGATTAGTTGTTGTTGTTGTTGTTGTTGTTGTTGGAAAGTCAGATATACAGAGAGGAGAAGAGACAGAGAGGAAGATCTTCCGTCCACTGACTCACTCCCCAAGTGGTTGCAAGAGTAGCAGCTGCACTGATCAGGAGCAAGGAGCCTCCTCCAGGTCTCCCACGTGAGTGCAGAATCCAAGGCTTTGGACCGTCCTCAGCTGCCTCTCCATGCCACAAGCAGGGAGCTGGATAGGAAATGGGGCTGCTGGGACATGAAATGGCACCCATATGGGATCCTGGTGCATGTAAGGCAAGGACTTTAGGTACTAGGCTACTGCGCCAGACCCCCAATATATGAAATCTTTAAAATGAAAAAGAAACTGGGCCAGGCATGGTATTTCAGTGGCTAAAGTCCTCCTCTTACAAGCACTGGGATCCCATATGGGAGCCAGTTCATGTCCTGGCTGCTCCGAGCTCCTTGCTGTCGTCTGGGAAAGCAGTAGAAAATGGCCCAAATCCTTGGAACCTAATACCCACGTGGGAGTCCTGGAAGAAGCCCCTAGCTCCTGGCTTCAGATCAGCTGGGCAATGGCCACTGAGGCCATTTGAGTGAACCAAGGGATGGAAAATCTTTGTTTCTCCTTTTCTCTAAATCTGATCTGCCTTTCCAGTAAAAATAAATCCTTTTTAAAAAAGGAGAAAAAAATGTCATTACAGTGAGTCATTATGAATTTGTCTAAACTGGAGTCTACCTGAGGCAGAAGACAGAGCCCAGGTTCTGTTGACTTTTGCATCATCAGAGTCAAACATTTGAAAGATCTGCTGTATAAGTGTGGAAAATTAAAGATGAATGTTGTCAACCAATAGACCTCAGAAAAAACTTCTCAACCCTGGAGAAATTAAACCAACAACTTCTCAATCTACCAAAACCGCTCAACTAACATCCTCAGAACACTCTTCCCCACATCAGGGTCTCTAAGGTGTCATGAAATGACAGTCCCCCGTCTCCAGGTGCCGATCTAGTGTGGCAGCAAGGTGCGGCCCCCTAGCTTGCCTCCCCTGCAGACAGAAGAAAAAAAGAAAAACTGAAAATATGTCCCACCTACCTTGCTGCAGACCTGACCCTCGTCACTCAGGCCTACATGGGCATGCCTAGCTCTCAACTATGTAGACACTACTTAAAATAAAATCAAGATGGGAGGGTTTGGGGAGGGGTGGGGAGAATCCAAGTACCTATGAAACTGTGTCACATAATACAATGTAATTAATGAATTAAAAATACTAAAAAATATAATCAACAATAAAAAAAGTAAAATCAAGATGAATGTTCAACTGAGCAATGGCAAACACAACTCAGCACTTCTTCTTTTCTTAAAGATTTATTTTTTTTTTTTATTGGAAAGTCAGATTACAGAGAGGAGGAGAGACAGAGAGGAAGATCTTCCGTCCGATGATTCACTCCCCAAGTGACTGCAATGGCAGGAGCTATGCCGATCCGAAGCCAGGAGCTCTTCCAGGTCTCCCACACAGGTGCAGGGTCCAAAGCTTTGGGCTGTCCTCAACTGCTTTCCCAGGCCACAAGCAGGGAGCTGGATGGAAAGTGGGGCTGCCAGGATTAAAACCGTCGTCCATATAAGATCCCAGGAGTGCAGGACTTGAGCCTCTAGGCCGCCGTGCCAGACCCTCTCTCCATCTTTTAAACTCACCTGCTCTGTTTAATCTAACTCTAGGCCTTCTCTGGACTTGTGGTAGACAACTGTTCCCTAGAACAGTGCCTTCGGTTTGTGGCCATAATCCTAAATATATTTCCATAGTAAGATCAACATTTCACTCTCTATCTCAACTATGTAATATCAATCTCTTCTCTCTCTGTCTCCCCTCACCCCCTTTTTTTCTCCAAATCTCAACAACCCCTCTTTTGGCCACATTCCTATTCTGTAATGAACAAATATCCTAAGCGATAAACAAGGACTCTGTTTTTCTTCCTAGCCACCAAATCTTCCTGCATCTCTACCAGTATTTCTTCTTGTCTCCCCACTTATAATGATGCAAATACCACCGCCTGTACAAGGCCCGCCCTTTCCAGCTCTGGATCCCATCCTAGGTTGTCCTGTGCTTTGTCAAGGACATCACTCCCCTCTCAGGGATCATCAAGTTATTCATAATATGGAACTTATTATTCGTGTGTGTGTGTGTGTTTGAAAGGCAGAATTACAGACAGAAGAGACAGAGATAAAGGAAAAACTTCCCAAGGCCACAATGGCCAGGGCTGGCTGGGCCCAAGCCAGGAGCCAAGAGCTTCATCTGGGCCTTCCATTTGGGTGCAAAGACCCAGGTACTTGGAGGTCTTCTGCTGCTTTCCCAAGAGCCCTAGCAGTGAGCTGGATTCAAAGTGAAACAGCTAGGCAGCTCTACTCACTACCCCCCAATGCCACACTGACCTCAAAACTTACTATTCTGAATGATACCATCTTTTCTTGTTTTTTTTTGTTTTTGGTTTGTTGTTGTTTTGGAAGCAGAGTTAGAATGACTTAATGGAGGAGATTTTGGAATTGCTCATGTGAAAACTTGCCCTTTCTGCCCCCTGACTAATGGTCCATCCCACACATCGCAGCTTGTGCAGAATGTTGCTGGCTCAAAAGAGAAGGAGCCACGAACTCAGCCCCTAGGCCAACAGCATCCTGGCCGGTTTGCTCAGCCTGTAGTGTGACTACAGTTTAGAGATGGGACAATGATAATGGATAAAGAAATACCTGAAAAAACAAAAAACAAGGGCCGGCAGCGTGGCCTAGCGGCTAGAGTCCTCACCTTGAACATGCCAGGCTCCCATATGGGTGCCGGTTCTAATCCCAGTGGCCCCACTTCCCATCCAGCTCCCTGCTTGTGGCCTGGGAAAGCAGTTGATGACGGCCCAAAGCTTTGAGACCCTGCACCCATGTGGGAGACCCGTAAAAAGCTCCTGGCTCCTGGCTTCGTATCATTTCGGCTCCGGCAGTTCTGGGTATTTGAGGCATGAAACCACATGTGCCCAGCAGTGTGGCCTAGCGGCTTAAGTCCTCGCCCTGAATGCACTGGGATCCTATATGGACGCCATTCTAATCCCGGCAGCTCCACTTCCCATCCAGCTCCCTGCTTGTGGCCTGGGGAAGCAGTTGAGGACGGCCCAAAGCCTTGGGACCCTGCACCCGCATGGGAGGCCTGGAAGAGGTTCCTGGTTCCCGGCTTCGGATCGGCGCGCATCGGCCCGTTGCGGCTCACTTGGGGAGTGAATCATTGGACGGAAGATTTTCCTCTCTGTCTCTCCTCCTCTGTGTATATCTGGCTGTAATAAAATGAATAAATCTTTAAAAAAAAATAAAAATGGACAGAGTACTAGAACAGACACTTCACACAGAGAGCCAACAGTGTCTGGCACCATGGATGCAGGTCTGTGACTCTTAGCAGGACATAATCTGTGGATGACTCCTTCCAGAGACATCCCCCGCTTTTAGCTCCTCTACAACCTTCTTTCCTGGTACCTTCAAGGCTCGGACTCTTCCAGCTCCTATAAAAACCTCACCTCTCCTTTTATCCAGTGTACAGCAAGCTAGAACGCCAGTGTTGTGGTCCACAGGTCAAGCTGCCACCTGTGTACAGTGCCAGTTCACATCCCAGCTGCTCTGCCTTTGATCCAACTTCCTGAAGGCAACAGTGATGGTTGTGATGGTTCCTGCCACCCATGTGGGAGACCTGAGCTGAGGACTTGGTGTTCTGGTTCAGCCCGCTGCTCCCACTCTGTCACTGCTGACAGGCAGTGAAGGAGCGGGTCTGAGCCAGCCTGGGTGCAGGGATCCAAGCACTTGGGCCGTCCTCGGCTGCTTTCCCAGGTCGTAAGCAGGAGGCTGGATGGGAAGCGGAGCAGCTGGGACACGAACCGGTGTCCCAGGAGGAGAATTAGCTTAAGTTGCAGTTTTTTCAAAAATCAACGTTTATCCTCACAAAGTCCCAGCGGTTCCTTTTAAACTCCCTCTCGGAGAGGGCGGCACTCGGCGGGCCGTGGGAGCGGGCGGCCGACGCGCATGCTCCGCACGCCCCTCCCGGCCGCCCGCGGCCACGCCTCCCGCGCCGCGAGGGTTGCCGGGAAGGCGCCCATCTTCTTTGAGCGCGTTGGGCCAGCCGGCGGCGCCGCGGCTCGAGTGGCGGTGGCTGGTGGCCTGTGGCGTGGCTCTGTGGGGCCGAGACCTTCGAGGTGAGCACTGCCGGCCTGCTGGGCCGGTCCCTGGGCGTGCGCTGCCTTTGCTCGCCTCTCCCGCCGCGGGGGAGCCTCATGGGCCGCAGCCGGGCGCGGAGCAGAGGGCGCAGGCCGTGGACAGGCTGCGGAACCGGGCGCCGCACGTGGCCGGGCCCCGGGACAGCCGTGGACGCTCCGCCGCCCGGCTCCTTCGGGGTTTCCGTGGAGGCTGCCCACGTCCCCGCACAGTCCTCCTAAGGCGGAGAACTAAGACCTCCTGTGTACGTTTCTGGGGAGGTCGGCTGCGGGCCGACTGGAGGCCCACGGTCTCAGGCCGCAGGTGTACCCTCCCCCCGACGTGGTTGTGTGGGGCCTTTTGAGTCCGCATTCACTCTCATCCAGGTTTCTGGTCTGTGAACTGGAACGCGTGGGTAGTATTTCCCTACTAGTTGTACACTCAGGGCAAGTGTACGTTGCAGCAAAATTCCAGGTTTTGGGCTGGAGAAGTCTTGAGTGGAAGCGTATTAACTGTTTTGTCTCCTCGTTTGCCTTCAGACAGCCGCAAATGACGAAAGTAGTTTACGAGGGTAGATTTGGGTAATCAGACACGCAGCGATGGTTGCATGAATTCTGTAATGGGACGGATGTGCGCCTTGCAGAGCCCCAATGCAGGAATTTCCCGATGTGGATCCGGGTTATGGAATAGCGTTTACAGTGTATCTGAATGTACTGACAGTAGTACATCACTCCACTGATAGCAAGTGTCCTTGATGAGTTCTGAATGTACTTTTGCGTCGTGTGGATGACTGGGTGGGTTATTGAGTGGAAGACTTGGCTTCTGACTTTATTTTTACCGCCGTGTGAATGTCAGGGATAGGAAACGGGAAACTGCCATAATGTGAACCAGTGTATTTAGCTGCACTGTTGTCTCACCCTACAGGTCCCCTCCACATCAGGGTGGTTTGTTTTCCTATGCTGAAATTTTTGGTTTTGAATATTTGTTAATACACAAAATCTAAGTGAACCAAAGTTTCACGGATATGATATTTGGACTTTTTTTGAATCTTAAGAAATTATGTTGCAAAATTGTTAATAATTTTTGTTAAGTCAGTTGTGACTAATTTTCAAAGGGACACGATTGTCACCAAACAAATAGTGCTAGAACCATAGCAAACAGTGATCTGTTTAAAGCTGGAAACGTTTGGCCGACAGGAGGCTGGTGGGCGTGTTTGCTCACCAATTTACCCAAAGAGATGGTGATGGATCAGCTTTCCATCACTTATTCCAAACTATTGTTATTCTCGGGTATCTGAGAATTGTGAAACTAAAAACTTTTAACAATCTCTTTCTGGTCTTCAGATTTGGGGTACTTTACAGGAAACTGGAATGGCTGAAAACGGCGAGAGTGAGAAAATGGCTGCGCTGGAGGCCAAAATCTGCCATCAAATTGAGGTATGCTTCTTGCACTGTTTGAAAAGCAGATTCCTTGGGTGGCAACTTAAATTTTAATAGTTCATTGGAAAGACAGAAAGATCTCCCACCTGCTGATTTACTCCCCCCTAGTATCGGGAACCAAGGCTGGGCTGGGCCAAAGCTGGCAGTTCAAAGGACAATGCAGGTCTCCCACAAGGATGGCAGGGACCTAACTTGTTGAGCCACCCCTGCTCCCTCTCAGGGGGTTCACTAACAGGTGTATGGGATAGGAATACAGCCCTGGGGCACAGAGCAGGCATTGGGATATTGCAAGCTGCAACTTAACCACTGTGCCAAGACTGTCCCTGCAAGGAAGTTTGAGGGCCTCAAGATAAATACAGAAAGAACACATAATTTCAGTATGTAGGGCTGTTCAATATTTGGTTTTTGCTTCTTTGAACATACACTAGTGTTTTAGATTGGTAGGGCCAGGTTATATAACTCAGGAGCTGTAAGACATTCCAGAAGGTAACACTGTAGAGTGGTTGCTAAATTATCCCTTAATTGAGCTTCTAAGTCTGTCACATGGGGGCAGTACTAGTGCTGTCTTTATGAGATAACATGAAGAATCCTTGTTAAATAATGCTTTGCATTTTGAAGGTCCTGGTAGGTTTTTTCCTGCTTAATCAGTTCTCAGCTATTATAATGTTATAGTACCTGTTTTCAAAGTGGTTTTTTTGATGATTTATTTATTAATAAGGCAGGTGAAATTTATAGAGGAGAGACAGAAAGATTTTCCATCTGCTTGTTCACTCCCCATGTGGCACAATGGTCAGAACTGAACCGATTCAGAAGCCAGGAGCTTCTGTGTCTCCCACACAAGTAAAGGGTCCCAGAGCTTTGGGGCCATCCTCTGCTGTTCTCCCTGACCACAAGCAGGGAGCTGGATAGGAAGTGGAGCACCCAGGACACGAACCAGCACCCTTATGGGATCCTGGTGCTTGCAAGGTGAGGATTTACCTATTAAGTCATTGCAACAGGCCGTAAGTCTTACTTGTTATCATTATTTTCACATTTAATTACAATTTTTAGTCTGAAGCCTTATAGTGTCAGTCATGCCTGCTCGAGGAATTATCCTTTAATTTATGTGTTTACTGAGAATTCTCAGATCATGTTTTTTTTTGTTTGTTTGTTTTCGTTTTTGTTTTTTTTTTTTTTGGTGTGGGTTTTTTTTCCCCCTATCTCCATTTTCATGACTACTTTTTAGTTTTCTCAAAAATTGTGGAGACAAATACAAATTATTCTGTGTTTAGCACTTAGAACAGGGACTGGTGTTGTGGCACAGAGGGTTAGGTCACCCTTTGCGATTGCCAGCATCTCATATCAGAATGCCTGTTGAGTTCTGGCTGTCCTGCATAACAGTTCACCTCCCTGCTGATGCTACCAGGAAGGCAGCAGAAGATGGTGCAAGTAGATGGGCCCGTGATACTGATGTGGTTCCTGGTTACAGCCTGACCTAGCCCTAGTTGTTGTATTGGGGGAGTGAACCAGCAAATAGAGGAAATTCATCTGTGTCCCCTCCCCTCTATTTCTGTTATAAAAATAAATACTAAAAATATGCAAAATGTAAATTTAGAACAATAATAAAGATGTCTGTTAAAAAGCCTTATATCTCCCTAATAACTTGACACCACCTAGCATAAAAAATGAAAGCCGTATTAATATTTTTATATGCTGCAGTGTTTTATTTAGTTTTATTTATTTATTTTTTATTGATTACATTGCATTATGTGACACAGTTTTATAGGCACTGGGATTTCCCCCCCTCCCTCTCCAACCACTCACCATGGTGGATTCCTCAACCTTGTTGCATTACAACAGTTCAAATTGAGTTGAAATTCTTTCATTGCAAGCATCTACCAAGCATAAAGTCCAGCATATTATTGTCCAGATAAGTTCAACGGTTTCTTGGGGAGACCATCTCTGGTCTGAAGGTAGAGCTGGCAGAGTGTCATCCCGATCAATTAAAAGCCCTGACATTACATCAGTAACAATTTATAACGTTATGGAATTAGTTGACATGATATTAAGTAGCCAATATGTTAAAAGAAAAAAAAAAAGAGAAAAAAAAATACAAGTTCTGAACCACATCTTGTGACTTCTACATTGACATTTCAATTATTAGTTTATATACAACAGGGTTCTATACACGTTAAAATGGCTATAGATTACTATTCAGCTGTCTCTTGTCTATTTTCATTTTAGTATTTAGCAGTTTATAACATTGGAGCATGATTTTGCTGAACCTGGCTGTTTTTCAGGCAGTCTAACTCTATAACTCTAACAAGACATATGTCAACAGTTTAGGTGAACAGTTTTAGGAGGGGTGTGCAGAGAAATCTTTAATACCCCAGTGAGGAGTAACTAATCTTTGTGTCCCAACCAGTGAGTTATAAGTGCATCCCCGCTGACCGTTTCCTGTCAATTTCTAAGCTTTTCTTGTTGTTCTCTGTCTACCTATGCTAGTTTTTTTGTTTGTTTGTTTTGAGGGGTTTCTGGAGCGATCCTGATGGTTATTACGAGAGGGGGTGGGGACCCAAAGTCGGGACCAGGCAAGGACCAGAGAAAGCTCCTCTCCCTAGTCCCGAAGGAAGTTTATTGTGCTGCAGTGTTTTAAAAGATTCATTTATTTGAAAGGCAGAGAAACCGTGGGAGGTCTTCCATCTGTTGGTTCAGTTGCACAATGGCTGCACAGCCAGAGCTGGTGCAAGCTGAAGCCTGGAATCAGGAAATACATGTCTCCCACATTGTTGGTGGGGCCCAAGTCTAGAGCCATCATCACTGCCTCTCAAGGTGCTTTAACCGGAAGCTAGGTCAGTAGCAGAGTAGCTTAGATTGCAGCCAGTGCTCTTGAAATGTGATACCAGTGTTGCAAGTGGCAGCTTAACTCACTGAGACACAATACTGGTCTCTAACACATCTTTCCTTCCATCCTCTCTTTCTCTCTGTAGGATATTTTTTCCCTTCTTATATTTAGTTATTTGAAACAGTGACAGGAGGGAGAGATAAGAGACATCTTCTGGGCCCAGTGTAATGACTCGATGACTAAATCCTTACCTTGCAAGTGTTGGGATCTCATATGGGTGTCAGTGTTTGTGTCTTGGTTGCTGCACTTCCCACCCAGACCCTGCTTATGGCCTGTGAAAGCAGTAGAGGATGACCCAAATTTTTGGGATTCTGAACCCACATGGGAGACCTGGAAGAAGCTCCTGGCTTCAGATCAGCTCATCTCTGGCCGTTGCAGCTATTTGGGGAGGACACCAGTTAATGGAAGATCTTTGTCTCTCCTCTCCATAAATCTGATCTGCCTTTCCAATAAAAATAAGTCATAAAAATAAAGAGGTGTATGCCCGGTGCGGTAACCTAGTGACTAAGGTCTTTGCCTAACACACCTAGGATACCTTATGGGTGCTGGTTCATGTCCCTGCTTCCCATCCAGCTCCCTGCTTGTGGTCTGGGAAAGTAGTTGATGACGGCCCAAAGCCTTGGGACCCTGAACCTGCATGGGAGATGTGGAAGAAACTCCTGGCTCCTGGCCTTGAACTGGCTCAGCTCTGGCCATTTCAGTCACTTGGGGATTGAACTAGTGCATGGAAGTTCTTCCTCTCTGTCTTTATTCCTCTCTGTATATCTGACTTTGCAATAAAAATAAAATCTTTGTAAAAATAGTAAAAATAAAAGCATCAAGGGGGAGATGGGCATCTTCCATGTACTGGTTGACTTCCCAAATGGCCGCAGTGGTTGGGCACATTAGCAGGTAGGAAAGTGAAGCTGCCAATTTTCCTCCAGTACCCGTGGGAGATTTGGCACTACAGCCAATGCCTGTGCTTCTTATTATCACAATGCTGGTCTCCAAACTAGAACTTTTTTATTTCCAAATCTTTGTTCTTTTTTTATTTACTTGAAGAACTGCAGAGAGAGACAAGGAGAGGACTTTTGTCCACTAGTTCACTCTCCAAATAGCCATTATGGCTAGGGCTGGGCAAGGCCAAATCTAGGAACCAGGAATTTCATCTAGGTCTCTCATATAGGTAACATACGGCCAGAGAGTTGGGCCACTTTCCACTGCTTTCCCAGGTGATTAGCAGGGAGGTGGATGGGGAATGGAGCAGCTGAGACACCAGTTGGTGCCTACATGGGATGTTGGTATCGCAGTTTAACCTTCCAAACTGCAATACTCGCCATTCTAGTTCTTTTTATTTCACAATCTACTCTCACCATGTTTTGAGCAGGCTTTTTGTTAAATCAGTTTGTTTTTTCTTCTTCAGATTTGTTTATTTTTATTGGGAAGTCAGGTTTACAGAGAGAAGGAGACACAGAGAGAAAGATCTGCTGGTTCACTCCCTAAGTGGCTGTAATGGCCAGAGCTGAGCCGATCCGAAGCCAGGAACAACTTCTGGGTCCTCCACGTGGGTGCAGGGTCCCAAGGTTTTGGGCTTTCCTTTACTGCTTTCTCAGGCCACAAGCAGGGAGCAGGATGGGAAGTATAACAGCCAGGATACGAATTGGTGTCCATGTGGGATTTCAGTGCATGCAAGGCGAGGACTTTTAGCCACCAGGCTAACATGCTGGGCCGAAAATATATTTTCAAATAGTTTTATTTAAGAATTTTCACTCTGTTGATGCATCTGTTTCAGTGATCTGCAATTTAGTTGTATTTTATTTGCTCATTTGAAAGACAGAGATTATATGAGTTGGCGCATCTCTCAGATGTCTGAGATAACCAGAGCTGGGCAGGCAGAAGCCAGCATTCAGTCTGAGTCTCTCATGTGGGTGGCAAGGACTCGAGGATTTGAACCATTACCTGCTACCTGCTAATGTCTGTACCAGCCGGAAACTGGAAGCAGACAGCCCAAGTGTTCTCTAAACCTGTGCAAATCCTTACCCCAATCTTTTCTTTCTAAAAATTCATTAGAAGTATTTCTTTATAATGTTTGTTGCCTTTTGCAGCTTGTATTTTTGGAAAATAGAGCGTGGTGTGGTAGTAAGGAAAAATATTCAAGATTAGACTTGATATTAAAACATGGTGCTTTGTAATTATTTTGCAGTATTATTTTGGAGACTTCAATTTGCCACGGGACAAATTTTTAAAGGAACAAATCAAACTGGATGAAGGCTGGGTACCTCTGGAGATAATGATAAAATTTAACAGGTAAACTCTCTTTTTATTATCATCATTTTATGATACAGTTCCATAAGTCCAGGGATTTCCCTTACCTCCTCCTCAAGTCTCCTCCCCCTGCCACTGATTTCCCCTATATTATTATTCTAATATAGTTCTTCATGAACAGCCATATGGCCATCATTGCAGGCATGGACATTGGCAGAGGGTCCAGTATCCTGTTATCAAGCTATAGTTAACAGTTTCTTTGGGAAGCCATCTTTAATCTGGAAGTAGAGATGAATACTGCATTGTATCCTCACATCTGGATATGATAGTCTCCATTACACAGTTACTATACATCCCCTTAAATAAAAAGCCACAAAACAAAACAACAGAAAGAAAATAGATACTAACACCATGAAGTTAAATAAAGAAAATCAAGAACCTTCTTGAAGACAGTGATGCTACTGTATGATCTATGAATCAGAAAAGAATTTAATGATAAAGTGTTTTGAAGAATGAAACTTTAAAAAAGTAAAAGTCCATGAGATATTGTTTCCTCTGATCTTTGTTGGTGAGATATGTCGCCTGTAGGCAACAAATAGATGGGTTTGGTTTTGTTTTGTTTTGAATCCAGTGTATTTAACTATGACATTTGATTGATGAATTTAAGCCATTTACATTCAGGGTCAATATGCATGGGTCGTAATTTGGTCCTGTTATTATTATTATTGTAAGATTTATTTATTTTTATTGGAAAGGCAGATATACAGAGGAGGAGAGACAGAGAGGAAGATCATCTGTCTGATGTTTCACTCCCCACGCAGCCACAACGGCTGGAGCTGAGCCAATCTGAAGCCAGGAGCCAGGAGCTCTTCCGGGTCTCCCACGCGGATACAGGATCCCAAAGCTTTGGGCCATCATCGACTTGTTTTCCCAGGCCACAAGCAGAGAGCTGGATGGGAAATGGGGCCACCGCGATTAGAACCGGCGACCATATGGGATCCTGTGCGTTCAGTGCAAGGATTTTAACCACTATGCCGTTGTGCCAGGCCTGGTCCTGTCATTTTAGCAATAGATTGTTCATTGATTAAGTCTTCTGTTGTTATTTTACTGGGATGTTCCTCGCATTTGTCTTTGGTTTTGGTGGGTGCTATTCTTCTTTGTCAAGAGAACATCTTTTAAATATCCTTTGTAGAGCAGGTTTGGAAGAGGCATATTTTTTTAAGTTTTCTTACTGTGGAAGAATTTTATTTCATTTTCAAAGACAAAGCTTTACTGGGTATGTTATCCTGGGCCAACAATTTTTTGCTTTTAGAACCTAGAATATGTCACTGCATTCTTTTCTGGCCCGTAGAGTTTCTTGTCAGAGGTTTAATTGGCATTCCTTTATATGTCAATTGATTTTTTTCATATGCCCATTTTAGGATCTTTTCCTTATGTTCAATTGACGAGAGCTTAATTATGTGTCGTGGTAAAGATTGCTTTTGGTCAAGCCTGTTGGGAGTTATGTGCCCCTCCTGGATGTTGTTTCTCTGTTCGTTAGATTAGGGAAATTTTCCCTCATTACTTCAATAAATACATTTTTAAACCCAGCTTCTCTTTCTTCACTTTCTGGAGCTCCATGACTCTTACATTTGGCCTTTTAATAGTGTGTTTCAATTCTTGCATACTTTTTTTAGCTTGATCCAGCTCTGCTTCCAGCTTTTTGTTTGTTTCTTCCTGATGACAGGAAATATCTTCCAATTCTGAGATTCTTTCTTCTGCTTCCTTCATTCTTCCTTCATTCTTTCTGTAGTTGGTACATAGTTCTTTGTTTGCAGTCACTTGTGCTACTGCTTCCAGAGTACTTATGTTCTTATGTTAGATTTCCACCATGGTCTCTGTAGTCCCAGCTCCTGGCTCACTACTCTTTACTTCCTGTGATACCATGCTGAGGCTGTTCCGTTGTCCGTACCTTTTTCCCATTTCCGGTTGGAGCAGGTTACAGGATTATGGAGGTACCAGGAGTCATATATAGCTAGTTTGTTGGTGGTGCTGATCTTTCAGGAACTTGTTGGTTGTTAGATCCGAGGGCCACCTGGACTTATTTTGATCCTTATGATGCCAAAGTTGGTATTATTTTCTCTTAGGACCAATGCAATGGACTGAGCTCAGTGAGTTTGCACCCAGCTCAGCAGTCTTTTTTTTTTTTTTAAGATTTATTTATTTGTATTGCAAAGTCAGATATACAGAGAGGAGGAGAGACAGAAAGGATAATCTTCCGTCCAATGATTCACTCCCAAAGGGAGCGCAACGGCCGGTGCTGTGCCGATGTGGAACAAGGAGCCAGGAACTTCCTCCAGGTCTCCCACACAGGTGCAGGGTCCCAAAGCATTGGACCGTCCTCCACTGCTTTCCCAGGCCACAAGCAGGGAGCTGGATGGGAAGTGGAGCTGCTGGGATTAGAACCAGCGCCCATATGGGATCCCGAACGTTCAAGGGGAGGACTTTAGCTGCTAGGCCACGCTGCCGGGGCCTGTCCCTGCAATCTTTTTTTTTTTTTTTTTTAAAGATTTAATTTTTTATTTTTATTGGAAAGTCAGATATACAGAGAGGAGGAGAGACAGTGAGAAAGATCTTCCGTCTGATGATTCACTCCCAAAATGAACGCAACGGCCAATGCTATGCTGATCCAAAGCCAGGAGCCAGGAACTTCTTCCGGGTCTCCCACACGCGTGCAGGATCAAGGCTTTGGGTTGTCCTCGACTTCTTTCCCAGGCCATAAGCAGGGAGCTGGATGGGAAGTGGGGCTGCCGGGATTAGAACCAGCGCCCATAGCCCATGTGGGATGCCGGGGCGTTGAAGGCGAGGACTTTAGCCGCTAGGCCACGCTGCCGGGCCCCTGTCTCTGCAATCTTAAAAACCTTTGCCACATTGTACAAAATTGTGCCTGATGTTCCACTAATAGAGTTCTTGATCTGCTGGCCATCAGGTCGGAGGGTTACCCAAACCTGTCTTGGGTGAATCCTGTAGGATAACATGTTGCTGCAGTTCACTGAGCCAGACATGAGTTCACTCCCAGCTCAGTGCTTGCACAGCACTGTCCCATTGCTGTTGTCTCCCTATACAAAATGGCGCCCAATTCAACTCTAGGGGGCTGACTGGGCTGTGAAAATCACCCTGTTCTTGCACCATCCATCTGGGACCTGCTGCTCTGTCCCTGTTCCTGGTCAAATCAAAGAAACCAGCAGGACATGTAGTTCTTTGTCTGGGTTCAGCTACTGAGCTCCCAGTGAACACCCCTTCTCACCTTGTTGCTGATTGCTGATTGAGTTCTGGCTGCTGGTGCAGTTCAGATCGCCGTTGGCTGAATGCAATGGGGTATCAGATGCTGCAGTGCCACACTGTTGTGTCTGCTGCTTTCTAGTATCAGTCTCCAGGTGCCCCTATGCTGTTGTTCTGTTCTCTCCTATATCCTGGAATGTGCCCTCTCTGTTTCATACTGGCCAATGTTTCTCTGTGTGAATGTGTCCTTACCTTATTCTGCCATCTTGATTCTCGCAACAGGTATAATCTTTTTAAAAACCATGGTTGGGGCCCGGCAGTGTGGCCTAGTGGCTAAAGTCCTTGCCTTGAATGCCCCGGGATCCCATATGGGCGCCGGTTCTTGTCCCGGCAGCTCCATTTCCCATCCAGCTCCCTGCTTGTGGCCTGGGGAAGAATCGAGGACAGCCCAAAGCTTTGGGACCCTGCACCTGCATGGGAGACCTGGAAGAGGTTCCTGGTTCCCGGCATCGGATTGGCGCGCACCGGCCCGTTGCGGCTCACTTGGGGAGTGAAACATCAGATGGAAGATCTTCCTCTCTGTCTCTCCTCCTCTCTGTATATCCGGCTTTCCAATAATAATAAAATCTTAAAAAAAAAAAAAAAAAAAAAGGTTGGATTTTCTTTTAACAATGATATTATTAAGTGTGTGTGTGTGTGTGTGTGTGTGTGCATATATGAATCTTTTGTTATGTCTTTCAGGCTAAACCGTCTAACAACAGATTTTAATGTAATTGTTGAAGCATTAAGCAAATCCAAGGCAGAACTCATGGAAATCAGTGAAGATAAAACTAAAATCAGAAGATCTCCAAGCAAACCTCTTCCTGAAGTGACTGATGAGTATAAAAATGATGTGAAAAACAGATCTGTTTACATTGTAAGTGGTTTTGGGTGTATACAATATTTTTGTTTTGTTTTCTTTCCTTAAGATTTTATTTGCAAGTCAGATTTTCACAGAGAGAACAGGTACAGGGAGAGATCTTCCATCCTCTGGTTCACTCCCCAGTTGTCCCGAGCTGGCCTGTTAGGAGACAGGGGCCTGCTCCTGGACTCCATACTGATGCAGGGTCCCAATGACTTTGGCCACTGCTTTTCCCAGGCATAGGCAGGGAGCTGGATGTGAAGTGTAACAACAGGGACATGAACCAGCACCCATGTGAGATGCCGAGCTTGGAGGTGGAGAGTTAGCCAGTTCAGCCATTGCATCAATTCTGAATAATGACTTTTAAATACTAAGAAACAGTTCATAACCTATTGTTTACTTGAAAAGTCCTTATTTGTGCATTTCTTCCCACTCTTCACAGAAAGGCTTCCCAACAGATGCAACCCTTGATGACATAAAAGAATGGTTAGAAGACAAAGGTCAAGTGTTAAATATTCAGATGAGAAGAACGTTGCACAAAGCATTTAAGGTATGATAGTATGATCATAGAGACTGTCCAGTTGTATAATACGTAGGACACAACTTTTCAAAAAATATTTTGTCTTTTATAGGGATCAATATTTGTTGTATTTGATTGTATTGAATCTGCTAAGAAGTTTGTAGAGACCCCTGGCCAGAAGTACAAAGAGACAGATCTGCTAATACTTTTCAAGTAAGTCGATTTGCTTTTGTTTCTTCTGGCCACCAAGTATTGAATTGAAACACTCTGGGAAGGAGCATGTGGTAGCATCCTTTATGAAAGCTAGTGTTTTTAATATTCTTAGGGACTGTTTGAGACTATTGAGACTGCTTGAAATTTAGTCAGTATGCTAGTCCTTTAAGACTATCAGAAAATATTTATTAAAATCTATATATTGTTAGCAACTGATGAAGATGGTTAGCTTCTGGTATTTTACTTGTAAACTTCTTAATCATGCTGGATACAAGATTTTCGGCTTTCCAAGTCACCATTGTGATTCAGTGGGTTAAGACACTGCTTGGTTACGTCACAAGCCATATCAGGATGGAGTTTCTGGCTACTGCCTTGATTGCTGTGGGCATTTAAGGCATGAACCAGCAGATGGCAGATCTGTTTCTTTGTCTTTCAAAGAAATAAAAGTGAGGATGAACCAGAGCATTTTTACTTTAGACATAGGGCTATCGTTCCCTATGTTTCCAATACCCAATCTTCTAAATACTGTACTACATCTGATGAAAATTATTATTATGATTCTGATTTCCGTTTATTTCTGTACAATAGTGAAAAATGCACCAATGGACCATGAATGGGTGTGGATTACCTTGTGAGATTGTGAAAATGCTTGGGAATTGGTGTTGGTTGTGTACTTCTGAATAGCCTAAAAAATCATGAAGTATACAATTTAAAAGGATGATTTTTGTGGTGTGGAAATTGTATCGTAGTGAAAGTGTTATTTTAAAAATACGAATAACTATGATAGTGTTTGAAATTTTAGGTGTTTTTTACAAAGAGAAGGAGAGAAAGATTTTCTGTCTGCTGGTTGCCTCCCCATGTGCCATAGTGCCAGAGCTGATCTGATCTGAAGCCAGGAGCTTCTTTATTTATTTAAAATTTTTGTTGCAAAGTCAGATATACAGAGAGGAGGAGAGACAGAGAGGAAGATCTTCCGTCCGAAGACTCACTCCCCAAGTGACTGCAACAGCCGGTGCTAAGCCCATTAAAAGCCAGGAGCCAGGAACTTTGTCCAGGTCTCCCACGTGGGAGCAGGGTCCCAAGGCTTTGGGCTGTCCTCGATTGCTTTCCTAGGCCACAAGCAGGGAGCTGGATGGGAAGTGGAGCTGCCGGGATTAGAACCAGCAACCACATGGGATCCTGGAGTGTTCAAGGCGAGGACTTTAGCCACTAGGCTACTGCACCGGGCCTGAAGCCAGGAGCTTCTTTTGGGTTTCCTTTTTGGGTGCAAGCTCCCAAGGCTTTGGGCCATCCTCTACTGCTTTCTAAGGTCATAATCAGTAAATCGGTGGTGGAGCAGCTGGCACTCGAACTGGCACCCATATGGGATACCGGAGCTTACTGAGGATTAGCCAATTAAGCCCTTATGTCAGGGTTTAATGATTTAATGATCAATTCATTTATTTGAAAAGGTGGAGATACAGACAAAGCGACAATCTAGGCACTGGTTCACTGCCTGTTGGCCACAGTGGCCAGGCTGAAAACAGGAGCCTGGAACTTCATCCCAGTTGCCTACATAGGTGCAGGCCCACATAATTGAGCTATCTTTTGCTGCTTTTCCAGGCACTTTTGCAGGAAGCTAGATTGGAAATGGAATAGCCAAGACTTAAACTGGTGCCTGTTTATTTAGCATGCTGGCATGAATCGCAGTAGATATGACATCGCTCGCTGTAATGTGTCTGAAATTCAAAATGATTTGTGTCCTTTAGGGAAGATTATTTTGCAAAAAAAAATGAAGAACGAAAGCAAAATAAAGTGGAAGCTAAGTTAAGAGCTAAACAGTAAGTACGTTGAACTAATCAAGTGATTCTTAAACCTTTGACAAGGGCAGAATTTGTGGTTTGGGAAGAGCTGATGAGGAGGTGGTGGCAGTAGTAGTATTAGTAGTAGCAGTAGCAGTAGTGGGGTCCTATCTTTTTGGTAGTGAAATAGAGATATTTTTCAGCTTAAACTATGCCTTTATAATCCAGGGGTTGTGTTGAAGTACAGTCTAGAATTGGGTGATCAGAAAACCAAAAGATTGGTCTTGGTTATTAAGTAGTGATGAGAATCAAGGTTATTTTAAATTGAACATCTTCTGATTGTTGTATTTTTATTTGTAGAGAGCAAGAAGAAAAACAGAAGTTAGCAGAAGATGCTGAAATGGTAAGTACAGTTCCTTACCTACTACATATATAATTTGAAGTTACTATATTTGTTCAAAGTTGAGGACTTTCTACAGAAAATATGTAAACATTTCCAATTATTGCACTAAAGTCATATGCAAATTATATTGCATGACAGTAAGATACCGTGATAACCAGATTTATACATTTTATTAAATATCACTTGTAGAGGAAATTAAGTTAAAATCAGAAATCATTAAAGTAATATTTTGGGTTCTTTTAGCCTTGGTGTTGTATAGGTATAGAGTTGATGTGCGCTATTTTTGACTTGCCATTACTTTTAAGGAGTTTTTAATTGCCTTGTATGTGTTTGTAGAAATCTCTAGAAGAGAAGATTGGATGCTTACTGAAATTTTCGGGTGACTTGGATGATCAGACCTGTAGAGAAGATCTGCACATCCTTTTTTCAAACCATGGTGAAATAAAATGGATAGACTTCGTCAGAGGAGCAAAAGAGGTTTGGAAACATTCATATGCTTTAAGTGATATTTTTAAATCTCTGGTTAAAAACTAGTAAAAAAAATCTTTTTAGCTATGTTTATTAAAATAATTTTATCTGTTTTCTTTTTGTTATTCCTGTCACTGGGCATTGTATCTTATGTTTCCTTTGCTATGAGTAACTGTTGGTATTGGTGACTCGAATATTGGTGACTCGAATTACAATATTCAGTATTTTAGCTGAAAGTAGTAATGGCACAGATCTGCAGGGCAGAGCTATTGAGAAAATTAATTTGTGAAACTTAGCTGCATGGCTTTCATTTTGTTTTTGGTGCAGGGAATAATTCTATTTAAAGAAAAAGCCAAGGAAGCATTCGACAAAGCCAAAGAAGCAAATAATGGTAACCTGCAACTAAGGAACAAAGAAGTGACCTGGGAGATACTGGAAGGGGAAGTGGAAAAAACAGCATTGAAAAAAATCATAGAAGATCAGCAAGAATCACTAAACAAGTGGAAGTCAAAAGGTCATTCATTTAGCTTTTCTTTAACAGTTTGGTTATTTTAACTCATTTGCTTGAGTCAAAACCTTAATCAGTATTCCAAAATGTGGACAAGTGACTTAAGAGTTTTCTTTGCCAAGTTCTCAGTTATGTCTCTACAGGTCGCAAATTTAAAGGGAAAGGAAAGGGAAATAAAGCTGCCCCACCTGCGCCTGCTAAAGGAAAAGTACAGTTTCAAGGGAAGAAAACGAAATTTGGTAGTGATGATGAACCTAATGAAAATGATGAAACTGGTATGTTTTTTCCAAGTCTTTTGGTTGTTTCATGAGAAATTATTTATCAGAGAGAAAGGAATGTGGTTTCCCGACTTGCGTGTGAGTGAGATAAGTGTGGGGGATAAGTTCAGCAGTTAGATAATCTGTACCAAAGAAAAAGTCTTCGCTCATTTTTGGAAGCAAGTTATTACTAATCTTTTAAACAGATTATCAGAGTCCTGCATTGTGGTTCAGTTGGTTAAGCTGTTCTGACAGTGTTGTCCCTGGGAGGCACTGGAAGATGGTCCAGTGCTTAGGTCCTGCCACCCAAGTGGGCAGTGCGGATGAAGGACCAGGCTCCTGTTGCAAACTGGCCTAGCCATTGCCATTGCTGCTAACTAGGCAGTCAATAAGTGGATTCAAGATCTTTGACTCTCCCTCCTTTCGCAATAAATGGATAGATATTTTAACATAATTAGTAATTATGCTTAATGTTAAAATTTAGTGCTTGTTTTAACAAAATTTATTCTGTTATTGAATAGGTCCAGTAAAAAGAGCTAGAGAAGAAACAGACAAAGAGGAACCTGCATCAAAACAACAGAAAACAGAAAATGGTGCTGGAGACCAATAGTTTAGTAAATAAAATTTTTCTATTCTTCTTGATTAGCTATTAAGCTGCTTTGTCTCTGAAGGCTTTTAAAAAGAAAACCGAATTAGGTCCACTTCAATGTCCACCTGTAAGAAAGGAAAGTTTTTTGTTTAACTTGTCAATGTTACTTAAAAAAGAGTGGTTTTTTTATTGTGTAGTTCTCTTTGTTATTCAAGATAATTTAAATATCAAAGGGAAGATTCTTCCAGTAAATTGCCTTTGTAATAAGAGAAACTAATAAAATATATACTATATAAAAAAACCCAAAAACATAGTAATTTTTTCCTTTTGTACACAAAGCATTTCAGAAAGAACTTAAAACTAGAGTATCTGCTGTTGATCAAGGGCCCTTCCCACAGTTATTTGTTTTCTTAGACTTGCTCTCTACCTAGTATAACTTGATAGTGTTAGGAATAATCTCTTAGTTCTATATTAACAAGAGATGGGCCAAAACCCAACTTACTGATTGCTTTTTATGAAAGTTGTATGATGCCGGTAGATCATATCGAAGCTCTGTAGAATAAAATCCAATTAAGGGTAAAATTATATTTTCAAACATGTACCAAACTTTATAAGAAAAACTGAGAAAATACTAAACACTGGTAAGCCAGACATTTTAAGCCTGTCACTTAACTTATCCATGTGTTTATTTGATGAGCATTTCTGCTATTTTGGTATTTAGTGAAATGTGAGGTTACGAAGAAGAACTTAGAATAGATGATGGGACCTTACTAATAATGGCAAATTTAATTTGATAATCATCATAGTTTTAAAATTCTCTTATTCAGATTTTAGTAGTGGTAGTAAGTAGCTAATTATTTTCCTACTAATCTCTCAAAACCTATTTTTCATATTCTTTTGAATAATAATGTAGATGCTCTGTACTTTTACCATTGATCTGTTTATAACAGATGGCACTGAACATACTTACCTTTCATACTTAATAACAAGTTCTCACCATGTGGGGTCGCAGTTCAGTGTACAATCAAATCACCCAGAGGTGGTGTTGAAATGCAGATTCTACTCTGTTTGGAATGGAGCCTGAATTCTGTTTTTGTAGTAAGTTCTGAGTGATATGGATGTTAACGTTGAAGGTCTGGGGACCATGTCTGGCATATCAGGGCTCTGCTTTGGTATTCTATTGGGACTGTGCTAAAGGTGTTTTGTGTTACTTATTGTAACACCTTAAACTACATAAGGAATGTCAATACTGAACATGATAAGAGAATCAACGGATCTTTGACATTATGAACCCTAACATGTTTAACACCAAAGGGCCGATTCATGGTAAGTTTACTGTTTAAAAATCATATTTCCCTTACTGTACTCTTAGGGTTTTCAAAATTATTTGGGTTATATATAACCTCTAATTTATGCTTCTCCTGTTTTGATGTTTGTGAATATCACCCAATCTAGCAATAAAATCCATTAAAAGTTATTTAATCATAGCGTGGTTCTTTATGTTTTATCTTTCACAAAAAAGAAAAGAGTTAAATGTCATTTTGACTCTTAACAGCAGTTAAGAAATTGAAACAATTTTATCCAGGGCTGTGTATCAGGGCCTTTCCGCTCCTTCTGGCTGCAGCTTCCTAGGAGCCCGAAAATGCATTAGAAAGAAATGGCAGGGCCCGGTCCAGTAGCCTAGTGGCTAAAGTCCTTGCCTTGAACACACCAGGATCCCATATGGGTGCCAGTTCTAATCCCGGCAGCTCCACTTCCCATCCAGCTCCCTGCTTGTGGTCTGTGAAAACAACCGAAGATGGCCCAAGGCCTTTAGTTCCTGCACTCAAATGGGAAACCTTGGAGGAAGTTCCTGGTGCCTGGCTTTTAATGGGCTTAGCACTGGTTGTTGCAGTCACTTGGGGAGTGAGTCTTCAGACGGAAGATCTTCCTCTCTGTCTCTCCTCTCTGTGTATTGTATTTGACTTGGCAATAAAAAAATAAATAGATCTTTCAAAAAAGAAAGAAAGAAATGGCAAACACTAAAATCTTTTCCAGAGCAGGATCTCTTTAACAAGCTTTTGAATAAAAAGAACCATTACTCTGGCAGGGTACCTAAGTTGCACACAGACCCTAAAACAGAAAGCTAAGGTGGGTAAAACTTGGAAGATCCCTTATCTCAAAAAGCTGCCAAAGAGGGTTGATGCTGTTGTAGCTAGTGGATCTGCTGGGGGGCGGGGCTCCAGAGGATCTTCTAAAATCTTAGTAGCAGCTATCCTGAAGTGCTCTCAACAGTTGGGTACCCAGAAAACTCCCTTCAGCACAACTCTGAAAAAGTGTCCCATGGAACTCAGGTGTCACTCAGGACCAATTCTGCAGAGCAACCCAAGAAGTCATGGTGACAACTGACAGATGGGGTGGGCACAGGACTAATGTAGCCTTGTTAGCTGCACGGAGATATGCTTCTAATTCAGATTGATTTATTTTTATTGGAAAGGCAGATCAGATTTACGGAGAGAAAAACAGAGAAAGTTCGTCCATCTGGTGGTTCACTCACCAAATGGCAAAAACAGCCAGAGCTGAGCTGATTTGAAGCAAGGAGGTTCTTCCAGGTCTCTAAGCTGGGCCCTGGGCCATCCTATACTGCATTCGTAGCCATAAGCAGGGAGCTGGGTGGGTAGTGGAGCAGCCATGAACCAGCATCCATTTGGGATCCAGGCATTTGCAAGTGAGGATTTAGCCACTGAGCTATCACACCAGGCCAGAAGTATGCTTTCTGATGATTATTTCCTTTTCCCCTACCACAATATAAGTAGTATTTGGAGGCAGCACCTGGTGAAGATTATTGGAAGTCAGATAGTAAAGATACTCGCAGGAAAGCTAGTGGTACAGCACACCATCCATGCCTCTGTCAGCTCTCCTATACTTCCACCCCAAGACCTTCATCGGACATCCAAACCCTCCCCTAGCTGGAAGGCTGACTGCCCAGAGAATGCTGCTGGAACACAGGCCACCATGGAACCATGCAAGTTAGTAGTTAAGGAGAGACACTGGGGATATAGAGAAACACACCAGTGGACTATGTGTGGGCAGGTCTTATCAGCTCAGTATCTTTGGAAGCCAGCCTTGGGGAGAGAAAGGCTCTACCCTAGATTGGATATCCATTGAAATTTCGCCTTGGCTGTTGGGTCTATATTTGGATAAGTGTACCATAGAGGGGAAAGCCCTACTATTTACCTCTTAAATGATGTTAACCACAAGTTGTGGGATGCTTTGTGTCAGTCAAGCGTTTTGACTTAAAAATTATAAAGAACATTTCACAAGTCTAGTACAATAACTTAATGACTAACTCCTCCCCTTACAAGCACCAGGATCCCATATGGGAGCTGGTTTGTGTCTGCTCCACTTCCCTTCCAGCTCCCTGTTTGTGGCCTGGGAAAGCAGCAGAGGATGGTCCAAAGCCTTGGGACCTGATCCGGTGGGAGATCCAGATCAACTCATCTCTGGCAGTTAACGGCCATTTGGGGAGTGAACCAGCGGGTGAGAGATCTGTCTCTCCTCCTCTCTGTATATCTGATTTACCTTTCCAATAAAAATAAATATTTTTTAATAGATAGTTCTTCACTTCTGCATTTTAAGGAGCAAGGTATACTAGAAAAAGTGGTTTCTGAAGCTGTTTTATCAAAATGTTGGCCTTAGGTCTCAACTTCAGTCTTTTGTTCTTGAATGACTGCATTTCCTCAGTCTCAAAAGTGTTCTGGTTGGAGGAGAAACTGCATGATTGATGACGCTGCATATCACAGATTGTGCTTTTGGCTCAAAATCTACTTCCCATCTGCCAGAATATTATCTTCTCACCATTAAGTTCCAGAATCCTCACTAGAGGTTTAGTTCTCCTTAAGCCTACAAAGCATATAGCTTGGGAAACCAACTTTTGTAAACAGAAAAATGGTCTGAGGTAATAGAGATTTTATTTAGAAGAAGTTAAATGGGATTCATGGTTCTTAGCCTTCTTCTGCCTTGCTAAAGCAAGCCTCTAAAAATTCCCTTACTAAATTTTTATAGTGGGGAGGGGATTAGTTTATCTGGGAATAGTGTGGTGTTTTTAATGAATGGCTGTTAAGTCAGGGTCAACCAGCTCCAAGCTCCTGGTTTTAGTCACTATGATATATGATATTCAGTCTGAGCGTGGGTGACCAAGTACTGGGGAGCTATAGAAACTGTCAGTGAAATACAAACACTAGGATAGTCTCAGGCACACCTTGAAGCATACTCACCCTGTGCAGACTGCATTTCCAGGCCATTTTCAGTCATGCACATTTTCCCAATGAAAAACATTCTCTAGCATATTTTCACTGCACTTACAAGTAAAAATTTTGGTTGAGTTAATCTATGTTGGCTCTTTAAGGTAACTAAAGTTAGGATTTCTTACCTGCAATAATATCTATCTTGATTTTCCATTCTGCAGCTTTCTTTTGAATATGCTAAACATAAATAACATTTTAATATAAACTTTCAAATAATGATATTTAAAAATTGCTTTTAACTGATACTTTTCAAACTTCAAAATGTATAAGAAATCATAAAAGTTTTAAATGGACAGTATTTTGAAAGTACATTTTAATGTATTTAGCAATCAACTAAATTACATATTAAATCTAATAAAACTTTCAGAAATCAATTGAAGTATATAATGTACTCATTCAATTCTGCAACCTTATTTCATTAAGACACAGCATTCTTCTGGAATCCTATTAACAGAGATCAAGGTCCACAGGCTATTCAGTGGCAGCATGAGAGAATATATTAGAGCATGGTTTCTGAAAATAAATCCAAATCCCCCCCCCCAAAAAAAAAAACCAGGGCTGGTGCTATGGCATTGTAGGTTAAGCCTCTACTTGAAGTGCCAGTATCCCATATGGGCACCAGTTCAAGTCCTGGCTGCTCCACTTCCAATCCGGCCCCCTGCTAATGCGCCTGGAAAAGCAGGGAAAGATGACTCAAATCTTTAGGCCTCTGTGTCCACTTGGAAGACTTGGTTGAAGTTCCTGAATTCTGGGTTCAGACCAGCCCAGCTCTGGATATTATGACTATTTGGGAAGTGAACCAGGAAATGGAAAACTTCTCTCTGTCTCTATGTAAGTTTGCCTTTCAAATAAATAAATCTTAAGAAAAAACAAACAAAAACCATGGTCTTTGGAAAAAGACTGGAAGCTTGCAGGCAGTCTGCTTCACAACTGGTGTTCTTAATCGGCATGCAATACTGACTCTTAAAAATGGACTGGCGTGGTGGCCTAGTGGCTAATAATCCTTGCCTTGAACAGTCTGGGATCCCATTTGGGCTCCAGTTCTAATCCCAGCAGCTCCACTTCCCATCGAGCTCTCTACTTGTGGCCTGGGAAAGCAGTAGAGGACGGCCCAAAGCCTTGGGACCCTGCTCCTACGTGGGAGACCCAGAAGCTCCTGGCTCCTGGCTTTGAATCAGCTCAGATCTGGCCATTGTGGCCACCTGGGGAGTGAATCAACGGACAGAAGATCTTTCTGTCTATCCTCTCTATATATCTGACTTTGCAATAAAAAGAAATCTTAAAAAACAAACAAACAAACAAACAAAAAAAACAGGACTGTCCCTTCTTGCAATATCCTGGAAAATATTTTATATACCCAAACGTGTTACCTGCTAGCAAAAATAATGAAATACGTAGTTTCTGAACTCAGGTGTGTATCACTTCAGGCTCAGTGTTTTTAGAAACCAGGCCTTACTTGTATACCTTAGGTCCACACATGTCCCCTAAAGACATGAGGACAAATAGGCTCAACCGTGACTTACCCCAGCAAACCAGAACATTGTGTAACCTTTGTTAAATCCTACTTCTCTACCCCAGATTTGTGGTTGCACTCCTAGCAAAGATTGATATCCAAACAAATTTTTGATGAAAGAAGTTAGTCATACAGGCTGGAAGAAAGCTAATCATAGGTGCCTGCTGGTTCAAGGGAAAGCTCAGTTTCTAAGTGCCAGATGTCATACAGGTCAGGGGAAATAGATACTGCGGTATTTAGTATTCACAGCAAATCTTTAAAACACTGTCATGAGTTTAAAAATAAGTGACATGAAATATCTTGATGATCTGAACTTACTTCTCTGGTTGATGATTTGTGTAAGGAGTATACTGCTGTCCTTGCCATTTCCAAAGCAGTCTTGAGGAAAGCCATATCTTTCCCTGGAGGAGCACAGCAAATTCTTTCTCAACATCATGACCCTCTTATCAAAATTGAAGATGACACGAAGAAGATTTAGAAATTTTTTTTTCTCAGACTCCAAAATAGCCACTTCAAATTCTTTGTGCCATGAGCAGGGTACCAATAAAATATTTTAAAGTTCGTAGCAGAAAACTAGGAATTTTCTTTCTTAGTGAAACAAGTCTAAAGTGAAAATTTTAGTGCTATATCCCAAATTAATGACTTTCAAAAGATTAGAAGGAAACAAACAGGGTAACAGTGGTCAGAATGCTCTCCTTAGAGGGCTGGAGCTTTCCCAAACATTCATGCCTTCTCTACTTTCTGATTTCCTGCTGGCCTTGCTCACTCTACACATACCATTAATGGTACTAATGGACATATTTCAAAACCCTTGGGTATAAGAAGGCATCAAAAGCAGGTTTTAAAACTATACAGTCCTTTACAGGTTTGTAATTACAAGGCTAAGGAAAATTACTCTCAAAAAGTAAGTGGAGGGGGAACCCAGCATGGTAGCCTACTGGCTAGTCTTCGCCTTTCATGCCCTAGGATCCCATGAGTGCCGGTTCTAATCTGGTGGCCCTACTTCCCATTTAGCTCCCTGCTTGTGGCCTGGGAAAGCAGTCAAGGATGGCCTAGAGCCTTGGGACCCTGCACCCAAATGAGAGACCCAGAAGAGGCTCCAGGCTCCTGGCTTTAGATCAGCTTAGCTCTGGCTGTTGCAGTCACCTGGGGAGTAAATCATCAGATGGAAGATCTTCCTCTCTTTTTCTCCTCCTCTCTATATATCTGCCTTTCCAATAAAAATTAACAAATCTCTTAAAAAATATGAAAAAAGTAAATGGGGAATATGAGTGAGACTATGTAATACAAATTAATGAAAAGAAAAATTGAAAAACTTAATTCCCAGCCATTCAGTAAACAAATAGGGATACATAGTTACTACACAGGAGACTGGGATATTCAATGAACAGTGGGTTTTAAAACTTGGTTTTCTGGGCAAGGTGACCTAGTCACTAAATCTTCACCTTGCAACAGCCAGATCCCATATGGGTGCTGGTTTGTATCCTGGCTGCTGCACTTGCCTTTCCGCTCCCTGCTTGTGGCCTGAGAAAGCAGTTGAGGACGGCCCAAAGCCTTGGGACCCTGCACCCACGTGGGAGAACCAGAAGAAGCTCCTGGCTCTTGGCTTCAGATCAGCTGGCTCAGCTCCTTGGGGCCACTTGGAGGTGAACCATTCCTCTCTGCCTCTCCTTCTCTCTGTAAATCTGACTTTCCAATTAAAAAGTAAATGAATAAAATTTTTTAAAAGCAATAATTAAAAAAAAAAAAAACTTGTTTTTCTGCAACAACACCAGTACAACTGATTCTTGTTACCAACCTTTATTCTTTTTGGTCCCAAAGGGAGGATTCATAATTACTGTATCAAAAGACTTGGGCATCCTGTTCGATAATGTGCACACATCACATTGCACCATGTCAACATTTGCTAACTCAAACTCTTCCACATTCCTGTTAAAGATTTCCAGCGCATCTTCATCTAGGTCAAATCCAACACAAAGTCTGTAAACAAAAAACACAGTACACAGATGAGCAGTATGTAACAACAACACTAGCTATTTTACTACCTTTTTAACCCAGTTTGCAGAGGAAGTGTAAGTGTTGCTCCCAAGAGCATGATTTCCTCACCTGACAGTAGTTAGAAACAGCTTTGCATAAAAGGGACTTCTGTTACCACTTAAATTTTTTTTTTTACTTTTGAGCTTCTTTCCTTCAAAATGTGATCCATATCAGATTCTTAAGCCCCACCCCATCTCATACAGCAGAGTCTCATAAATATGATTTACAGTTGATACTATGTTTATTAAAGTCACTCAATACCCAAAAGTGTATATGGGATCACCTACCCAGCTCCTAACATGGCAGCTCCGATGCTAAGCACTCCACAGCCACATCCTAGATCTGCAACCACTTTGTTTGCAATGTCATCGTATGTGTTATGGATTGTATACAACATACATGCTAAAATAATAAAGAGGAAATAGCATAAGTGAGCAAGGCAAGGACTCAAATTCACTTTGTTCAAGTGACTTCACAATCATGTCTTCCACTTAGTTCTCCCCCAAATACCTTTCCAGATTGCCTTTAAAAGGTACAATTATTGCTGTAGTTAGAGGCACCATCGAGGAAAGCAACCCACACCAGTGGTTCATAGCAAGTGTGTGCTGACAACGCCAAGAAAGGCCTTGAGTCAAAGGAGGAATCAACGTGCTGATTTTGCTCAGTCACTTCAGAACACTGCCATGCACGCACGCACCTTTCCGTTCTTTGATGGGGAAGTATTTTTATGAAGGAATGGTTAATGCAGGTTTACAATATCCTTCCTTGTTGAGACGTAAGGATATAAGACAATTTTGAAATGTTACTCTTCTGGAACATTAGCAAGTCTAGGAACCACTAATCTCAAACCGTTAACCTCAGTGCACAATATTTGATGCAACACTTATCGGCAGGGAATAGATAGCCTAAGCTTCTACCATAGCACCTTCAGACTCTCAGCAAAGGGGCCTGATAACCACTGAGGAGCTGAGGAGAGGACGCTGGGAGCACGAAGATCTTTCCAACACAACGGATTTGACACAGGAGAAGCTAACCAGGAACAACTCCTAGCCAGGAGGCTGGCCCTCACGGATGCCTGGCAATCCCAAAATTGTGGTTGGAATCATGACATCAACCTAAAGGTATGCACACATTCTCCTTGTCTTTCACTGGTAGTTTAGACACATTCCTGCTTGCAGGTGCGCCCATCAAATTGTCTTAAGGCTTCTCAACGACTTTGGGAACGTGTTTATGAAATATTAATGGCTTTTCCCGTGCTTCCTCCTGTATTCCCATTATTAAAATCTGGCACGAAACAACAGGCTAATTGTTAAAATACTGTGTTTAAACGGAAATGCATCCTCATCCTGCCACAGCCAGCCCCTTGGGTTTGGTTCGACTCAGCCTACCTGCCCTCAACTCTTGGAATTCGTTTTTGGGCAGGTCCTTTCCCTGGCAAATGCAGAAGGAAACCGCTCTGTAGCAGATACCGATGGAGCTCCTCGCGTGCAGGGGCGAGAAGTCAGCTGTGTCTGAAGCTGACAGTGTGATGAGAAAGCTGCCTGGCGCAGCGTCTGACAGGGTTCCAGGACATACAGAAAATCAAGCGACCACAGTGTGTCCGTGGCTGCGTCGCCCAGGCAGCCCTCCTGGACCCGCTCCGCGCTCCTGCGGAGAACTCACCCCTGCACTCCTGGCATCCTCCTGTTTTATTTGCAGCTCGGGGCGCCCGCACGTGGAGCCGCCGGCCGCCCTACCTGCGATGTGCGGCCTGGTCGCATACTGCTCCAGAAGGAGCTTGGGCCTTTCGAATCCATCCACTTGTTGAAGGCGACTCTCCAGTTCCTTCAGCCTTAATTTCTTCATTTAAAAAAAAAATATTAGTGGGGGATCGCGCGATTTAAGGGCACGGATCTGCAGAGAGAAAAAAAAAAAAAACTTTAATCTCGCCCGTCAACGCCCCCGCCCGGCGGAGGGCCAGAAGACGCGGGGTCACCCCGGTTCCTCGGGGACAGCCTGCGGGTAGCCCACGCACCCTTCGAGCCACTTCCGGGTCCCGCTCGCCGCGTCTCCCACCCCTCAGGTGGCGGCTGGCACTGCGGCTGGAGACCGGAAGCGCCGTTGCGCACGCGTCTCTGCCGCCCAGCGGCGCAGCGCCGACCTGCACCTTGTGCCAGGCATCCGGGTTCCGCTGACAACTGGAGCGCCTCAGCATCACCTCAGGCAGGTCTACTGCAGGGCCTCTGACGCAAGTTCTTCCTCCTCTGTGTTCGAATATCTGCAGGACCTCACAGGACCGAGCGACGTGAGAGAAAGAGAATAATAAGAATAATCCAGGAGAGACAGTGAAAATTACGTTTACGGCCCGGAGTGCTCTCGTAGCTTCTTGTCTCTCACACCTTTGTGTCTTCCGCCATTTGCACACCCTACTTTGTTGTAACTTCGATTTTCTCTTTTCAGGTCATCTCTGTCATGCCGATTCTCACCATTGCGGTGATGTCAGAGCAGCCCAAAGAAGAGTTTAAAATTAGAAGTTAGTAGTGTTGGACTGCTACTAGAAGCAGAAACCAAGTTGCAAAACTAGAAAGAGCAAATGTGACCGATTCTTAAAAAACGTAGCTACCAAAAAAATAAATAAATAAATAAAAAAGTAGCTACCAAGAGTAACAATGGTTGGTCGTTTGTGAAGTTATTATTATTATTGTAAGATTTATTTATTTTTATTGGAAAAGTGGATATACAGAGAGGAAGAGAGACAGAGAGGAAGATCTTCCATCCGATGGTTCACTCCCCAAGCGGCCACAACGACTGGAGCTGAGCCAATCTGAAGCCAGGAGCTCCTCTTCCAGGTCTCCCATGCGAGTGCAGGGTCCCAATGCTTTTGGCTGTCCTTGACTGCTTTCCCAGGCCACAATCAGGCAGCTGGATGGGGAGTGGAGCTGCCGGGATTAGAACTGGAGCCCATATGGGATCCCGGCGTGTGTAAGGAGAGAACTTAAACCACTATGCTGTCGTGCCGGACCCATGAGGTTATTATTATTGAGAGTATTGTTAGGGTAGGAGGCAGAAATCTAAATTTTGACAAAGTAGAACTAACAGAAAAGGGGAGAGTGTTAAAATACAAAATACAAGCTAGAAGATATTGAAAAGGATTAGGGTCCTAAAAAGGAAGACTCTGGTGTTAAAATAATAAAAAAGTATCTCTTTATTATTATAGGAAGAAAAAAAGGAATGAATGAATACTGATAGAGTAATTGTGTCTGAGGCTACAACTTCTTAGATACAGGGTATTCAAAGTTATGTTACTAAGAGTGAGTTAACATGTAATAATTTTTTAGCACATAAAATTGTCATGCATAAATGCCTAATTAGCGCTAATTATTGGTGATGGTGTTATTTTGTTGCTGAGTTTTGACACCCCATCCTAATGTCTTCTCCATTCTAGAATTTCTCCATTCCTTGTCATGTCAACAGCCTTCTATAAACAGAGGCACATAGTATATAAACTTTTCTGACTGACTCTTTTTTCACTTAGCATAATTTTTTGTATAGTGTGATAATTGCATGTTTTCTCTTCTATTTCTGTTCTATTCATTTTAAGATGCAGAGACAGCGAAAGATAGAGAAGGCTTGTGCTTGCTGGTTCATTTCCCAGATGGATACAACTGCTGGGAGTGGATCAGGCAAAAGGCAGAAGCCAGGAACTCAGTGGCCTCTCCCCTGTGGGATGTGTCACCCAACACCCTGACCCCATGCTGCCTCCAGGTGGGTTCAGTGGCAGGAAGCTGCAGTCAGGAGCCAGAGTGCAGTATCTAACTCGGGCACTCAGCTACAGGATGAGGCCTACGGCCAGCGAGGCCAAACCTAGTCCTCGGCCCTACTTGGTTTTTCTTGTTTAAGAAATTGTCTGGGGTCCGGCGCAATAGCGTAGTGGCTAAAGTCCTCGCCTTGAACGGGCCGGGATCCCACCCATATGGTCGCCGGTTCTAATCCTGGCAGCACTGCTTCCCATCCAGCTCCCTGCTTGTGGCCTGGGAAAGCAGTCGAGGACGGCCCAAAGCCTTGAGACCCTGCACCCGCATGGGAGACCCAGAAGAGCTCCTGGCTCCTGGCTTTTAATGGGCTCAGCTCCGGCCGTTGCAGTCACTTGGAGAGTGAATCATCGGATGGAAGATCCTCTTATCTGTATATCCGCCTTTCCAATGAAAATAAATAAATCTTAAAAAATAATAATAATAATAATAAAAATTGGGGCCAGTGCAATGGCTCAGTGGATAAATCCTATGCTACCACAATGGACCCATCACCCATTTTCTAATTAAATTATCTTTTTCTTTACTGTTGAAATTTGACATTTTTTTAAGGTTTATTTATTTTTATTGTGCAATCAGATATACAGAGAGGAGAGACAGGAAGATCTTCCACCTGATGATTCACTACCCAAGTAAGCGCAGTGGTCGGTGCTGAGCCAATCCGAAGCCAGGAGCCAGGAGCTTCCTCCAGGTCTCCCACGTGGGCTCAGGGTCCCAAGGCTTTGGACATCATCTACGCTTTCCCAGGCCACAAACAGGGAACAGGCTGGGAAGTGGAGCAGCTGGGATACGAACCTGCGCCCATTTGGGGTCCCGCCACATGCAAGGGAAGGACTTTAGCCACTAGACTAGCACACTGGGCCCTCTTTTGTGTTTAAGTTTATTTATTATTGTTATCGGAAAGGCAGAGGTACAGAAAAGAATATCCAGAGAAAGAGAGAGCTTTCATCTGCTGGTTACTCTCCAAATGTCTGCAACTGCTGGGACTGGGACAGGCCAAAGCCAGAAGCCTGGCACTTCATGTGGGTCTCTCACTTCATGTGGGTGGCAACTTAACGTGCCTTCCTATGCCTTGAGTTAACTGCTTTGTGGTTAGTATAAAATACTTCTTATCTAAAGATCAGAAGCAATCATTATAAAAACAATAATAATGTATTTGTAGATGACATGTCAGTTTATGAAACTGTTTGCTCCACAGCAATGTCATAATCTGTTTATGGTGCTCCGTGGTATTGTGCCATCTCGCGGTCACGCCATGGACTCTGTCCGTTTTGGTCTCAGTGCCATCCGCAGCTCTTCCAGAGACTGAGTGGCAGAGGGTTGACTAATATTTCTCCAGTTAATTTGTTGCATGAATAGGGTAGTAAGTAAAAATTTTCTGGGCCATAGTAGAAAATGTAGCTTTCTTAGGAATTTTTTTATTTTTTAAAGAGAGGGCACTAAGCTGCAGTTAGATAAGAATTACCAATGTTCTCAGGCAAATAGGATCATTATAGATACTGTGAATGTACTGTGTATTTCTCCTAAGAAAACACTTGAAGAAAGGACCTAGCATGTTCTATACTGAGGATTTGTTAAATCATTGAGGAGACAGAGAAATTGAGGACACGTATGGAAACATTCTGTGGTACCTTATAAATATGTGTGATGTTTTAATGTGTTCCTTAAAAATAAAAGAAAAATGCACCAGAAAATAGAAATTAGGACATGTAATGTTAAGTGACAAGACAAAAGACTCCAGAGGTTTGTGAAGCATCAACGACCTTGACAATGATGCCCAGCCCAGCCCATAAAGGAGCCTATGTAGGTCAAGCCCCCGATGCAGTGTCATGCTGTGCTCCCCCAAAATATTCCAAAGGCATGGGTTGAGAAACTTACTAAAAATGTCCTTGCTTCAATATTCAAGAAAAGAGAGAAAGTATGGTTATAGGCTCTTAAAGAGCTCAGTTACAAAAAAGGAACTAAGATAGGCCCAGGAAGCCAAGGTGAATTATTTTCTGTGATCCCTAGAGTGCTTATTAAGGTTTGTGAAATGAAAGTAACCTTTGGGCCCTGCACGGTAGCCTAGTAGCTAACGTCCTTGCCTTCCATGCGCTGGGATCCCATATATGGGTGATGATTGTATCCCAGCTGCAGCACTTCCCAGCCAGTTTCCTACTTGTGGCCTGTGAAAGCAGTTGAGGATGACCCAAAACGTTTGGACCCCGCATCTGCATGGGAAACTTGGAAGAAGCTCCTGGCCCCTGGCTTCAGATCAGCTCAGCTCTGACCATTGTGGCCACTTGGGGAGTGGACCAGAGGGCAGAAGATCTTTCTGTGTCTCCCTCTCTCTGTATATCTGCCTTTCCAGTAAAAAAAAAAAATCTAAAAAAGAAAGTTGCCTTTCCTAGTGCTTGTAAAATGGGGGTAATAATTGCCTTTTTGGGTTGTTGTGATTCTTAAATGTCATCAGTGGACAGAGTCCCTAGTGAATGAGATGCTTCTTTTGGTATGCAGTTCATCAATTGTCATTGATATTGATACACACAGTGAAAAAATTGGTCTGTAAGGACAGGCCAGGAGGAAGTTTAGAAATAAGTATTGTGAGCATGTGCGATTTTTATACGCCCACCAGCTGTCTCCTTCCCTCCTTTCTGCCAAAAGTATGGTACTGGCCAGTAGCTGTGTCAGCTCAAGTTCTTTCCCAGGTCTGTAAGTGGAGCTGGCCTGCCAGAACCCCTTTCTGTTTGTTGTGATGCTGTGCGGGGGTATGTCCTGTGTGTGGGGGGGGTTGGGATAGGCCCGCCAACAAAAGCTGTTTTGTGAACTATGGAATGGGTGTGAGTGAGGACACATCCCTCCCTCCTTACTCCATTGTTTCATCTGTGTGATTTAATTATGGTTCTGTTTGGTTTAAGCTAATTCAAGTTGGGTTTCTGTTTCTTGCAACTCAGAGTGTTCTAGTGGTTAAAAAAAAAAAAAAAAAAAAAAAAAGAACATGGGCCCATCGCAGTGACCTAGCGGCTAAAGTCCTTGTCTTGCACACACCAGGATCCATATGGGCGCCAGTTCTAATCCCAGCAACCCCGCTTCCCATCCATTTCCCTGCTTGTGGCCTGGGAAGGCAATTGAGGACAGCTCAAAGCCTTGGGACCCTGCACCCAAATGGGAGACACGGAGGAGGCTCCTGGCTTCAGATCAGGTAAGCTCTGACCATTGTGACCACTTGGGGAGTGAAGCAACGTACAGAAAATCCTCCTCTCTTTCTCTCCTCTCTGTATATCTACTTTTCCAATATAAATAAATAAATATATAAATATATATATTTTTTAAAAAAACAACTTCGGATGCTTGTATAAATTCTCTGTTACGGACCTTTGTTTTGATTTTGAAAGTAATGATATGATCTGTGATTTATACCTTTCTTCTCTTTTTGGTGTAGTTTATTTTAATCTGAAAAGCTAACTTATTACTCTATGTCCTTCATATTTAATAAACTTTACATATAAACCACATAGTTTTTAAGATATCACTTTGTAGCTTTCTCCACAGCAGTTATGTTACATTGTTATGCAGTCAATGTTTTCATAATAGTTACAGTAGGATGCACAAATGTTATGGTCTTACAAAGTATCCTTTTGAAAGAGTGCAGTTTTCAGTGGAGTTTGGGTGTGACTTGGCTTCACAGAAATATGATCAGGGTAGGAGTTCCCCTGACACAATATAGTGATTTGAGAGACAGGTAATTTAGAAGAAACAATTTATATTACTGGACTAGTGCACTGAAAGTGAGGAAGGTCAGACTTTTGAAACAGTAGGAGCCTCAGAATCCAGGAAGAAGTGAAGATTTGAAACCTGTTCTATGGACTTTTCTGAACTTTCTTTTTTTCTTTTATCTTTTTTTAGATTTATTTTCATTTTCATTGGAAAGGCAGATATACAGGGAGAAGGAGAGACAAAGAATTATCTCCCGAGCTGGGAACTTCTTCCTGGTCTCCCGTACGGATACAGGGTCCCAAAGTCCTGAGCCATGCTTTACTGCTCTCCCAGGCCACAAGCAGGGAGCTGGATGGGAAGCGGGGCCACCAGGATTAGAAGGGGCATCCATATGGGATCCTGGCGCATGCAATGCCAGGACTTTAGCTGATAGGTTACCCCCTGGGGCCTGTTTAATGGGATTACTGAGAGGATTAAAAGGTTCCATAAAGAGCTGGCACAAAATAGATGTCTGGAAGCGTTACCTATTGCAGTTTTGTTCTATTTAAAATCAGTAATCAGATAAATAATATTTCAGCACTTATGGGCAGCAAGGAGGAAGCCTCGTTCATCGCTTTCAGGAAACTTCCACCCAGTAGTGCAGTGAGGATCAGATGATTTTTTTTTTTTTTCAACAACAGCTCCAGGCTGTTATGTCAAGGAAGTTCAAAACAGTCACTTTCTCCCTGAAGAACTGACATGGACAGACCTTGGTGGCGTGTTTGGTGACTATGTGAAGTGGGAGAGAGACCCATGGGCAGGACGTGTGCAAGCATCTTCTGAAAACAGCCAGCCGACCCATGGGTCTCATCTGGTGAATTTGGAGTAAAATCAGGAGCCAAAGCTGAAGCTCGAGATAAGTAGCAGGCTTGGAAGATCGTGATGATGGTGAGGGGTTTTTTTTTTTTTTTTTTTTTTTTTAGATTTATTTATTTTTCTTGGAAAGGCAGATACACAGATAGAAGGAGAAAGAGTTTCTATCCACCTCTTCACTCCTCCAGTGGCTGCAACTGCCAGAGTGGATTGATCCGGACTAAGCCAGGAGGTGCCAGGAGCTTCTTCCAAGTCTCCTACATGGGTGACCGAGGTCCCAGAACTCGGACGGTCCTCCACTGGGCTCCCTGGTGCATTAGCACGGAGCTGGATTGGAAGTGGAGCAGCTAGGACACGAACCACTGTCCTTACAGGATCCTGATGTGTGCAAGGTGAAGCTTTAACCGTTAGACAATCAAGCTGGGCCGGATGGTGAGTTTTGAGAGAGATTTGAGGAGTTCGGCTTTTTGTTTACACCACAGCCTTTGAACAGGGGAGTGGCTGGCAGTAACAATGTATCTTAGCTTAAGGAAGATGTGCTGGAGAGAAGGAGCACAGGTGCAGTGCGAGACTCCCAGGCTCCGGGGGCCTCTTTAATTACAGAGACAATTCAACAGCGAGAGAGCTGTGCTGTGACAGCAGTCGGCATCTAAACAAGGCCGTGTATAGGTCCCACAGTCCCAGCAAACAGAGAGCAGACGGGGCCCTTCCTAAAGATGTCCATGCTTTGGGGGGAGACGCGTCCTCTTTCAGCATCCCTCCGACTGGGAAAGTCGGGGACCCCGAGGTGGGGGAAGGGACGGGGGCGGGGCGGGGCGTGGGGCGGGGCGTGGGGCGGGGCGGACCCGCCCCGGGGTATCGCGAGAGTTGGGCGGACCGAACCCTCGCAGCAGTCCAGTCCCCCCTCCCTGCCGGGAGGAGCCGCCGGCCCCGCACTCCGCAAATTCTGAGCTCTCATCATGGCGGCGGCGGCCGCGGCGGCCGTCGGGGGGACGCAGCCGCCCGAGCCCGAGCTGGCCGCGTCGGGGCTGGCCCTGGACAAGGCGGCCACCGCGGCGCACCTGAAGGCGGCCCTCAGCCGGCCGGACAACCGGGCGGGTGCGGAGGAGCTGCAGGCGCTGCTGGAGCGGGTGCTGAGCGCCGAGCGGCCGCTGGCCGCGGCTGCGGGCGGCGAGGAGGCTGCGGGCGGCGGCGCGGGGGCGGCGGAGGAGGAGGCCCTGGAGTGGTGTAAGTGCCTTCTGGCGGGCGGCGGCGGCTACGACGAGTTCTGCGCGGCGGTGCGGGCCTACGACCCCGCGGCGCTCTGCGGCCTGGTCTGGACAGCCAACTTCGTGGCCTACCGCTGCCGGACGTGCGGCATCTCCCCCTGCATGTCGCTGTGCGCCGAGTGCTTCCACCAGGGCGACCACACCGGACACGACTTCAACATGTTCCGCAGCCAGGCCGGGGGCGCCTGTGACTGCGGGGACAGCAACGTGATGCGGGAGAGTGGGTGAGTGCAGCCCTCCCGGCCCGGGGACCCCGCGGGAGGCCTGGGGAGTGGACGCCGCAGGGAGCCGGAGCTGTCAGGCAGGAGGAAGAAGGCAGTGGTGGGTGGTCAGGTGGGGGGTCAGGTGGGGGCAGGCAGCGGCCGCCTGCGGATGACCGTGGCTGAGCTGTCAGCCGTGGAGAGCGGGTGGGAGGAGGGCGGCGCGGAGTTGTGGATTTTCGGGGCAGCCGGAGGCAGGTGAGTAAGAGCGAGAGCCGAATCGGTGCCGAATTGGTGCGTGGGTTGGGAGGGGAGAGGAACGAGGAAAGGATCCTTGAGGAATCCTGGGGTCCAGCTGTCAGTTGTGCCCGATTCTTGGCCGGCTGTAGGAGGCAAGAGGCTTGGGTTGTGGTCTGGAGTGGCTGGGAGGGGAATGGTATTGCGAGCGAACCAGGATCTGTGGAGGAAGAGGGGGACTGGGGAGGTGGGCTCCGCACGGCGGGGAAGGACGCTTGGGGAAAAGGGCCCCTGGACTGTCAAGTGTGTCCGTCCGTGAGGAACGGGGGAGGAGACAAGGGGAGGGGCCTGCAAGAAAAGCTGCTGTTGAGCTTGCGAGTATTTAGTGTACTGGAGTGACATCTAGAATTGGGCTTAGTCAGTCATAGAATAGCCTTCACAGCGGGAGAACCAACAGGACACTGAGCGAATTAGATGACCAGGGTTGGGCCTTATCTGGCTAAGGGCACCTGCCCGCTGACTGCTACGTGAGCATCCGTCTCAGAAAAAGACACAGTCAGTGGTGCCTTGCTGACAGCAGCGATGCACCTGCTGTTGGGACGTGGGACAAACAACAACATTTCGGAGTTTTCAGTGGCATAGGGAGTTGAGATGTGGAAAGTCTAGACTTGGGACATGGTTTTGGTGACCTGAGAAGTCCTAAGAAAAAAGGAGAAGTTTCATGAGACAGGAGAATTTACATGGGTTGAAAGAACATTAGCTAGCAAAGCTAGTTACTCAGGATTTTCAGGTGTTCCGAATGGTCATTTTTTTTCTTCTTTGGAGCACCTGTAGGTTACTGTTACTTCAAAATACACCTCCAATATATGCGCAGCCTTCCCGGGATAAATGAGATGAATGAGGCTTTAACTTACCCTTTGGTCTTCTACACCAGAGTAGAAAGTGACAGATTCCTTGAATAATGTTCTGAGAGTTGGAGGAAGGGAGGAAGCTTCTTTGCAGAGGCAAAGAGGTATTTTGAGCTTGCAGACAACAATAACAACCGCAGCTAATGTTTGGGATCTGGAACTGCATACCTGCCTCATTAATAAGGTCAAATACGTATGTCTGTAAGAACAAAACCGATACTGTAATTAGGAGATGCACAGCTTGCAGCGTCCCTCTCTGCGGTCTCCTGTGTGCCCAATTGTTTCCCACTGTTCCCATTTTCTCTTTAGTGCTGCACAAGGACATATAAATCTGTTTGCCAGTTTTTCTGGGCAAAATGGAACATACTTTACACTGTTCTTCATCTTTTTTTTTTGTTTGTTTTGTTTTGTTTTGCTTATCTGAGACAGCTTTTCATGTTGGTAGAACAATGCATATTGGCGCGTGCAAGGCAAGGACTTTAGCTGCTACGCCATCATGCTGGGCCCAAAAGTGATCATTTTTGCTCTTTACATGATTGAACTCATTTAACTTTCAATAATTCTGAAATGTTGCAGTTATATTCCTGCCATAGAGAGGAAGCAAGTGGGGCGTAGAATTTAAAAGCTTATTCAAGATCACACAGTAAGCTAGACATGCTTGGCCTAGAGCCAGACCTTATAACTATGTTTTTCTATGACCTCGACCAAAGAGCATTCTTACCAACTAATCTGTTAAACTGTATTTTGTCCTTTAAAACCTTATAAAAAATTGTATCATTCTTACATAGGTTTTTTTTTTTCCTAATTAGAAGGAACCTTAAAATAGAGATGCGGGAACATCTTTTGCTAATACTAAACACATTTTTACTTTTTAAGAAGGATTTATTAATTTATTTCAAAGGTAGAGTCAGAGGCATAGAGTGAAACACAAAATGATCCATCTGCTAGTTCACTCCTCAGCCATGGCTGCGTCAGGTCAAAGCCAGGAGCCCAGGACCTGTCAGGGTCTCCCAGGAGAGGGGCAGGGGCTCATCTCCACTGCTGTCCCAAAGGCATGAGCAGGGAGCCGGGGCAGAAGCAGAGCAGCTGGGACTTGAAGCAGCCTCAGATATGGGGTGTTGGTGTTATAGGTGGCTGCTTAATGCACTGTACAACAGTGCTTGCTTTGACATTTTTGCTTTTAGAAAAGGTTAACATTTACGAGATTTCTCTGTTCCCTATGAGCATCAAAATAGGAAATGATATTGATTTTTTTCCCCTGAATTTTTGAGTGCAGTGGTAATTATTAGTTTTTTCTGGATCAGCATTAAATCTATTCTGTCTCTCTCTCTCTTTTTAAAGTTTTATTTTTATTGGGAAGTCAGATATGCAGAGAGGAGGAGAGAGAGAGAGGAAGATCTTCTGTCCATTGATTCACTCCTCAAGCAGCCACAATGGCTAGAACCACACTTATGCAAAGCCAGGAGCTAGGAGCCTGGAGCCTCCTCTGTGTTTCCCATTTGGGTGCAGCGTCCCAAGGCTTTGAGCCGTCCTTGACTGCTTTCCCAGGCCACAAGCAGGGAGCTGGATGGGAAGTGGGGCTGCTGGGATTAGAACTGGCGCCCATATGGATCCCTACATATGTAAGTTGAAGACTTTAGTCCCTGCGCCATCACACTAGACTCAAGTCTGTTCTCTTAATTGTGATGCTTCAGTGCAGGAATGAAATTATGAGAGTGCCAGTTCATTTCATTGCTGATACTTATACAGATTTAGGGCATCATGCTACAGATAGTCTAGATCAAAAACGCATGGCATTTACCCTTACTGACACCTCCTGGGCACCTACACAGTGTGAATATGCTAAATGTTTCTGAATTGTAATGTCAGAAAGATTTCCAGTGGCTAGAAAGAAAGATACTTAGAGTGGCAAGATTGGCAGCAATTCATAACTGTTGAACTATCAAAACCACTTGAGCAAGACCCTTCGAGCAGGCCTCACATCCGGGGCCTGGGGTGGGTGGGAAACTGGGTGGGGCTTCTCCCTTAATATCCCCCTTTACCTCAGATACACGAAGGAAATAATATGGAAATAATGGTCTTACCCACTTTCCTGTAGTTCTTGAACCTTTTACCCTAATGAACTATGTAAAGATTGTCAAAAATATAATAAAAAAGTGAAAAAAGTTAGAAAAAAAACAGTATGGCAAAAAAAGATAGCATGTGGTAGAAATCTTATAATATTGTCCTACTGTCTGGTTTTAGGATCTAATGGGGTCTCAACCAGAAACTGGGGTTTTAGACATTTAGTTTTTGAATTTTGATTCAGAATATGAGAGGTTTCATGTTCTATCCTGTATTATCCTTTTATTTTCTTGCTTGTTCTTTGTCATAGATTGTAAAAAATATGAAAGATTGAAAAAATATGGATCTGATCTTAATTTTAACTAGACACCATTATGATCTTTTGTACCTAGTAGGTGTTCGGGAGATACTGAAGTGGTATCTGAAGAGATACTGAAATAGTGACTACAACACCATAAAAATTGCCCTAAAAGTGCATTGTTTTGGGGGCTAGTGTGGTGGCTTAACTGGCTAATTCTATCCCTGCAAGTGCCAACATCCCATATGGCACTAGTCTGTGTTCCGGCTGCTGTTTCCCATCCAGCTGTCTGCTAATGGCCTAGGAAAGCGATAGAGGACAGCCCAAAGCCTTGGGAACCTGCACCCATTTGGGAGATCCCAGGGAAACTCTTGGCTTTGGATTGGTTAAGCTCTGGCCATTGTGGCCATTTGGGCAGTGAATTAGTGGATGAGAGATCTTTCTGTCTCTCCTTCTCTCTGTAAATCTGCATTTCGATTAAAAATAAATACATATATATTTTTAAAGATTTATTCAGTTTATTACAAAGATATACAGAGAGGAGGAGAGACAGAGAGGAAGATCTTCCGTCTGATGATTCACCAACGGCCGGTGCGCGCCGATCCTAAGCCGGGAACCTGGAACCTCTTCCGGGTCTCCCACACAGGTGCAGGGTCCCAAAGCATTGGGCCGTCCTTGACTGCTTTCCCAGGCCACAAGCAGGGAGCTGGATGGGAAGTGGAGCTGCCGGGATTAGAACCGGCGCCCATATGGGATGCTGGGGCTTTCAAGGTGAGGACTTTAGCTGCTAGGCTACACCGCTGGGCCCATAAATAAATATTTTTAAAAAATATGTTGCTTTTGTTGTCCAAGAGGAAGCTTTGATTATGACACCCATAACAACTTGATTTTTCATTGTTTTATGCGTGTTTTTCTTCTTTTTAAATCTCATGTTAATTATAACCTGAAAATGCTAAGTGGATAAAGTAAGAAAGGCTCCATTTTCCATCCTACTCCTTAGTGAGAGATTTCCATGGCTTTATTATGAGCTTACTTTTGTCTTTCAGAATTGATTATGCTTTATGCTAGATTTCTGGGTATTTTGTTTAGTGAATTTTTAGGTGATTTGGACTGTAGTAGTGCTATAAATGGAAGTAGTGAATGGTGAAAAGTGTCATTTTCTTTAGCACATTGCTCATTTCCCTTAAAATATTTGCTGATCCCTGTCTCATATTAACATAAGAATACTTTCATTTTATTTAAAAAAATATTTATTTGTCAGAGTGACAGAGAAAACAATCTTCCATTTGCTGGTTCACTTCCCAAGTGGCCACAAGGGCTAGTGCTAAGCCTAGGCTCTTGGTGGCAGTGGCCCAGCACCCAGATGCTCTTTTTCTGCCTTCCCAAGCATATTAGCAGGGAGCTGAACTGGAAGCAGAGCAGGTCAGAATTCAAACCTGTATGCCAGTGCCAGCCCCTCTGTATTTTTTTTCTTTTTATGATTACATACTATGCCATTGAACTTTTAAAAAAGACTATTATAATTTTCTTGTTTATTTGAAAGCTAGAGTCACAAAGAGAAGAGGCGAGACAGAAAATAGAGAGTCTTCCAAGCACCTAGGCTACCTTCTGCTTCCCTTCCAGGCACATTAGCAGGAAATGGATTGGTACTGGAGCAGCCAGTGCCCATATGAGATGCTGGCATCTCAGGAAGAGGCTTAGCCTCCTATGTCACAGTACTAGCCCTGTGCTATTGTATATTCATAGTTTTATATGATACTTGATGTAGTCAGTTCACTACTGCCATACATTTATTTCCTGTCTTGGGTTGTTGTGAACATTGTTGTAGTTAGTATTTCTGTATATTCTTTTTCGTACATATCTGTTAAGATAAATTCCCACAAGTTCTATCTTAAAGGGCATGTGCATTTTAAACTTCAGTAGAGCCCTCCAAAGAAATGGATTTACATGCCCAACAGTGATATATTCCATAAAAAGAGTTTGTATTCTTTCATTCTGCCAATATATATATAGTGCCATAAGTTTCCTGCGCTTTATTAATCTCGTAAGTGAAATGTACTATTTATTACTCCTTCTTTTCAGGCTGCAGTATTTTGAAGCAAAAATTGATATCCTTTCAATTTATAAATATTAATGTATGTTTCTCAGTAAAGAGATAGATTTCTGAAGTGAAGCAGCTCAGATGACCATTGATGGATGAATGCATGAATAACAGGTGGTTGCTACTTGTAACGGAATATGTATTCGGGGTTGAGAAGGACTAAAGTTCTGACACATCCAACTGACTGTATAGACCTTGAAGACATGTTAAGTGAAATAAGCCAGCCACAGGAGGACAGTTAGGAAGCACTTGGAATAACTGTTTCTATGGGCAGTGGGAAAGGGAGGACGAGTCAGTGTGAAATGGTTACAGAATGTCAGGTTGGGAAGATGAGTTTCTAAGATGGATGGTGATGTTGGTGGCACAACAATGTGAATGTACTAAATGCTGCTGAACACTTAAAATGGTTCAAATGTTCAGTTTTATGTTTGCCTATTTAATGATAACTTACAAGCTCCACAGTACCATTACTATGACCTGAAGTATTCATACTTATTAAATTAATGTCTTCAGATATCCATTGAATGTTCAAATTATACAGGTTGTACCCTGAATGATTTCTTGCAGTTGATTTGTTAGAATCAGGATCCAGATAAGTCTTCTCTATATGTATTTCATCATAATATCTTTTAATTTATACATTTCCTCACCCTGCTTTGCCCCTCTGCCAGGTACTAGTCAAAGAATCCCGCTTCCTGAGTCTCATTGACATATCCTTGTGATGTTAATGTGTTTCCCTACTCCTTATTTTCTGTGGATTAGTAGTTGGACCTAGAGGTTTGATTGAATTTCAGGTTCTTTTAAAAAAATTTGTTTTGCAAGAAAGCTTCATAGAGGTGTTTGATCTTTCTGATACATCACTTTATTTTATTTTATTTTTAAAGATTTATTTGTTTTTTTGTTTGAAAGGCGGAGAGACAGAGAGGAAGATCCTCTGTCCGATGGTTCACTCCCCAAGTGAGCCGCAACAGCGGGAGCTGAGCCAATCCAAAGCCAGGAGCCAGGAGCTCTTCTGGGTCTCCCACGTGGGTGCAGGGTCCCAAGGCTTTGGGCCTTCCTCGACTGCTTTCCCAGGCCACAGGCAGGGAGCTGGATAGGAAGTGGAGCTGCCGGGATTAGAACCGGAGTCCATGTGGGATCCCTGTGTGTTGAGGACTCTTGCCACTTGGCCACACTGCTGGGCCCCAATAAGAATAATCTTAAGGATCCCATATGGGCCCTGGATTCTTTAAAGTTGTCGTTGTTTCTTTTTTTTTTATTTTTAAAATTTTGTTTATTTTTTAATATAGTTTATCTGGCGCTGAGGTCCATCATTGTTTCTAAAAGGACTGCAGGGACTCTTAACCTGTCTCTTTGTATAATGGACTGGAATTTCTATCTTTCATTTTTTTTCTTTAAAGATTTATTTATTGGAAAGGCTGATTTACAGAGAGGAGGAGAGACAGAGAAAAAAATCTATGCGCTGGCTCACTCTCCCCAAGTGGCTGCAACAGCCAGAGCTGAGGTGATCCAGAGCCAGGAGCCTCTCCTAGGTCTCCCACGGTGCAGGGTCCCAAGGCTTTGGGCCATGCTCGAGTGCTTCCCCAGGCCACAAGCAGGGAGCTGGATGGAAAGTGGATCAGCTGGACACATATTGACATCTTTACTAAAAAATTTTTTTGCAGTCCCTTTGTATAATCGGGATTCTGGTATGTACAAGGCGAGGATTTAGCCACTGAGCCATCGTGCTTGGATGGATTCCTGGGAATGCAGTTGTGGGGATGTCCAGTATTCTGCTCTTAAGTGTCATTAGATACTCACAGATTATCTTCCAATGGTTGATGTGCTTTGTTTTCAATTATATTGGTGTGAGGAATTTGAGTTACTATTTTTCTGTTTATGAAGACTTTTGACAATTTGTTGATTATGTATGTATTTTATTTTTTTAATGTCTATTTTTATTGAAAGGCCGATATGCTAAAAGGAGGAAAGACAGAGGGAAAGATCTTCCATCTGCTTGTTCACTCCCCAAGTTGACACAATGGCCAGAGCTGATCTGAAGTCAAGGCACGAGCCAGGAGCTTCATCTGGGTATCCCACGTGGATGTAGGGTCCTAAAGCTTTGGGTGATCCTCAACTGCTTTCCCAGGCCACAAGCAGAGAGCTGGAAGGAGAGTGGAGTAACCAAGACATGAACTGGCTCTCATATGGGATCCTAGCGCATGCAAGGCAAGGATTCTTTAGCCACTAGGCTTCTGTGTCGGGCCCAATTTTGTACATATTTTGAAACTTGCAATTTTTTTCTGAGTGGTAAAGTAGAGCTGTTCTCGTTTTCAGACCATTTAGGCTTCTTGGTTTATGAACTGCTGTTACGTTGTTCACGTGTTTTCCATTTGACTTTTTTGCTTTATGTTACTGAGTTTTAAGAATCTGGTTATATGTATTCCTGATTTCATCTTTCAGTCTCAGTCTGTGCTACCTTTTCAGCCTGTAGTATGTAACAGCACTTTCTGGAATTTGAATTTTCCCTCAGAGATGCAGGTGTGGAAGCTTGGTCCTCAGTGTAGTGGTATTGGAGGTGGTAGAATCTTGTGATTAGCTCACTCCTGGAGAGACAACAACCTGAAAAGGGATTCGTGTTGTTCTTGTGGGACTTGGCTCGTTCCTTTGAGAATGGGTTGTCAAAAACAAAGAGCAAGCTTTTCTTGCCATGTGATCTATTCCACCTGACTTCCTGCCGTCATGATAGTATCTGCCAGCAGAGTCACACTGCAGGCTGAACACAGGGAACCATCCTGTCATGGCATGCAGTTTCCAAACTTAGGAGATTAACAAGCCTGGTTTCTTTGTAATGTACCCCAAATTATGTAGCATGTTAAAGTAACAGCAGATTGTGTTGATAAAGATTTTTTTTTAAGATTTATTTATTTTTATTGGAAAGGCGGATATACAGAGAGGAAGATCTTCCGTCTGATGATTCACTCCCCAAGTGAGTGCAATGGCCGGTGCGCGCCGATCCGAAGCCAGGAACCTGGAACCTCTTCCGGGTCTCCCACGCAGGTGCAGTGTCCCAAAGCATTGGGCCGTCCTCGACTGCTTTCCCAGGGCACAAGCAGGGAGCTGGATGGGAAGTGGAGCTGCTGGGATTAGAACCGGCGCCCATATGGGATCCCGGGGCTTTCAAATGCAAGGACTTTAGCCGCTAGGTTACGCCGCTGGGCCCAAAAAAGCTATATATTTTTTTTAATTTAAAATCTTTATCATGGGCCCAGCGCCATGGTCTAGAGGCTAAAGTCCTCGCCTTGAACGTGCTGGGATCCATATGGGCACCGGTTCTAATCCTAGCAGTCCTGCTTCCCATCCAGCTCCCTGCCTGTAGCCTGGGAAAGCAGTCGAGGACAACCCAAAGCCTTGGGACCCTGCACCCGTGTGTTAGACCTAGAAAGAGTGCCTGGCTCCTGTCTTCGGACTGGCTTAGCTCCAGCCGTTGCAGCCACTTTGGGAGTGAATCATCAGACGGAAGATCTTCCTCTCTGTCTCTCCTCCTCTGTGTATATCTGGATGTAATAAAAAATGAATAAATCTTTTAAGAAAAAAAAATATAGCTTTTCTTTGTAATTTGTGTAGTTGTGTCTTTTTAAAGAAACTTTCGCATTGGTTTTAAAAATGCTTACTTTAAAAGATTAAGATTTTGCATTTCAAAACATTAGGTGTTTAACTTTTATTTTTGCATATACCATGAAATTGAGACCTAACTTATTTTCTTCATTATGAAGATATGATTGTTGTAGCACCATTTATTGAGCATTTTTTCCATCTGTTGATGCATAGTGCTAGCTGTGTCTTATACCAACCTCCTGTTTGTGTCCTAAGTTTTTCTTGTCCTGGCAGGAATGATGGATGTCCTTGCCCAATTAGCCCATACCCTTTCTGTTTGTTACTGTTGGGTGTTGCAGCCTAGTACACCTGGTTCGTGCCCAGACACAGCTCTCACATTGTTCAGTGGGAACCAAGGTCTAGCCCAGCCTGTTCTGCACCCACCCTGACTCTCACAAGTACCAGTGAGTGCTGGAGTGTAGCCCAGTCTGGCACTCGCCAGATCCAGTCCACACCCATCCTGAGGAAGATTGCAGTCATGTTCAGCCCAGTACAATGCCCCAATTCTGGCTGTTGTGCTTACCAGTAGGAATTCCAGCACAACTGGGCATCGTCTTAGCTCCTCAACAAGGCCTATTCCCAGCCACAGATCTTGTGCATGCCAACGGAAATTGCTGGTCAACATGGGTGATCCCACATACTCCCCAACAGATTCTACCCCCAGACCTGATTCATTCACATGCTTGTTGGCTTCGTTGTCTAGCCTCATAGTATCTTGTTCCCTTTTCTGAATCTTGCTGGTGGGTTACGTGTTCTCATCCTTCAAATAGAGTGGCCTTGTGCATGGAAGTCCCAGAGAAGTCATTCCTCATCTAGCTATGAGCCCTCAGGTCCCTGCTTGTCCCCACCTGTGCCATCTTCCAGACTTCCTGCAGCCCCACATCCCCAAGTTCCCAGAGTGCACCATCATGCAGCCTGAGGGCTTTGCCTGGCACCGCAGGAACCTGGGCCTCCTGGCCCGAGGTCCCGTGGCTGCAACCATGCATCTGGGAAAGCAAAGTATCCATGCCTCCAGCTCAGATCCACCTGAGATCTGCCCAAGGTGGTGGTGGGCGGAGCAAAGGTCCTGAGCTTGCCTGGATCTGCTTAAGATACACCCACAGCATGGTGGCCATGGACGGAGAAAACTCTCAAGTCTCAAGCCCAGACTAACTCAAGATCTGCCCACTTCATGGCTGTGGTGGACAGATCTGTGATCCCAAGTCTCAAGCCTCACCTGGTTCAGGTTCCCTCAGCTATAGCCACACATCTGGGAAAGCAAAGTACCCATGCCTCCAGCCCAGATTTACTTGAGATCTGGGCACTGCATGACAGTGGTGGGCAGAGCCAAGAACCTGAGCATGCCCAAAACCACTTGAGATCTGCCCACAGCATGGTGGCTTGGATGGAGGAAATTCTCGAGATTCAAGCCCAGACTAAGCTAGCCACTTTTAACCTTTATTTATTTATTTATTATTTTTTTTTAAAGATTTATTTATTTTTATTGCGAAGTCTGATATATACAGAGAAGACAAGAGGCAGAGAGGAAGATCTTCCATCTGATAGTTCACTCCCCAAGCGGCCGCAACGGCTGGAGCTGAGCCAGTCCGAAGCCACCAGAGCCTCTTCCGGGTCTCCCACGCGGGTGCAGGGTCCCAAAGCTTTGGGCCGTCCTCGGCTGCTTTCCCAGGTCACAAGCAGGGAGCTGGATGGGAAGTGGGGTTGCCAGGATTAGAACCGGTGCCCATGTGGGATCCTGGCATGTTCAAGGCGAGGACTTTAGTGGCTAGGCCACGCCGCCGAGCCCCAATGTTTAACCTTTTTTACAAAGCACTTTGTAACAAAGAATTTCATCACAATCACTGTAAGATTTCACCTTTTAAAACTGTCACAGTGGGGATTAAGTTTTAACATGAATTTTGGAGGAGTTACACATTCCGAGCATGACATTCTACGCTAGCCCCCAACATTTATGCTCTTTTCACATGCAAAATACATTTTCATCTCACCAGCCTAAAACGTCTTAACTGGCACTCCGTCTCAGTAAATAAAGCTGCTACCTGAGATGCTGCCATCCCATGTGACAGCGGCTGTTTGAGTGCTGGCTACTCTATTTCTTGTCCTATTTCTTAGTAATAAGCCATTGAAACATTGCTAATGTCACTCATTGTCTGCCACCCATTTGGGAGAGCAGGATGAAAATCCTGATCCTGGTTTAATCCTGGCTGGCATGTGCCTGTTGTAGCCACTTTGAAAATGAGCTAGTAGGTGGACAATCTCACTCCCATTCTGTCCTTCTCCTGTCATTTTGCCTTTCAAATAAATGAGTAAATCTTGTAAAAAAAAAAAAAAGTCCTGTTTTAGTAAACTCAGAGACTTAAAATGCAGTGTCTTGCACGTTGAATGTACTCATGCTTTAGCAGATTCTGTCTCTGAATCTGTAAGAGGTTAAATAAGTTACTTGTTTTCTTTTTTTTTTTTAAAGATTTATTTATTTTTATTACAAAGTCAGATATACAGAGAGGAGGAGAGACAGAGAGGAAGATCTTCCGTCCGATGATTCACTCCCCAAGTGAGCCGCAACGGACCGATGCGCGCTGATCCGAAGCCGGGAACCTGGAACCTCTTCCAGGTCTCCCACGCGGGTGCAGGTTCCCAAAGCATTGGGCCGTCCTCAACTGCTTTCCCAGGCCACAAGCAGGGAGCTGGATGGGAAGTGAAGCTGCTGGGATTGGAACCGGCGCCCATATGGGATCCTGGGGCTTTCAAATGCGAGGACTTTAGCCGCTAGGTTACGCCGCCAGGCCCAAGTTACTTGTTTTCAAAGTGTAGTGATGGAACAGGTACAAGACAGACATTTCCATTCCAAAAGAGAGAAATGGGCAGGAAGTAACAGGCCCTTAATATGGACAGAACAAGGCAACATGAAATCTTTTTTTTTTTTTTAAGGTTTATTTATTTTTATTACAAAGTCAGATATACAGAGAGGAGAGACAGAGAGTAAGATATTCCGTCCAATGATTCACTCGCCAAGTGAGCGCGACGGCCGGTGCTGCGCTGATCCGACGCCGGGAACCTGGAGTCTCTTCCGGGTCTCCCATGTAAGTTCAGGGTCCCAAGGCTTTGGGCCGTCCTTGACTGCTTTCCCAGGCCACAAGCAGGGAGCTGGATGGGAGTGGTTCATTCCTTACTAGGTCTCAGTGTTGGGGCCAAAACTAGGGGTTTGGAATTCCGTGTTCGTTTGTAGTGGTTTCGAATTCCTTGCTTTATGGGTGGCAAGGGCACGAGTACATGGGCCATCTAGTACTGCCTTCCAGGGTGCATTAGCAGGGAGCTGGACCGGAAGTGTCCCATGCAGGGCATTGAAATGGCACTGTGGTATTGGAATACTGGGGTTCCAATTGGCAACCTAATCTGCTGCCATAAAGTCAGCCCCAGCTACTTCCTATGTTTAATTGCACAATAGTCTAAACAAATAAATAATAGTCACTTCACTATTTGCATTGCATTTTCAAAGTTTGTAGGGAAGAGTTACTTGGGAGTGCTGGATCAAATGATACTGTTATTCCTGGCAGTGAGAAACTTTCCTGGAGAAGAGCTTGACAGGGGCAGATCATTTTTTTTTATTATGTTTTTGACCATCTTTACATTGTTAATTAGGGTAAAAAGGTACAAGGGCTATAGGGAAGTGGGTAAGACTTTTATTTCCACACTGTTTCCTTCATATATCTGAGGTAAAGGGGGATATTAAGGGAGAAGTCCCACCCAGTCTCCCACCCACCGCAAGTCCCTGATGTGGGGCATGCTCCGAGGGTCTTGCTGAAGTGGTTTTAATAGTTCAGTAGTTCTGAATTGCTGCCATTCTCAGCACTCCAGGCACGATGAGGTTGTTGAAGAATCCACTGATTGACATAGTCCATCATAGAGTCTCCATTTGTCCAGTATTTCGCTGCCAACATATGGCTGAGGCGATGGATTGACCTGTTCTGTCTTCCATCTTTTCTTGGTTAGGGTTCTGAGTCCACCATTTCGATTGGGGAGATCCCCAAAAGAAACTTTGAGGTGTTCCCAGACCAGATTCTTGTATGTACTAGTAAGTATAGGGCCTGTCACAGTCCATTGCCCCGATCAGCTGGTGGTTGCAATTGCTGGGTTGGTTGGGGCAGATCATTTTTGAGGACTTTGATCTAGCAGTGACTTGTTTATCTGTTTATCTGTTATGAATCAGAATTTATTACAAGCTGTGATCAAGAGGAGGAGAGACAGAAAGGAACATCTTTCATCTGTTGATTCACTCCCCAAGTGTCTGCAGTGGTTAGATGCCATGAGTCCCTTCTGGGTCTTCCACATGGGTTCAGGGTCCCAAGACCTCTTGGGCCGTCCTCAACTGTTTTCCCAGGCCACAAGCAGGGAGCTGGATGGGAAGTGGGGCCGCTGGTTTTAGAATAGCCTACCATATGGGATTCCTGTTTGTGCAAGGCGAGGACATGAGCTGCTAGGCTACTACACCAGGCCCTGTTTTATCAACTCTTAAGTTTCCTTTTATGTTACCAAATTTATGTATAAAGAAGAGGTTGTGTGTGTGTATGTATGTGTATATATGTGCAGTATAACAAATTTTAGTGAAGTGGACATTCATGTACATCATTCACTTTAGGAAATAGAAATTGATAGGTATTTTAAATCATCTTAAGTTAACTAGTCTAAAGTACGTGTAAGATAATGTTTAAAAGTTAACTTTTTTTTTAAAGAATGGAGAATATTTACAGGGGATATTCGTGGATTATGTGTTGGGATTAGGAAGAGTTTGGGGAGGTTCAGCCTTAATGCTGGTGTTGAAATGGTATATGTAACAGATTCTCAGGCCAAGATTATTTTCGCTTTTCCCTAAATCATTGTCATCTAATTAGAAGGGCAACATAGCATGAATTTTGAAAAATCAGTTGATTTTTTATTATAAAGGAAGATTTACAGAGAAAAGGAGAGAGAAAGACCTTCAATCTGCTGGTTCACTCCCCAGGTGGCTGCTATGGCCAGAGCTGAGCTGATCAAAGCCAGGAATCAGGAGCTCTCTCTGGGTTTCCCATGTGAGTACAGGCTCTCAAGGCTTTGGGCCTTCCTCTACTGCATTCCCAGGCCACAAGCAGAGAGCTGGTTGGGAAGCTGGGCTACTAGGACACAAACTGGCAGCTGTACGGGATCCCCACATGTGCAAGGCAAGGACATTATCCACCAGGCTCCCACCCAGTATATTGTTTAGAGGTGTTAGTTGACTTCCAGATTTTGGTAGGTTTTTTTGTTTGTTTTTAGAGCTATGTGTTATTGATGTTGTGTTCTGCGATCATATTTTGTGTAATGTTGAGTTTGAGATATTTTAGGAACTATAGATTGAATGTCCAGGTATTACAGCACGTAATGTTCTGTTGTCTGTTAGGTCTAGTTGCTTGACAGTGTTTTTAGTAGTTCATTATTGCTGTGTAACTAATAGCTGTAATTAAGTCAGAGCTTATTTTCGTTGTGCCTCTAGAGCATACTTAGTATAATTTTAAATTTGAGACATTTTATGAACAATAGAATGAATATCCAATTGTACTTAGTTTACTTAGTGTTCTCTTGTCTCTTAGGTCTAGTTGGTCTATAATATTTTTAGTAGTTATTAATTACTGCATAACAAATCATACCAAACTTGGTATCTTTTTTTTTAAGCTTTATTTATTTTATTACAAAGTCAGATATACAGAGAGGAGGAGAGACAGAGAGGAAGATCCCAAGTGAGCCACAACGGCCTGTGCGCGCCGATCCGAAGCCGGGAACCTGGAACCTCCTCCGGGTCTCCCACGTGGGTACAGTGTCCCAATGCATTGGGCCGTCCTCGACTGCTTTCCCAGGCCACAAGCAGGGAGCTGGATGGGAAGTGGAGCTGCCAGGATCAGAACCGGCGCCCATTTGGGATCCCGGGGCATTCAAGGCAAGGACTTTAGCCGCTAGGCCACGCCGCCGGGCCCCAAACTTAGTATCTTAAAATATTTATTGTGTTATAGTTTCTGTGAGACAGGAATTTCAAAAGGACTTGGCTGGGTTGTTCCAGCATAGGCAATCGTGTGAAGTTATAGAAACAACTGGGGCCTGTGTTGTGGCACCATGAATTAAGCTGCTGTTTCTGTAGTGTGTATCTTACATGGAGCAGGGGAGTGAGTCACTGCCCTTCAGCTCCCTACAGCTGCCTCCAGCCTGCTTCCTTCTCCCATGTGGGAGCCCCGGAAGCAGCTTCTGGCTCCTGTCTTGTGATCAGTTTAGCTCCGACCTTTGCAGCCATTTGGGGGTGTGAATCAGTGGATGGAAGATCTCTCGGCTTCTCTTGGTAAATCTATCTGCCTTTCCCATAGAAAGTTCATATAAATGCCTTTCTCATTGAGAGTCAGAAAGATGGAGAGAAAATAAGGCTGAGATAGAGACTGAAAGATAAAGTTGTCAAGGACTAGTTTGTTTCTCAGATGTCTGCAGTGGCCTGGGCAAGTGTGATGGTTGAAGCCAGGGGAGCAGGGCACGAAGTCTAGGTCTTTCATGTGGGTGTCAGGAACCCAGTTATTTGAGCCATCACTGCTGTGCCTCAGGTTCTACATTAATAAGAAGCTAGAGTCTGGACCTGGAGCTTGGTCCCAAGCATCCTGATTTAGGACAAAGGTATCGTAATCAGCATCTGAAATGCTGGACCAAATGTTCACCTTAATATGGGCTTTTTTTTTTTTAGTGCTTTCTCTTTATTATTAAAAACAATATTTATTTACTTATTTGAAAGGCAGTGTTTCAGAGACAGATGGGGAGAGACAGAGATCTTCCTTTTGCTGATTTACTATCCAGATGACTGTAGTGGCTGGAGCAGGGCAGGTCCTGAGCCTGTAGCCAGGAACCAGGAGCTTCTTTTGGGTCTCCCACATGGATACAGGGACCTGAGGATTTGATCTATCTTCTACTGCTTTTGCAGGCCATTTGCAGGGAGCTGGGTTGAAAGTGGAACAGTTGGGAGATTGGGGGAAAGATGGCTGACCGCAGAGAGCTGGTGTAGGGTGGAGTAGGGAAAGAGGGGAACCGATCCAGCAGAGAAACAGGCCAGGAAACACAAAATTGTAGGGAGAAGAGCGGGAAGGTCACTGGAGTTCACTAAAGCAAGAAGATCTACACAACGTGACGGAACAGCCGCAAAAAGTGGTAAAGAAAATACAGCACGCTGCGAGAAACTTGGTGAGTCACGATCCCAGGCAGGGGGAAGGCGGCAGAGTCTCAACTATCCCAGGGAAAACAGAGGCGGCTAGAAGGATAGGCGCCCACACCGGCAGGGGCACCAGTCCACTGGAGGGCAGGAGCCCCGAGAGGAGGCTACTGGACTGATCATAGAGGGCATCATCCCCTGCAGAAGTGGAGGACAAGCAGGGGAGATTTCCCAGAAGCGTGCCTCCCAACTGCTAAGGAGAGTCTCGGCTCGGAAGTGAAACAGTTGGTACCCAAATGGCATGCTGGTGCTGAAGCTGAATGCTTTATTTGGTATGCTACAGTGTTGGAGCTTAATATTTTTTAAGATTTATTTGTTTCGGCCTGGCATAATGGCCCAATGGCTAAATCCTTACCTTGTAAGTGCCATGATCCCAGATGGGTGTCGGTTCCTGTCCCAGCTGCTCCACTTCCCATTCTGCTCCTGCTTGTGGCCTGGGAAAGCACTAGAGGATGACCCAAAGCCTTGGGACCCTGCACCTGCCTGGGTACTTGGAAGAAGCTGCTGGCTCCATACTTTGAATTGACTCAGCTCTGGCCATTGCATCTGCTTGGAGAGTGAATCAACGGATGGAAGATTTTTCTGTCTCTCCTTTTCTTTGTAAGTCTGCCTTTCAAGAAAAATAAATAAATAAGTAAGTAAATAAATCTAAAAAAAAACTAGATTTATTTGTTTGAAGGGCAGAATTACAGAGGGAAGGAGAGACAGAGAGATATTCCGTTTTTTGTTGTTGTTGTTCACTCCTCCAATGACTCCATTAGGCAGGTCTGCATCAGTCCAAATGTAGGTCCAAACCTGGACCTTGGTCCTTATATCCCTTGTTGGTGACAATACTTGGGCCATTTTCTACTACCCTCCAGGTTCATTAGCACGGAGCTGGACTGGAAGCAGAGTACTTTGGACTCCAATATGAACTTTCCTATGGGAGGCAGGCATTGCAAATAATAGCTTAATTGAGTGTACCCTTATATGCTGTCCACTTACAATGTTCTTTGTCGTTTATCTTTTTAAACATATGAGAAATATATGTGAACCCCATTATCTGTTGATTTTGAGCATACCCTATTGATTTCTTTTTTTTTAAAGATTTATTTATTTTTATTACAAAGTCAGATATACAGAGAGGAGAGACAGAGGGGAAGATCTTCCGTCCGATGATTCACTCCCCAAGTGAGCGCAACGGCAGGTGCTGCGCTGATCTGATGCCGGGAACCAGGAACCTCTTCTGGGTGTCCCACAGGGGTGCAGGGTCTCAAGGTTTTGGGCCATCCTCGGCTGCTTTCCCAGGTCACAAGCAGGGAGCTGGATGGGAAGTGGGGTTGCCGGGATTAGAACCGGCGCCCATATGGGATCCCGGGGCTTTCAAGGTAAGGACTTGAGCCGCTAGGCCACGCCGCCGAGCCCTATTTATTTTCTTTTCTTTTGGTTTTGGATTATGTTTCTCTGGTTCGGTTGCATACGAGGAACATTTTGATTATATATTGGAATTTCTGTATTTTTTGTTATTGGTTGTAGACTAAATTGCATTCCTCAAATAGTGTTGGATTTTGGTTTGGAATGCTGTTCAACTACTTGGATTCAGAGCTTATATTCAAGCTCTGTTAGTGTGGGTTCAGAGCAACTAAAGTCTTGAGTTAGTTTGTGCTATTAATGTGGACGGTTTCAGAATTTGCATGTTATTTTGATTTAGTATATCATTTTGGCTTTTGGGAACATGAACTGTTTCTAGCCCTGTGTCATTTTGCCATTCTTCTATTTCTGTGTGGCTATTTCACCCTGGTTTTGAGTGTTTCCACTCAAAATAGCCCAAATTCTACTTCTCCAAAGACTATAGGATACTTCTTTGTCTCTTAAATTCCAGCTACCTAAGCATCTCTAAATTCCTGTCTTTTTCCAGTTCATTGAGGCCACAGTACTATCTTTGGGCATTCCTTGTCTATGCTGTTTCCTGGAAAGTACACATCACTAGAATTAAATAAAAATTTGTATATAAACCAGTTAAAAAAGAAAGTACACATCACTGTAGTAAGGTGGTGCAATTATGCGGCTCACCTTTTTTGGTCCCCGCTTTCCTCCTGTTTTTTAAAGTTTATTTATTTTATTTTTATTGTTTTTTTTAAAGATTTATTTATCTTTATTACAAAGTCAGATATGCAGAGAGGAGGAGAGATAGAGAAGAAAATCTTCCATCCGATGTTTCACTCCCCAAGTGAGCCGCAGTGGCTGGTGCTGCGCCAATTCTGAGCCGGGAACCAGGAACCTCTTCTGGGTGTCCCACGGGGGTGCAGGGTCCCAAAGCTTTGGGCCGTCCTTGACTGCTTTCTCAGGCCACATGCAGGGAGCTGGATGGGAAGTGGAGCTTCCGAGATTAGAACTGGTGCCCATATGGGATCCTGGCGCATTCAAGGTGAGGACTTTAGCCACTAGGCCACACTGCTGTGCCGTTTCCCTTTTCTTAAGGGTGATTGTCTAGCACTGTCTGTTGCCTAATGTCCAAAGCCTGTTTGTCATGCATTTTTTCTGGTTTTCTAATTTATTTTTTTTAAAAGGTATTTTTCTTTATTTTCTATTTTTAGAGAAAGTTTATTTGAGAGAGTTACAGAGAGAGGGAGAGAGAGACATCCATCTTCTGGTTTGCCCGCTTACAGACTGTAGCAGTTGGAGTCAGTCAAGGCTGAAGCCAAGAGCTTGGAATTCCATTTGATCTATTGTGTAGGTGGCATGATCCCAAACGACTGGGCTGTGTTCTGCTGCTTTGCCAGGCACATCAGGGAACTGGATCAGATGTGGTGCAGCAAGTACTGAAAGCAGTGATCGCAGGAGACTATGGCTTAACTCGTAGACTCAGACAGGGTACTTTTTAAAGATAGTATCATAAGAAGTTACCTTGACAAATTTTCTACTTTTCTCCCCCAGTGTTTTTTTTAAAGATTTATTTATTTTTATTGGAAAGGATTATTAATTTTTTTGTGAGAACTTTGAAATATCTGTTTTTTGCTTATTTCATACTATAAAATTTGCATAAACTTCATCATAATTCATGGTAATGGGAGAGTGGAGAGCATGAAGAAAAAGGTGTTTAAAGATACAGAGTACAGACATGCATGCACATGTCTCATGCTAAAGAAAGGATCATTTTTAAAGGGAATGATATATAGAGAGAAGGAGAGAGAGATCTTCCGTCCGATGGTTCACTCCCCAAGCGGCTACAATGCCTGGAGCTGAGCCCATCCGAAGCCAGGAGCCAGGAACTTCCTCCAAGTCTCCCACACGGGTGAAGGGTCCCAAGGCTTTGGGCTGTCCTCGACTGCTTTCCTAGGCCACAAGCAGGGAGCTGGATGGGAAGTGGGGTTGCTGGGATTAGAACCGGCGCCCAAATGGGATCCCGGGTGTGTTCAAGGTGAGGACTTAAACTGTTATGTTACCGCTCTGGGCCCTCCACCAGTGTTTTTAGTATGTCTGTTGAATAAAGTTGAACATCTTTTCGTATAATTAATATTGTTGCTATTTCTTTTTCTTTCTCTTTAACTCAATTCTGGTCCATGATGTTATCCTCTTAATACAGATTTTTACAAATTCTTTATTATTCATGATACAGTTCCTTAGACTCAGAGATTTCCCCTTCCACCCTTCCCTAACCCCATTAATACAGAATTTTAAAAACATTTTAGAACATTTAATATTATTTGAAAGGCAGAGAGTGGATAAGACATACAGATAGCTTGCATCCCTGATTTGCTTCTGTTTGCTCTCCAAAGATTTAGTTATTTTCACTGGAAAGGCAGATCAGATTTATAGAGAATAGGAGAGACAGAAAGAAAGATTTTCGATGTGCTAGTTCACTCCCCAAATACCTGCAGTGAATGGAGTTGAGCCAGTCTGAAGTCAGGAGCCAGGAGCTTCTTGTGGGCCTTCCATGTGGGTGCAGGGTCCCAAGGCTTTTTTTTTTTTTTTTTTTTAAGATTTATTTATTTTTTAGAAAGTCAGATATACAGAGAGGAGGAGAGACAGGGAGAAATATCCTCCATCTGTTGATTCACTCCCCAAGCAGCTGCAGCGGCTAGAGCTGTGCCAGTCTGAAAACAGGAGCCAGGAGCTTCTTCCAGGTGCAGGGTCCCAGGCTTTGGGCCGTCCTTGACTGCTTTCCCAGGCCACAAGGAGGGAGGTGGATTGGAAGTGGAGCTGCCAGGACCAGAGCTGACGCCCCTATGGGATCCTGGCACATGCAAGTCGAGGACTTTAGCTGCTAGGCTATGGTGCTGGGTCTGGTTCCATTGCTTTTGACCATCCCCCCACTGCTTTCCCAGGCTACAGGCAGGGAGCTGGATTGGAAGTGGAGCATCTGGGACATGAACTTGTGCCCATATGGGATTCTGGTGCTTGCAATGTGAAGATTTAGTCACTAAACCATGGTGCCAGGCACCCTGATTATCTTTCTAACTTGCCACAACAGGTAAAGCCAGGATACTGGAGCTCCCTTGGGTTTTAGGTGTGGTGGGAGGAATCCAAGTGCTTACACCATCTTATTCCATCTCCCAGGTACTTTAGCAGGAAGCTGGATTGGAAGTAGAGTAGTTGATACTCACTAGTAGGGATTGCCCGTGTTTGAAGTGATTTAAAAAAAAAAAGATGTATTTATTTTTATTGGAAAAGCACGCCTTATATAGTTTTACTCTCTAAATGGCTGCAACAACTAGAGATGAGCTGAATATCACCAGAATTTTAATCAAAATAGTTTAAAATTATGTTTTAAGGTTCAGTTTGTTCTCATTAATTGTTTTTAAAGTTTTACGGATAGTTTCATACCTACATGTACTTCTTTTTAAACTTCAGAATTTGGGCCCTGCACGGTGGCCTGGCGGCTAAAGTCCTCGCCTTGTGTGCCAGGATCCTATATGGGCGCTGGTTCTAATCCCGGCAGCTCCACTTCCCATCCAGCTCCCTGCTTGTGACCTGGGAAAGCAGTCGAAGACGGTCCAAAGTCTTGGGAGGTTCCTGCACCCGTGTGGGAGACCTGGAGGAAGTTCTTGGCTCCTAGCTTTGGATGAGCGCAGCACCAGCTGTTGCGTTCACCTGGAGAGTGAATCATCAGACGGAATATCTTCCTCTCTGTCTCTCCTCTCTGTATACCTGACCTTGTAATAAAAGTAAATAAATCTGTAAAAAATATAAACTTCAGAATTCTTTTGAGATTAATTTCAGTGAGAATTAATGTCGGTGCTATTAATCTAGTTACATGAATTTTAGGGGTATTGCCACTTGAAAAAATAAAATTGATCTTTCTACTTAGAGGCCTTCCCCCCCCATTTAGATCTTTCCTGTTTTCTTACTACAATTTCTGTTTCATTTCTACTAAGTTTTTTTTTTCTAGGAATTTAATATGCTTAATGAGGTAACTGTATTTGGTCACAAAATAATTTATTTCTTTTTAGTTAGGTTGTGAATATTTAGTGGTTTACTTCATTTTTGGTCAAATATATTAGTCATTTTTTGAAATTATTATAAACAAGATTAGAAATGATGTATACAACTAAGTGTGTAAGCTCCATGTTTATGTTATTTACCTATTTATAACAACAGTATCATAAAAATCATTAAGGAATAGAAAGTATGAATTTTTTAGGTATGATCAGTTGTATTTATAAAGAATGGAATTGATAAAACATAAAGATTGTAGTTAAACATGTAAATTGACAAGATTTTCTTTTTGTATTCTTACTAGATCCTAAAAACTGTGATCTTCCCTAGGGAAGAATCTGCTGAGTGCCATTTTTGACATAAAGACTATTTCAAACTATGTATATTTTAACTTGGTATTTTTTAAAAAATTAATAACATGTTTATTTTTTTGACATTGTGTTATTTTTGTTACAAATATTATAATCAGAGATAATACTTGTAATCTTAGCTGGTTAGATGTAATTGTTAATTTTTTTCTCTTTCATATTACAGGTTTTGCAAAAGGCATCAAATTAAATCAAGTTCAAATGTTCCCTGTGTCCCCAAAGACTTACTGATGATGTCTGAATTTGTACTCCCAAGATTTATTTTTTGTCTTATTCAGTACTTACGGGAAGGCTATAATGAACCAGGTATGTTTGTATTTTTTTCTTGTTAGTATTGTAATGTTCCCAATTCACAGAGTTTCAGCATTAGTGATGAACTTTTTCAGCTAGCATATTTTTACTTGCCTCTGGAAGAGTGATGACTGTAAAATGCAAGAAATGAAAGCAGTTAAAACATAGATGCCTTGGAATAGGTATGGTGTGGCGCATTTCAGGGGTCATCGACACTTCTGATCATACTGGCCTTTTTATATGGGGAAGTACTTACCTTTTGGGGGTTAAAGTGACTTTGTTTACAATCAATTGTTGATAGATCAAAATTAACAAGTCCTGGAAACACTCAGATTTGATTTAGGATTTTAGAAGCCGGACTTCTCTTACCAATCTTTTTGCTTGACTGACTTGCCTGCCTCCCACCTCCTTCTCATCTTCTCTTCCTTTTTCTTTCTTGTTTTGGTATGGGTCTACATATTTTTCTTTTCCTGTATGTATGCAAATTTTATATAGTGGTTTATGATAGGGACAGAATGCTCTCTTCCATATTATTGGTAGTTTGTAAGCTATAAGCATAACACTAAAAAAAAAAAAAAAAGGGGCCTGGTGCAGTAGCTTAGTGGCTAAAGTCCGTGCTTCGCTTGTGCTGGGATCCCATTTGGGCACCGGTTCTAATCCCAGCAGCTCCACTTTCCATCCAGCTCCTGCTTTGATCTGGGAAAGCAGACGAGGATGGCCCAATGCTGGAAGAGACTCCAGGCTCCTAGATTTGGATTGGCGCAGCTCCGGCCATTCAGGCTGCTTGGGGAGTGAGTTAGCAGATGGAACATCTTCCTTTCTGTATATCTGACTTTCCAATAAAAATAAATAAATCTTAAAAAAAAAAAATAGAACGAATGGTTCAAATTGCAGTAGTTTTAACTTGAGATTTAGCCACAATCTTGGCTAATACATTTATTTATTTAGATATCCATTAAAATTTATAATCAGATGGTGTCAATTGTGGATACCATTTAGGTCGTATGAGACACATTATAAACTTTTTATGATGTCTTTATGCTTCTAATAGTAATTACATTTTTATTTTGTAGGAGACCACATTTTGCATTAGTTTTAGTGATTTTCCAAGTTATTAAACACTGTAGATAATCTTGTATCTAATTTTAAGCCATGGAACATATTTTTTTTTAATACTTATTAATTTTTTTGGAAAGGCAGATTTACAAATAGGAGAGACACAGAGAAAGATCCTCCAGCTGCTGGTTCACTCCCCAAGTGACTGCAAAGGCCAGAGCTGAGTTAATTCGTTAATTCGCAAGCCAGGAGCTTGCTCCTGGTCTCCCATGTGCGTGCAGGATCCCAAGGCTTTGGGCCTTCTTCCATTGCTTTTCCAGGCCACAAAGCGGGAAAATGGAAGGGTGGTGCAGCAGCTGGATCACAGGCTGCTATCTATAAGGGATCTTGGTGCTTGAAGTTGGAAGATTATCCAGTTACCCCAAAGCGCCTAGCCCTCACACATGTTTATCTTCTATCTTTATCCTAAATTGTAAAAGTGTTATATAACTTTTTTTTTTTTTTAGGATTTTATTTTTATTGGAAAGGTAGATTTACAGAGAGGAGGAGAGACAGAAAGATCTTTCATCTGCTGGCTCATTCTCCAAGTGGCTACAATAACTCGAGTTGATTTAATCTGAAGCCAGAAGCTTCTCTCAGGTCTCCCATGCAGGTGCAGAGTCCCAAGGCTTTGGGTCATCCTCTAGTGCTTTCCCAGGCCACAAGCAGGGAGCTGGATGGGAAGTGGAGCAGCTGGGATATAAACTAGCACCCATATGGGATCCTGGGTGTGCAAGGCTTGGATTTAGCCACTGAGCCATTATGCCGGGCCCCATAGCATCTTTTTTATTTCTAGAAATATCTTACTATTTTTATGTAAACACTTATATTCGCTTTTTTTGCTTTTTAAGCAAAAATATGCAGTGCTTTGTTTTACTCCTTTCAGAATTTATATTTAAATAAAAAGAGAAAAACGTTATTTTGGTTTAGATCCAACTTCTGTCTCTTTGGTTTGAAGGAAACAGGCCAGTGATTTATTGAAATTCCTTTCTTGGTCTCATAATGTAGTTAGTTGAGTTTGATCTTGTAAATGTCCCATTTTACAAAAGTGATAGAAACATTGTATTAGGAGCTGCTTAATACTTACCATTTAACCAAATATCATTGTGTGTTCAACATTATATATTTTTCCCCCTTTGGTGACAATTTAGCAGTTGTAAAACACAGCATAAATACATAGGTTTAATAATTGTTACCATTATCTGAAAACATTAAGGAAAGAATGGAAAATATATTTTTTTTTGTCTAAAGCTAAGTTTAATGAACCTTGTTTCATGACATTTTCTGCTTTATATTGCTGCTTGAGTTCAGCATTAAGTTATGTCAGTGAAAAAAAAAACAAACTCTCATTCCTTTGTATAGATACCATTGTTTTATTTTTTTTGAAAATTGTATTGAAAATTGAAATTTTGTTTATTTAAAACACTATTGGGGGATATCTTCTGTTTGCTGGTTCACTTCCATTTGCTGAATGGCTGCAGTTACAGGGCTGGGTCAGTCCCCAACCCAGAAACCAAGAACTCTATCTGGATCTCTCAATTGGGTTGTAGGATCTCCAGGTATATGGTCACCTTCACTGCTTTGCCAGGTGAACTAGCAGGGAGCTGAATTGGAAGTGAAGCAGCCAGGACTTGGATTGCTGGCATTTCACACAGCAGCTTAACTTCATGTGCCACAACACCAGTCCCCATATCACTGTTTAAAATTCAAGAAAGACGTTATTGTCCAATTCAGGTGAATGGAAAGAAAAGCAGATCCTGTGGCTTTGCAGTTTCTAATTTTTTTTGTTTTTAATTTTTTTTTTTTATTGCAAAGTCAGATATATATAGAGGAGAGACAGAGATGAAGATCTTCCGTCCAATGTTTCACTCCCCAAGGGACAATAATGGTTGATGCTGCGCTGATCCAAAGCCAGGAGCCAGGAACTTCCTCCAGGTCTCCCATTTGGGTACACGGTCCCAAGTCTTTGGGCCTTCCTCGGCTGCTTTCCCAGGTTACAAGCAGGGAGCTGGATGGGAAGTGGAGCTGCTGGGATTAGAACTGGCGCCCATATGGGATCCTGGCGCGTTCAAAGTGAGGACTTTAACTGCTAGGCCACGCCGCAGGGCCCCCTTGCTGTTTCTTAATGAGTTCTGATTCTCATTTCATCACACACTCCTTAGGCCACTGTTAGAGCTTATGTCAGAGCTGCTGAAAACCAAGAGCAGTGCTTAAGGAAACACCTATTGTGTTTGTAAGTCATTGGGGATAAAAGATGAATCATCTACAGCATTAGCTTTCTACTGTGTGGTAAGGTTTTTAGCTGCTTAAAAATTATTGAATAATTGTCCCTTTCTTGGGTACATAGGTCTTCCCTTCTTAACTCCTTATATGTATTCTTGTAAGCAATTATGACTATACTCAAATTCAGTCTGTTTATTTGGACCTTTGTTTATTTCTGTCATTTTTTTTTATTGACAGAGTTACAGAGAGAAAGGAGAGGATACAATTTTCCATCTGCTGTCTCATACCCCAAGTGGCCACAGTGGCCTGGCCAGGAGCTAGGAGTTTCATTCTGGTTACCCATGTGGGTGCCAGTGCTCTAGGATTTGGGCCATACTTTGTGATTTTTCCTAGATTATCAGCAGGACCCGAATCAGTACCTGCAAGGGCATTCCTGCATTGCAGGCAATGGCTTAACCCATTAGGCTATTAACGCTAGTCCCAGTCTTCCATTTCTTTAAAACATCCTTTTTCTCTTTTCATCTTTAATATTCTTTATATTTAGTGTCTAAGTCTCTTATCTCTTCTTTCAGTTATACCTGGCATATTTGCCAGATGGTTTTTCTTGTTTATTACTTTATTAAAATTACATATAGCCATTAAAATAGTTATCTTTCATTTTAGTTGCTTTGACCTTTAGCTAACATGAGTCTATAATTTTAGAATGTGATAGGGATTGGGTTATTTGCTATACATATTTAGAGTTCACGTTACATTTGTTAATATTCTTAACACTATTCTTTGTGTATTAGAATTAAATTTTACTTTATTTCAGGGTGGGATCTTAACTTTTGCTTAAATACTATCTTATGTAGAAATGATGTAGTTACATTTAGAATTCTGGGAGTAGAAGACCTGCAGACTGAATGCTTCTTACATAAATGCTTAATTATCTTCTGTGAGGTCATTTCTTTTTCTCATTTTTTTTCTCTGAGGACTAGTGTCCTTAGCAGGTGTACTTTAAGGTGAAGGCTGGGCAGATAACAGTTTTCCAAACAGGGTTCTTATGTTTACTTTTTTAGTTATAAAGTACTATTATTTGAGTCAATAATTTGATTTATTTTTTAAAGATTTGTTTATTTATTTGAAAGAGTTCACTTCTGACGAGTTCACTTCCTAAATGTCTGGAATGGACAATACATAGCCAGGCCAAAACCGGGAGCCATGAGTTTCATCTGGGTCTCCCCTGTGGTTGGCTGGAGCCCGAGCATTTGGGCCATCTTCTGTTTTTCCCAGGCACCCAGCCAGGAGGTAGATTGGAAGTAGAGCAGCTGGAACATGAGCCAGCATCCATATGGAATGCCAGTTTGTAGGCAGCAGCTTTACTTGCTATGCTACAGCACTGGCCCCTGGATCCCTAGTTTTAAAATACTGAAATATTGTTACTCTCTCTCTATCTCTCTCTATTTTTTTTTTTTTTTTCCATTGGAAAGTCAGATATACAGAGAGGAGGAGAGACAGAGAGGAAGATCTTCTGTCTGATGATTTACTCCCTAGGCAGCTGCAATGGCCGGTGCTGAGCTGATCCGAAGCCAGGAGCCAGGAATCTCCACTGGGTCTCCCGCGTGGGTGCAGGTTCCCAAGGCTTTGGGCCGTCCTCAACTGCCTTCCCTGGACATATGCAGGGAGCTGGATTGGAAGGGGTAGCTGCCAGGATTAGAAAAGCATCCAAAAGGGAATCCAGGTGTATGCAAGGCAAGGGAGGACTTTAGCCTCTAGGCTACGGTGCGGGGCCCCAGTATTGTTACTCTTTTTTTCTTTTTAAAGATTTTTTAATTTTTATTGGAAAGTCAGATATACAGAGAGGAGAAGAGACTGAGAGGAAGATCCAGGATTAGAACTGGCGCCCATATGGGATCCTGGCACGTGAAAGACGAGGACTTGAGCTGCTAGGCCACCGTGCCGGGCCCAATATTGTTACTCTTTTTTTTTTTTTTTTTTTTAGATTTATTCATTTTATTACAAAGTCAGATGTACAGAGAGGAGAGACAGAGAGACAGAGAGGAAGATCTTCCGTCCCTAAGTGAGCCGCAACGGCCGGTGCTGCGCCGATCCGATGCCGGGAACCAGGTCTCCCATGTGGCTGCAGGGTCCCAAAGCTTTGGTCCGTCCTTGACTGCTTTCCCAGGCCACAAGCAGGGAGCTGGATGGGAAGTGGAGCTGCCGGGACCAGAACCGGTGCCCATATTGGATCCCGGGGCTTTCAAGGCGAGGACTTTAGCTGCTAGGCCACACTGCCGGGCCCAATAATATTTTTACTCTTACTAAAGTATTTTATGGATAGTTATCCGTAATTCTTTGATAATTTATGCGCACAAATATACATACATGTGGGTTTTTTTTTTGTTGTTTTAGCTGCTGATGTACCATCAGAAAAAGACCTTAGCAAAGTCCTTCAGCTTTTGGAACCTCAGATTTCTTTTTTAGAAGACCTAACTAAAATGGGTGGAGCAATGCGGTCTGTTCTTACTCAGGTTTTGACAAACCAGCAGAACTACAAAGAACTGACTTCTGGTAAGTAACATGTTAGAAGAAACTTATAATGACAACTGCTTATACAAATTAAAAAAGTTTTTTATTCAGGTATATTACTTGGCCTTGAAAAATAACTCAAGAAATGTTTGCATTAGTGATAAATAATTTATAACATATTCTTATAAGTCATAAGAAGTTGCATATATTAGAACTGAAAAGCAACATGAATATTTGTCATAGAATATTAAAGTTAGAAATCAAATAACCTCTTATTTTATGGATGAGAAAACAGTCCTAGAAAATTAGATGATATGTTTAAGATCTCACAAATAATTTATGTTGGGTTGGAACTAGAAGCTAGCTTTCCCATATTTTGGTGTGCCATATCATACTCTGATTTTCTTTTCTTCAAGCAGTTATAACACTACTTTATGTGTTCATTATTGGTATTCTGCACTGTTGTGTTGTATGACCTGGTATTTTATACATAAAATAAGGACTTATAGAGCATTTGCATGTTTGGTGTATTATGTGGATACACCTTTAATTTGCTCAAATATATAATAATATGTCAGTTATTTTTAAATCTGATTATAAATATTTTACATGGTGTTATTGATTAATAACCAGTATGCTTTGAAAATTGAAGTTTTTCATGTTTCTTTAAGAGGTAAAATTTTCATGTATATTATTCAGTATGATATTTAGAAAAAAATTTATTTTAAACACAGAGGGGTGGAGAAAAAGAGGGGGAGGGAGAGAGGGTAAGCAAGAGTGAGAGAGAATTCTCCCATCTCTTTCCTGCCCAAATGCCTGAAAGATAGGGCTGAGCCCGACTGATGCCATGAGCCTGGAACTCCATTTGGGTCTCCCTTGTGGGTGACAGGGCCCAAGTAGCAGGGTTCTCATTTGCTCTCAGGTGTATTTGGAGGAAACTGGATCTGAAGTGCAGAGTAACTGGGGCTCAACGTGGAACTGTGATATGGGATTCAGGTACCCCAAGCTGTGGCTTAACTTGTTGCACCACAGCGCTCATTCATAGAGATTGTCTGGTCTCATGTATTTATTTCTTCAGTACGTACTAAGCACCCAGTATCTTCTTGACTCTGGGCCAGACGGTGGTGTGGGGTGAGGAAGGTGTCGATAAACAATGTATTTCTAGCATGGCTTTTATAAACTTCATAGGCTAAGGTGAGTGGGTTGACATGAATAACATTTTCCAACAAAAACATTGTGTAATTGTAAGCTGTGTGAAATGCTATAAAGGGCAGGGAAATGGAGACCAGATTTCACTGGTAAGGGATTCATGGAGTTTACTGAGTGAAGTGATAGTTAAAGTAAAGCGCAATAGTTGAAAGGAAACCGTTTAGCTGGAGGGTGAGAGGAGTTGAATAGTAATGTGGTGAGGTTAGAATCCAGATAAAAGTCTCTCACATAATTTGAGTGCTAACCTTCTTATATTTCACCATTGCCATAACACATTGTGCATTCTGAGCTTGTTAGTGCCAAGTATAAGCATAAAAATGTTACTTCAAGTGAGTTTATTCGTTCTCTTTCGAGAATGCCTCTTCCACTAGGAAAATCACATATATGTGTATTTTTTAACTAATGAGATGCTTGTACTTAAATTTTGAATGGCATATTTTGTTTTGACTTGAAATTTCTCTTGAATATTAGGTTTTGGAGAAAATGCTTGTGCAAAGAAAAGTCATGAAAAGTATCTGATAGCTTTGAAGAGCTCTGGACTCACATACCCGGAGGATAAGCTCGTGTATGGCATGCAGGAGCCATCTGCTGGTACTAGCACTCTGGCAGCTCAAGGTTTGTCTAAATATTTTGCTTTCCAGTATTGAAACAAAGCTTCACTCATTTTTGAGAAAATTTATTTTACACTTAAGTCATTCTTTGTGAGAAAAGCGCTAAAACAAGGAAAAATTTAGAGGTGAAAATTATAGATTGTCGGAAGAAGAGAATAACATTTTCCTTAAATAGAATTTGGTTAGACTAGAATAGAATTTGGTTCTAACTCTTGAGAAATATAGAAATTGCTATTCAAGAGTAGCCCAGGGCTTGGCACAATGGCTCAATTCACTAATTCTCTGCTGGCCAGCAGAAGGATCCATCTTCCTGCTTGTGACCAGGGGAAGTGGTCAAGGATGGCCCAAAGCCTTGGAATCTTGCACCCGTGTGGGTGACCCAGAAAAAAAAAAACTGGCTCCTGGTTCCTGGCTTCAGATCAGCTCTGCTCCAGCTGTTGTGGCCATATTGGGAGTAAATCAGAGGATGGAAGATCTTTTTCTCTTCTCTCCTTGTTTTTGTAAGGTTGTCTTTCCAAAAAAAAAAAAAAAAAAAAACACAATTTTTTTTTTCTTAAAAGAGAGTAATCCAAAATTATACTAGCTCATAATTTTAGTAAAGCATGATTTTAAACTAAACAGAGAGAACACACTTTTTTTTTTAATTTAATTTTTATTGCAAAGTCAGATATATACAGAGAGGAGGAGAGACAGAAATATCTTCTGTCTGATGATTTACTCCCCAAGCAGCTGTAATGGCCGGTGCTGCGCCGATCCAAAGCCAGGAGCCAGGAACCTCCTCCAGGTCTCACACACGGGTGCATGGTCCCAAGGCTTTGGGCCATCCTCGACTGCTTTCCCAGGCCACAAGCAGGAAGCTGTCTGGGAAGTGTGAGCACTGGGATTAGATTTGGTGCCCCTATGGGATCTTAGAGTGTTCAAGGTGAGGACTTTAGACGCTAAGCAACGGTGCTCGGCCTGAGAACACACTTTCTAATGTAGCATTTGTGATTCATTTTTTCTGTTTTGAAAGATCTGTTTATTTATTTGAAAGGCAGAATTACAGAGTGTGAAAGATGGAGGGAGGGAGGGAGGGAAGGAGAGAGAGAATCTTCCATATACTGGTCCACTCTCCAAATGACTGGCCAGTAGGGGCTGGCTCAGGTGCAAACAGGAGTGTGGAGCTTCTTCTGGGCCTCCTACATGGGGTTAGAGGCCCAAGTACCTGGGCTTTCTTCTGTTGCTTTCCAGGTGCATTAGCAGACAGGTAGATTAGAAGTGGAATGAGCAGGTCTTGAACCAGCATCATTGGGAGAAGCTAACATCACAGATGACGGCTTTACCCACTTTTATCACAGTGCTGGCCCCTGCAATTATTTTTCTTTAAGGATTTATGTATTTTTGCTTGAAAGGCATATTTACTGAGAAAAAGATTGAAAGAAGGCTTTTCATCTGTTGGTTCACTCCCCAAATGGTTGCAATGGCTGGAACTTTTGAAGCAGGAGCCAGGGACTGCTTCTGGGTGTCCCATGTAGATAGATGCAGGGTCCCAAGGACTTAGACTATTGTCTGCTTTTGCTGGCCATAAACAGAGAGCTGGATCAGAACTGGAAGAGCCAGGACATGAACTGTGTATATGGCGCCTATATGGGATGCCAGTGCAGAGGATTAGCCTGTTCCACTACCACATCGGCCTGACCTGCAATTCTTTTTTTTAAACTGTTTGTTTGTTTTCATCTACTTAGAGAGCGAGCGAGAGAGAGAAATTGCATCTGCTGGTTCAGTCCCCACATGGGTACAGTAGCCAGGAACCTGGAGCTCCACCTGGGTTCCCTGTGTGTGTGGCAGGGACCCAAGTACTTGAGCCATTGTTCACAACCTTCCAGGATACATTAGCATAACACTTCATGGGAAGTGGACAAGCGGGGTCTTTAAACTGGCACTCTGGTATGGAACGCCAGCTTTCTAAGCAGTAAGTTGCTGAGTCACAGCACTTGCTTTAATATTTATGTATTTTCACTGGTGATTTTTCTGTTAAAATAAAACCATTAGATAGAAGTTTGTTGAAGATAAATGTTGAATTTTGTTAAGGTAGCTGTAACAATGAGGTGTCCTAACACCATAAAACTTAACCTTTTTATATTTGTGTGTCATGGTAACTTTAAAGTGAAGTAGTAAGTAACAACTGTAAAGGATAATTTTTTTTCCTTCCCTCCAAAGGTTTTGCAGGTGCAACAGGACCGTTGGGACAAGTAGATTCTTCAGATGAGGTAAAATTTAGAGGCCAAAACATTTTTAGAATTTTAAGGTTCTAGAATTGTACAGCTTTTTGAATTTTATCTTGTTTAAGTTCCTTATTCTATAGATAAGGACAGGGAAGCCCAGAATGAGTGACTTTTGGATAGCCAAATCATAGCCACTTAGTGACACATACATCAGTAGCTCTCATGTGAGTGAGCATGTGTGTGGGGGGGTGGTGAGAGGGGGTGGGGACATTGCTTCCTGCCACCAGCCAGGCTTGTCGCCATTGTACCCCTGGTCCCAACAACTCCACTTCCAGAAAGGCACTCAAAGGGAGGCGGACGGGGGAGGATTTCAGCTCTGCTAAGAATGGTTGTTGTTATGCTGTTTATAAGGGAAACAGGCAGGGAGAGGCTGGTTACTAAGTTACAGGCTAAGGTGATGTTATTTACGCCCACAGACCTGGGGCAGGGCTGGGCTCCAGGTCTCATCTCTGCTCTCACCTGTGTCTGCCGGCTGTCAGGGTTCCGAGGAGAGCTGTCTCTGTTTTGGGTGCATAGGAGGAGTGGAAGGATGTGTGAAACTTAGGAGGTGACTGATTAGCTCCTGGGGCTGTAAGGTCCCAGTACATGTGGTTCTGTCACCTGCCAGCCATCAGAGGAATTTGAGTTATGACCTGTCCCTATTTCCCTGCTGCTATCCTCTGCCCCCTATTCCTTCCCCCAGAGCTGATATTAAGCTTTAGTGATGAATGACTAACTTAGATTCATCAATCACTTGACCCCATAACCCACTTGTCACTCACTGTGTTGAACGGCAGGGAACAGCTAAGAACAGGAGGTGAGAGCAAAGGGTAAGGTTTTGGCCAGGATCACGAGGAGGAGGACGTGAGGTCATTGTAGGCACCCTTCCGAACACTGGGAATTCCTGGGGAAAGACCAAGTGCTTCCTCCCTCGCCTATAGGGTAGTATGTCATGGGACCTGACCCTGAGAAGCATCCAGCCAGGCGTGCACTTATTCCACATGACCATGTCTCATGGGTCCCTGGCAAGGGGCAGCTTACTGAGGTGCCATGGCCCCTGAGGATGAAAAGCCCTCTTCATGGGCTCTCCTGTTCCAGAGCGGCCAGCTGAGTAGTTAGATTTCTTGGGGTGCTGTTAATAGTGAGAGCAGGGGCTGATGGGAAGAGGCACCTGGGCCAGAGAGTCAGCTTGGGAATCACAGGTTTCATCCATGGTGTAGCTCCCTGGGAACTACACAGGGACAGGGAGAAAAATGGCCTTGTACCCAAAATGCATGCTCCCCAATGCCAGTTCACACAACACTGAGAAACACTATTGTCCCAAGTCTGGCTCAGGGTGGGCGTCTTGGTGTAGGGGATCAAGCCACTACCTGAGATACTTGCAAGCTGTGTGTGGTCAAGTCCCGGCTGCTGTGCCGCTGATCCGTCTTCCTGCTGATGCATACTGGGAGGCAGCACCTGCTGCCCAGGTGGTCAGATCCCTGCCAACGGGATTGAGTTCCTGACTCCTTGCTTTGGCTGGGGCATGCTCTGCTGGTGCAGGCATTTGAAGAATGAACCTGCAATGGAATATCTGTCTAATGAACAGGAAGAAAAACTGCATTATTTTTGGCCCAGGGGAGGAGAACTAGGCCTTGTGTGGGAAGAATCCCTCGGGCTGGGTGAGCTTTTGACTATGCACAGGAAGTCCCCAGAAGCAGTGGTGGCACTGAGGGCTCCTGGCTGTCACCTAACTCATGTCCTGACAGTGCTATAGGGCACAGTGAGGACTGTGGCACAAACATGGTACAGGAGAAACTCCGTAGGCAGTAGTGATGGAGAGAGCAACCAGCATTGGCCATGCCGGGGCCATGACCATTCCTGGGTGTGGTGAGAGCACTCTTGTCTGGATACCTGACCTGGGCAAAAGACCTGTGTCGAGAATCACCTGCCAACGCAGGTGCACTGACTCGCCATGCTCACCTCCAGCTTTGTTCTGAATGTCCAACGGGATCGAGTGGAACTGAGAGGACCATGGTCTGTGCAATAGGGGTCTCCTGCATGGCCCAAGACTTACGGCCAAGACCTCCACCTTTTTTTTTTTTTTAATTTTAAGGATTTATTTATTTGATGGTGGAATGACAGGTAGAAAAGCAGGAAGCAGGATCTTCAGTCGTTGCTTTATTCCCCAAATGCCTGCAAGAGCTTGGGGTAGTGCCAGACTCATGTCACAAGCCTGGAACACTGTCCAGTTTTCCCATGTGGGTGGTAGCAACTCAAGGACTTGGGCTTTCATCTGCAGCTTTCCCAGGCCGTTAAGCAGGCAGCTAGATTAGAAGTGGAGCAGCTGGGACTCAAAGCAGCACTCCCTTGTGGGATATAGGCATTTCCTTATTTTTTCAAATCAATAGATATTTTAGATTTTTTTTATTAAGTCACTGAAGTACCACGAATTAGAATTATAATCCAGGTTCTTGTTTCTGTTGCTGGACAACTTTTTAGATTCTACTCATCAGTTCTCTTCCCTCCCCTCCCCTTCCTTCTCCTATCCTACTCACCTCAATCTGCCCTCCCCTTCCCTTCTCTTCTTTCCTTCCTTTCCCGCTTTCAACATGTCTGTTTATTTGAAAGACAGAGTTAAGGGAGAGATGCAGAGAAAGGCTAGCAATAGCTAAGGTTGAACCAATCTGAAGCCAGGAGCTTCTTCCAGGTCTCCGCATGTGGTTGGTAGGGGCCCTAGCAAAGGGCCATGTTTTTGCTGCTTCCCCAGGCCATTAGTGGGGAAGTGTTTGTGAAAAGTGGAGTAACTGTGACTCGAACCAGCACATAAATAGGATGCCAGCATTGTAGGTAGCAGCTTTACCCAGTGTGCCACATTGCTGGCCTTAGTTTTTACTTCTTTGTGATTCATTTCTCTTTTCACAATTTAATAAGGAGATAGAGGTTTCTCCTAGGAAAACATTCCCCCAATTTATCCATGTATACATAATGAAATTGCTTTAAGGAATTTTGCTAGGTCCAGAATAGTTTATTGAGAGAATCTAAAATGCACCTGTTTTTCTAATCTCAGAAGTTATACCTTGGGGCTGGTGCTGTGTTAGAGCAAGATAAACCTCCACCTGTAGAGCCAGTATCCCATATGGATGTCAGTTTGAGTCCTGGCTGCTCCACTTCTGGTCTAGCTCCCTGTTTAGGGCCTAGGAAAGCAGTGGAGTGTGGCTCAAATCCTTGGGGTCTTGCACCCATATATACTTATATATTTATTCTTTTTAATGCATTTTTCATATATTACTCAAAATTATTAAACATAAGTGAATGGATAAAACAAATGAAAAGAATATCGTAGAGAACCCAGATACTGATGTTTTGCACAACTAGTTATGTTATGCCATGAATTTCATTCATAGGAGTGGAAATTCAGCCTAGTAAAGGTGCTGTGTCTCACTTTGGAGTGTGTGGGCTTGGGTTCTAGGTCCGGTTTCTGACTCTAGCTCCCTACCAGTAGAGACCCTGGGAGGCAGTGGTGAGGGCTCAGGTAACCAGGTTCCTCCTGCCCAGGTGTGAGATCTGCATTGCCTTCCTGCCTGATTCCAGCCCAGCTGAGACCTGGCTGTTGGCGGTTTGGGTTGTGATCCAGTAGATTACAACTGTCTTGGTTTTTTTTTTTTTTTTTCATTCAGACTTTTAAATATATATTGCACTATTGCCACAAATTTACTTTAATATTTATATTTTAAATTTAGAAATTAAGAATCAGAGTTCTACTTCCTTACCTTTTAAAGTACAAGGGAGTATTTCATGATTTCATTCTTTTTTTTTTTTAAGATTTATTTTCATTGGAAAGTTAGATATACAAGAAAAGGAGAGACAGAGAGAAAGATTCTCTGTCTGCTGATTCACTGCCCATGTGGCCACAATGGCCAGAGTTGAGCTGATCGGAAGCTAGGAGCCAGGATCCTCTTCTGGGTCTCACGCAGTTGCCTGGTCCCAATGCCTTGAATTGTCCTCGACTGCTTTGTCAGGCCACAAGCATGGAGCTTGTGGGAAGGGAAATAGGGCTGCCGGGACTAGAACCATATGGGATTCTGGTGCTTGTAAGATGAGAACTTTAGCCACTAGGCTGCTGTGCTGGGCCCAATTTTATTCTTAATGTTTAATAAATTATATGTAAATGAAGGTAGGATGAGAAGAAGACTCTACAGCTTTACTACCATGGAGAGAGAAGTAACAGTTACCAAAATGTTTTAAGTTATAATTTTGAATTGGAAGAGACTGTAGATGTATCTAAGCCAGCTATTTCATTTCAGAAATGAGAGAACAGATTTGAAACTGCCACAGCAGCAGCATTTCTGTTTGCAGAGTGTTATATGAATGAGCATATGCATCATGGTCTGCTTACTTTTACTCATACAGGTTGTTCAGATGTTTGTCCCTGTTGTCCCTAGAGTATCAGAACACCATGTGCTCAGCAGTGCTATTTATACACATGACATTCTGCACCCAGCCACACTTACTCTTTTTTTTTTTTTGGTGTGTGTAGCTATTTTTTTTTTAAAGATTTACTTATTTATTTTTATTACAAAGATATACAGAGAAGAGGAGAGACAGAGAGGAAGATCTTCCGCCAATGGTTCACTCCCTAAGTGAGTGCAACGGCCGGTGCTGTGCCGATCCTGAGCCGGAAACCAGGAACCTCTTCTGGGTCTCCCACGCAGGTGCAGGGTCCCAAGGCTTTGGGCCAACCTCGACTGCCCTCCCAGGCCACAAGCAGGGAGCTGGATGGGAAGTGGAGCTGCCGGGATTAGAACTGGCGCCCATATGGGATTCTGGTGTGTTCAAGGCGAGGACTTTAGCCTCTAGGTCATGCCGCCAGGCCCGGTGTGTGTAGCTCTTATGAAATAAGAGTAGAAAATGGAGTTTGTGTTGTGTATCACCAATAAGAAAATAAGAACACATTGTTTTAATTACAATTTTTTTCTTTTATTTACAACCATCAGTTATTAATACAATTTAAAGGAAAATTATCTCCAGGATTATATATAAGTGGGTCTCATTAGACTTTTTCAGAGGGAATAGGGCTGTTCAGATAAAGGTTACGTTTTTTAAGAACAGGTTATATTCACAGAGGCAATTGCCATAAGCAATGTTCCTTTGTGGTCACTGACCAGATCAGTGACCTCTGTGACTTTAAGGCACAAAACATTGAAGTCATTTGAAACACTTTGCCCTATGAAAATATGGCAATATGAATGTCCCTTATGGAAAATGGAAAGATAGAAAAAGTGGAAAAAGAAAACATTTGGGACTGGTGCATGACATAGTAGGTTAAACTGCATGCATTGGCAGTGTATGGATGCTGGTTTGAGTCCTGGCTGCTCCATTTCCCATCTAACTCCCTGCTAATGTACCTGGGAAAGCAACAGAGGATGGCTAAAGCCTTAGGCCAGTGGCCCCATCTGGGAAATCTGGAAGGTGCTCCGGGTTCCTGGGTTTGGCCAGCCCAGTTTTGGCCGTTGTGGTCAATGGGGAGTGAATAGACACATGAAGGACCTCTCTAGTCTTCTCTCATTGTGTCTGTGTGAGTTTGCCTTCAAATAAGAATAAATAAACCTAAAAAAAAAATCTACTTTCAGATCTACATGTCATCCAGAGATATTTTACTTATTAATTTTTATTTTATGCCTTTTCCCCTTGAATAATTATTGATAACAGCAAAATAAAATGTTACTGGGTAGATGTGATTTGAATATTCTTGTTAGTCAAGATAATTTGAACGTTCAAACTAATTTGCCACAACCTTATAATTAAAATGGAATTATAGAAAGTCAGAGATACTTTTATTATTTCTTTTTTTTTTTTTTTTTAAGATTTTTTTGGGCCTAGTGCAATGGCTCAGTAGCTGAATCTTCACCTTGTACATGCGGGGATCCCATATGGGCACTGGTTCCTGTCCCAGCTGCCCACTTCCCATCCAGCTCCCTGCTTGTGACCTGGGAAAGCAGTCGAGGACAGTCCAAAGCCTTGGAACCCTGCACCTGCATGGGAGACCTTTAAGAGGCTCCTGGCTCCTGGCTTTGGTTCTGCTCAGCACCGGCCGTTGCGGTCACTTGCGGAGTGGACCAGTGCATGGAAGATCTTTCACTTTGTGTCACCTTATGTTTGTATATCTGAGTTTCCAATACAAATAAATAAATCTTAAAAAGAAAAAAACCTCTTACATCTCTTTTTCAGTACAGGAATTTATTCTCCAACAATTCTGGCATTTTTAAATGTTTTCCTGAGAACTCCAGTGATATGGTGCTTACCTAGTTTAAGAGCCAAGTTTCTTCCTCACGTGATAGCTTCAATTATTAGATTTTTCAGTAGTGTATTAGAAATGTTAGCATTCACACATTTCCGAAGTTGCTCTCTGCAAAGATTTTGTTTGTACTTCCATGTGACGTCAGTTTCATATTAGCCCTTGTTTTTAAAAGGATTTTATTTTACTTTTTATTTTTTTTTAAAGATTTATTCATTTTTATTACAGCCAGATATACACAGAGGAGGAGAGACAGAGAGGAAGATCTTCCGTCCGATGATTCACTCCCCAAGTGAGCCGCAACAGCCGGTGCTGCGCCGATCCGATGCCGGGAACCTGGAACCTCTTCCGGGTCTCCCACGCGGGTGCAGGGTCCCAAAGCATTGGGCCGTCCTCAACTGCTTTCCCAGGCTACAAGCAGGGAGCTGGATGGGAAGTGGAGCTGCCAGGATTAGAACTGGCGCCCATATGGGATCCCGGGGCTTTCTTTTTTTTTTTTTTTTTTTTTATTGTATTGTTGTTGACAATCTTTACATAGTTAATTACAGTTAAAGGAAAAAGAAGAAAAGAAAAGAAAAAAAGAAAAAAAGAAAAAAAAAAAGAATAAAAGGTCCAGGGGGATAGGAAAGTGGGTAATGCCATTATGTCCATATTGTTTCCATCATGCATCTGAGGTAAAGAGGGACATTGAGGGAGAAGCCCCACCCGGTTTCCCGCCCACCCCAAGTCCCGGATGTGGGGCATGCTCTGAGATATGTGCCCAAGTGGTGTTAATAGTTCTCCAGTTATGAATCGCTGCCAGTTTCGCTCGATGAGGTCGTCCACTGATTGACATGGTCCATCATAAAGTCTCCGTTTGCCCCATAATTTGCTGCCAACATATAACTGAGATGAATGACTGTCCCGTTCTGTCTTCTGTCTTTTCTTGGTTAGAGTTCTGAGTCCAGCAGTTCGACTGGGGAGATCTCCAAAGATACTTTGAGGTATTCCCAGATTAGTTTTTTGTATGTTCTAGCAAGCACAGGGCCCGGCACAGTCCATCACCCCGATCAGCTGGTGGTTGCAATTGCTGTGTTGGTTCTGTTTTCAGTCCCGAGTTGCACTGGAACCAATGGGTGTTGCAGTCCAGTCTGGTTTGGCCCTTACATCAACCAGTGGGAGCTGCAGCCTAGTCGGGGCGACCCACAATAACCCCCAACAAGCCCGCCCCCTACCCTGGTTTGCCAGTATGTGTAGCAGAAGACCAGTCTGTCCCCCATCCCATTTGGCTCTGGTACTTGTCAATGGGTATTAAAGCTTAGTTCTATCTAATCAACTCAACCATCCAGCCCTCACAGATGTTGTTGAGTGCCTCTCTATCTAGCCATCCCAGCCCCCGTCCTAGTTTTCATGCCCTCCCACGGGAATAGTGATCCAGGAAGGGGGAACCCACTTTTCCCTCCCAGGTCTCTCTGTCCCGGTTTATGCACTCTTTAGGTGGTCCTGTGATTTGACTCGACAGAATTAGTCCCCAGTGCCAGCTTCTGCCAGCTGATGCTGCGGCCCTGATCTAGTCCACATGCAGCGCACAGGTGTTATAGCCTTGCTTAGTCAGGTCTGTCTCTATCCCAGCCAACACTCTCCAGTGGGAGTAGCTGACCGGCGAGGGGACCAGCCCCTTAATCCCCCCGCCAGCTCTGCCCCTTCCTTCCTGGATCTCACGTGTGCTGGATGGGTGCTGCATTCATATCCAGTACAGGTAACCACGCCCTGGCATTCCATAATGTGTACTGGTTTTATCGCAACCAAACCCGGCCCATCCCACACTCTGGTCTGGCGATCGGATTTGCCAGTGGTTGACATGAACTGATTGAGCCTGGTCTGCTCCTGACCCATGCTGAATGTATGCCAGTGGGAAACTTTCCATGGCCTATTCTGGGCTGTTTCCTATCATGCTTCTTGCGCTTACCTGCAGGGACTGTGTCCTGCTAGAGGAGTTGCCCAGGCTCCTCCATCAGAACCCCTCCCACTTGCACCCCTTGCACTTGCCAGGGGGTTCTTGAGCCAACCCTACTCAGTTCACCTGTCCTAGCAGGAACAGTGGTTTTTCCTGGCTGGCTTTCACCCCATTCTGGTTCTTGTTGCTGGATGTTTCAGCCCAACCATGGCTCGTCCATACCCACATACAGCTCACACATGGCTCAGAAGAGGAGTGAGACCCAGCCTAGTCAGTCCCACATCTACCCTGGTTCTCCATAACACCAGATGGTATTGGGATCTGAACCGATCCCGGGGCTTTCAATGCGAGGACTTTAGCCGCTAGGCCACGCCGGCGGGCCCAAAAGGATTTTATTAATCAGGGGAGAGTCTTATGGGCTGCTCCCTGGTGGAAGTCAGCCTGGGACCATTTCCACATGGCAGGGTGACCATGTCAGGGATATGTCCCAATCTTTTTTTTTTTTTTTTTAATATTTATTTTATTTTTATTACAAAGTTAGATATACTGAGAGGAGGAGAGATAGAGAGGAAGAGGAAGTGGAGCTGCCGGGATTAGAACCAGCAGCCATATGGGATCAAGGCGAGGACCTTAGCCACTAGGCCACACTGCTGAGCCCTCAATCTTTTTTTTTTTAAAGATGTATTTATTCTTATTGCAAAGTCAGATATACAGAGAGGAGGAGAGACGAAGAGGAAGATCTTCTGACCAATAATTCACTCCCCTAGTGACCGCAACGGTCGGTACTGCGCTAATCCGAAGTCAGGAGCCAGGAACTTCCTCCAGGCCTCTCGTATGGGTGCAGGGTCCCGAGTCTTTGGGCCGTCCTCGACAGCTTTCCCAGGCTATAAGCAGGGAGCTGGACGGGAAGTGAAACTGCCGGGATTAGAACCAGTGTCCGTATTGGATCCTGGCACATTCAAGGTGAGGACTTTAGCCACTAGGCCAATGTGCCGCACCTGAAATGGCCCCATCTTACGCTTTCACCGCTCTGTATTTTCTGTTGTACATAGCTCCTCTTTTTCATATTTCTAGTATGTCCCTTCCCTTAAAATTTATGTCCTGATTAAGTGCACAGTGATGAGCTGTCTTGAGCAATCACCATGCAGTCGTTAAACCCACTCTTGCGTTACTATTTATCTTAAACCTTCGTTGTCAGGAGTGGGCCTGATCAATTGAAATGTCCACTTCCCTCTGCTCTTTTAAAGAAGTTTCATGTATGTATTGTCAAGTTGGCATTGAGGGAAATTATGTAACTTTATTCTCTCCACGGCTAGTGTATTGGAGTACGCATCTTCCCCCACCATTTCAGATGGAGATAATCTCCCTTTCTAGCTCTGTTTGATACCCTCTAAGGTGTTAAGCACAACCCAATGGTTCTTGTTCCCAGATTTTTGTGTTTGTGCTTTTTCTTTTGCTGTCTTCTTGTAATGGCTTCACCTCCTTTACTTGACTAATTCTATTTGTCTTAAGACCATAATGCCAGGAAATTTAGAGAGCTTTATATTGCCAGTGATTGTCCCTTGATCAAGGATAGCATTTTTATAGGAGATTTAGATTTAAAATTACAAAGGAATCATAACCTGGAGCATATTGTGTGTGTGTGTGTGTGTTTTAGGTCTGGGAGAACAGTTTCATAAATGGCTATTAGCTGACATCTCAAACATATGAAACCCTTGGGCTGTGTAGTATCATTTTGCATTCTTGTGCTTATATTCTCAACTTTAAGACTTTAATTTTCATTTTGGTTTGTTTCTTCATGGGCATGATGAGGGTGGCAGAGCAGGGACAGACTAATTTACCTGTCATTCCTGCTGTCAGGGTGATGGCCAGAAAGGACCAGCAAAGGGGGAGAGTTGAAAGAAGGCATACTGTAGTGCTCAGTGACTGCTCAGTGACTGAGCTGAGTGGGGGCTGCTACACCCAGGTCATATCCTTGAGGATTGCTATTGGGCTTGACAGAAACCTGTTAAGGCTACAATTTAGTGCTCAAGGAAACTACATCAGTAAATAAAGCCACAGCATCAAACCAAAACTGCTTTTCTGCATTTAAGATTTATGGGCTTTACATGAGAAAGTATCTGGTAATTTATACAACAATTGCTAGTGATACTATTGTTAGTGGCACATGGATTGTATGCCAAAATGCAGCCATGCATATCTTTATACCTGATAGCTCATGTGTTTGGAAAATTGGGAAAAAGATGGCAGTATAGCATAGAATTTCATCTGTAATGTATACTGGTTTAGGAGGGCTGAGAGAATTGGGTAAAACCACAACCTTTAATTTGGAAGGAAAAAACCCTCAGCTCTGCAGTGGAGAATGTGAGGAGGGAGTGCCTGCATCCAGGGCTCGTCCCCAAGATGTGCACCCACAAAGTGGCAGGCTGCTTCCTCTCTACCCCTTCCTTTTTTGTTGTCTCAGCTGGCTAGCTTGTTCATTCCCCTGTTGTGCCAAGTTAATATTCTCAAAGATGGCCTTACACTACCCCAGGTTGTTTACCTGGGCATTCAAATGATTTCCCCAAGTATCGATGACTGGTTATTTCTCAGGAAATAAACCTAATAATCCTTAGTAAATTTTTGTATGAGGTTTTCTCAGGAACAAACACATAAACAGAAAATGTGAGTGTTTTCTTCTTGGATTTTTTTCTTTGAACATTTTAATTTGTTATTTTTTTTAAAGATATATTTATTTTTATTGGAAAGTCAAATTTACAGAGAGAAAGAGAGACAGAGAAAGACTTCCGTTCACTGGTTTACTCCTAATGTGGATGCAACAACCAGAGCTGACCCCATCCGAAGCCAGGAGCCGAGAGCTTGTTCTGGATCTTCCACGTGGGTGTAGGGTCCCAAGGCTTTGGGCCGTCAATTGCTTTCCCAGGCCACAAGCAGGGAGCTGGAAGGGAAGTGGAGCAGCCAGGATATGAACTGGAACACATATGGGATCCTGGCACATGCAAGGCAAAGACTTTAGCCACTGGGCTAATACGCAGGCCCTCATCTTGTGCTTGTAATGAATAATGTTGAAACACTCCAGAAGGCAAGATAAACATTTCTTTTTCTTAATAAGCCTTATTTATTTTTATTGGAAAGGCAGATTTACAGAGAGAAGGAGCCATATATAGAGAAAAATCTTCCAACTACTGTTTCACTCTTCAAATGGCCACAATGGACAGAGCTGAGCCAATCTAAGTCCAGGACCCAAGAGCTTCTTCCGGGTCTCCCACACAGGTGCAAGGTCCCAAGGCTTTTGCCATCCGCCACTGCTTTTCCAACCCATAAACAGGGAGCTGGATGGAAAGTGGGGCAGCAGGAACACAATCCAGTATCCATATAGGATGCTAGTGCTTGGAAGTGGGTTAGTTGAGTCATTGCTCTGGCCCCCTAAAACTTTATATACATAAGATATATATATATATAAAAGCACAAAGGAACTAATGAGGGTAGTCAGAGTTTATCATAGGAAAGAAAGAAAAAGGAAGAAAACTGAAAATAGTAAAAAAGTAAAGGCTTTAAGAAGTTCAAGAAAAACTAACAAAAAATCAATCACAACATAGCAGAAGTTGACGTTTACAATGCAAAAAAATAATGACAACAGGGCCTGGTAGACTTGGGACCCTTTTCTTCTTGCAGGAGACCTACAAGAAGCCCCTGGTTCCTGGCTTTGGATCAGCTCAGCTCCGGCCATTAGCAGCCAGCTGGGGAGTGAACCAGCGAATGGAAGATCTTTCTCTCTGTTTCTCTTTCTCTCTGTAAATCTGACTTTCCAATAAAAATGAACAAATCTTTTCTTTTTAAATGATTTATTGTTTTTAAAAATAATGATTACATGGTTGATCAGGGTGGGAAGGATCAAGGTTTAGGGAAAATTGGGTGAATTCATTGCTTCCAAATTTGCTATTTCTTCTTGTTACTGGAGTAAGGGGAGAAACAAAGAGGAATACCACACATGATTTTCCACATATCCCAGTACCCAGGGATGAGGAACTGCCACCTCATATCAACCTAGAGTCTTGATGTGTACATATTCCAAGGGATCTGTCCAAGTGGTTTGGACAGTTCTGAAATGCTGTCGATTTCACCGATCTAAGGATGATGTCACCCTCCCAGTGTCCATGGGCTTCAGTCACTGAAATTTTTTGCTGTCATTGTTTGTTTGGGGTTGTTGTCCAGTTAGTTCTGTTTTTCTGCTATAGCATCAAATGTGCTGCGTTATTCTCCTTTTACAACAAGGCCAGTGTCCACTGCTCCACCTTTTTCATTAAGTATAGCATGTTCTTGTTGGAGAGTCCAAGAAGCTGGGACAGGTGTCCCAAGCATCGTCAGATCCTCCACCCCTGGGGCTCTGGATCCGACACCCACCTATTATGCATGCCCTGGGACCCAGACCAAGAGACCCAAGCCCTGCCATATTCCCCACCTGGGCTTCACAGAACCAACATCCACCTAAAAGGTGGGTGCCAGGATCTGGGCCAAGTGACACACACCCCACCCATTCCCCTACCCCCAGGGCTCAGGAACCCATCCCCCACCACACATGTGGGCCCCATGACTTGAGCCAATCTACCCCACCCATTTCAGATCACCTGTCCCTGGGATTCACGTACCTGGTCCTCACTTGGCCAAGGCTGCCATGACTTGCCTCACCTGAGCTTTTGCAGTCTTATTGCTCCATCTGGCCCAGTCTAGTCTGCCTCCTGTTCCCCCTCCTGTTGGTGTGTGCTGCAGCCTATTCCAGCCCAGCCTGATTGTCGTCCCGGTCCTACTGTGAACTGGCTGATATTACGACCCAAGTTGGCTCTTCCTGCCCCCTCTTGCTGGTTCTCAGATCTGCCAGTGGATGTTATGTGCTGGCCCAGACTGGTCTGTCCCCAGACCTGACTCATGTGTATACTGGTGGGTACTGTAACCTGGCATGGTGTGGGCTGCTGCTTGAACTCTCCTGCAGGGTCTGCGTCTCAATGAAGGAGTTTTCCAAGCTCCTCCACTGAGTCCTCCCAATGGCAGTTCTCGCGCACACCAGTGGGTTGTTGGCCCAGGCTGACTTTGTCTGTCCTAGCAAGGGCAGTGGCCTTGCTCAGCTGGCCAAACCCATTCTGGTTCCTGTTGTTGGTCTCTCTGTTTGTTCTTGTCCCTGTAAATCTGACTTTCCAGTAAAAATAAGCAAATCTTTAATAAAAAAAAAAAAACAAGTACAAATAAGTTTAAAACTTCTTGTGTTTCATCATGTATTTAAAAACTAGCCGTGTCAAAAAATAGCAAATACATAAAAGTAAAATGTATTAATAGTAGGTAAACATGCATATTTTATATGTTTAGCATACTTTGTAAGCATATTCTATGTGTCTACAAAACAAATTTATGAATATGACTGTATAGAGTGTAATTTTATTTTCTTCTAGGAGGATCAGGATGGAAATCAAGATTTGGGCAAGAGAAAGAGGGTAAAATTGAGCAGTGGCACCAAAGGTATTTATTCTGTTCTTCCATTGAATGTAATGCTCTAAAGATGTAATACTTCCAAAATTGCTAATAGCCAAGAACATCATTGGTAAGTTATATTAAAATCAAAACTGTTAGATTGGAGGTTATATCATATTTTACCTAATGATGGAGAAGTTGTTCTTAGAAGTTGCCAGGATCCCAGAGTAATTAAAACTCTTACTATTGGGATTTTGTTAATTGTTTTTTTTAATAAAACATGTATTTTTGTATTTGAGCTCAAAGAAATGAGCCTTTCCTGTGGTTGTTTTATATAGATTCCATTATGTTTGATGTAATGTCTTATTCGTTCTACTACATTTTATCATCTGGAGTATTTAGAGTGAAAAAAAGAACAATGAAAGAGGGGGTGAGAGAATGAGAATGAATGAGAATGAATAACATGTTAGTTCAAAGGAGAAAGTGCATAATGCTTATAGGGAGGGACTAGATTAGTAACATTATTTATTGAACCTCCTGTATGTGCTGGACATGGGCCGAACACATCACTTGTATTAGTTAATTCTCAAATGAACAATATGAAATAGGTTTTATTTCTGTTACCATGTTATGAGTGAGAAAAGCCAGAGGTCACAGCTAGTGAGAGGAAGATCCTTAACTCAAAATTGTAGCAACTGAGCTTTTACCTACTGTGTTTTCTTGACCTTTACTAACCACTTTGTAGGAGTACTTGCTACTGATTGGCAGCCTGTGCTTTGGATTTCTGTCCTGGATTCTAAGCCTTGAAACATGATCTGTTCTTTGAGTTGATGTGGTCTGGTAAAAGTCTTAAGAGATTAATATTTTGATGAAAACTCATTTTTGCTGCTAATTAAGTTTAGACTATCTTAGAGTATTTAGCACTATTTACAAAGGCAAGCACTTTCAGAAATCTTTCTTTTTTATACCATACCTTCAGATAGGCTAGGCACTGTTAAAAGTCATGGCAAGATTTTAAAGGCAAATAGTCATTTGTAAGTAAGAGATACAGTTTTAACCACATTTCCGTAACATTAGACATGAAGTATATAACACATGCTTTAAAATCTTGGAAGACTGGCGTATGTTAATAATAGCAATAGAGAAATTGCTATTATTAAGCAATTTGAAGAGGAAAAAATTGAAGAGGAAAAAAAAATTGGATTCTGCAAACCTCAGCTATTCTTGTCTTAAAAAAAGCCACAGCTTTTCTGATGTATTCAGATTATTTTATTGAAATAACACAAAGTTAACGTATCTTTCCTTTAAGTTTTTGATGATCAGTAGTAATTATGATGGCTTCTGGCTTTTTGACTAATTCTTAATTGGAGTCTAACATTAATAGCACTTGCTTTTGTTCAGTTTTGTAAGTATGATAACAAGCACCTACCTGTAATGGATAATCTGTGGACAATCTGTGAAGATTTTCTCTCTCGTCTGTGCTAAGTGAATTGTAAGATTGTTAGGTACACCAATGTGTGGTGGATATATTCTAATTTTACTTCATATAATTCTTCTACCTGACTCTGGTTCTATTTTTATTACTTTTTGAATCTACCAATGTTCACTTTTGAATGTATTTTACCTCATTTTTTGCAAGTCTGAATTCTTCCATTTTAAAAAAATGATTCATTCATTCATTCATTCATTCATTCATTTTAAAGGCAGCGTTGATGGGGAGAGAGAGACAGACAGACAGAGGCAGAGAGAGAGATCTTTCAACTGCTAGTTTACTCTCCAAATGGCTGTAGCAGGGCTGGGGCTGGGCCAGGCTGGGGCCAGCATGAAATCAGGAGCGTAGAGTTTCTGGATTTCCTATGTGGGTGCAAGGATCCAAGCACCTCTGCTGCTTTTCCAGGTTTACTTTCCATCAGGGAGCTGGGTTGGAAGTGTAGAATTCTGGTCTCAAACAGGCACCCGTATGTCATTTTGGCATCATAAGTGGTGATGTTATCCACTACACCACAGTGCTGGCCCTAAGCCTGACTTCTATTTTTAAATCATTGCCATGTTCTTGGAATCTTTTATTTTGGAAGGAGGAGATTTGTGTCTCACAAGTATAAATTTTTGAGATTTAAAAAATAATTGTCAATAAAGAGACACTATAGTATGGTTGCATTTATGTATTAAACTGTATTATGTATTGCTAGTACTGCTAGTGCAACTCAAAATGGGATTGGGAGATAGTTTTGCTTCTGTGGTTAACATTTTAATATTTTTATGATGTATAGAAGTTTTAGGTACAGTTGTCATATTTTGTTATTAATGAAAAATGGGGGTAAAGTTGTATCTAGTGAAAACTGATTTAAATCTTAGCAAATCAGTGTTTTTATGTTCCTAAAAGAATTAGGATGCTGTACTGAACTTACTGTTACCTCCTTTAGACCTGTTCTCTGAGATGTAATGTGAGCATATATTCTATAATATCACTGCTTAACTGGGGTTAATTACAAGTATTATACTAGATTATTTGCAAGACATCTTGAACTATGATGTGTTTTGCTGTGTGTGACTCTGTTTTCAAACCTCCGACTTGACTTTAGCTCCTACTTAAGCAATGTGACTGAGTCAGTGTGTTCATGGCTTACATTTGTTTTGTCCTCTTGATGTCCTAAAAATCAAACTTTTTAAAAAAATTATTTATTTTTATTGGAAAGGAAGATTTATAGGGAAAAGGAGAGACAAGGAGAAAGTTTGCTCCCCAAATGGTTTCAATTGCCAGAGCTGACTGACTTGAAGTCAGGAGCCAGGAGCCAGGAGCCAGAAGCCAGGAGCCAGGAGCCAGGAGCCAGGAGCCAGGAATCTCTTCTAGGTCTCCCATGCTGGTATAGGGTCCCTATGCTTTGGGCCATCCTCCACTGCTTTACCAGGCCATAAGCAGGGAGTTGGATGGGAAGTGAAGCAGCTGGGATATGAATGGCAACACATGTGATGCTGACACAGCAGGCAGAGGATTAGCCAGTTGAGCCATTGTGCCAGCCCCTAAATATTTGTGTATACTAGAATAAACAGTGCATTTGGAATTTTCTTAAAGTAAACTTAGCATCTAACTTACAAAGAATAATTTTGAAGAAATTGATAAATTATTTTATTTTTTCTGAAAATCAAAATAAAAAAATCTAGGTAAGTTTGCACTTTGTTATATCCTTAGTAATATTTATTTTTAGCTTAAAATGGTTATTTTAGATTGACTACCATGGATATTGTTCTTGAAGATAATTATCTTGAAGATAATTAGCAGTTTTAGATAAATGATTTATATTTAAGACTAAAGCAATAAATAATCCTAGTAATTTCTTTATATTAAAATGAAAATTAGGGACCCCAAGTGATGGCCTAATGGCTAAATCCTCACCTTGGAAGCCTTGAGATTCGATTTGGGCCAGTTCATGTCCTGGTTGCTCCACTTCCCATCCAGCTCCCTGCTTGTGGCCTGGGAAAGCAGTAGAGGACAGCCCAAAGTCTTGGGACCCCACACCCATGTGGGAGACTCAGAAGAAACTCCTGGTTTCTGACTTCAGATCAATGCAACTGTGGCTGTTGAAGTCACTTGGGGAGTGAACCAGCAGATGGAACTTCTTTCTCTTGTCTCCTTTTCTCTGTAAATCTGCCTTTCCAATAAAAATAAATAAATATTTTGAGGAGAATCAAGAGGGCGGAATAGGGTAAGGACACGTTTATGCGGACGGAAAAACATTTAATCAGGATGAAGCAGAGAGGACATATTTCAGGAAATAGGAAGGGACAGAACAACAGCAGAGGGGTACCTGGAGACTGACAGACACAGGAAAGCAGCGGACACAATGGTGTGGTGTTGCAGAGACTGATACTCCAGCACGGTGATCTAAACTCCAACAGCATCCGGAACTCCACCAGCAACCAGGTGGGAAGGGACTTTCACTGGGATCTCGGGTGGTGAACCCAGACAAAGAACTCTCGGTTCTGCTGGTCTGTTTGATTTGACCAGGAGCAGAGACAGAGCAGCAGATCTCAGATGGGCAGTGCGAGAACAGAGTGGATTTCACAGCCCAGTCAGCTCCTTAGAGCTGAATTGGCACCATTTTGCGAAAGCAGAAAAGGGCAAGGGAAGGGACGGAGCATGCGCTGAGCTGGGAGCGAGTTCATTTCTGTCTCAGTGAACTTCAAGGACGTGGCATTCTACGGGTTCCACCCAGGACAGGGCTGGGTAGCCCTCAGATCTGATGGCCAGTAGATCAAGAACTGTAGTGGTTGTATATCAGGTGCCATTTTGGGCACTGTGGCAATAGCTTAGGGACTTCAAGGGGCAATAGTGAAATGCGCATGTGCTGATCTCGTGATTGCACTGGTCGCACAGGAAAATAGTACTGACTGTGGCAGCCTACCGGTCAAAATAGGTCCATGTGGCACCCAGACCTAAAGTCCAACAGGATCTGGCAAGATCAGCACCACCAACAACCTAATTATATAGGACACCTGGTGTCTCTAATCCTGGGACCTGCTCCAACCGGAAGTGGGAGAAAGGTTGCAGTGACAACAGTGCAGCCTCAGCACGGTATCATAGGAGGAGGAGAGTGGTGAGCCAAGAGCTGGGGCTGTGGAGACCACGGTGGAAATCTGACATAAGAACCCAGACTTGGAACTCATTGGAGGTTCTGGCACAAGTGGCTGCAAAGAAAAAGTTGTGTACCAACCGCAATAAGTAAAATCGCATTGTAGACCTGTGGGTGACAAAGCTTAGAAACCTGCCCCAAGGAATACAAGACTCTGCTAACTAGAAGTGCAATGACCAAGAGCAAAAGAAGAGACAAAAGCACAATGAATATTACCGAAGACTCCCCTGCAAAGGAGCAAAACCCTATGCCAACCTCAGAGTTAACTGAGGAAGACATCGAGAAAATGGGGCACAAAGAATCCTTAAGACTCATTTTGAAGATTCTGATCAACCATGAGAAGCTCATGCAAGAGTTCAAAGAATTTAAGGAAGCAATAAAGCAAATCAAGGCTGGTATATCAGAAATTAAGGACACAGTAGAGCAAATTAAGAGTACAGTGGAGAGTCTCCAAAATAGAATGAAGAAAGCAGAAGCAAGAATCTCAGAATTGGAAGATATTTCCTGTCACCAGGGGGAAGCAAACAGAAAGCTGGAAGGAGCTGGATCAGGCCAAAAAAAGTATTCAAGAATTGAAAGACACTATTAAGAGGCCAAATATAAGAGTTATGGGAGTCCCAGAAGGTGCAGAAAGAGAAGCTGAGTTTGCAAATGTATTTAATGAAATAATAAAGGAAAGTTTCCCTAATCTGGAGAAAGAATTGGGAAACAAGTTCCAGGAGGGGCACAGAACTCTCAACAGGCTTGATCAAAAGCGATCTTCACCACGACATGTGATAGTCAAGCTCTCTTCAATTGAACATAAGGAAAAGATCCTTAAATGTGCACGTGAAAAAAATCAATTGACATATAAAGGAATGCCAATTAAACTCACAGGAGATCTCTCACAGGAAACTCTACAGACAAGAAGAGAATGGAGTGACATATTTCAGATTCTAGAAGAAAAAAATTGTCGGCCTAGGATAACATATCCAGCAAAGCTTTCTTTTTCTTTGAAAATGAAATAAAATTCTTCCACAGTAAAGAAAAGCTAAAAGAATTTGGCTCTTCCAAACCTGCCCTACAAATGATACTTCAAGATGTTCTCTTGACAGAAAAGAGGAATAGCAGCTACCAAAACCAAAGGCAAAGATGAAGAACATCCCAGTAAAATGACAACAGAAGACTAAACCAATGAACAACCCATTCCTAAAATAACAGGACCAAAGTAACATCCATGCATATTAAAATCTGAATGTAAATGGCTTAAGCTCATTCAGCGTCATAGATTAGTACACTGGATTAAAAAACAAAACCCATCTGCTTAATGTCTGGAGGAGATACACTTCAACAAAGATCAGTGGAAACTATATCACATGGATTTTGTTGTTTTCTGTTGTTTTCATCTCTTCAAAACACTTCCTTCTGATTAAATAATTCAATGACTCGTAGATCATGCAGTGGCATCATTTTCTACAAGAAGGTTCTTGATTTTCATTTCTTCAGCTACACATTAGTCACTTAATAGCATGTTATTTAACTTCTTGATGTTGTTAACTTGTTTTTCCTCCCTGTTGTTGATTTTGTTTTGTGGCTCGTCATTTAAGGGGATGTATAGTAGCCGTGTAATGGAGACTGTCATATCTAATAACATGTCATTTAACTTCAGGCATTGTAAATTTCTATTTTTCTTTTTATTGTTGATTTTGTATCATGACTTTTCATTTAAGGGGATGTATAATGGCTGTGTAATGGAAACTGTTATATCTAGTAACAAGTCATTTAACTTCATGGCACTGTAAATCTCTTCTTTCTATTGTTGATTTTGAATCGACTTTTCACTTAAGGAGATGTACAGTAGCTGCGAAATTGAGACTAACATTCAGATGTGAAGATGTAGTGTGGTATGCATTTCTACTTCCAGACAAAGATGGACTTACAATGAAACTGTTTACTCTATCTTGACAATAGGATTCTGGACTCTCTGCCATTGTCCATGCCCGCAATGATGGACATATGACTGAGTATGAAGAACTATATGTTAGTAATGATATAGAGGAACTGGCGGGAGGGTACTGGGGAGGGGATAAGCGAATGTGAAACTGTATTATAAAATAATAACAACAATAATAAAACGTATAAAAAAATGCCTGCAGTCCAGACGAACAGGATCAACTCTCCACGAGGGCAACAGTGGCCTGAAGTCCTGCAGGTGATTCTCATCAGCAGCCACCTTGAGACCCACTGATCCCCACACAACAGGAAGAAGTGAACAGACGCGATGTCACACACCAGGAAGTCATGGTGCTTCTGGCAGATGGATAACATCTATGGACTGCATTTAAGCTGCTGCAATGAGCTAAAGGCTGCTTCACTGGGTTAATAAAAGAAAAAAAGAAGTATAAATACATTAACATTTAGACATAAAGCCTAAGATAAAATAATGGAGTGCATTTCTAAATTTTAAAGCTTATTTGCTTTTAATATTCTAGAGATATTTAGTTCGTCAAAGAATACAATGTTAGTTTTACAAAACCACATATATTTTCTATTTATATTCCTCTTATCCCATTTTCCATGTGTATTATATCATCTGATTTTATTAGGCTTCATATTTTAGTTATTCAGCTATGAGACTCTGGGATTTTATTTCTGAAATGTTAGTGGAATGTTTCCTAAAAAAAAACCAGATAATTAAAAATAAAACCATCCAGCTCACATAAAAAATTAATTAATTAATTAATTAATATTTTAAAAAATTACTTTAAAGATTAGTTGTTTTTCTTTTTATACTTGAAATACAACCACTAGCTTCTTATGTCAGTATTGTCATTTGATTATTGTAAGGGTATCCTTAAATTTTGGAAGCGTTTAGATATTTATGACTGTTGAATTATTAAGCAGAGTAAGATTTAAAAGAGATGTGTAAGTTTAATTATGAATTGGTAAGTTTCCTTTTTTTTTTCTTGCAGATCAATCCATCATGGATGTTTTGAAACATAAAAGCTTCTTAGAAGAACTATTGTTTTGGACAATAAAGTATGAATTTCCCCAGAAGATGGTAACCTTCTTACTTAACATGCTTCCTGATCAAGACTATAAGGTATCCATATTTTTTCCTTCCTTTCTTTGCTTCATTTTTTAAAAATTTTATTTTTGAGAAGCATACACCCACATTCAGAGACAGATGGACAGACAAACAGTCACTGAGAGAGCAGCAGAGAGAGCGAGAGAGAGAGGCTACACAAAGAGAATTTCCATCTGCTAGATTGTTCACCAAATACTTGCTACAGCTGGGGCTGGGTCATGGCTGAAGCCGGAAGCTGGGCACTCTATCCAGGTCTCCTGTGTGAGTGGTGAGAACCAGTTACGTGAACATCAGCATTGATCCTGATTATCTGCATTGTCATGAAGCTAAAAATTGATTCCAGATACTCTGATGTTTAACATAGTGGTCAACTGCTAGGCTCAAGTCCTGCTTCTATTTTTACATCTTTTTAATATACTTCTCTGCTGAGAATTTATAACACTGTGAAGAAGCATTGACTTGTCTTGCTAACAGAATCTGACCCCAAACCATAGTATTTTTGTTTCGAGGCAAAGCAGCATTATTTAGCAGAATTCCAAAGGGTTGCCATTCTGCATGGAGCTGGATCAGAAGGGAATGCTAGGGGATAAACATTTAAAAACACAATTACAAAATGATTAACCTGGTGGTTAACATACCCACATCAGAATACCTGGACTTGTTTCCTGATTCTAATGTCCAGACAGGGCAGATCCTGGGATGCAGTTCTGGTAACTCAAGTAGATTCAAGCCATTTATATGGGAGATGTGGGTTAGGTCCTTGACTTGTGGTTTTTGTCCTGGCCCAGTCCTACTTGTTGTGGACATTTGGGGAATGAGCCAGTGGATGGTAGTGTGTGTGCTTGTTGTCTCTGTCTACTTCTCAGAGTTTTCTGCTTTCTCAGATAGTTTTGTTTAAACTTAAACAGAACTATCAGAAAAATAAATATATAATTACAAACTGTTTAAAATTTACTGACGGAGAAGTACCAGGGGTTATAGAATATTTAATAAGGATAACTGAGTTTAGGTTGTGGGATTAGGCATGGGAAAAGTTTGAAGTTAATAACTGCTGGATATAATTGTTAAAGAGAGTGCAGTTTTATGACTCATACAAGTGTAGGTGAATTTTTTTAGCCTGAGGGTCTAGATCTACTATTTACCATCAAACGACTGTGGCAATGTGACTAAGCTCAATGTCTGAAAAGAACATGAAGCTTGTATAGTTCTTTAGATGTAGATTAGGAAATATACTTTAGATAGTGCCACTGTGTGTCTTTATGTCTGCTTGGAAACAAGAGAGGAAATGTACTTCTTTCACAGAAATGGAATAAAAGTAAATATAAGTAATAAAGTAGAACATTTAGTCAGGTAGATTAATGATCAGTTTTCTGATCGAAGGAAGTTTCTTCTGTAATAACTGACTCAATTGCTTAGTTATATGTAATCTGTGATATGTAGCTGAGACTTTAGATTTTAGTTTTCAAATAGGTAGCACAAAACAGATAACTTTCTTTGAAATCAGTAAATTGATCAATTCATGAGCAAAGTGAAATTTATAATCTTACAGTATTTATAATTTCCTTAAAATGTTAGTAATTTAAAATGTCTGTTAAAATTTTCTGGGCATCAAAGTATTTTACTAGCATTCCAGAAAAGGTAAAAGATGACTTAAAACTTCATTGAAATTATTTTTGAACTGACCTTATAAGTTCTAATAACAATAGAATATATTAAAATTTATTGAAATATAATAAACTTAAAAATTATTGAAATTCGGCATTAAGCTAATGGCTTTTTTTCTATTCAAAAACTCTTACAGGTTGCTTTTACAAAAACTTTTGTTCAGCATTATGCTTTCATTATGAAAACACTGAAGAAAAGTCATGAATCAGATACAATGTCTAACAGAATTGTGCATATTAGCGTTCAGTTGTTCAGCAATGAGGAGCTAGCCAGACAGGTAACAGAAGAATGTCAGCTGCTGGATATTATGGTCACTGTGCTATTGTACATGATGGAAAGTTGCCTTATTAAAAGTGAGCTACAAGGTAAACCCAGAATTATGTTCACTAGTTCTATTATTAGTATACTTGGTAAAACTATCCTTACAAATACCTGATATGATTAAAAATAGTACTTATTTGTGAAACAAAGTTTTGAAAATTTATAGCAACATTTAAAGAAAAACCATAAAATTTATAATAATTGATCATTTAGAAATAATTAACACTTTATTATATTTTTGTGTGACATGACTATATTTGTAGATGTAAATACATACTCTAGAAATGTTGCTATAGTGTTAGTAGGTCAATAACCTGTGGTTTAGTAATTATGGGCACTAATATTTCAAAAGTATAATGTAATATTTTGAGCTATATTCTTATTAGATACTTATTAGCTATGTTCCTATTTTATACAATTATAAGTGTTTTACTGTTAGCCTTAGACATTACTCTGTGTGTGAATATGTAATTTTATAATTTACAAATTGAAGTAAATTTGGCCTTTTCTATATATTTTTAAGAAGAACTTCTGTTTTTTTTCCTTTTGTGCCCGTACATGGATAGTCCTCAGCCTGCCATATTTCTGTACTTGTGGCAGGTACTCTGTTGAATACTGGTAATATGCTTTCTGCCTTCAGCTCTGAGAATCTCTCTGAGATTGACATGACTGTTATCCTTGTTTTAAAGATGAGTGCATTGACACTTATGTCAGTTAAGCCATAGTCTGTAGATTGTACAGTTAGCCTGTGCATGGCAGGTCCAAGAAGGAGTTCTTGCCTCCCCATCAGAACCTTTTTTCTTAACTATGACAGCCAGGCCTACATTGATAGGACTGGTTTCAACTTGTTGGCCCCCTGAAGCTGCACAGTAACAACACCAAGAATCAATACCCCAAATTAAATCTTAGTGTATTTCCACTGTGGGGAAGAGATCTTGTAGTTGAGCCTTGTTTTCATTGTTGCGTCCTCACGCATATGACTTGTTTTCTCATTATACGGACTTCTCAAATATTACACCATATCCTGAAAATTAATGGGTTATATGTTATAATAGCTAGCCGAATATTGTAGCTGCCATCTTTTGAGTATTCACCATATGCCAGCCTTTTTTTTTTCTTTGGGTTTTGTTTGCATTATCTCATTAGCCTGTCATTAATTTTGTGAAGTCAGCTGTGGCTGAAGGAGTTGAAATCGGTGATCTATATTTTTACAGCTCTCAAAGCTCATCCTCATTTTCACACATTATGTGACTCTGACTTCCTAATGTAGGTATAGAATGAGCATATAATACATTGTTTACATCAAAAAGTTTCTTTGCTAGGTAGCTCCCGCCTGAGTGTGGGGATTGGGCAATAGATGTTGGTCTGCCATGTGGGTGGCATTACCTGCTGCCTCTTAGGGTGTGCATTAGCCACAAGCTAGAATTGGGAGAGGAGCCAGGAGTCTAACCTAGGTACACTGATGTGAAATGTGAGCATGCTAAGCAGCATCTTAACTACTAGGCCAAATGACGACTCCTTTACTTTTTAAAAGCAGAATTTAAAAACTTTATAACTTTACATAATATGAGCTTTCCTCCCTCTTGCCATCCCTCCTTCCCTTCCTGCCTCCTTCCCTCGCTCTCTTTCCTTCCTTCTTTCCTTCCTTTCTTCTTTCATATTTATTTATTTTTATTGGAAAGGCAGATTTACAGAGAAAAGGGGACACAGAGTTAAAGATCTTTTATCTGTTGGTTCACTTTCCAAATAGCTGCAACAGCCAGAGCTGAATTGATCTGAAACCAGGATCCAGGAGCTTCTTCTGGTTCTCCTACATGGGTGCAGGATCCCAAGGCTTTGGGCCATCCTCTACTACTTTTCTAGGCCACAAGCAGGGAAATGGATGGGAAATGGAGGAGCTGGGACGTTAACTGGGACCCGTATGGTATCCTAGCTGTTGCAAGGCAAGGATTTTGCCACTGAACCATTGCGCTGGGCCTGACTTTTTGTTTCGTAATGATTTGGTTACAGTGCTTTTTCAGTTTTGTGTTTTGAAATAATATCTATAATCATTAATCATGCAGCTATATCAGTATTCTTGTGTAGGATATATATAAAAGGACTTCAGAAAAATATTTTTTATTTAGAAACTAGCAGACTTGAAGTTTAGACATATTTGCTGTTTGGAAGTATCTGAGTCTGGTTTTTTTTTTTTTTTTAAGATTTATTTTTATTGCAAAGTCAGATATATGGAGAGGAGAGACAGAGAGAAAGATCTTATAGCCTCTGATTCATTCCCCAAGTGACCGCAATGGCCAGAGATGTGCTGATCTGAAGCCAGGAGCTTCTTATGGGTCTCCTGTGTAAGTGCAGGGTCTCAAGACCTTGGGCTGTCAGTCATCCTCCACTGCTTTTCCAGGCCACAAGCTGGGAGCTGGATGGGAAGTGGGGCTGCTGGGATTAGAACCGGCGTCCATATGGGATCCTGGAGTGTGCAAGGTGAGGACTTTAGCCACTAGACTACCACACTGGGCTCTGGATTCTGTTTTCTTAAGTGATGTAGATGTGCTTATTACATGTGAATTATACATGTTCTTTGAGGAAGAATGATTAACAAGATGTGTATCATCTTTCTCCCTCTCTCCCTCCCTCCTATCTATGTACCTACACTTGAAAAGAATTCAGAGAGACTGCTGATAGCAGCCATCCAGATATAAATCCACAAAAATTCTCTTTTAATTATGGTTCAGTTGCTTGCATTACCAAAAGTTACTCTTTCTAACAGCCTGCCGTCAGCACTCACTTCTGGTTTGTTTTTATTGTTGTTGTTTGGGTTTTCTTTTTTATTGTGTTAAAGATTTATTTAATTAGAAAGGGAGGTTTACAGAGAGAAGAGGCAAAGATCTTCCATCTGCTGGTTCACTCCCCAAATGGCCACAATGGCCAGATTTGAGCTGATCTGAAGCCAGGAACCAGGAGCTTCTTCCAGATCTCCTATGTGGACGCAGGGTTTCAAAGATTTTGGCCATCTTCCTCTGATTTTCCAGGCCTTAAGTATAGGGAAGTGATGGAAAATGGTGCAGCCCGGACATAAACTGGCTGGAGCCACGATGCGGAGGGTTGGTTTGGTGCATCACCACATCAGCCTCCATCAACTCTAAATGTAGCCAGTTCTTTGCTTCGCTCCATCTTCAGTCCACCATCACTGTTCAAGCCATTGACATCTGTATGCCTGTTATCTGCAATTAAAACTACCTTTCTTTGCACTGCACATCTGATCATGTGCCCTTATTGCCTGTAGTTCCATACTCTTGAATCTGAAGTATAAATACCCTTAGCCTCCTCTGTACCATCCACCTTCTGCTTTCTTTGCCAAGTGATTTTGATCTTGCACATGCTGCTTCCTCTGCCTGGAATGCCATTTGTTCCTTTACCCTTAATCTGTTGGGATATTAATTCCTGCTTCCTTTTGGTAGGTCTTAGTTTAGACGTCACTTCCTTAGTAGAGTCTGTTCTTGAATTGTATGTAGACTAGCCTTATTTATTCTGGTGTCCTCCCCCTACTCCATGGTTTTGCTATTACAACTTTGACCACACTGTGTCTCCTTAGTTATTAATCTCAGTGGGGAGAGAGAACATTTAAGTCTTGATTTATTTACCCACTACTTGCAGGTATTAGTCAATACTGATCCTTAGAAAGTGGTTTATAAATTTTTTTGTTGAGCCCGGCGGCGTGGCCTAGCGGCTGAAGTCCTCGCCTTGAACATGCCAGGATCCCATATGGGCACCGGTTCTAATCCCAGCAGCTCCACTTCCCATCCAGCTCCCTGCTTGTGGCCTGGGAAAGCAGTGGAGGATGGCCCAAAGCCTTGGGACCCTGCACCTGCATGGGAGACCCAGAAGAAGTTCCTGGATCCTGGCTTCAGATTGGCATAGCACCGGCTGTTGCGGCTCACTTGGGGAGTGAATCATCGGATGGACAATCTTCCTCTCTGTCTCTCCTCCTCTCTGTATATCTGAGTTTCCAATAAAAATAAAATAAATCTTTAAAAAAAATTCACTGAGTGAATTTCAGTTAACATTCAACCATTGGATTTTTTCTGTTCTGAATGAAGTTACCGATTCAGTTGAAAATACAAGTTCTAATAATTTTATTTCATAAAAAATTCCAAGATGTTTTTCATAAGAATGGTAGTATTTAAAGCAGTAGATGGGAAATAGTGATTTTGATGAATTATATTCTTCACTCACCCCTGGCTTCAGTGAAATAAAGCGTTGATTCTTAGATTTCGATTTTTTAATCCAAGTGTGTTTCTGCACATTTCCATCCATAGCAGTGATTTATCAGCTCTCAGAGGCAGGGCTTGTCAGAAAGGCACTTTGCAGAATCTCCTGTGTGGGTCCTGTGCAGTGCATGACTGCTTCATTAGTCATAGGTCCTCTCAGCCTTGGAGAGCCCTGAAGGAGAACATGCCTGACCTCAGTTGGTTCTGTTTCTGTCTATTGTTAAATTTATGGGTTTGGCAAAATCATTTTAACTAACGTTAATGTGTGAAAATTATGATGTGTATCAAAGGTTCTCTTCACTGATGTTTGTGATGAAATGTTAGTTGAAAAAGCTCAAATGAGGAATAATTGAAAGATCATTCGTGCACAGAAATGCATGTCTGTTCTCTAATTTTCAATTTTGGGCAAGACATCTTTTTTTTTAAATTATTTTTTAATAATCTTAGTTCATTAGGGAACAAAGTGTCAAGGGCTACAGGGTGAAAGTGGGTAATACCATTGTTTCCACATCAATATCATTTTACCCTGTATCTGGGGTCAGGGAAAAAAACAAAGGGAAAAGCCCCACCCAACCTCCCACCCATCCCAGATCCCCAACGGCAGGCGCGCTCTGAGGGTCCTGCTCATACAGTTTTGATAGTTCATCAGTTCTGGATTGCTGCCAATCTCTCAGTTCCAATCGCAATGAACCCTATTCAGAATCCACCCACTGACAGTCTCTTCATGGTTGGGGTTCGAAGATCAGCAGTTCAGTTGGAGGGATCTCCAAAGAAACTTCATCTGAGATGATCCCAGGCCTGATTCTTGTGCGAGTTTGCTAGTACAGAGTCTGACACCGTCCGTCACACCAGTCAGCTTATGCTCATGCTGGTCGTTGGGATTGCTGGGTCAGTTCTGTTTCCAGCCCTGTCTTCCTCATGAACCAACGGGTGTTGCAGTCCAGTTCGATCCCGCCCACTTCACACTCGGTCCTCATGCAAACCAGTGGGAGCTGCAGCCTAGTTGGGGTGACTCCCCATAACCCCCACCAGTTCTGCCCCCTACCCTGGTTCCCATGCTTGCACCGCAGGCTTGTCAAGTCTGTCCCACATCCTGTTTAGCTTTCGCACGTGTCGATGGGAATTGAAGCCCAGCTCAACCCAACCAACCTACTATCCAGCCCACACACCTACTGGCAGGTGCTGTTCTATCTAGCCACGCCTGCCTCATGGTTTTTATGCTCTGCAGTGGGAGTGGTAGCCCCGAAGGAGGTGCCCACCATTTCCCTTCTAGGCCACACTCACTCCCAGATTATGCACTCTCCAGGTAGTTCTGGCATTTGACTTGACAGAATTAGCTCCAAGTGCCAGCCACTGCCAGCTAGTACTGCGGCTAACCCAACCAACCCTCACCCACTCTAGTCAGCCCACTGTGGCCCTTCCCTTATCTAGCCCACATGAGGCCCACAGGTGTAACAGCCCTGCCTATTCTGATCTGCCCCCATCCTGACTCACGCTTTCCAATGGAAGTAGTTGTCCAGCAGGGGAGTCCACATTCCCCTGTCAGCTCTGTCTCCACCCCCTGATTATCACATGTGCTGTTGGGGTGCTGCAACCACATCTGGTACGGCTCATTTCACCTTGGCATTCCTTATTGTGTACTAGTATGCGTTGCAACCGAACCTGGCTCGACCCACACTCTGTTCTGGTGATCGGACTCACCAGTGGGTGATATGAACAGGTTCAGCCTGGTCTGCCCCCAATCCATGCCATGTGTATACCAGTGGGATAATTTCCATAGCCTGCTCTGGGCTGTTTCCTATTGTGTTTCTTGCGCTTACCTGCAGGGACTGTGTCCTGCCAGAGGAGTTGCCCAGGCTCCTCCATCAGAAACACTCCCAGGGGCAAAACATCTTTAGTGTTTGATTTCTTTGCTGAGAATTTTTTTATATGTACTGCATCTGTAGGACGTTATCTGTAATTCCATTTTCGGTTTTTGGGTTTAGGAAGTAAAATATATTTGTGAAGCTGGCTGAGTGCAAAGTGCATCTAGACTTTGATGATTTTTTTCTGCTCTAGGTTTTCTTTTGCTCTTTTTTCCTTGCACAAGTTTCATTAGTTCATATTGCTTTTCATTTAAATTTTATAATTATAAAAAATAATCATGAACAAAAATAAAAACAGATGCTGGGTTATCATATGCAATACCTTCGCTAAGCTAGCCTCGAGTATTCTGTGTGTTAAAGGGTATTAATATGTTTGATTCAATGAATCAGTTAATGTGGTAACCTAAGAGAGCCAATGCTTAAATTCTTTGTTAGACAAGATTCTTATAGCCTGTTTCCAACTAACAATGTATTTAAATTAAGGATTTTTAAAATTTATATATACTTTTTGCTCTTTAGTTTTTGAAATATTTTATCTTGAAGATAAAGTGGCAGAGAAAAGCAATCAGCTATGTATGTCTTTTTTTTTAAGATTTATTTATTTATTTTTATTACAAAGTCAGATATACAGAGAGGAGGAGAGACAGAGAGGAAGATCTTCCGTCTGATGATTCACTCCCCAAGTGAGCTGCAACGGCCAGTGCTATGCCGATCTAAAGCTGGGAACCAGAAACTTCTTCCGGGTCTCCCACGCAGGTGCAGGGTCTCAAAGCTTTGGGCCGTCCTCGACTGCTTTCCCAGGTCACAAGCAGAGAGCTGGATGGGAAGTGGGGCTGCTGGGATTAGAACCAGCGCCCATATGGGATCCTGGCGTTCAAGGATCGCCACTAGGCCACGCCGCCGGGCCCAGCTATGTATCTCTTAAAATCATTTAGCTTTTGTTGATAGAATGGAGCAAAATTTAGTCATTTAAGTCTTTTAGTGATTGGAGCTGAAAATATTACATTATATCCTTAGAATCAAGAAAATATGATTTTAGTAATTTTGCTAGCTTGATATTGTATATTACGTTAGAAATGTAGTTTAACGAAGTGCTAAGTTTCTTATGTTAATATTTAGTATCTTTAATGAGTCTTTTTCCATTTCAAAGGTGGGGAAATTGATTCAGAGGGTCAGAATTATATGCTTAATGTTCTTATAGATGTTAAATTGAAGTTGGGATTTGAATTTACGTGTTTGATTCTGTAATGTACAGTATATTATATCATTGGTAGCTTTATAAAACATTTCTTTTTGGACTGTGTGTGTCTTTTTTAGATGAAGAAAATAGTTTACATGTGGTAGTGAACTGTGGAGAAGCTTTACTGAAGAATAATACTTACTGGCCTCTTGTTAGTGATTTTATTAATATTCTTTCTCATCAAAGTGTGGCTAAGCGATTTTTGGAGGACCATGGCTTATTAGTTACATGGATGAATTTTGTATCTTTCTTTCAAGGTAGGAATTTTACTTTTTAACTTTATTTATCTTGTTTTTCTGTTCACAAAATGTCTAATGCCAAACTACTAAATACTTATTTCTAAAAATTATTTTACATTTATTTGAAAGGATGGGTTACTGAGAGGAGAGAGAGAAGGAGAGAAAGAAAGACAAAGAGGGAGATTGAGATCTTCCATCCTCTGCATGGCTGCAGTGGCAGATCTGAAGCCAGGACTCATGAGCTTCCTTGGTTTCTGTCACATGGTTGTAGTGGCCCAGCAGTGAACCATCCTCTGCTGCTTTCCCAGCCGTAAGCATGGATGTAGATTGAAAGTGGAGCCGTTGAGACTCAAACCACACCCCTATGGGGTTATGGCATCACAGAGAGGCATGCTATGTCCTGGCGTGGACCCCAAACTATTAGATATTAATTATAATATAGTACATCATTCAGATTATACATGAAATGTTTAGTTATTTTAGTGACTTATTTATTTGCATGTGCTTCAGAGATAAATATTTCATGAAAAGTTATGTGGGAGTTAGGGAAAATGTAAACTGCTTAAAAAGGAAACAACCATATAATTAAAAAAAGTAGTTAAAATATTTGATCTAGAAATGTGAAGTCTGCTGTCATAGTCATGACACTTTCATGAAAGTATTATTTAGCATCAGTTGAAATTGTTTTGATACTTTTAAAAAGACATTTGAAATTATTGTTTAAAGGAGAATTTACAAAATATTTTTAAGACGGTCTAGTTTGTGTAAAGTTCCAAACTGTTACTTCATTTTCAACACTTTATACATACTATGTATCTTATGCCACTTGTGTGCATAAAAATGGACTTGGTCCTGGGAAATGTTTCATTTGAATTTTAATGTTTACTTGCTTTTGTTTGACAAGGTTTAATCTGCTTTACTTTTTGTAAGGTATGAACTTAAATAAGCGAGAACTAAATGAGCATGTGGAGTTTGAGTCTCAGACGTACTATGCTGCCTTTGCTGCTGAACTTGAGGCCTGTGCACAGCCAATGTGGGGGCTGTTATCCCATTGTAAAGTTAGGGTATGTTGGACATTTTTGGGTTAATTTCTATATGTTTAAAAGAATTGAGTAAAATATTTGTGAAACATTGGTTTGTTTACATATATGTAATGTTTAATTCTCTTTCAAATTGAATTCAGTTTTGTGAAAGCAGACCTGGTAAGTTGGAATTCAAATTTTATTATTAGATCTTCCCAGTCTGTCCCTGTTGTGTAATAGTTTTTGTAGCTTTGTAAGCCTTCACTTTTATGTTTATTATTTCACTTTACTTATTATTATGCTTAATGTTATGTTTCAAAATGTCTTTTGGAAATGTAATCAACATACTTGATTATGAATTGATTGTAGTTGACTAATGAGGGGGAAAGAGTGACTTTTGGGTATTTTTGTTTGGTAGTAATAGTTACAGGGTGGAAAAAACTGCTAGAAAAGTAAGGTGAGATGAGTGAGGGTTTGATACCTTTATTATGTAAAACATCCAAATAGAAATAATGTAAACCAGTTGGATATTTGAAGTCTTGAAAGAGCTAACTGGACTGAAGTTATAAATTCTGGGCCCTTTGGCTATAGATGGTGTATGTCACCTGGGGATGTGACGAGACCATGTAGAAGGCAGAAGAGGGAGGGAAAAAAAAAAGCAGAAGAATGTGTTTTTTTGTGAGGCAACATATGGTAGGGAATCAGGAAGGTGGGTTGAAGTGATGCTGATAGGAAGAGATCAACATTTTTTTTAAAGATTTATTAATTTTATTCGACAGTGAGATATACAGAGAGGAGAGGAGGAGAGACAGAAAGGAAGATCTTCCATCTGATGATTCACTCCCCAAGTGAGTGCAACAGCCAGTGCTAAGCCCATTAAAAGCCAGGAGCCAGGAACTTCCTCCAGGTCTCCCACGTGGGTGCAGGGTCCCAAAGCTTTGGGCCATCCTCGACTGCTTTCTCAGGCCACAAGCAGGGAGCTGGATGGGAAGTGGAGCTGCCGGAATTAGAACCAGCGCCCATATGGGATTCCGGGGCGTTCAAGGCGAGGACTTCAGCCGCTAGGCCACACCGCCAGGCCCGGAAGAGATCAACATTTTAGGAAGAGATTATTCTGACAATTGCATGGGTTATGAGGCTGGAATTATCTCTGTGATAAAGAGAAATTGTTTCCAAGATGAAGTTTTCTTTACAGCTTTGAAGACCAGGATTATACTGTTAAGGTCCCCTAACATAAAAAGTGAAGAAAACAGGAAAAAGAAGCAAATATTCAAAAACAGAGTTATACTATGCTGACAGGATCTGAAAGGAGTTTCTCTTCGTGAGCATGTGCACCATGCCACGTATCCTTCTGTTGCCTGACACTTGTCAGACTTGTATATTCTCATCTGATCTTCATAGCATCTCATTTAACGTACATGGCATCATCTTTCTGTTTGTCTGAGTTCATGTAGCTATAAGTGAAAGCTAAATTTGAAAGCAAACTTTCTAATTTCAGAAACAGTGATGTTTACCACTTTGTTATAAATATCTCTTGAGCAAGAGTGTTCAGAAAATTTTAGCAGCTGTGCTGTCAATTTTTTAAAGATTTAAACTGGAGAAAAAGCCTTATATTTAAAGTGAAAATTTTTGTTTTTTTTCATTACATTTTTCATTGTAAAATGCAAAGCTAGAGGATTAAGCAATAACAAAAGGAAATTTCACTTGATAGGTTAGCCATCTTTGTATGATTGCCCTGAATGCTATTAGTTCTTACAGATGCTAAGGGCTAGTTATAAAAGCAATATTACTCCTGGGATAGCTCAGTCCATAGAGCATCAGACTTTTCATACAAGACTAATAGAAGATAAATTAGATAAAAGGATAATATGTTTGCAAAAGTTTATTAACTTTTGCTCTGAAGAAAACCAATAAACAGCAGAATCTCCATCTAGTGGTAAGTACAGGTTACTACAGACTTGATAGAAGAGCGATTCTTTGGAGCTCGTCAGGTGTAGTACTAGACTTGTGCATCGTTTATGTGCCTTATTTACTTTGCTTCTTCATAACAACCCTGGCAGATAGGTAGTGTTGCACCGCTGTTTACGTATAGAAAATTGGAGACTCACAGAATTTCAAAAATTTATTCAAGGTCACAAAATATTTTAATAAACAGTAAGCATTTATACTACATTTTAAAAAGTTGATGTGGGGGAATGGAAGAGTAATGATATGCATATTATTTTGAAATATCCTCTAATTAGGGGTAGAATTAAGGTCATCTTTTGAAAGGCTTTTGTTACTTACTTGAGAAATTGTTCGTCAGGCCAACTGTGCGAGTCTATGCTTGGGAGCTAAGAGCATATACTGTGGTGCCCAAACTTCCTCCCCAAAACTCTTGAAAAAATGGGACAATATTTATTTGAACATTTGTTTATCAGTGAGTTATCTACCAGTTTACTTTTATTGTGATAGATTATTTATGGTAACTTAATTTTTTTCAATGAGAGATGGGAAGCAATGCACCTGAGAAAATTTTGTAAAGGTATATATATGTGGGCTCGGCGGCGTGGCCTAGTGGCTAAGGTCCTCGCCTTGATCCCATATGGCCACTGGTTCTAATCCCGGCAGCTCCACTTCCTCTCTATCTCTGCTCCTCTCAGTATATCTGACTTTGTAATAAAAAAATAAAAATAAATCTTTAAAAAAAAAAGGTATATATATGTAAGCAAGGTTGAGACAGGGTGAATTTTGTCAAGGTGTATATATGTAGGCAAGGTTCAGACAGGGTGAGACTGTTGGCAGAGTCATCAGATCAGTGATGTTTGGATTGAATTAGGCAGTGGAAATAGGTGTGATTCTTTATGACAATGTCAAGGAAGTATTATCAGGCTGTGGAGATGAATGGAGTGCAAAGAATTCAGGAATGCATGTGACACCCAACTGTATAGAAATGGCGTAGATGGTTTTTACACAGGCAGCTGTGGAGTTTAAACTGTTTGATTTGTTGCTGCTATGCTTTTACACAAATCAGTGGTACTACTTTAAAAATTTTTTTTTGAAATGCACATAAAATTGACTTTTTATCATTGAAAAGCTTACAATTTAATGTTTTATGTTGTATTCACAAAGTTGTAAAACAATTGCTGTTACTTAATTCTTCAGCATTTCTGTCAGTTTAAAAAGAAGCCAGACTTCTCCCCCTTCCAGCCTCCCCTCAGTCTTTGGAAACCACTCTATTTTCTATCTGTATGAGTCTATTTAATTCGAACTTTTTTTTTTTGAATAAATGAATTCCCACAACATGTGGCCCTTTGTGTCTGGGTTCTTCACTAAATACAGTGTTTTCATGGTCTAACTATGTTGTAGCATGTTTCTGGACTTCATTTTTAAAGGATAAATAATATTTCATCATGTGGATTCACTGCATTATTTGTTCATTCATCAGTTGATGGATTTGGATTGATTTCGCTTTAAAAATGTGTTTGAAAGGCAGCGCGATTAGGGGACAGAGAAGGGAGAGAAGGAGGGAGAGAGGGTGAGAGGGAGGAAAAGACTGATTGATTTGATGAATTTTCTTCTGCTGGGTATCTTACAAATAGCTGCAATAGTCAGGTTTCTGATGGGCTGCAGCCAGGAGCCAGGAACTCCATCTTGGTCTCCTACATGTGAGTCAAGGACCTAATATTTGTGCCACCTTCTGCTGCTTTCTCAGGCATGTTAGCAGGAAACTGATTAGAAGTAAAGTAGCCAGGACCAAAATGGTGTTCTGATCATGGGATGCCAGTGGCCCGCGCACTGGCTTATCCAGTGTGCCGTGGTGTGTTTACACTTTCTGGGTAATGTGAATAATGCTGCTCTGAACATACATAGTTAGTGTGCAAATTTTTTTTTATTTAACTTACAGAGGACTACTAAACTGAAAGTTCCAATGTTTCTTTATCATTGCCAACATTTTAAAAATCACGTAATTTCTAGGGGATGTAAAGTGACATTTTGCCTTTGATTTTCTGTAATATTGAGCAATTGTTTCATGTACTTATTAGTTATTTCTATATTTTCTTTGGACAAATGTCTTATCTCTTTCTTTCTTTTTTTTTTTATTGGAAAGGCAGATGTACAGAGAGGAGGAGAGACAGAGAGAAAGATCTTCAGTCTGATAATTCACTTCCCAAGCAGCCATGACGGCCGGTACTGCGCTGATTCGAAGCCAGGAGCCAAGAACTTCTTTCCGGGTCTCCCACGCGGGTGCAGGGTCCCAAGGCTTTGGGCCGTCCTCGACTGCTTTCCCAGGCCACAAGTAGGGAGCTGGATGGGAAGTGGAGCTGCCGGGATTAGAACCGGCGCCCATATGGGATCCCAGGGCGTTCAAGGCGAGGACTTTAGCCATTACGCTATCATGCCGGGCCCCAAATGTCTTAATTCTAGTGTGCTTTCTGTAAGTCCTTTGCCCATGTTTCCTTCTTTCCTTCTTTCCTTCCTTCCTTCCTTTTTTTTTTTTTCTGATAAGAAAGGTTATCACAGGTTTTGTTGTCCTATAGCAGGTTAAGCCACTGCCTGTGTCTGGTGTCCCATATGAGCACTGGTTCAGGTCCTGGCTGCTCCAATTCCAGTTTTGTTCCCTGCTAATACAACCTGGGAAAACATCAGGGATGGCTCAGGTCCTTGGGTTCCTGCACCCACATGGGAAACCTGGAGGAAGTTCTTGGCTTCTGGCTTCAGCCCGGCATAGGCTTGACTTTTGCAACCACATGGGGAGTGAAAAAGCAGGTGGAATATCTCTTTCCCTCTCTGTTTTTCACTCTCCATCTATAATTCTGCCTTTAAGCCAATCTTTTTGAAAAGGAAAACCTATCATAATTTATAATTCTGTTTAACTTAAAACTTCACTGTTTGAGGAGATTGATTTTACCATAAAACACAACTGTAACACACTTTCTCATTACCATTTTTCTTCTTTTAATGCGTTACAATTCTCAGGTCACAGCAAATGCCTGATAATTACCACAGCACAGTTCTCTCTAGTTTTCAAATGAATGCGCTGGCAGTTCACCCAGAACAGATTCAGTATAGTTCACTGATAAAGTCAATGAACCTTATCAGATGACACAGATGTGTCATTTCTAACTTCAAATTTGTTTGCCAGCCCTGATAGTTACGAGTTCCTTATGATACTCATTTTATCTCCTATTTTTAAAAAATTATGAAAATATGCAGAAGATAACATTTGTTGCTTTAACCATCTTTAGATGTGAAATCCAATGTTTTAATTACATTTGTTTGTTGTATGACCATCATGCTTATCCATTTCCTAGTTTTCATCAGCCCAAAAGAAACTGTACACATTAACCGATAACGGAGAATGTATTATATTTGAAGTGTCTCTTGGAATTGGACCCAGTTTTAAAACTTTTTAGCTTTGATCCATCTTTAGTATTTTGTAGCCAATTTTTTTGTTGATTGTTACTGTTAGTTTGTGATGGGAATTTCTTGTATAATTTGATATTAAATGTTAATGTTTATTTATTGTAAAATTTACATGGCTTACTATTTTAGGAAACTCAAGAATACACTCGGAATGTTGTTAGATATTGCCTCGAAGCTCTTCAAGACTGGTTTGATGCTATTAACTTTGTAGATGAGGTATGTGTATTTTTTGATATATGCAAAAGCATTAAAGAAAAGTATTATCTCATTTAACAATGAAAGTCAGATTTTTATGGGATAAAGAAAAAATACTAATCTGCAATAATATGACAGTTTTACTGGAGAATTGAGTATAAGGAATTTTCTCTTCTTGAGTCATTAAGAATTAAGGTATTGACTTGATGCCTTAGCATATCTAAATACTTTAATGTGTATTTACTACAGATAAGGACATTTTTATATGTATTGTGTAAGAGCCATGTATTATGTATACATGTATTATGTATCACATGTAAGAGCCATTACTTTGATTACTGTTTGATTTTTAGAACTTAATTATGTTTTATTAATTGTCGTCCTTTATGTTATAATTTTGTCCCCTTCAATCTTCTGTAAGTTTCTCTCAGTTTTTCTTTGCCTTTTAGGACAGTGACTGTTAGTCAAGTACGTATTGGCTATTTAGAAAACTGTTTTAGTTTGAGTTTGTCTAACGACAAGGTCTAGCTTATCTATGTTCAGGAACATATAAAGGTGTGAGGTTGTAGTCTTTTCATTGCATCCTGTCTGGTGGTTTTTGGTTTGTATTTTTTCTATCACTAGTGCTATCACTGGTGATGTTATCTTTTTAAAAAAAATTTTATTTTAGTGGTTTCTAACAGACTTCCTTAATATAAAGTTAACCATTTTATTGTAATTAATACTTTTTTTTATGAGCTGTGCAGAAGTGTATGCTTATTCAGTTTTTAATTCATTTATTTATGTCTAGGGATTTGTAATTTCTGTTTTATTCAATGGGATATCTGCTGTTGCTTGAGAGTCAAATATATCAAATTTGATCAGCAAGAGCCTCTTCAAGTTGGTTTCTTGTCCTTTTGGTTGTCCCATAATTTTTTTAGTATCTCCATGCTTTTTGACCCAGTAGTATGAATTTCAAGCTAACTTTATTGTTTCTGTGATCCTATTTCTAGACTCAGTCATGTCTGTAGGGGCACCTGGTTACTTTTGGTGGAAAATAATATTCAGTAAGCAGAATCTGAGTGCTAATTGTGCTCATTGCTGTTGAGATGTCATGGTTCCCAGGCCCTCCCTGGAGACTAGAGCTAATAGATACATACATACATACATAATTAAAAGAGGACACTTTAAAACATTTGTGGGGAAAGTCAAGTGAAAAGATAATGATAATGCATATTTCCATGAAGTTATTTTGAGGACCTTTAGTATTTGCATTTATTTTCTTATATATAATGAAAGCTGTGAGTTCATGTTGTGGTAATAACTTCTTCACCTTTCTTTAGAGAAAATATCTTTGGCTTCCATCGAGTTTATCCTATTTCTTAGCCTGCTGTTCACCTTCTGCACCCCATCTAGGATTAGATCCTCCCTTGAGATTTTCTCATTCCAGCTCTCACTGGTGTTTGGAATTTTAGGGATTATCATTGAAATGGTGACGTTATTGAAGAGAATAGGAAGATTGAAGTGGGAGAAATTATATTACACACAGGATTATGTGCTGAGCGCATTTAATTAGTCCATGGTTGGAATCAGGAGTGGAACTGAGTGTAATTAGAATTGGATATAACAGATACAGCAGCAGGAACCCAAGGAAATAGTATATTTGGTTTGAACACAGAAATATTTTTAGGAAGGTATTAAATGTTGCACAGTGTAGGTTAATTTTTAGTTTTGGAGAGTTGTAAATAAGTATTGAGCAAGAGGAATTGAACAATATGCTTAAATATGGTTTTAAAAAGTTTGTATTATCTTTTGTCATCTTTTGTTGAGTGTGAATTGTAGATTGATAGTTGTTAAATTATTTTCTTATAGTTATGTAGTAAATTGCTAGAAGTTCTGAGACCAGAAGCCACATGTGTCAGTTCCTTGTTGGTTGTATTTCATTTGTACTGGTTTTGGGCAGCAAGCAGAAAGAGCTTTAGACTCAGGCAGATTAGAATGTATGTTGTGGGCCTAGTGTGGTAGCCTAGTGTCTAAAATCCTCACCTTGAAAGCACCGGGATTCCAAATAGGTGCCAGTTCTAATCCCTGCGGTTCCACTTACCATCCAGCTTCCTGCTTTTGGCCTGGGAAAGCAAATGGTGACAGCCCAGGGCCTTGGGACTCTGCACCCATGTAGGAGACCCTCAAGAAGCTCCTGGCTTCGGATTGGCACAGTTCTAGCTGTTGCAACTGCCTGAAGAATGAATCAACAGAGGATCTTCCTCTCCATATATTAGACTTTCCAATAAAAAAAAAATAAGTGAATCTTTAAAAAACAAAAGAATGTATGTTGTGACGCTGCCATAGTCAGCTAGCTATGTGATTTTGAAAATGTTTCTTGGTTGTGATTTTTATAAATTTTTATTACTTTTTAATAATTCCAAGCCCATTTCTCATCTGATGATATATAATATATATGTATACACACATACATAGTATGTATATTAAAGGTTTGCCTTATTTATTTGAAAGGTAGAGATAAAGGGGGGGTGTAACAGAGAGAGGCCTTCTATTCACTGGTTCACTCCCCTAAATGGCTGTTGATGGTTAGGACTGTGCCAGGTCAAAACAAGGAGCCAGAAGGTTCTTCCTGGTCTCTCCCTTGGGTGCAGGGGCTTAAGCACTTCGGCCCTCTCTTACTACTTTCCCAAGTACACTAGCAGGGAACTGGAATGAAAGTGAAGCAGCTGGGACTCAAAGCAGCACTCATATGACAATACAGGCAATATTTGCAGCTTAATCTATTATGCCACAGCACCAGCACCAAGGATAGTATTAATCAATGAGGAACATACAGTGTGATAAATATTCCATCTTTGGGGATAAATGTGAGAAGTTGTTATGATAATCCAGTAAATATTAAGCAAATAATATTTTTGAACTGAATCCAGCCAAACTAGATAGTCATATGGAAACAGGGAATGAAAGAAATAATTTTTTTTAAAGATAAACCATGCAAGACCCCTCAAACCCATGAGTATCATGTAGAAAAATGCTTGTGAATTCTTGGCAGGGTGGTTTGACTAGAGGCCTGTGATTAAAGTGGAACATGGTTTCATCCAGCAAATATTTATTGAATGCTTATAGTGTTGTACAAACACTGAGGATGCAGTGATGAAACAGTGTCCGATTTAAGGAAGAAGAAAACACTTTGATTCCAGTGCTTCTGTAGAGTTGTGACCAGGTGCTGTGGTGGGGGAAGAAAGGGGCAGCTGATGTGGACTGCAGGAGCCAGGGAAAACTGCCCAGCACAAGTGTCAGTTGAGCAAAGACTCATATGACAGGTATGTTAGTCATTGGGAGAAAGGCTGTGTAGCAGCTGAGGCAGAAAGAATAGTGCAGAGGCACAGAAGCTTTTTGGTAGAGTAGGGCTCTACATGTGGTGCAAGAGTTAGTGTGCTGGCAGATGAGCCTGTGGAGCAAGCTCTTTCTTCTCTTGAGTTGGAGGATATCCCAAGGTTAAATCCAAACTGTGTGTAAGGAATCTGAGAGATTGTGAGTGGCGGAAATCCAATATTAAATTAATGTATCATAACAGTTTTCTTCTAACATACAGAAGTTCAAGCAGATAGAAGATATTTCAGTCAAAGATTTTTTGCATGCAAGTGAGAAAAATTTGAAGTAGTTTAAGGAGTGGAAACTCACTATGAATACATAGTATATGCTCAGGAATCTTAATGCATGTCACCTCAGGAATAGTATGGACAATGGAGAAAAGATTCCTGTTTCTTTCGTTTGCTTTACCCTCTGTGTGTTCCTCATTCTCCCCTCAGCATTCTTCTGTGCTGCTTTGCCCATGCGGCGAACTACTGCTTCCTTGCCTAATTTCAGACTCTCTCCACAACAATCTAAAAATGTCCAATTTTTTCAGAGAGAAAAAAAACTCATTGCTTAGGTTTACTTACGTTTGTGCTTTATTGCAGCCAAATGTGCTGTTAAAGACTTGAGTGTCAGGTGTCAGTCACTGTTCGTCGTAGGGGAGAAGTTAGGTGAGGGTTGGGGGTCAAGGTAGCTGAAGTCAACACATAGGAATCATTTGCATTTTCATATGCCAACAATGAAATCCACTGGGAAAGATTTTATAAGAGCAGTTCCATTTGCAGTATCTGGAAAACAAAACAATGGGGGACGTTGGGGCATATTTAACCAGTGAAGTGGAAAATGTAAAATATTGAGGAAATCAAAGAAGACATACCAAAAAGAGGAATAATCTCACATATTCATGAGTTAGAAGAATTATTTATTAAAATATCTGCATTACTAAAAGCAATTTACAGATTTAGAACAATCAGCATTAGGATACCAATGGCATTTTTATAACATTAGATAAAGTGATTTTTAAAGTTCATATAGAAAGACGAAGACAATAAGAACAAAGCTATAAACATCTCCTTATCGAGTTTCAAGGCATATTACGGAGCTATTGTAACTAAGACAGCATTGTATTGGCATAAAAATGGACACATAGAACATGGAATAGAATAGAAAAGCCCAGAAATAAATCAGTGGGTTTATAGCCAATTTAAGTTTGACAAATAGCCAAAGATATCCCTTGGAAAAAGGATAATTTCTTTAATAGAGAAACTGAATTTCTATATACACACATTTGAAATAAGTTAGAATGGATCAAAAATCTAGCTGTTAGATCTGAAACTGTAAAATTGCTAGAAGAAAACATAGGGCAAACACTTTAACATATTGGCACAGGTAGTCGTTTCTTTTTTTCAAAACACCCCATAGCACAGACAGTAAAAGCAAAAATAGACAAATTGAAGTACATTAAATTAAATTATACAAACAAAGGAAAAAATGAAACAGAATGGGAGGAAGTATTTTCAAATTGCAGTTCATGAATGCAGTTTCATAAAGAATTAATATCCAGAATACGGTAAAAAAAATTATTCCAGTTAAGAAATGGGTAAAGGATCTAAATGTCATCTCACTAAAGTTACAGTGGTGACCACCAGAAAACCCATTTCGCTTTTGTGGCATGGGCATAGTAATGTTCCCATCCTTTAGGGTTCTTGTGAGGATTCTGTGATGTCATGTGAATGAAGTGCCCAATCTCGTACATATTAAGTGCTCGGTAGGTTTTAGCTGTGATTATCATTTATACTGCAATCATGTATGGTAGGCAAGCTTTTGAAGAGTCTCTAATGGACTACAGTAGAGATAAATTTAATGATTAATGGCAGTTTCAGAAGTATTACCTGTGCTAGATGTTTCATAGGATTAAATTTAAATATTAATATAGTAAAATGTATTCTAATCTGTCTTTCCATTGAAGATGTAGCATAGTATACAGTTTTTCTGCTTTCAAGGAACTTCTTTAAAATGGAATAATTGCATTTAGAGTGATTTTTTAAAAGATTGTAGCTTCTAAAATTTTAAATTTCATTTGAAAAAATATAAGTCTAAATCCAGGTGAGAGTATGGTTTTATTTTAAAATCTTCTTAGAACTTCAGCAAAATATATTTTTTAACTTGTGGATTTTTAAAATTTATTCTAGCCAGCACCTAACCAAGTTACTTTTCATCTGCCACTACATCGTTACTATGCTATGTTTTTGAGTAAGGTAAGTCTATTATCAAACAATTCTGGTTTTTTTTTTGTTATTTTATAAAGAAATATTGATTTAATATTTTACATTGCAATTTCTAGGCTGTGAAATGTCAAGAGCTAGATCTGGATTCTGTTTTACCGGATCAGGAGATGTTGATGAAACTAATGATTCACCCACTCCAAATTCAAGTATGTATTCAGGAATTTTGGAAGCTTTAAATTAGATTACTTGGGTAAATTATTCTTCCTTTATTTTATGTGTGTGAAAATGTTATAAATTCCTTTTTTAAAAATTAAATTCTTACATTTTTGCTATGTTATATTAGAAATTCTCCTAATTATATTTACTTCCAAGGGAAGTAATTAAATGTCTACTTCCATAACACTGTTTGAGGAGTTAAGGGATCCAGTAGTTTCTAGTCAAGGTGCCACCACTATTTTGTTTTCCATATGGGTGAGGATAGATTATCTCCTTGGTTCTTAGCTTCCTTGTCTGAGAAGTAAGAGGGCTATAGACATAGAAGAATTGACTTGAATAAGCACTGTGATTCCTTTCAGTTACTACTGACAATGTAGATTTTTATGAATCCACCTTTTATTTGTCAGGGAAGGACTAGTACTACAACTTGCCTTGGAATTTAAGATTTGCTAATTGTTTTTGTACAGCAACTCTGGAGGCTAGAGCAAACAAAATAAAATTAGGACTGCTTATTTATTGTTGATACTGGACAAAATATGTGAATAATTAAGTATTAAATATCATAAAAATATTCTACTCCTTTCTTCAATTGATGAATTAGATATGGTTTTTGACTTGTAATAGTTAACTCCATTTTGTCTATATTCCAGTGAATTTTTTAGCATGACCTGTTTGATTGTCATTTTGTATACTGGAGTTGTTTAAGAGACAATTAGAGTGAAACATAGACATTGATTTCTTGTGAAATATTTTAGTGAAATGGTTATAAAAGTATTCAGAATTTATCATGGAAAGTGATGTCACACATATAAACTCCAAAAGAGGTGGCTCTGTAAAGGTTGAGCTAACTATTTAGCATGAGTCAGAATGTCAGCTTTGCTGTGATTAAATCACAAAATGTTTTGAAGAAATTACTGTATGTCATAAAATTGAATTCAGACATATTTTTCTTTGTCTAATTAAATTATTTATTTCATCTTATTTTACTTTGTTTAATTAGGCAAGTCTAGCTGAAATCCACAGCAATATGTGGGTTAGAAATGGTCTGCAAATCAAAGGACAAGCCATGACTTATGTCCAGTCTCATTTTTGTAATTCCATGATTGATCCTGACATTTACCTACTACAGGTAAGCCAGCTTGCTAGTGTAGATGCTCTACTTTAGGTGGTGTCTGATTTGTACCCACAAGATTTTTTTTTTAAAGATTTATTTATTTTATTACAGTCAGATATACAGAGAGGAGGAGAGACAGAGAGGAAGATCTTCCGTCCGATGATTCACTCTCCAAGTGAGCCGCAACGGCCGGTACTGCACCGATCCGATGCCGGGAACCTGGAACCTCTTCCGGGTCTCCCACGTGGTTGCAGGGTCCCAAAGCCTTGGGCCGTCCTCTACTGCTTTCCCAGGCCACAAGCAGGGAGCTGGATGGGAAGTGGAGCTGCCGGGATTAGAACCGGCGCCCATATGGGATCCCGGGGCGTTCAAGGCAAGGACTTCAGCCACTAGGCCACGCCACCGGGCCCAACACAAGATTTTTTTTATGGAGGCAACTGAGCGATAACATGGAGCAGTCGGGCTACTGCAGAGCCTGGGAGGTAGCAAGGATGGCTAATGTAACTGGCCACCCACATGCAGGAGAGACCTGAGTCAAATTCCAGATCCTGGACTCGGTCTCCTGGCTGTCATGGGCTTTCGGGAAGAGAAGGAATCAGCTGATTGTCTGCCTTTCAATTAAATTAGAAAAGCATTAGTTGCTTGTATTTTACCTTTCTCAAGAGGACGGGGCATGTCAAATCCCACAGGGCTTGTAGGGATTCATCGGGTTTTAGTCAGGAGGCAGGGAGTGAAGGGAAGGCCTGGAGACGGAGACTATGAGTTTTCTATGGGAGAGGCAAGATGAGGCAGGTAAATGGTTTAGTACTGACTAGTTTGAGGAATTCCGGTCAACTTTGTGGCACAGGTTGTCCTGTGGACTAACTTGGCTCTGTGTTGATGGAGGGAAGGGGGAATACTGGGTTGGGACCTCGGTAAAGGCTTATTGGCTTGCGAGAGAGGTATGTAAGAACATTATATACTGTTGTTTCAGAGTTAACTCTATCCTTGCATCTTTTTTTAAGGCACCCTTAGATGTTCAGACATCAGAGTTGCAGAAATCTAAAACGTTGGTGTTAATATGAGAAGGAAATCTGAATGTCAAGAAATAAGGCATTTTGTGTTTTCTTTTACAGGTTTGTGCCTCCAGACTTGACCCAGATTATTTTATTTCATCTGTCTTTGAAAGGTAAGCATATACTCATTGAAAAGTGATAGGAAGTGTTTAGAATTTAAGCTAATTTGATTCCAATTCCTAAAAATCTGTCTCAAATATTTCTTCTTATAGATTTAAGGTAGTGGATTTGTTGACAATGGCGTCACAACATCAGAATACAGTACTTGATGCAGAGCATGAGAGATCGATGTTAGAAGGCGCTCTTACGTTTCTTGTGATCCTTCTGAGTCTTCGTTTACATTTAGGTAAAAACCACTACTACTGATACTGAGCTATTAGCTATTCTCTGCCTTTTTCTTTCCTTCTCTCTGTCCTAGTAATTGGCTTATGGAAAAAAGAAAAGTGTGTGGATGTGTTTAAACACTGTCTCATACCCAGAATATCTTATGCACTTGGCACCCTTCTTAGAATATATATTTCTAAATGCTTTGAAAAAAAAAAACCATAAACAATAGAATAGTTCAACTGCAGTTATGCTTGGGGCATTGTATTCCTGACTCTTTAACTTGAAGCATCTCATGCCTTTAAGATACCTTGTAAATTGCATGCAAAGTTGTTTCTCTATGATTTTTGTTCAGATTATTCTATTTTTAATGATTTTAGGAATGTCTGATGATGAGATTCTCAGGGCGGAGATGGTGGCCCAGCTGTGCATGAATGACAGGACGCACAGCTCCCTACTGGACCTCATATCCTTCTCAAAATGGAGTTTTCTGTTAGTTGGAGGATCTACAAAGAACAGTTTTGATGTCAGGGTTTTTTTTTTTTTAATTATTATTACAATTCTTCTGAAATTGAAAAATATTGTAAAAAGTTCAGTTGGCTTAAGTGCGTGCTCGCTTGCTTTTTTTTATTTGTTTGTTTTTCAATCTCTTGTTGTTATCACTGGGCACTCTACTTGAATTTTTGGGGTAGAGCTCTGACCTGGCTCCGGCTGCCCAGGTCTGATTTTCTAGAAAGGCATTAGTGTACAGGCGTTTTGTAAAAGATAGCTATGTCTTGTTTATGTAAGTAACCAAATTGAAATTTATGGATAACAGAATACCTTCTTTTAGTTGTGGTGAAGATTTTAGACATTCTGAGGATTTTTTGTTGATATTTAATGCTTAAAAGATTCTCAAGTTTGTAAATTGTCTGCAAACTGAAAACTTTGTCTTGGGCTGAGCAAACCATGGTACTTTAGTATCTATTAATCAATACATCACAATTTCATGATTAAAATATTTTGCTAATTTGGTAAATATATCTTGGGACTAAACAGGAATTGGCTAACATTTTGATGTTCTGCAATTACCGTTAAAATGCCTGACTACCTTGAAGATTTTTATAAGCGGCATCAGTTTGATTTGCTTGGTGATTTCATTCAGGCATTTGTATATTGTATACCAGTGCTGTTACAGATCAAAAACCTCCTTGGTCATTTGAACTTACTAATAATTATATACCTCAATGTGAAAAAAAAGAAAGACTCTTTGTGGTTTGCTGCTTTTTTTCTCCACTCAAACTTAGCATATTTTTATTTGGGGATATTTTATGTTTTTTGAAAATAACCTTTTTTATAAATTATTGCCGAATTTTAGCTTATTCTTTGTTTTCCTAAGGACAGGTAAATTTTTTTTTTTGCAAAATTATGAAAATGAAGATTAGTTTAAAAGTGTCCCCTTATTTTGCAGACTTCAGTGAATTTTTGGGAGATATAACAGAATTACTTTATTATGCAATTTTCTATTAGGCTTCTACTTTGCAAATATTTTCAAAAATTTATAATGAAAAGTTTTCAACTCTTATGTTCTATGGCCCTCTTGTGGCCAACTGTATACATTATAGCTAATTACTGCTGTGCTTTTAGCAAAATCAACTGGGAAGATTAAACAGATGGCTTTCATTTACTAATATTTTTTCTTGACACTTTAATCATATTCCAGAAAATCCCAACCCCAAAAGTGGGATTATTCCAGGCAGTTATAGCTTTGAATCCGTTTTGTCAGCTGTAGCTGATTTTAAGGCTCCTGTTTTTGAACCTGGAGGTTCTATGCAGCAAGGCATGTACACTCCCAAAGGTAGGTCCAAATTCATTCAGATATTAGTTCTCTGGAAGTGAAAGTGAATTCTCTGTGTTAAAAAAACATGTTTATCTTTTATTTATTCAGCTTTGATTGTGTTTTCTCAACTTTCTTGTAAATGTAATTTAATGTCCTTTATGGTAAAGAGTGATACTGTTTGCATTCAGTTACAATCTGTGGTTTTCTGTTACAGTAAACTTCCTCAGATTTTAAGTTTTAAAAGGAACTCAGTATGTGAGATCCAGTTCATTTTATAAGTGATTCTAATTAAACTAGAAATTATAGAACAAGTGCATGCTTAAAAACATTTGGAAACATTTACTCTCCAAATGTGATTTTGAAACAGTTGTCACTATTTCACTTTTAACTTAAATGGTTCTTTGACTGCTAATAGTTTAAGAAAATCTGTACAGACTGTTAATAGGACTAAGTAGTATTTTAAGCCTGTGTACATATGCAGAAACCTTTTATCTAAGTGGTTGCTTTTGTAAGTTTTCTCTAGACTCATAGCTAATGTGTTTGCCAAGAGCCGTAGTAAGCGAAGTTTGGATCCATAGAGTCTTTTTTTGTTTGTTAACTTTAAAATATTGTTTGCCTAACTTAAAATGTTGAAGCAAGTAGCAGTTACATGCTTTGTTACTCCCTCAAAACACTGTGTAAATGAAAACCCAGTGTCCATCTAAGGTTTAAACCGCAGGAAACGTGTGTGGTAAAGCCTAACAGAGAAACCTCCTCACGGAAGGTTTTTCATATAGTTCACAAATAGCGAGGATCATCCAGAGCCTGGCTGGCATGTATCTCATTAAAGGGGAAGCATGGTGTTTCTTCTTTTTCCTTTGTCCCCTTTGAACTGGGGAGTGGCAGTCGGATGAGGTGCAGCAGCCCTGTAAGACTTACTTGGGATCCTTATTAAAAATCCAGGTGTCTGTGCTTCAACCCTGCTCCATTCTCATCAGGGTCTCTGGGGCTGGACTCTGGCTGGCTCTGTAGATGAGCAAATATGCAGTAGAGCTTGAGATGTAGTAGGGCTGCTGGTTAGTAACTGCCTGTGTTAGAAATTGGTGTCCTGGTGGCTGTGAAGGGGAAGCTTGGCTTTTTTTTTTTTTAAAAGATTTTATTATTATTGGAAAGCCGGTTATACAGAGAGGAGGAGAGACAGAGAGGAAGATCTTCCATCTGATGTTTCACTCCCCAAGTGAGCTGCAACGGGCTGGTGCGCACCAATCCGATGCCGGGAACCAGGAACCTCTTCCGGGTCTCCCACGCGGGTGCAGGGTCCCAAAGCCTTGGGCTGTCCTCGACTGCTTTCCCAGGCCACAAGCAGGGAGCTGGATGGGAAGTGGAGCTGCCGGGATTAGAACCGGCACCTATATGGGATCCCGGGGCGTTGAAGGTGAGGACTTTAGCCGCTAGGCCACGGTGCCGGGCCCGGAAGCTTGGCTTTTAACATGTTTGGAGTGAGAGAGGAGCAAGAGAAAGAGACCCTCTTAATGCAGTGGGTCCTAAGATTATTCTCAGGCCACCTTTTAGAATTTTCACACATCCAAATTTTATTTCTTTTATTATAGATTTACTGTCTCAACGGTTTCTTGTTTATTTTCTTTTAAGATTTATGTATTTGTATTGGAAAGTCAGATTTGCATAGAGAAGGAGGTATAGAGAGAAAGATCTTCTGTTTGCTGGTTCATTCCCCAAGTGCCTGCAACAGGCGGAACTGAGTTGATCTGAAGCCAGGAGCTAGGAGCTTCTTCCAGGACTCCCATGCCAAGTGTAGGGTGCCAAGGCTTTGGCTATCATGTACTGCTTTCCCAGGCCATAAACCGGGAGCTGGATGGGAAGTGGAATGCTAGGACATGAACCGGCATCCATATGGGATTCCAACACATGCAAGGAAAGGACTTTAGCCAAAAGACTACTACACCAGACTCAAATGAGTTGTTTTTTAAAAACCTTTGCCTCATCTTTAGTGTGAATATTATGTCTTGAATTACATTTGTGGCTTATAATTTTTTAATGTACGTTAAAATAATTCTGTGACTATAAAAATAGCCCTATATAGTTAATACTTCAAGTGATTTTGTGTGCTCCAAATATATACACATAAAGTATACACATGCGTGTACACATGCATACAAAACACATGAAGCAGTAGTTCTTAATTTGTTCTGACCATGAAATCAGTCACCTATTTTGTAAACAAAACAACATCTATAAACAGGAAGGATTTATAAGGTGAAAATCCTGAAAATGTGTTATTAATTTTAAATTTACTTTCATATTTTTCACCTTTGAATACTTTTGAAGATATAAATGAACTGTTACATGCTTACTTTCTAATTGGCATCTACAAAAAGCCAAAAAATTTCTCTAAAAGATTTATTTATTTTGAAAGAGTTACAGAAAAAGAGGGAGAGAGATCTTTTATCTGTTGGTTCATTCTTCAGATGGTCCCAACCAGCAGAACTGGGCCAGGCTGAAGCCAGGAGCTTCATCTTGGTCTGCTACATGAGTGCAGGACCCCTTGGACATCCACTACTGCTCTTCTCAGACCATTAGTAAGGAACTGGAAACGAAATGGAGCAGCCAGGTCTTGAACTGGCACCTGAATGAGATGATAGCATTGCAGACAATGGCTTAACCTGATACGCCACATGATGAGGTCTCATGATTTGATAAAAGTTTTGCTCATGCATACTTGCTGAACTTGAGAGATTGTACTTAATGATGAGGTTAGGATTAAAATGATGATTTTTTTTTTTTTTTAGAACCCAAGACAGGTAGAGAGAGACAAGAGACTGAGTTCTCACCCAATGGTTCAACCCCTAATTGCCTGTAACAACTATGGCTAGACGAGGCCTGATTGGGACACAGGAACTCAATTCAGGGACACAAATATTTGAATCATTGCCTGTTGTCTCCCAGAGTGTCTTACCAGGACACTGGAATAGGGAGAGGAGTCAGTGCTTGGATCCAGGCATTGCAGTGTGTTTAGTGAGCATCCCGAGCAATGGTGTAACAACTAAGCCAAGTGCCTGCCTCATTAAAAACTTTTTTTTTAATTTTGATTTTTTTTTACTGAAAAAATGGGTGTAATATCATTTTATTAAGGCAGATATAACCAAATTATTCTGTCTTTTCAATTTAAAATACATTTAACAAGTGTAACAAGTCATTGGAGATTGATTTTCTTATTAGAAGTTACTGTTCTGTTTCTCCTGTCTTCTGAACAATAGCTGAAGTCTGGGATCAGGAGTTTGACCCTGTCATGGTCATCCTTCGAACTGTATACCGCAGAGATGTGCAGTCTGCCATGGACAGATACACAGCTTTGTAAGTCCTTCAAACTGATTGGTGTCCTAATGGAATATTCTGTGTTTATATGGAGATTTCAATTATGTGGCAAATATGATACACTCTTGTTAATGTATGCTCTCAATTTTGCGAGGATAAAATATCCAAAGGTTTAAAAAGTATAATTGGATTGATTTGTGTTCTCAAGATTCTTACCCCAAGTTTGATGCTAACTGGATCAAAAAAGATTTTAAAACATTTAGATCATAAAAACAAAAATGTAGAAACTTACTTAGTTGTTTTGATTGGTGGTATTAGTTTTTTATGTTGTTCTACCCTTGAGCCGTAGAGGAATCACTTCATATATGAAACTGGTTATCTTTGGAAAGTATGAAACTGTTGTATTCTGGACAACATAGAAAATAGCCATTGGAAAACAAACTTAAACTCTGATATCTTTAAACATAGTTTAAAGTGTTGACGCCTGCAGAAAAGTTCTGAGGGGTATCTTTACCATGAAGAACATGACTTGTACATTATACGTATTGTAAGTTGTAGACTTTCAGAATGTTTTTTTTTTCCATTTCTTTAAAACCTTTATAGTTACCATTGTGGTGTAGAATATTACATTGTCTTCATTTGTGCTTTTTTTAATCTTGAGCTATGTATTTTCAAAACAAGTTTAAAATGTCATAGAGGTCTTTGACCTTGAGAAAATAGTTACCTAGTAAGTATGTGGTCGCGGCTTCTATTTTTGCCAGAATTTTGATGTAAAAACATAGATGTTGAGCTTAAGACCCATCACAGTTCTCTGAGTGTGAAGTCTGAGCTTTACTGCTCTCCCCCCAGCTAAAAGAAATACCTGCCCAGGCCCAAGCTCAGCTGTCAGCATCTCCCAGGGGATTGTCTGGGGCAAGGTCTCCTTCTCTGTTTTCTTAGCCACTTTTCAATGCTTTTCTTGTAGCTTTATAATGATTTATTTACTTGTAGGCTTTTACTCAATTTCTAAAAAATTAATTTTTGGTGATTTTACATAGTTGATTATGATGGGAAGAGTCCAGGTTTAGGAGAAAGTGGGTGAGGCCATTGTGTCCAAATTTTCTTTTTCTTCTTTCTGTATCTGGGGGAAAGGGTGAGATATGAGGAGAAGCCACACCCAGCCTTCCAACTGCCTCAGTGTCCAGAGATGGGGAACGGCCACTTGATATCATCTCAGGGTCCCCCATATGGAGTGTGTTCTGAGGGTTCTGTTCAGGTGGTTTCAGTGGTTGTTAAATGCTGTTGATATTGCCAATTCAAGGATAAGGAAGTCCTTCCAAGGTCCGTTTGCTGACATAGACCACATTAGAGCCTCCATCTTCCCAGAAATTTGTCAATGCTAAGCTGGGGTAGTTGACCAATCTGTTCTGCCCTCCTCCCTCTGCTATGGTACCAGATGTCCTCTGCAGGCTTCAATGGACTGCCAAATCCACCATGTATATGTGCTCATGCTGTCTACTAGTTCATCTTTTCCACTGAGGAGCCCCAGATCAGACACATGCATTCCATGATCTAACCACAATTCTGTGATTCTCCATGGTTGGAGTTTTGAGTCTAGTGGTTCAGTTGGGGGTATCCCCAAAGAAGTGTCATCTGAAGTGATCCCAGACCTGAGATTTATGTGTACTTACCAGTATGGGGTCTGGCTCAGCAACATTAGCTTATGCATACACTGATAGTTGTAATTGCTGGGTCAGTTCTGTCTCCAGCCCCTTCTCTTACGTAAACCAGTGGATACTGCAGCCCACTCCAACACTGCCCACCACATCTTTGACCCTCACATATTCCAGCAAGAGCTTCAGCATAGTCATAGTGATCCCTAATAACGCCTACTAGGCCAATCCCCAGCCCTGGTTCCTGTGCTTGCCAGCATGTGCAGCAGACTGGTCCAGTCTGTACTGTGCCGATTTGAAGCCAGGAGCCAGGAACTTCTTTCTAGGTCTCCCATGCTGGTGCAGGGTCCCAATGCTCTGGGCCATCCTCCACTGCTTTCCCAGGCCTCAAGCAGGGAGTTGGGTGGGAAGTGGAACTGTTGGGATTAGAACCGGTGCCCATATGGGATCCCGGGGCGCGCGGTCAAGGCGAGAACCTTAACAATTACGCTATCACGCTAGACCCCAGTATACACTCTTGATAGCAGGTGTCATTGCCTGTCTAGACAGGCTCATCCTCAACCCTAGTTCTCATGCTCACCAGTGGGATTGTAGCCCTTTAGAGAGGTGCCCACAGTTTCCCTACTGGGCCCATTGCCAGCCCCGATCCTGAACTTTGCTGGTGGTTTTGTAGTCTGGCTTGACAGGTCTTTCCCCCAGTGCAAGCACTTTCCAGCTGATGCTGCAGCAAAGTTTAACTAGCCTGCACCTACTCTGTCTTGTGCATGCAACCAGTGGGTTTCTTTGGTTAGCTCAGCTTGGCTCTCCTTCAACTCAATTCACATGCACACCAGCAGGTGTTGAAGCGTTGCCTGGACTGGTCTGCCCCAGTACCAGTTCTTACACTCATGAGTGGGAGCATTGGTTCAGTAGGTGAGTCCCCACCGACCCCCTCATAGACTTGCAGCCCTTCTCCCTCTACCACTCTCGCATATGCCTGTGGGTGCTGCGTCCTAGTCTGGCATGGCCTGCCGCACCTTGCCACTTGCTGGTGGGTGCTATAGCCTGGCTCGACCTGGTCTGTCCTTAGTTCCAGTTCATGCTGGTGGGTGTTACCGCTTAGCCCAACCCATCCACCCCCCAGTCCCGGCTATGATGAAAACTAGCTGGTGTTGCTACCTGACCCAGCCTTTCCTGCACCATCCTGGTCCTCGGATCTGCCTGTGGGTGTTCTGAACTGGCCTATCCTGGCTCATACTCAGACCAGATCCACACGTATGCTAGTGTGTACTGTAACCTGGCCTGATCTTGGCTGCTCCCATCCTTGGTTCTTATGCTTCCCTGCAGGGATTGCGTCCTGAGAGAGGAGTTCCCCAAGCTCCTCTATCAAGTCTCCCAGTGGCAGATACCACATACCCTGGTGAGTCCTTGTCCCAGACTGACTTGACCTACCTCCTGTCCTGGCAGGAACAGTGGCCTTGCCCAGCGGGCCCACACTCAGTCCGGTTCTTACTGTTGGGTATTACAGCCTAGCCGCACCTTGTCCTCACTTAGACACAGCTCTCGTGTGGTTCAGTGGGTACAAAGTTTTAGCTCAGCCTGTCCTACTCTCTCCCTGGCTTCCATGAGCACCAGCAGGTGCTGAGGTCTAGCCCAGTCTGGCCCACCCCAGACCCAGTTCACACCCATGCCGAGGATCACTGCAGTCTTTCTAGCCCAGATTGCTGCCCCCATTGAGGCTCTTGTGCTCACCTGTGGAAACCACAACCCAGCTGGGTTGTTCCCTTAGCTCCCCAATGAGGCCTGTTCTGAGCCACAGATCTTGTGCATGCCAGTGGTTGCCCTAACCCAGCTCAGCATAACCCATCCCCTTCTTGGCCTTTGCAATTGTATGCTGTGACCTGACGTGGCCCGCCCTGCCCAATTCCCAACTTTAATTGGCGGGAGCTACAGCCTATCCCTGCCCTGTCTGCTCCCATCTCTGACTCATGCAAACCGGTATGTGTGATAGCTTAGGCCAGCATGACACACACTCCAGCCTGGCTCCTGTACTTGTCAGCGAGCTAAGGTTGGCCTGCCCTGCCCAGTTTTTCCCCTTCCAGAACCAACCCACACAGTTGGTGACGGGTGGGGCTACCTTGCCTAGCCTGACTAACACCCAGGCTTGAATCATATGTTCACCAGTGGGAGCTATGGCTCACCAGGCCCACTCCTTTTTTTTTTTTTTTAAATTCTTTTATTTTGGTAATCTTTACATAGTTGATTAGGGCACAAAAGGGTCAAGGACTACAGAAAAGTGAGAAAGACCATTGTTTCCACATTAATATTATTTTTTTCTGTATCCAGAGTAAGGGATGTGATGAAGGGAAAAGTCTCACCCAGCCTCCCACCCATCCAAGGTCCCCAATGTGGGGCACGCTCCAAGGGTCCTGCTTATGCAGTTTTGATAGTTGAATAGTTCTGAATTGCTGTCAGTCTTGCCGCTCCAAGTGCGATGAAATCTCTTCAGAATCCACTGGCTGACATAGTCTCTCCATGGTTGGGGTTCTGAGATCAACAGTTCAGTTGGAGGGATCTCCAGAGAAACTTCATGTGAGGTGATCCCAGACTTGATTCTTTTTTTTTAAATTAATTTAATTTTTTGAAATGATCTTACATAGTTGATTAGGGACAAAGGATCAAGGACTACAAGAAAGTGGGTAATACCATTGTTTCCACACTAATATTTTTTCCCTGTATCTGGGGTCAGGGGAGAAACAAAGAGAAAAGCCCCACCCAGCCACCCACCCATCCCAGGTCCCTGATATGAGGCACACTGCAAGGGTCCTGCTCAAGCAGTTTTGATAGTTCAACAGGCCTGAATTGCTGCCAGTCTCACCGTTCCAATTGCGATGAAACCTATTCAGAATCCACTGGCTGACATAGTCTCTTCATGGCTGGAGTTCTGAGATCAGCAGTTCAGTTGGAGGGATCTCCAAAGAAACTTCGTCTGAGATGATCCCAAACCTGATTCTTGTGTGAATTTGCCAGTACAGGGTCCAGCACAGTCGTCACCCCAATCAGCTTATGCACATGCTGGCCAAACCTGATTCTTGTGTGTGCTTGCCAGTACAGGGTCCGGCACAGTCCGTCACCCCAGTCAGCTTATGTACATGCTGATTGTTGCAATTGCTGGGTCAGTTCTGTTTCCAGCCCTGTCTTCCATGAAAACCGATGGGTGTTGCAGTCCGGTCTGATCCTGCCCACTTCATACTCAGCCCTCATGCAAACCAGTGGGAGTTGCAGTCTAGTCAGGCGACTCCCCATAACCCCCATCAGGCCTGCCCCCTACCCTGGTTCCCATGCTTGCCAGTATGTACTGCAGACTTGTCCAGTCTGTCCCACATCCCATGCAGCTCTCATGTATGCCAATGGGCGTTGAAGCCTAGTTCAACCCAACCTGCCCTATTTATCCAGCCTCCACACATACTGGCAGGTGCTGTTCTATCTAGCCACGCCTGCCTCAGTCCTGGTTTTTATGCTCTGCAGTGGGAGTGGTAACCCAAGAGGGAGGTACCTACTATTTCCCTCCTAGGCCACTCCCACTTCTGGATTATGCACTCTTGAGGTGTTTCTGTGGTTTAACTTGACAGAATTAGCTCCCAGTGCCAGCCTCTGCCAGCTGATGCTGTGGCAAAGCCCAGCCAACCCTCACCCACTCTGATTTATGCTTGTACTGGTAGAAACAATCAGCCCAGCCTGACTTTTCCCTGATCCAGCTCACATGAGGCCCACAGGTATTGTAGCCCTGCATGGTCTGGTCTGCTTCCATCCCAACTCCAGTGGGAATGGCTGTCCAGTATGGGAGACCTCCACATTCCCCCTAGCAGCTAAGCCCCCTCCCTCCTGGTTCTCATGTGTGCTGATTGGGTGCTGTGGCCTAATCTGGTACAGGTCACCTCATCTTGGCATTTGCCAGTGGGTGTTGTAGCTTGGCCCGGCCTGGCGCCCACCTCCCCAATTCCAGCTGACACTGATGAAGGTTATAGCCTAGCCCAGCCCACCAGGCATCCAATCCCAGCCATAATGTGCATTGGTATGTGTTGTGACCATACTTGGCTCGACCCACACTCTGTTCTAGTGCTCAGATTTGCCAGCGGTTGATGTGCACTGGTTTAACCTGGTCTGCCCCCGATCTATGCCAAATGTATGCTGGGTACCTTTCCCTGGCCTGGACTGGGCTGCTCCCTGTCGTGGTTCTTGCACTCACCTGCAGGGACTGTGGCCTGCCAGAGGAGTTGCCCAGGCTCCTCCATCAGAACCTCTCCCAATGCCAGATCTCACATATACCAGTAGCTCCATGAGCCAACCCTACTTAGTCCACCTCCTGTCCCAGCAGAAACAGTGGCCTTTCCTGTCTGGCCTTCAACCCATTCTGGTTCTTACTGTTGGATGTTTCAGCCCAGCCACAGCTAGTCCATACCCAGACACGGCTCACACATGACTCAGTAGTGGCAGAGGCTTAACGTAGTCCATCCTACATCTACCCTGGTCCTCCAGAGCACCAGATGGTGCTGGAATTTAGCCTGGCCTGGTGCGTTCAGTCCCAGTCCGCACTTGTGCCAAGGGAGACTGCAGCCATGTCTAGACCAGAACACAGCCCCCACTCCAGCCCCTGCACTCACCAGTGGGAACCCCAACCCAGTTAGGATGTCTTCTTAGCTCTCCAATATCTTCTTAGCTTCCCAAGCATAGATCACGCACATGACAGTGGTTGCTCTAACCCAACTTGGCATAGCCCCTCACCTGTCTTGGCCTTTGCCTTAGATGCTATGGCTTAGTGTCCCTGGCTCATGCAGAGCAGTAGGTGCAAGAGCCTAGCTCTGTATGACCTTTGCTCCATCCTAATTTCTGTTCTTCCTTGTGAGTTAAGGTTTGCTCGGCCCTGCCTGGTCTGCCCTCTTCCAGTTGCAGCTCGGCCCACCCTACATCCTGTTTAGGATGCACATTTGGGTGCCGCTGCCTTGGCCTGCCCAGACTGTTGTCAGTTCCTTTATCCATAAGTGATGGCAGGTTCCATGATTACACCCAGCTCAGCCCATCACCACCCAAACTTGTGAGCTAACTAACAGGACTTGTATTTCCACAGGGTTAGGGCCACACTTTCCCCACAGAATCTACCCCTGGATCTGGTTCTCTCACCCCTGGATCTTGGTTAGTCTCCTGACCCTGCCAAGTGTGACCCATCCCCTGTTCCGCCACTCAGTCAGGTACTGGTACCTACCCCTGACAGACAGACCCCCAGCCATAGCTTTCATTTGGACTGGTGTGTGGCAGTCAGTGATGCTCTGTGCTAATAGCCCATCTCAGAGTTCCCATTTGGGCTGGTGAATTAGTCTGGCCCGAATGGAGCTTGTGGAATCTCCCCTCCAAACCCTTACATCTCAGTCCCCAGGCTTGTAAGCATGTTCTGTGTCCCCATCACTTGGAATCACACAGAATTCATCCCTCACCTATATTCACGCTAGCCTTATCCCTGGATGTCCCTAGGCAGCAATTACATACCCTAAAAGCCCTGGAGCTTGTCGCCTGGTGGCCAGCAGGCAGAGCCTGGCACCAAATAGGCACACTGGCCACCCAAAGGCAAGGACTTTCTCATCATGTGGCGACAGTGCCCATGGGCCGATTCCCAGGCATTGGGTCCGACCTGACCCAGGTACTCCCCACAGGCAGGTCACCACCACTGAGGAGGGGTCCTATCATCCGAGGTGCCAAGGTCGAACCCCCCCAAACCCAGTTTCCCGCTGGCACAGGTTGTGGTTGTAGGGCAGGGCTAGAGGCCTTAATCCCGTCCCAGGATTTCCTCATGTTGCACTCACCGTGGGGGAAAAGTCTCTCTTTTCAGCCTCCCTGCAGCCAGGACTCAGTCGGCATGTGGCGGCGGTGCCCATGGGCCAAGTCCCTGGCATTGGGTCTGACCTGGCTCGGTTACTCTCCACAAGCGGGTTGCCACCGCTGAGGAGGGCTGCTGTCACCCAAGCCGCCAAGGTTGAACTCCCAGGCACACACTTCTAGACGCAGATCTCACATGTGCCAGGAGCTGCCTGGCTCCCCCCCTCCCCCAGCGTAATCTGCCCCCTCCATCCTGACCTTTCCTGGCTTTTGTAGAGCTGGTGGATGTTGCTGTACAGCCCACTCTAACCCTATTCTTGGGTGCGTCTGTGGGTGCTGCAGCCTGGACTAGCCTGTCCTTTGTCATACCTAGTTCAGCTTATCACCACCCCCACCTCTGAAGCCAAACAACAGAAATTGCAGTTCCACAGGGTTGGGCCCACATATCCCTACAAACTCTGCCCCCAGACCTGGTTCTGTCTTGTGCTGGTTGATGTCATGGCCCAGTCCAACATTATCTGTCCCTCTCTCACTGGCATGTACTGTAATCTAACCTTGCTAGGTAGGACCCAAGCCCTTACTTTAGTTTGAGGCTGTGAGTGGTGGTCAGTTCTAAGCCATGCTAATTAGCCCAGTTCAGGTCTCCCACATTGGCTGGTGTGCTGTCTGACTCACCAAAGTCCTATGGCTTTGCTCCTCCAAACCACTTGGTCTTAGATCCCTTGCTTACCTTCAAGTACTGTGACCTTGTGGATGGGAGTCTGTCATAGTCATTTCTCACCTGCAACATACTCCCTCGGCAGTCCTTCCTGCCCCACATCCCTTTAGTCCTTTCCCTGATCAATCCATAGTCTCTGTACCTGAGAGCACATGGGTTCTCCAGTCTGGTCCACCGCATTCCACGCCAGCATGTTAATCCAGGGCTCTGCTCTCCCCCACCTTTGCCCGACCCCCACAGGGGGAACATCTCCAGGCTCATTCCACCTGCTTACCTGTTTGGGCGGGAACCCCTAGTTCCCTGCAGCCCCATGCTGCGCCATTCCTAACCCTCAGTCTTCTGCAGGCCCACACGCATGGTCCCCTACAAGTCTTGCTGTGGTGGTCTGCTAGAAACCCGTTTATTCAATTTCTTTCTTTCTTTCTTCTTCTTTTTTTTTTTCTCAAGATTTATCTGTTATTTTTATTGGAAAGTCAGATATACAGAGAGGAGGAGAGACAGAGAGAAAGATCTTCTGTCTGCTAACTCACTCCTCAAGTGGCTGCAGTGGCCAGAGTTGAACCAGCCAGGAGCCAGGAGCCAGGAGCTTCTTCCGGATCCCCCACAGGGGTTCATGGTCCCAAAGCTTTGGGCCATCCTCAACTGCTTTCCCAAGCCACAAGCAGGGAGCTAGATGGGAGGTGGAGTGACCAGGACATGAACTGGTGCCCATATGGGATCCCAGTGTGTGCAAGGCAATGACTTTAGCTACTTAGGCTACTGCTCCAGACCGTCTCCCCCGCTTTACTCAATTCTCTAAGTTCTCTGGAGAGATGGCATTTTTGTGCATCTTTTTTGTATCTGTAATACTGACCCCAGTGATGGCTCATAGATGATATCCACCATATATTCTCTGAGTAAATAAATGTGACTCTTGAATTTATAAAATGAAGTAATTAGAAGGAAGAATGTACATGGAAGCCTAAAGTAGGGTATAAAGTAGGGTTTATACCCTCCTTTCTCAGGCAGCCCCACTTTTTTTCTCTAAAGATAGCAGGGGTTCTATGGCAATCAGTATGGAGAATATTCAGGCAACTCAAAATCGACAAACCGTATGACCCAGCTATAGCACTCCTAGGAATATATCCAGAACACTTGTTTTATGAGAAACCAACATGCACTCCTATGTTCATAGCAGCAGAATCAGTAATTTCAAAAACATGGAAACAACCAAAATGCCCATCAGCAGAGGATTGGATAAGAAAGCTATGGTTCGTCTACTCCATGGAATACTACTCAGCTATTAAAAAAAACAAAATGCAGTTCTTTGTGGCCAAATGGGCCAAACTGGAAACCATAATGCTAAGGGAAATGAACCAATCCCAAAAGGTTAGATACCAAATGTTTGCCTTAATTTAATATGATATGATGTTAAGCATATCATGTTATGTTATGGATATTATGTCATTTGTAGTATATTAACTAAAATTGAACTGTGAATGGGGAGGGGTCACAGAAAGTGGTTAAGAAATCGCATTTATTTTTAACATGTTGACTGCTCAATACCATGTCAATTAATTCCATAATGATGTTAATTGTTGCAGATGGTATATTAGTGCTTTTATTTGACCGTACTCTGCTGACTCTGCCCTCAGACCAGAGAGGGTCTTCCCAATAAGTAGTTGGACTTGTCTGGACTATGGGATGTTGGACTCTATGCTTGGCAAATACTTGCAGGGAGGGAATTTCAACTAAACTTGAACTATGGTTATGCAGCGGGGTGGAGGAACCCACCATGGGGGGAGGGTGGGGGGGAGAATCCCAGATTCTAAGTAATTACAACACAATGTAATTGATGAATAAATTTAATTAAAAAAAAGATAGCAAGGGTGTATCTTTGTGAGTCTTGTTACCTTTTAGTTTGTAAACTGATAATTATTTGGGCTGGGATTGAACTGAAACTTTGACAGTTTTGAGGAATTTTTAAATACTTCATTTAAAAGGTTTAAAGGGAATTTGATTTGGCAACATACATTGACTAAATGCTTTTATATGACAAATAAGCTGTAAGAAAAAGAGGATTGTATTTTTAGTTTTCATTTTTTAAAGTTTTTTCTTTTTTCACTTAGTAAACTCTTTATTCGGTTCTGTATAATTTCTTTGCTTAGAGTAATGCTTTATAGCTGGGGACTGTTGTTGCTCCCCAGGGAGCACCATCTGAAGACTGGTACTGTTCCCACTGCCATTTAGCAGCGGCCAAGTATGTCCTCACAATCTAGAATTGGCTTATCTCAAGTGTCATAACAATCAAGGTGGGGAGCCTAGTTCAGGTGCATATTGGCATTTTTTTTCTATTTCAATTGTAGATAATCTTTGTTAATCTATTTTTTTGGTTAGATTAATGGCAGATTTTGATTTTAATTATGTCATATAGTCAAACAAAACTGTGTGGCCAAAGCTGTGTTTATATTTTACAGGATTTGCTTGTGTGAAGGATAGTGTTAGAGAAGACACAGGCAGGTAAAGAAAGATCGATCATCCATTTCTGGTTCAGTACTCAAATGGGCACAATGGCTGGAGGCGCAGTGGCAGGGTGGCAGGGCCCACGTGGTGGCAGGGGCCCAAATACTTGAGCCATATGATATGTTTTTTTAAAGATTTACTTATTTTTATTGGAAAGTCAGATACACAGAGAGAAGGAGAGACAGAGAGGAAGATCTGTCAGCTAGTTCACTCCCCAAACGGCTCAGAAATCAGGAGCCAGGAGCTTCTTCTGATTCTGCCACATAGGTGCAGCGTCCCAAGGCTCTGGACTGTCCTAGATTGCTTTCCCAGGCCACAAGCAGGGAGCTGGATGGGAAGTGGGGCCGCTGGGATGTGAACTGGCACCCATATGGGCTCCCGGTGCATGCAAGGTGAAGACTTCAGCTGTTAGATTGCTGTGCTGGGTCCAAGATTTATTTTTTTTAATCGGATAGTCAGATATACATAGAGAAGGAGAGACAGGAAGATCTTCCATCTGCTGATACACTCCCCAAGTGGCTGCAATGGCTGATGCTGAGCCAGTCCAAAGCCAGGAGCCAGGAGCTTCTTCTGGGTCTCCGCTCAGGTGCAGGGTCCCAAGGTTTTGGGCCATCCTCGACTACTTTCCCAGGGCACAAGCAGGGAGCTGGATGGGAAGTGGTGCTGTTGGCATTAGAACCAGCGCCCATATGGAATCCTGGTGCATTAAAGGTGAAGACTTTAGCCTCTGTGCTATGGCACTGGGCCTGGATTACATATTTCTAAGAAATTTTCTCTTTCATCTCAATTTAAACTTAATGTTTAATGATTAAAAACAGAGAACTTGCAGCAGGTGCTGTTGTGCTGTTCATAACTTCCGTTTGGTACACTTATATTTCATTATCAAAGAGTCTTACTTGAATCTGACCTACTCCATCTTCTGTTCAGCTTCCTGCAAATGCACCCTTGAAGGCAGTACTGACAGCTCATGTACTTGAGTTCTTACTACCCATGTGGAACTGCTGGATGGAGTTATCCATTCTTGGCTTTGACTTGATCCGTACTTGATGGTATTGGCTCTTTGAGAATGAACCGGTGGGTGGAAGAGCTTCTAGTCTCTGTCATTCTGTTTTTCAAATAGACGAAAATAAGTGCATATTTAAAGAAGAAACTTGGCTGGTTTTTTATTCCCCTTTTTAAAAAAATATGTATTTGTTCTTGCGTGTTTCAGATTAGTCTTCTCAGACAATTTCCAGTTATGCTATTTTCCCTGAGTCAACTTTCAGTTTTGTTTCTCCACGGGCTGTCTTGTTTTCTGTTTCATTCTCTTAATTTACTTGTTATTATTCCAAGATAATTTGGCTTTTTTCTTTTCTTGAATGCTTGATTTTTGACCTTTTTTTTTTTGAAGAAAACATATATTTAGGAGCCCAGCGTGATAGTCTAGTGGTTAAAGTCCTTGCCTTGTACGCACCGAGATCCCATATGGGTGCTGGTTCTAATCTTGGCAGCTCCACTTCCCCATTCAACTCTCTGCCTGTGGCCTGGAAAAGCAGTCTAGGATGGTCCAAAGCCTTGGGATCCTGTACCCACATGGGAGACCTGGAAGAAGCTCCTGGTTCCTGGCTTTGGATTGGCTCAGCTCCAGCCTTTGCGGCCTTTTGGGGAGTGAACTATGGGACGGAAGATCTTCCTCTCTGTCTCTCCTCCTCTCTGTGTATCTGACTTTGCAATAAAAATAAATCTTAAAAAAATATGCATTTAAGGCTATGTATTTTCTTCAAAAACTGCTTTAATTGTATCCAGCAAGTTTTTTTTAATATAATCAAAGTTCTACATTTTTAAAAAGTCTGCTTTTTTCTTTTAGCAACCTCTGAATTTCTGAGAACAGATTGTTTCAAAATGTATATTTGAAATTTTGAGCTCTTTTTTTGTAAAAAAAAAAAAAAAAGCAAAATGAACACAAGTGTACTTTGAATCTTGTATTCATTTCTTCTCTTTTTAGTGAACAAATGAACGAACTTTGAAAAGCAGAGAGACAGAGACTTTATCTACTGATTCATTCTCTAACTGCCTACAAAAGCTGGGGCTGGGCCAATGCCAGGCTAAGGTCAGGACTTGGACCTCAAGTCTAGTGTCCCACAATCAGATTCTAATCATTTGGAGCCATCACTGCTGGCTCCCAGGTGGTATAGCAGCAGGAAGACACGTTAGGAGTGGAAGCAGAACTTGTACGTTGGCACTCTGATATGAATCATGAGCTTCCCAAGCAGCATCTTAAACCATGGCACTAAAAAAAAGTACCCGCCCCCTCCCTGGGTACTTTTTACAGTTAGTATCCAGCTTATCAATTCCTGTGGTATTTGTTCGGATTTATTTTGCCTCTTAGTATTTAGTCAGTGTTTAGAACTGCTGTGGAAGTGTGCTAAGAATTGTGTGAATTCTCATATGTATTAGTTTATTCTTTATACATCTTTATTAGGTTGTTAGAAATCCTTAGTGGTTTAGTTTTTTCTGGATTGTCCTTTAAATGGCAGTTATAGTGAAGGAAAGTATGTTAATATTCTTTACTATGGATGTGAACTTGTCAATTTCTGTGTGATTTTGTAAAATTTAGCAGTTTATGCTTAGAGTTTCATGTGTGTATACAGATTGCATACAACAACTTCTTGGAGATACTGCTACTCTTCTACCCCAGAAGAAGTAAAAGCAAAGTTTTTTTTTGAAGATATATTAATTTGAAAGTAGAGTTACAGGGGTGGGAGGGTAGTGGGGAGAGAAGGAGAAAGAGAAACTTCCATCTGTTGGTTCACTCCACAAATATTTGCAAAGACCAAAACCAGGAGCCAGGAGCCTCTTTAGGTCTCCCATGTGGATGGATGGCAAAGGTCCAATCACCTGAGTCATTTTCTGCTGCTTTTCTGATGAACAACCAGGACTTGAACTGGCATCCATGTGGATGCCAGTGTCATTGGTAGTAGCTTTACCTGTTGTGCTACATGATGGCCCCAGAGGTAAGCTTCTTGTTATTCTTCCATTGAAGGACAAGGCCTTCAAGGTTCTCAGTTTCAGATTGTATCTCAATTCTGTTCTGAATTTTTTTGAGCCCAACTCCTTGTAATCTGCTCATGGAATTTAAAACTGTTAGCCACCATGTTAGTATATATTAATTTCTTCTCCCCTTGTTCTCGTCCCCCAAGAAACTGCATATACCCAAGAAATTTGATTTCTTTTTTTGTGAACTCAAATGTGCATTTAAAACACTATATTTTATTTGTAAATTTTAGCCATAGATAGAAGGGGGGAGTTTTCATGTTAATCTTATTTTGTTCCAGTGTTAAAACTGGAATTTTTTTTTGTTGTGTGCTGTATATTCTTTGTATCTTTTTTCCCATGATTTTACAATTCTAGTTCTTTATAGTTTTCATCCTAACTCTTTCTAACATTTTTATTCAATAGAAAAGGAAGCAGTAATGTTCCTTATCTGTTCGACTTTTTTTTTTTTTAAGATTTATTTATTTTTTCTTACAAAGTCAGATATACAGAGAGGAGGAAAGACAGAGAGGAAGATCTTCAGTCCAATGATTCACCGCAATGGCTGGTGCTGTGTCGATCCAAAGCCGGGAATCAGGAACTTCTTCCGGGTCTCCCACACGGGTGCAGGGTCCCAAGGCTTTGGGTGGTCTTCGACTGCAGGGAGCTGGATGGGAAGTGGAGCTGCCGTGATTAGAACAGCGCCCATGTGGGATCCCGGCATGTTCAAGGCGAGGACTTTAGCCGCTAGGCCATGCCACCGGGCCCTGTTCGACATTTTTAAGCAGCTTGATTAAGAAAAAAAAAAAACATGTTGCAGAAAGAAAAATAGTGCTTCAGGTCTGGTGTTGTGGTGTATAGTGTTAGGCCTCTGTCTGCCATACCAATATCCCATATGGGCTAAGATTCTAGGCCCAGTTGGTCCATTTTTGTTCCAGCTTCCGTGCTAATGTCCCTAGCAAAGCAGCTGAAGATGGCCCAAGTGCTTGGTCCCATGCTACGCACAAGGGAGATCTGGAAGAAGCTTTTGGCTCTTGGGTTCTGCCTGAGCCAGCCCTAGCTGTTACACGGCAATTTTGGGAATGAATCAACAGATGGATGGTCTGTTTGTGTCTGTTTCTAACTCTGCCTTTCAAAGAAATTAAAAAAAAAATTGTGAGCCAAATTTTTATTTGTTCATTTCTTGCATTGTAAGTATTCTTTGGTGACATCCTTGACTTAAGAATCTGCCATAGTCCTTACTACATAACTGCAGCCAACAACTTCATCGGGTTTCCCCTTTCCATTAGTTTTACAGAGGCCTACCTCAAGCTCTTGTTGTCATTAACTTGAATGAGGTAGATCTAGTGTTGAGTATAAGGGCCGCTACCAACTTAACACAAGTGAGGTCATCATAGTTGGTGCAGGCACACAAAGGCAGGCTTGGCTCTTGGTTAAGGCTTTGGTGGCTTCTCAGATCTGTTTGTGAGGCTGTCGTGGATGAGGGTGGTCTTCAGCATCTCTTGTAATGCAGTCTTCACATCCATTACACCTCTAGCAGCGATGCCTTACCAGCCATGGCAGTGGGTTAGGGGAGAAGCTGAATTTTGAATGCACCTGGGCCTTGCCTCCATGGGGCTCTGCAGTGGCAGGAAAAAAATGAAATTAATCTTTTCTTAAAAATTGCACTGTATAGAAATTTTTTGAAGTCTTTAAATCACTATTTAATGCATAGTTTAATTTATGCCATCTAACTTTGGTTTTGTTTTATTTCTACAGTTTGAAACAGAGTGGAAAATTCCCTGGAAATCCTTGGCCTCCGTATAAGAAAAGAACATCACTCCATCCTAGCTATAAAGGTCTCATGAGACTTTTGCACTGTAAAACTTTGCACATTGTGCTATTCACTCTGCTTTACAAGGTACAGTTGTCCTTTGACTAGAAAGCCTTAGATTAGAATTTTTCTCATAATTTTCAAAAAGTGGTAAAGAAAATGTTTACATAGCAGTACAACTTATAAAGCAAAGTGTAATTATACCTTAAAATGTGTAGAATATGCTGTAATCACATATATATATATATATGAGTTTCAAGTTGAAAATAAGGGCATGGGCCCAGCGTGGTAGCTTAGGATGCAAGTCCTCACCTTGCATCTACCGGGATCCCATATGGGTGCCAGTTCATACCCCAGCTGCTACGCTTCTCTTCCAGCTCCCAGCTTGTGGTCTGGGAAAGCAGTAGAGGATGGCCCAAAGCCTTGGGACCCTACACCTGTGTGGGAGATCCAGAAGAAATTCTTGGCTCCTGGCTTTGGATCAGCTCAGCTCCCTCTGTTGCAGCCACCTGGGGAACCAGCCAGCAGATAGAAGATCTTTATCTCTGTAATCTGACTTCCCAATAAAGATTTAAAAAAAAAAAAAGAAAAAAGAGAAGGCTATACATTCTTTTTTTGAGATTGTCTTATTATGCTTCAGTTAGGAATATTTAGTTATGGCTTTTATAAAACGAGAAGCGGAGGAGTGGGAAACTAACAGTAAATATAGAACGAACTGTGGTGGCTACATTTCCTCCAGAACCACTAAAATGATAAAATCACAGCTGTGTGGGCCAGTGACCTTGAGCTTATGGTAGTTGTCCTTGTTTTATTTCTTGTGTCAGGAATAATGACATGGAGGGATTTGAGTTTGATACCTATGTGAGAGTATCAAAATTTGTTTTTGGCAAATATCTTAGAAACTCAAAAATAGTTCTTTTATTTTTTCGTTACTTTAAAGTGTTTGCATTCATATATCTTTTGATTAACATTAAATCATTATTCAAGGATCTATAAAATATTATAGAGTGTGGGTCAGAGATTTTTGTGACCTCAAATAAATAAATGAGGAAAGATAAAATATACTCATTTTTAATGTAGACAAATATAATTGTAGAGAATTGCAAGCAAATATAAAATAACTGTGGGGCAGGTATTGGTGGTGCAGTAGGTCAGATCACTGCATGAGATACCTGCATCCCTTCTCAGACAGCTTGGTGCAATTCCCAGCTGTGTTACACTTCGGATCCAACTTTTTGTTAATGCGCCTGGGAAGGCAGTAAGTACTTGGGTTCCTGCCACTCACGTGAAGACTTGGTTGGAGTTCCTGGCTCCTGGATTTAGCCTAGCCCAGCACTGGCTGTAGAGAACATTTAGAGAGTGAACCAGCAGGTGGAAGATAAGTCTGTCTCTCTCTCTCATGCCACACCTTCCTGTCTCCCTCTCGCCCTCTCCCTTTCTCATTGTTCTCTCTCTGGCTATTTGTAGACATGATAAATATTATGCAGTTAGATAGTATAAAGATACCTGTTCTTAGAATTTCAATAATAAAATTCAAATTAAATGAAAAATAAGTGTATTATGCAACTTTCAATTATTACCATCCATATTTAATATTATCTATACATGTATATATTTAACATGACAGTGGGTGGGTGTACTTACTTCTCATTTACTTCCCATCTGCTGGCTCAAGTCCCTAAATCCTCATGAGAGCCTAGACTCTGCCTGGTGAAGCAGAGCTAGTGGCTCAATCCAGGTCTCCTCTGTGGATGGCAAGGACTCAAATACTTGGGATTCCAGTGTGGGAATCAGCATGCGAACCCAGACACTGTGATACGGGATGCAGGCATCTGGGTTGCTCAGTCAAATGCCTATCACACAGAAATGGCTCTTAATTACTTGAGGAAGTACCTGTACACTTCAAACTTTGTTGAATAAACTTTTTAGCTTTTCTCTTAACTTTTGTTGGGTGATGAAGAAATGCTTTTAGACTTCTGTGCCTAAATTTTCATTTTACTTATAAAAATTATTTTTTCAAAATTCTAAACATTTCTCAGAAAACACTGTATGCTTTCTTGAATTTCCAGAATTATTTAGTATACATGTTTGAAATACTCTTTATTTTTAAAGAAAATATATTTATTTTTATTTGAAAGGCAGATTTACTGAGTGAAAGAGATATATATAGAGAGACCCTCTATCCATTGATTCGTTCCCCAAAGGCTCAGGCACAACTAGCCTGATCTGAAGCCAGGAGCTCACATGGGTGCAGGGGCCCAAGGGCTTGAGCCATCCTCTGCTGCCTTCCCAGGCCCTGAGCAGGGGCCTGGAAGGGAAGCAGCTGGCACAGGAACTGGGGTTCGTAAGGGATGCTGTTGCTGCAGCTGGAGGATTAGCCTATTAAGCCATTGCATTGGGCCCCTTTTTATTTATTAAAAGGTATAGAATGGTTTGCTATTAAATAGACATGCATTTGTTTTCTGATTAGCAGGTTTTTTTTTTTAAAGATTTATTCATTTTAATTACAAAGTCAAATATACGGAGAGGAGGAGAGACAGAAAGGAAGATCTTCCATCCGATGTTTCACTCCCCAAGTGAGCTGCAACGGCCGGTGCTGCGCCGATCCGAAGCCGGGAACCTGGAACCTCTTCCAGGTCTCCCACATGGGTGCAGAGTCCCAAGGTTTTGGGCTGTCCTGGACTGCTTTCCCAGGCCACAAGCAGGGAGCTGAATGGGAAGTGGAGCTGCCGGGATTAGAACCGGCGCCCATATGGGATCCCGGGGCGTTCAAGGCGAGGACTTTAGCCGCTAGGTCACCATGCCGCCGGGCCCACTGATTAGCAGTTTTTTTAAAGATTTATTTTTGCTAGATTTTCTTTCAGATGGTTTATATATACCTGAAGGCAATGGATTTTTTAAAATTTTGAAATACATCTTATTAATAAAGCATGTTGAAACAAGCATGTTAATTTAAATGTAAACATGTTCTTGAATTTGTAAAATATTCTTGTTGAATTATTTGATAAATTTATGACATGGTATTTTAGATATTTGTTAAAGTGCTATCTGATCCTGAGAGGAAGGCTGTTTTTTTGTTTGTTTGTTTATCTTTTTACCAAGATGTATCTTACATATCTGTTATTGTATATCTGAGTGTATTATTTTATCTACATTTAAAATGGTATTGCATCCTTAACTGAAATTCATTTTGTGTATAAATTCATTATGGGGCATTTTCTTTCTGTTTTAAAGATTTTGATGGACCATCAGAATCTATCAGAACATGTACTCTGCATGGTTTTATATCTGATTGAATTGGGACTTGAAAATTCTTCTGAAGAGGAATCAGATGAAGAGGTAAGTAGTGTCTTACTTTAAAGTGTTTCGATGGGGGCCGTTCCTTGTCTGGCTGTACGCAAGTGCTGCTAGGCTACACAGCCTTAGCAAAGTGGGTTTGTGGATACTCAAGTACGATTTTAAGTGCTATTACAAAAGAGCCCTTTTGATCTTTAAGTGGACTCAGTCTCTTAATTCCTGAGTCATAGGTTTGTAATCCATTCCACAAAAATTAGGAAAAGTTTCGGTGAATTTTTGGTATTATGCTAAGAATGCTGATAACTAGTAAGTAATCTCTAAGGTTTCAGTATAGGAATTTTAATAATGCAGTTTGTAATTATTGTTGAGTACAATTTCTTTAAAACTTTCAAAGAAATGCAATAAATATTGTTAAATGGGAGAATATTTAAAGTATTTAAGAATACAAGTTGTTATGTTGTAAATGATAGAAGCATTCTTATGAAATCAATTAATATTACAAATATTAGATTCTTTTAAGATCATTCTTCCAGAAGACAGGATGCAGCACAGCATAGTAACCACCAAAAACAGAAAAATAAAACTAGTTCACAGTTTGTAGTCCCGGTTGAGTCAACATGTATTCTTTCATAGATTTTAAAAGGTCATGAAGAATTTCCTAAGATAGGATCATACTTTTTTGTTGCTTTTGCAGATTGTATTCCACAATCAATTCCAATTAAGATTGTTAGGATAAATTAGTATTTATTACTGATGAATGATGGCAGATATGCAATGTTGCATATTTCCAGTTGAAAAATGTAGTTTTCAGAAGATACTTAGCTGAGCACACTGGGCTTAGAAACTTATTCCTGTGTTTCTGTTGTGTTTAGTTTCATTTCATCCATTTTGTAATGTATGCACGGATTGTAAGGGATTCAGGGATGACAGATGGTAGATGGTTGGGTTTGTAACAATTTTTTTGAACCTTATACCTGACATGGCTTGATTTAATATGTATTTTTAAGAAAATAGCTACTGTCATTGTTGTTGTTATGTTTTAGGTGTCCGTGGGTGGACCGGAACGTTGTCATGACAGTTGGTTTCCTGGCAGTAACTTGGTTTCAAACATGCGACACTTCATTAACTATGTGAGGGTGCGAGTTCCAGACACTGCTCCTGAGGTGAAAAGAGACTCAGCTGCTGGCACTAGTTCTGATGGCATGGGCTCTTCACAGGTAAGAAAGGGTTAACCTGGGCAGGTCTTCGGAACAAAAAGCATGGGCAACTTGTGTTATGTTGGGGTCTACATCTGCCTATGATATTCACAAGATAAAAAAGATGATCATAGATCGTTTTAAACTGTCTTTTATTTTCTTCTGATAAATCTAAGCAGCTTCTTTTTCCTTTAATCTGCCAGAGTTTACGACGACCTAAAGTTCTTCAAAGAGAGGTAGATGTGTATTATATTTGTATTAACTGTCAATATGGCTTTAACTGGAAGTTGGAAAAAAAGTTTCCAAAGTATATGTATTTGTGTGTGTGTTTAGTTAATATAATTAGATTTTTAAAAATGTTTATTAAATTTATGAGCTTTTTAATGAAGTATCACACTTTTAAAGATTTATATACTTAAGTGTAAAAATAATACCATCTAATTAATAATATTTTTCTGATTTAAGCCAGTTATAGATTGCAGATTTGAATCTGTTTATATTTAGCATTGTAGCTATATTACTAACATCTTAAAAAGTGATTGTTTCTAAATTAAAATAAGAAGAATTGCTGGCTGCATGCCCATTTATAAACTTGTTGCTTCTCTGGCAATTAATTAACTTTGGTAAAATAAGGTTGCAAGCACCTTAAACTCTCTATGTAGTATGTCTGAACTCATTTTGAAAAACAGCTTTCTCATTGCATGTGGCTTAATAAGTTTAAAAAACAGAAAGGAAAAATTGTGAGATGACATCCGACATAGTTAAACCTAAGTGGTTCTAGTCTCTATAGCTGAGTACATACTTAGTAGGAGAGTGTAAATCAGACCCGTCTTACAGGAGAGGCTCTTCCAGCTGTTTCTCAAAACAATGTGTTTTGCTGTGAACACGATGAAGAGTTTTTAGTTAAAATGTTAGAACTCTGTGAAGCAATTATTGCCTTTTTTCTAGTTAAGTACATCTTCAAAAGCAGCATGAATGTTAAAAATTAGTCTCTATTCTAATTTGACTTGTAAAACTTCAACTGAAATTGGGGCTTGCATTAAAAGAGATAATGAGACCTGTTGAGTTTACTTATATCTTAATTAAAGAATGGCTTTCAGAGCCCTAATGCAGTCTGACTCTGTTAGCTAAAAGGCTATTTGAAAGGTAAAGTATGCAGAAAAAAGTTAAAAAATTATTCAAATAAAAAATTTCAGTGATACCCAAATGTCAGATCAATTTAATTTCTCATCCTTATATTTCAATTTACTAGCTCGCTTTAGATCAGAACTGATAACCAAACTTTGAAATTTCTTAAAAGTAAACTAGTGGTTTGGGCCCGGCGGTGTGGCCTAGCGGCTAAAGTCCTCGCCTTGAAAGCCCCGGGATCCCATATGGGCACCGGTTCTAATCCCGGCAGCTCCACTTCCCATCCAGCTCCCTGCTTGTGGCCTGGGAAAGCAGTTGAGGATGGCCCAAAACCTTGGGACTCTGCACCCATGTGGGAGACCTGGAAGAGGTTCCAGGTTCCCGGCTTCGGATCGGCGCAGCACCGGCCCATTGCGGCTCACTTGGGGAGTGAATCATTGGACGGAAGATCTTCCTCTCTGTCTCTCCTCCTCTGTGTATATCTGGCTGTAATAAAAATGAATGAATCTTTAAAAAAAAAAAGTGAATTAGTGGTTCAAATTCATTAACGTAATTAAAACCGCTTGTAATTTTTCTAACTTAAAGCTATAACAGTCTTCCAGAAGTTAGTAAAGAATATATACAGTTTTCTTATTGACTGTTGAATTAAAATAGCCTTTCTTCCTTTAAACTAATGTGAAATTTATGATTTCTTTTTCTAATGACTATAGGTACAAGTTTGGCTTTGTTTTTTTTCCCCTGGGATTGATAGGCTAGTTGGTTGAGAAGAAATATTATTACTGATAACTTATTCCCCATTGCTGTTTCCAGATTGAGTAGAATTTAGTGTGTTTGAGGAAGGATGATGAAGGGAAAGATTTATCTAAAAAGCAAAATCCATTGAATAAACCATTAGATGAAACTGAAATTCTCTTGGGAAATTGTGGTACTAACACCTGTTACAATTGATGCTGAATAACTTATCTTGATTTTTCTTTTTCTTTTTAATGGTAGAATTCTGGTACAGCTCAAGTTTTCAGCTTAGTAGCAGAGCGTAGAAAGAAATTTCAGGAGATCATCAATCGCAGTAGCAGTGAAGCAAATCAGGTGGTTCGCCCCAAAACTTCAAGTAAATGGTCTGCTCCCGGCTCAGCTCCACAGTTAACTACAGCGATTCTGGAAATTAAAGAAAGCATATTGTCTTTGCTGATTAAACTTCACCACAAACTCTCAGGAAAACAAAACTCCTATTATCCTCCCTGGCATGATGACATAGAAATTTTAATCCAGCCAGAAATTCCCAAATACAGTCATGGAGATGGGATAACTGCAGTAGAAAGAATTTTGCTAAAAGCAGCATTACAAAGCAGGATGAACAAACGCATCATCGAGGAGATCTGTAGAAAAGTAACCCCTCCAGTACCACCCAAAAAAGTCACAACAGCAGAGAAGAAAACATTGGATAAAGAAGAAAGGTAATTTTTATTTTGAATGTTGTAAGCATGTATAGTACAATTGAAGATTTGATAGGTTCCCCTTTCTGGTCACTTGAATCAGTCACCTGGATGTTGTAGTAGCAACAGTTGTAATGGATCAGTGTATTAGATAACTGGAATTAAACATAGTGCTTTGTGGCTAGTATGCTGAGTTTGTTGAAGATGAAAAGACGCGTTTCGGATCCAGCATTAAGTTACTACTTTAAACTTATAGGTCTTTTGGAAAAAATTCCTATTGTTACTAATCTTGTGTCTGAGAATTCTCTTGGTATTTTAGACACTATTACCAGTTCAGTATCAAAACATTTAAAAGTAAAATAATTCTCAAAATGAAAGATCCACCTTTTAATTTCTTTTAGTCTTTTCTAATCTATGTATAGTTATTCAGAAGGTAGTATTTTTAAGGGCAAGTGTTAGCGCAGCAGTTAAGACACCAGTCGGTGTCGGGCCCAGCAGCGTGGCCTAGCGGCCAAAGTCCTCGCCTTGAAAGCCCCGGGATCCCATATGGGCGCCGGTTCTAGTCCCGGCGGCTCCACTTCCCATCCAGCTCCCTGTTTGTGGCCTGGGAAAGAGTTGAGAACAGCCCAATGCATTGGGACCCTCCACCCATGTGGTAGACCTGGAAGAGGTTCCAGGTTCCCGGCTTCGGATCGGTGCGCATTGGCCCGTTGCGGCTCACTTGGGGAGTGAATCATTGGACGGAAGATCTTCCTCTCTGTCTCTCCTCCTCTGTGTATATCTGGCTGTAATAAAATGAATAAATCTTTTAAAAAAAAAAAAAGACACCAATCGGTGTCTTAACCATGCCTGCATCCCATGTTGGAGAGCCTACATTCAACTCCTGGTTCTGTCACAGAAGCAGTTGTGTAGAATCACAATTTAAAGTGATGTCTTTTATAGTGTAGAGACATAGTATTGTAATTAAAGTGCCATGGTATATACTTTGTCCACTATGTTTTTATGTCTTTCATATCAGAGGTTATGATCACTTCCTCTTTGAAGTTTGTTCAGGTAAAAAGTTGGTCTCTCTTGATGGACTGATCTGTAGCTTACTGCTTTCCCCTAGTTAAATTATTCTTTTGACCCTCTCTGATTTGGAGTGAAATTTTATACTTACTTGGTACTTTTAAACTTAACATAATCTGGGGAGCTTATCTCCTTTGTATTATTCTGTTTCATTTTATTACTTTTTTTAAAAAAAAGATTTGCTTTTTTATTGGAAAGTCAGATAAACAGAGAGGAGAGTCAGAGAGGAAGAGCTTCTGTGCATTGATTCACTCCCAAAGCGAGCACAATGCCTGGAGCTGTGCTGATCCGAAGGCAGGAGCTTTGAGCCTCTTCTGGGTCTCTCACATGGGTGCAGAGTTCCAAGGCCCTGGACCATCCTTGACTGCTTTCCCTTCCCCACTGGAAGGGAAGTGGAGCCAGCAGGATTAGAACCAGTGCCCATATGGGATCCCAGCATGTGCAAGGTGAGGGCCTTAGCTGCTAGGCTACTGCGCCAGGCCTTATTTTATTACTTTTTAAAGATCTGTTTATTTTTATTTGAAAACTTTTACAGAGAGAGAAGGAGAGCTAAAAAGTCTTCCATCCACTGGTTCATTCCCCAAATGACTGCAATGGCCGGAGTTGAACCAATCTGAAGATGGGAGCCAGGGGTCTCTTTTTGGTCTCCTGTCGCCGCCGCCCAGCAGTGGCGACACTAAAAACGCTGCGGCAAACTCCTGAGGGTCTGGGAAAAGCCAGCAACCGGACCTCTCACTGCCGAAAGCGGCTGCGTTTAAAACCTTCTCTCCGCTGCACCTGTACCCATTAGTCTAAGCTTTCCTACCTGCTTCTTTCCCCACCCTTCTTCCCACATTTCTTCCTGTACTGTCTGCTTCTTTCCCCATTCTCCTCGTTGCCCCCTAGTTGTCTCTGCGTTGCCCCCAGTCTGTGTCTGCGTCGCCCCCCAGTCTTTCTTTGTCGTCGTCATCGTCTGTTTCGTCCTTCTGTCTGTCTGTCTTCATCTGTCTGTCCTCCCACTAGCTTTTACCTGCTACCTTTATATAGTTCTCCACCAATCACTTCTCCCCGTGGATCCACTTGGCGCTACGTGATAGGCCAGTATCACCGCGGGGGAACTAGCCTATCCTGTTTACCTGCTGGCGAGACCAGCTCCGCCTCCTGGCCCTGGGCCAGCTGCCATGTTGCAACGGCCCCTCCCAGTCCCAGGAGCGGCTTTAGCACCCTGCTCCGCACAGTCTCCCATGTGGGTGCAGGGGCCCAATCACTTGCGTCATCCTTGACTGATTTCTTGTCCATAAGCAAGGAGCTGGATTGAATATTTAGCACCCAGGATATGAACCAGGCCAATATAGATGCCAGTGCCACAGGGCATAAGATTAGCTTGCTATGCCACCATGCCAGCAAGCTGATTAAGTTTTTAGTGTGTGTGAGCAACCAGACACAAAATATTATTTGGAAGTAGATCGGATAAATAACATATAGAATGTAGTAAACTAATTTATGGAAGTAGTTATGGTTAGGTTTGGAATATAGTTGCATTATGTTGTATCTGAGACTGTTTTCTCTCACTTTGCATAAAATAAACCAAACTAATAATTTCTCTTAGTAGAAACTTGAGAATTTACTGCCTGCCGCACACTTTAGGTGAGAGCTACTCCAGGGTTAACATTAAATCTAAGTATTCTTATGTCTTAATTACAGAATTTCTTCTAGTTGCCAATTTATTATTATGAAATTGTTAAGCCCAGAGAGAATGTTCTTGTCCTTGCTACCATCTAACATTTATTTGGGAATTTGTGTTGTGGGAAATACAGATTCTCTGTCATTCTTTATTATTCTTTCATTTGTTAAAATAAAATTTGGCTCTTATTTTTGCCTATTAAATCAGTGAACCTGAAATCTTTTAAAAGAAGTACAATCTTTTTTAAAAAATTATTTTTTATTTTGCACAGTGCTTTGAGAAAGAAGGAAAGAGGGAGGGAGGGCAGGAGACAGAGGAGATGAATAGATAGAGAGAACTGCAGTCAGCTGGTTCATTCCCCAAATGGCCACACTGGCTGGACCTGGGCTGGCCTGAAGCCAGCAGCCATGTGCTTTCTCCATGTCTCCATGTGGGTATAGGGACTCCCCAGCCCTTGGGCCATCTTCTGGTTTCTCAAACACATTTAGCAGGGTTATCAGAAGTTGAGCATTGGGGCCTTGAACTGGTACCCATATGGTATGCTGGCACTGTAAGTGGCAGCTTTACTTGTTACCCTGCAGCACTGACCTCAAGCAGTAGAATCTTTTTAAGTAGAATTAAATCTCACAAGAAACTTAATACAGAAAATAGGGTTTTTTTAAAATTGTGCTTTGGGCTTTTCATATATTAAATACTCATGAAAGATAATAAATGTCTTAAGCACTTCTGGTAATTATGGAACTTTATTTCTGTCTAATCTAGGCGACAAAAGGCTAGGGAAAGGCAGCAGAAATTGCTTGCAGAGTTTGCTTCACGACAAAAAAGCTTCATGGAAACTGCAATGGATGTTGGTAAGTAAATTATTGCTCTTGAACTCTCATAATTATAGCTGTTACTTTATAGTTGTTATCATCTAGTTCAGTCTCCTACCAATGATAAACATTATAGACAATTTCTTATCTTCATTGAAACAGCTGAGGAACAGGACATTAGACCTTTATTATAGGCAGTCCATTCTATTTTGTTATTATTGTTGTTGTTGTTGTTGTTAAAGGTTTATTATGTTTTTGAATGAGTTAGGGAGAGAGAGAAAGATCTTCCATCTGTTGCTTCACTCCCCAGATGGCCACAACAGCCAGTGCAGAGCCAGGCTAAAGCAAGGAGCCAGGGGCTTCATCTCCATGTGGTGGCAGGGGCCCAGACCCTTGGGACATCTTCCCTGCTTTTCCAGGCCATTATTAGCAAGAAGGATTGGAAGTACAGCAGCCAGGGCTTGAACCAGTATCCATATAGGTTGTGGGTATCTGCATTACAGGCAGTGACTTTACTTAATAATCACAACCCATGCTCCCATTTGTTGTTGTTTTTGCCGTGTTCTTTTAAAAAATTGTTTTTATTTATGGATGATTTTTACATAGTTGATTAGGATGATAAGGGTTAAGGGCTACAAGAAGGTGGGTGAGATCACCATTTCCACATTGTCTTTTTTCCTTCTTGTGTCTGAGGGAAAGGGGAAGTTAAGGGGAGAAGCCACAGCTAGCCTCCCAAATGCCTCTATACCCTGGGTCCAGCCACGTGACACCACCCCAGGGTTCCCGACATGGGACATGTTCTGAGGGTCCTGCTCAAGAGGTTTCAATAGTTTAACAGTTCTGAATTACTGCTGATCTCACCACTCCAAGCACAATGAGATCTCTCTAGAATTTACTGGTTGACATAGTCCACCTTAGAGTCTCCATTTGCCCAGATATTCATTGCCAACCTTGACTGGGGTAGTTCATCAATTTGTTCCATCCTCCATCTTCTTTTGTGGTACCAGGTGTTCTGTACAGACTCCAATGTACTGCCATGTTCTCCATGTGCACCTGGATATGCTGTCCACTGCTCCATCTAAGTCATTGAGGAGTCCCAGCTCTGACACATGCACTCCATGGTCAGACATGGAACCTGCAGTTCTCTCCAGCGATTCAGTTTGGGGGATCCCCAAAGAAATTTCATGTGAGGTGATCCCAGACCTGATTCTTATGTGTGCTTGCCAGTACAGGGTCTGGCATAGTCCGTCACCCCAATCAGCTTACACACACGCTGGTGGTTGCAATTGGTGGGTCAGTTCTGTCTCCGTCCCTTTCTTCTACACAAACCAATGGGTGTTGTAGCCCAGCCTGATCCTGCCCACCACACACTCAGCCCTCATGCAAACCAGTGGGAGCTGCAAGCTAGTTGGAGCAACCTACAATAACCCCCGCCAGCCCCGCCCCCTGCCCTGGTTCCCATGCTGCCAGTATGTACAGCGGACTGGTCCAGTCTGTCTCACATCCCATTCAGCTCTCATATGTCAATGGGCATTGAAACCTGGTTCAACCCAACCAGCCTCACTGTCCAGCACACACATGCTGGTTGGTGCTGTTCTTTCTAGCCACGCCTGCCCTAGTCCTGGTTTTCATGCTCTGCAGTGGGAGTGGTAACCCAAGAGGGAGGTGCCCACTATTTCCTTACTGGGTTCACTACCACTCCCGAATCATGCGCTCTCCAGGTCATTCTGCAGTTTAACCTGACAGAATTAGCCATCCTTTACTGCTTTCCTAGACTGCAAGCAGGAAGCTGTAAGGGAAGTGGAGCAGCTAGAACATGAATTGGCGCTCATATGGGATCCTGGTGTATGCAAGGTGAAGATTTAGCTACTAGGCAATGTATCTGGCCCTACCTCTTGGTTTTTTATACAGTCTCTATGCTCACCACACCCAAACCCTTAATGCCATAGAAAAGAACAAGGACTCCTTGGAGAAGATGTTGATTTCTAGATGAGACAGAAAATCAGCAATGGAGTCTAGACCTTTTCATGGTGCCAAAAAGTAAGGAATACCCAAAAATAACTATTCCCCCATCATATAATGGTGGGGGTTGGGTAGGGTATGTCAAAGAGTCAGAATGGAGCATGACAAAAGGCCAAAGCTAGTAGTTTGAATGACTGACATTTGTTTCAGAAGCTAGCATGTTTATTGCTAGTTTCCTCTTTTAGACACCAAAACAAGTTACAAGAAATAGTTTCCCTCTTTTGGAGAATATTATTTAAGTAAGTTTTTTTCTTCTTTGACAAGTGTCTTTAGTTTTGTGTTTTTGATAGCAATTTGATATGTGACTGCTATAACATCAGAAGTTCATTTAATCACATATTTGAAGTCTCATTATGTCAACTTTTGAATTTTTGCCTTTTTGTTGTTGTTGTTGTCAAAGGTTGTTGAAGCAAGCTAACGTTTTCTGTTGTTGTATTACTGTATAACTTCATTGGTATTGAAGCTGACAATTATTTGAACTTCTCCCCCTTACTCCCATTTTCATCGAAGAGAGATATTTCAACGTAGGAATTAATAGATGTAACTTCTTTCACTCAGATTCTCCCGAGAGTGATATGCCTATGGAGATCACCACAGCAGAGCCCCAAGTTTCTGAGGCAGTCTACGACTGTGTTATTTGTGGGCAGAGTGGCCCTTCCTCTGAAGACCGCCCCGCAGGATTGGTTGTACTGTTACAAGCATCCTCAGGTAAAATCGAAGGAAGTTTTTGATGGGAACATTTTAGAGCCAAAGTATATGTAGCACATCAACAAATGTGTCTGTTAAGTGAAAGTTTTATTTTTGTACAATTATAGTTAGATCCAAATAGCAAAGGTTATTTTTTTTAATTATTGTTCTTTTTTTTTTTTTTTTGCAAAGGTTCTTTATCTAGTTTTATGTTGCTGTCCTGGATATGAATGTTTGAAGAAGCTTCCCGCAGGTCCCACTATATGTTATGTGTGAAGTTGTAATGTTCTATCACCAGTGATAGGTGATGAGTAACTTGAGCTCAGCTTTCTTAGAAATTTAATCATTGGTGAGATTTGAAAGCTTATCAAGCTTCCAGTGTAAATATTCTGATTACTTAGAGTATATACAGGCAGATCTGGCCTTATTTCTTGAGCTATTGGAAGCAGTAATTCTTGAAACAGACTATGGGTTGATAAGTTTGCCAATCTGTACTTTAAGAAAAATTTTTAAAATTTCAGTGGTTTGTCAATACTTTTAACTTCTCCCAAACTGAAGTATTTTGAGGTAGTGATAACTCTTACACATTTTAGGCCTAGTGAACTTCTTATTTTACCAGCAGTTGTAAATGAAGCAAAGAGAAAAATGTGTTACATATTTATTCAGAGAAGTTTTTTCTAGATTATTTAATTCATAAATTCATATGGTAAAATAAAATGAGTTAAATACTAGAAAATCCCAAGTTAGGTAAATTGTTTGACTTTTCTGGTCTAATTTGAGACCTTTTAAAGATCAGTACAGAAATGATGCTGACTTCAGAGAATTATTGTATTGATAATATGAGCAAAAGGATCTAATTTGTAATAGTGTGCTCAAAATTCTATTATCTTTTACTTATTTGTTTGTTTTGCTTACTTTATAGTTGTAGGGTTCTCTTTTGGCATTTTATGTTCTCTTGTCTCCTATTCCTCCCATGCAGTTTGCTCTTTGAAGAAACTGGACCATTCGAGAGCAGTATGGACTTTTCTCAATGTATTCCCGTGATGTTTAGCACGTTCCCTTGTCTCCTCTGTTTTCTCTGTTAGTAATGAATGGTGATTACTGCCCAGCTTTATCAGGTCATCAGGGATTATAAGGTTTTCTTTGTTTATTAGCTGAAATACTTCTCTAAAAATGTTTACCTCATCAGTTATTTTTGATTGCTCTCAGATGCAGTTATACAGGAAAGTAAGATTTATTATATGTTTACTTTTATTGACTGGTGATCAAAATACTGAAGTAATGGTTCTTTAGCATTTTTTACAGATAATTTTTGTGTATCATTATGAACTGTTTTGTTTCATTTGATTTCTTATTGATGTTCATTCTTCTATTTTTGTTCAATGAGAGCTTCTTGAGGTTTTCTCCTGAATCCTTTTGCACAAATCAGGTTTAATATCATTTTCTGGCATGGCAAATCATACTAAAGTTGTCTTATGCATTTTCTGCCTTGAAATGGACCATTCTCTGAAGAGAATTGTTTTTTTTGTGGGAAACTGTATTCAGAGGCTGAGATCTGGATGGTAGCTGTGCTTATTGCTCTAGATATTTTTAGCATCCAGTCATTTCTTATTGGTCTCTTTTTGCAAACATGTATTAAAGCTTCATGCTTCTGTCCCCTCTTGGTTTTTAAAAACATTTTACTTGTACTTAGAGACTTTTAATTGTTCAAAAGTGCTGCTAATTTAAAAGGTTTCACAGTAGTTCTCGGTACATTTAAGGGTATTGATTTATATCTGTGTCTATTGTACAGAATGCCTATCGTAAGTGTTCCTGATTTGGGGGACTTCAGTTTCTCATGCGAGAAAAGCATAATATTATATAATCTTTCCATTCCACTAATCTGCACAGTCTTTCTAAACCTTCAGAAAAATGCAAAGTTAAAGTCTTTTAAAATATATAGAAAGTTGGGCATTTAGCCTCGGAATTGATTCTAGTTGGAATGCTTGCATATAATGCATACCCCATCTTACTTTACAGATACACTTCAGAGTAACCAAACCATCTGTATCTCTTCAATAGAAAAAAATTTGAATGAAAACTGTATATGATAAGAGACTAAGTCTGGAAAAAATACAGATTTATATATATTTAAACTTTGGAAAGCAGAGAGCCAGAAATAGGAAAATCTCCCATCTTCTCACTCATTTCCCTAAATGCCTGCAGCAGTCAGAGTTGGGACAGACAAAGCCTCAGGAGCTGGAAACTCAATCTGGGTCACACATACTGGTGGTGTGGAGCCACATACTTTAGCTGTCACCTTTTCTGCTTCCCAGGGTGTATGTTAGCAGGAAATTGGAATCAGAAACAGAGCTGGAAGTTGATTCCAGGCACTCTGATATGGAAGTAGTGTCCTAAGTAACATCTTAACAGCTGTGTCAAAGCCTCTCCTAAAATACCCGTATTTTGTATATGGAAAAGTTCAGGCATTCAGATAAGAACTTAAGGGACAAAATGGAACTATGTGGAGTAGAGTTTTTTTTATAATATTAAGTGGTTATTAATTCAAACATTATTGCAAAGTGTTATCCCCATGGTAACCTTTTATAAAACAACAATGAAAAACAAAACCACACAAATAAGTGAGAAGAAAAAAATAATAATAGAAAATTATCTTAATTAAAAAAGAAGACAATAATGGACAAGATAAGGAACATATTGAAAGCTAACAGTAAAATGGAAGAATTAAATCCTTCCTTAATTATTACTTGAAATATCAATGCATTAATGTCTTCCAGTAAGAAGCAGAGATTACTAGAATGGATATAAACCTTAACCAACATAATGCTGTATAAAACTTATGCATTTTAGTATTGGAAGACTGAACTGGTTAAAAAGGAAAGGTTGGGTCTACGGCCATACCACCCTGAATGCACCCGATTTCGTCTGATCTCGGAAAAAGGAAAGGTTGGGGTGGTATTCCATACCAACAGTAACCAAAAAAAAATTGAGGTAGTTGTATGATATGACACAAGATAAATGTTAAATTAATTAAAAAGTGTTACAAGAGGACCCGGTGCAGTGGCCTAGTACGGCCAAGGCGGCTAAAGTCCTCACCTTGAATGTGCCAGGATCCCTGGGCACCGGTTCTAATACCGCTTCCTGTCCAACTCCCTTCTTGTGGCCTGGGGAAGCAGTCGAGGACGGCTCAAAGACTTGGGACCCTGCACCCCTGTGGGAGACTTAGAAGAAGTTCCGGGCTGCTGACTTTGGATCAGCACAGCACCAGCCATTGCGCTCACTTGAGGAGTGAATCATCGGACGGAAGATCTTCCTCTGTTGCCTCCTCTCTGTATATCTGACTTTGCAATAAAAATAAAATAAATCTTTTTTTTTGAAGTGTTACACAAGAAAAGGCATAATATGATGATAAGTGGGTCAATATATCATGAAGCTAAAACAGTTATAGGCATGTGGACAGCAAACAACAGAACGAATATGAAGAAATAGATCATTCTACAGCTATAGTTAATTCTGTAATTGGAAACTTCCTATGGTTAGAACAACAAGATGAAAGTTCAAAAACAAAGCAGCACTTTAACAACAGGATAAAAACAACTAGACCTGATGGACTATGTGAATTCTTCACTTGACATTGGTAAAATACCCGATTTTCTCAATGGCTCAGGGATCATTCTTCGAGGTGATCATATGTTTGAACACAGAACAAGTCTCAATAAATGTGAAATCATCTGAAGACTCTTCTGTGACCACAATAGAATGTTATTAGAATTAATAATAGAAGGAAAACTAGTAAAATCACATTTTAAGCAAGAAAGATTTAACAACTAGTGAGTAAAGATGTGGCAAGTGAAATTAGGTAGTGATTTGAGATAAGTGAAAATGAAAAGACAGCATTTGGAACCCGGTAGGATGCTGCAAGATCAGGGAAGGGCCTAGATGTGTTGAATGCTTTTTTTTTTTCTTTTTTTTTTTTTTATATCACAGATCAAGGCCCGGCGGCGTGGCCTAGCGGCTGAAGTCCTCGCCTTGAATGCCCCGGGATTCCATATGGGCGCTGGTTCTAATCCCAGCAGCTCCATTTCCCATCCAGCTCCCTGCTTGTGGCCTGGGAAAGCAGTGGAGGATGGCCCAAAGCCTTGGGACTCTGCACCCGTGTGGGAGACCTGAAAGAAGTTCCTGGATCCTGGCTTTGGATCGGCATAGCACCGGCCGTTGCGGTCGGTGAACCATTGGACAGAAGATCTTCCTCTCTATCTCTCCTCCTCTCTGTATATCTGACTTCCCAATAAAAATAAAATAAATCTTAAAAAGAAATCACAGATCAGTAACCTAAGTTTATAGTTTAAGCAACTACCAAAGAGCAAGCTCAGCTATAAGAAAATAAATATTAGAGCAGTGATAAATGAAATCAATGAGCTAAATCAAAAGTTGCTTCTTTTAAAAATACCAACAAAATTAGCAAATCTTTAGCTACACTGACCAAGAATAAAGGAAGATGAAAATAACGAAAGTCAGGACTGAAAGTTGGAATTTTGCTATAGGCCTTATATAATTTTTTTGAAAAGATTCGTTTATGTTTTATTTGAAAGGCAGATTTACAGAGAGAAGGAGAGACACAGAGAGTGGTCTTGGTTCACTTCCCCAAATGGCAGCAAAAGCCAGTGGTGAGCCAATCTGAAGCAAGCCAGGAGTCTCCTCTAGGTCTCCCACATGGATGCCAGGGCCCAAAGATCTGGGCCTCCCTCTGCTGCTTTCCCAGGCCATAAGCAGGGAACTGGATGGGAAGTGGAGCAGCCAGGACACAAATTGGTGTACATATGGGATGCTGACACTTTAGGCTGAGGATTCCTGTGAAGCCACCATTTCAGCCCAAAGACCTTACAGATTTTTAGAGGATTATGAGAATACTGTGAATAATTTTATGCAAACAAGGCAGATAACCTGGATGAAATCAGTTCTTTCTTAGGAAAACAGAAATGCCTTGAGAAGAAATAGAAACTTTGAATATAGCTGTTAATGATTGGATCAGTAATTTATTATTAATTTTTATTGGAAAGTCAGATATACAGAGAGGAGGAGACACAGAGAGGAAGATCTTTCATCCTCTGGTTCATTTCCCCAAGTGGCTGCAAAGGCCAGAGCTGTACTGATTAGAAGCCAGGAACCCAGAGCCTCTTCTGGGTCTCCCACGCGGGCATAGAGTCCCAAGGCTTTGGGCCATCCTTGACTGCTTTCCCAGGCCACAAGTAGGAAGCTAAATGGGAAGTGGGGCCGCTGGGATTAGAACCAGTGCCCATATGGGATCCTGGTACATGCAAAGCGAGGGCTTTTGCTGCTAGGCTACCGCACTGGGCCAGATCAAGTAATTTACAAAAATCTATTAAAAAAGACGAATGTAGGACCAGATGGTTTTACTGTTAATTCTGTTAATGATTTGAAGAGTTAGCATTATTTCTACTCAATTCATTTTAGTTCATTCTGTGAGTCTACAATCAGTGTGATACCAAAGCCAGATATAGACCTTGCAAGCAAAACCACAAGGTCATTATCCCCTATAAATATGGATGAAAAAGCCCTCAATGAAATCCTACCAAACTGAATCCAGTAGCATAGTAGAAGGATTATACTTCTTTGTATACTTTAAATATATTTAAACTAATATTGCATAGGTGTTGCTTTTCCATGCTGTCTCACTGCATTTGTTTTTTGTTTTGCTGATGATGTCAGTTAAGTTTGAGCATGTATAAAGTGATAGGTAATCTAAAGTGTGACATATTGGGAAGCTACCCAGGTACTTTTTGATTGTTCTTGCTTGAGTTGAATATGTTATCTCTTATCATTATTATCAGTTCTCAAATTCTGTTGAATTTGTCATCAGAACTGCTTCAGGAGCATAGGAAGCTGCTCCTTTATTGTTTGAGCACTTCATAGCTCTTTGTCACATGCAATTCTGTGCTCACATTGTTATTTCCCAAGCCCTGGTCTCAACTGTTTTCTCCACAGGTTTTCCTGTTAGATAACTGGTATATTGAAAAAATGAAGTTGATTGAAACTGGAAAGTCATAGCTTCTAAGCTTTTTCAGTATATATATTTAGGAAACCATCCATTCACTCAGCTGTCATGTAAATATTGGCATATTTCAGGTTTTATTTACTCCACAAGAGAAAACTAAAATGCCAGTTTTTAAAGGCATCTTGTGATAGTGGAAAAATAGGACAGTGTCTGGAAAATAACTCCGCTTTTCATGGTGAATCAGTTCTTTGGGTTAGTTAATGATGGAAATTTTTATCTTTGTTAATGTAGTTTTGGGGCAGTGCCGCGACAACGTAGAGCCAAAAAAGTTACCAATCACTGAAGAGGAGCAGATTTACCCGTGGGATACATGTGCAGCCGTTCATGACGTGAGGCTCTCATTATTACAGCGTTATTTTAAAGATGTAAGTAGTTTTTTTTATTGAGTAATGTCTGTGGTGTTGATGGTTGCTTCCCTTCAGAGTTTTATTTTGTTTTTTACTAAAATGTCATTCTGATTTAAAATCTGTAAAGTTACTGAAAGATTGTGTATGTGTAAATACAAAGAAATGGAAATTAAAGAGCATGGTTGTCAAACTACTGTTGGTGATGCTAGCATTCCATATTGAATCTCCAGTTCAAGTCCCAGCTGCTCTACTTCCGGTGAACAGTGTCTCAAAGCTTGGAAGGCAGATGTTGCTGCTTTAATAATAGGAACTCTTAATTTATTTTTAAAATTCCTGTGTTACTTTTTATGTTTCTTATGTGAGTAATTGGATAGGTTTTCCTAGTTACTGTTGTATTTTTGAATCTACTATATTCTGAATTAAATTAACAATAGGTTAAAATATAAAGCATTATTTCTGTTAGTAGTGTGGGATGACTATTTTTATGAATTTATGAATACAATGTCTCTTGTCTATAAATCTACTGTTTTACAGGGAAACCAGGGAAACAGCTATTGGATAGGTGGAAAATAGAGTGTTTAATTGGACTAGATAGCAACTGACCTAGTGATGGGAAAAAACAAAGTATAATATGGTTTTGTAATAACATTGGGCTGAGAATAAAGTTTCTGGTGGCTTCATGAGATGATTGCTGTAGATAAGAAGGCAGGTATAGATCAGAAAGCATGCTAAACCAGAAAAATGATGTTAGGTCCCAGTTGTACCATTGGTGACCATTGTAACCTTGAATGTATCCCCTAAACACTCAATTTCCTCATCTGTGCAACAGGCTTGTTAATGGTCTTTAATACAGTAACTTACCCATTTAAAAGTTCTTTTAGATCACTTTATATCTAATACAGGTCAATATAAATGTTAAGAGGTTTCTTAAATATTTAAGCAAACCCCACCTAGAAGAGCTCAGGTTAGACATTGTAAGGCAGTTTGGGTTAGGTATTACACACTCAGCTTCCATATATTCTTAGAGGTTGTTTCTTTTCTTTTTTTTTTAAAGGTGAATTTAAGTGAAAGAGTTCCAGATAGAGAAGGGGACACACACACACACAAATCTGTCTGCTGGTTCACTCTTGAGATACATGTAGCAACTAAGGTTGAACCATGCTAAATGCAAGTCCCAAAGACTAACCAAAAAAACAGTTGATTCAATCAAATTATGGCATGGATTTAAGACCATGATAATTTAGATGGAAGGAAGGACCTAATAAGAAAAAGTAGGGTGTGTATATATAGGCATGTGTGTATTTTTAAAAAAAGATATATTTATTTGAAAGTAACAGTTGGAGAGAGAAGGAGAAGACAGAGATTTTTCATCCCTTGATTCAATCTCTTAAATGGCTACAGTGGCCAGGGGTGGGCTAGGCTACAACCAGGAGCCAGAGGCTTTATGTGGTTCTTGTATGTGGATGCAGGGGTCCAAGTACTTGAGCTGTTTTATGTTGATTTCTCAGCTGCATTAACATGGACCTGCATCAGAAGTGGAGCATCTGGGACATTAACTGGTACCTTTATGAGATACCAGCACTGCAGGCAGAGACTTGATCCATTATGCCACAATGAGAGCCTTGGGTATCAGTTTTTTAGTAGAGTAGTTATTCATTTCTAGAAAAAGGTAAATGTACATATATTTTTAAGATTTATTTATTTTGATTGGAAAGACATACAGAGAGGAGGAGAGACAGAGAGGAAGATCTTCTGTCCGTTGATTCACTCCCCAAGTGACTGTAATGACCGGAGCTGAGCCAGTCGGACACCAGGAGCCAGGAGCTAGGAGCCAGGAACTGCTCCCACACAGGTGCAGGGTCACAAGTCCTCCAGCTGTCCTTAACTGCTTTCCCAGGCCACAACCAGGGAGCCAGATGGGAAGTAGAGCTGCCGGGTTTAGAACTGGTGTGCATATGGGATCCTGGCACGTGCAAGGTGAGGACTTTAGTTGCTAGGCTACCGAGGTGGATCCAGAAAAGATCTTTTTTTGTTTGGGTCAGTGTTGTGGTACAATGGATTAAGCCACCACTTGCAGCTCTGCCGTCCCATATCATAATGCCAGTTTGAGTCCAGGCTGCTCAGTTTCCAAAGCAACATCCTGCTAATGCTCCTAGAATACAGCAGGTGATGGCGCAACTATTTGGTCTCCTGCCATCCAGGTAACAAAGGTGGATTTCCTGTTTCTTGACATTGGACTGGCTCTGTCTTCCCCTATCTGTCCCTCCACTTTTTCCCACAACTCTCTTGGGGGGTGTGTGTGTGTGTGTGTGTGTGTGTGTGTGTGTGTGTGTGTGTCTTTTTCTCAGGCTCTAAACTAGAAAAGTAGTTTTAGACAAAATCTTTCTCCTGCTGGTTATGCCCCAAATGACTGCAGTGGCCATGACCAGGGCTGGAGCAGGGCAAAGCCAAGAGCCTGGAGCTCCTCGTGGGTCTCCCACATCAATTTCTGGTGCAGTAGCAGGCAGGTGAATTGAAAATAGATTAGCCAGGAGTCAGTCTGTCACTCATGCAAGATGCCTGCATTGCAGGTGGTCACTTAGCCCACTGTGTCACAATACTGGCCCTACAGATCTTATTTTAAGAAATATTTTTATAGAAAAAGTTCCATCTAAAATCTGAACTAGTTTTGTTTCTTTTGGTGATCATGAGTTTTTTAAAAAAAATTTATTTATTTTATTATTTTAATTCTTTGATCATGAGATTTTTATTCTTGCATCATTACTTTTGTGTACTTGGATTAAAGTTCATTCATGTGCATATAGCATATTCCTTGGATGGCATGGAGGTCTAGGAACCTCTCAGTTGGTTTCTGCAGTCTCCTCAGGTACTGGGACATGCTAGGTGTATTGTGAATGCTTACGGATTTCTGACCACACTTCTCAAAACATAGAGTAGTACAATTTTGTAGCCAGCACAAAAGAGGAGAATGACTGTTGGCGTTGATACTGACTTTAGAACTGAACTGTGTAGATTCTGTGCTTATTAGGCCAAATGATTGCATTGTGTGGAATTGACATATAGAACTTCAGTTATGAAAGAGTACATTCACTGTAGGAGATGAAAATGTTATACGCATGGGAGATGTGAGTAGAGAGAGAAGAAACATGGACTTTGAAATCAGCCTTGAAAAATGAGCTTGGAGTAGACTGAAGTTATTTTGGTAAATTTTTCAATCCTCTTCTGGTAAAGGAGATGATACCTTGAGTACTAAATATTCAAGTTGTGAAGGTTATATTAAGCATGTAGCACTGTGATGGGTGGGTACATAGCTGAAGTTTCCCTATGGTACTAGTAAATGTTTTCCTGTATTTTTCAGTCTCGCAGACCCAAATAGGATGTCTGACATTATATTAATGATTATTTTCAGTTTTGAAAGCAGTTTGTGAGGCAAAGAGAGCTATTAATTTATTAAATAATTACCAGCCATTCTGAAATAATCTAGCACCAAAATTTGCTTGTACTCCAAAACAGTGATGAGCAGCCCTTCTGTTTCTGTTTTTGTGGTTTTTTTGTTTGTTTTTTGATTTGTTAACCAAGTTTGCTTATCTGCTGTTAATATTTGATTCGTGTTAGTGCACAGTTAGATCATTGTGGAGGGTACTATATACTCTGAGGACACTTTTTGTTTTTAAGATTTCTTTTTTTTTTTAAGATTTATTTATTTTATTACAGTCAGATATACAGAGAGGAGGAGAGACAGAGAGGAAGATCTTCCGTCCAATGATTCACTCCCCAAGTGAGCGCAACGGCTGGTGCGCGCCAGTCCAAACCCGGGAACCTGGAACCTCTTCCGGGTCTCTCACGCGGGTGCAGGATCCCAAATCTTTGGGCCGTCCTCGACTGCTTTTCCCAGGCCACAAGCAGGGAGCTGGATGGGAAGTGGAGCTGCTGGGATTAGAACCTGCGCCCATATGGGATCCAGGTGCATTCAAGGCGAGGACTTTAGCCGTTAGGCCACGCCAGCGGGCCCAAAGATTTCTTTCTTTGAAACAGAAAAGCAAAGTGCAGGTGAACCAGTGTTTCTTTCTGCCTGTTCACCACCTAAATGATTGCAGTGACTGGGGCAGTGCCAGGCTGGGGCTGAAGCCAAATGTTAGGAACTCTGTCTAATGCTGCCATTTGGATGGCAGCAACCCATTTATAGGAAGCTGGAGTTAGGAAAGGAACTCGTAACCATCCCAGGTACCCTGATATGGAATGTGGGTGAGCCAGCTGGCATCTTAACTCTCAGGTCAAATGCCTAACCTAACAGACTTGATTTAACATTGGAACTTTGCTATCATTTTAAAAGTCATTTGATTATCTTACATAATGTATAATTTCTTTCCAGTAGGACAATGGAATACAAAGGTTTGCTTAGTTTTTTAAGCATGTAAGAATATACTGATTGATACCTCTTATATATTGTCACTCATGTTAAATATGCCTCCTGTTTCTCTTGTCTGTCTATTTACTGTGTACTCTTGCAAGTGAATTCAAGTTCAAGTTCAGGCTTAAATATAGTTTGAACAAAAGCCAAATATGGAAATCATCTAGAAAAAGATTTTTAGGAGGAAAAGTTTAAAATTTCAAATTGTAAAAAATAATAATAAAAAAAATTTCAAATTGTAAGTGGGATTAAAAGACTGGTCCAATAATTAGGAAGCAGATAGAATCGAAATCATCTGAGAACTAATGTTATTTGAAGATGATGATATGATATAAAATGATTTTTGGCTTTCTGGACCTCGAGATATAACTAGATTGTGGAATTGTGAAGCCTGGAGAAAAGGAAAACTTTGATGAACATGATGGCATTTTTTTGATGTTGATTTTATGTTATCTGAGGTACCTTAAACTGGACATGGCTGGTGGACAGCTGCTGAGTATTTTTTTTTTAAAGATTTATTTTTATTACAAAGTCAGATATACAGAGAGGAGGAGAGACAGAGAGGAAGATCTTCCGTCCAATGATTCACTCCCCAAGTGAGCCGCAACGGGCCGATGCGCGCCCATCCGAAGCCGGGAACCAGGAACCTCCTCCTGGTCTCCCACGCGGGTGCAGGGTCCCAATGCTTTGGGCTGTCCTCGACTGCTTTCCCAGGCTACGAGCAGGGAGCTGGATGGGAAGTGGAGCTGCCAGGATCAGAACCTGCGCCCATATGCGATCCCGGCGTGTTCAAGGCGAGGACTTTAGCCGTTAGGCCACGCCAGCGGGCCCAGCTGCTGAGTATTAACACTCAGGCAAGAGCCACAGGCACAGGATAGGTGCAGTTATTAATTAAATCAGTAGGTGAGAGAATCATTTTGATGAGAAAAGACTACCACTGAGAATAGAACCCTGAGACATGAAAATTAAAGGGGCAGATCAAGAGATACTTCTGTCACGAGGCTTTGGGAAGACAAAGAGAAAGAAGGAAGGCAAAGAGAAGGTAGCAACATAGGAAACAGAGGGAAGCAAACATTTCCAGAATGGACTTGTTGACGTTAGATCTCACAGATAGATTAAATACAGCACAGAGCAGGTAAAAAGTAACAACAAGATAATTTATGCTGAATTATGATGTAGTATCCTAAAATTATATTTTATCAAGTGGAAAAGTCTGATTCAGGAAAATTCTAATTTTTTCCTAATAAGCTTAGATACTTAGGAGCTAAAACTTCTGTTAAGTTTTTAAAAATTGATTTGATACTTGAAAAGCAGAGTATATAGAGGGAGAAAGAGAGAGAGAGAGAGTCAGATAGATAAATCTTCCATTTGCTGGTTCACTTCTTAAATGGCTGCAGTGGCCAAGGCCAAGGCCAGATCAGGCTGATGCTCAGATCCTAGGGATGCATCCTGGTAAAATGTATCTTCACATTCCTAATTGTGCCCACAAGGTGGCAGTGTCCTAAGCACCTGGGCCATCCTTTGCTGACTTACTAGTATACTAGGATGTAGCAGGTTGGAAAGTGCAGCTGGGATTCAAACCTGCGCTCATGTGGGACACCTGTTTTGCAGGAGAGAGCCTAATCCATTTTACCACAATTCTGGCTCCTGGTGTTCGAATTTTATATTTTTACTTTTACTATCTAGTATGGTATTAAGTTATAACACAAAAAATAACTCCACATTATTACAACAACATAAAATATACAGATGTTTATATGTATATATTTAGCAATGTTTATGCTTATTTAAAATTAATTACGTTTTTGTCTTTTTTTTTTTTTCTGAAGAGCTCCTGCCTCTTGGCAGTGTCAATTGGCTGGGAAGGAGGTGTTTATGTACAAACCTGTGGCCACACATTACATATAGATTGTCATAAATCTTATATGGAATCATTACGGGTAAGTTGATTATTAAAAAATTCTCGATTAGAGAAAATATATAAATAGATATTAAGTTTTGTAGCTTAAATCTTTAAAAAGCCCAGTGTTTAATCTTCAGTTTGAGGGATTTTCCCCCCTTCCTCCCCCTATTTTTTTATGAATTTAACAAGTGATTTCCATGGCTATAGTTTAATAGAATCTGCTGCTATATTTGTAAAACAATAATTTTTAACATCCAACCATTTTTGTGATTATTCCTCAGATTTCTTACTTTGACTCATATATACATATGTACATATATATATACATATACACATGAGTCAAAGTGTGTGTGTGTATTTTATCTCCTTTGTGTGTACATCAGCTCTTTCCTAGCCTTGTTTTTTGCTCAGCTCAGTTTACTGTATAGCTACAAATCATTTAGACTCAGGAAGGTAGCACTGCTAGATAAATTATAAATTATAGATAATTATAATATGTAATATATAATTATAATATATAATTTATGTATAATTATAATTATAGATAAATTATAAGCTGAAGTGATCAGATGTTGTCACAAATTAATGATTTTCTTTTAACTGTGGCTTAGAAGAGGGTCATGGCCTTTAAATATTTCTTACTAATTCATTTACCTTGATTGGTTCCCTTTTTTACTCTCAACAAGTATTTCAAACCTGTGCCCCTGCATAGCCCAGATTGTTCCCCAGTGGGTTCCTCCAGATTTTTTCTTCTTGTCAGTTTCTATCTCTTCCTGTTTCATCAAGAAAACAATGTCTCCTTGTAATATACTCCTTGGCAAATGACTGTAAACCTCAAGCAGTCTTTCCCTTTTCTGCTTTTTGAGGTACCAATGCCTGGCCAGTTCAGGAATAACTTCAGTCTGTAGAATTCCTTGCTTGTATCCCTCCTACTCCTCCCTCCTACCCCACCCCAGCTTAAGTGCCTTGATGCATCAGAGGTAACTTTTTTCTTCTATATTTTGATTTTGCTGTTTTATTTTCTGATTTTTTCTCAGTTAATTATGATGCTCATATCTAATTCACTAAAAGTCTTTCCCTTGACTTTGCATTCTCTTATAGCTGAAAAGTTCTTTTTTTCTTCAGTTCAACTTTTTTTTTATATAAAGATTTATTCATCTTATTATAGCCAGGTATACACAGAGGAGGAGAGACAGAGAGGAAGATCTTCCGTCCGATGATTCACTCCCCAAGTGAGCCGCAATGGGCCGGTGCGTGCCGATCCGAAGCCGGGAACCTGGAACCTCCTCCTGGTCTCCCACGCGGGTGCAGTGTCCCAATGCATTGGGCCGTCCTCGACTGCTTTCCCAGGCCACAAGCAGGGAGCTGGATGGGAAGTGGAGCTGCCGGGATTAGAACCGGCGCCCATATGGGATCCTGGGGCGTTCAAGGCGAGGACTCTAGCCGCTAGGCCACGCCAACGGGCCCCTTCAGTTCAACTTTTTAAAGGCATTGATTATTGCACTCGCAGATACTGGACTTAGAATCATTTCTCTTTTTTCCTTCCCAATTCTCATCTCTCATATTCAGTCACTAACAAATTCCTTCAATTCTGCTCCTGAAATGTCGTTTAATTATATTCTGCAGAAGGACATTAGAGAATGTCAGGTAGTATTTAGAACTTAGTTGAGATTGGAAAGAATTTGTAACAAGAAGACACTATTTTCCACTAGTAGTGCTCAGTTTGAATACAAAATTAGAAAAGATATGTATTGCATTACTTATATGAGTCTTGTTAGTCACAGATGATGAAAGGACATATGAAGGGGCAGTAGGAAATATTGCCAGGACTTTTAAAGTGGTAGAGCATGGTGTGTGGGAACAATAGGAAAGATTTGATCAACTGGTCAAAAAAGAAGGAGGTACTGAGAGCAAAATATTTTAATATTTTTGGGTATGAGACAGTTTGGGGTCATTGCAGGACAAGGTAGCAGGTGCTGAGTAAAATGGAAGTCAAAGCCATAGCAGCTGATGAAGTCAGGTTGCTGAAGGACCATGATACGATTAGTTACCCACATATATTCTGCAGTTACTCAGGGACTTTGACTGATGAAGAAAATTGATAAGGGTACCAAGGTCTGCAATGGTTGAGGGCAATGAGTGAGTGAAGGAGGAGCAAAACCATATTGCTGAATGGTCTGAGCCACAAAGATGCAGGCATGGAGGAATAATGATCTGAAGTCAACACTGAACGTGAGCATGTTGAGGTGTGAAAGGCGTGGGAGAATGAATTGAGGTTGTTTTACACGAGTTTTGAGGAAAGAACCTGGTTTAGTTGTGGCAAGGAGGATAGTGAGCTTTCTTTGGAATTAAGGCTCTAGGGAAGTTTATCACAGAATGTTCTATGTCTGGAGCCTTGTCCCAGTCTTCTAGTACAATGCTCTTGTGTTTTCTATAAACTTAACTCACACATCTCCTCTGGGATGCCTTATTTGTTGCATTTATTGAATTATAATGTGTTTAACCTTACTTTTAAATTGTGAATACCTTAAGAGCAGAAATGTATGAATTCTTTGTACTATCATCTGACACAGCATTGGACACATACTAGGAGTTTAATGAATGTTTGTAAAATTTGTTTCAGGAAGCAGTAGTGTTCCATTTTTAAGAACTTTAAAAATTAATGCCCAAAAGTATAAAAGAGACACAGAGAGAGAATAAATCAATTGTTTTAAGTCAAAGGATTTGGGATTCAAAATAGAGTGAAACGAACATTAAACTAGTTATGTGATTGGTTGTGTTCAGTAGTTAGATCTGGAGGCTTCTTTTAAGGCTTACTTTACTTTGAGCATCTACCAGACATCAAAGAATATGAGCAATAGGATAATATTCCCAGTAGTCACTTTAGATCATGAAAACAGATGCATGATAGAAAAGGCTTGTTTTTTTTTTAGTTATTCTTTATCATAAATCCACATCTCTGCTTGACTGAATCATCATTTCACTTTATGATAATGAGAGAAGACTGCTGTATTTAAGAAGTTTATTGGAGAGGGCAAGTGTTACTTTATTTTATTTATTTCTTTATGACAGATGTTGGCAATGTCTTCTTTTGTGTGGTTCCTTATTTTACTATGACATGTGACAGTATAATTTTTGCCTGTTGTAAACATGCCTTTCACCTGTTTGTGTTTATTTCATCTTTTAGAATGACCAAGTTCTTCAAGGCTTCTCGGTGGACAAAGGAGAATTCACATGTCCCCTCTGTAGGCAGTTTGCTAACAGTGTTCTGCCCTGCTATCCTGGAAGCCATGTGGAAAATAACCTTTGGCAACGTCCCAGTAACAAAAGCATACAAGATCTTGTAAAGGAAGTGGAGGAACTCCAGGGACGGCCGGGAGCTTTTCCAGTAAGCATCAGTGTAAGGCAGAAATATCCTGCTTAATTTAGCTCTGCTTCTCAACTTTCTTTCTTTCTTTCTTTTTTTTTTTTTTAATTTCTATTTTGCTCTGAATCTTTATCCATTGACTAGAAATTGCTTTTAGTACTTATTAAAAATAGAGTTAAGTGATTATCAGAGACTATAATTAGCCTAGATTGTTACAGCTTTTATATATGTCTTTCAGATCATAAATTACTTAAGACATAGTGAGGCTCTTTAAAGATGTAGGAAAGTTTTAAAACAAACTCAGTCATGCTCTCTGTATGTACTTTGCAAAATAAAGTACAATCTAATTAAAAGTAAGTCCATTAGCTGTAATTCTGTTAGGATTAAGAAGCTGCATCTATATACCTGCATACATTTATGTTTTTACTGCATGTATGTATGTATGATGTAAGACTAAACCACTCACCATGTCATTCTTTCCCATAGGATTTGTTGTGACTCTATTCTTTATCCCACTTAGCAAAATTACTTTTGTTCAAATCCTTAGAAATAGTTCATTCCTGTTGTAGATTTATCATATGGTTACTGAGAGAAATGATAACTGTGGCTAATTATGAAAACTGTGAGTGTTTGACGTTAGAAACAGAAATTTCTGCATTAAACCCATAGATGTTCTGGAAATTCCATTGCTTAAGTGAAAACTGATTTCAGAAACTGTGACTGTGTTATTTTATAAATTTGATTTTTAAGTGCTTAAAATATGTTTAATGTTAGTACTATTGATAATATTCTCTGAAAAAATTATCTCAAGTATAAATCCATTTTTATAAATATGAAAACCTTATTCAACAGTGTTATTTAATGATATCCAGTCATATGTTTAAAATATAATTTATGTGATTAGTTCATAGTTCGATTACAGAGTTGTCAGTCACATTGTAAAGTTAGAATGTGAGACCAATCTTAAAAGAATTTTTGATTAGTTTTGTGTTTGTGCATTAATTATTTATAGTAGATAGTATTTTTTATTTGTTTGATGTTTTAACTTTAATTTCATAGTATGGTAAACATTCTAACCTTAGTACTTGTGAAAATGACTATACACACACATATGTATTTGTTTTCATGTTTTATTTACAGTCAGAAACCAACTTAAGTAAGGAAATGGAATCTGTAATGAAAGATATTAAAAATACTACTCAGAAGAAATACAGAGATTATAGCAAGACCCCTGGCTCACCAGACAACGATTTTCTCTTTATGTACTCTGTTGCTAGGTAGGTATATATAGTATATATTTTTATGTTTATTATTACTGGCTTGTCTTATTGTTCAGTGAATTTTTATAGATTAATGTTTTTAATATTGGTTTAACTTACGGCTAGTATTAGTTCCTGAAGAGCTTTTATTTTATAAAATATTTGGGTAAGTGTTATTAAGAATTAGAGGATATATGGCAAGAAGTATACTATCAATATTTTGGAATAGAAATGTATCTCAAATTGGTTATATATGAAGCTCTGTTAAAAAGCAGTGATACTGAAAACTAAAAACACTGATGTATTGAACAATTTAAATTTATGGGTTAAAAGATGAATAATAAGTAAAATAGCTTATTTTGCTTGTTTTAACCTAGTGAAAGCTCTCTTAATATCCTAGAAGATTATAGTTAGTTTCATCAGTCAGATGAGGGAAAAGAATTCTAGTGATTAAGTATCTTTTAAGTCTCTATTTGTAGTGAGTAGGGAGCTCAAGGAGACAGAATGAAATGTTTATCATCCTTTATGTTTAGTTTGATTGGATGAGTCAGTGTTTAAAACCTATGCAAAAGTTTGCAGTAGAAGTTTTCGAGAATTCAACTGAATGAAAATGGAGAACCATGAAAGTAGCAAGTAGGGAAGGAGTGGGCACAAGTGGGATGATGTGTGGACACATTCTACCAAAATTGGTATTATAAATCCTTGGCTGTCTCTAGAAGCACACTTTGTATTTTTATCAACCAGTGTTGTAATAGATAAGAAACAGTGTTGTCGCAGGTCAGATTTAGAGAGAATGTGAACTTGAAATCAAATTCAAGTTAGCGATAGAACAGGTATGGAACTCAGATCTTTTGAGTAAAGGTTTATTGTTTTTTCAATTACTATCCTTTTTTCCTCTTCTGTGTCCATCTTCTGTCAGTCATATTGTGAATGTGGTTCTTTGTGGCTGTTCTCTCTCTGCTCCATTCTAGAACGGAAGATGACTAAAAGTCATTATGTAGTCTTTAGTACATTAAGTAAAAATGGCAACAGACTTGAATTGCAGTGTTAGAACTCAAGATAAGGGCCATTAGGCTTTGGTCTTAGAATACAAATGCTAGACACAGGTTGACAGAAAAATAACTTACAGACTGCATGTCCTTAGACTATTGTTTATACAGAATGCTGTCAGGGACAGTATCAGTTAATATAAGATTTTGTTTCTGAAAAATTATCAATGATTGCATACTTGCAATAAAGTATAATTACATGACAACTCAATTAAATATGATTTAATTTCATTGGGGGTTACCATTTTATGAGATTTATGTACAATATTATAACATTACAAAAGATTGAGTTGAAAGTAGAGCTTTAAAAAGTTGGTGGAAAATGAAATTAAAGATTAAGTGAATTTTCCATGAAGTTATTGGAGTCCCTTGCATTCACGTATGTGTGTTCGTGTGTTTACACATTTTTGCAGGTCATCTATTATGCCTTTTTAGAGTTGACTTTATACGAAAATCCTGGTTGAATGGGAATAGTCTGTAGAAGGGGATTTTCTATGATTTTGATAGGTAATTTGATTTAAATATAAGTTAGCAGAAATGTTAGATCCCTATGTTTGGATGGAAATACATAATTTATAGAATAAAGCTTGTACTGAGAGATGTTTTAGATCAACATGCTTTGGTTTTCTGTTTTATAGAGAATCACATATAGGTGTCAAGTGAACTGAGGGTGTAGATAGAGAAGCAAATATAAATTCTTCCTATCGTCTCTGATTGTTGGTGATACTCTAAAGCAACATGAGTGATTTTAAAACTAGAAGTATGTAACTCTTAAAAACCTCAGTATCCTTGGTTGGAATTTCCCAGGACATTGCAACATCCTTGTATTAGGTTGCATCTGCTAACTTTTACTTATCATTAGACCAAAAACAGATATAAAACAGATTGATTCAAAAATCGACTGCACATGAATTGAAAGAAAAATACATGCTTGTATACTTCTTGAATTAGCGGTAATTTACCCAAGACAAGGAACAAAATCATTGCAATTATCTTATGCCAGACATGTAGCATATTTCATAAACAGTTGTAGAAATATTTATTAAAAGTGGAACAATAAAGTGTGTAGCAATAGTGAAATATTTAAATATAATGTTTATTAACAAACTTACTTTGAATTATTTAGCTTTTGAGTGATATGTAGTGATTCTCAAATTCATAATTTATTAGAACTTGAAATTTTTAGCATTTATAATTTGAATGAAATATAATCCTAATTTCTCAAAGTTAAATTTCTTGTAGTTGAATAAGTAATTTGTTTAATGTCTAGGAAGCTTAGGTTTTTGTTGTTTACAAGTGAAGTACTCTGGTAGATAACTTGTCTGGAAAGCCATTTTATTCAGTAATTGTTATAGAGTTTTTTTGGGGGGTAGGATAATGCATGTCTCGGTTTTTAGTTTTATTTGCATGATGAAACCTTTCAAAACTTGCATGAATGACTTTCTGTCATGAACAGAGAAAAAATTTTTGAAATATCTTTTAAAAATTAATCAGAAATAATTTTTTCAAGTTTCCATTCTGTTGCAAATATCAGCCATTCAACTGGAGTATAGAAAGTTAATTTGGGGAAATAACTTATTTTTTTTTTACTTCAATACCAATTATTTCATTATTGAAACAATAAACAACACAAATTGTAGTAATTGGTTTATTTCAAGGATTATTTTGGACTCAGGCTAGATATAACCTTGAGGTATTGGTGAGTAGCACTTAGCCTATATAGAAATGGAAAAAAGATGAAACAGTAACTGAAATTAGTGGGTTAAGTACTCAAAAGAATGAATGCACCTTATTTCACACATTAATTAAAGTGTAAACTAATTGTGTGAACTAAACTAAAGTGTGAACTAATTGTTAATGGTAAGAATGTTTGCTTAGGTAGCAAATTGTGAATTGTTTTTAAAAATAAATATTTTTTTCCTAAAAATCCTTTTTTAAAATTTTTAAGCTTTTGGTTTGCTGCTTAGGTTTAGGAAAATGGAGGGGGCAACAGCAGAAAGGGCATGAATTACAGAGACTGGAGTATCTCATTGTTTCTATAGCAGAACCTTTGCCAGGAACCATCGTGCACTTGGGAGCCATTGATGAAATGATTCTTGCTCCCTAGGAAATTAGTGTTGAAAACCTTCCTATCCATGAATTTTATATCCATAAATTCAACCAACTGCATGTTGAAAGTATTCAAACAGTGGGGTGAGCATTTGGCCTAATGATTAAGTCATTATTTGAGATGCCCATATTTGGAAAAATGGGTTTGAGTTTCATCTGTCCTCCTGACTGAAGCTGTTTATTATTGCAGACCCTGGGAAGCAGCAAGAAATGGTTCAAGTGATTGGGTTCTTATCACTCACATGGGGCACCTGGGGAGACCAGATTGAACTTCTGGCTCCCAGCTTCTGATGGTTCACCCCCAGTGGTTGTTCCAAGAATTTGAGTGTATTCTGGCAGTTGTGAGCTGTTTTTCTGACTCTTTGCTTTTCTAATAAATAAAATTGTTATTTAAAAAAACTACCTCTGTAGTTTTTCCCCTGTCATTTTAGGTATTATAAGTAGCTAGGAATGATCTGAAGTGTACAGGTTACTGTGAATAATTCATATGCAAATACTTTTGCCATTTTATATGAGGCACTTGAACATTCTCAGGTTTTGATATCTACAATGGAGCACAGTTGGTGGGGAATAAGGTGAAGGATCCTGAAACCAATTTCTCCCATACTGAGGGACTACTATATACATTAGCCTATGTGAGACAATAAAATATCAAATAAAGTATTGTAGAACTTCGAAAGGGAAGATGAACAAATTGAAATACAGTGTATGTGTAAGTGTTTCCTTCCCCAGGAAAGCTTTCTGGATGAGCTAGAACTTGAGCTGGATCTTATAAAACGTAGTTCCTTAGTTTGGATGAAGAATTTATTTTCTCTGAAGATTTGTGTAACTTGTTTAACCAGTTTTAAGTGGTAGACTGGGGTCTTGAACCCAGATATTTTCCCAGAAGCCTTGCCTTGCCTTTTGTGTGTGTGTGTGTGTGTGTGTGTGTGTGTACTTGTATTTAAGAGAAAAGAAAAAGACCATGCCACTATGTGTTTGAATATCTCTGTGTGTGCATGTATGTACTTACTCCCCTTGGTATCTGTAGAAGATTGGTTTAAGAACTCCAAATATCAAAATTTGTAGATACACAGTTGACTCAGTTGCCTTATATAAAATAGGGTAGTATTTGTATATCACTTATGCTTGAAATCATCTCTAAATTACATAATACAAAGCAGATCTTATGCCAATATTTATTAGTACACTATATTGTTTAGAGAATAATGGCCAAATAAAAAGGCTGTGTGTAATACAGGCATAATTTTCTATTGACTATTTTCTTTAAAAAAATGTTTTACTTATTTAGTTAGAAGGCAAATTTAGAGACAAGAGTCTTCCACCAGTTGATTTATTCTCCAGAAGCCGCAACAGCTGAAACTGTGCCAGGGCCAACTCCTTAGCTAGGAACTCAGTCTCCCCAAGTGAGTGGCAGGGACCCAAGTGCTTGAGCCATTTCCTGCTTTCTCCCAGGATGTTTGTTAGTGGGGAGTTCAGATCAGGAGGTGACTAACACTTAAACCCAGGCACTCTCCTAGGGAATGCAGGGATCTCAACTGCTGGGCCAAACATCTGCCCTCAAATATTTTTAGTTGGCATCTTCAGATAATAAAGCTCAGAATATGGAAAATCAACTGTGGGAACATTTCTTTTTCAAATCTTGGCTCTAATAACAGAGGTGAGTGCTGAAGAGAGGCTATTAGGAAAAGTAACTTTTGGTAATGTGAGCAACTGGAGCATAATTAAAAGAGGTTTTACGTGGACATATATCTGGATGGCCGCTATCAGCAGTCTCTCCGAATTCTTTTCAAGTGTAGAAATTTTCCCTTCTTTTTTCTTCCAAACTAATTTTAATGTATTTACGTTAGAAAATAGTCTGTTTTTTTTATAAGAGCATAAAGCTCAGAAAGCTTCCACTTGCTGTTTATTTTTACATTATCCATCCAGGAGGACAGAAAGAGGGTGTTGTGTTTTGATATTCACCAGTGAAGTGGAAGACAGGTATGGTATGTAGGGCCCATTTGTGTGCTTATTTTTAGCAAGTCTGCAAGAACCAATTTTGATGTAAGTGAAATATGAAAAAGTTGATGATTAGGGCCTCTAGCATACTGGCTTTTCAAATCATAGGTATTTTGTCTTTAGTGATCCTTTGGTTATGTACTTTTTTTTTAAATTTAGAAGGGATGTTGCACAGGAAATCATTCAACCACAAACTTAAATTATTAGATTTAGTAGCGTTTTTTTTCAAGTATTCTTCAAAATGAAATTCCTTGTAACATATTTATTATCCTTTAAAACATTAAATTTGGTGATTAAATAAATAGATTTATTATCTTTTAATGAATTTTTTAAAAAGACGGTGCAGTAAAAAGTTGAAATTTTGGTTTTGTCATTGATTTGCTAGAATTGTGTATGTTTCTGGTTAGCTCTCTTAAAAGTACTATCTAGGAAATCCTAGTTTTTATAAGAGAATATAGCCATTAATTTTTTTCTACAGATTAGGCAACAGAAGATTTGTGAAAACAAAATATATTGATCTCATTTATATTCCCCTGATGAAGGAACACATGCTGGTCTCCGCTCGCTTTCTGTCCACTAATATGAAATCCTTGTCCCTGCTTCCTTGCTGGTAGGTTTTTAGAAGTTCAGTGAGCAATGCAAATCGCCTGAAGGGTGGAAAATTCCCTTGTCACACAGATGCCCTTATCAGCGACAACCAGATGGAGCTCTGAGCAGGAACATTATCAATGTTAAATTGCTTTCCCCCCTTGAGAAGAGAGGATTAAAGCGTTCGTTAGAAATGGGTGGCGAGTGTACAGACTTGGGATTTTCATATTTTTAGTAACTTGCATTTCTAAGTAAATATATGAAATATTTGATATTCAGAGTATAAGCCAAACAACTTCAAAATGTTTCAAATAAAAGAGATTAATATTTAGCTTTGAATGCATTTGCAAAAAGTAAGCATGCGACTTCACCTTTTTTTTTAAAGGGGAGGGAGCTACTTCACTAGTAATGCCAAATGCATAGGTTGCATATAACATAGTAAGTTTAGTTGTAGAAAATACAAATGTATTTACATGCATAAATGTTGTTCAATTAAAATGCAATTTCAATATCACTGAGAATTTTTATTATTTTTGCATCATTGGTTTTATTGTTTCTGAGAAAATCTTTAAACTATACTACTTTAATTTCTGAAATGTCATTATACTAATTATTGCCATTCTGTAAGCTAGTAATTACTAAGTGAATTTCATATCTATAAGAAAATATTAGTTTTGAGCATTGCAAATTTCATATCTATAAGAAAACATTAGTTTTGAGCATTGCCAATAGTTAAAAATATATTTTCATAAAATAAAATTTTAGATGTCCATAAAAGAAACTGCTATTTGTTATGTGTTATTAATAGCCACTTTGGTCCTGGTGATTTTGTTTCTTTAATATTGATTTTCAGATATCATCTAAGCTCCAATGAGTGATAATCATTTCTCTCATAGAAAAATTGGTATGCCCTGGTGTTTTATATGACAGTGGTCACTACCCATTGGCTGACAGTTGGAATACAAATGCTTTCATCAGATTTAAATGCAGGTTTATGAGATATGCTGCAATTTTTTTTAAGGTCTAGTTTTTATTATTTGCTAACAGTTAGGTCTTGGCAACAGTTATTTCATAATGTGTGCAGTTTTTTTTTTGCAGATACGTATGTAGGTATTAGGACAATTAAGGATGGATAAACTGTTCCCTATTTTTTTCTAAATATCAGATGAAATATGGTTACTACATAAATTATGGTTTTGCAAATAATAAAGTTGGAGAACTTTTATTATTTAGGTTGTTTCAGACATGTCAATAAAGCCTAAAAAAAACCTCTTCAGCCTAATGACCAAGATACACTTTAATACTTTACTTTTAGAACCAATTTGGAACTGGAATTGATTCACCGAGGAGGTAATTTGTGTTCAGGTGGAGCAAGCACAACTGGTAAAAGGTCTTGTTTAAGTAAGTACTAAACACTGCTATTTTTCAAAAATTTATGATTATGTAATTTCTGAAATCATATACAGGCAAAGTGGTCTTCTGGTGAATTCTGTTGTTTGTGTTATATAAAAATTATAAGTTTTGGTAGTGATATAAACTTTATCAGGTTAATTTTGTACTTAAAAGTTTTTTATACTATGATTTCTAGCCCTTTTAATACCATGCTTTCTCAATAAATAAGCATCAGACTAGTAAGTCATGTTTAATTCATTCCAAATTTAAACTATTATTATAAGTCAGAAAGAATTGTCCTTGATCTTACTCTTTTAAATTGTTTTACATTGAGTTGATGAAAAATCTTTTAATAAAGGCTATGTTGCCTGCAAGTTCCTATTGTTACTGTTAATTAATGGAGGTATTTGTTTTGTAGTGTGATGCATGTATTGATTATTAAAATTATGGATGCTTGCTTTGATATATGTATATACTATATGCTATAAAATGAGCATCAGTCTTGAACATTATTTGTAAATTATATCAGAGGGAAGTGTAAGTTGGAACTTAAGGTAGATTTTTCATGAGTATTGTTTTGATCATATCACTGTTTAATTCTTTAGAAAACTAACAAGCATGCATGCATGCATGGGATTATTGTGAGAGTGTAGCCAATTATTGCTCCAAATCACTGGAGTTAAAATATTACACAGTACAATTTATTTAAAGAAATCATGCATTGTTTTAAGAAATTTTAAAATGATATGTTTTCTTACTACAACAGTAACAGTTCTTAAAAATTATATACCTGTGTTTGATTGGTTTATAACCAAAGGAGTGACTAAAAGCACTTTAAAATTTCTGACATAAAGATATTTAAATATTTGTGAAATTTCAGCTGTGATATTTTCAAAATTCTTTTAAGTTATGTTGTTTTGAATTTCTACTTGATTCCTGGAAGTTAAGTTTTGGAAATTTTTTTTTAATGAATATTTTAGTATGTATTGACCCCCTTTTGTAAGGACCTGGTCCTATTTATACTTAGTGTTCTAATGGAATGTTTTATAGGGTAAGTTGTTGCTACACAGGAGTTTCAGTAACTCATCCGTTTGCATTAGTAGCTACCATCATTGCAGTCATCCAAATTAGTCTTCCTTGCTTTTTGACATGAACTGACATTCCGAAATTGTAGCTGTAGAAAGTGTTTAGAAAAGGAATTCAGCTATGTGATAAAATATATGCTTCTTTTTTTTCCTCTCTGAGATACTTAAAATTTGTCCAAAATTCATCCAGAACCCAAAAATAGTGAAATTCTAAGTGATAGGTACTTGAATTACCAGTTTCAATTTCAATTTAAATTTCTAAATTGATAGCTTCTTTCAGATGGTTTTCTGCTTCAGCAACAAGGTTGTTATGTGTCAATATAGAAATGATCATGATGAAGTTCACTCTTAATACAAGTTAATACTATGTTTAGATTTTGCATGAGTTACTATTCTTTAATTACTTATATACTATTTAAAGTATAATAAGCAGCTTTATATGCCATCCAAATAGTATATACAGCATTTATATGTTGTATAAGATATCATTGTTGCACAAGCATATAAATTTAATGTGTTAGTTACTATAGTCTACTTCAAACCTAATTTAAATTGAACACCAAGACTTAAATTGATCAAAAAGCAAAATGCCTTTTTTTTTTCTTCTTTCAGTGGAGCTGCAATAGTATTAAAGAAGCAAAAAAAAAAATTGATCTTTTTTTTTCTAGGGAATCCTCATTTGTATTTTCCTTTTCCTATTCATTACTACCCATTACCTTTAAAAAAATCATTTCTATTGGAAAGGCAGATTTACAGAGAGAAGGAGAGACAGAGAGAAAGATTTTCCATCCATTGATTCATTTCCCAAGTGGCCCCAACAGCTGGAGCTGAGCTGATCCAAAGCCAGGAGCCAGGAGCTTCTTCGGGTCTCCTACGTGGGTACAGGGTCCCAAGTCTTTGAGCCGTCCTCCACTGCTTTCTCAGGCTACAAGCAGGGAGCTGGAAGGGAAGTGGAGCAGCCAGTATATAAACCAGTGCCCGTATGGGATCCCAGTGCATTGAGGGAAAGGACTTTATCCACTAGGGTACCATACCAGGCCTTATCCATTACTTTTTAAAAATTTTTTATTTCTTTTTATTATGATCATTTTATGATACAGTTCCTTAGGCCCAGGGATTTCCCTTATCCCCTCTCCATTTTCCTCCCTCCTGAGTTTCCTTATATCATTACTATAGTTTAGTTCTTTATACACAATCATATGTCCATCATTGTGGGCATGGACAGTGGCAGAGTCTAGCATCCTGTTAAGATACAGTAAACAGGTTCAGTGGGTGTCCATCTTTGTCTGGAAGTGGAGCTGCATCCTGCATTGTATTCTCACATCTGGATGTGATAGTTTGCATTACACAGTTACTGTACATCCCCTTAAATGAAAAGCCACAAAACAAAATCAACAACAGGAAGAAAAAAAAAAAGAAATTAACATCATGAAGTTAAAGAACATGCTACTGAATGACTAATGTGTCACTCAAGAAATGAAAAAAAAAAAACTTTGTTGAAGAAAATGATGCTACTGTATGATCTATGAGTCACTGAAGAATTTATTCAGAAAAAAGTGTTTTGAAGAGATGAAACTAAGAACAAAAAAAATCAAAATCCATGGAGATATACTTTCCACTGATCTTTGTTGGTGAGATGTGTCTCCTGTAGGCAACAAATAGATTGGTTTTGTTTTTTAATCCAGTCTGCTAATCTGTGATGTTTGATTGATGAGTTTAAGTCGTTACCTTTTAAATATTTTATTTGACTTCTGAATATATTTTTGAGGCAGAGACAGAAAGAGAGGCTAAGTTCTCATCTACTAGTATCATTCCTCTATTTCCTGAGAAAGTAAGAGCTGGCCTTGCCCAAACTAGGAACTGGTTGGTTTGGATCGTCATTGTTGCCTCCCATGTTCTTTGCTAGTAAAAAGTTGGAGTCAGGAGCCAGACCTGGGCATGGAACCTAGGTATTCTGATGTGGGACAAGGACATCTAGTCACTAGGTTAAGCACCTGTGCCTAGATATCTCATCTTAAAAAAAAGATTTATTTATTTTTATTAGAAAGGCAGGTTTACAAAGAGAAGGAAAGAATGAAAGTTCTTCCTTCCTCTGGTTCACTCCCAAGTTGTTGTAATGGTCAGAGCTGAGCTGATCCAAAGTCTGGAGCCAAGAGCTTCCTCCAAGTCTCCCATGTGGGTACAGTAGCCCAAGGGCTTGAGCCAAGCTCTGCTGCTTTCCCAGTTTATAAGCAGGGAGCTGGATTGGAAGTGAAGCAGCTGGGAGACAAACTGGTGCCCATATGGAATGCCTTGAGGTAGAGCATTACTTGGGTAAGCCACTGCACTGGTCCCTAGATATTTCATTTTTAAACATTGTTATTTTCTCCATACTGTGTTTGGGGATGGTGATTGGGAAAATACAATAGTAACAAGCAAATGATAAGGGAAATTTTATTTTATCCATTCCAAGAACATTGCACTTTTGGAAGACTATGTCTTTGCACTTTATTGATGAAACTAAGGATTCATTTAGTCAGAAAAATTGTTAGCAGATTTTTTCTAGGAAGCATTGAGTAATGTCTAGTGTATAATTATGGGCATGTGTAAATATGCAAGTGCCCACACAGAGTCACACTTAGGGTAGGATGAAGAAAAGTGTTCTTTATATAACAACAGAAGCAGAAAATATTCTTGCCCATATTTACACTGCCAGATCAAATAAAATGAAGTGCATCTGTAGCAGTTAATAATACATGTTCAAACAGATTTTTCAAAAATTGAGTTAAAACTACCAATGTCCATCACAGTTAAAGTTTTTGCTTTGGAAAGTTATTGATCTGATTGTACAGGCATGTATATTTGAGCTTCCATCTGCTGATTCATCTCCCAAACGCCTGCATAGACCCCTGGCTATGGCTGAAACTAGGAGCCAGAGACTCCCAGGTGCGTGGCAGGGGCAGGATTCCTTGAAGTCTTCAGCACTGCCTCCCAGGTCTGCATTAACAGGAAGCTGGAGCAGGACCTGGAGCTGGGTGTTGGACCCAGGCATTCTGACACAGGATCCAAGGCACCTTTACCACCAGGCCAATGCTTTCTCTCCAAAATCAGTTTCTCTCTAAATGTCTTTTTCGTAAAAAAGGAAACTGAAAGAGTAGTTGTCTTGTCGAGTCACACATCTGGAAAATGTCAGAGCTTGTGCTTGAACCAAGCTCTTCTGACTGACTGTAAATCTCAGTTACGTGAAACATATCCATTGCCATCTTAAATGTGCTAATGGATGCGGAACCTTTAGACCTTGTGCACATGGGCTCAATCAGAAAGTTCCTGCTGTGTGCTGTTGTGTTCAGATCTCTCCAGGCTCTGCCAAGCTAACCCTCCTGCTCCTCCTCAAGTTCCTTTTTTTTTTAATTTATTTTTTTATTAATTATTAATTATTTTGCATTATGTGACCGTTTCATAGGCTCTGGGGTTCCCCCCACCCCTCCCCACGCCCCTCCCCCACGGTGGACCCCCCCCCACCCCGTTGCAGCTTTACAGTTCAAATTCAATCAAGATTCTTCCCTGGCAAACAGATGCTAAGCACATAGTCCGGCTGCTCATTGTCCAGATGGAATGTACAGCTTCTTGGGTAGACTATTTAGCTGCGATCGACCCCAAGTGGTTTTAATATTTCTCTAGATATGAATCACTACCAGTCTCGCCACTCCCATTTTGATGAGGTCGTTGTAGAGTTCACTGGTTGACACTGTCCATCATAGAGTCTTTATTCGCCCGGTTTTCGCTGCCAACATATATCTGAGATGGTTGATTGACCCATTCTGTCCTCTATCTTTTCTTGGCTAGGGTTCTGAGTCCAGCTGGTCATCGCCACAATCAGCTTGTAGGTGCAATTCCTGGGCTGGTTTGTTTTCGGACTGGAGTTGCTCTGGAACCAGTGGGTGCTGCAGACTAGGTTGGTTCTGCCCAGCACGTACTCGGCACTTGCGTCAGCCAGTGGGGGCTGCAGCCTAGTCGGGGCGACCCACAATAACCCCCACCAGGCCCGCCCCCTATCCTGGTCCGCCTGTGTGTATAGCAGACTAGTCCAGTCTGTCCCACATCCCATCTAGCTCTTGCACTTGTCCCTGGGTTTCAAAGCTTAGTTCTGACTAAGCAGCTCGATCATCCAGCCCCCACAGATATTGTTGCGTTCCTCTCTGTCTAGCCACCCCAGCCCCTCTCCAAGTTATCATGTCCTCCCGCGGGAGCAGTGACCCAGGAGGGGGGAACCCATTGTTTCCCTCCTGGGTCGATCATCAAGTTCCTTTTGTTAGCTGCTCACTGCGAATCCTGTTGTTGTTTAGAGTTACCCCAAATTCGTTTTCTCAAGTCCTGGGGCCTTTTGCCCTGAATAACCACTTCTTTATTCCTCACATTTACTCCCTGGCTCCCCTGGGACCCCTGCTGTGTAGTCCTGTAAATTCTCTTATACAGATTATTCCTGCCTGTGAGCTCTAGACCTGCCTCCTTAGCCACCAGAGAAGATTACGAATTTAGGGTATTTTATTCTGAAGGTGAAATGAGTTCTAGATAATTTACTGTAAGGTAGAGCATTTTCTTTTTTCTAGAAGATTTGTTAAAAATTATGTATTTGAAATTCAGAATTTCAAGAGAGAGAAAGAGAAAAAGAGATTTCCATCTGCTGGTTCACTCCCCAAATGGCTGCAATAGCCATAGCTAGGCCACACCAAAGCTGGGAGCTTACGTGTGGGCACAAGGGCCCAGGGACTTGGGTCATCTTTCACGGCTTTCCCAGGCACATTAGCAAGGAAGTAGATCAGTACTGGAGTATCTGGGATCCAACCAGTGCCCATGTAGGAATCCAGCATTGCAGAGACTTAATTTGCTATACCACAATGCCAGCCCTGAAAGTGTCAAGTTCTACGGAGTGTAAGATTCCAGGAAATTGTAGCTTTTGAGAATCTGTCTATGGAACCTATAAAACTTTTGGTTGGCATGACATTTAAGTAAGACTTCAAAAGATAAGTGAGATTTAGAGTTTTTGTTATAAACTAATGTATAAAGTGGTAAGTACCAACAACATGGTTAGCAACAAATACAGGGTAAAGCAGATACAAACATTGGAGCTACAAGTTTATTTAAAAATTTTTTTACATTGCTCTTTTTTTCTCTTTTTTTTATTCAAAGGATTTGAAAATGTATAGGAAATTTCTATTTTTCCATGTCATTTTAAAGTGTATTTCTCAAGTAGAAATTGTTGAACTTTCAGTGTCATTTCATAAATTACTAATTTAGTGCATAATGTAAAATATATTTATTTTAAAATAGAACATTCTTCCATATCTTTAGACTGAGGCTTTCCGCTTATTTTTGTGTTCAACTAAGAATTCAGTTCATAGCCTTGTGTATGGTTAAGCTGCTGCTTGCAGCGCAATCATTCTCTTTGAATCCAGTTCCCTACACAAGCAACTGGGAAGGCAGTGGAAGATGATTCAAGTGTTTGGGCTCCTGTCACCCATGCTGAAGACCCAGATGGAGTTCTGCGCTCTTGGTATTATCCTAGTTCAGTGGCTAATTGCAGCAATTTGTGGAATGAACCAAAGGATCAAAGATCTTGCCCACTTTCTTCATCACCCTGCCTTTCTATTAAATAAATTGATTAATCTTAAGAATAAAAAGAAGCCCAAGTTTACTTCTCAAATGGATTCTGTGGTTTTATAGATAGATGAACTGTATAGTAAAGAGAAGCTAAAGCAAGCTGTTTTTTTTTTTTAAAGACTTACTTTATTGGTCGCCAGTGGTGTTAAGCTGTTGCCTGCAATGCTGGCATTCTACATGGGTGCTAATTTGTGTCCTGGCATCTCCACTTCTAACCCAGCTCCCTGCTAATGTGACTAAGGAAACAGTGAAAGATGACCTCCAAGTCCTTGGGCTACTGCACCCACCTGAGACATCCTAAAAAAGGTTCTTCGCTTTAGCCTGGCCCATCCTGGCCTCTGCAGTAATATATCACCGTGCCTTTCAAATAAATTTTCAAAAAAATATTAATTTAATAGAGTGTGAGGAGAGACAGAGTTCTTCCATTCACTTCCCATATGATTACAACAGCCAGAGCTGGCCCATGCCAAAGCCAGGAACCTGGGCTCCATTTGAGTAGCTGAGGCCCAAGTACTTGGACATCTTCCACTGTTTTCCTAGGCACTTCAGCTGGGAATGGATGAGAAGTACAGCAGCTAGGTCTTGAACTAGTGCTCTGCCATGGGATGCTGACTTTCCAGGCTGGGGCTTAATTTGTGCTACAATAACAGCCCCAACTAAGGCAAACTCTTGCTTTGATATTTTCATTTTGGGAGTTCTGACTTGATTTTGATATAATTTATGATCTTATCAAGGAATGATGCATAATCATGATATATAACTTCCTATCTATGTTTTCCAAAGCAAGAAACCCAGTGGAGATATATATAAGCAATTAAAAATAGCTTTTGTTGCTCAAATAATTAGATTAATTTTGAGTTATAGAAAATTATTTTTATCATTTCTGCCAACAATAAGGCTACATAAAGATATTGTTGGATAAGTGATGCTTGGACAGTTATTTTAAATAATTTGTTATTTTTTTATATTTAGTGATAAAATTCTGACATTTATTGCTTACCAAAGTCTGTTTCAAATGAAATATTTTTTAAAATCTAGAGGACTCAGCATGATAGCCTTGGGGCTAAAGTCCTGGCCTTGTATGCCCTGGGATTCCAAATGGGTGCTGGTTTGTGTCGACTGCTCCACTTCCCATCCAGCTCCCTGCTCATGGCCTGGGAAAGCAGTGGAGGATGGCCCAAAGTCTTGGGACCCTGCGCCTGTGTGGAAGACCTGAAAGAGGCTCCTTGCTCCTGGCTTTGGATCCACTTAGCTCCAACCATTGTGGCCACTTGGAGAGTAAAACCAGCAGATGAAAGATCTTTCTCTCTGTATCTCTTCTCTCTGTGTATTTGCCTTTCCAAAATAAATAAATAAATAAATAAATAAAACTAAAAGAAAAAAATCTATGAATAAATTGAGTCAGGTTAAGCCACTCCCTGCAATGCATTGAATATCTGCATGTCAGATGGGCACTGGCTGCTCTGCTTCTCAGCAGTCACCCTGCTAGCGTACCTGGGAAAGCAGCAGACGGCCTAAGTATTCCGGCCCAAGAGCTGGATGGAATTCCAGACTCCTGGCTTCAGACCGGCCGTTTGCGGCCATTTGGGAGAATCTCTTTCTTCCCCTCCCCCACTTCTTTCTCTCTTCCTCTTTCTCCTTTTCCCTCCCTCTCTCCCCCTCCCTCCTTCCCTCTCTTCTCTCTCACTTTCCCTCTCCCTCTCTTCTTCCCCTTCCTCTGTTGCTCTCTCTCCCTTCTTGTCTGTAGCACTGCTATTTTTTTTAAACAAAAATTTTAAAAACAAGTTTTATTGTAGGAACTTTCCCTCCATTTTAAGGAATGCATAAATAGGAAACAGAGGTTGTCAATGAAATAACATGTTAAATAGAATTAGTCACTGAGTTAAAACTTACTTAAAAGTCACCTTAAGTTTAGAGGCATGCATCATGGCATAGTGGGCAAAGCTTCTGCACATGTGCATCCCATATGGGTGCTGGCTCATGTCCTGGCTGTTCCAGTTACACTCCAGCTCCCAGCTTACGGCATGGGAAAGCATCAGAGAATGACTCAAGTCCTTGGGTTCCTATATCCATGTGGGAGATCTGGAACAAACTCCTGGCTTCAGATGGGCTCAGCTCTGGCTACTATAGCCTTTTGGGAGTGTATCAGCAGATGGAATATCTCTGCCTCGATGTCTCTCCTGTTCCCTCTGAAAATTTGCCTTTCGAAAGCAGAGCCTGAGCTCTTGAATGATCTGAAAGGGAGATTCAGTTAGACTTACTCTGGTACAGTTTAAGCTACAACTGGAGCTAGGCATTGTGATATCACAGAACAAGGCACTGTTAAACTCACATCTCATATTCAGCACTGGTCTTAATTTTGGCTGCTTTACTTTTTATCCAGCTTTCCTTAAATGTATATTGGATGTATATTGATGGTTCAAGTGCTTGGGTTCACTCATTCATAGAGACCTAAATGGAGTTCCTGGCTCTAGGCCTTGACCTGCCTGGCCCAGACCTAACTGTTGTGGGCTTTGGGGAAGAACAGCTGATGGAAGGTGTCTGTCTCCCCTTCTTACCCTGACCTTCTCTTTTCTGTTCTGCATTTCAGACAAATGAAAATAATTAAATAAACATTTAAATATATACGTATATGTAGAACAAATTTATCAGTCTTTAGGATTATATCTCCTTATGTCTTCATGACCACATTGAGTGGTGCTTAAAAAAAGTATCAATTTTAGATTTTTTAAGTGTTTAGAAATAGTTAGCTGTCACAGAATTTCCAAGCTGACCCTGAACTTGATCAATATCTGTTTTAGAGGATTATTGAAATAGTTTTACATACAACTATTTTGAGTTTTGTTTTCTTAAAATTTTGGATGGGGAATGTCCAGCCCGTAAAGCCCTTTTAAATCATTTGGTCTGGCCTTCCCAAGACAGGTTCAGGTAGGACTCAAAATTCAGTAAATCTGCAACTGGTATGGTGACACAGCAGAACCTGCATCCCATATTGGTTCTGGTTCTAGTTCCAGCTGTTCCACCTCATCCAGCTAACGGCTTTGGGAAAGCAGTGGAGGATGGCCTATGGTCTTGGGCCCCTGCAGCCAGATGGGAGACTCAGAAGAAGCTCCTGACTTCTGGCTTTGGACCAGCTCGACTCTGGTATTTGCATTTGTTTGTGGAGTGAACCAACAAATGGAAGATTCTCTCTCAAATAAAAAATAATTCTTTAAAATTTGAAAAATCTGGGCCCGGCAGCGTGGCCTAGCAGCTAAAGTCCTCGCCTTGAACGCCCTGGGATCCCATATGGCGCCGGTTCTAATCCTGGCAGCTCCACTTCCCATCCAGCTCCCTGCTTGTGGCCTGAGAGAGTAGTCGAGGATGGCCCAATGCATTGGGACACTGCACCCGCGTGGGAGACCTGGAAGAGGTTCCTGGTTCCCAGATTTGGATCGGCGCAGCACTGGCTGTTGCGGCTCACTTGGGGAGTGAATCATTGGACGGAAGATCTTCCTCTCTGTCTCTCCTCCTCTCTCTATATCTGATTTTGTAATAAAATAAATAAATCTTTCAAAAAATTTTTTGAAAAATCTGTATCAGGATGATTTTTTTAAAAGTTTCATTTTTGTTAGAAAGATCTAGAGAGAGAAGGATGGACAGAGAGAAAGGTCTTTCATCCGCTGTTTCACTCCCCAAGTAGCTATAGCGGCTGGAGCTGAGTTGATCCTGGAGCCAGGAGCTTCTTTGGGTCTCCCACGTGGGTGCAGGGTCCCAAGGCTTTGGGCCATCTTCCACTGCTTTCCCCAGGCCACAAGCAGAGAGCTGACTGGGAAGTGGAGCAGCCGGGATACGAACTGGTGCCTGTATGGGATCCTGATAGATTCAAGGCAAGGATTTAGCCACTAGGCATTTGGGCCCCCTTTTTGCAATTTTTAATACTTTAGGTTCTTGACATAATTAGTTTTCAACCTTTTAAATAATTTTTTAAGATTTATGTGTTTTTTTTGAAAATCAGATTTTAACAGAAGAGATATAGTGAGAAAGAAACAGATATTTCATCCTTTGGTTTACCCCACTGCAGTGGCCAGAGCTTAGCCAATCAGAAGTCAGGATCTAGGAGCTTCTTCTGAGTCTCATGTGGCTGCAGGGGCCCAAGGACTTGAGTCATCCTCTGGTGCTTTCCCAGGAACAATAACAGGGAACTGGATGGGAAATGGAGCAGCCAGGAAATACTAGCCCCCATATGGGTGTCTGTGCCATAGGTGGAGAATTAGCCTGATAAGGCAAGGCACTGGACCTTAGAAGTTAGTTTTTAAAACACTCAAGTCTTTAAAAGTTCTTAAATGTATAGATTATATATTCAGAAAAAATTAGTGTGATAGAATTTAAATAAAGCCATGAGGCTATCACTATGGACCACTAAGTTTCTTCTGTTTGTTGATAGAAAGATCTGATTGAAACTTGGTGTAAGTGATACTCTATCCTGCCTCATGAGTAGAAAATTTATTTTTCATACATTATCGATCTTCTATATCTTGCAGCAATCAGCTGAAACTTCCATACACATACCATAGCGCAACTAACACACCATGCCATGCTACCCGTGGTCTGCTGGTGTGAACCAGGGTGGAGAGGAAAAACATTGAGAAGAAAAAATCAGAGACAAGACAAGGTTTAAAACAGGGAACAGAGAGCGTCTCCCTTCTGAGCAGAGAGGAACACTTAGCCAGCCTTACCAGGCAGCTTTTATTCTCTGGGAAGGGTGGGGATCTTTGGTTTAATCTGGACATAGCTTCAGTGCTCTCAGAAGACCCCCCACACATGTTCCTTATATACCCATCCCCCAACCCCCAAGTGCAACACTTTAATCTAAACAAGACTTACGGAAAAATATTAAGCAAAAAAAAGAACTTTACCTAACAATGAATTACAAAGATATTATCCATATTACCCAAAGTAAGTAATTAAGATTCAGTTGTAACATTTGGTTATGGAGAGACCATTAATAGTGAGAAGTATAGGTTGTCAAGTCTGCAGCATAAAGCAGGGAAAAAAATAGATCTGTGGCAGGAGAGGAAAACAAATTTTTCCTGTGTTCGAGTGTGGGGCACAAGGCTAGTCACTATTAAATTATTTGGAATTATATTATACAGTTTACCTTAAAATGAGAGCCTGAAGTCATAGGAATTAAACTTGGCAAATAATAGTCATTGGGATAGGAAGCAAATTTCTGTGTGGAGTAACTAATGCTATCAGATTGTCATGGAAGAATTCTGTGACTTTCTAATGATCTGTTCTTTAATTTATGCAGATCAGCTGTTCCATGTATTAGCCTTGCACATGCGACTGTATAGCATTGATTCTGAGTTCAATCCCTGGAGGAAACTCACACAGTTAGTAGAAGATATGAATTCACAGTAAGTATTATTGAAAGAATAAAATCGATTAAAAAAACTGTTTTTGAAGAATTGCCAAATATGAAAGGATTGAGATTTCTAATGAAAATGAGACTTTTTTCATATTTTTAGGCAATGCAGATATATGTAATATAAATTGAAGATAGCTTACCTTTATACTTTAAGAAGTACATAAAATTCCTACTAAGTGAGACAATCTTTTAAAAAATTCCTTTGATTTCTGTGAAGATACAACATTCATATAATCCTTTGACTAGTGGGTTCAGGTGCCCTTAACGTGATTCCTGTGTTTAAGAAGTTCTCCATCAGTCTTTTACTGTCTTTCCTGATGTTTTTGGCAAACCCTGATGATTCTGGCCTAAATCCAGTGTTTTATTACATGACACAAACAGTGACTTAAGAAAGTCCTTTTTTTCTGATTAGTTGTGGTGATTCTGTAAAGAGCTTTTTCATGTCACCTACTTGTTGACTCTGAAGTATAGTTTGGAAGATTGAACATTTAATTTATTTCCTAGTTAATGAAGTTTCAGAACAATGAATTGATGTACTCACAGCTTCCACTGGTAACCAGTGGATTTTTATATTTGATAGGTTTCTCTCTATTACAGTGATTGTTCTCTTCCTTACAGATTACTCTAGGTTAATAAGAATCTTGCCAAGTTGACTGTTGTGCTTTAGGTACAAGATCAACAGTCTGTGAAAATATCCTAGCTTTGTCAGTCAGGTGACCCAGGTTCATTTCCTGCTTTATACCTAAAGTCAGCCATTTCTCCATTTTGTTCCTTCTGATGGCAAATGGTATTAATAGATCACAGGCTGGATACTAGGTGATATAGTTAACTGCTAAGGTATCATTGCTTATAGGCCAATTCACTGATGGAGATGAATTTTGCTTAGTATTTTTAGTTTTACCAATTTATTTCAACAGTAGGTCAGAGAGCTCCTCCCCTGCCCCAATGTGCTGACTAACTCACTGAATGCCCCCAACAGCTGGGTCTGGGCCAAGTCAAAGCAAGGAGCCCCAAATCCCATATGCGTCTTCCATGAGAGTAGCAGGCATCCAGGTACTTCACCTGTCACTCGGTGCTTCCAAGGGTGTGTATTAGCAGGAAGCCAGATTCGAAATGGAATAGCTAAGACTTGAAATCAATTGAAATCAGTCTTAGCCATTACAGCATAGGATATCGGCAGCTCAGACAGCAGTCTAGCTGCTGTGCCATGCAAATTACTTTTATCATAGAGAAAAAGATCTCGAGCATTAAATTGCAAGCTTTTAAATCTATTTTTTTGTTTTTTTCATTTTTCTCTTATCCTAAGTATCTTACTTTTTAATAGTATTGATATGGCTACTTGCTTATATAATTGCAATTAAAAAAATACCAGTATTACTACTCACTGTAAATTTTCCTTGTCCTTAGACTAGAATATCACTGGAAATATGCAATCAAAATAGTGTTCTTAAGTCTCTTGAAGTAGTATTTCTTGTGTGGTAGTTTTATCAGCTTGATTGCTAGTTAGGTTCATTTGTTTCAGTTTTTTTCCCCTTAAGTATATATTTTTAAGATTTATTTATTTTTATTGGAAAGGGAAATATACAGAGAGAAGGAGAGACAGAAATATCTTCCATTCGCTGGTTAGGAAATAAGCCAATCCAAAGCCAGGAGATAGGAGCTTATTCCAGGTCTTCCGTATGGGTACAGGGTCCCAAGGCTTCGGGACATCTTTGACTGCTTTCCCAGGCCACAGCAGGGAGCTGGATGGGAGATAGAGCTGCCGGTACATAACTGGTGTCCATATGTGATCCTGGCGGGTGCAAGGCAAGAATTTATCCACTAGGCTATTGTGCCAGTTCAACCCTTAAGTATTTTTTTTTTAAAGATTTATTCATTTTTATTACAGCCAGATATACAGAGAGGAGGATCTTCCGTCCGATGATTCACTCCCCAAGTGAGCCACAACGGGCCGATGCGCGCCAATCCGATGCCGGGAACCTGGAACCTCTTCCGGGTCTCCCACGCGGGTGCAGTGTCCCAATGCATTGGGCCGTCCTCGACTGCCCTCCACAAACAGGGAGTTGGATGGGAAGTGGAGCTGCCGGGATTAGAACTGGCGCCCATATGAGATCCCGGGGTGTTCAAGGCGAGGACTTTAGCCGCTAGGCCACGGTGCCGGGCCCAACCCTTAAGTATTTAAGGACCACTTTTCACCCGTTGATTTATTTAGCTTTCATTTTTTAAAATTTTATTTATTTATTTTTATTTTTAGAGATGGTTCACTGCCCAAGTGGCCACAGTCACTGGAATTGAAAGCCATGAGCCAGGAACTTCTTCCAGGTCTTCCTTATGGGTACAGGGTCCCAAGGCTTCGGGACATTCTTGACTGCTTTCCCTGGCCACAAGCAGGAAGTTAGAAGGGAAGTGAAACAGCCAGGACAAGAACCAGTGACCATATGAGATCCCAGTGCTTGCAAGGCGAGGCTTTAGCCACTGAGCCATCACATTGGGCCCTAGAAAATGTGTACTTTACCACCATTTCTGTATCAATAGGGTGTGGAAGATTGGGAAAATAAATATGTATTTGCTGACTGAAAAGAAACAAGCTTCCTCCTACAGCACCGATATCCCATATGGGCACTAGTTCCTGTACCGGCCCAGCTGCTCCACTTCTGATCCAGCTCCCTGCTTATAGCCTAGGAAAGCAGCAGAGGATGGCTCAGTCCTTGGGACCCCTGCGCTCCCAGGAGACCTGGAGGAAGTTTCCGGCTCCTGGCTTTGGGTCAACTCAGCTCTGGTTGTTATAGTCATTTGGAGAGTAAATCAGTGGATGGAAAAATCTTTTTTCTCTTTTCTTTGTTTGACTATGCCTTTCAAATAAAAAGTAAAATAAATCTTAAAACAGTTAAACATACAGTAGAAAAATCTAATAAAAGTTTAAAAAATGTTTACAATAAACTATTTTACTGAGTTTTTCATGCATATTCCTAAGGTTTATTGCTTTGTCTTTTACAGTATGTTTTAAGTTCTGCTTTGGTTTTTATTTTATTGAATCCTTGAAGATATTAAAAGACTATTTGAATTTTGTGCTCACTCTAAAGTTGAAAGTTTTTAATAAGAGACATTAATTATACTCTTTCATGTAACTTGATTTTTCAACTGTCTTTTTTATAATGTGAGCATTTGTTCTTTAGTGCTAAGTTTGTTGTGATAGTAAGTGGCCTAGGAGTGAGTAACCTGATTGGTCATGAAATTTACTCTTTTATATTCTGTTTAATGATTATTTTTCATATCTAAGAGATCAGAAATACTCAAGATCATTAATGTGTCCTAGTTTACTTTGGTGTGATTTAATAAATTTTTGTGTCACTTTTTATAAGACGGTTAAAGATAATTAGTATAAATTTTTATTATTAGGTAAAATAGATCCCCAGTTTTTCTTTTGGGATTTCTTAGTTGCCTATGAAAGTTTTATTTCTGTTACATAAATATATATTTACAGGGGGGATTCCCAGAGCATATGAAACTGTCACATAATGCATAATAATTAATAAAAAAATTAAAAAAAAATAAATATATATTTACAGTATATAAAGTAAATTACTCAGAGAAGATATATAATTCTGTCTAAATTTGTTACAAATTTTTCTTTTAGACTGGGAAATGAGGAACAACAACCTGAGGTTCCAATTCTTTACCATGACGTAACATCCCTTCTGCTTATCCAGATTTTAATGATGCCACAGCCCTTACGCAAAGGTATGTCTTTGTAATTCAGATTTTAGATGATATGCATTTATTAGGGATATCCTATAGAATTTAATGGAACAAATATAACATTCAGTTAGATGAAAATTTTTGTGATAAATTTTTTTGTTAGTGACTTGTAGTGTCTAAGAAAATGACAATGAAATAAAGAATTTTTTTTTTTGTGGCTGTATTTTTAACTATTTAGTCAGGAAGAGATAAAGACATTAGGAAAACACTGTTGAAAACCTTTGTTTGGGAGCTGCTATTGTAACCTTGCAGATTAAGCTGCTATGATGCCAGTGCCCACACTCAATGGTTCGGGTGCTAGCTCCTCACTTCCAATCCAGCTCCCTGATAATGGCCTGGGAGAAGCAACAAGGGTGGCCCAGTGATCCTGCCACCTGGCTCCTTGCTTTGGCCTGGCCCTGTGCTAGCCATTCACGGCCATCAGAGGAATGAACCAGTGGAAGAAAGATATTTCTCTCTGTGTCATTTTGTAACTCTAATTTCCCAAATAAATAAATCTCAAGAAAAAAACCATTTAAATAGTTGAAGTGATGATATAAGTGAAAATTAAAAAAAAAACAGACTGTCCGCCTTAATGCTTCTTCTTGTCTTGTTGCATACATATTTTGTATGTTAGTTATCGTAGAGTTACGCAGGATGTCCCATGGTTTTAAATTAGTATTAACATAATGTTATTGTATTAACATTCATATTATTTTGCTTTTAAATCCAGTCTACTAATCTATGATGTTTGATGAGCTTAATCCGTTTACATGCAGGGTTAATATGAATGGGTGGTAATTTGGTCCTGTCATTTTAGCAATGGGTTGTTCTTGATTTAGTCTTCTGCTACTTTACTGGGATGTTCTTCCCATTTGCCTTTGGTTTTGGTGGGTGCGATTCCTCTTCTCTGTCATGAGACCATCTTAAAGTATCCTTTGTAGGGCAGGTTTGGAAGAGGCATATTCTTTTCACTTTTCTTGACTGTGGAAGAATTTTATTTCATCTTCAAAGACAAAGGAGAACATTGTTGGTTATGTTATCCTGGGCCGACAATTGTTTGCTTTTAGAACCTGGAACATTTCTCTGCATTCTCTTCCTGCCTGTAGAGTTTCCTGTGAGAGGTCTCCTGTGACTTTAACTGACATTCCTTTATATGTCAATTGATTTTTTCTTTTTTTTTAAATTATATTTTTGACAATCTTTACATAGTTAATTAGGGTAAAAAGGTTCAAGGGCTACAGGAAAGTAGGTAAGACTATTATTTCCACACTGTTTTCTTCATGTATCTGAGGTAAAGGGGGATATTAAGGGAGAAGTCCCACCCAGTCTCCCACCCACCCCAGGTCCCTGATGTGGGGCATGCTCCGAGGGTCTTGCTCAAGTGGTTTTGATAGTTCAACAGTTATGAATTGCTGCCAATCTCTCTACTCCAAGCACAATGAGGTCGTTGAAGAATCTACTGATTGACATAGTCCATCATAGGGTCTCCATTTGCCCAGTTGTTCACTGCCAACATATGGCTGAGGTAATTGATTGACTTGTTCTGTCCTCTGTCTTTTCATGGTTAGGGTTCTGAGTCTGGCAGTTCGATTGGGGAAATCCCTAAAGAAACTTTGTCTGAGGTGTTCCCAGACCAGATTCTTGTATGTGCTAGCAAGCACAGGGCCCAGCACAGTCCATTGCCCCAATCAGCTGGTGGTTGCAATTGCTGGGTTGGTTCTGTTTCCAGCCCAGTCTTCCACTGGAACCAATGGGTGTTGCAGTCCAGCCTGATTCTGCCCAGCACACACTCAGCCCTCACATAAACCAGTGGGAGCTGCAGCCTGGTCGGGTTGATCCACAGTAATCTCCACCAGTCCCGCCCCCTACCCTGTTTTGCCAGTATGTGTAGCAGACTAGTCCAGTCTGTCCCACATCCCCTTCTGCTCTCATACATGTCAGTGGGCATTGAAGCCTAGTTCCATCTAACCAGCTCCACTATCCAGCCCACACAGATGTTGTTGGGTGCCTTTCTGTCTAGCCACCCCAGCCCCTTTCCTGGTTTTCGTGCCTTCTAGTGGGAGTGGTAACCCAAGAGGGAGGAGCCCACTATTTCCCTTCTAGGCCACTCCCACTCCTGGATTATGCACTCTGCAGGTGATTCTGTGATTTAACTTGAGAGAATTAGCCCCCTTTGCCAGCCTCTGCCAGCTGATGCTGCAGCTAAGCCCAACCAACCCTCACCCGCTCTAATTTTGTTTGCACCAATAGAAACAATCAGCCCAGCCTGGCTTTTCCCTGATCTAGTCCACATGAGGCGCACAGGTGTTGTAACCCTGCATAGTCTGGTCTGCATCCATCACAGCTCACACTCTCCAGTGGGAGTAGCCGTCCAACAGGAGAGCAGCCCTATATTCCCCCTACTGGGTCTGCCCCCTCCCTTCCTGGTTTTCATGTGTGCTGGTTTTTTATTTTTTCTTTTTCATTGATGGCATTAAATACTTACATACTTTCCCATTGTTTCTCTCTTTGTGATATTAGAGGTTATGGTTGATTGCATAGCTTTATTTCTTCATTATTTTATTTGTTGAGTAAACTCAACATTTTTCTATTTGTTTTCTTCCTTGTTTATTCATTGATAGGTTTGAAAGAATAAAGGCTGATTAAATCCTTGATTTTTAATTTACTAGTGTTCAGATAAATGACTTCTTTTTGGCATTCCGCAAAGGTGATTTTCTGATTTTTAGTGTTAATATGTGAATTCATGTATATTTGCTGCCTTTCAGCTGTACTGTTTCTGTTCTTCAGGTTGACTCTTATGCATTGATTTTTAAAAATTTTTTTTTATTAGATTTATTTTTATTACAAAGTCAGATATACAGAGAGGAGGAGAGACAGAGAGGAAGATCTTCCGTCCAATGATTCACTCCCCAAGTGAGCCGCAGCGGGCCAGTGCACGCCGTTCCGATGCCGGGAACCTGGAACCTCTTCCAGGTCTCCCACGTGGATGCAGGGTCCCAAGGCTTTGGGCCATCCTCAACTGCTTTCCCAGGCCACAAGCAGGGAGCTGGATGGGAAGTGGAGCTGCCGGGATTAGAACCGGCGCCCATATGGGATCCCGGGGTGTTCAAGGCAAGGACTTCAGCCACTAGGCCACGCCGCCGGGCCCGACTCTTATGCGTTGATAAGACTCCAGCAGTCTCTGCTAGCTTCATCAGACTCAGGCTTTTCAGTCTGTGGTTCCAGAGTTGATTACTGTGCGCAGTGGCCCGTGAGTTTTCTAAAATTGTATAGAACATTTTTTGTGTGTAAACACGCATTTTTTCCTTAGTAATTCCACAGCTCTTACCAGATTTTCAAAAGGATCTTGACATCTAAAAGAATTAATTATTTACTAAATTCTCCTGAAAAATGCTGGTCATAGACAAATTGTTCTATAGTAAGAAATTACAGTGTGAAAGTTGCTTTTGTTGTAAAATTATGGTGGGATGAGAAATGAGAGGAATGGTGGAGAAGAGGGATAGTGAGCAGAGAGAATGCCACGGGTTGCTTGTGGGGTCGCACTGGGAGAGGAGAAAACAAGCTGAGTGTGGATAGAACTTAGCGAGTTTATTTTTTATTTTAGGACAGGAGAGCTGGGAACACGTTCGCCTTTCCTTCATTTTCTATGTACTAGCTCCTGGCAGTCTTTCACCTTCAGTGTTAACTGATAAAAGCTCTTCTTTTTATTTTTTTATTTTTTATTTTTATTTATTTATTTTTAAAGATTTTATTATTATTGGAAAGCCGGATATACAGAGAGGAGGAGAGACAGAGAGGAAGATCTTCTGTCCAATGTTTCACTCCCCAAATGAGCCGCAACGGGCCGATGCGCGCCGATCCGAAGCCGGGAACCAGGAACCTCTTCCGGGTCTCCCACGTGGGTGCAGGGTCCCAACGCATTGGGCCGTCCTCGACTGCCTTCCCAGGCCACAAGCAGGGAGCTGGATGGGAAGTGGAGCTGCCGGGATTAGAACCGGCGCCCATATGGGATCCCGGGTGTGTTCAAGGCGAGGACTTTAGCCGCTAGGCCACGCCGCCAGGCCCAAAAGCTCTTCTTTTTAATATCCCATCTTCTTCATAGTGACTTGTTTACAGTTTTCTTTTCACACATTTGTCTTATTATCATAATAATAGAGTTTTAAAATTTTCTCCCTGTGTGAATTCTTTCCAATAGTACCATTTTATGAATTTATCCCTCATGAATACCTGGTACATAATATGTTCAATATTATGTGGAATAGATGGATGGACTAAAAAAATATTGATTTGTTTCCTGGTTTTAAGTTGTTTATTTTCTATTTAGAAATCCAGTAAAGGTATTTCTTTTGTTTAAACTTATAGATTTTGTTCACATCTATATAATGCTAGTTGAATGTTGGCAGTGTTTTGAACCCCAAATTCAATTGATTAAAGTACACCCATGGGAATAGCATTAATTATCTTATTCATTGTTATACAGACTTTGGAACTTTTCTTCATTCTATGTTGATAGAAGGAAAACTTATTGAACGATTTGTGTTCTTCATTTTTCAAAGAGAAAAAAATGTATACTTGAGCTTACCACAGAGAGAAGCATATCACAAATAGGTTTTTTATTGAAGATTAGACTTTTCAGAAAGGATCAGAACACATGCAGTTAGGGATTCCAGATTGTAAAAGGGAAGACTAAAGAAAATTTGAAACCCATATCTGATTTGTGCTAATTGTGTTATAGAAACAGTGAAGTGTTTGAATGTGTTACCAAAGTATTTCATGGTAATGTTATGAAAAGAATTGAATTTGTGATCTCATCTTTCAGATTATGTCCTGTTTATTGTACTGTCCATTTCCCAAAGATTTTCTTGTTTTTCCTACACTTTGCCTTATCCTAAAGCAAACTTGAAACATTTGGTATTATTTTTATTCTACATCAGCTAATAGAAAAGGGACCTGTACAAATAGCTGAATCCTGCTTTATTTTCGTATTCAGCACCTGTACTAGCCATGGTACCTGTAGGCATGTCAATAGATAAATGTGTGTTTATTAAGTAACGATGTCTCCCCAAGAGACTAGTGACTCCTTGAAAAATGCTTGTAAAACTCAACATATATGGTAGAGTAGATACTCATTGCATTTTCAGTTTAATAAATATGTTTTCATGCTCTATCCACTAAAGAAAATCTTGTTTACTTATACTTAGATTCAGTCATTTTTATCCCAGCGTCAAGTTCTTGTCCAAGTAATGTTGATCATGATACATTATATATTCCTTTTTTGGTTATTAATTATGAAATATGGGTAAACATTTATAAGTCTGTTGGATTTAGCTATTTTAATTTCATGCCAGGACATTTAAGATTTTCTTAGTGACAGATGTTAACTAAGTGACAATGTTTTGATGCTTAGGAATTCAGCCTTCACAGGAAGTAAGAACTGTAAATTAAATTTATTGCTGAGGGAATGAAGTCCAACCTGTATAACTCTACAGGGAGAGGTCTCTGAAAGTTTCCTTGGGTCTCACCCCTTGTACCTTTTCCCTTTGCTCATTTGTGTATAAATCATAGCCATGAATATGACTATATGCTGAGTCTTGTGAGTTGGCCTTGTGAATTACCAATTACCAGGCTCTTGCCTGCTGTTGATACAACCACTTAAGCTGGGATTATGAGTCTAAGCAGGAAAGGATGGAAGTCTAGTCTAGGATGTTAAAATTGATGTTGGGAATATTTAAAAGTAGAATTGACAGGATTTGGTAATTATTACTTTTATAGAACTTAATTTTTTCCTATTATATCAATTTTTATTTCGTTCACCTGTGTTTCTACTTTAAAATAGACTTTAGAACTATTTAAAAGTTTAATTAAGAAAATTAATTAGGTGTTTTAATATGGGGAGAAAGACACAGGAAAGTATCAAATGTATCTACAAATTTGACTCTGAGAACAGACTATTAAGTTATTAAGTTATTAAGATATCTAGTTACTAGAGGAGCAGCATAATGTAATAGGAATCCTGAATCTGAAGAAACCTTGTCTGTGTGGATGTAGGTTTTGACCCGAGTGCCTGCTAACTTGGAAACCAAGCACACATCCTTCTGACATTGAGTTGTTGAATTGAGGCTATTATGAGTATGAAATAAGACAGTTGAGGCAAATTTCCAACTTACTAGGTAATCACAATGTCATTGTTAATGTGATTATTCAATTCCTATTTATTAAGTGCCTAACATGTACCAGAGTCTGTCAGGCACTTGTCATATTGTTACTACTATTTTAGAATTGCTGTAGTTGTAATTAAATTTCAAAACTTAGAAGCCTAAATGTTAGGACTTTTTAAAAAAAAATGTTTCATATCATTGTATATTTTTTTTATAAACTTTTTATCCTTCAAGAAGTAGAATGTGTGTTGGTTTTAAATACCAAGAAGTTTTGGGGTACCTGAAGCCCAGAAGGGAATTTGCCGTGGTTCTGTATCTTGAGTATTCAAAAGTTAAGTGGTGTTAGCACTCTGGTCTTCTAAAAAGGAACATACTTTAAACTCAATTCTGATAAATGCCTCTGTTACATGTTCTGTGGATGAATAGAGGGATTTTTGCGTTCATAATCTCAGCTCCACTCAGTAACACATTCAATAGTATATTGCAATTTCATTTTATTAACTACTTAAGTGATGAGCAGAAAGAAATTACACATGCATGGAAAGGCATATATTTGTGAAATTATCTTGATATCAGCATGTCTAGATTCCAAAGAACTAATAATGCTCTGTTTTTCTTGTAGAACACTTCACTTGCATTGTGAAGGTGCTTTTTACCCTACTCTACACACAGGCTCTTGCAGCACTTTCAGTTAAATGCAGTGAGGAAGATAGGTCAGCCTGGAAACACATGGGAGCTGTCAAAAAGGTCAGTCCTTCTCTACCCTTGTCATTTAGTAGTGCGAAACTCGCTTACATTGGGGATATGAGTGAGTGAGTAGATGTTTGACAGATAAAATCAGCTAGTGATGTTCTAATTGGAAATGGAAAAAAGTTAAAAGAAAATGTTTCTACACTATTAGGCTGCCTGTATCTGTCTCTAAACCTTTGCCTTTTTCCCATTCTATTGGGCAATTTTATTTTGCTTTTGGTGCAAGTCTTAAATTCAGAAAAGTTATAAAAAACTGTGCAAGCACAGTGAACAGGTATGCAGACTTGCCTATTTCTGTCATTTTCATTTCTCCTTGTCCCTCTCCCCACCCCCAATCATAATTCAAATTTACAATCCCTCCCCTTGGGGTAGGTACTTGGCCTAGTCATTAACATGGCATTTTAAGATGCTCACGTCCCATGTTGGAGGACCTGAGCTGTGATGGAGCTAGGGAGACAGCAGCGATGGCTTGACTAGTTGAGCCCTGCCGCTCCTGTGGGAGCCCTGGCCTGAGCCACGGACCGCTGCAGGCGTTTGGGGAGTGAGTCAGTGAATTAGGAGCTTTCTCTTTGTCTCTGTTTTCCTCTCAAACTTAAAAATTCATCAATGAATAAGTAATTAAAATACATTTTAGACTTTTCTGATCACGTCTCTTTTAATATTACTTTTAAGAGGAAAGTGTTAGGCTACTGATTTAGGCATCTCTTCAAATTGTTTGGGAGACCTGCATGCTCCCAGACTTTTGGTTCTGGACAGGAGCTGTTAAGGGTGCTTAAGAATTGTACCAGTGGATTGGAGCTCTGTCTGTGTCTTTTTCTCTCTTTCTCTGTCTCTAAACTAAAGTAAGTTAATCTAAACAAAATCTTTTCTCAAAATCAATAAATACTACTTATGCTAGAGCATATATATTTTTAGCAAACATAATGATTTTCTTTAAATTACACAAATGATAAGGAAAACTTGACCATATTTAGCTAAGTATGTTTTCAGTGTCTTGATAGTAAATGAAATACTATAAAATCAAAGTGACTTGGATTAGATAGGTAATGGTTATTTAGAGAAGTTATTCATAAAAAATAATAAATGTATGAATCTTTCGCTTGGCTCACAGAATCTTAAGGACTTTTTCAATCTCATTTTAAAAGATTTATTAAAATCATACCTAATTTATTAAAGGAGAGAGGGCCAATTATAAATACATGAAATGTGTTCAATATAACCTTCAATTTTATCAACATAGTATTTTTGCAAAGTTCATTGTATTGGTTGGTTGGCTATGGAAATCTAGTGCTAGGTCTGTATCCTGCCACTACAAATGTTATTATGTTTTTTTATCATGGCATAGAAACTGTCACAGCTTTTGTTAAATGGGGCATTTGGACCATTTGAGTTATAAGGGCTCCCTCTTCTTCTCGGATTTTATAGTTCCAAATTTGTAAAATGGATTTCTTTTTTGAATAATTTTTATTCATACTTGATTCTTAGGTAATTTTGTCTTCTGAAATTATCTTTCTTGCTTTTATGTCTTTATTTTTTTTTTTTTAAAGATTTTATTCATTTTATTACAGCCAGATATACACAGAGGAGGAGAGACAGAGAGGAAGATCTTCCGTCCGATGATTCACTCCCCAAGTGAGCCGCAACGGGCTGGTGCGCGCCAATCCGATGCCAGGAACCTGGAACCTCTTCCGGGTCTCCCACGCGGGTGCAGGGTCCCAACGCATTGGGCCGTCCTCGACTGCTTTCCCATGCCACAAGCAGGGAGCTGGATGGGAAGTGGAGCTGCCGGGATTAGAACTGGCGCCCATATGGGATCCCGGGGCTTTCAAGGCGAGGACTTTAGCCGCTAGGCCATGCCGCCGGGCCCAATGTCTTTATTTTTTACTTATTGGGAAAAGCAGGGAAAGAGAAGAACAGAAACAGATTTTTTTCCCCACTGGTTCACCTACCCATATGTCCACAATAGCCAGGACTGGGCAGGCTGAAACCAGGAGCTGGAAACTCAATCCAGGACTCTCACATGGGTGGTGAGACCCGTCACCTGCTGCCTCCTAAGGTGTGCATTAGCAGGAAGCTGGAATCAGAAGTAGAGCCAGGACTCAGACCTAAGTACTCTAAAATGGAGTGCAGATGTCCCCAGTGGTGTGTTATCTGCTATTCCACGCATCTGTCGCTTTAAATATCCTTTTAGTTTTCAACTAATATTCAAGAAAAGTATACTAGATTTCTCTGTTGTATCACTGATGTTTCCTTAATAAGCAGCCTAGTCATAAAGAATACATGTATAGGGCTTGGCGGCGTGGCCTAGTGGCTAAGGTCCTTGCCTTGATCCCATATGGCCGCTGGTTCTAATCCCGGCAGCTCCACTTCCTCTCTCTCTCTCTCCTCCTCTCAGTATATCTGACTTTGTAATGAAAATAAAATAAATCTTTAAAAAAAAAAAAAGGATACATGTATAAAAACTTAGCTAGCAGTGTTGGCTATAAATCTAGTTATTTGAATGTTTCCTAAAATGAGAATTTAATGACAAGAAATTTAAATATCAGAATCTATGATGGAAAGAATATTTTTTAATTCAGGTAACTTCTGTCAGTTTTTTTTCTGAATTTCACTACTCAATATTTTTAAAAAACATTTAATAAAACATCAGAATGATGCATATTCAGAATATTTATTTATTTATAATATTAATTAATTTATAATATTCTTCAGAATATTTATTTATAGTTACATATTTAGTGAGTTAAAGCACAAATTTTGATAGGTTATTAGTTTTTTTCTATAACAAATTAAACACTGACATTCCTCCCTTTTTTCCATGACTTTCTTCCTTTGGATCTTTTCATTTCTCATTCCTTTTTTTCCTTTCTTCATTGAGTCTCATTTATTACAAAGCTGTAATTTTTTTTAGGTTTAGGTGTGATTATTTTGATAATAGTTTATTACTGTAGTGCAATAAAAATATATTTTTGAAAATATTAAAGACTTAATTTGAAAATGAAGATTGTTTCCGCTGGAAAAATCATTAGTGTACATTGCATTCTTTTGGAGAGTGGAATTTCTACCAAGAATCTCTGCATCACTTTAAATTTTTTTTTTAAAGATTTTATTATTATTGGAAAGCCGGATATACAGAGAGGAGGAGAGACAGAGAGGAAGATCTTCCATCCGATGTTTCACTCCCCAAGTGAGCCGCAGCGGGCCGGTGCGCGCCAATCCGATCCAGATCTGGGAACCAGGAACCTCTTCCGGGTCTCCCATGCGGGTGCAGGGTCCCAAAGCTTTGGGCCGTCCTCGACTGCCTTCCCAGGCCACAAGCAGGGAGCTGGATGGGAAGTGGAGCTGCCGGGATTAGAACCGGTGACCATATGGGTTCCCAGGATGCGTTCAAGGCGAGGACTTTAGCCGCTAGGCCACGGTGCCAGCCCCCTCTGCATCACTTTAAAAAAGAGATTTCAAAGAGAAAGACCAAAAGTCCTGAAGCAACAGCTAGAATTGGGTCAGGCTGAAGCCGTAGATTCTATAAGAGTTTCCTACATGGGTGCCAGGGCCCAGAGTGCTTGAGCTGTCATCTTCTGCCTCCCAGGACACACGTTGCAAGTCACTGGAATTGGGAAGAGAACTGGGATTAGAACCCAGGTACCTTGATGTGGAATGCAGGCATCCCAAGTTGCATCTTTTTTTTAAAAGATTTATTTATTTTTGTTGGACATACAGATACACAGAGAGGAGGAGAGACAGAGAGGAAGATCTTCCGTCCGATGATTCACTCCCCAAGTGACGGCAGAGGCCAGAACTGAGCCAATCTGAAACCAGGAGCCAGGAATTTCTTCCACGTCTCCCACGTGGGTGCAGGGTCCCAAGGCTTTGGGCCGTCCTCGACTCTTTCCCAGGCCACAAGCAGGGAGCTGGAAGGGAAGCGGGGCTGCCGGGATTAGAACTGGCACCCATATGGGAGCCATGCACGTGTGAGGTGATGATTTGGTAGCTACTAGGCTACTACGCTGGGCCCTGAATTTCTTAATCGGGGATCCCTGGATAGGTTTTGTTTTATTTGCTAGGAATAGAGTCATATTATCCAGAATGTACTCCAAGAGCCTGTTATTCAAAAGAGTTTAAATTTCCCTATAATATAGACAAAACATTCCACCCAACAGAAATTTGCTTGCCTCTCTTGGCTGCTGATCCTTTTCTATATTTAATCCACTTACTTTTGCCATTTCTTACTTAGAACTCTTCTGATCGTGATTCTAGGGCTTTCATCCATATAGTCTGAAATCTTTCTTAAGCTTTTTAAGCCTTTTCTTTATTTTTCTCCAAGAATGCCTATGTAAAATAGGCTTTCTTAAGACTTCTGTATGTATGGATTTCAGTTATCTTTTATCCCATCCAATACTGTCAAGGAAAGTTCTGAGGTTTCTGCATTTTAAGTGACTTCTTATTTTAGAAGTACTTTGACTAAAGTATTAATGACAATAAGATGTTGGACTTTCTACCTTTGCCTATAACTGCAATGCAATGATGTACTTAAATAGCAGAACTTGTAACTGTTGTTAAAGGGCTTTATTACCATGATAATATGGGGAAAGTGGTGGGAGGAAGAATTGGAGGGGGGAAGAGTCATGGAAAATAACAACAAAAGAAAAGAAAGGAAAAGAAAAATCAGTCATCCAGAAAAAGGGGGAACTGGCTAGATTAAATGAACATTTGAGACTGTTTATAGTGGCTGCTGTGGTAGCACAGTCAGTTGAACTGCTGCCTGTGACCCCTGTATCCCATGTAAGAGTGCTAGTTTGAGTCCCCACTGTTGTGCAACTCGTCTATTCCTGATAATGCACCTGTGAAGGCAGCAGAAATGACCTGAGTGCCTGGGCCTCTGCCACTGATATGGCAGACCTGAGTGGATTCTTGGCTTTGGTTTGCCTGCCCCTTTTCGTTGCAGTCCTTTGAGAAGTGAACCAAGATACGGAATATATCTCTCTTTCTGTAACTGCCATATCAGCCAGTGAGATACTGATTCTTGTAAATTAAGTGTACCCTGGAGATCATCATATTTAACAAGTGATCATTCTATTGACTCAATAGGCAAGGGTGGAGCAAGTGACATGATGTAAGTAAGTAGAACAATTGCAGAGTCAGTCATTTTTATACTTTAGACTTAGGGCATAACACTACATAGCTGAATGAATATAGCAAAAATCAAAGATGTAAAATAAATATATTGCAGAGAATGAAGTATTAAAAAGGCATATACACGCAGGCTTCAGAGCTACAGACTCCAGTATCATCAAAACAGATGCCATCAATTACCCAGTAGGTATTTATTGCTCAGATTTTTGTTAAGCAGAGGAATACATGAAAAATAGAAAGTGTGTAGTTCCTGACATTTTGGAATATAGAGTCTAATTGAAAAGAGTCTAATAACATGAAAGAAACTAGGAGTTGTACAAAGAGTATCATCAAATAGCAGTTTTTAATTGTCCAATCAAAACCTTAAGAGTTCAGAATAACCTTTTATTTCATGGTGTTTATTTAATTTCTGCATTTTCTTATTTTCAATACTATAGTTAGTAGAATAAGTGATTTCATAGCCAAATTATTACTCTCCCATAGTTTATTTATTGTAATTTGTGTATTATTCTTCCTTCTGTTATCTCAGCAAATATAGAGGTAACTTTAAGTATAAAGATTGTATTGAAATATATTTAGTTTTAATAGCCTTCTAATTTGCATATAAATTGTCATTTTATATTGCATCAGATGGATTGTCATTTAGTACAATTATACATTCTGTGATAAATACATTATCCTATTTTATTTTTACAGTAAGTCTTTTTTAAGAAACCCCTTTCAAGGAAGTTGAAGGAAATTGTAAAAGAAAAAAATCTTGGTCTCTATTTCCTTCTGTTACAAGCCTACTTATTTTTTCCCACTATAATGAGCTCCTGTATACTTTCATTTCACTTTTTTTTCACAATGTAAACATTTTCCATATAGCTCAAATTTGTCATTTTGATGCTTGAATTTTTCTTTTTAGTTGGCATTTCATAATTTAGGTAACTGCTTCATGTTTTTGGTCATTTTTCATGTCGTTTTTCTATTTTAGCACTGTAATGAATATCTTGTGTGTGTAGCTATATTTAAAAATACATAGCTGTATGTTAAAAATTGTGTATACTTAAAAATATATAGCTATATTTAAAAAGTTATTTTCATAGGTACAATTTCCAGGTGTAAATATTGCTGGGTCAGAAGCCATGATTTATATATACATGATTATTTCCATTTATAGTTGTACTTATATGCTGTTACAGTATTGGAATATGTTTGACCAGCTACTCATTTTCAGTTTAAATTCAGGGGGGTGTGATTTTACCCAGAGTTTTGAAGAACTGAAGTTTATGTTCTTGGAAATAAAGTAATTATACTTTCACTATACTCATTAAAAAGTGTCATTTCCAATGTGGACTTTTAGCAATTTTCACTAACCAATATAACTGATATTTTAATTTTTTCCAGAATACATGTGATGCAGAAAAGTCTTATGAAGTGTTATTGAGTTTTGTGATAAGTGAACTTTCTAAAGGAAAGTTATACCATGAAGAAGGAGCTCAGGAATGTGCAATGGTATGCTTTTACTAAGATTATTTGTAGTAATTATTCTGTTAAAAATTTAGATTTTCTTTGTTTCCACTATAGATGTACTATTGAAAAATTGCATCTGTTAGAATGAATTATCCAAATTTTCTTTTTAACTTTAGGCTAGCCCTATTGCTTGGTCTCCAGAATCCATGGAAAAATACTTACAGGACTTCTGCTTACCTTTTCTCAGAATCACCAGCCTTCTCCAGCATCACCTCTTTGGAGAAGATTTGCCTAGTTGCCAGGTAAAATTTAGAGTAAAGGACAGGGAGACTTGTTTTTATATTGACCTACGTTTGGGGAAATATATTGATATATGGCATAGAATTGATGTTGATATAGATGAGACTCCTTTATAATGTTAGGGGAAAATGTAATTGAAGATTATTCCATGCATAGTTTTTCATAATCTATATTTTGCTGCAAAAAATGTTGTGCAGTTATTTTGAAAAAGGCATTTTTAAAATATATATCCTTTTTTTCTTTTTCCAAATTTTATTTATATATTTTATTTATATAGAATGAGCAGATTTCATCTAATTTACAATACAAATTTAGGAACCTACCTTTTTGTTTTATATTTTCATGAATATTGTCTTGTATCAGAACATATGATAATTGTCCTTTTGGGATTAGCTTTTCTCTCTGAGCATAATTATTTCACTGAGTATAATGGTCTCCAGTTGGGAACACTTTTGCAAATTGTAGAATTCCATTGTTTTTAATGGCTGAATAGTATTCCATAGAGTACACACAGTTTCTTTATCCATTCCTCTTTTCATGGATATCTGTGTTGTTTCCATGTCTTTGCTGGTGCAGATTGTGCTGCTTTGTATATAGAGCTGCAGGTTGCTTTCTCATATGTAGGTTTCGCTTCTTTTGGATATATTGCTAGGCGTGGGTAGATTGATGGATTTTCAGTTGTCTGAGCACACTCCATTACTGACATTCATAGTGGCTGCACAAGTCTATAGTCCTCACCAGCAGTGGAATAGGGTACCTTTTTCCCTTACATTCCTGCCAGCAGGAATAATTAGAAGATTTCTGTACATAGGCCATTCTCACCAGAGTTAAGTCGATCCTAAATGTGTGTGTGTGTGTGTTTAAGATTTATTTATTTGGAAAGGAAGATTTACAGAGAGAAGGAGAGAGATAAAGATCCTCCATCTGCTGGCTCACTCCCCAAATGGCTGTATCGGCAGGAGCTGGGCCATTCCAAACCCAGGAAACTCCTCTGGATCTGCCACACGGGTGCAGGGTCCCGAGGTTCTGGGTTCCTTGACTGCTTTCCCAGGCCACAGGGAGCTGGATGGAAAGTGGGGCTGCCGGGATTAGAATCGGCACCCATATGAAGATTGGGAGAAATCATAGTTGACACATTTGCTTATATACGCATAAGATCCACTGGAAAGATATGTAAGTTAATGATCAGTTCTTAGGAGTTGAGGATGGTGAGTTTGAGATTTGGGTTGAAGGACAAACATGGTGGAGTATTTTTTAAATGGTATTTGCATAGTTGATTAGGGTGAGAAGTGCTGAAGATTAGGGGAAAGTGGGTGAGACCATTGTTTCCACATTTTCTTTTTGTTCTACCTGTATCTGGAGGAAGCAGGGAGTAGCTGCACCCAACCTTCCAACCGCCCCAGTACCCAGGGATAGGGAACAGCCACCCCATGTCATCTGCTCAAGTGGTTTCAGTAGTTCTGAAATGCTGTTGATCTTGCTGATGAAGAATGAGGAAATCCTTCCAAGGTCCATTGACTGACATAATAGGGTGGAATTTTTTTTTTTAAGATTTATTTATTTTATTACAAAGTCAGATATACAGAGAGGAGGAGAGACAGAGAGGAAGATCTTCCGTCCGATGATTCACTCCCCAAGTGAGCCACAACGGCCAGTGCTGTGCCGATCCAAATCTGGGAACCAGGAACCTCTTCCAGGTCTCCCACACAGGTGCAGGGTCCCAAAGCTTTGGGCCATCCTCAACTGCTTTCCCAGGCCACAAGCAGGGAGCTGGATGGGAAGTGGAGCTGCCGGGATTAGAACCAGTGCCCATATGGGATCCCGGTGCGTTCAAGGCGAGGACTTTAGCTGCTAGGCCACGCCGCCGGGCCCGGGTGGAATATTTTTTAACAATAGCATTTTTTTATTCTTGCTTTTTAAGTAATACAGCTATATAAGAGCAATAAATTAAGTGTGGAAAAGAAGGAAATGTATTTATATTTTTTGAATGAAAGAGTTATAGAGAGTAAGAGACAGAACATGTGAGAAAATCTGCATTTGTTGGTTCACTCCCCACATGACCAGAATGACCAGGGCTGTGCCAGACTAAAGTCAGGAGTCTAGAAATTATTCCGGGCCTCTTGATCCCCTGCCATCCACGTGGAAAACCTAGATGGAGTTCTAGGGGCCCAGTGACTTGATCAGACTTCATTGCTTTTCCAGACCATAAGCAGGGAGTGGAGGATCAGAAGTGGAGCAGCTGGGATTCAGTGCCGGTATAGGAACATGGCTTCTTAGGTGCAGGCTCAGAGTACTATGCCATGTCTCTGGCCCTTCTATTGGAATTTTTCATATGGCGTTTAGGCAAAAGAAAGTAATTAAAAGTAATAAAAGACATGTAGATTAGAAAGGAAGAAGTGAAACACTGTTCATATAAGATAATGTTTTGTATAGAAAATCATAAGGAATTCCCAAAATAAACTGTTCTAAACAGTTCAGTGAGATTATAGATATAACTATATTTGAGATATCATTTCCATAAACTAGTAGTGAGCAACTTGAAATTAAGAAATAAGTTCATGTACAGTAGGGATGATGAAAGTAGTCTGGAATTAGATGGCAATTCTGTGATTGAAGCAACTCAGCTTCTGAAAGTTTTATTTTTAGTTTGAAAGAGCTGTGCACAGAGAGAGACAGCTATGCCCCATCAATTGGGTCACTCCCTAATGTCTGTGCCAGCTAGGGCAGGATCCCGTCAAGGCCAGAAGCCAAGAACTTTGTTAGTCTGGGTCTGCAGGTGGGTGACAGACCCACGGGTTTGAGTCATCATCTGCTGCCTCACAAGGTTGACTTTAGCAGAAAGCTGAATCCAAAATGAGGCAGTGACTCCAACCCAGGCCCTCTGAGGTGGCATCTTTATTGCTGCACCAGATACCCACCCCTAGACTGTATCGTAACTCAGTGACTTTCATAGTATATGAATTGTAAGTCAGTTTTTTCCAAGACCTCTATTGACTAATATGTTTATTTGTAATAGAACTTATCAGGAAATATCAAGAACTGTTTTAACAATAAGATAAAAAATGTAAAAGAAGTCCCAAAATTTCTGCCATACTTCCCAGAAAGAATATAAATGTCTAAGACTAGATGAAAAGATGATCAGCACCATTATTCATTAGAGAAGGATAAACTAATGTCAGAAGTGATTATTCTAAGTATTGGTGAGGATTTTAGAGTACTTAGAGTTCTCATACATTCATTACTGGTAGGAATGCAAATGGTATGCTCAATTTGAGTTTGGCAGTTTCTTTTAAAGTGTTAAGTTTATACTTACTGAACAATCCAACAATTCTGCTAGCTAGCTACCAAAAGAAATGAAGGCATGTCCACATATAGACTCATTAATGACTGTTCATAGCATCCTTATTTCTAAATAATAAATAATAAAAAAAAAATTGGGCACAACCCAGAACATTAACAGGTGAATGTATGAGCAAAATGTGGTATATTTACTCAGTGGGACACTCCTTGGTCATTAGAAGGAATGTACTGCCTAATCACATGAATTAATCTCAGAATATTAAACTACATGAAAGAAGCCAGGCACAGAAGACTACAGACCGCATGATTCCATTTGCATGAAAAATTTTTAAAAACCAAAACTAGAATGACAAAAAGCAGATTAGAGATAGCTGGGGGCCTAGAAGAACAAGCAAATTTTGGGTGATGATGAGTTTGTTCTTAGATTTTATTCTAGTGATTGCATAATCATACATTTACCAAAACTCATCAGGCCATATTTGAAACAGTGGATTTTATAGTATGCAGATTTTAAATGCCTTCTTTTTGTAGCTATGTAAACAGTTTGTAGCCTCATTTCCTGAGATTTTAAAAACCATCTTTTTCATCTTGTGCATCATTTTGCTTTTCCATCATTATTTCTTTGTCATAGTATTTTCAGAATTTTGCCTTAATGTGCATAGTTAGTTCAGTTTTACAAGTATTTTTTGTCTATTCACTATGTACGAAGCTCAGGGAGGACAGACTCCCTGCTACCAGGGAATCCACGGTTTAAGAGAATTCTAATTTACTTATCAAGTTGTTAACAGAGAATGTAAATGCAAGAATAGAAGCATGTACAAGTTATGGAAGGGTACGGATACCTGGATGTGACTGGCTGGTGTGAGTTCTCCCTAACAGGGGTCTGGGCAGATGATCCCGAGAAGCTGCAGTTTGGAGACCGGGAATTGATTGGCGACCCAGAAGGCTGGACACAGCAGCCTCCTATATGGTCTTTCAGTGATATTAAAAGAAATTGGGGAATATATTTTTTTATTTATAGTACTAGCACACTTCTTTTAAAACCATCCTTCAGGATCTGAGTGCTTGAATCACTGGTCCACTTCTTTTATTAGTTACTATAGCCTTAAATTGGCTAGTTCTTTCATCTGCAAGGTTGTGTTGTTGATTTTGTTATGTGGTTTTTCACTTAAGGGGATGTATAGTAGCTGTGTAATAGAGACTGTCATATCTAGTAACATGTTATTTAACTTCATGGCATTGTAAATTTCTGTTTTTCTTCCTGTTGTTGATTTTGTATTGTGACTTTTCATTTAAGGGGATATACAGTAACTGTGAAATGGAGACTAACATGTCCAGATGTGAGGATACAATATAGTATGCATCTCTACTTCCAGACAAAGATGTACTTACAATGAAACTGTTTACCATATTTTGACAATAGGATGCTGGACTCTCTGCCATTGTCCATGTCCGCAATGATGGACGTATGACTGTGTATGAAGAACTATACTTTAGTAATGATATAGAGGAACTAGGTGTGTGTGGGGGAATTGGGGCTGGGATAAGGGAAATGCCAGGAGCCTATGCAACTGTATCATAAAATGATAATAATAATACATTTTTTAAAAATGACAACTTAAATTCTGAATAATGAGAAAAGGCCAGCCATAGCAAGAACCTCTAAAATGAGACTATCAAATACCAAGGCTCTGAACATGATTAGGGGTATGCCAAGCTATGGCTGAAGTTTGGCAAGTCAATAGAAAAAAGGCCATGGTGATTGGCATAATGAGTGACACAAGATAAAATCATAAAGATAGATGAGGGCCAAGACCTCTATGGAAGCCATCAGAGATTTTGTTCCACAGTACATGGAGATATTTTGTGGAATTCTAGATCAGAGCTAGCAAACTATAACCTGCAAACTAAATCTGACCCTCTCTCCATCTTTTTATAAAAAAAAAATTTATGGAAACACACACACATACACACCATCCTTCAGGATCTGAGCCCTTGCATCACTGATTGGTCCACTTCTTTTAGTGAGTATAGCCTTAAATTGGCTAGTTCTTTCATCTGTAAAGTTGTGTTTTTAAACTCCACCCTCACACACTTGTGACTTTGTTTCATGCTTACTCAGAGTCTAGGCAAGTTATTTAGCACTGCTTTTCATGGATTCTGTGTTTTACTATTATTCTTTATCCACATTGACAACCTGTATCTTTTTAGTAGCACTAACATTTGCTTTTATGGAGTAATTAGGTGGACTGTGTGCACCAGATAGGCGACAACTTCATATAAAAACTGATGTATAAAAGCAGCAGATGCTATGTCTCTCAGGAATTGAAGCGCAAGGAGAAGTGTTTGGGGGTTATCTGGATCTCCAGGAAACCTTTTACTCTTGTTTTCTCTTCCTGCTCTCCTCACTTTTTTCAGTTGTTCTAAAGTAGTTAATGAGAGTGAAACTGATCATAAGTACAATAGGAACTGTTCTTGATGAAACATCTTAAGAATTTTCTGTTTCATTTCCAAAAGGAAGAAGAAGAATTTTCAGTTCTTGCCAGCTGCCTGGGACTTCTGCCAGCATTTTACCAAACAGAACATCCATTCATCAGTGCCTCATGTCTGGATTGGCCAGTTCCAGCATTTGATATTATAACTCAGTGGTGTTTTGAGATAAAATCATTTACTGAAAGATATGCAGAACAGGGAAAGGTATGTAAAAAGCATAGTATGCATTTGCCAGAATGATGATGAACTGCTAGGTAACATAAAAGTGATGAATTTTGAATTTAAGATTTTCTGTTCTTAGAAACATTAAGCATTAAACCAAAAATGGTTTACTCATTGAGTTTGTTTATGAGTATAAAAGCAAAAACATTTCAGTTAAATATAATCTTAACACTAGACTTATAAGATGCAAAAAAATTTATTTAAATGAAAATTTGGACTAGCAGATCCAAAAGATCATATTTTTAGCATTAAAATGTGTTGGGCGTAAGCTGCCTGCTCAGAGCTCATGTTGGAGATGAGTGTATTGCAGAGTAGATCGGAGGCAGCAGTGAGTGCTGTGATGGTCACGGCTCATGGCTAGTGCCTTTGTCTATAGCTAGAACTACAGGTTTTGAGGAATGGGATAATTTGAAGGAAGTAGCATTTTAGGGAGGCAATTCTGGTGGCTTTTTTTTTTTTTAAAGATTTATTCACTTCATTACAGCCAGATATACACAGAGAGGAGGCGAGACAGAGAGGAAGATCTTCCGTCCGATGATTCACTCCCCAAGTGAGCCGCAACGGGCCGAGGCGTGCCGATCCGAAGCCGGGAACCTGGAACCTCTTCCAGGTCTCCCACGCAGGTGCAGTGTCCCAATGCATTGGGCCGTCCTCGACTGCTTTCCCAGGCCACAAGCAGGGAGCTGGATGGGAAGTGGAGCTGCCGGGATTAGAACCGGCACCCATATGGGATCCCGGGGCGTTGAAGGCGAGGACTCTAGCCGCTAGGCCACGCCACCGGGCCCTCTGGTGGCTTTTTAATGGAAAAATTCAGGAAAGAGGAAAGCCAAAGACTAATTTGAAGGAAATCTGGACTATTTTTCTGATGGTAAAAGTGTGAAAGTAACTAATATAGGGACATTTGAAGAAAATCTACAGGACTTGGAGACCAGATGTGCGTGCCTTTGAGATCTTGAACTTGAATCCTTAGAATAGTGGCTCACATATAATGATACTTCTAAAAGTAGAAAAAGAGGGTGTGGTTGACACTGCAGTGTAGTAGGTAAACCTGCCTCCTCCAATTCTGGTATCCGTATGGATGCTGGTTGGAGCTCCAGCTACTCCACTTACAATTCATTTCCCTGCTGATGCATGGAAGAGCAGCAGGTAATGGCCCAAGTCCCTAGTCCTTGTGGACCCATGTGGAGACCTTAATGAAACTCCTGGTTTCTGGCTTCAGGTTAGCATGGCTGTGACTAACGGGGAGTAAATCCATGGGTGAAATCTCTTCTCCTTACCTCTCGCTGCACCCTCTGTATCTCTGCATTTCAAATAAATAAACCTTTTAAAAAAAATGTAGAAAAGTTGAATTAAAAGATGAATTTAATTTGATTTAAAATTTTTGAAAAAAAGTTTTTTGTCACATTTTCCATGAACTTTTGAAAGACCTCTCGTATGCTTCTGCTAGGAACATGCTTCTACTTTAGCCACCACTGATAATACTCCACTGCCCAGGGAGAAGATCCTGGCATGTTTTTGAGAATCTGAGGTAAAGGGGGAGATAAACGGAGAAGCCCACCCAGTCTCCCACCCATCCCAGGTCCCTGATGTGGGGCCTGCTCGAGGGTCCTGCTCAAGTGTTTTTGATAATTCAGCAGTTCTGAATTGCTGTTAATGTCACTGTTCCAAGCACAATGAAATCGCTGCAAAATCCACTGGTTGACATAATCCACACCATAGTCTCCTTTTGCCCAGATTTTTACTGCCAATGCTTGTCTGGGGTAGTTGATTGATGTGTTCTGTCCTCCATCCTCTGTTGTGGTACCATGTGTCCTCTGCAGGTTCTGATGGACTGCCGTACCCTCCATGTGCGCCTGGATATGCTGTCCACTGCTCCGTCTGAGCCACTGATGAGGCTCAGCTTTGACTTGCACTCTGTGGTCAGACCATGGCACTGGCCTGAAGTGGGATATTCTTGCAGATTCTTTTATAGTTTAAACAATCTTCTCCTTATCTTTAGCCTTGGAGATTAGAATGTCTTGGGGTAGACTTAGTTGAGTAAAATATAATTAACTAATATAATTAAAATATAATTAACTACCTTGGACCTTCCTTTATCTAGGTTGTTGTATCTTTGGGCTTGGGAAAATTTCTGATATCTTTTTTTTTTTAAAGATTTATTTATTTTTATTACAAAGTCAGATATACAGAGAGGAGGAGAGACAGAGAGGAAGATCTTCCGTCCCAAGTGAGTCGCAATGGCCGGTGCGCGCTGATCCGAAGCCGGGAACCAGGAACTTCCTCCAGGTCTCCCACGTGGTTGCAGGGTCCCAAGGTTTTGGGCCGTCCTCAACTGCTTTCCCAGGCCACAAGCAGGGAGCTGGATGGGAAGTGGAGCTGCCGGGATTAGAACCAGTGCCCATATGGGATCCTGGTGTGTTCAAGGCGAGGACTTTAGCTGCTAGGCCATGCCGCCGGGCCTTCTGATATCTTTTTAAGTTTGCTTTCTACCCTGTTGGCTTTCTCAAGTACCTTTAGAACCACAATAACTTGATATTTGGTGTTTTAATGTCCCACAATTCCAGTAAGTTTTTTTTTCATCTTTTTTCTCTGTGTTTTTTTAGATAGCTATCTTGAGCTCACTAAATCTTTCTTGTTTGATCTGTTCTGCTACTAATGTCTTTCATTATGTTTTTATCTTTATTTAATATATATTTTGAACTCAAAATTTTCTTTTTTTAATTACTTTATTTTCTTGGTTAAGTTTCAGAATGGTGAATCATTTTTCTGTTCTCCTAATTTTTGTTGAGTGTCTTTAAAACACCTATTTTGATTTCTGCATCTAAGATTTTGTATGTATCAGCTACTGTCTGATCAGGTTCTTGCACCTTATTTGCTGCATTAAGTCAAGTCAGAGTTCCCTGAAAGTTCTTGGTGCTTGTTTGCCTGTGGCATCATATGTTAATTGATAGCTTAATCATTTTTTACTGTTTACAATCTGCCTTTATTTCTGCATCCTAGAAATTCTAAGAAGTGTACTTATTTTCTTGGAGCCTTTGGATCCTTCCGTTATTTCACATTAGAAGGCATTCTAAGTAGAGGATTGCCGGCTTTGCTTTTGTTGTATTATCTCTATTTCAGCACAAGAGGGTGCGCTTGTCCCAGGTTTATCTCAAATCTGCAGTTTATTGTTCAGAATGAACTGCTGGAGGTCCAGAGGTAGTGGCCCTTGGGCTTTTTCTGGCCTTGGATTTCAGCTTGAGGCTTAAGTGCCAACACTCCCTAGACTGACTAGTATCTCTGCTGGTATTCTTGCTTCATTGTTTTCTTCTGACCCTGACTCTGGTTGTAGACCAACCAGATTCTCTTTCTCAGGATTTTAAAATTTGAATAGTAAGACTTGAATTATCCAAAACAGTGCCCTTGAAGGTAGTCTATGAATTACTGCTGAATTGTTAATGCAAATAACAAAGGCAGTTCTGATTTAAGGAAAGGAAAACAAAATAAAATGAAAGTAAACCACAATGAGGTTAAAAAAAAAAAAAACTAGTTGATTAGAAGTATATGCCAGGAACTTGGAGAATTAAGAATTGAATTGCTATTCCTTGGGAAAAGGAAGGCTATGGCTTATTTTCTCGGAAGTACCTGGCTAAGTGGCACGCCTGCCTTCCTTTCTTTCCTTCTCATGTGTGTGCTGAAGGTCCCAGCTCAAGGAGAGAGAAGCGGGTTTGCCTGACTTGGATCCTGTGAACATCCCGGTGATAGGATGGGGCTCTGTGGTAGAGACAGCCCTAAGAGCCCTAGAGAGCACTATGGATAGGGTTGTTTTTGAGGAGAATTTGTCATATGGTTACAGATTGAGTATCTTGAAATCCAAAACCTGAAACTTTTTAGTACTGATAAGACACCACAAATTGAAAACTCCATTTCATTCATAAAATTATTGAGAAAATATTATGTAAAATTACCTTTAAACTGTAAGATATGTATGATATGTTTTAGACTTGAATTCTACTTCCAAGAACCTTCATGTTGAATTCAATAATAAGAGAAAGGAAAGGACAATGAAAATGTTGCAAAAAAATATATGACATAGTTGCAAAACTTTACAACTAGTCAGACACTATAGCAAACATACAGATTCTATCATTTTCTTCTTTTACTTTTTTGGATCAGCATCTCAACTGAGTAAATTCATCTATCTAAGGATGTGACCCAAACATTGTTCTAAGGGACCTGAGTTTTTGATGGTTGATCCTGTCTTGCTTACATAGGGCTGTAATGATTTGATGTTAATTTTTTTATGAACATCCACCGATTGCCTTCTCTCTTTCTGAAGGAAATTCTTCGACTGTGTACACTGTGGTATCAGTTGGCAAGTAATAAACAACCTATTCTAAGTGGCTAGTTCAGTGAGGATAAATTGCTTTTCCTTTCACTTAATGGAAGGGTTCCAGTGTAATTAATCCATCATAAAATATGCCATTTTTGAGGTCCAGCATTGAGCACAAATGGCATGTTATCAACCCGTATGTGGATTGTCCTTACGCTTGCTTTCATGGCTGATTTAATCTATAAGGCCATTGATAAGCAATAAGTTAGCCACTTAGTTACTGCATGAAATGGATGCATAATGATTGGCTGAAAACAATGTGATTTAATCACCATATAAATTGATGTTATACAGATTTTTAAGGTACTGGATTCACACTCATTCCATCTATGTTAAATGTGACTGAAGTAACATCCTGAAAAAATTAGTGCTATGACTAGTATTTTCATACAACTGAAAATAGTGAAATAAATCATACCCAGCAGGGAGATTTAACTAAGTTGACTCTTTTTGGGTACCTAAAACAGTACAATTATGAAAAGAATTTAGTTCCAACACTTGTGGATACAAATAAGAGTTTGAGGCGTAATGAATCTTACTATTTTAGGAAGGAAATTTTAAACTACAAAGTATCAAAATAGAAATAATTAGTAATATTTATCCTTCCTTTTATACGATTTATTTATTTATTTATTTGTTTGTTTATTGTTTGAAAAGCATAGTTAGAGAAGGTGAGACAAAGAGAGAGAAGTTCTTCACCCACTGGTTCAGTCTCGAGTGACTACAATGGCCAGAGCTGAAACTAGGAGCCAGGAGTCTTCCCTGGGTCTCCCACATGGGTGCAGGGGCCTGACCCAAGCCATCCTCTGCAACCTTCTCAAGCTATCAGCATTGAGCCCAGTTGGAAGTGGAGTAGTTGGGACATGAAGTGGTGCCCACATGGGATGCCAGTACTGCAGGTGGAAGCTTGGTTCACTACACCACAGCATCAGCTCTATAATTACCCATTCTTAAAGAAAAAGTTAATGAGATGTTGATTTTTCCAAGAGAGATCAAAACTTGATTTCTAAAAATGCAAGCTGTGTAAACTTAGCAGTGAACATGTTTAGACAAATACACCTAGGTAAAGTTTCCATGTGTGCTTAGAGATAGTTAATATTTTTGGAAGTAATAGTATGTCTGCATGTTTTGGGTTAGTTAATCTGAAAAAAACCATATTGTATTGCATTTGGAAACCTCATTAAAACATTCAGTGGTAATTGTCAAAGCACTAGTTTTGTTACTTGTAAAATGAAATGAGAGGACTGTGAGTAAAGAAAAGAAGTCACATTCTCCAAGGTATATATTTTTCTTAAATTCTTAAAAACAAAACAAACAACAACTTATTTCATGCTAGTGACTTAAATTCCTAAGACTAATGACTGTTTTTGAATGTTTTAGGCCTTGCTTATCCAAGAATCAAAATGGAAATTACCACACCTACTCCAGTTGCCTGAGAATTATAATACCATTTTTCAGTACTACCACAGAAAAACCTGTAGTGTCTGCACCAAGGTTCCTAAAGACCCTGCTGTTTGTCTTGTTTGTGGTACTTTTGTGTGCCTGAAAGGACTTTGCTGCAAGCAACAGAGTTACTGTGAATGTGTTTTGGTAAGCAATAGTAAATAATATAAAATTTATGAAAAATGGAAATCTTACATCACATCGAATGGGGTATGTATGGTGAAACTAGTTCTTTAAATTGACCTACTCCATGAATTAAACACAATACATCTTAAGACTGGTTTTATTTTTTGTTTTTCAAGTAGAGAGTTGAGAAGAAATCTCTAAGGCTTTAAGTGAATAAAGCTTTGGTTAAGTGCAGTTTCCAATCTCCTTTCCCACTGTCTGTTAATGGTGTACATCCCTGGGATTGTGGCTCAGCACACATCTGTGCTGTGGCAGGTGGCAGCCTATGAATCAGGTGGACTTTTATTTTTATTGTTTTCTGTATAACCCTGACCCAAACTCCTCCTAATGTGTCAATAGTGAAGTATTGAGAATAGTGTTAGGAGCTTAACTCAGATGAAATCTGAGAAATTTTAAATATATCTCTGTTATCTAGAAGGCATTTAATTTACACATTCTTGATTGTTACAATGTCTGTTTGATTATCAAGTGTACTGATACACTTAAATTTTGTTTAGCATTCTCAGAACTGTGGTGCCGGAACTGGGATCTTCCTTTTGATCAATGCATCAGTGATTATCATCATTCGAGGCCACCGCTTCTGTCTTTGGGGGTCGGTGTATTTGGATGCACATGGAGAGGAAGACCGGGATCTTAGGTCAGATATGCAAGGATATGTCATGGTGTTTTATTGAAGTCTGGTCAGCAGACGCCAATTTTCTACTTTGTAATTATATTGTTTTTCTTAACTGGTTATGTCCAGTAGTCAGTTATGACCTATTTCCTGTTTTTGAGATATTTTCTCTATCAGCATGCTAAATAAACATGAATTTCTATGTTAGATTTTTGCCATAAAGATTCAATGAGAAATGAAATACTTTTGAAATCTTAATGGTATTTTATTACTTTTCATACTTTTTCTTTTTTATTCTAGGCGAGGCAAACCTCTCTACATTTGCAAGGAAAGATACAAAGTTCTCGAGCAGCAGTGGATTTCTCATACTTTTGATCACATCAATAAAAGATGGGGTCCACATTACAATGGGCTGTGACTCACCACCTCAGCATTGCATTCTAGTGTCATTTTCATTAAGAATTTATTTTATCAACAATAAGCTTTAACTTAATTTGGGAATAATATTTGCTGAGGGGAAAAAGACACATTATGAAGCCTTTCCAAGATTAGGTGCTTGGTAATCACATTAATGAAATCATACTTTGAAAAAAGTATCTGGAGAGTGTAACAAATAAGTGAAATCATTCTTTAGTGGTTTTTTGTTTAAGTGCACAACTGATAAGAAGCACAACTTGTTCACAAAATCATTCAGAATTGATTCTCCCTACAGTGCATATCAGCTATTCATTTATACTTGGAGTGGGTGTGATTTATTTAAAATTTTACTCCTGTTTTCTATCTGTGTGTTTTAGTTTGCATTTGCTAAACATAATGCATCTTTTTTCCTCACCATTTGTGTGTTGATTTGAGATTTTTTTGCTGTATGTAATTAGAAAAAAATGTAAAACATGATTATGTGAAATACTGTATAGTAAAAGTTGGTCTAATAGTAGAACTTAATTTTTTTTTTATTGTGGGGAGTCTGTTAAAAGTTTAAGGATTTGCTGAAAACTTAATTCATTCTCAGGAATTTCATAAGTATTCTCCCAGGTAAATAATTGAAGTAGCTGTAAAATAAGTAGATAGCTGTTGTTAATATATTACAGTGCATTTTGGGGGACATATGTGTGGCTGGGGAGCCTTAAAATAAAAACCTGCTGTTTCATTTGGGTGGATTGCTAGAGGTAGCAACACAGCTTTTCCTTCAAAATCAAAGTTTAAGAAATGTATGTGGCAGGTTTTGAGTCTGCGCATACCCACTTCTTATCTACCAAGCAAGTTTTTGTTCATCTGAGTGGATTAGAAATGTTTAGCAGTCCCCACAAATAAATCACATGTTTCAAAGCTTTCCCATCAGCCCAAGAGGTTCAGCTGAATTGTGTTTGTACTGTAAAGTTAACTGCTATTTCTGTTTGGTTTCCTTGAAGGGGGGACATGGCTCAATGGTGATGACCTCAAGAATCCACGGTGCATCTTCTTAGAAACTGCTTGTGAAAGCAGTTTGTTTGTAGGGTCTTAAAATTGCTAAGAAAGGGAATGTTTGAACTAAAGCTTACCTATAAGTAGAAAAGGAAAACCACCAAAATGTGTGTTCTATATTGCTACCAGGAAATTTTTTTCCAAATGATTAATTTGATGATTTTTTCACATGTAGTGCTGTCAAGCAGTTCTTGATACATTTAATTTCCATGACTTGTTATATTAAAATTACATTTTTAATGTAAAAATAAATTAAGTATAATAGTACAATATAAAAACATGAGATTCATATTCTAAAAAAAAATTTCAACATTACAGAGAATGAAAATGGACATTAAATGATGACTTGCACTATAATAGGGAAAACAGAATAGTACATACAGATGTGTTCAGGAAGTCAAAAAACCACCTGTAGCTCCACAATGAAATACATGGAAATAGCTTGCTATTTTTATATATCTTTCCAAAGTATTAAGATAACTTTCTGTAAATCCAGAATGATTCTGTTGGACAAAATCAATGTCTTTTCCAACACACTGCTACTTTTTAAATCCTGTATCATAAGTTCAGCCTATCATATTTTTTGCATCAATTATTATGAATACCAGACCATTTGTAAGTGTGGTTAAAGAGCAAAATACTAATTTACATCTCTAGTAAATATTGTTACAGGATTCACAAACTTGAATAATTCTACAGTTTGAAACTCTGATGCTAATACACATGGTATAATGTATTCAGACTTTTATTATTACATATTTAAAATGGAATGTTTTTGGTTGTGCATATGGATGTGAAGTGAAAATCTTAGCCTTAACTTTAATCTTTGGGTATTTGATAGTGTTTATTTCGATATTGGTGAATTAGTCGCCAGTAAATTTTACAGAAGCACTTGGTTGAAGATTGTACTTGAATACATACATGCATGCTGCTAAACTAGAACTTTAATTTTTTCCCCATAACTTTTATAAGTCCTATTTATAAACCCACTTTTAAAATTAACAGGTCCAAGTTAGAGTGATGTGTGTTTATTATTCAAAAATAAGTACTGGTGTGATATTGTGTGTGAATGATTTAAATACAGTACATTACTGTAGAAGCTAAATCAATCTTTATAATTAAGCAGGTATTACAAAACTTAGAAACAATCAACATTGTAAGATATGTTAATAAAAACCTGTCACTTGGTTTGTGAAAGGTCCTTAAAGATGTTCAATGCTTATACGTTTTTCCTTTTTTCGAAGGTGTGGACAGTAATGCATGTGAGTGAGTGGCTGAAAAGATCAGAGCAAACATAACTAGTTGCTTTAAGGTAGAGTTTAGTGTAAAAGATCTGTTCACTTACTGTCTTGTGGACAGGCCTTGCCTGTGTCTTGTTTGTCTCCTAACTGCTGTAAAGCTGAGCATGTGTTTGTGGTGGGGAGAGGAGTTAGATTGCCTCACTGTTCTGGATCCTGCTCTTTCTTGAGAGTGCCAGCTGGACTTCAACATTGACTGCTGCTTTATGATAACACTCATTCTGAGTTGTCTATGGCCTTATTGAAGTCGACATTCCTCACACCTATCCTCATAACCTGTGGCTCACCAGCGGGGACCAGCTGGGAATCCATTGTTGCCTCAGATTTTTCATTCTGTTTTATATATTCCTTTTTTTTTTTTTTTTTTTTTTTAATTTCTGTGCTTTAGAAAAGATGTTGACTAAAAGCACTGAAGGCTTAGAAGTAACCAGATGAGAAACTGGATCCCAGATTCTCTACCAGATCCAGGACCGGCCTTGCTAAGTTTCTAGGCCCTGTTGCTGGTTTATATCTGACTTGTTGGGAAAAGAAAGAAAGAAAAAACAAAAACCATAGTTTTAACCACTGGAATGAAGTCAGTGAGTCAAGGCACGGTCTTTGGTTGGTGTGCATGATAGTTGACCTGCGGCAGTGTCTCAGCTGCTTTCACGTCATGTGGTCCTTCCCTTGGCCTTGCGATCTCACTGCAGGATACTGAGCACTGCTTCATGCAACAGGGGCCACCTGGGCCAGGCAGGGACAGCAATGTGGTCACTAGTTATAATATGTCAACTTTCCTTTTGTCAGGCATGTCAAGTGTGCACAAGTGTTACCTCCTATCTTATTGTACAGGAATTAGTGGAATAACTGCGACTTTAGCTGGAGGGATATAGCTAAAAGGTGCAGTGAGACCTAGTGCAAAGACTGCCCTGTGTGATTTAAAGATGGAGCCCAACAATAGAGCAGGAGGAGAAGAAGGAAAAAGCACCAGAGAAAGCAAAGAAAGTCTGGAGCTAAAGAAGAAAATGTGTTCGATTCTGTCTTGTGTTGGTGAAAGTGGAGCAGGATCACATGTTGACAGGAAGCAGACATATTATATCTGGGGGTTTGAAGTCAGTGGCAAAATATTAGAGATTAGGCCAGAAATAAAATTCATCACAGAAGCCACATGGGGACCTCAGTAGGACTAGACGCCCTAACAGTTGAAGGGGACTGATTAAAAAGGTTCTGTAACATTATGGAATTCCCTGGATTCGCAGACCAGGACCTGAAGGATGTAAATTAAACTGCTAGAGTAATTTCATGGATTGGGCATTAAAGAGATGGGGGCAGTATGTAAGGATACAATGTAAGATGAAAAAGTAATTAGGACTGTGGGTGGAAATGACTGTAGAAGCAATGTTGTATTTGTTGAATACATTGAGGGATATCGAATCAGAAGTCACAAGGCAAGGAACAGATTTAATGGGGACGGTTCAAGATTTTTCTTAAACTATGAGAAATGTAACAAAGCATTTAAATTATTTACTAAGTATTTGCTAAATTTATCAAGATCTTCCTCTGTGGCAAGCATTATGATAAATACTAAAAATAGTTTTTTTATATGATCACTGCTCCAAATGATGTGTTTATCAAGGGATGACAAGAGACAGAGTCGAAGATGGTATATAAAGAAAGACCCTCTAAACCAGAAGCAGCGAGTATGTGGAGGCTTCCAAGGGATAAGGATTCTAACATGACTCCCAAATGTCGTGTAGTCATACTCTTACCAGGATGAGAGAAGAAGTAGGGAGATGAATGTTTTAACATTCAACTTCTATTAGTTGCTATGTTTATTCATTTGGTATTGTCTCGAGTGTGAAATCAGAAGTCCTAGTTTTGAATAACCTCTTTGTAAATTGTGTTACTTAGGAATGTGCCTTATTTCAGGCAGTGCCCTCTTCCTGCAGCAACTTGTGGAAGTAAGGTGTGCATTACTTCTATGCAGTAGCTGTGCAGTTGGACATACCTGAAAAGGGCAGCTGCTCAAGGGATCATTACAAAACTAGGCTCTGCCTGTTTTCTTATTTTCACATTGCTGGGGGTTCATCCTCCTGGCTCTGAGATGCTGCTAAACCCAGAGCTGCCATGCGGATGCAAGCCAGATGGTAGTTAACCTTATTTTCTGGTCAAATGCCTCTTCCTAAGAATGTGCCCTTTGCTCATCAAGAGAATCCCTTAGTTCATCTTTGTGTACATCTCATAAGTCAAGCAAGTTAGGGAACCACTAACCTTAGCTGCAAAAATCTTGGGGTAGTATTTTAGCTTTTGAGCTTCTATGTTAAAGGAAAAGCAGGAAAGAAAAGATTGTCTACTTTTTTGTTGGCTATTTTAATATCTGCCACATTTTCCCATCTGTGCAACAGAGGCAATAACTAGTGATTACAGGAGCTCAGACTTCTGATAGATGAAGTGACTCAGGTTGTATTACTTACCTGTGGCTGTCACAGTTTGCCCTAACAATGCTCATAAAGCAATGTGTATTTCATCTCACTTTCTGTGGATCAGGAATTCAGCAGCATCTTCTAATTAAGTGGTTGTGGCCCAGATCTCTTAAAAATACTTCAGAGAAGCTTGCATCCAGGATAGCAGTCCTCAGAGGTTTGTCCAGGCTGGAGGATCTGCTTCCAGTACCAACCCAAGTCCGTAGACTTTACTGACCAAAGACTAGTTCCTTACCAAGTGGGCCTCCACCCAGGGCTACTTGCAATACGATGGCTGATGTTCTCCGAAACAGGTGATCCAAGGGCTGGGGGAGGAGAGTATGTGAGGGATAGGGGCAGAGAGGGAGAACACACAGCATGGTCAAAGTTCTAGTGTCTGTCTGTTTCTTACAAACTAAATTAAGAAATGGCACATCACTTTTGCCAAACATGCCAGCCCTGGATTAGGACAGGGGAGCATTACTGGGTCCAGGTTACTGAAGAAAATAAAGTGACAAATGAGTAGACAGAGATTGAAGATGTCCCTGAGGTAAGAGCAAGATAGTAACCTTATAGTAGAGGAAACTAGTGATACCAAGGTTAACATCACCAATGATAAAGTATCTGGGCTTCCTGAGCCCCTGAAGTTAATGCTCTGAGAAGTACACATTTCCATATTGTAACCGTAAGAAATTTTAACTCCATCCCAATCTTGTGAAAACACCAGACAAATCCAGCAGGACAGTCTATGAAATAACCAGTGCTCTAGGAAGGTGTCAAGGTGAAAGTGAAAGCATCTAAAACAGACTGGAGGAAATGAAAGATAACTATGTGGGCTCCTGGACAAGATTCTCATACACACAAAACAGGTATTAGCCAGAAAAATGGCAAAATTCAAATAAGGTCTATTGTTTTAGCTAATACATTTAAACCAGTGTTGATGTCTTTTATAAAAAGTCAATTTTGGTTTTTAGAAAATATTAAACTTTTTTATTTGAAAGGTAGAGAACGATTTTCTGTTTATTTCTGTTTATTTTCTGTTTATTTCTGTTTATTTTCTGTTTGTTCTCTAAATGGGCTGCCTGCAACAGCCAAGTTGAGGCCAGGAGCCAGAAACCTCTTCTGGGCCTCCCACATACAAGGCAGGGGTCTAAAGTCTTGGGACATCTCATCTTTCAGTGCCCTTCCAAGGGAATTAGCAGGAACTGCTAATGGAAGCATAAAGGTCGAGACTGAAAAACCAGCTCTCTGATGTGAAATGCCAGCTTCATTGTATTTTTAAAAATCCTCCAAAGCATAATCTAGTAATTGTAAGGCTATGGTGCCCTTCAAGTAGCAAAGATGGAAAACTAGTTTTAAATATCTTCTCTGGACAGTAGTGACGTCATCCAACTTCTGAAATTGCTTCTAGAAGCCATGTGATGAGACAGTACACAAAAATAATACAAATATGGACTTAAGATATTACAGTTCTTTGACACATATTCTTTGAGTTTTTAAATTTGAGAAGCAACCACTGAGAAATTCTAGTACTGAAATAAATCACCAAATTTAAGAACCCATTAGAGCTATGGTTAAGAAAGAATTAGCAAACCAGGTTGTAAGTGAGAATATTTATGTTGAATTCAGCACAAAGACTAAAAAGTGAAAATAATAGATAAAGCACACAGAGTATCACACACACAAATGGAGAGTCAGGGGATAGAGGATGTGGGAGAGACAGTATTGGAAAAATGATTATAATTTTCCTAAACTGATGGAAGATACTGAGTTACAAATGTAAGAAATTCAGTAGATCCCAAAAAGGATAAATAGAATGTCTCAGTACCTGGACATACCATAGTGTTAACTGCAGAAAGCTGCTCAGGAAATACAGTATATATTACCTTAAAGATACCTGATTTCTCAATAATAACATTGGAAACAAGAACAAGGAAACAGCAGAAAAATATCTTTAGTGTTGAAATAAAAATAACATTTTACCAGAGATCCTGTACACAATTATTGAAGAGTAGAGACATTTAAAAATAGAATTTAACAGTTACAGGTTCTCACAAAGGAAAATCCAAAGACTTCATTAACAAAAGAAAGTCCTGATGAAAGACTGAATTTCAGCAACAAAGAAAAGAAAACCATGGTAAAAATATGAATAGATAAATATTTTAATATTATCTGCTGCCTTCCTAGACTCATTAGCAGGAAGTTGGGTGGGAAGCAGAGCAGCTGGGACTCGACAGGTGCCAGCTTCACAAGCAGTTCTTAACTACAACTATGACCCAGCAGCCCCCAACTCAACAACAACAACAAAGATAAATTGAGCTTTATCAACTTGTAAAGTTTTGGTACTTCAAAGAGCGCTATTGAAGTGAGAAGACAGCCACAGAATGGAAGAACACATTAGCAAATCAATGTATCCAGAATATATTAAGAACTGTCAATACAAAGCCCAAAGGTAAAATGGGCAAAGGACTTGAACAGTTTTTTCAAAAGAGGACAAATGACAAGCACATGAAAATGTGTTCAACATCATTAAACATTAGGGACATACAAGAGATACCACTTCACAACTACTAGGATACCTCAATAATAAAACAGAAAAAAGGGTAAGTGTTGAGGAGGATTTGGGACATGCCATTATGAAGAGAATCTAGGGCTGGCTGGACCAGCGTGCATTGCTGGTAGGAGTGTAAAATGGTGAATTTACTGTGTGCAGTAGTTCCTCAAAAAGTTAAAACACTTACTACATGATCCAGAAATTCTACTCCTAGCTATCTACCTAAAATAAAAGCATGTTCACGTAAGAGCTTGCTCATAGATATTTACTGCAGCATTATTCATAATAGTAAAAACAAGTATCAATGGATGAACAAATATCGAAAGGATTATTATTCAAATATAAAAGGGTTGTGGATGAATCTTGAAAACATGATGCTAAGGTAAGTCAGACACAAAATTTACACATAAAGGCTATTTACATGACACATCAAGGATGGGCAAATCCATGCAGATAGGAGACAGGTTGGTGGTTGCCAGGAAAAAGGGGGAGGAAGGCATGGGTGTAACTGAGGGAAGTAAGATTTTTCTGGAATTAAATAGCAGTAATGATTGTACAATCCTGTGACTATGAGGGCATTTCACAAAGTTCCAGGAATAAGGAGTTACATATTTTGAGAGAAAAGGAATTTTTAAAAACATTTTGTAAATGATGTGAAGAGCTCATTTGCATTTCATAATTGCTTCAAAATAAGCTTACTATTTAGTTCCACTTTCCATGAACTACTGAAATAATACTTAATGGTAATGAAAAAATACTGGTAGATTTAATAAGGATAGATTTTGTCATCTGACATCTAAAAACAGTTAATGCAAGCACATATTAAAGTGCTAATGCATATTACAATTTCTGTAACTTATGCTTTGACAAATCCTATCAGGTGATATGGTAGGAAAAAATGTAAGCATTGGAAACAAGTAGTTCTGGATTTCAATCTAGTCCACCGCTGGGTACATGCTAGCAAAGTCAAGCCCCTCAAATCCGTTTCTTCATGCTTACTTCCAGGTTGTTGTGAGGCTAGGCATAAAGTGCAGAAGGATGCTTGTGAAGATCAATGAACTGGTCCTCTAAAATGACGAACTCAAACCAAAAATCAACATGGGTAAGGAAATGATGTTATAAAAATATAGTCTTTTTATAATAAAGACAGCAAGACAATAGTCTTATCTGTTCTATTTAAAAAGGCAGTGAAAACCTGGGCAAACAGAGACTCTAAGATGGACTATGTCAATCAGTGGATTCTGCAATGACTTCATCGTGCTTGGAATGGCAAGACTGGCAGCAATTCATAACTAGTGAACTATCAAAACCACTTGAGCAAGACCCTCGGAGCATGCCCCACATCGGGGACTTAGATGGGTGGGGCTTCTCCTTTTGCCTCCCCCTTTATCCCAGATACAGAAAAAAAAAAAAAAAGAGAGAGAATGTGGAAATAATAGTCTTACCTACTTTCCTGTAGCCCTTGAACCTCTGTGCCCTAATTAACCATGTAAAGATTGTAAAAAAAAAAAAAATGCATTTGTATAGTTAAAAAAAATAGTGGTTTGAACTTGGGAAACCTAGATTCTTCAAAAGAAAGAAAAGATGTTGTCTTTGAAAAGCTCTTAAAGACCAGAGTATTAACCCTTGCTTTTTATTTCACACAATACATGGAGCACTTAATATATATTATATTAAAAAGATTAATAGTAAAATATAACATGGAGGTCAATTTCCAGAGTAAGTAAAAAAAAAAAGAGTGGGGAGAGGATAAAACTTCCAAACTAATGTGGGGGTGTGCATTTGAATAATAAAAAGCAATCTAAAGTAACAAAGGAATATAAAGGAAATGTAGCTGGTACAGAGAAACAACAATAAGCTGAAGATCTCAGTCTATGTTTCAATTGCGTTAAATTGTAATTGATCTGAATTCCTGGTTAAAAAATGAAGTTTGTCAGACTAGATTAAACAGGAAACCAATATATGCTATTCACAAGAGAAGAAGCTAAATCAATTTGATCTAGATTATTTTTTAGGAGTGTTTTTCCAGTGAGACACATGTGGCGGTCACATAATAGCTGATCTTTGCTTCAAAATTTAGCATGAGTGCAGGGAATGGAGGAGGGGAGTATACTGGAGCCAAGGTTGCCCATGGATAGTAATCGTCCCCTCTTGTCCCTGGGGAGATACATTTGAAGACCTCAATAGATGCCTAATGTCACAGACAGCACCGATCCCTATATAAACATACTTTTGACCAAATTTAGCTTGCAAATTAGGCACACAGAGAAATTAACAAAACAATTGTAGCATCTTTTATAAGAGTAGTCATGTAACTATGTCCTCTAAAAATATTGTACCTACCCTTTTTGTGGTGCTATAATTCCTGCATGATGTGATGTCATAGGCATCTGGAAAATCATCCAGTAACCATTAGCACTGTCCACAAATCCTTAGGTTTGTATTAGGATTATAATTCCCTACTCCTTTGAAATTATACGGCCATGTTACTTGCTTTGGCCAATGTCACATGCCTGGATGTGATATGTAATTCCTTGTGGCTCTTTAAAAAGCTGTTGAAAGATTCATCCTGTTCTTTTCTACTGTCTGGGAGCTGGTGAAGTTGGTGGTGGTGGGTGTTCTGTCTGCCTGTGTCCTACTCTGAAGAAAAGCTTGCCCTATCCTGATTTGGAAAATTAAACATGAGACAGAGAGAATCTTTTATTTCTGGCTCACTCCCAAATGTTCACTCAGTCAGGGCTGAGTCAGACCAAATCCTGGAGTCTGAGTGGGAGACCCAAGCACCTGAGCCATCATCTGCTGTCTTCCATTGTGTGTGTTTGCAGGAAGCTGGATTGGAAGTGGAACTGGGACTGGAGCCCAGCCATCTGATATGGCATGTGGACATCCCGAGCAGTAGCTTAACCAGCTGCCCCAGATGCCTACCCCGAAATTATGTAATTTTTATCTCAGAGATTCTCTTTTCTTATATGACATTGTGTTTTTTTCAGCTTTTTTTCCCAATGACATTTCTGTTTCTTCAGATCATTACTCTTTGCTTTAGTTTTTCTAAAGAAAATCTGCATGAGGAAGGATGACCTGGAGAAGAACCCATCACTTGGACTTAAATAGTTTGGTTGCTTGTCTGGAATGGATACTGTAGTTAAGCACTTTATCCTAAATATTCTTGATTATTAAAAGGAATAATTTCTGCAAAGAAATTACTTTGTCATTGGCTATTTACTAGCATATAAAAATAAAAATCTGTGGTTATCATCTATAGTATGATCTATCTATGTGTCTAAAACTAAACTTCTCTATTAAATTATATAAACAATAATGGTCTTCAAATCTGTTAGGAAAATTGTCCTTTGGGTTCTCCTGTGTCTGTTCTCCTGCCTGCTGAAGAGGGATCCTGATTTGATTTTGCAGAGGAAAATAAACAAGATGAGTCCCAGGTATCATGGTCGTGAGCAGGTGGGTTCCCCATCATACACATCCGTATGTGTTTCCTGCCCCTGCCCCGCCCCTGCTTTCTAAGCTCACTTGTATTTCATCTGATAGTTTGGGGAGTTTTCACAACACAAAGATATTTATTATAACACTGGTACACTTTCCTCAATTCTTAACTATCCCCAGTGTGGTGTTTTTTTTTTTTTCCCTCCCAACTCTGTCACAGAGTGAGTGCAGTAGAGAAAGTCTCACTGTTCAGTAACGGAGAAAGCAGCCATGAAGGTACTTGGTCCTGTGCTGAACGTGAAATAGATGAATAAAGAGAGGAATGCCCTACGCACAGCATTTCTGACAAGATAGAGGAGAGCAGAACATCTATGGGTATTGGTCCATTTTGAGCAGGTGCCTCTGGGGTGACACTGACAGTGTGTTGTGCTTCTAGTGGTGGTCATGGACAAGATGAGCAGTTGTCCAGAAAGTCCGTTTATCAGTGCTGTTCCCCAGAGCTCAACCTTCCCATTCTTCCTCTCTTCTCATTTTTTCTCTCCTGCTTCTCTCAACCTTATCTGAAGCTCTAACTGGAATTCCTTAGATTCTTGATATAATATGTATAATATGTGCCCATAAATATTAACCAAAATTTTATTCATGAAATATTTTTGAGTGCTTTGTCTATGCCTAAAGCTTTGCTTAAGATAGTAGGGATGAAACAAAGCTGAGAATTGAGGTAATGTTTTTCAAGTTCCCACTAGGGGAGAGGAGACATTGTGCTTGGTGTTGTATACTATGAGTAAAAGACGTTGTGTTTGGTGTTGCACCACATTCTCTTGTTTGATCTATATAGCAACCATGTTGGGCAGAAATTACTTCTCCCATTTCATGGATGAAGAAACTAGCCTTAGGTGGCAACCTTCATGCAAATTATAAGATCAATAACCCTTTCAGTATTGTTTTGCTGCAACTCATGAGTTTTGATATTTTTGTTTTTATTTTCATTTCTTAAAATAGTTTATTTTCTTATTAAATTTTTAATGACTTAGAGACCAAACAGTAGTATCATTTTCTCCAAGGTATTTTGTTTTCTTTTTCATTTCTTCATGGACACATTGGTTATTCAGTAGCATGTTATTTAACTTTATGTTGTAAATTTTAAATTTCTTTTCTTCCTGTTGTTGATTTTGTTTTATGGCTTTTCTTTAAGGGAATGTAGAGTAACTGTGTAATTGAGACTATCATATCCAGATGTGAAGACACAATGCAGTATACATTTCTTTTTTTTTTTAATATTTATTTTTATTACAAAGTCAGATATAGAGAGAGGAGGAGAGACAGAGAGGAAGATCTTCCGTCCGATGATGCATTCCCCAAGTGAGCTGCAATGGCTGGTGCTGCGCCAATTCTGAGCCGGGAACCAGGAACCTCTTCTGGGTCTCCCACGCAGGTGCAGTGTCCCAAAGCTTTGGGCCATCCTCAACTGCTTTCCCAGGCCACAAGCAGGGAGCTGGATGGGAAGTGGAGCTGCCGGGATTAGAACCGGCACCCATATGGGATCCCAGGGCGTTCGAGGCAAGGACTTTAGCTGCTAGGCCATGCCACCGGGCCCCAGTATACATTTCTAATTCCAAATCAAAGATGGACTCCCAATGAAACTGTTGGATATATCTTGACAATAGGAATGCTGGATGGTCTGCCATTGTCTGTACCAGAAATGTCAGGATGCACTTAAATAGCAGAATGATGGACTTATGACTACTTACAAAGGACTCTACTATTGTAATAATATGGGGCAAATCGGGGGGAGAGAGTTTGGGAGGGGATAAGGGAAATCCCAGAGCCTACTGAATTGTATCATAAATTTTAAAATAAAGTAGAAGGAAAAAAAAGTTAGCTTTAGGCAAGCTAACTGGTGCAAGCTTACCTGGTAACAGTTGAAATTCAAGCCCTGGTTCCACCCTAAAACCTACTGTCTGGCTTCAGTATTTTGCAATGTTAGAAATGTACCTGACCTGTATTTCCAAGCAGACTTAGTGTGTGTTAGGAGTGCCATGGGAATGCCAAGGATAACTCCATCTGTGATCAAGGTGAGGACTTTAGCTGCTAGGCTACCGCACCAGGTCCAGTTTTCACTATTTATAACTTTCTTCTTTTAGGTTTATTTTACTTCTATTTTTCTAGTTTTAAAAAAATATTATTATTTTGAAAGTCAGAGAATGGGAATTTATCTGAAATTAGAATTAACTAGGTATTGTGCGATTTTATCTGGTAAAGTAACTAAAGTTGTTACAAAAACGGAAAATAGATCTTTCTGGGAGGAATGATAAAGGAGTTCAGATATGTATTATGGAACACAGGAGGCTAATGTTTCTCTCCCCAACCTCAAACTATGGCAACACAGGAGAATAGCAGCTAGCCAAGTACCTCTTGGACAACTTCCCTCAGATGGTTTGCAGGAACCAGAAACCACAGGTGTACTGTGATATGACATCTGCAGTCTCTTCTGGCGTTGACTTTCTGTGACTCAATGAAGGGTTAGAAACTGCATACTAATGGGTTGTTTTTCCACCTCAGAGAATAGAGCAAGAGTTGATGAGTCTTGCAATGAGAGAATTGATTAAATGTAAGGAAGAACTTAACGGAAGGGCAATTAAATCCTGGGATGGCTCTGCACAGGAGGCCATGGGATTCGCTCCCTTGTGGTTGTTAAACACAGACAGCAGCTGTTGTAGGGAGCCTCAACTCAGAGACCGCCGCCAGGGAGTGGACAGATGGAAACAGGTGGACCCTCAAGGGTCCAGAGCCTGACAATGACTACTTTTTGGTTTGCAGGAGTAGAGTGTAATGTTCATTACTCTCGTCAGGAGTAGGTGCTGGTTCTCCAAGACTTGGCTAGAGTTAGGTTGATAAAACCAGCCCAGAAACTCTCCTTCACGTGTATCTCTGTTTTCAGGGCACTGGAGTTGCCTGGCTTAGAATGACTGCTCTCCACCTGACTCTTGATCTTCATGCAGGAAGGGAGTTCAGGAGCATGCATGTTGGCAGGCTCCCCAGTGGGTCTTCATGCAAGCCACAGTTTGAAAACCAAGCTCATAGAGACAGGATCCATTGCCTGTGAGGGAGGTACGTATCTGAGCATGGAGAAGGAGAATGGAAATGCAAAAGGATGTCCCAGACCAGGAAGAGAAGAAACTCAGCTCCCACCTTTTGGCAAATATTCCCATTACAATTTTTATTGTCTTTATGTCCTGAAGTCATCCATATTCCTCTTTGATTTCTTTAAGTTTGTTTTTGTTAATTGAAAAGCTATTTTAGTTGAGTAATACCTTTTCCTAAGCCAAAAGAAGCATCTCCACCCTTCCAATCCACAGTCAGGACAGTCTGGGCTCTATGGAGCCAACAGCCATACCCTTCAAAGCTTCTGGAAAGAAATGTAGTAAGCCTGGTGACAAAAGAATATGAAGAGTTCGGAGTCAGATAGGAAACAATTCAAGCCAATTCCATGTTGTAAAAGCAATGCACAGTCACCCAGTAACTGCCAAGCTCCCCTTTTAAGACTTGTCAAAGTCCTTGATAGGAAAGAACTTGGACAGAATCTTCCAGATGCCTGGGGATTCTTGCTGGAGCACATATCTTGGACTAACAGTATGGGCTACACCCCAACTCTGGATCCCTTTGGGATGCCTCTCCAGACTTTTTCCAAGCCATAGTCTACTTATTCCTCTCCTCCCGTCAGCACTCACATGCATATCTGTCCATCTGAACTCTTCCCAGATGATCTGTTGGTGGATGACCATGTCATTGCTAAGATGTCCCATGCCTCAAGTTCCTCTTTTTTCTACGGACTCTTGCCTCCTTCCCAGTTGATGTGGCATGGGTAACTGGCTTTCCTCACCTTTGTCTGCTTTGCCTTAGACAGAGAACCTAAGCTTCTGTCTATGAGTGACAGTGAACTTGGTGTCAGGGCAAATGTGATCTCTGAGCCAGTACTAGTGTTTGGTCTTTGAACAGCTCAACAGCCATTTCAGCTCGCATGGGGTAAATCCCCCTCGAAGGCCAGATTCTTGAAACTTGTCCCAGAGTAGGCTGCACCCAGTTTTGCTTCTGCTGATTCCAAACTTCATCTGAAAGTTTTTTTTTTTTCAGTAGATTGATACAAAATAAATTTTTCCCCTGATAGAGCAGCTTGCTCAGATTTGGGTTATTTGACACAAAAGCCCAGAGGCCAAGTATTTATTTAGAAATATTAGGAATCTGCAGCACAAATGAGTTGAGTTTTTGCGAAAAGTTAAAGATTTCTCATTTAAAGGATGGAGTTCACAAAAGAGCCCATTAGGCAAGCCTCACCAATAATTAGTCTGATTTCTCAGGCAAAAAGGCAGGCTAATTGTCTGCCATGCGTTCCAAAAGGCCCAGGGACAATTTAAAAACTACCACCCATTGGAAAATATCTTTGGAGAACTTCCTGCTGTGTCTTAAGTCTTTTCCATTAACTAAATGTTCAAACTGAGATCAATATATGAAATTATGAGCAAAATGGCTGGTTGTAAGTGCATTTTCACAAAAGGATAATTATGGACCCATTATGACTCCACTATGAAGACTTGGAAAGTGGCTGATATTTATTAAGTAACACTGAGAGATGTGCGATTATCTACATTTAACGGATAAGCCATCGGAAGCTCAAAGAGCATAAATAACTTTCCCAAAGTCACACAATGGGTTAAAGTAAACGGGGCTCCCACAACCCAAAACAGAGCTTTGGAAGTAAGCAGCAATGCATGAGAGGGGTGTTGGAGCCTGTCTTTCTGGCTGTGGACCTGCACTATTGTCTATTTGTATTCCCTGATCTCTTGGGAACAGAATCTGTTACCCAAGTGCACATCATAAGGTCAGTGTTGACACCATGCAACAGACCCAACCTGTGTCTGCCTGAGCACTTGGACTGCTCTGCCTAGGTCTGGAGGACTAGTGTCCTAGGTGAGTTGAATGCATACAGCGTGTGGGGCCATGACAGAGTCCTGGGGGGAGTGATGAAGCTACAGTCCAACTTCATATACCTCCCTTTCCCTCTTCCTCTCCCTCCATCTCTCTTTCTCCTTGAAACCAAGGCCCCTGATTGGCCAAGTGCTGGGCTCCAGCTGCTGCAGCTGGTGGCAGAGGCATGACTAGGAACTAAACCACACTTAATCTCTATGCTGTGTGGCATCTGTAAGTACTGCTTCAAATGGAATTGAAGTCAATGTGCATTTTTTGAAGGGCATATTTTGTTTTATTTCTGAACTTTCTCACACTGATCATACTGACCAGCATACACATGATAATGACTTTTCTCTTTGGTACAGACTTTGTAATGTTTTTATATATGGAAATGTTTCAAAAGGACCATAAGAACATGAGAGAATAAAGATCTTAGATGAAAGTGAACACTGATGACTCTCGTGTGCTACCCTACAGAATTAATTGACATCTCTACAAATCAATGGTGTTGGGCTCAGTACAATGGCTCAATTGGCTAATCTTCCCCCTTCAAGGGTCAGGATCCCAAATGGGCACCAGTTCACGTCCTGGCTGCTCCACTTCCCATACAGCTCCCTGCTTGTAGCCTTGGGACCCTGCACCCACATGGGAGACCTGAAGGAGGCATCTGGCTCTTGCCTTCAGATCAGCTCAGCTCTGGCCACTGTGGCCACTTGGGGAGTGAACCAGTGGATGAAGATCTGCCTCTCTGTCTCTCCTCTCTGTAAGTTTGCTTTTCCAATAAAAAGAGATAATCTTAAAACAAAACCACAACCAAAAAACCTAATCAGTGGTGTTGTAACAGCATGTTATAAAGACTCAGTTCTTTTAGAAGTAGGCAGCCTGACCTTGTACTTTTATCTTTACTTTTTTTTGTCCATTTGTTTGAATTTAAACTATGTCTACCCTGGCTAAAGCATAATCATACTGGACACCTCCGATGGGTCCCATGCTCCCATTGCCCAAGCTTAGTGATTTTAATTTGAGTCTGTATGGGACAAGCAAGCATTATGCTTTTCCAATGATTTGAAAGTCATTTTTATATGCCTCTGTATTTTTAGGATGGTTTGATTTTCTCCTCCTCTTCCATATTCTTCTTTAAGAATCATCAGTCTGTGGTTTTGCTGATTGATAAGGCTCAGCAGCACAAAATCATTTGCTGCCTGACCGTGAAATCTGAGTTGGGTCTGAAGCTAGCCTCTACAAGAGGTGGCCTCACCTCCCCTTTGGCCCAGTGCAGAAGCTTCAAATGCTAACAATGTATGAGAATCAGACTCATTGTAACTTAATTTTTGGATTTTTGGGGGAAATAATTTCAAACTTAGACAATAGAAGGAAACCTTTTATCGATATCATTTTATTCCATTTGCTTTATTGACATGTTTCTTACATGGTTCACATACATTATATATAATGTAATTTTTTTAAAGATTAAAAATTTTTTTTTCTTAGGCCTGGGCGCAATAGCCTAGCAGCTAAAGTCCTCACCTTCAATGCGCTGGGATCCCATATGGACGTCAGTTCTAATCCTGGCAGTCCCGCTTACCATCCGGTTCCCTGCTTGTGGCCTGGGAAAGCAGTCGAGGACGGCCCAAAGCCTTGGGACCCTGCACCTGTGTGGGAGACCTGGAAGAGGCTCCGGGCTTCTGGCTTTGGATCTGCTCAGCTCCGGCCATTATTGCCACTTGGGGAATGAAATCAGCGAATGGAAGATTATTTTCTCTGTATTTTCTCCTCCCTGTATATCTGCATTTCTGATGAAAACAATTTTTTTTTTTTATTGAAGGCAGAGTAATAGTGAGAAGGAGAGACACAGAAGGAAATGTCTTCCATCTGCTGGTTTACTCTTCAGATACCTGCAATGGCTGGAGCTAAGCCAATCCAAGCAAACAGTCAGGAGCTTCTTCTGGGTCTCCCATGTTGTTGTAGGAGCCAAGGACTTGAGCTATCCTCTGCTGCTTTCCAAGCCAAAAGCAGGGAGCTGGATCAAAAGTGGAGCAGCTAAAACACTAATCAGTGCCCATATGAAATGCTGCTACCACAGGCACAAACTTAGCCTGCTAGGTCACAGTATCAGCACCATATTGAAATTTATAAAAACTAATTTACTTATCTGAGAGGCAGAAAGACATGGAATAGAAAGAACACCTAGCTATTGGTTCAGTCTCCAAATACCCACAATGACAGGGGCCAGGCTGAATCCAAAGTTAGGAGCCAGGAACACAATCCAGGTCTCCATGTGGTAGGATTCTATCCACTGGAGCCATCACTGCTGCCTCCCAGGATCTGCACTAACAGGAAGCTGGGGGGAAGAGCCAGAGCTGGGAGTTTAACATAGGTACTCAACATGAGAGATGGTTGTTCTAATTGGCCCATACCCATAGTCTTACAGTATGTGTTTCCTGAAAGCTGGGATACTGTAATACATAATCATAACACTTGGCAAAATAGCTAATTTCTCCTGAGCATCTATTTTGCTGTTTGACTTACTCCTGCAAGTTAATTTTAGTGACTTTTTTTTTTTTTGTTTGGCCTTCAGCACAGGATTTCGTGGCATTAGGTATTGCATTTTGTTGCTGTAATTCTTTAGCCTCCTTTAATCTGGCTTTTATGAGATTGATCTCCCTGTGCCCTCACCCCCACCCTATATCTTGTACCTTCTGCATTTTTGTGTCGTCTCTGTGCAGTGGCAATGCCAGTCTTCTCTGCTTTGTTCTGGCTCCAGTCTATCTGCTGCCAAAGCTAGCATGGCAAGGTATTGGTTGCACAGTGTTGTCCTCAACAAACACAGTGTGTGTGTGTGTTTCCTGAACAATGTTCAGGTGATGCCAAGTTAAAGCAGGCTATCACATCTGGAGCCATGGTGTATTCCTGTTTTGATTTTTTTTGTCCCCTTGCAATCACTAATATGCACAAATATGCTACTAGCAACAGTGATAGAGCATTTTTCCTGTGTCAACTGTTGTGCATGACAGATGGGGCCATTGTGCTAGGGAGGTTTCTGTTTCCAGGATGCAAGCCCTTCTCTTGGCTTGAATCCCTCTCTAGGGCTACAGTGTTAGCAGCAGCAGGCTCATATCTGAGGTTGCTAATGATGTAATCAGGGAACTGCAGATGGAACTGGAGCAAAGAAAAGCGAGGAGGAAGAAATGTCCTTTAAGGAGGTCCCCATCATGAGGAGCAGATGTCTCCAGAAGCCTGGCTCAGCACCAGGAGGAGCAGAAATAGAGTGGGGCCACTAGGTCATCAGGGAAGTTATAGTCTGTGGCTCCTGGAAGAAGCCTGGCCTAAGTCTGTGGGGCCAGCAGCTTGGGTGCTTGTCTTTGCAGCATTCTCAGTGGGCAGCGGAATCCTGGCACCTGTGAGGAGGGATGCAGTTGACAGGGGGACAAGGCTTTTCCAAAAGACCCATCAGCATCATAACAAACAAGCCCTAGCTTCAGTTGCTTCCGGTCCCAGAGGAGCCATCTGAACTCCTGTCTGGACCCTGAGTGGGGCCAGCTGTTCCAGGACCAGGAGGGTGCCGAGGGGCCTGACAGATGGGATGCACTGGAAACACTGAAGCACTTAACCTCCCCCTGAGAGATGTCACCCAGGCCCTGGGAGATCCTAGCTTTCGTCTTGCTTCTCTCCAAAATAAAAGCAAGATGCAAATAGAAGTCTTTGTTAATTACATATTATTGTATGACCCCAACATGTGTTAAGAGGAAACTGTATGGCTGCCAGGTGCCTGAAGAAGAGCTTAGGGTTCTTTTCCAGGTTGAGAGAACATTGTTTTCCTTGAACTAGCAACTGTGGTTGCCCAGGAAAAATGCTCTAATCACAGATCCTGGAAAACAAGAATGAGCCAGAAATGGAGGGGGAGAAAACTCCTCATTAAAAATGGGGAAATTACTCTGCCCAGATTGGATGAATAGAGAAACATCTTTAACTGTCCTGTGATTAAAACAAAAGGCAGTCACTAACAAGAGTTGTGAATATACAATCTGGAATCTACTGAAACAGAAAGTATTCTTTACCTTTACTCTGCAGAAAGAAAAGTAAAGAAACATAAATTGGCCATTTACTAGACTCAATCACAAGTCTGGGAGGTATGTGGCTACTAAATGTAGCATTTTGCTTTGATCTTTATATTTGGGGCACAGCACAGACCTGAGGGCAATTTTGCACTTTCTGTGCCCGCTGATTTGAGCTTGTAGAAAACAGGTCAGGTGAGCCCAAACTGCCAAGAGAAAAGGCTGCAAAGAAACTTGGCAGCAAGTGTGTCTTGGGATCGGGGGGAGGACAGAGTGCACAGCTCAGGACAGGAGCACCTGCTGTCCCGGGGGTTCCCACATCCAGGGAGGGTCATCTGCCTAGGCAATGCCCTGATACTAGGGAGGACCTGGTGCGTCAGCAGATGTGTCTGCCGAGGGGAGTTGGGGAATGGAAGCAGCAGGCTCCTGGGAAGAGTTTAGAGTTCTGTTGTTTAACAAATTCAACGATTGGACTCTCACTCACCCATTGAAAATGCTCCCCAGGATGATACTGAACTGTTGGACAAGGTTTTTCTGATACAGAGAAATCCAGGGGCTGAATGGCATGTGCAGGGAGGGGTGGTAGAGGGAGAAACCCTGCCTGCAAGTCCTGATGGGAGTTCTGTTCTGACAGGTCAACGCCCCCTTATGGACAGTGGCCTATTCAGAGCAAGGTGCAGCAAGCACTGTTTCTTTGGGGCTGGGGCAAGACCTGACGCTTTGTGAAGAATGAGGAAATCAAATCATTGAGACACTTGCTTTATGAATGTATATCCTATCTGTTTTTTTTTTTTTTTTGGAAAGGCAGATACACAGAGAGGAGCAGAGACAGAGAGGAAGATCTGTCCGATGATTCACTCTCCAAGTGGCTGCAACGGCCGGTATTGCACCAATCCGAAGCAGGGAGCCAGGAGCTCTTCCGGGTCTCCCACATGGGTGCAGAGTCCCGAGGCTTTGGGCCGTCCTCCAGTGCTTTCCCAGGCCATAAGCAGGTAGCTGGATGGGAAGTGGGGCTGCCGGGATTAGAACCGGAGACCATATGGGATCCCTGGCATCCAAGGTGAGGACTTTAACCACTATGCTATCGCGCCGGGCCCAATCCTATCTGTTTTCAAGAAAAGCATTAGAACGCCTTTATTCATAAGAACAATCTATTTGATTAAGTCCATTAATACTGATTTTATGTAATTCTGACCAGTTGTCCAAGCTGTTAGAAAACAGTAGGCAGAAGCTACTGCAGATAAATAAACTGATAATAGCAGGTGACAACAAGAGAGGAAGTAGAAAACCTATAATAGTTCCAAGAACTCAAAACCAATGGCCTGGACTCATCCAGTGGATGGTTAAATAACCCAGGGAGTCTTAAATCTGTTCTAGATTCAGACACTTGTTGATATTTTTATTGATGACCCTGCATCTCTAAGGTAACATTAGGTTCGTTTTGCCTTGTTAAGGAATTTGAAATGCATTTGCTGCCAAGATCCTTGTCTTACCTCACTAAAACCATAAAGTTTTGCATTTAAATTGCTGAACTTTCAAGTACTTGGAGACTTAATCATCTCCAATGACTCAGGGCAAGAAGTTTAGCCAAGTCGGGTAGCAGGGTTTCAGCTTGATCACAGATGTGCTCGAGTTTAAATCAGTCAACTCTTGGTACAAATTATACTTCCCACCATGAAAGGTGTAATTTGGAGCTTCACACAGATTTTTGCAAACAACACCAATGTGAGTCATACAGTGATGAATCAGAAATACAAGGACCAGTTTTTAACAGGGATTCCATATAGGTTTACATACATGTGACCAAACGGATTTGATGCTCTTCAAAAAAAAAAAAAAGAAGAAGAAGAAGAATCTGGAAGTATAATTCAAGGCATTTGTTCCAAAATCCAGGGCCGCTAGGCCCATTGTGTTTTTGTGTTTTTTTAGGTCATATCCAAGAACCTAGGGTTGGCTGGTTGTAGGACATGCTGACCACTGGTTTTTTGGTTGAGCACAATCTAATCTCTTGTGTTTCTTGGAAGAAATCCTGGTGGGGGAAAGCGCAGCTCTGCCTCTCATTGTAGAAGCCAGAGGGGCCTAAGCATCCCTCTTAGCCCTGATGAGACATGCATGGGCGACCCAGGACTGGCCTTGACCTTTGAATTCACAGAGTGCTGATTATTGGTTCAAGTCTATGCTATTTTAATAGGAGGCAGAGGGTGTCAGGGTAGGAGGAAAAGAGAGTTTCCTTGGGGGTAGGGGAGAAAAAAAGATAGCTTTAAGATAGTCTGATGTGTGGCTATGTCTGGTGTGCATTTCTATGTGCTTGCTTGACAGAAGGATTCCTAATGTCAAGCCTTCAGAGTGATATTGAGCCTAGGAAAATGGAGAGAGTATGACCAGACAGAAACCATAGACCTTCCCTAATATTTACATACTAGACTAGGTCAAGAGTTGGGTCTGGTGACCCAAAAGGCAAACAAATGTAGTAAAAAATATAATAACCATAGTAAACATATCTTACTATTTTGAATGTTTCATATGTGCCAGGCAGTGTGCTAAGAAATTAAGTTTATCTAAGCCATTGTTGACATATATGTTACATATGTCAATATACGTATGTATAACTATCTTACAATGACTGTCATCACTGTTATATTGACAAACTCAGGGGTCCTTTTCAACTCCTTAATGTGATCATTAGTGGCACAGAAACTATTAACCTCAGCTTTTTATGGAAATTTGCCTATCAAAATAGGCAAAGCTTCCTAGGACACCATAGTCTTTCATTTCCCTTTGTTCACCTCTCTATTTCCTTCTACTTTCTTTTATCTGATTTTGTCCCATAGGTGGGGATCTTCAATAGGGTTCCATCCTAAAACTTCACACACTGTGAATGATCTGGTCATGTATAATGCCACTAATAAATTTATGTTGCTCAAATAAGAATAATCCCTGATTTATTGGGTGGTTTCTGTGTTATACACATTTATCATTAAGTACTCATCATGCATTAGATCCTTTCATCACCCTGGTTGTACAGATGAAGAAATGATGCTAGTAAGGGGTGGAGGTACAATGCAGATTAGGTTCTGCAGCCTCACAGACTGAGCCAGGATTGGAGCTAGTGGGCCCTGTTCAAGGGGAAAAAATACAAAATTACAGATACAAACCAAGTAGTGGAGCTGGTATTGTACAACACATTAAATTGCCACTTGCAATGCTGTCATCCCATCAGAGTGCCAGTTTGAGTCTTAGCTGCTCTGCTTCTGATCAAACTCCTTCTCAATGCCCCTGGGAAATCAGCAGAATATGCCTCAAGTGTTTAGGGCCCTGCCACCTGTGTGGGAGACCCGGATGTAATTCTTGGCTCCTGGCTTCAGCCTGGGCCAGTCCTGGCTTTTGCAGCCATTTGTAGAGTGAAAGAAGAACTACAGAATCTTTCTGTCTGTGTCTCTTTCTTTTGCCTCTCTCTCTGTCACTATGCCTTTCAAATAAGAAAACCTTTAAAACATAAGAATAAAAACCTTTAAAAACCTTAAAAAAGTATAATAGTTAATAAACAAGCAAAACAAATAAAGCAAGAATTATAAAGTACTTAATGCAAATAGTTTAAAAGAAGTAAAGAACAGATGGAACGAAAAGAAAACAAATGGCAAGACTTAACTTGACTTCATTAGTAATCACATTAAATATAATACTCTAAATATTCCAATTAAAAGGCAGAAATTTTCAAATTGAATAAAGAAATAAGAACTAATTATACATTGTTTACAAGAAACACACTGTTAATCATAAAGACACAAATAAATATAAAAGGATAGGGAAACGTTATCACGTTTATATCAATTACAGTAGAATTATAGTGCCTATAATGTCAGATAAAGTCATTTTCAGAGTAAAGAGAATTATCAGGGATGAAGATTTCATCTCCTAAAGATAAAGTCACTTTATTAAAAAGATATAAAAATTCTAAACATTTATGTATCTAATGATGGAGCTTTAAAGTATATGAAGTGAAAACAAATATAGCTGCAAGGAGAAGGCGGCAAATATCTAAACATAGTTGGTGATTTTAAACCCATAACCCAACAATAGACAGAGTAGGCAGAGAAAACAAGAACATAGAAAGACAAGGTCAACCTATCAACTAGCTTGACCTGATGGATGTTTAACAAGCACTCCCTCCAAAAGACAGACTTATATATTGTCTGCAAAGTCCACTCCTCCAGATAGGCTGTATTCTGTAACATGAAACAGTCTCAATAAATTTAAGAGGATTCAAGTCACAAAGTATGTTCTCTGACCACAGTGGATTTATCTAAGAAATCAACAAAAGAATGACTTTTGGAAGCCTTTCAAATTTGGAAACAGAACGTACTACTAAATAGGTCAAAGAAGAAACCAAGAGGGAAATTAAACATTATTCTAAATCAGATCAGAATGAAACTACAATCCTCTCAAAGAGAGAGAACAGGAAGACTTCAAACGATTCTAAAGGGTCCCAAGGAAGGTACCTGAGGAAATGGCTATTCCCCTATCTTACAACCATGTGATCCATGCCCTTGGGTGTGAGAATTTCAAGAGCATATAAAAAAGTCAAAGCTTACCAAATTATACACTTTGCAAATGTGCGCTACACCATGTGTCACCTAAAGCTAAGCAGAGAGCTCAACAGAAGTCATTTTAAAAAGCTGACTTTTGGCTTTCTAAAAGTAAGCTTCTCTAGACAATTACATGATATTAGACTTTTTGATTCTTCTCTACAGGACTTCTTTCTTCCTAAAAATATTTACAGAGTGCCTTTCTCCATATAAGCTTTGTAACATTATTTTCTACAGACCACAGAAATAATTCAGGCTTTCCCCTATTGGTATTGCAAGTTGTGTCTTTTGTTGGATTTCAGCAAAGTTTCAAACAAATTTACTCCTCTGGTGGCTGCTAGCCATTTTGCTTTGGTATCATCAGATGCCATCAGGATAAGATAATTTTTTTCTGGGATGTTATAAAATCACATGTTTTTATTTACAGATGGATTTGCTGTTTTGAATGCGGCTCCAGGATTATGCCCTGTCAACATGAGAATGTTAGTGAATTCTATATTGTGCAATTCCAATTGCATTTTAAGTACAGTTCCTGGAGGCCTGTAGGTACCAGAGATCACTCTAATTGCTTCAGCTATAGCAGTGAATGAGATGGGCAGAAACCCTTGTCTCCCCAGAGCTCAGGTGTTAATGGCAGAAGATAGAAAATACACTAATAAAAAAAGCAATCCAAGATACTATCTGACATAGTTGAGCGCTGTGATGAAAAATAATGGGAAATGATCCAAGGAGTTTGGTCAAAGGAAGGCTCAGGAAAAAGTGACTCCTGAGAAAAGATTTGGAGGATCTCCAAGAAGGAGCCAGGGGGAATGGGACATGCAGAGGCAGAGCATGTGCAGTGGCCTAAGGCTGGCAGGTGCATGAAAGGCTGAGGGCAGAAGAGCTTCTAAGGGTGTGAGAAATGTGAGAGCAGCAGGTGAGGCAGTCAGAGAGGTGGCCAGATGATGCAGAAGTGTGGTACTGTACCGAGGTGGGAAGCTTTGAAGGGGTCACCTGACCTGGTTTGTGTCCTGGGCTGGAGAGTGGTCTCCTGAAAAGCACGTTCGAGTCTTAATCTCCCGGCCCGGTGAACGTGACTTCATTTGCAAGTAGGGTCTCCTCAGATGTCATCGAGGATCTCAAGCTGAGATCACACTGGATTTAACGTGAGCCTAAATTCCACAATGTTCCCATGAAGAGCGGAGTGGACGCAGGTGCAGAGAAGTCCAAGCTGGAGTAATGCAGGAACCAGACCAAGAGCCTCCAAGCACGACCAGCAGCCACCAGAAGCCGAGAGAAGGGTCAACACTGGGATGTTCCCTCCAGGGGCCGCACCAGTCAACGTCCTGGTGTCAGGCCTGTGGCCTCCGGAACTGAGCGAGTAATTTTGCAGTTTCAGCGGATAAGTGGCATCTCACTGCCACCCTGGTGGGCTAAAAATAATTGCAGGAGCTTTTGGGTAGAGGATTAGTTCTTGGGGGAAAGTAAAGGCGGCCCCGAGCAGGCTACTTCAGCTGAGGGCCAGGAGAGCACAGTGGTGCCAGGGTTATGGTGGGGAGCACGAATATCCTGTACCGCTTGGAAGGCAGAACGGAGAGGATTTGCTGGCATGAGAGAAACTGCCCGCAGAGCGCACCAGCGCGGAATTGCTCCTCAGTCCGGGTTCCTGCCTCGGAGCCACTCAGAGCATGCGCCTGAGAGAGCTGCAGGCCCGAGAGGGCGGAGCCCAGGCGGCCTGGCGCCGGCTTCCGGTTCCGTCAGCGCCGTGGCCGGGTGCCGCTTCCCGCTTTTCTCGAAGCTCCTAGAAGTACCCACACTGGGGGCTTACCGGGAGCCGACCTTGCTGGCTGCGGGACGCTCCTTAGCTTGTGGGGTCCCTCGGAAGCCTCTGGGTTCTGGTGACCCCAGGCATTCTCCGCTCGCCCAGGCCTCACGGTGGAGCCCGTCTCCTCTCCGCCCCCTCAGAGACTCACCTGTGCCTTTCAGGCCCTGAGACCTGGTGAGCAGTCTCTGGTGTTCATTTCTGTGAGGAGAACCAAGCAGTGTCTAGCCCCCAGACAGACCCTGCTCAGCTCCAGAAAGCATGAGAGTTCCAAGAAGGCTCTGGGCAACACGAAGCAAGGAGTGACTGTGGACGGACACGCGAGACCGTGGCTTTTGCCAAGTTACGTTTACATGCGGGGGAGGCACGGTGCGACACTGAGCTTGAGGTGAGACGGAGGCCTGGGCTGGAGGTAGCACCGTGGCAGTGGCCCACTCAGACTGGCGTTGAATGGCACGGTACGGTGACGGTGTCGTTTCAGTTCAGTGCCTCAGCACGGGGAGGCGTCATTGTGGAGAAAAGAACAAGTGGATAAAAAGTTTCATGAACGCTGCTGATGGGTGACCATGCTTATGAAAAGAAGCCATTTTGAAAATAAAGAGAAAACTTCTGGGGTGAGCAGTGGGTGCAGTGACCAAGCTGCTGCTCCTGGTGTCGGAGTACCTGAGTCCAAGCTGCTCTGCTTGCAGTACAACCTCGAGTTACTGCACGCCCAGGGAGACAGCCGGGATGGCTCAGGTACTTGGCTCCCTGTCTGCCCTGTGGGAAATCAGGCGGAGTTCCTGGCTCCTGGCTGTGGCCTGATCCTGTGGTCACTGGGGGAGTGAACCAACAAATGGTTCACAAATATATATATATCTGTATCTATTTATATAGATATAAATATCTATATAAATAGATATAGATCTATTTCTATATAAATAGATACAGATATATATATATATTTTTTTTCTCTTGAAAAGGAAGTTGTCCTGGGAAAGGAACTAACAGGCTTGGAGGAGCATGGGTATGATTAGAACTGACTTTCTTCCTCAGTCAGACTCGGAGACGAGGTAAGCAATTTCCAGAGAGTGCTTTCCCTCTAATAGCAAGTGTCTCCTTGGGATGTTTTAATGGTCAAGGCTAGTTTTTACTTAATCTCAAACTAGTGCTTAGGGGACTGGTGCCATTTATGCTGCTTGCAACCTTGGCATCCCAGACCGAAGTGCTGACTCCAGTCCTGGTCACTCTGTTTCTGATCAAGATCCTTACTAATACCCCTGGGAAGGCAGTAGAAGATGGCCCATTGTCTTCTGCCAGCCATGTGGGAGACCCAGATGTAGTTCCAGACTCCTGGCTTCAGTTTGGCGCAGCCCTACCATGGAGGCAGTTTGGGGAGTGAACTACCAGATGGAAGATCTTTCTGTCTGTCTCTGCTTGTTATTCTCTCTGTCACTCTGACTTTAAAACAAATGACTAAATCTTTTTTTTTTTTTAATTTATTTGTTTTTATTGGAAAGTCAGATATACATAGAGGAAGAGAGACAGAGAGGAAGATCTTCCGTCTGCTGGTTCACTCCCCAAGTGAGCCGCAATGTCCGGTGCAGTGCCGATCCAAAGCCAGGAGCCAGGAACTTCCTCCAGGTCTCCCACACAGGTGCAGGGTCCCAAGGCTTTGGGCCAACTTCGACTGCTTTCCCAGGCCACAAGCAGGGAGCTGGATGGGAAGTGGGGCTGCCGAGATTAGAACCGGCGTCCATATGGGATCCCGGGGCGTTCAGGGCGAGGACTTCAGCTGCTAGGCCAAGCCGCCGGGACCAAAATTGACCAACTCTTAAAAACAACAATAGTATTTGAAGCAGAGACCTGGTCCCCACCATGCGCACATGATCCTCCATTGTCTGGGCTTTTTTCTCCAGAGTAGAAGTGAGCAGTGTTTCTGTCTTACCCAGGTCACACACTGTCAGCTCCAAGTTCTGATGACTTATTAATTATTCATCTTCTTTTTCTTAGGAGCAGGTCTTCCAGGCTAGAGCCTCATCTTTGGTTGGGTCAGACAATGGCAGGTAAGCCTTCTTGCTTCAGCCAGGGGCTGAATAAGTGAAAGCTAACGCTGAACCTCACCCCTGGGGGCTTGGTGTAGGCCTCTGGCCGTGGGTATCAGGTGGCTGTTTCGATTCTGCTTTTTTTGCTTGTTCATTGCAGCAACATCAGAGGAGTGCCGTGAATGCACCAAAGGACGCAAAACAGGGTAAGAGAATGGATTCTCCAGGCCAAGTTCTTCTGCTGTGGGGGTACTAGGACTGCAGGCTTTACCCCTGTGGGAGGTGGTGGGCTTTCTAGGGTACATTGCTTTTGTGCTAAAGAATTTCCCTTTATAAAATATAATCTAGTGACACTTGCTAGTCATGTGATCCTGATTGAGTAAGCTACAGCAGCTCAAGGATTAATATTAATGAATTTTTGGTAGATCTGACTTCAATTATGACAGAAAGACATTCAAACCCCTGTGTAACATGTGTTCCTCAGAAAATGCAAAAACCCATGTGAAGCAACAGCTGGGAATTTTAGTGCAACTATGTGTGAATAGCAAACATTAGATCTTGGCTTTCACGTCACATTATTTTCTATAAACAGAGCTGGCTGCTTCCCCCAATGGGAGTGTGAGATTCCCACAGGTCCCTTCCCAGCCTCGAGTGGTCCAGGGCATCCTAGTGCAGGATGGGGGTCCCCCTGCAGATGGAGCTCTACCTGGATGGTTACTGCCTCTAACCCTCACCCTAACCCTAACCCTGTAGGCAAACACCTTACGCTCGTGAGGTCTTCCCAGCACTGGGTAGGAGATGGAAAGAAGAGGGTTTTTGTTCACTTTTCTGCCCTGATTGGTGGGATCTCCTTCCTTCTCACCACCTGCTGTGATTGTCTGGCCTGCTGGGCAGAGGGGCAGTTGACAGATGGGCATGTGCAGGTTGTGGAAGGAGATGATGAGATTCCAAGGTCAGGATGGTGGAGGGAACAGGAAGGCACGGAGCTCTCCCTCTCCTCGCTCTGGTCACTGCTCAATGGTTGATTTCCATCTCACTTGCTTTTGGCCATCAAGTCTGCAGAGAGCAACTTTGCTGAGTGGCTGACTGGCTTGGGTAAGGAGAGACAAGAGAGATGGGGAAATGGGTAATCAGGAAGCGTTCAAAGTAAATGGCTCACTGTCCCTGTGATGCTTCAGGCTCACCCTACTTGCTTTTGTAGAGAATTACACTATGGTTTTAAAGGACTATAGAGCAGACCCACAGGTGACAATCAAGGTTGTGTCCAAAGTGCCACATGCCCCATCTTGGTGTTGCTTGAAAGGAAAGCTGTGGTTGGAATGAGCTTTCCTCCTCCCAAGGCAGTGAAACCCAGGGTGCAGTGGGCTCTGACAGCTGCTGGTTGGCCAGTACCTTGCCTCATTGGTGCTGTTTGCACCACAGGTGCCCCCAGGGTCGGAGGACCCTCATCCCCGGATGATGCCAGGCATGGTGTCACTGAGAGCTTCTTTGGCTCCTGGAGGGGCAGTGACCATCTGCTCTGGGAAGCAGGTTTTGCTGTGGGCCAGTCTTCGAGTATAGACACACAAAGTGTTTTTTGGCCAAACGGGGCAGTGGAGGCAGGGTTCCCTGGCCCATCATCACAGACTTTGGAAGATGTGGTCATCATTTATTTAACCTCGAAGTCTCAGCATACAGTGTGAGAAGTGAACTTTGTTACTGGGCAGTTCACTTCTGGACTCTGCCTTTAGGTCTTTGCCCTGGAGTTTGGCTTGCTTGCATTTTTAATCAACAAGCATTTGCTCAAGTACATTTTTTTTTAAAAAAAGGCTTATTTGAAAGGCAGAATTATAGAGAAAGAGATCACCTGTTCACTGATTCAGTCCCCAGATCACCATAATGGCCAGTAACAGGGCTAGGCCTACTCCAGGAGCTTCTTGCAGGTATCCCACATTGGTGCAGGCACTTGGGCCAACTTCCACTGCCTTCCCAGGCAGGGACATTTGCAGGGAGATTTGATCAGAAGTGGAGCCAGGACTTGAAGCAGTACGCATATAGGTTACTAATGCTGTAGATAGCAGCTTAATGTAGTACACATCGATGCCAGCCCTTCAGTTTCAATGTCCTCAGTCATTCCACAGTGCTGGCCTTGGGTTTTACCAGATAGCTTGCAAGACTGTGAGTAGGCATTCTGTTTGTCTTGTGGACAAATAAGGCCTGTAATAATGTCAGCATAGGAGGTGATGTGCCGTGATGGGTTCATCAGATATCAAGCTGCAAATAAAGAAATCGCAGTAAAAAAAAAAAGGTAGTGTTAAGGATTTGTAAGAGTTAGTCATATTTTCCCTGTAGGCTGCTAAAGCTTTAATTCTTTAAAAAGGAAAACCTAAAAAAAATGTTTTTAAAACTGGCAGGCAGGAAAAAGTAATGCTTTCTACTATTCATAGGCCAGCAGAATTTTCAGGTGGTCATGAACTTGAGAGTGGGAGGACTAGCTTTGTGGCTACCATGGGTTCAGAAAGAGAAGTAGGGGACAGCATTGTGGCACAGTGGGTAAAGTCATTGTCTTTCACTCTGCATCCTACATGGATGCCTCTTTGTGTCCCTGCTGCTTCACTTCCCATCCAGCTCCCTACTGATGAACTGGGAAAAGCAAAAAGTGCTTGGGTCCTTTCTACCCACCTTTTAAGATCCTGAAGAAGGCCTGACTCGATGCTGGCCATTGCAGTCATCTGGAGAGAACCAGTAAATGGAAGATCTCTCTGTGTCTTTCTGATTTTGACTTTGAAAATAAATAGGTACATCTTTAAACACAATTTTAAAAAGGAAGAAAAGTAGAGTGAAGGCCTTGGCTCATTGATTGACTCACTCAGGATCCTGACAGCAGATGCCGATCCTGCTGAGGAAGACCCAGATTGATTTAAGGACTCACCTCCTCTCTCCCCCTCATCTCTGCTTCTGTGTCTTTGATTCAGTCTGTTTCTCTCTCTCTCTCTCTCTTTGTTCATTTTCGTACCTTCTTTTTCCATCAATACAAACTAGTACACATTATTGTTTACACGTTATGAATGTACACTGTAAATGTTCTGCAATGATCTGTCCTCCATGTGGTCCCCTGATGCCTCACTAACATTTATCTCTCAGAGAATTATGTAAGATTTTGCTTTTTTCTCGCAAAAATGTCATTTTTTTCTTCCTATTTTTTTTTTTAAGTAAGTGAACTTCCACACCCAGAAATACTTTATTAGAAGTGAGATGCTGAGCACTCACCCTTCACTGGAAGAAGCAGAGTGGACTTGAGCAAGTGGGCCATGGGAGGGTTCTTAGTACCCACGGGCAGTGATGGCAGTGTCCTGGGTACCATGGTCTCCTGGGCTTGGAGCAGTGGCTTTCACAGAGAAGGCGCCAACACCTGTTGGTGCATGGAATACCTAGAGAGGATGTGGTTTTGAAGGAGGTAGTTGTTTAGTTTTCAGGTGACTGCAATCAAAGGTGTGGAGTGAAGTGAAACAGACCATGGCTTAAAACTGAGGGACTCTGAATGAATAGGCTTACGCGTCAGATAAAACTCTCGTCCTAGTCCCTGGTATTGTTTTATCAGAGAGAGTGTGTCACAAGCAAGAATACAGAAGTGGCTGTCTCTACAGGAAAATCAGTTTGGCAGACGATCATTAATCAGGACAGTTCTCTGCAGGTGTCCCAAATACTGGCGTTTGGTCGCTCACTTAAAGTGTCTGTAATGACATTCATGGGGCACAGGAGAGTTCTGGTTGTTTGACAAGGCTGCTGCTTTACAGGTGCATTGCTGTGGTGCCCATACCATTTTTAAAAATATTTATTTATTTTTATTTGTAAAATTTTTAAATTTATTTTATTGGAAAGTCAGATATACAAACAGGAAGAGAGACAGAGAGGAAAATCTTCCAACTGCTGATTCACTCCCCAAGTATTGCAATGGCCAGAGCTGAGCTGATCCAAAGCCAGGAGCCAGAAACTTCTTCTGGGTCTCCCACATGGGTGCAGGGTCCCAAGGCTTTGGGTGGCCCTTGACTGCCTTCCCAGGCCACAAGCAGGGAGCTGGATGGGAAGTGGGGCCACTGGATATAAAGATCTTGCATTCACTTGTTCACCACCTCTCAACCCCCTGCTCAAATGATCCCAACAACCAGGGTTGAGCTGAACCAAAGCTAGGAATCAGGAGTTTCCTCTGAGTCTTCCTGTATGTACAGGGGCCCAGGGATCTGAGCTATCCTCTGCTGCTTTCTCAGGCCATAAACAGGGAGCTGGATGGGATATGGAGCAGCCTGAACCAAGACCTCTATGGGATGCTAGCATTGCAGGTGGATGACCAGCTCATGCTGGTGTTGCCCTAACCTTTTTTTGGAGGCAGGAGTGAGATCTGTGGTCTCCCCATCCTGCATAATCTGCATGTTCAGCTAAGGTATGCATTGGCCTATTTACTGCTAGTTTTCCTGGAAACACCTGCCTATAAGTTTCTGGACCAAAGCTAGGAAAGTGGTGGATTAGGGGACCTCTAAGTCACTGCATATGGCACATAATATCAGCTCTGAAGGGTGAGTTTAAGGCTCCACTAAAGGAATCTCTCCAGAAATGCAATGTTTAAAGCAGGTACTCTGTGGCTTTGGGGCTGAGAGTACCCATATTCTGCCTCAAATCCCTTGTGTAGCCCTCAAATCTCCTTGAGACTATATTTAGTACCATGGTACTTTTAGAATTTTTTTAAAAAATATTTATTTTTATTGGAAAGTCAGATTTAAAAAAAAAAGATTTATTTTATTTTTTATTGGAAAGTCAAATATACAGAGAGGAGGAGAGACAGAGAAAGATCTGTCTGCTGATTTACTCCCTAAGCAACCACAATGGCTGGAGCTGCACTGATCTGAAGCCAGGAGTCCAGAGCCTCTTCTGGGTCTTTCACATGGGTGCAGTGTCTTAAGGCTTTGGGACGTCCCCAATTGCTTTTCCAGGCCACAAGCAGGGAGCTGGATGGGAAGCAGGGCCACTAGAATCAGAACTGGCGCCCATACAGGATCCCAGTGCACGTGAGGCGAGTACTTAAGCTGCTAGGCTACTGTGCCAGGCCCATGGAAAGATTTACAGAGAGAAGGAGAGACAGAAATATCTTCCCTCTGCTGGTTCACTCTGCAAGTGTCCGCAATGGGCCAGAGGTAAACTGAGTCCATCTGCAGCCAGGACCTTCTTCCAGGTCTCCTGCATGGCTACAGGGTTCCAAGGCTTTGGACCATCCTTTACTGCTTTCCCAGGCCACAAGCAGAGAGCTGGATGGGAAGTGGAGCTTATATGGAATCCCAGCGTGAGCACGGCAAGGAGTTTAGCCACTAGGTTATGGCGCTGGGCCCACTTTTAGATTTTTTTTTTTGCCGAGTCAATTTTTTACAGATAAAAGAGAAACATTCAGTATGAGCTAACAGAGTTTGTGTTGGTGGTGATTATTTGAGGACTCGGGGTGTGATTTCAGCTGATTGAGTAGCCACTTTAGTTGGCAGGAGGAAAACAATCTATTTTTTTAATTTCAAAAAAAAGGTTTATTTATTTATCTATTTGGAAATTAGAGTAGCAAAAAGTGAAAGTGAGGGAAAGAGGCTAGAGATTGATGGATCTTCTGTTTGCTGATTTACTCCCCAAGGGGCAATAATGGCCAGGCCGGGCCAATCTGAAGCCAGGAACCCAGAGCTTCATCCAGATCTCCCATTTGGGTACAGGGGTTCCCGCACTTGCACCATCTTCCACCACTTTCCTAGCTATTTAGGGGAAGCTGGATAGGAATTGGAGAGCTGGGCCTGAACCAGCATCTATATTGGGATGCTGGCCTCACAGGTGAACGTTTTCCTGTAGCACTTGTCCCAGAAAAACTTGATAGTGAATCTTTATTTGGGTCCTTTAAAAACTCCTAGATTTTTTTTTTAAGAGAGACCACTTCTCTGCTTCCAACCTTCCTCCTAATAATCTTCAAGTGTCCAAATACTAGGAAAAGGGACAGAAATTCCAAAAAGGGAGTTTATCCAGAACATCAAATACTGGGCCCCAACTCCGTGCATTCCATTCCTCCCATTGTTTATGGGAGGCTGAACATCTGTATGCTGAGGTGTCTAGGGTTGTGTTGTCACTCATGCAGGAGGTACCATTGCATGTAGATGACCTCTCGAGCAAAGGTGAGGCCTGGCATAGACTAGTGGCCCTGTGTATCATGGCCATGTCCTGGAGTACCTGCTGGGTCCTCCCCTCTGCCCTCAGGGACACAGGTGAACAGCTTGAACCCCAGAGTATAGTGGAGGACTCAAGCCCTGCCTGTCCTTCAGAAACATTTGTGGCTGCCAGGGGCCCGCTGTGGACTGTAAGTCCTTCCCATCCTTCATGTCCCCCATTTTTTCCTCATTTACATATACATTTGCTAAAATGGTGAAAGAGAAGCACAAAGATGTGAAAACACTCTTTCTGGGGGCTTGCATTGTGCTGTGGCAGGAAAGCCACCACCTGTGATGCTGGCATCCCAGATGGATGCCAGTTTGAGTCCCAGCTTCCATTTCCAATGCAGCTCCCTGCTAATTCACTTGGAAAAGGAGTGGAGGATGGCCCAAGTGCTTAGGCTTCTGGCTCCTGGCTTAGGACTGATTCAGCCCTACCCACTGTGGCCACTGTGGAGCTGAGCCAGTAGATTGAAGTGGATAAAAGATGTTTTTCTCTCTATGTAAGTTTCAAATTAATAAAGTCTGTTTATAAGTCCTGCTTCCTACACAGGAATGGGCTTGCTTTGATGAAAGCCATTTCTTATTGGCTAGTCTGCTGTTCTGCTGTGAGTTATGTTGCCGTGGTAGTCTGTGCAGCTATCTTGACTAGCTGCTAGGAAGAACTTACTTCTTAATGTCATTTTATGCTTAGTTGATAAATTTGATGCCTGTGGTTTTTATCATTATTTTTGCTAACTTGCTTTCAAAAGCCTACCAGTGCTTTAATAATTAATTTTCTGTGTTTTTACAGCCTAAGGTTATTTGATAGGCAGATGAATTTGTATCAATTAAGTCAGTTGATATGGTTCACTTAGAAAAAGAAAATCATCAGAGAAAACAACTTGTTTGGTAGGGGGAAGAAGAGAAATGACTGTAATCAGTTCCTCCATTAGAACCAAGCCCTGCACACTGCACAGAGCTTGGATGGTGTGACCAGGCGGCTTCCTCAGGAAGTGGAGACCCAACCCCACTCCCCCATGTCCGCACTCAGCACAGGAAGGCTCTCACCCCCCAAGTGAGAAAGGAGGAAAGCAGCGCAGAAGCTGGAACTGGCATATAGTAGTGTTTTTCATTTTTTATTTTTTTTAATTTTTAAATTTTGATTTTTGGTGATGTTGACATAGTTGATCAGGGTGCAAAGGATCAAGGGTCAGGGGAAACTGGGTGAATCCGTTGTTTCCAAATTTTCTTTTTCTTCTTCCTGTATCTGGGAGAAGGGAGGAGATAAGGGGAGAAGCCATTCCCTGCCTCCCAACTGCCCCAGTACCCAGGGATGGGGAATGGCCATCTGATATCAGCACAGCACCCAACAGGCAGGCAGGCGCAAGGCCCCAGACTTTGTCACCTGGGCCCCACTGGATGCACTGTCCTTCAAGTTCATATATTCGACACCCTCCCATAAATCTCCAGAAAAAATTAAATAGGCTAGGCAGCTGTGCTCGTACACTGATATAGTTAACACAGATTTGTCATTAACCAGGCCCAGAAGGCCCACCAGCTATTAGCTGCTTTCTTCCCAGAGTGTAACACTTGCCTAGATACAACGCAACCTAGGCCGTTGTCTACATCTGAGACAGTTTTTTTTATTTTATATTTTATTTTTGATAATGTTTACATAGCTGACCAAGATGAGACCATTATTTTCAAATGTTGCCCCTTTATCTTGTATCTGGGGAAAAGGGGGAAATTTGGAGAGAAGCTGCATCCAGCCTCCCTACCACCCCCATTACCCATTACCCAGGGATGGGAAACAGCCACCTGATGCCATCCCAGGGTCCCTGATGTGGGGCATGTTCAAGGGTTCCACTCCAGTGGTTTTGATAGTTCTGAAATGCTGTTGATCTCACCAATCCAAGAATGAGAAAATCCAAGATCCAAGATCCATTGGCTGACATAGCCCACCTTAGAGTCTCCAGTCACACAGACATTTGCTATCAATGCTTAGCTGGGGTAGAGCAATTTATTCTGTCCTCCTTCTTCTGCTATATGGTACCAAATGTCCTCTGTAGGCCCCAGTGGACTGCCATATCTCCCATGTGCATCTGGGCATGCCTTCTACTGCTCTGTGTCTTAGCAACTTAGGAGGTCCAGTTATGGCACATGCACTCCACCTTAAACCATAGGTCCTGCGATTCTCCCCATGGTTGGAGTTCTGAATTCAGCATTTCAGTTGGGAGGATCCTCAAAGAGACCTCGCCTGAGGGGGTTCCTAGACCTGACTTTTGTGTGTGATTGCCAGTATGAGTTTGGTTCAGTCTGTTACCCGCATCAGCTTGCACACACATTGGTAGTTATAATTGCTGGGTCGGTTCTATCTCCAGCCCCGTTTCTTATTTAGACCAGTGGGTGCTGTGTCCCAGCCTAACCCATGCCCACCATGCACTCAGCCCTCATGTACAAAAGCAGGAACTGCACCTAGTCAGAACAACCCCCAATAACCCCTAGTAGGTGTGTCCCCCAGCCCTGGTTCCTGTGCTTGCCAGTATATGCAGCAAACTGGCCCAGTCTATCCCACATTCTGTTCAGCTCTAGTATGTATCAGTGGGTGTTGAATCTTAGTTCATTCCAACCAACCCCGCTATCCAGCCCACACTCATGCCAGAGGGTGTCACTACCTCTCTATCCAGACCTGACCCAAGCCCTGGTTCTCATGCTTACCGGTGGGAGTTGTAGCCCATCAGAGAGGTACCTGCGGTTTCCTTACTTGGCCTACTCCCTGTCTTGAATCTTGCACTAGTCACATGGTTCTGTAGTCTAGCTTGACAGGATTTGCCCTCAATTCTAGCACTTCCTAGCTGATAGTGTGGCAGAGCCCAACCAGCCTGTACTTACTTTGGCTCATAGATGCACCAGTGGATGCAGTCCATTAGACCAGCTTGGCTTTCCCCCTAACCCTGTTCACATGCAGGCCAAAAGTTGTAGTCCTGTCCAGCCTGGTTGGCCCTGGTTCTAGTACTGACCCTCACCAGTGAAAGAAGAAGCCTAACATGAGAGCCCACCGCAGTCCACCTATTGGACTTGCACACCTCACTCCCACTGGGTTTTATGTGTACTGGTGGTTGCTACAGCCCAGTCTGGCATGGCCTGCCTCACCTCAGCATTTGCTGGCAGGTTCTGTAGCTTGGCCCAGGCTGGCCAACCCCCAGTTCCAGTGCCAATGCTGGTGGGAACTACAGCCTAGCATGGCCGTGCCAGCCCCCAGTCCCAACCCTAATGTGGACTGGCTGGTGTTGCAGCCTGATTGCATATCCTGCATCCCATCCTGGTTCTCAGATCTGCCAGTGTGCAGGCCCAGCCTAGCCTGCCCCCAGGCCTAACCCACCTATATGCTGGTGGGTATTAATTGTATGCTGGTATCCTGAGATTTGCAGTTCCCAGCCTTTGGTTCTTGTGCTCACCTGCAGGGACTGCATCCTGATAAAAGAGTTTCCCCAGGCTTCTCCATCAGGCCTCTTCCTACCACACCCTGATGGGTCCTTGACCCAGACTGACTTAGTCCACCTAATGTCCTAGAAGGTACAGTAGCCTTGCCCTACTGGCCCATACCTCTTCACGTTCTTAATGTCGGGTGTTACGGCCCAGCCACACCTGGTCCACACCCAGCCCACACCCAGATACAGTTCTTATTTGGTTAAGCAAGTGCCAAGACATAGCCAAGACGTAGCCCAGCCTGTACTACACCCACCCTGGCTCTCATGAGCACCAGTGGGTGCTGGAGTCTAGTCCAGTCTGGCAGACTCCAGACCCAGTTCATAACCATGCTGAGGGATACTGCAGTCATGTCCAGCCTAGATTACTGCCCCCATTCCAGCTTTCGCATTCACCTGTGGGAACTGCAGCTCAGCCAGGATGTCCTCTTAGCTCCCCAACCAGACTTGTTCCCAGGCACAGTCCTTGTGCATGCCAGTGATTTTTCTGGCCCAGTTCAGCATAGTCCATCCCCTGTCTTGGCCTTTGCCATTGGATGCTGTAGCCTGGCCTGTCCAACTCTACCCCCAGTCCCAACTCTCATTGGTGGGTTCTGCAGCCTAGCCCTGCCTGGTCTGCACTCATCCCTGGCTCGTGGAAACCAGTAGGTGTGATAGCCTAGTGTGGTATGACCTGCACTCCAGCCTGGCTCCTGCACGTGCCAGAGAGCTAAGATTGTGTAGCTCTGCTTGGTCCATCCCCTTCCGGAACTAAGCCACATACTTGCCAATGGTGGAAATACATTTTACAGCCTGACCAACACCCAGGCCTGAATCACATGCCCACAAGTGAGGTTTCCCAAGTTCCCCCAACAGGCCCATACCCAGACCCATATCTCACATGTGCCAGTGGGTGTTAGGCCCCCACCTGGCATAGTCTGTCCCTTCCATCCTGGCCTTTGTATGAGCTGGTGTATGTTTGGCCCAGCTCACCCCAGCATCTGTTGTCCAGCGTCTGTGGGTTTTATAGCCCGGACCAGCCTGAACTGTCCCCAACCCCAATACGCTTGACTGTCGGAGGGTTCCATATTTATGCCTAGCTCAACCTGTCACCACTCTAGCCCTGAAGCAAACCAGTTGAAATTGCGGTTCCACAGGGTTGGGCCCACATATCTCCTCACAGAATCTACCCCCAGATCTAGTTCTCTCACCTGCTGGTTAGTGTTATGACACAGCCTAACCTTACCGATCCCCTGTTCTGACTCTTACTAGTGTGTACGGTGATTTAGCTCTGCTACGTAGGCCCCCAGCCCTAGCTTTAGTATGCATTGGTGGGTGGTGGTCAGCTGTAATCCACGCTAATTAGCCCAGCTAAGATTTCCCATGTGGACTGGTGCATTTGTCTGATCCATGAAAGTTCTGTGGCTTCCCCTCTCCAAATTGCTGCATCTCAGCCCCCTCACTTACCTGCAAGTACAGTGGCCTTGTTGATGGGAGTCCCTCAGAAATCATTCCTCACCTGCAACTTGTTTCCTCAGTGGTCTTTGCTCCCACACATCTCCTTACTCTCCTCCCTGATCAATCCATGCACCACGAATGTGTGGAGATCCCCAGGCTCACTCTGCCTGTCTGGACATAAAATTCCATGACTTCACCCGCAGGCACCATTTGTAGGCCCCCACAAGTATGGGGCCCAGGATCCCAGCAAGCAGCTGCCATGTGGCTGGCTGCCTATGGGTCTGGGCATGGCAGCTGCTCATTGTGGAATACAATAGTTTTAACTCTTCTTTTGTTTTACTTTCATTTGGAAGGCAGAGTGACAGAGAAAGCAACAAGTAGAATCAGAGACAGAGATCTTCTGCCCACTGGCTCATTCCACAAAAGGCCACAAATGGCTAGAGTTAATTCCACAAATGGCCATAGTAGCTAGAGTTCTTTCCTAGACCATAAACAGAGAGCTGGATCGGGAGTGGAGCAGTCAGGACACGAACCAGTGGCCATATGGGATGCTGGTGCTGTAGATGGAGCCTTAGTCTATGCTGCCACATTACTGGTCCCAGTTTTCACTCTTACATGTGAACTTGAGTGGATTATTTCCCCCAGATTTTCAGTTTCCACAATGTTAATAGTGTTACTGGTAAGATCTGTGTTTTCTGTTTTTAGGGGACATAATGGATATTAGATAGCTTGTAGAATCCTAAAGTGCTGCATAGGTCTAGGGCAGAGACCCTGTGCTAGCAACTCATTGGCTGAAATCTGTGCATGTATTATTTGGACTGCATTGTATCTGTTAAAAACAGTGCTAACATTTTACAGAGAAATGGCTCTCTTTATATTTTCAAGCCCGTCTTCCTCATGTGTAAAATGTAAATATGGTAATTACCCCATGAAATTTTGGAATGGCTTCATATAAGATAAGGACTTACATAAATAAGAGTTGGTAGGGGTGGCATAGTGGGGAGGTGTGTTAGCTGCTGTGTGGGATGCCTGTGTCCCATATTGAAGCATGTGGTTTGGGTCCTGGCTACTCTGTATTTCTAGCTAATGCTCATGGGAAGCAGTGAAAGATGGCCCAAGTACCTGGGACTCCTACCAGTCTTGTGGGAGACTTACATGGAGTTCCTGGCTCCTGGCTCAGCCTGGCCCAGCCCTGATTGTTGTGAGTTGGAAGATCTCTATCTGCTGCTCTGCCTTTCAGAGAAATGCATAAACACACATATCTTTAAGAAAGAAGGAATGAACAACATATGCATATATGGGTATCCACACAGCTATTGATGACCTCCTGACTATAGGAGGTCAAATGGGTACACTCAAAGGTTAAGACAGAAAGCCTCATCCATAGAGAGAAGGCACTGCTAAGTGATATGGAAAGATCTGGAGAGGGATGGGGATGGGGAGCTGTGATTTCAGGGTAGTCTAAGCTGCCAAAGTACATTGCTAAGCATAGAATGACTTGGATTCAGGAGAAGCTTTATTCCTCCTGTTCATTTCACAATGTGTGTCCTTGTTGGTAGGAGGCTCCTTACTCTAACATCACCTTGGTTCCATTGCTCTCTATATCAGGGGTTGGCAAACTGCTTAAAGGACTAGACAGTAGATATATATATTTTAAAATATTTATTTAATTTTACTCTTACTGGAAAGGCAGATATACAGAGAGAAGGATCTTCAGTCCGCTGGTTCACTCCCCAAGCGGCTGTAACAGCTAGAGCTGAGTTGATCCGAAGCCAGGAGCCAGGAGCTTCTTCTGGGTCTCCCATGTGGCTCAGGGTTCCAAGGCTTTGGGCGGTCCTCGACTGCTTTCCCAGACCACAAGCAGGGCGCAGGAAGGGAAGTGGAGCAGCCAGGGCATGAACCCATGCCCATGTGGGATCCTGGCACAGGCAAGACTTTAACTACTAGGCTACTATGCTGGACCCCTTACAGTAAATATTTTAGGCTTTAAGTGTCATATGGTTCCCCTTGGGACCACTCAGTGCTTTTTCTGTAGTGCCAAAGCAGTCAGCGACCCCTGTGAGTATAAGGACATGGCTGTGTGTGCCAATAAAACCTAATTTGTAAACACAGGTGGTCTGTGGCATGTGCTGCATAGTTTGCTGACCCCTACCCCAGAGCTTCAGGTCGGGGCTTACTGAGTTAGCCTTGTAAGCTAATAGAGCTATTTTGACAAATATTTTGTGCATGGCGTAAGAAAACTCTCCAGGCTCTGCAGCCTACTGTTGTTGTATCTCTGGGACCAACCCACAAAACCAGTCTCATGTTGCACATACACATTTTTCCAACAGCATTTCTGCATTCCAGATATTAATGTCTGTGTCAAGATAACTGAGCTAAGGAAACCCCCAAAACCAAGATGTGTAATGGCTCAAACATAAGAGAAGTGTCTGGATGCAAGGCAGAAAGCAGGTGTTGTTCATCAGTGAAGGGTTCTGTCCCCCACAGAGATCAGAAACCTTCCTTCCTTCCCTCCTAGGGCCCTACTATCTCCTCATTGTCCTGATGGAAAGAAAAAGAAAGAGCACACGGAGGAGAAATATATAGTTCATGAAAGCTTTGGCCTTAACTTGCACATATTACCTCTCATTGCCTGCTGGAGGAGAACACACACACACAGGCACTGCAGTAGAGACCAGGGAATCAGTGTAACCAGGGCTCAGCTAAATCCTATCACTATGCAAAGAAGAATGGCCTCATATGGACAATGAACATTTTCTAACTCTGATAGAATAATTCTTTAATCACAAATACGCCAGTACCTAACACAGTGGAAGGTATGGAGTGGGTTGGTAAATATTTGGGAAGGAAGAGCTCGAAGAAGGATTGGATACCAAAGTCCAGGTGCACAGCCTGGCCATTAACAGGCAGCCACGCTTGTTGGCAAAGCATCAGATTTCCCACTGTGGCACCTGTTGTTTAACCTTCTTGGTACTAAGCAATTATTTGTGTTCCCTGGATTCTGTAAATGGTGTTCTACAGCTGAACACATGTCCTCTTTGACTTGTATAGACTTAGAGGGATGAGAATGAAACATAATTCATTTTACTTAAGTAATGAACTCATTCATCTTGTCACTTAAGTGCAAGTGGATGGGAAGGAACAAGGAAGAAACAGTGTGAGAGCAACTAGGGCACAGCCTTGCAAAGCATCAGGGTCAGAGTTGTCAGAATCACCTCATGGTCCAGTGAGAGACATGCCCTCACCTCTCTGCTTCCTACCTGTAGTAGTTTGGCAGATTTGATTAAGGTCACCATCATCCCAGGGCTTGAAGGCATTCCAGATGGTGCTGTCCAGGGTGCTGCACATATGGCCATCTCTGCCTTGTCACTCACCACCCTCTGCTGATCCAGTGACTGCGTGAGGCATTTGCACTCTGGAATCTCAAGAAAGTCTGGCACCTTCACTGCTCATGGCAGTGCAGAGGCCTATACACAAAGGGAGAATTCCTCACGCAGTGCTGGACACAGCTGATGAGGGGAGAGGACAAAGAGGAACACATGGATATCACCCCATCTCATTCTAAAAGTGAAGGAGAGAAGTCGGATAGAAGTTGACTGGCGGAACTGGAGATGATGGAAAATCAATGGGCTAGGGCCAGATTAGATCCCTGAGGAATTATTGGGCTAGGTGAGACCTGTCCTGGTGAACTGATCAGACTGAAGGCCTCATCTACCATCTCTTCCAGGCCTTTTCTCCTGGACTAGCTTCCAGGGTGGATATGTATGCTTTGCTAGACATGGTGAGGACTGATCAATGATGGAACACAACTTTGTTAGGGCTCCCAGCAGTGAACTGGAATCACTTTCTGAAGTTAGAGTCTTAGGCCATAGTTCCTTCCTTTTTTAAAATGTGTATTTATTTATTTGAAAGAGTTGAAGAGAGAGAGAGAGAGAGTCTTCATCAACTGATTCACTCCCAAAATGGCTGTAATGGCCAGAGTTGGGTCAGTCTGGAACCAGATGCCAAGAGCTTCTCCTGGGTCTTCTAAGTAGGTGCATGGGCCCAAGCACTTAGGATATTTTCAACTGCTTTCCCAGGCACACTGGCAGGGAGTTGGATCAGAAGTGGAACATCTGGGACTGAAATTGGGACTCATATGGGATGCTGGCACTATAGCCCACTATGCCTCAGTGCCAGCACTGCCTAACCCCACTTCCAAACAAGATAGGGGGTATAGAAAATAAAGGAAGACTTAAGAAAAATTCTTGATTATGTCAAATGCCTCAAAATAACATATGACCCATGTACTTACCTGATATAAAGGTCTAGGACATTAAGCATTTATTAATCTGGAGGAGTAAGGAAAAAAAATCTATTGTGAGCACTGACACTTTAGCGTTCTGGATTGAGTTCCAACAATAGATCACTTGCTCATGTTTTCCATTCCATTCCATTCCATTTTTTCCTGTTTCATAAGTTAATTCATACAGCTTGAGTTTCACAGCTTCAAGAATATTGACTCTAGGTTGTAATCACCGCAGTGATCACTAGAAAAATAATATAAACAGATAGAGTAAGAAAATGAAATAAATTTAAATGGAATACTAAAAATGTTTGGATAACCCAAAGAAAAGCAAGGAAGAGGAAACAAACTCCTGTTCATACTTAATAGACAGATGGTCGGATGGATTTTTAGAAAAGATGCAACATAGAAACAGCCAACAAAACAAATAGGACAAAAAATAAAATGTCCTAGATCTTAATCCGTAGGCCTAAATCCAAACAAATAATTATAGTAAATGTAAATGGTCTAAACACACCAAGTATATGCTGTCTATAGGAAACTAACTTGAACTGTAGTCACACAGGCAGAAGATAGAAAGATTGTGTTAGTTTCTATGCTGTGTAACAAATTCCTACCATTGGTGCCTAAAACGACATACATTTCTTGTCACAGAGTTCTTACAGGACGGAAATTGGGCGTGACTTACCCGGGAATGTGACCTCACCAGAAACTCAATAGAGAAAAATTTCTATTCAAGTTTTCTCAGATTTGTGCCAATATTCATATTTTTGTGGTTGCCTGTAAATTTGTCAACTTAGATGAAATGGACCAGTTTTTCAGAAAGCCAAAAAGAAACATAACTAATCCAAAAGGAAGTAAACGACCTGAATATTGTTATAATCATCAGAAGAAAAGGAATGTATACTGAAAAAAAAAAACCTTAAAAAAAGAATGGGGTAGTTTTAAATATTTGGAGAAACCAATCCAATGCAGTTTCTTTCAGAAAATAGAAGAAATTTCCCTTAACTCATTTATGAGGACAGCATTGCTGTGAAATAAAAACTACGCACAACAAAACTATGGGCCAGCATAAGTCACCACCTGTGACACTGGCATTACATACTGGGGTTATGGTTTGAATCCTGATGCTGTTTCTTATTCAGTTCCCTGGTAATGTGCCTGGAAAGGTAGCATTGATGGCCCATGTAGTTGGGAGCCACCCAACTGGGAGATGGATGGAGTTGCTGGTTCCTAGCTTTAGCCTGACACAGACCTGGATGTTGCCATCTTTTGAATAGTGAACCAGGAGATGGAAGCTCACTTACTCTGTCTTATCCTTACCCCTTCTGTGTTTGAGTGTATGTGTGTGCATGTGTGCCTCCCTTTCTGCTACTATTCCTTTCAAATAAATAAACATTTAACAAATAAAAAAAAATATCACATCCTACCAAGTGGAGTGTGTCCTAGGAATAGAAGACTGGTTTGGTGTATGAAGTAATCCTCACTATTAATAACATAAAGCAGAAAAGATACATGATGGTGTCAACTGATACAGAAGAGGCACCTGGAAAACAATTCAACATTCATTCATGATTAAAAAAAAACTGATAGCAAGCTAGCAATGGGAGGGAAATTCTTCAGAAAGACTGTATTGATAAGTCCACTCATGAAGGCTTTGAATGTGGCAGACTCGTGGGGAGAACTTCCACCAGCATGCTGATTAGCAGTGCCCAGGTGATTACATCTCTTAGCCTAGTGTGTGTTGGCATTAAAATCCCTGGAAACAATGTTGCCAAAACAGTGCTCATTATTCCTGGCTCTGGAGAGAGGGTAAGGGCAGCTCCTGATGTAATGGCCTCAGACCTGCATACCAGGTCTAGGGGGGTGGGTGATGTGCAGAACCTGAGTGGGGAAGACATCACTTTGGTGAAGAAGTTTGCTGAGCAAGGATAGTGGCGCCCACAACAGGCTGGGTGGCAGGAAGCTGGCAGCTTATCGGAGGTGGGCATCTTCTGCGAAATCAGAGCCAGCAATCTGCATCTCTCAGGAAAACAGTATGCACCTGGGAATGAGAGTTCTGAGAGCCAGGATGTTGGCAGTTTGGCCAGAGCCACAGAACCAGCTGCAATGAGAGCCTTTAGCTGTCAGCACCAAGTGACAAAGCAGCAAGGCAAAGCTCACTGAAGGGACCAAGGCAGAACTTTTGTTCTTGATAAAGAGATTCAAAAGTAAATAAATAAATAAGCTTGGTCTAATTAGTGCTACAGCCTGCTAGAGACTCCAAACAGAGTCATAAAGAGAAATGTCTCCTGAAGGTTATTCTCTCATGTTGATCGGTGCACTTGCGTCTGTAGTCAGGCTCTTCTGCTTTGGAGTTTATTTCTGTTAACCAGACTCCCCAGACTTTCTTCTTAATGACCTGGAACTTTTGGTTTCCCGAACTCCGTTAGGAGTAGTTTGGTCTCTTAGTTCAAACAGAAAAAAAAAAAGCTCAACAATGAGTCTTAGCTGAAAGTATAATTTAGGGCAGTCCAATCTTCAGCACACTCAACTGAGGATGTAGAACTTTTGCTTTCTCAGGCTCTGTGGAAATTGCTATAGAAAACATCCGTTTAATTGCTCAAAGAGCATGTTAAAGCATGATGGTAGTTCTGAAGTGGGACTGCTCTGAATCTCAAGGTGCTCGAAGCACAGGCAAGCATAGAATGGTGGAGAGGAAAGAAAATGGAAAGTCGCTGAAGCAAGGCAGCTCTCATTGAAAAGAACAAATATGGAGCTCTTGGTAGCCAACCAGGATCTCTGGGTTCTAACCTGGGACTTAGATCCTTCTAAGCAGTGTGCTGGCAAGGCAAACATCTGAGACCACATGCTCCACACTCACATTTGCCCCTTTTGGGTACTGGAAAAGGAGGACATGAGATGCAGGCTCCAAAGGATCAAAGGCCAAATCTGATGTTTTCATAGTGCATGACCTTGAACCACTCTGTTCTCTATTCTGTGCCTTGTTTCCTCTTCTGCAAAATAGGATGATGACATAATCACCTTGCCGAGTTGTGCAAAACACCTAGAACCAGGCTTGCCTTATAATAGGTGCCATGCAGGTATTGGCTGTTACTGTGCCTGGGCCCTTTAGGCCAGGCTACCGCTGTGGTTCTGGGTTTCCTGGCTGTAAACCTAACAGGCTGCCTTGGGCCATATTTCTCAAAACATAGCCTAGAGACAAATCATATCAAAATAACCAGGAGTTTAATTTAAAGGCTCTTTCAAGTGCTTTCCAAGTGAGCTTTTTGTGTGTCCATGAAGTTGTAGCAGAAGCTGCTGAAGTATGTGGTAGTGGCTGACAGTGAAGTACTTTGATGGATACAAGGTACACTCTGAGAGACATGGTAGATAGAAGCTGATCCAGAATTGGAGACAGGTGACCCTCACCCACAGGGGAAGAACAGCACCTGGAATGGACGGGCTGCCTTCTTCACTAATGTTCACAGATGGGACCTGGCCCTTCCCTCTTGAGAGTGTCCTTTCCATTTGTATGGCTTTAGGTGAGCTTTTCAAGCAGTCAGCAGGACCAGCTCTGGCCTAGCAGTGAAGATGCTGCTTGCAATGTCTGCCTCCCACATCACAATGTGAAGGTTGAGTCTAGCTCTGCATCTAATTCTAGCTTTCTGCTAATGGGCATCTTAACAGGCAGTGAGGGATGGCTCGAGCTCTTGGGTACCTTCTGTCCAAGTGGGAGGCCTGGATTGAGTTCCTGGCTGTTGGATTTGGTCTCAGACCTGGAGCCCTTATAAGCATTTGGGGTTGGGGGTGGTTGTGTGCCAGAAGATAGGAATACTTTCTGTTTGTCTTTGCCTCTCAAATAAGCTATTTTTTTAAACTCAGAGTTATGTAACTTATGAAATTTAATACCATATATAGTAGGATAACTATGGTAGCAGTTAATATTTCAGAATAGTTGATAGAGAGGATTCTGAATATTCCAAGTGCAAAGAAATGACAAATATCTGAGGTGCTGGATATGCCATTATTCTGATCTGATCATCACATATTTATATACGTACATATATGTGAATATATGTATTTTTTGAAAGAGTTACAGAAAGGGAGGGGAAGAAAGCTGAGCTGATCCAAAGCTGGGAGCCAGGAACTTCCTTCAGGTCTCCCGCATGGATGTAGGAACCCAAGGGATTGGGTCATCCTCTGCTGCTTTCCCAGGAGATTAGTGGGGAGCGGCATCAAAGGTGGAGCAGTTGGGACTCAAACTGGTATCCACATGGCATGCCAGAATTGCAGGCATAGAATTAGCTTGCTGAGCCACCACATCAGTCCCACATACTGCATATGTTATTAAAATGCCACACTGCAAAAAAGCCACATCGCACCCATAAATGTAGTTAATTTTATGTGTTGATTTACAAAGGTATTTAAAAATTTTGCACCAGAGTACTTATTGAAGTGTTGTTTATTTACTTATTTTTGAATTTTATTTTTTGTGATATTTACATAGTTGATTAGAGTAGAAAGGATCAAGGATTAGGGGAAAGTGGGTGAGATTATTGTTTTTGCATTTTCTTTTTTTTCCTGTGTGTGGGGAAAGAGGGGAGATAAGAGGAGATGCCTCACCCAGCCTCCCAACCACCTCAGTATCAAGGGATGGGGAACAGACAACCAGTGCCATCACATGATTTCTGATGTGGAGCAAGCTCTGCAGGTTCTGCTTAAATGGTTTTGATAGTTCTGAAATGCAGTTGCAGAACTATCATCAATCCAAGGATGAGGAAATCCTTCTAAGGTTCGTTGGCTGACATAGTCCATCTTAGAGTTTCCATTTGCCCAGACATTTGCTGTCAGTGCTTGGCTAGGGTAGTTGAGCAATTTATTCTGTCTTCCTTCCTCTGCTGTATGGTACCAGATGTCCTCTGCAGGCCCCAGTGAACTGCCATATCTTCCATGTGCACTTGGGCATGCTGTCTACAGTCGTGCTGCGCCTGGCATGCATCTCACAAGAATGATACTGCGTGAGAACATTCAGCCCTCACTGGTTAAACACTGTGTAATTCCATCTTCATGACTTTCTTGAGGTGACAGAAAGTATAAAAAAGAAGAGATTAGAGGCTGTTGGGGATTAATGATGGGCTGGGAGCAAGTGGGAAGTGGGTTTAGCTATAAAAGTGTGGCAGGAGGGATCCTTGTGGTAATGGAAATGTACTCTGTCCTCATTACACCATAATGATGTCTTGGTTTGGGTATTGCTCTACGGTGTTGCAGCATGTTACTTAAGAGAAGGTTGGGTAAAAAATACGTGGGGTCTTGGTATTATTTTCCTACAATTGCAGCTGAGTCAACAATTATCTAAAAATAAAAGATTTAATGTAAAAAAGGCTTATTTATTTGAAAGGCAAAATGACAAAAAGAAGAAGAGACAGAAAGAGATAGGGAGAGACAGAAAGAGATCTTCCATCTGTTGGTTCACTCCCCAAATGGCCACAGTAACCAGGGGCTCCCATGTGTGTGGCAGGAGTCCAATTGCTTGGGCCATCTAATTCTGCCTTGTAGAGTGGAGCAGCTGGAATACCTGTCAGTGCTCCAAAATGGAATGCTAGCGTCTCAGGTGTTAGCTTATCTCACTGTGCCACAATACTGCTCCTAGGAGGTTTAATGTTTTAAGATTTATGTATGTATGTATGTGTGCATGTATGTATGTATTTTTATTGGAAAGCCATATTTACAGAGAGAAAGAGAGACAGAAATAGCTCCCATCTGCTGGTTTACTCCCCAAGCGACCACAATGGCTGGAGCTGAGCTGATTCGAAGCCAGGATCCAGGAGCTTCTTCCAGGTCTGCCACATGGGTGCAGTGTCCCATCCTCTCTTGTTTTCCCAGGCCACAAGCAGGGAGCTGTAAGGGAAGTGGAGCAGCTGGGATACAAATTGGCATCCATATGGGATCTCGGCACACACAAGGCTAGAGCTTTAGCCACTAGTCTAGGGCGGCAGGTCTGAGGTTTAATATTTTTAAAAGTTATTTGTTAAAAGTTAGAACAAATTGCCACATAATTTGTACTCAAATGCACATTACTAGTACCCTTTTGTCATTTGAATTCCCCTGCATCATGGAAATCATTGTGTCTTCCCTAGACTCAGTGTTTCAACATTTTTAAAAAAGATTTATTTATTTTTGTTGGAAAGGCAGATTTATAGAGAGAAGGAAACACAGAAAGATCTTCTGTCCACTGGTTCACTCCCCAAGTTGTCACAATAGCTGGAGCTGCTCTGATCTGAAGCCAGGTGCTTCTTCCGGGTCTCCCAAGCAGGTACAGGTCCCAAGACTTTGGGCTGTTCTTGACTGCTTTTCCAGGCCACAAACAGGGAGCTGGATGGGAACCAGGGCTGCTGGAGCACTAACCAGCACCCATATGGGATCCCGGTGCATGCAAGGTAAGAAATTTAGCCACTAGGCTGCTGTGCCAGGCCCTCAGTGTTTTAAAATTTATGGTGAACACTTTCTCTTACCTGTATTTCTCTGTTTTTCTCTGACCTGTATTTCTTTCTTTTCCTCCCCTTTGGCCCTTAGTGAAGTGACTTATATGTGGTGGTTCTTTAATGCATTCCTCGGAGGACCGGGTTTACACTGTCTTCCTGGAATGGTATTTGCCACCCTGTAATCCATGAGACCCTCAGAGACAAAGGCAGTGGAAAACCCTGCCTCCGTTAGAAAGGCCTTTGAAATATTAATACAGTGGAAGATATAAATCTTAATTAGCAGCAGGAAAAAGTGGTGACGTATCAAGGTTCTCAAAATGTCAGCTGGTGGCTAGGCATTCAGCTCATTTATAGCCACGTACTCCTGCACTGTGATACGAAACCAATACTGCTAATTAAAGGTGTCATGACAATCAGCTGGCTCACTGTTAATTGATTCCTATTACTTCAATTACTTGTTTTCATGCCAGTAGAATTTAATCAAAAGAGGTCAGAATGGACTATAAGGCTTGTAATTTGGAAATGATTTGCAGATATTTATTTTTATGTGTATCCGTTTCACAAGCCAAGAGCAAAAGTATCAGTGTTCCCATATACTTTATTTGTCTGATGAAGCTTTTGGAAATTGAAATTAATTCCTGATGACAGACAGATATACATATTTCATCAACGAGGGAAATTTGTACCATAGGCCAGTTTCATATTCTGGTTGTTTATCCTCTGTTGGAGTTTTTCTACCTTAAAAAGAACTTTCCATTGGTCATTTGGCTGCATTCTCCATCACCTTATTTTTTCGTTCCTGCCTTTGACAAGTCTGTGAGGGTGGGCTAGGGAGGGGATCATAGCTGCCTTCAAGAAGCCTTAAAGAAGAAGTGGCTTCTTTCTCGGGCAGCTTTGAAAGTCACCCCTCATCTGTACTGTCCTCACCAGCTAGATCAAACCTGTTTTCATGGGCCTCACTTTTCCTACACCTTCAGTACTAATGACCACTCTTTGAAATTCTGTTCTCCTTGGCTGGAATTCTCACTAAACCCTCTGCCAGGAATATTTTCCAGAAGGGGTTTAACACAACCCATATGACAGGCAGAGAAGAAGAAGTCATAGCAGGGGCAGGGAACTTTTTAATCTGCCAAGGGCCATTTAAATATTTATGACATCACTCAGATGCCATAAAAAATTATCAATTTAAAAAGCCTGCACTAGATGAATAGTCTTGAGTTTCATCTGTGGTTGCCATGGCAAGGCCAGACCAAATGATTTCGTGGACTTTATATTCAGTTGGACATTCCTCACTCTTGCAAGCAAAAGTAGGGAAAAGGCCAGCAGGTCAGAATAACCAAATCTAAAGAAAGTTCTAGTCTAGTTCTGTATCCACATCTGAGAAAAGATGGCATATAGATGTGGGGCTTACAGATACAGGGGCAGGCTGCGTTTGGTCAAGTCCTTCATAGGTAAGCAGAGGACCACTGGGAAACCAATCCAGTCTTGGAAATAGGCTCAGCGGGAAGAAGTGAAAGCAGGCCCCTTTTTGGCTAGTTAGGGTATATCACTAGGCTTTTTCTGAGGAGTTGATTGGAAAGGCTTTTGTGAAACCAGCCAAAGCACAGGAGCTTTAAAGGCTGGTTCTCTCCCTCAGTGATTCTTACTTGTCAGAGTAGGGCCTAAGCCTTGTTCACAGTAGCTGACATTATTAATAGCCACAGGAGTTACCTCAATTATCCAGAAATGGTTTCTTTCCGGAGAAAGTTCATTAAAACTTGCAGCATATCTACTGTTAGTTGCTATGCGGTTAGCGGACCAGGTACTTACAGCTGGGAGCTACCACCATATATGAACAGATTAGAGAAAAGTATCAGCATCATGTATTTATGCCATTAGCACGATATGACAGAGAACACCTAGATGGTACACATTAACATGAGGTATAATGAAGTCTGCTGCTGCTATCCCAGATGCTGAAGTCGGAATGAATGTTGCGCAGATACTGTGCACCTGACATGCAGCACACAGCGCAGAACAGTGGGTCCGGTGCACCTTCTCCAGGGCCTGTCTGTCGCCAGGCAGAAGGAGAGCCCTGGGCTGGAAATCAGGAGATGGTTTCCCCTCCCAGCTACCCACTGAGTCATCTCAGAAAAGTCACTTGAATTCAAATTAGCTTCTAGGCCCCTTCAGAGAGAATGATGATGACTGAGTAGATTTTTCCTTAATTGGATCACTTTTGAAGGACAAATAAAAAGCTCAGCATTTGCATAGGACACGAAGAGCAATTCCTCTCTGAGAGGGACAGAGGAATTCTAGATGGCAAAAGAAGGAAGGAGAAAAATGGCACGGCATGCTTGGGGGACTGTGGCATTCTAGAATAGCTGGAGCACAAATATCAAGGAGGAGCAGGGGAGGTGGGTGAGGCCCCGGGCTGACAGGATTGCAAGGGCTCTGTGTGTGGCGCTGGGAAGCTGCAGCTCTCTGTATGTGAGTCACAGACAAAGGGGGTCTCTGAAGTTATCACATGTTATTAGAATCAGATGGAGATATGGGATTGAGAAAGACCACTCTGGTGTCACAGAGAAAGGGGCATGTTGGATTGCAAGGGGATAAGGGAACAGTCCCCTCCTGACACTCTGGGTTCCATTTGGGATGTCACTGAAGATTCTTCTTCACTCTGGGGCCAAGGGTCCTCGTCACAGAATGCAGAGTGCCATAGTCAGGGTACTGTTGACAGGTGACGTGTCAAAATTGAATTTTAGGGGTGGCCATTTGGCTTAGTGATTAAAGTGGGAGATCGCCCCTGGGTTTCTGCCTGCTTAACCTATGTGGAAGGTTGTGCGTACATGGCATACCATGTGCCTGGGGGAAGCCCGTTGACAATGGTTTCAGCTGAGACCTCAACCTGGCCTGTTACTAATCGTGTAAGTGAGAGCTGTGGGCTGCACCCGTTTCTCTCATCTGTCCTTGCATGAACTGTGCTGGAACGTCCTTGATAAGCAACTCTAAGAAGTCAAATGCGATCCACAGCCTATCTGCCAGCCACAGCCTAGGGATAGCTTACAGCTTATGTGCTATAAGTGACTCACAGCCTACCTGCCTGTGATCTGAAGGCATAACTCCCAGCTGTGTGTGCGGAATGTGACCTGTGATTTGGTTGCAGGGTCCAGAGAGATAAGACTGCCTTCTAGCCAGTTGCAGTGTCATTGTTGGAAAGATTGTTGGGGACCGCCTTTCTGCCCTCCCCCTTCCTAGCCTATGTAAGTTGTGTTCACTTTACAGTAAATGGTCATGGTCCTTTAGACTGCCTGGAGGCTCTTGCCTCACCCCCTTGGTGGTCTCAGGGGGCCTGTTGGCAGGAAAAACGTCTGAGAGGTTAAGATGCTGTTTGGGACTCCTGTGTCTCCTATCCAGGTGCCTGGGTTTGGGTCCCATCTTCACTCCAGGTTCCAGCTTCTGGCTGTTGTACACCTCGCGGCAGCGTGTGATGGCTTAATTTCTCAGGTCCTTGCCATACTCATAGGAATCTTGAACTGAATTCTCATATGCTGGCTTTGTCCTGGTCCAGACCTGGCTGTCCTGGGCATCTCGGTAGGGAACAAGCAGATGAGAGAATCTCTCTTTCTCTCTCTCTGCCTCTTAAAAGCAAAAATTGAAGCATTATTATTTGTAAGTAGCTTGAGTCCATGGCTGGGCATTACTCACACACTGTATTCAGAGCCTTTTCTCTCTTTATCTTCATGGAGGAGGAAACTGGCATGGAAGACAGAATGGAAGGTGGCTACCCTAGTGGGTCAGACGAGCCCCAATAGTGCAGCCTCCCCAGCAGGAGCTAGGGAGAGATGACATCCCCAATCCAGAGGTTGTCACAGTCACACAACTGGTGGAGACCCAGAGGGGTGTGACATGGCAGTGATTGCCCTATCCCAGCATCTTGTGGTCCCAGCTCCCACCTGTGCACTGTGTATGTGGGTAAAGCTGGTGAGCAGTGGTTTCCTTCAAGCATCCAAAAGTCAAAACAGGACTTTAGGAGCAGTGGCCTTGTCCATGTTGCTGTTACTTCTCGGAGCACTGGTTTGAGCCCCAGCTGCTCCACTTCTGATTCAACTTGCTGCTAATGTGCCTGGGAAAGCAGCGGAACAGGGCAGAGTTCTAGCTTCCTGGCTGCAGCCTGGCCTGGCCGTGGGCGTTGCAGACATTTTGGGATTGAATCAGTAGGTAAAGCCTCCCTCTGTGCCTTTCAAGTAAATCAATCTTAATAAGTAGATATATAAATAAAGCTCCTGTACTGATGGCAACATGCAGCCAGGATTGAGAACCACTAAGTTTGTCACTTTCTCTGTGAGCAGGGTCCTGGCAAGATTTATGGCCATTCTGAGCTATGGACCAGGTGACAAAGGACTTGCTTGAAAAGAGCTACAAATTTTATCTTTAATTGCTAAAGCCAAATGTTGTTTCCATTCCTAATCACTGTTTTTCTTCATTTTCTTCTTTTTTTTAACCTCGCTAAGATGCCATCACAAAGTGGGGACCATACATCCCAATCCATGTAATCTGTAAATACATTGTCTCACATGGCAACAAAAACTGTGACAGTGTAGTTACATTAAGGATTTGAAGATGTGCAATTTACCCTCAGTTACAGGGAAGGCCCATGTAACTACAAGGATCCCTTTAGGACAGAAAGAGAGGTTAAATAGTCATTGCCAGTTAAACATGTTGTACTGTTGGCTGTGATGATGGAGAAGGGGCCACAAGCCAAAACATGCACACAGCTTCACAAAGCTTGAAAAACATCAAGCATCCAGAAGGAACACACCATGCTGACATCTTGAACCAGGCCTGGCAGTGCAGAAGACTGATCTCCCTAACTACAAGGTATATGCTTGCATGGTTTTAAGCTATAATATTTGTGTTAATTTAGAGCAGCAATAGAAAATTAATACAGAGGGATAATAGTTAGCTAATTCATAACGCCTGCTGTCCCACACAGGTGGATTCAATTTTCTTTTTAAGTAGCTTGTCTGTAGGGAATCTTCATGGCCAGTACCAAATTAAAATGTTCTTAGTTTGAAGATGAAATCCAACGTTGTCAAGGCTTTCTGTTGAAAAGGCAGTAACAGAGTAGGTTGCATTAAAATTCATAGAGTCCCCAAATAATTTGGTAATTTGTTATTCTCTCTGATGTTGTGGACATTATCTGACTTGCCATCGCAATTCACAGCTTCTATTATACTTATTCATCATTCATTTATGGTTAGGTGCCTGCTGGGCAGTCATACTAATACAACTATATGTACAGGGATGTAGTCAAGTAGATGAAGAAATAGTTAGACTTATTATTTGAAGTGTCCCAAGTTCTGAGAGACAGATTCATCCACTTAGCATCTTTGAATTAGGTAGAGGTATAAATGTTTAAAAGTTTATCAGGTATCCAATAATAAGAGCATATAAATAATTCAAGATGGAAAATTGCCCCGTTTAGAGTTGACAGAAGTGGCAAGTAATATAAATTTCAATCTTATACCAAGTGGCTTTGATGATTAATCTTAAAAAAAAAAAATTAGAACCCCTGCCAGAGAGAGAACACTGTGACATCTATCAGATCTTATAAAAGTTTGATTTATTTTCTATCAGAGTTAATTCTGGAAGTTAGAGAAATCTTGATGATAAGAGATCCAGAAAATCATTTAGTTAATGTAACCACCTTGTTGGAATTCAAAATCTCAATCAAATTGCGAAGCCATGCCTTTCTCATCAGAGTGAGTTAGACCTGAGAATTGGTCAAACACAGTCTCTAAGGGACCATTTAGGACCTAGATTAGCATAAAATAAATTTACATGTGACTTAGCCCAGGGGTGTGTTCTTAGAGTCCAGTAATCAGGTAACCTCTCTAAGCCTCTTGCTATTTTTTCCTATTAAATGAGATGAGGTCTCTTGAATGCTTTGTGATTGCTTACCATATTTTTGCTCTCAAATGAGTGAATCATTGTTCTGCTGGGACTACTCTTAGTAATCTCAATAGAATTATCAACTGTTTATAACACATTCAGTCTAGCACATGTTTGTCAGTAGAGCACATGCCATATTTAATAGACAACTTGAATAGACAAAAGACTCAGAGGACCCCACCAGTAAATTTTGCGGAGCAACTGTGTGTTTGTGACATCAGGAGAGTTGCCCTTTTCTTTGAGCAGATGAAGCCCCGCTGAGGGAACATGTTTGTGAGCATAGCTTGGGCTGGATTTCAGCTTCTGCTCATCGGCTTGGCTAGACTTGGACAGTGCACAACTTCGCCGGCTATGCTCACCAACTCAGTCCCTGCTTTGTAACCTATTTGAAGAAACAGCACAATTATTCTGTATTTATTTCCTGCAAGTTCTTTCTCATGTACCCTTTTGAGTCTTCTATTGGATTTCAAGGAAGTATGGAATTTTCATTTTAAAAAGCACTTATGAGAAAGCCACATGACTGCAAACTATTTTGGTAAGTTTGTTTTTTAATATTCAAAGTGCTTTGACTTTTAAAAAGTCTTGCATATCGAGAAGAGAATGTAGAGTCCGATGCTCTAGCAAACATTTTTGGAATTTGGTTGCCAGGCCCCAGGAGATCACCACTAGTTGATGGTAAACTGCCGCTATCCCTGCCCATGTAGAGAAGCGATCTGGTAGGTGATGGAGTGAGGAATAGGAACACTCCAGTGCTGATAAAGTCTTGCTCTTATGTCAGGGCTGACTGAGCAGTAGGAGCTGGGGCAGTGCTGTGGGTGTTTGCCCGGGAAACCTGTACAGGCTGAGAAAGAACAGCTGTCGGCTTGGGATAGGTATCTATGTTTAATTTCCTGGAAAAGAAGGAAACAAGCTTCCCCTTGAAGAACCCACAGAAGCAGTTAGGGAGTGCCAAAAGTACTTAGGTTGTTAAGAAGGTGACTCTGGTTTCCTGAGAGCCTCACTGGAGGTGGGCGGGAAGGGTTCCCCAAGGAGCTGGCAAGCATAGGAGCTGGAGTGTTTGACCCCAAAGTTAGGAGGGGAAAGGGCATAACTGCCTCTTATTCAAAAGAACCAGTAAGTGAAGACAACTCAGTCAGCCTGAGAAATACTCTTGTGGAGAGAGAGAGAGCGAGCGAGTTCTTTGCATCTTTATTTTAAATGCAGAGCGATAGGGAGAGGGAAATCTTCCAACTGCTGGGTCACTCCCAGATGCCTACAATATTCAGGGCTGGACCAGGCCGAGCCAGGAAGCTGGAACTCTAGCTAGGTCTCCAGTATGGCTGGCAGGAACTCAAGTCCTTGGCCTGTCATTGGCTGTCTCCCAGGTACGTTGCCAGGAAGCTGGGACTAGACCTCAGTCGCCACAACCTTGAATGCAAGAGTTCTGGGAGGCATCTGAATGCATTGTGTCACAAGACTTGCCTTAGAATATTCTTAATAGAAAAGTTCATTTAAATTGTAATCATTGTCTATATATTATCCTTTCCCAAAACTTATTTGCAATTTTTAAGTGTTTGTTTGCCAGCTCTACATTCAGGACTTGATTTGGTTTGACTCTTGGCTCTACTTCAAATTCCAGGTTTTTACCAATGTGTATCCTGGGAAGCAGCAGATGGTAGACCAAGTATTTGGATCCCTGTCACCTATCCGGGGATATCTAGATGGAGTTTTAGGCTCCTGACGTTGCCTAGGCCAGTCCCAGCTATGGTGGGCATTTGGGGAGTGAATGAGAAGATGGAAGCACACTGCTTTTTCTTTCATTGTAGGTGTGTGATCTGTATGTGTGCCTTGCAGATAAAAATAAATATTTAGCATTTAAAATCTGATTTCTTTTTATTTATGTATTTAGTTTTAGTTTAAAAATCTGAGTTTTTTTTAAATCTATGGCTCAAGCCAAGTCCCAGATCCGCTAAATTATAGTGTCCAGGAATGGGCCCAGGAATCAATAAAATTGCCTTTCATTATCTACAGGGGATTCCAAGACCACTGGTGGGTGCCTGAAACCTTGGATAGCAGTGAACACAAACACTGCGTGAAACTGCCATGTGAGATGGTCACTAAGTGACTAAATAGGCATGTAGAATGCATAGCATGAATATGTTAGACAAAGGATGATTCACATTGCAGACTGAATGGAGTAGGACAGCATGAGATTTCATCATGCTACTCAGAACACCTCACAATTGAATATAGGGACTGTTTATTTCTGGAATTTGCCATTTAATATATTTAGACCATTGTTGACTGTGGTATAGCTGAAATCTCAGCAGGCAACATTATGGATAAGGAGACATCACTATATTTTTTAATCCGCCCAAATAATCTCCTTGTGCAACCACGTTGGGGGAGCTTGCGCAGAGGCTGGGTTGTACTTCTCTTTGTACTTCTCTTCTATAACAGTCATGTTCTAAGCCTCATGAGATCTGTTCAGGACCTGCCACTGAATGCTGACAGAATAATATACTGTGCTTTGATTAGAGAGTGTGTTAGAAATACTAATACAATATGGATTTCCACATGGCATTGACCCAAATATGATGGAGAAGGAGTATATGGCAATAGTACAGTAGTTTCAGAATGTCTAGGATGAAGAAAGATGGTCCTTTATATAGTTAAAAGATCAATTTTGTAGGATCAGCTCTCAAGGAACACAACCCACATCAAAAGCAGAGTTCTCAGTTTGTATGTCACCCTTCGGCCATCTTTTCTGCGTGCCTTCAGGCACAGGTAAACTGTGTGTGTGTGTCCAGGGCCGTGTGTGTATATGTGACATGTGATAAACAAGTGAACTCTAGATCCCTAGATTATTATTTTTTTAAAGATTTATTCATTTGAAAGTAGGAAGCTGGATCAGAAGTGGAATGGGTGAGACTTTAAAGACATCCATATAGGATGCCTATGTTGCAGGTGGCAGTTTTACACACTCTGCCACAATGCTGGCCCCACACCACAGATTTTGTTTCAATCTCATGTTTAATACATGGTTTATCCTATTTTCCAGTGGCTACTCTATTCTGAGTAGACTTGATACCATGGTATCCTTTTTTACATTTAAGGCTTATTTTTTAAAAAAGTACCTGCTGATGACTTTGGTTAAATTCTCATCTGCCTTAGAATGTCATTTGGAATGGAGGGGGAAAAAAATCCATGAAATGAAAATGTAGATGTTAAAATAGAGCAGAAAATGGATTATTTGCTTCCGCCAAAAGCGCATCTATTCGGAGTAAAGTTTAATAGGATGTTCTTTGGAAAAATTAGGGTAGGAAACCCAAGTGCCACCAAATGCAGTCTCTAGCCCTCCAGAAATGCATGGAGAAGACTATAACTTCAGTCCATTCAAGCCAATAGTACTGAAAAATGCTTGCTTAGCTTTGGATGCTTTTGCTGCAATAATATCTGTTCTCTTGGATGTGCTTGCCTTCTGAAGGTGTTTTCACTTGAGATCTCTGTGTGTATGTATACTTCTGGGCACATAGGCTTAGGGATAAACAAACTAATAGAATGATTGCTTATGAATGAACATACTGATGGAGTTATTGCTATTTCTGGCTCTTGGAAAAAAGTTGTCTTATGCATAAATTGCTTTTGTTTTCTTAAAAAAAATCCTAGGTTTGCATTTATTCACTCATTCAGCCCAGCTGGTCATGTCTTTTAATACTGCACAATCACATGCCAGGGCCTATGTTAGGCTCAGGGATCATGTCAGAGGACTTGGGAACTTTGCATCTATGTTTTTATGAAAAGTAGAGAAAGAGACAAAGGGACAGAAAGAAATTTATCTGCCTGTTCATTCCCCAAATGCCCACAATGGCCACGATTGGGCCAGGCCAAAAGCAGGCACCCAGAATTCTATTTGGGCTTCCTGGGGGTGGGGTGGTAGGGATTCAAGTACACTTTGGTAGGAAGTTGAATCAGAAGCAGAGTAGCTGGGACTTAAACCAGGTACCCTGAAATGGGCTGTTGGCATTCCAAGTGGCAACTTATACCATTGCACCAAATGTCTGCCCCATCTTAGGTGAACTTTATTAAAAACCGAAACAAGGGCCCAGCATGGTGGCCTAGCAGCTAAAATCCCCGCCTTGCATGCGCTGGGATCCCATATGGGGCACTTTGTTCTAATCCCAGTAGCCCTACTTTCCATCCAGCTCCCTGCTTGTGGCCTGGGAAAGCAGTTGAGGACGGCCCAAAGTCTTGGAACCCTGCACCTGTGTGGGAGACCCGGAAGAGGTTCCTGGCTCTTGGCTTTGGATCGACTCAGCTCTGGCCATTATAACCACTTGGGGAATGAAGCAGTAGATGGAAGATCTTTTCTGTCTCTCCTCCTTTTTGTAATCTGCCTTTCCAATAAAAAAAAATCTTTAAAAGTGAAACAAACAAACAAAAATCTGTCTTCAAACTTCATCAATACATTGTAGAACCAGTGGATATCTGAGAATAAGTTGGTGATCCTAAAGTAAAATGAATTTGGTGCCACAGAAAGGAGCTAATAATATGCTATCTAATTCATGGATTTACACTTTTATTGTGCTTTAGTGGTTAACTCCTGTAAGTCCAGTAGCTCAAAGTTAAAATTAATAGATTCTATCTAGCTTGCCTATTGTTAGATTTGAAGCCTGTTACATAAGAGAAATTATGCCAATGGCAGTTGCAGCATCACTCACACTAGGAATTCATTACAATTTGCATCTCCAGCAAGATCTCTTGTCATTGGCAAGCGCCTCTCTTCTCCTGCATGTGGTTCATTTGGAGCTCAGACAGTAATATCAGGTCTGGAGTGGGTCTGGGGAGGCGGAGAAGGAAAGTGGGAGAAATCACTGGGGTTCTAGACCCAAGGCAAATCACTGGCAAAGACAGTATAGCCAGTTCTCCTTTGTTGAGGCCAGTGGTGATCTTTCCCTCAGTCTGAGCAGGCTGTCAAGGACATTCCACAGTGGACAGTGCTGGGACTCTGTTGGCTTTCCTGTTTTGCTCTCTCCTTTAAGAAACTGCCAAATCAGTCTTCCTCAGAAAATTTCCAAAGAACATGGGCAGCTCCTCCTACCTCTCAGATACAACTTCTGCCCCACAGGATACCAGAGCACTCTGATGTCAGCTCACCCAACTTTATTTCTTGATCATTTCTGTGATTCTTCTATTGGAACTAGGCTGGTCTTTTAATTTTTCTCTTCTCTGTTCTTTGTTCTTCAATTTATTCACTGAGCTAATAGAATGTAAGTTCAGTCCACGTGTATGATTTGGTGGTTCTCTTAATGATCGTGTGAGCATCTACTAAGTGCAAGCATTATAGGGAATACAGCGACACAGAATCCCCATGCTTAACAGGCTTTGACAGTAAATATAGACACAAAAGGATATTGCTGAGCAGAGTTTTTGTTCTCTAAATCATGTTCTTGTTTTTTGCATGGTCTGTGTCCTATTTCTTATCTCTGGACTTTCCCCCTTTTCACTTCTCCCTTTGGATTTGTGCCTAAATTTAACCTTTTCCAGGTACATTCCCAGTTGAATCTTGGTCCTGGGAGGAATGGACTTTGCCTCAGAAATTATGGTTCTAGCACCATTTACCCATCCTTACCAGCAGTCTTGGAGCTTTCAGCTGCTTCTTTTTGTATCCTTTCTTTTCTTTTTAAAAAATATTTACAGAGAGCGAGGGTGAGGGAGAGGAAGAAAAAGAGATTCTATATCTACTGATTCATTTCCCAGATGTCTGCAATGGGCCAGGCCAAAACAGGAGCCCAGAACTCCTTCTGGGTCTCCCACATGGGTGAGGGGCCCAAGCACTTGTGCTGTCTTCTGCTTTCCCAGGTAGGTTCATTAGCAGGGAGCTGGATAGGAAGTGGAGCGGCTGCTACACAGACTGGCATCCACATGGGATGCTTTATGTTACGGGTAGTGGCGTAATCCACTGCAACACAACACTGTCAGCACTCCTCAGTTGTTTCATATGGTCCGTGTGTCACAGCATGCTAGCCAGAGAAGCAGCTCCCTGCAGACCAGCAGGCTGTACCTTCTTGTTGCTTGCTTCTCCTCTCTCCTCTAAACCCAGTGCTCATTGCTGTAGGTGTTCTGCTGAATGGAAATTTTTCATTCCTTGGGAGTCCAGATCAGAAACTCACAGCATTCTCCTTCAGTGCATGTGCAGCTCAGGAAAATGATTTGACTTCAGTACCTGCTTTGATGAGGAAAAGGTGGGCAGATTTGACAGTACAGGTCTGGAACAAAGGGCATTGCAATCTGAGATTGGGAGAGTATGGATGGAATCTGTGGAAGGGTACACACACATACAGCTCTGCTGGGCTGGTAGGACACCCTAAGTAGATCAGGCTCACTCATTACCAATTAGCATCACTGTTAATCTTTGGCTAAGAGTGGGGAAAAGCCACAAGGGATTGGGCAGCTTCATGAGCCTGACCCACAACAGCTGTGAGAGGACAGCACTGCTTGGAACCATGGTCAGATGGACGTCCTTTGGTGATGATGTGTCATACATTCTGGTCCGTGCTCTCTTCAAAGACACCATTTTCTGGGCCTGAAGCATCCTGCTGTTTTTTTTGGAGGAATAAAAATCCAATCTCAATAAGCCGGATTCAGAAAATAGGTCACTGATGTGAGTTGCAGTTTTTTTTCCTTCCAACTTCCTCTGTGCTTGCTTTGGATTGCTTTTCTGCAAAGGGCAGATATACCCACCCTCTGGTGGGCAGGCAAAGGAGGTGACAGCCACTTTGGTCTCAGGTGAGGCACCACCCATTCCTGGGACGTTCCAGTTAGCATTTCCCCTTTTACCTGGGTTATTAAATTTCACTTAAAGGAGTAGGAGAAATATTTTACTTTGAGTATTGATTTTCACTCCCCCTCACACACCCTGTAGTTCATAGCCACTTGATTTGCCAGCTGCAGTTTATAATAGAAGGGAGCTGTGGGATTATAAGCCACTTTACTTCTGCACGGAGTTTCTCAGCTTGAGGCCAAATTCAAGGGCATTAGTCACCAGCAAATTGCAGTTGGCTTTAATGTATTTCACCCAGAGAGATTTAAGGCAGCTAAAGCTAAGATTTGTCTATGCTTTGGTGAGGAAGTGAAAAATTTGATCACTTAGTTAATCATTTGTCATAGCTGTGGGCATGTATTGTTCCTTAGTGACTGCAACATATGACTGATTAGGCAATTTGGTAACATGACAGTTTGAATGATATTTGTTAAATTCCATTAACCCATGGTTCTTTTCTCTCCCAATATTTATATATGTTTAAGGTTGAAAATTCATAGGATGCTGGAGAAAGGAATTTGCAGATCAACTAGGGATCCAGTCAACACCAGTTCCTGGCTCTCTCCCTTGGAGCTTTGGGGTCATCAGTCCTGTGTTTAAATATGAGTGTAGTGAGGGGTGTCTGGGGCAAATTTTGAAAGGGAATGACTCAACTTTCTCACTTTTCAGATGAGGAAACCAATGCTCAAAGAGACTTTAAAAAATTGACAGGATCACAGAAACACAAACTTAACAATGAATATATATATATATATATATATATATATGCTGTGTTTTTTTTTATAAACATCTGTGGTAAAGTTTAGTTTATAAATCAGGTACAATAAGAGTAATAACTCGATAGTGCAGTTTTAGCAACATACTGAAATGCAAGTTATGTGAATGTTGTCCCTTTCTCTCAAAATTATCTTATTGTTGTGTACTTAACTTTCTTGTGACGTTATAGAATGATCCAACACCAGCATGAGAGGTAGCAGGAGGTCAGTGCTATACACACTGTGGTGTGTTAGGCTACTGTGAAAGTTATTGAACATAAGCTCTGTTGACCATGGCAATCATCAACGTAGTATCTGACATGGCTGTAAGTGAATATGGGCTGAAAGTGAATAAGGTATGGCTGTGCAGGACAAGGGGATGAGTTACCCCCATGGAGGAATAGAGCATAATGGGGGGAGATTGAATTACACTGCTCAGAATGGCATGCAATTTAAAGTTTACAAATTGTGTATTTCTTGGGGTTAGTTTAATCATTATTAAATTTAATACTTTTGGATTGCAATTGACCACACGTAGCTGAAACCTTGGAAAGCAAAACCACAGAGAAGGGGGAATGGCTATAATCCTGTACTGGAGCCATAGGAAATGAAACAACTGGCAAGAGGGAGCCGCTGATGCCAACTAAGACAGAATGCTCAAAGTCTTTGGCATAGATGAGACATTTGGAAAACAAGTGGAGGACTAAAGCCAGGACTTTGCTGAATGTATATCTTTATGGGGAGGTTGGCACAGAAATTGAGCAGACATAAAAGGAACCAGAAAAGTAAGATATCAAGGAAACACAGGAAAGAAAGTGTTGTAGAAAGATGGAGGTAGTGATCAACAGTTAGTGATCAATGATAGCGGCTGAGTATGGATAGGAATAGGTGCCTTGTGTTTCGTGACTGACAGAGGCCTTTAGAATAGCAGTTTAGGGGTGGCATCATGGTGCAGCAAGTTAAACCACCAGCTGAAATTGTAGCATCCCATATGCAGAGTGCTGGTTCTCTGCTGTCCCATCCATTTTCCTATTAATGATCTGGGAAGGCAGCAGCAGATGATCCAAGTCCTCGTAAGAGACTAGTGTGGAATTTCTGGCTGCTGATTTCAGACAGGCCCGGCCTCAGTTGTTGCAGCCGTTTGAGGAGTGAACCAGCAGATAGAATATCTCTGTTATTCTGCCTTCCAAATTAAAAAAAATAAATAAAAAAATTTAAAAAGATAGGAATTTAGTAGAGTGGACTAGACACTGGATCCTGTACTTTGTGAGATATGCAAGCATAGCTACACATCTTTGTGTGTGTGTGTGGTTACAGAGATATTTACAGTTGAGGGTTGTATTTGGAGGGCAGGATTTTATAATTGTTATGATATCTTTCTTTTATTTCTTTTTTTCCTTTAGTGTTCCACAAATCCCTACTTCATTTTTAAACTAAAAAACATTTCAGAGAAAGTCGTTTGACTTAATGGTCAAGATACTGGCTAATACACCATATTCCCACAACAGTATCTGTGTTCAATACTCAGCTCTGGCTCCTCATACCAGCCTCCTATTAGTGCAGACCCTGGTAGGCAGCAGTGATGGCTCAGGTAATTGGGTCCCTACCGTCCATATGGGAGGCCTCTGTTGAATTGCTAGTTCCTAACTTCAAGTCTGACCAGATCCCAATGTGGGCATTTGTGGCATGAATAATCACACACATGGGAGATCGTTCCCTGTGTCTTCAGATTAATTTTTAAAGACATCACTGATTTTTGAAATTCTGATTTTATTCTTGTGTGAAACATTTACTGAGTACTTAGATAATTGATATTTGCTTACAGAGCAACAACAACAAAATAAGAGTTATTCAGTCTTGTCCTCTGTTTTCAAGTAACTCACTGGGGAAAAGACAAATGGGTGAATAAATAAAGGTCAAGCAATGTGGTAGCTCTAGAACAAAATACACGATCAGTAGGACCATCAGGGAAGGTTAGCTCCAACAGGAAATGTAGAGAAGGCTCTCCAGAGGGGGTGACATTTGGGCTGTCTGTAACTGAACAGGCTGAATGCAATGACGTGCAGGCAGGTTGTATGTAGCGAGGACCAGTCTACCTGCTCCTTCTGGTCTTTTGAATGTGTTTTCTTACATATTACTTTAGAATTGTTCTCTAATTTGTTCATACTTGTATTTATTTTTTTAATTTTGTGTAACTCTGGGCATTGTATTTAATATTTGTATACATTTGTGCAGCTTAGTTTTCTGATTTCTTTCTAAAGTTGTCTTTCAGCTTGAAAGAATCTATGATTTTTGATTTGTATCTAAAATAACATTTAGAAAAGCTATTCTGAACAGCATACTTGAGAGTGGGAGTCTTCATCGTCACTTTTATTTAAAGTATAAAATGTTGCTGGACAGGTTTTTATTTAAATTATTTTTGCTCACCTTGACTAACCACAGGAGATCACAGGGTACACACTACAGGCTGCTTCACTTTCAACAAGGTAAGTCAGCTCAAACCTCCGGTAGGGAATTTAGCCAGGGTTCAGTTGGATTCACTTGAGGTGATTAAGGATCTGAAACCAGCTTGTGAGAAAGTGAGTTCAGCCCAGGAATAGAGGAGCTTGTTTAAGGAATTCAGGAGGATGTCTTGCGGAGTTTAAAAGCAGACAACAAAGGGTAGCAGGTCTCGGAGGCCTGTGTGTGAAATTTGTAGTGAACATGCTCACAGACCTCTCTGGTCTCCCTGGGCAGGGCCTTTTAGTTCCTGGCTTCTCTGTTGCTCCCTTCTAGGGTGGGTTCCATGGTGTCTCCTGGTATCTGCTGTCTGATGATTTCAGCTTGCATTGGGCCAGAGAAGTGTCCTCTGTGCAGATCTCTTATTTATTTATTTTAATATTTGTCTTTCCAAATAGAATAATATATGTACAGTGAAATAGGGCTAGTTTAACAAGGTATAAAATATTTTGAAATTTTATTACTTTCCCCTTTTCCAAATCCCTGTCATTCCTGGAATCTGTCCCTAGAGTTGAAGTTTCTTGTTATAGGCTTCTGTAAAAAAGTAAACATATTCACATTAAGTAGCTAGAAATGCAAAAGTTATTCCTGTACATTATTCAACACTTTTTATGAAAATCGTAACTGTAAGCTTATTGTTCTCTCCATATTGATTGATATAAAATTTACCTTTGAAATTCTTAATTATTTAAAAGGCAATGGGTTGAAGGGAGAGAGAGAAGAAATGGATCTATGTATTCACTCATTCCCTACACGACCACAGGGGCTGGGTTGGGCCTGGGTCAGGCTGAGACAAGGAGGTATCTCTTTGATGGCAGGGATTCAAGTACTTGAGCCTTTGTCTGCTGCCTCCCAGGTACATTAGGAGGGAGCTACATCGCAAATGGAGAAGCTGTGCCTTGAACTGACACTATGTGGGATAAAGGCATCCAGGTGGCATGGCAGCTTAACCCTCTGTGTCACAACGTCCACCCTACCTCCTTTTTAGAGATCACATAGTATTTTTTGTTATATGATGATTATAACTTACTGATGAATGTCCCGTGATGAATCTTTTAGTTGCATCTGTTCTTTTGGCAATCGTGCTCCAAAAGAACACCCTTGTTTGAGAGGACTATAAATATTATATAAAAAGTAGTATTAAAAGATGCTTCTTTTCATTAAAAAAAACTTTTTGGAGTACCTAGTTTTTTCATGACATGCATTTTCTGTGAGTATTTTGAAGAGTCCTCTTTATTGATTGGAAGGTAAGAATTTTAGTTCTTTTATTTTTCTATGATTAATTTCCAGTTAATTTTAGATATAGTATGAGGATTGAAATTCTTTTGTCATTTGCATTTTGTTATACTAGCTTTATAGAATACTTTATTGAAATACAAATATAACAGGTTTTAATCTTGATCTTATAAATCTGGAGAATCCAATGATTAGTTATAGTAGGGTTTTTGGGTAAATGTCATCAAATTTTGTATAGATGATCATAAAATCTACAGATAGAGTCCATTTTATATATTCCTCTTCAATGTGGGTAATTTTATATATTTATTTTTATTTTGTTGAAAAGGCAACAGAGAGAGAGAGAGAGAGATCTCTCCTATCTGCTGTTTGAGTTCCTGAGTCAGGCCAAATCCAGGAGTCAGGAATTCCATCCAGGTCTGCCATGTGGTTAACAGTGAGTCAAGTATTTAAGTTAGTTAGCATCTTCTGCCTTTTACATGCATTAATAGGCAGATGAATTGTAAATAGAAGTAGGATTTGAACCCAGGCACTCTGATATGCAAGGTAGATATCCCAAGTGATAGCTTCACTTGCACCACAGCACCTATTTTGGATACTTTTATTTTTCTTGTCTTGCTGCACTGACTTCACCACAATATTGAATAGAGGTCATGAGAGCAGAAATCTTTGCCTTGTTCCTGATCTTAACGTGAACAAATTCAGTTAACTGTGATTAACTGATTTTAGCTGTACCATGATGTTTGCTTTTCCCCAGTTGCTTGCATCAGGATGAAAAAATTCACTTCTATTTCTAGTCTGTTGAGATAGTTTTTTTTTTTAATCTTGAAGGGATATTTAAGGTCTTAAAAACATTATTTTTATTGGGAAGGTAGAAATACAGAGAAGGAGAGACAGAGAGGTCTTGCATTCATTGGTTCACTCCTCAAATGTGTGCAATGGCCAGAGAGGGGCTGATTTGAAGCTAGAAGTTGGGAGTTTCTTCTAGGTCTCCCACATAGGTGTAGAGGCCAAGGACTTGAGCCAGCCTCTGTTGCTTTCACAGGCTATAAGCGGGAAGCTGGATTGGAAGTGGGGCACTGGAATTCCAAGCAACACCCATATGTGATGCCAGTGCTACAGGTGGAGGCTTAGCATGCTATACCATACCAACTCCAATGACATTTAATTTTTAGGTGATTTTTTTTGCAATGTTGAGATGTTATGATTTTTCCTATATATTCTTCTAATATAATGAATCTAAGTGTGATGATTATATACATAGGCTATGGCTAAAAACCTCCCAGTGGTATGGGTATTTTATAGATTTTGATCAATCCTAATAAAGATTGTGTTGATACTGTTGCTCATGTTGTCTTGGACTACTTGTTTCTCTGGATCCCTCTAAACACTGAATGTGATCCCACTTTAAAAAATATTGTCTGGGGCCCTGTGGCGTGGCCTAGTGGCTAAAGTCCTTGCCTTGAACGCCCTGGGACCCCATATGGGCGCCGGTTCTAATCCCGGCAGCTCCACTTTCCAACCAGCTCCCTGCTTGTGGCCTGGGAAAGCAGTCGAGGACGGCCCAATGCTTTGGGACACTGCACCCGCGTGGGAGACCTGGAAGAGGTTCCTGGTTCCTGGCATCGGATCGGCGCGTATCGGCCCGTTGCAGCTCACTTGGGGAGTGAATCATCGGACGGAAGATCTTCCTCTCTGTCTCTCCTCCTCTCTCTGTATATCTGACTTTGTAATAAAAAAATAAATCTTTAAAAAAAATATTGTCTGATAGGAGATAGATGATAGCTCAGGATTTGGATTTGTGCTTCAAAATTAATGAGTGAACTGTGGCAACTGTATCTGCATACATTCGAACTTCTCATTCTGTTAGGTTGTTCTTGTTGTATGTACTCTTGATAAATAAGAATGTTAATTCCTGATGCAAGTGTTTTTTTCCTACCTAGATTTTGGGAAAGTATTATTTCTTGAAAATGTGTTGAGAAGTTCTCTTCATTTATGCAATCATATTTACCATTTTTTTCCTCTTATGGCTTTTGAGTCATATATTGTGCTTGGAAAAATCTCTTGTCTTTGCAAAGATAAAAATATATCTATATCTAAAGAATTTTAAGATTCATTTATTCAAGAGGCACAGAGAGCCCACATCTGTTGGTTTACTCCCTGAAAGTCTACAATGACTATGATAGAGCTGCAGACAAAATCAGGAGCTGGGAGCTCAAGCCAGATCTCCTTGTGGGTTACAGGAGCTCAAGTGCATAGGCTATCAATGCTGCCTTCCCAGATCTGCATTAGGCGATCCTAGCTGGAGTTGGGAGCTGGAGCTAATGCACTCTGCTAGATGTGGGATGTTTTGGTGTCTTATCTGTTATGCCAAACCCCCACCCCTTAAAACTGGTTTTGATCCATTTTGATCTATTTTGCTGCAAGGAGAGAAGCATGATTTGGCTTTTTTTTCCCCCTAAGTAGCCAGCAAGCTAAACCAACCTTATAATTGAATGATATTATTCAATGAGTCTTCTGCCTGTTGGTTTGAAATGTGATCCTTATTATCAATCCTCTTTCTTTATGTATTTGGATCTGCTTTTAGAGTCAGTGTTATTCTATCTACCTGTCTAATACTGTAGTGTAATGTTTTTATTACTGTAACTGTAACATGTATCTTACAATCTGAAGTGGTTATGTTCCTTAATTATTTTTCATAATTTTCATGTGACTAATTTTCTACATGAAATTTAGTATTAGATTGTCAAACTCTTGAATGCTTATTCAACTTGGATTGTTATCATTTTCAGGATAAAATGTTTAGTGTTTGTAAGGTTTTTATCTGGAGCCCAGCCTCTGAAGTTTTTTGTGAGATACTATCTTTCATATTGTTAGTTTTTATATGCAAGTCCTCTGTAATTTTAATATTGATTCCTTTTTCTTCCAACTAAAATCATTTTCAGGAGGTTAGGCTTCTTTTTATTAATATTTAGCTTTATTGTAGTACAGGAACTGAAAATTGTTTACTTTGTGGCCTAATGCATTCTTTTTTTTAAAGATTTATTTATTTTTTATTACAAAGTCAGATGTACAGAGAGGAGGAGAGACAGAGAGGAAGATCTTCCGTCCTTTGATTCACTCCCCAAATGACCGCAATGGCCGGTGCTGCGCCAATTGGAAACCAGGAACCAGGAACTTCTTCCGGGTTTCCCACATGGGCGCAGGGTCCCAAAGCTTTGGGCCGTCCTCAACTGCTTTCCCAGACCACAAGCAGGGAGCTTGATGGGAAGTGGAGCAGCTGTGAGATGAACTGGCACCCATATGGGATCCTGGAGCGTTCAAGGCGAGGACTTTAGCTGCTAGGCCACGGCACCGGGCCCATAAGGCATTCCTATTTATTAATTTGGGAGAAGGAGAATACATGGACATCCATTGGTTCATTTCTGAAATGGCTGGGGCTGGGTCAGGCCAAAATCGGGAGCCTGAAACTCAATCCAGAACTCTCGCATGGATGGCAGGAACCCCAGTTACTTGAGTTATTAAACTGCCTCCTATGGTCTCCATTAGCAAAGCTGGAATCAGCAGCCGGGCCCAGGAGTTGAACCCAGGTAGTCTCTCTTTTCTTTTTTTTTTTTAAGATTTATATATTTTATTACAAAGTCAGATACACAGAGAGGAGGAGAGACAGAGAGGAAGATCTTCCGTCCGATGATTCACTCCCCAAGTGAGCTGCAATGGGCCGATATGCGTCGATCCGATGCCAGGAACCAGGAACCTCTTCCAGGTCTCCCATGCGGGTGCAGTGTCCCAAAGCATTGGGCCGTCCTCAGCTGCTTTCCCAGGCCACAAGCAGGGAGCTGGATGGGAAGTGGGGCTGTGGGAGTATAACCGGCGCCCATATGGGGTCCCGGGGCATTCAAGGCGAGGACTTTAGCCACTAGGCCACGCCGCCGGGCCCCATAAACCCAGGCAGTCTTATATGGCATGTGGACTGTTTTAACTTGGTATCTTAACTGCCAGGCTAATGTCTTCCCTTAAATGTAAAATTAAATTATTCTATCGGGTGTTACAAGGAGAAAAGTAGTGATTTGGGTGTCGGGGCACAGCAGGTTAAGCTGCCACTTGAGATACCTGTTTGCCATGTTAGAGTACCTGGTTTAAGTCTTGGCTACCCTGCTTCTAGTGGCAGAAGATGGCCTCAGTGTTTGGGTTCCTGCTATCCACGTGGGAGACATGGATGCAGTTCTTCCAGCCCCATCTGTGCTGGCCTATGGTGGTCATTTATGGAGTGAACCAGCATGTGAAGATGTCTCTGTTTCCCTCTTACTCTTTCTTTTCTCTCCCTCTTCCTCTGTCACTGTCTTTCAAATAATTACATCTTTAATAAAATATCGCATCAGTGTTTCAAGGGATAATGTTAGATCACACTTAGATATATAAGCCCTGTATTAATACATCATTAAAATAGTATTATATATTTTTATTTTTGTTATCTTGCTCTGTGATAGATGATAATGCCTGTTTTTTGGTTTTGTTTTACTGATTTAGAAGAATATACTTTAATGAAATTGGACATTTTGTTTTGGGTCTTGAGAAATTTATAATACTTATAAACTCATTTAAAATCTGGGCCTTCAAGCAGTATGGAGAATAGTATTTTAAGCCTAGTAATTGCTCAATTATGGTTGAATATAAAATAATCTCTCATTTTCTTTAATATATTTTTAATTGGCTTGGTTCTTTTCTAATATTAACATTATGATGTTTGTTATTTTGTTACTATATGCCTTATTTAGCTTTTTTTTTAACTTTTACTCTTTCTGACTCATAGATTCACAGATTCTTTTTTAATGTGGATCTCTATAAAAATCTCTCCTTCCTTCCTTCCTTCCTTCCTTCCTTCCTTCCTTCCTTCCTTCCTTCCTTCCTTCTATCCATCCATCCATCCATCCATCCATCCATCCAGCCTTCCTTCCTTCCTTCCTTCCTTCCTTCCTTCTTTCTTTCCTGGGGCTTGCAAGGTGAGGATTTAACCATTGAGCCATTGTGTCAGGACCCAAGTGTTTTTGTTTGTTTGTTTGTTTTTCATGAAAGATTCATGGAGTCATTGAGCTCTTATATTTCTGAAAGTCTCTATTGTTGTCTTATACTTGTACAACAGTTTGGCCAAATATCAAAATACCACTCATGCCTCCTTTCTCTGACCCTGGATTTTGGCATGTGGCTTACCTACCTTTTTCTGCTGTTGAACATGAGTGTGGAGAGAAACATGAGCTTTTTTTCTGTTTTATTTGTTTGGTTTTTGTTTCAGTGTATGTATGTTCATGTGGACTATTGCCTACAAACTACTTTGTCTGCTTTGATAGTCATTAATTTTCCCAGGAAATGTCTGTTGTTCAAGACCTGTTCATTTTCCCATCAGCTTTATTGTGCTGGACATTGAGGCAGCTGTGGTTGATGGATATCAACTTCGCTCTTTTCTTCTGAAATATTATTTTTAAGGTATTTTGCTGGGGTCTTTCCACATGGTAGGAGGCAGCTTCTGCATGGCATCGGAAATATTGTTTTTTTTTTTTTAAGGAGAGTCTATATTTTTGTACTTATAAGGGCTAGGTGCAATGACTCAATGGCTAAATCCTTACCTTGCAAGCTCCAGGATCCCATTTGGCTACAGGTTCCTAGCTCCTGGCTTCAAATCAACTCAGTTCCTGCCATTGTTGCTTTTTGGGGATTGACCCAGTAGATGGGAGATCTTTCTCTCCTTCTCTCTGTAAGTTTAATCTGCCTTTCAAATAAAAATAAATAAATCTTAAAAAAAAACACCTTACTGTTGAGTAACATATATGAAATGGTAAGTTCCTATGCTCTGCCCTGATCAGAAGCCCACGTGAGTATACATTCCTCTCTACTATATAATAGATATTAAAAATTTTAAATAAAATTTTCTCTATTAAATGATGAATGAGCCAGGAATTGGTTCCCTGCTGCTAGCTCACCTTTTCTGTTGACTTCTCTCTAAAAATTGCTGAGTTTGTCCAAAATGGTGAATCCTTGCTATTTCCTGAACCCATCACACAGAGGGAAAAGACAGTGATTTAAGGTCAAGGTTGTCCTTGATTCCTGAAATCTTCCATCTCTCACTTTCCCTGAAGGCTACTTACCGAGGACTTTGGTTGAAGTTATGTCCCCTCTTCATTTGCTTACTGAAGGGCATGTCTTATTTGCTGATTTGCAAATTTTTGTCAGTGTTGTGGATTCACCTGCTTTTAAAGAAGAGAGCTGCTGTCTACACTCACGAGTCATAAAGATTTTCCAAATGAATTTAGAACCTCAGAGCAGAGTTCAGTTAGTTCTCCCTTAACATGTTTCATAGAACTTAGTGTAGTTTGAACATAGCCACCTTTTGAAATCCACGTAGCAAGTGGATAGTATTATTTTATATTTGCTTTGCCTAATTTATGACCTGGTGCTGAAAGAAGGGGAGGTGAGATATAATTGACTTCGAAAAAATTTGGTTTTTGAATAATCCAAAGAGATGATGTGTAAGGAATGCAGGAGATTCTTTGGTAGACCGTAGGATATGGAAGAATCAGCTGTGTGCTTGAATGAGCATGTTTCCTGCTCACTGTAGCTCTGGCAGAATTGAGCTCATCTGTTGCTTTTGATCCAGTGTGGAAGGTTGCCTCTTTGGGGCCTCTGAAAAGGCAGAGATGAATGCACAGGGCATTTATCAAGCACACTTTTCTCCTTTGTGTGTGTGTGTGTGTGTGTTTCCTTCTCCATCAAAACATCAGTTTTAGGGTGCTGTGTGAAGCTGGTTTCTTGGGTTTCCTTCATTGCTAACACCAAGGCTCACCTTGTACCATTCACTTCTCTCTCTTGCCTTTCCCTGGCTGCTTTGGAACAGTCTACCCAGCTGGGTAATATGGGACTCTTGTGTCTCACCTTGTGCAGCTGCTTTTCAGAGATGAGATGAAAAAGATGACAAGGCTCTGATGATGAGTCCTTTTGTTCTAGGTATTTATGAGCCCCTTCCTTTCCTCCTTCAGAAACAAAACACAGGAGTTGGACATGTAGAAGAAGGTCACGCACATTCTTCTGAATATTGATTTTTTTTCTTATGCTATTCAATGGTTCATTAGTTTTTCCTAACTACTGTTCTACATGTAGTAGCAGTCTGGGGCTAGGACATCAGCCACATTGGGGGATGGACTGTGCCTCAATAGGTGAGAGGTAGATATGCAAGGTGACTCTGATAAGGCTGTGGGAGCTGAAGCATTCTTCTACTAAAATTCTCTTCTGCAGACTGAAGGTAAAATGAAGACTAAAAATGGGAGTTAGGTGCACGGTGTCTTGTTGGTCTTACATTAGCAGTATACTGCCTTCTGGTGCGACATGCCCCAGGCCTTTTGACTTGGAGACTTTGGATGGTCTCACCGTAGCAGGCGAATATACTTCAGGGAAGTAGCATTCATATGAGTGAATCGAGCAGGGACTGTGGTGGGGAGGTGTTTCCCCAGCTTTTGTATTGCAGGCTCGTGTCCCTGTGTGAGATAAGGATTCAAAGCAGGGATGCAAGTACAGTGTGAAATGGGAGCAGGATTTATTTAGTGAGAGAGTGGGTAAAGACACATTCAGGTGTGAGTGCGGGCAACCTCACAAAGAGAATCTGCATGGCATCTCCTTATTGAGCTGAGTGTATATGTGTTCTTGACATCCTCCTGTTTATTTTAGGGAAGCCTTAGGTGCATCATGGGAAAGTGAGCATATGGACTGGCGACTGGCATGTAAGGGAGTGGTGCTAGATGGAGGGCTAGACATCAAAACTAGGGAACATTTAATTTCTGCCATGTAATTGGTCAGGACTCAACTACTTGAGCCATTACCTGCTGCTGCCTGAGGTGTGCATTGGTGGAAATTGAATTGAAAGTGGATCCAGGACTTAAACCAAGGGAGTCTGATGCAGGATGCATGGTTTCCAAGTGGTGACTCAGATGCTATGCCAAATGGCACTTCTGAACTTTTTTGTTAATTCCATTTTTCTACAAGCTTTTAAAAACCTCTTCATATATTGAAATTAACTATGCAATATTTAAAAAATGGTATTATAGAAATTTTAAAATCAAAGGAAACAATATAATCATGCAGTGCTATAGACCCAGCTTCAATAATTATTCCTGGGCCTGGTCCAATAGCATAATGGTTAAAGTCCTCGCCTTGAGCATGCCAGGATCCCATATGGGTGCTGGTTCTGATCCCGGCCAACCTGCTTCCCATCCAGCTCCCTGCTTGTAGCCTGGGAAGGCAGTCAAGGATGGCCCAGCGCTTTGGGACCCTGTGTCCACATGGGAGACCCGGGGGAGGCTCTTGACTCCTGGCTTCAGATTGGCTCAGCTCCATCCATTGCAGCTGCTTGGGGAGTGAACCATCAGACTGAATATCTTCCTCTCTGTCTCTCTTCCTCTCTGTATATCTGCCTTTCCAATAAAAATAAATAAATGTTTAAAAAAATTATCCCTATGGTCAATCTAGTTTCACATATGCCTGTTCTTATTTGCTTGTCTCCTTTGCTCATGTAATTCTAGACTTCATGTCATGCCATTCACCCATAAATATTTCATTATGTGGTGCTAAAATATAAGGACCCTGTTAGAAAGATAGCCATAAATACAATCATTACAAAGCATAACTAGCAGTGCTTTATTGATATCATCCCATCACTAGTTAGTGTTCTAATGCTCCTGCAAATGTTGTGCTGTTTAGCATCTTCATGTAAATCCATACTTTATTTCACAGCTAATGTGTATATTTTAATCTCCTTTTAATCCTGAGGTTATCAATTTGAGTTTCTTCTTTGCAGTTTATTAGCTTGAAGAAGTCAGATAGTTTGTCTTGGTGTGTTTCTTAAAGCCTGGATTTTTATTGTTCTATCTCTATGGTGATGTTTGAATCACTGATCTGTTCTTGGTTAGTGCTGTACACTTGTGATCTATCAACTGGAGTTTGATCAGAGTCCAGTTTGATTTTCTGGCAGTGTTTGTTTCTTAGATAATGAGTTGTTCTTCCATCAGGAGGCATTACTCCTAATCTTCTCTCTTTGTATTGCAAGAAATTTATGGAATTCACATCATTGTAGAGCTATGACTTGCCAAAACTCAATCATTGGCTATTTCAGGGCTTATTTTTAAAGTATAATATTATTGTTTTTTTTGATGATTTTTACGTAGTTGATTAGGATACAAAGGGTCAAGGGCTATAGGAAGGTAGGTGAGACCATCATTTCCATATTCTCTTTTTTTTTTTCCTTCCTGTATCTGGGGGAAGGGGAGAGATAAGGTGAGAAGCCACATCCAGCCTCCTAACTGCCTCCATACCCTGAGATGGAAGACAGCCACCCTATGCCATCCCAGGGACCCCAATGTGGAGCATTCTCTGAGGGTCCTGCTCAAGAGGTTTCAAAAGTTTAACAGTTTTGAATTACTGCTGATCTCACCACTACAAGCACAATGCAATCTCTCCAGAATCGACTGATTGACATAGTCCACCTTAGAGTCTTCGTTTGCCTAGATATTCACTGCCAATGCTTGGCTGGGGTAGTTGGTCAATTTGTTCTATCCTGCATCCTCTGTTATGGTAACAGGTGTCCTCTGCAGACTCCAATGTACTGCCATATCCTCCATATGTACCTGGATATGCTGTCCACTGCTCCATCTAAGCCGCTGAGGAGGCCCAGCTTTGCCACGTGCACTCCCCAGCAAGACCATGGAACCTGCAATTTTTTTCATGGTTGGAGTTCTGAGGCCAGTGGTTCAGCTGGGGGGATCCCCAAAGAAATTTCATGTGAGGTGATCCCAGACTTGATTCTTGTATGTGCATGCCAATACAGGGTCTGGCACAGTCCGTTGCCCCCATTAGCTTATGCACATGCTGGTGGTTGCAATTGCTGAGTCAATTCTGTCCTCATCCCTTTCTTCTACACAAACCGAGGGGTGTTGCAGCCCAGCCTGATCATACCCACCACACACTCACCCCTCAGGCAAACCAGTGGGAGTGGCTACCTGGTTGGAGCGACCCACAATAACCCCCACTAGGCCCGCCCCTGCCCTAGTTCCTGTGTTTGCCAGTATGCACAGCAGACTGGTTCAGTCTGTTTCAGGGCTTATTTTTTTTTTAAAGTATGTCCTCTTCTGATAGCTGAAAACAAAACCACTAGGGGAGTCTTTGCATATTCAGTCCTGATTATGATAAAGCAGTGGTTGTGCTGTGTCAGTTTACTGCCATATGTGAAACTACTCGCCCACCACATACTGTCTGCTCATGGTCATCTTGTGGTCCCAGGGATCTGGAGCAGAGCTCTGGTGGTTCAAGACCAGATCTCTTGGTGTTAATCCCAAACAAAGATCATCAGGCTCAGTGAATTTGTTCTTGATGATAGAAAAAATATTATTGAGAGGCAGATTCCCCACCACCATAGGATCTTAAGAGTCCCTGCCCTTTAGGACTTTGCAGTCTCAAAAGGATGAAAGTAAGCAGATAGGGAAAAAGACAATTGTTTCTAACTTCCTACTGTGCTACTACAAAGATAAAGTCTTTTACAAAATTAATTAATCAGTCTCTGTGTGTGATCTGTCTATGACAGTGAATTAAGTAATGAGAAATTTGGGTATTTGACAAATATTGATATATGATAAAGATAGGAAAATAGTTCCCAACACTTCTGTTACCCATATTCACTGAATAGAAATATCTTTCCTGGATTATATCTCCTTGCCAATGCATGGATGTTATTCCTGGTGCTAGAATGGTTTGTCCTCCATGGGTATATGGGAACATCATAATCTTGCTCTGAGAGAGCAGATGACTTTGATAGGAAATGGATTTGTGGTGCTTCCATAATACTAATGTGCAAAAGAAGGGTGATTATCAGCTCTTCATTCTAAATCAGATGCATACCTAGTCTTACCTGGCCAACAGGACTTTGTATTGCTTTGCAAATGATGTGGGCCTCCCTTGTACAAACACATGCCACCAACCACTTTTATTTGGCTAGACCTACTGTTTCCATTTGTCTGTCAGTGAATGTTGCCTGTGTAACCTGAGTTGTCTATCCTCCTCTTTCATGTTTAAATAAAGGCATGGAATCATTCCAATCTGCTCCTGGCCCTTTGTTTGGTCAGCCCTGACTGTTTCTATGAGGCCCCAGATGTTCCTTACCCCTATCCCACACGTAGGCATAAGTACAGTCCGCATTCAAGGTTAGCATTCTATCCAGAAGCAGTTTTTCAGCTGTCAGAGGGCTGCTCCGATGCCTCCCTGGATCAGATTATCACTACCTTTATAAGCTTGAATAAACAACTGCCAGGGGAGCCGCCTGTTTAGTCAATTGTCAGAGTTTACAGAGTCAGATATTGATTTTAAAGAGAAGAGACAAGCAGATCTGTTTGTAATGCATCTATTAGGTGGCACCTTTATTTAACCTTGTCTGTGGATGCCCAGACACTGCAGGATGGACATGGCAGCGGAAGTTGACTGGTCTGCTTTCTGCTCAGTCATTCCTGGTACCAACCATAAATGAACTGCTCAGGGTGAGTTGTTCTTGTTTTAGGGGGTGCAGAGTTGGCTGTTTATTAGTTCTGTAGGGTATCTAGCTTCTATGTGATGGGGGTATCCTTCTTCCTCCCCCACCTCCTGCACCAGAGAACTTTTGGTGCAGTGGGATAGAAAGAACAAGCCACTGTTAGCTAGAAGGCTCCTTTATTCCATTCTGTGTAACAGAGCTCATGGCACTGATCCTAGAATGAGCCTGGGCTCCTGTTTCTATACTGCTCCTAAACAGTTGTCTCCCACCTGGGCGTGCCATTCTGCTGGGTTACTCACTTGGCAGTTTTGACAGAAATGTGTTTTCCTTACCATTCCACAGATTCAAAGTCTAAGGTCAAGTGTCCATGGGGTTTATTTCCTTTTAATGCTTCTCTCCCTGACCTGTACCTTCACATGGCCTCCCTTGTCTTCATGCCCACTCCTCATCTCCACTTCTCACAGGACCCCAGACATACTGGATAGAGCACTCCTCCCTGCTTTTCCAAGATGGCTTCCTTTTACCTTGAAGGGCCCAATTTCCAAGTGTAGTTTCATGCTGAGGTACTGAGAATTAAAATTCCAGTGTACTAATTTGGGGAGGGGTCGGGGGCAGGGAGGAGAGAACACATTTCCCCCCTTTCTGGAGTGGGGATAGGGCTTAATCTGTGATTTTCTGATAATGCTCTTAGGAGGTGCATGTCCTCAGAAGGTGCCAGTGGCTGGGATCACAACTTGTCCTGGTTTGCCCTGGTGTAAGAAGTTTCCAGGGTGTGGGACTTTCAAAAAAGGAGTGCAAAAGCATATTCAGTCTCACGCAGACCTGGCAACTGGGCCAGTCACCCAAATTAGGCTCCTACAGAGGCTATAGGTCAGGGACTTGCTTGTCCAGTTCACCTCAGCCTGAGCTATGCCCCCTCTCAGCTTGTACATCGGCATCCTAAGTGAGATGAGTTTTACAAAACCACTGTGTTCAGTGGCCTCCAAGGCCCTCTCTTGCTCCACATTCTGATGTAAGGTCATATATGCACCTTCATTCCAGCCATTTGTCAGAAACTAATAACTAAGTGGGGTAAAACTCATCTGGAGTGTGATTAAAAGCAAAATTAAGCAAAAACAAGGAAGTGCTGGTTAAGTGCTGCCTTTGGTGTGGCAGATGTGGGCACCAGGCTGTTGTGAGGGGAGATGTCTCATGGAGCTTTCACATGGTTCACTGTTTTCCATCATATCCTAATTTCATAGCAGCTCTGTGAGGGCGGTAGCTTCCTCAGAGCAGCTGCTGCCCCATGGGACAGGTGAGGAGACTGAGGCACAGAGAGAGGAGTAGCCCAAGTCTCTCAGTAGTCAAGGCAGAGCTGGGACTGAGCAGGCAGTTTGGCTATGTATCAGTGCCTAGCACAGGTGCAGGTGCCCCTTTGATGGGGAAGAGCAGCTGCACTGGTAAGTGTGAGGGAGTGACAGGCTTGTGGACTGTCATCTTATTGTTTTTCCCATCTGATCACTCTCAGCTTGTCCTACCTTTTACTCCCCTAGAAGCCTTAGAGCCATGTTCTGGGGTTGTCAGGAGTGTTAGGGGGAATCTCTCAATAAAGAATTAATTCTTCTCATTTAATGATCCTTTAGAAATGCTCATTACTTAATTTATTGTCTTTTTTTGGAGTGGGGTGGGGCAGTCAGAGAGACACAGAACAACAGCTTCTACTTGATAGTTTACTCTCTGAATTCCTATAATAGCTGGACTGGGTCAGGTCAAAGCCAGGAGCCTGGAACTCAATCTGGGTCTTCCGTGTAAGTGACAGGGACCCAAGTACATGAGCTATCATCTGCTCCTAGGTTACTTATTTTAACAGGAAGCTGGAATTAGAAGTGAAGCCAGGACTTGAGCCTAGGCATTCTGATCTGGCCTGTGCGTCTCCCATGCAGTACCTTAACTGTCGCACCAAAATAGCTACTTTTCACAATCTCCCTTTCTAAGGAAGAGAACAGCCTCATCCAGGGGCAATGGCACATGGCTGGACTTCAGTTATTCTCTGTTGTTTTAGTACAATTGTCTTTTTAAATTTTTATTGGAAAAGCAGATATACAGAGAGGAGAGACAGAGAGGAAGATCTTCCATCTATTGATTCGCTCCCCAAGTGGCTGCAATGGCTGGAGCTGCGCTGATCCAAAGCCAGGAGCCTGGAGCCTCTTCTGGGTCTCCCATGTGAGTGCAGGGTCCCCAGGCTTTGTGCCATCCTTGACTGCTTTCCCATGCCACAAGCAGGGAGCTGGATGAGAAGCAGGGCCACCGGGATTAGAATCAGTGCCCATATGGGATCGTTGCAAGGTGAGGTCTTTAGCTTTTTGGCTACTGCACTGGGCCTGCAATTGTCTTTTTGCAGTTCATCTTGATAGACAGAAGTGATAGGATGGTGCTATAAAGTACCTTTAAAAGACATTTAAATGAAGACCCAAATGCTTTAAAAAATCTATAGTGACTCAAAGCCTAGCTGATATGTAAATAGGGCTGTGATTGAGATGTGTATGGTGAGAAAGTTTGATTTTGTGAAACACTGGAAAGAAGGAAAGGTTGTAGTTCCCAGGAATCCTGAACTTGCACATGAAAGGCAGGAGTTGTCTGGCCAGCAGCCTTTCAGGTCAGCGCCCAGGTCCAGATTGGGATAGAACTGGGTTCTCAAGGTACTAGTTGCAGGCCCCTTTGGCAATGTAGTGTATGTATTTGATTTGGTTTGTTTTTAAGACAGGGTAATGGGAAAATGTGAAAGATCGTTTCAGGAGAATGCAGCCTAGAAAATTATTAGCAGTTCTGGAATACCCAGCACAAGGCATGAGTTTTTACACTGGGCAGACATGAATCACCCATGTGGACATTCAATGGTACAGCTCTTGCTGATGGTCCACCTTCTGGGTGTAAAAGTAGACCAGATTGGAACCCACCTTCCAGCCTGAGCGGGACCAAATCTGGAGGCACTTTTCACAGTGTTAGTGCTGGTGGCTTTGCCTGCCATCCTTGTGGCTAGTGCCTAAACATCATAGGGCTGTTTCTTTAACGAATGGAGTCTGATTAAGGCGAAGTAAGTTATACCTCTCAGTGTAATGCCCATACTTGACTGTTACCAAATGGTTGAAGTCTTAGCTGGATCAATCTATAGCCGTAAGATCCATCAGCAGTGGGCGCTGTGCATAGACTGGTGTCAGGCACAAGCACCAAATCCTCCTTTCTAACAGCATAGACTTTGGCAACAGAGGCTGAGGACTGATTTCCAGGGACCATAGGGAAGCTCTTCTCAAGATGACCATAACCCAAGGACAAAGGCTTCAGATCTCTGACTTTCAGTCGCTTTCCCCAGCAGCACTCACAACAACCACCACTCAGTGGCCTAGTAAGACAGATAAGTGACCTGGCCTGACCAGAACATCCTGTGGCCTTTTTGCTTCTTCCTGCAGTGTGCATGTCATTTTAGAATGCTTCATTGTTCCTCCAGCCTATCTCTCTATAGGGAAAAAAAATCTTCCTAACATAGGAGGGGGAAAAAATCTACTTAACATAGAGGAGGAAAATAAAAGCAAAGAATGCTTGCTTAGAAATAAAAAATATCTTTGTTTCAAAAACCCACAGCCCCCAATTTTGCAATCTGTTGCATCTGACAAACTTTTTGCTGCCTCCCAGGAAGCATTTGTATGGATTATTTCACTACAACAGCAGAATGCTTGGACTTGACTCACTTCCAGATCCCATGGACACCTGGGAAATTATAGAAACCATTGGTAAAGGCACCTATGGCAAAGTCTACAAGGTCACAAATAAGAAAGATGGGAGCCTGGCTGCAGTGAAAATTCTGGATCCGATCAGTGTAAGTAGTAGTAGCTTGTGACCACAGACAAGCAGTTCATGCAAGTTGACTTGTCAACTTCCTTTCCAGATTTCATGAAACCTGGCAATTTTTAAAAAATTATTTATTTTTATTTGTTTTTGATACAATTTAGTTGGCAATGGGCTCTTCCCTCATCCCCCAAGTTCCTTCTCCTTCCCTCTGTTCTCCCCTCCAGGAAACTTGGCAAAATTTTTAAAATGGGTCACAATTTATTACTTATCAGCTCCTCTGAATAAAGGGACTGTACGTGGAGTTACACCTTTCCTTGACTTAAAAAAATTATTTACTTGAAAGAGTTATGGAGAGACATTGAATGAGAAATCTTCTATTTTATGATTTACTCCCCACATGGCCACAATGGCTGATAGCTCCTAGCTGGCCAGGCTGAAGCTGGGATCCTGTGTGGGTAGCAGGGACCCAAGCACTCAGGCCAGCCTTGGCTGCTTTTCCCCTGGCCATTAGCAGAGAGCTTGATCCCAAGTATAGCAGATAGGACACGAACTGACTCCTGTTTGAGATTCCTGTGTTATTAGGTGGCAGCTTTATGCACTGTCACAGTGCTGGCCCATTTCCTTGAGTTGTTTCTTGGGCATTTTACTGCTACTTTGATTTTAGCTGTCTGGGCTCTTCAAAAGTTATCCTTTTGGAGATGCTGATATATTGTACTCCCCATTCACTCTTTAGGTTGCAAAGATGCACAATTTTATGATGTTTGATCATCTTGGGCTGATATCTTATTTCAGGATTATGAGGTTAAAACACTATACACTGGGCCCAGCATGATGGCTTAATGTTTAAATCCTTACCTTGATGGGTGCCAGTTTGTGTCCTGGCTGTTCTACTTCCCATCCAACTCCCTGCTTGTGGTCCTGGGAAAGCAGCAGAAGGTGGCCCAAAGCCTTGGGCATTCTCATGGGAGACCTGGAAGAAGCTCCTTGCTCCTGACTTCAGGTTGGCTCAGTTCAGCTGTTTGGGGAGTAAACCAGTGGATGGAAGATTGTTCTCTTTGTCACTCCTTCTCTCTGTAAATCTGATCTGCCTTTCCAATAAAAACATAAATGCTATGCAGTATTGTCCATACTGAGCTTGAATGTGTCCTACCCTGTATTAGGTCCTTTTGACTGCTTTTCCTTAACTGCTTTGGAAATTCAGGTATATTTCAATAGAAACGACAGTTATGAGAATATTGTTAAATGAAAATGAGCAACATAAAGATATTTTATTGATAAAATAGTGATAGGGCTTAAATTGAGATTGGAATGTCTATTGTTAGTTTATTAAGCAGCTATGGGAATGATTACATTAGAACTACTTGTTGGAATAGGCTTTATTAAGTGATTATTTGGGCATGTTTCTGTCCTTTGCTTAGACATTTGACTTAATTCAGCACATATATATTTTTAAACTTTGTTTAGGACATGGATGAGGAAATTGAGGCAGAATACAACATTTTGCAATTTCTTCCTAACCACCCCAATGTGGTAAAGTTTTATGGAATGTTCTACAAAGCAGATCATTGTGTGGGAGGACAGCTCTGGCTCGTCTTGGAGGTAAGAGGTTTCTTTTGGGTAACCATTGATTCCATTGGAGTTCCAGGGGGCAAGCAAATGCAATGTTGACAATATATTCTGCCTTAAGGGTCAGACTTGAAGGTAATTCCAGCAGTGGAATTCTCTGCAGTTCCCACAGGTAGGCTGTTGGCTGAAAATACTGCTGTTTCTTTGCTTCAAACACTTGCTAATCTATTCTTCCAATATAGAGTGAATATAGAAATACAATCAGAAGAGATTCTTTTGTTCCTGAAGCTGAGAACATTTCATAGAGCGCGTGTTCCAACTAGTGACAGCTCATTTTCAAAAACTGTTAACTCAAGGTTTGTTTTGCTTACCTCATTTGGATTTGTCCATGCCTGTCCTATTGTTGTCATCTTAGATTGAGTTTCCTACACACTGATACAGAGTAGGGTGTGAAGGGTTGATTGGAGAGTTCTGGTAGGAGACAGGCCTGGAGGTAAAAAGGGCAGGACCAGGCACGGGTGACTTTGAAGAGTAATATGGTTGTAACAGGGGCTTCTGCAGAAATAAATTGTACTTTGGAGAAATAAAAAGAAATAAATTTTATTCTGGAGAAATAAAGAGCTGGGAAACTTTTTCAGAGTTGTCTTGAACTGTGTCTGCACTTATTAGTCAATCACTGGTTCCATGACCAAGGGGGCAGCAGTTTCCTGTAGTATAAGGTAATTTCTGGTTGGGGGAGCAACTGGAAGAAGGAGCAGGGAGTGACTGCTGTTCCCAGCTTCCTGTGCTCTCAAATAGGAAGCAGAAAGGACTATCATGGTACGCACTGTCTTCTTGCAGTTTTCTTACATTTTAATGGTAGTGAGTGTGTACATCAGGGTGCAAAATAATCAGTTCCCTATGGATCTAAAATGACCAGGAAAATAATGACACTACAAGAAATCATTGTGCTGAATTAGGCCTGTTGCCTCCTTCCTATGAAGCCCACTGTGATTTGTTCCTTCGATTTGATCTGTTCATCTGCCACCGCTGCCTCCTTGTCTGAGGTCATGGTTGATCCAGCAGCCCAGGGACATGAGAGGGGAGTGCCAGAGAACAGGCGAGCTCTCACTTCACCTTCACCTGCCTGGCTTTGGGAGGGCCTGAACATGGGGCTGAATTACTGGTGGCCATGGTGACCATGGGTGAGAAATTTGTTTGCTATTTTTGGGTGGATAATCTGTAGGGAAACTGGTTTGAATCTTTTTGTTACATCAGTGGCCTTCTTCAACATATGAAGATATAAGAGACATTGCTTTTCAGGAATGATCTTTATCCCTTGAGTTGGTTTGGTTAAGTCATATGACATTCTTCTTTTTTCTTTTATCTTTTGGATTTTGTTAACCCTCTCCATGTATGAGTTTGAGGAATTTTCTCCTGCCCATGGAGTCCTTTTAACAAGGCTACTTTGTGTGGGAGTTGTATTGTTTCTGAGGTCTCTGTACTTATCTTCAGCTCTGCAAGAACTCCATGCTTAAATCTCCTTCCCATTAAAGGAGGAGACAGAAAAATTCGTTTCTGTTCATTTTCCTTCTGACTCAAAAAGGTTCTGCAGTCAGACTTAGGGAACTGGAACTTGAGGACTCTGAGGGCTCACCCAGGGGCCTTTGCGCTGTGTGACCAAGCAGGCAGCGTAGCTGCTCGTTCCTGAGGCCACCTGGTGAATGATTGCTCACCTCTTCCTGAGAACAAGTGACACTCAGGTGTAGCACCACAGACATTGCCAAGGGTGCCAGGAAGGGTGCACATGGCTTTGAAAGGCAAGAAGGAACCCAGGACTGAGCCTCGAGCAGGTGCTTCTCTGCCAGCTGCTTCTCGCTTTTCTAGGGGTGACCTCATGTAGTCAATGTGGCTGCCTTGAGCCACTGAATTATTCATACCTTGGCAATGCAATATGCCCACAGCTCTGACTTTCGTTGGTAGTTTTGACCTATATCAAGGTTGATGACATAGGTAACTGAATGTCCTGAGGCTTTTATTTTGTCTCAGGATGGGACTGTCTACATACGCTGCTGGATAATGAGGTGTCCTCAGTGCCTTAGAGGTCAGCTTTCTGGTCTCTTGTCTCTGCTGGAAACTTCAGCTTTCCTCCGGTTCATCCCCCACAGAAACCTGGGGAGGAGAGGATATACCTTCGGTCACTTACCTGACCGATTACTTGACAGGGAAACTATGCCTTAGCACATTTCCAACTTTGCGTGGTGCGGTCAACTGTCAGTGATTCCTTCTGTCAGGGCATGGGAATCTGGGTGTACTGATCTCCAACAGGGATCACAACCCTATGGATGATGGTAATATATACAGCATCCTGATCCTAGTGTACCTGCTGCAGCTTTTAAGACATGCTTAAGGAGTCTCACCCAATAAAATTGCGACCTGTTTAATATTGGTCTCCTCATCTTCTGCATTCAGATTACATTCATATTGACTTTGCTCTCTCCTTGCTAAATGCATTGAAAGAAACTGTGAGAAATTACACCACTGAGCACTTCTAGAAGATAGAAAAGTGTTATTAGTGACCTCCTTAATTCACCACAACACCGAAACAACAAATGAAAATGTTGTTTCTGAATTCATTTCTAAGTGTTAGTAGGAAGCAAACAAGGGGCCATTGTTGTGGCAGAGCAAGTAAAGCTGTTGCCTATGGTGCCAGCATCCCACATAGGTGCTGGTTCCAGTCCTGACTGCTTCACTTCTAATCCAGCTTCCTTGTTATGGGCTCGGAAATTAACAGAAGATGGCCCAAGTGCTTGGGCCCCTGTATCCATGTGAGAGACCTGGAAAAAGATTCTAGCTTTGGCCTGGCTTCGCCTTGGCCATTACTCTTATTTGGGGAGTGAACCAGTGGAAGGAAAATCTCTTTCTCTCTCTGTAACTTTTTAAAATAAAGAAAGTATCTTTTAAGATAGGAAAGCAAACTCTTTTATGATGAACACTCACTATGTTTGAAACATATAAAGAGAAAACATGTGTTTTAGAAAATTTGTGGCCTTTTTTATGTGAATATTAAGTTTATTTATTTTTATTGGAAAGTCACATATACAGAGAGAAGGAGAGACACAGAGAAAGATCTCAGTCTGCTGATTCACTCCCCAGGTGGCTGCAATGGCCAGAGCTGAGCTGATCCGAAGCCAGGAACTTCATGAGGGTCTCCCATGCAAGTGCAGGGTCCCAAGACCTTGGGCCATCTTGACTACCTTCCCAGTACTCAAGCAGGGAACTGGATGGGAAGTGGGGCAACAGCTGGGATATAGCCCATTTGGGATCCCAGCAGATGCAAGGTGAAGATTTAGCCACAAGGCTATTGTGCCAGGCACTGAATATTGAATTTTTAAAAACTTAGCGCCTCTGAAATAAAATATAAAGAATTAGATCTTTAAGAAAAGCATAGTACCCAGAAAATATCTAATATGTGCGAAGACATGAACTACATTTTGTCTTTTCCTTTTAGTATAAAATTTCCAACAGGTAGAAACTATTTCACATTTGCCTGAAGCACACATTCAGCTGAAAAGAAAAGGCTTTTCTCATGGTGCTAGAAAATTCAGTCTAGGCCTGAATAATTTAGATGTGTAGCAACTGCAACCGTTTAAGTCTGTTTCTTGATTAACCTTTGTCTGGATATGGCTCTGTGCCTTTCATAGTGAGTAATAGAGCTTACAAGTATTTTTAAGTAAAATAAAGTGTCACTTTATAAAACTAACATCAGATCAGCATCAGGGTTGCCAAAAGAAAGTGTGATTTTATATTGAAAGATTATCTCTGAAATTTTGGATACTGAATTAACTTCCATTTACTTAACATTTTATAGAACATATAAATGTTGATGTGTAGTAAGATATTTTATACACACTTCGCGGTCTGTTTCTTCTGGCTTCTAACAGTTGGCTAATTTGTGGCTGGCATTATAATTTAAGAGAGATTTCTTTCCAGAACGTAAGAATAAATTCATCATACAGTTTTTCTCTTAAAAAAAAAAAGTGAAACCACTTGCACTTATTGACACCACATCATGAATTAGATTGATTGGAGCAGGAAGTAAGCGTTAGCTGGCCGCCCGGCCGGGGAGCTCTGGGGTATTGGTTGTCTGAATCGCTGCCAGGTAGCTCCAGGCTGACCCCACTGTTTCTGGGATCTGAGTCAATCCCAAAGATTCCCAATGCCAGTAACTCTTCCTTTGAAGAACTTCTAATCACTTAACAATGCTGAGCTGTGAAATTGGTAATGGAACGGAATGTACTAGACAGGACTGAGCAAATCTTAGCCTACAAGCAAAACTAGAAACCAGCATGGAGCACAGGTCATACCGAGCTAGGCTCTTGCACCTACTGGTCCTCAGAGCAACCACGGGCAGGTGTGTGATTTACGGCTAGGAACAGGCCCAATTTGGGAGGTAAGGGGACACCCTAACTGGGTTGAGGTTCCCACCAAGGGGCGTATGTGCTGGAATGGGGGCTGCGTTCTATCTTGGAAACAGTTGTAGTCACCCGAGGCACTAGTGTGGGCTGGGATTGGATGCACCAGGCCAGTTCAGACCCCAACACCATCTGGTGTCATGGAGAACCAGGGTAGACGTGGGACTGACTAGGCTGGGTCTCAACCCCCTACTAAGCCATGTGTGAGCTGTATGTGGGTATGGACAAGCCATGGCTGGCCTGAAACATCCAACGACAAGAACCAGAATGTGGTGAAAGCCAGCCAGGAAAAGCCACTGTTCCTGCTAGGACAGGAGGTGAACTGAGTAGAGTTGGCTCAAGGACCCCTGGTAGGCGCAAAATCTGGCATTGGGAGGGGTTCTGATGGAGGAGCCTGGGCAACTCCTCTGGCAGGACACAGTCCCTGCAGGTAAGCGCAAGAAGCATGATAGGAAACAGCCCAGAATAGGCCATGGAAAGTTTCCCACTGGCACACATTCAGCATGGGTCAGGGGCAGACCAGGCTGAATCAGTCCATGTCATCCACTGGCAAATCCGATCACCAGAACAGAGTGTGGGTTGAGCTGGGTTTGGTCGCGACAAAACAAGTACACACTATGGAATACCAGGGCGAGGTTGCCTGTACTGGATGTGATTGCAGCACCCAACCAGCACACATGAGATCCAGGAAGGGAGGGGCAGAGCCGGCAGGGGGATTAAGGGGCTGCTCCCCTCGCCAGACAGCTACTCCCACTGGAGAGCGTGGGCTGGGATGGGGACAGACCAGACTAAGCAAGGCTGCAACACCTGTGCGCTGCATGTGGACTAGACCAGGCAAAAGCCAGGCTGGGCGGATTATTCCTGCTGGTGCAAGCATAAATTAGAGTGGGTGAGGGATGTTTGGGCTTAGCCACAGCATCAACTGGCAGAAGCTGGCACTGGGGACTAATTCTGTCAAGTCAAATCACAGAACCACCTAAAAAGTGCATAAACCGGGACTGAAAGAGACCTGGGAGGGAAAAAGTGGGTTTCCCCTTCTTGGGTCACTAGTCCCGTGGGAGGGCATGAAAACTAGGATGGGGGCTGGCTAGACAGAGAGGCACTCAACAACATCCGTGAGGGCTGGATGGTTGAGTTGGTTAGATGGAACTAATACCCATTGACAAGTACAAGAGCCAGATGGGATGGGGGACAGACTGGTCTACTGCTACACATACTGGCAAACCAGGGTAGGGGGCGGGCCTGGTGGGGGTTATTGTGGGTCGCCCCAACCAGGCTGCAGCTCCCACTGGTTGATGTAAGGGCCGAGTATGTGCTGGGCAGAACCAGACTGGACTGCAACACCCATTGGTTCCAGTGCAACTCGGGACTGAAAACAGAACCAACCCAGCAATTGAAACCACCAGCTGATCGGGGTGATGGACTGTGCCGGGCCCTGTGCTTGCTAGAACATACAAGAATCTGGTCTGGGAATACCTCAAAGTTTCTTTGGAGATCTCCCCAATCGAACTGCTGGACTCAGAACTCTAACCAAGAAAAGACAGAAGACAGAACAGGTCAATCATTCATCTTAGCTATATGTTGGCAGTGAAATATGGGGCAAACAGAGACTTTATGATGGACCATATCAATCAGTGGACGACCTCATTGAGCGAAACTGGCAGCGATTCATAACTGGAGAACTATTAAAACCACTTGAGCAAATATCTCAGAGCATGCCCCACATCTAGGACTTGGGGTGGGCGGGAAACTGGGTGGGACTTCTCCCTCAATATTCCCCTTTACCTCGGATACATGATGGAAACAATATGGACATAATAGTATTACCCACTTTTCTATATCCCCTGAACCTTTTTTTTAACCGTAACTAACTATGTAAAGATTGTCAACAACAATACAATAAAATAAATTTTAAAAAATATATATATATATACTAGTACTTTCTTTGTTATGATTGGTTCAAAAAACAGAAGTGTAATGAAAATAAAGTTAGGAATGAAAATGGAAAAAAAAATTATTTATTTTCATTACAAAGTCAGATATACAGAGAGGAGGAGGAGAGACAGAGAGGAAGATCTTCCGTCCGATGAATCACTCCTCAAGTGAGCACAATGGTTGGCGCTGTGCTGATCCGAAGCCGGGAAGCAGGAACCTCTTTCAGGTCTCCCATTTGGGTGCAGGGTCCCAAGGCATTGGGCTGTCCTCGACTGCTTTCCCAGGCCACAAGCAGGGAGCTGGCTGGGAAGTGGCGCTGCCGGGACTAGAACCGGCGCCCATATGGGGTCCTGGTGCGTTCAAGGTGAGGACTTGAGCCACTAGGCCACGCCGCTGGGCCCAGGAAGTCAGCGTCTTGATAGAATTCTGAAGGTTTGGAACCCAGTTCTGGGAGGTTCTGATTGGCCAGAGGTGGTTAAAAAGCACTGGGATGTTGAACCTTGGATCAGACAGTAGGTACCATCTGGGATGCTGAGAGTCAGAGTGAAGGCAGAGGACACTTGGGACCTGGACAAAGGAAAGAGGTTTGAAAAGCATCTTGCAGTGATGTGGTCGATGATGTTGGCCAGGGAAGAGCTCAGCTGAGGAGTCCCAACTGTCCTTAATAAGCAAGAACCCTGGAAAGAGAGATGGGCATGAGTACCCCAGTGTCCAACTACCCCTCACAGCATGAGCCTCGGCCTGCTCTGATTGCAACTCAGGAGTCTCACCCAATAAAATTAGAAGGGATTCATGTGATATAGTTCTCTTTGATCTAGCTACAAGTCAGTGACTATGTGGTATGCAATAAACTATCAGTTCTAGCACGGCAGAAATGTGTCCTGTTTTGGACTTATAGGAAGGAAGATTGGGTCTAACATGATGCTTCCTAGGGAATCTTTGAGTAATTATGACTTAACCTGATATTTTCTTTATGCTTTCCATAAAATCTGCCTTTGGAATATCAAGCCTACTGAATAAAAGGGCACCAAGAAACAAATTCTTCCATATTCTGCAATCTGAGTAAACCTGACCAAGGTGCTAATATAGAATCTACTTGAAAGTTGGAGTTTAGGCAAGAGCATAGGTCTGGCAGTTGTATTGCCTGGCACATTCTTTAATAACGTGGGAGAAATATGATGGCTTGTTGAGCAAGAAACATTTTTTTTGCTTGAAATTATGACCACCCTAGCAAATGCACATACTGTGATGGAATCGATATTCACCAGTGTTTTGGAGAATGGATGTGAAATGTAAATGATTTTTCTGTTTTTCATGGTTTGGAGCAAAAACTCATTACATTCTAGGTACATCTGGTTGGTATGTTTCCTGAATTCTGAGGGTGTAGGGAGGGAGTGCAGGGTTGCAGACATACCCCTGCATTGGAATCTGATGGCTGGCAGAAGAGTGGGAACAAAGAAAAGGCTGACTGGGGCAGGAGACTTGGTTGCCTTGTTAGAGTTCTAAAGGAAGTATATTTTACTTGATGCACTTAAATATTGTTGTCATGCTTTTAAAGTGTTCACCCCTTTTCACTGAACATTTATCCTGGTTAGACAATTGTTGGGGGTGTGCCTGCTCTCTTTTGTATTTCCAAATTCCAATGTCATTTTTTTCAAAAACCCGCAGGTTGCTCTTTGAAACCTTGCTGGTAGGCTTATCAATGCCGTGGGACAGCTTTCTTTAAGGGTGCCTGAATAGTTTAATTATATGTTCCTGTGAATCCTGGGAGTTAGACAGCTCTGGAAGTCTGACATTTAGCAAACAAAAGGCACCAGCTGGATAGGATCCCTTTGCTGTTTTTAAATCCATAGCTGAGTTGTGATCCTGCAGGCATATAGCTGCTCTTACTCCCTTCCTAAGTTCTAGGGTTAGGAAGGAAGTTTGTAAGCTGGCTACCCATATAAAATATTGCCCAAGAGACCCTTCTTGCCAAAATGATTATATTTAAAATAGGAAAGTGGTGAAACAAAAATGGAGTTTCAGGAGACAATTCCAGGGTAGAATTTTTAAAAACAGATTTATTAATTTATTTTAAAATGAATGAGAGAAAGTGAGGGAGCATGCATGCGCGGTAGAGAGATCTTCATTTGCTGGTTTACTCCCCAGATGGCTGCATTGGCCAAGGCCAAACCAGGAACAAGCCAAGTGCTTCAGCCAGGTTTTCCATGTGGGGGCAGGGCCCCAAGCACTTGGGCCATCTTCACCTGTTTGTTTCAGACCATTAGCAGGGAGCTGGATCAGAAGTGGGGCAGTTGGGACATGAACTGGTGTCCATCTAGGATGCCAGTGTCACAGGGAATGACTTTACCCACTGTGCCACAATACTGACCTCTCTGGATAGAATTTTAATGGCTTTGTTGCAACACAGCAAAGCTTGGGCCTCTCTGAGGGGAGCCAGCCTGGAGCATGGTCCTAATGAAGGTACTGTCATAGCTGCCATTCTCATTGCTGCTTTGGCTCTAGATGGCCAACGGATATTACTGATATTTCCCTTATGCTCAATAGTGTGTCTGGACACTGTCCCTTTGTAACCTTCCACATACATTGGGAAATTCCTGTCAAGTCTCTCTCATAAAAGTCCCCCAAAATCTGCCTCTTCTTTTTCAAGACTCTTGACTTTGATTCTGGCTCCACTGAGTGCGTCAACATCTCTAATGAGTGCCCAAACTGGTGATATCCTCTTCTGGCACCTTCCAATCTGCTGCCCAAGTCACCTTCCTGCCTCATATCTCTCCCTAATAGCAAAGGTACTATGATAGAAATGACGTGCAACAGTAAAAGCCATTCTCCTTAGCAGTACATGCCTGTCCTTCCTTGTCCCACATCTTCCTTTTCCATCTCCATGCCTTAGGATCTCAGCAAATCTTTGTCCCAATAGTAGCAGAGGATTTAAAATTTATATGCATGGGCTTCGTGCAATGGCTCAGTGGCTAAGTCCTTGCCTTACACCGGGATTCCAAATGGGCACAGGTTCATGTCTTGGCTATTCCACTTCCTATCCAGCTCCCTGCTTGTGGTCTGGGAAAGCAGTAGAGGATGGTTCAAAGCCTTGGGACCCTGCACCCATGTTGGAGACCTGGAAGAATCTCCTAGCTATGTTTGGGAGTGGATCATCAGACAGAAAATCTTTTTGCCTCTCTTCTCTGTTGATCTGCCTTTCCAGTAAAAATAAAATAAATCTTTTAAAAATTCAGTCTTTAAAAACATAAATAAAATGTATATGCATATACATGTACACATATCTCTCATTTCTTCTTTCTTTCTTTGTACATAATGTATTATGCTCCTTTTCTTAAGATGCTGCTCCCCTTCTTAGCTACCATTCCATTGCCCATTTCTCTTTCAGATTTATAAATGTTCTGTTTCTGGGAAGATCTGCAAGAATGTCCCCTTTTGCTCTCCCTCAGCAGAATTTACCCTTCCCTCTTCGATGACATACTGCTGCATAGGTGTAACCCTGCCTCCACATTCCACACTCTGGTCATTCATGTGTCCATTACTGGGTGCGTTCTTTGAGGCTAGAGCCTGCAACATAAAGTTATTGGTAACAAATTGGACAGTCACAGACTGTTGAGAACAAAGAGAAGACTGAAGAACTGATCTTTAACACATCTGTTAGGTTCAAGAAGTTGAGTGACTTCTTCGGAAAGGGCACATTTGAGTGTTTTAATCTTTTTTTCACAGTCCAGTTCAAAGCTCAGTCATTAGGTCAGCACTGTGTTTTCAGGCCTCTTCTTTCCTCCTTTTCCTTCCATTCTGTCTGGCTGACATCAGGATCTGGGTACAACCCAGGAGCTGGGTTATAGAAAGCCATGGCAATAAGAACACAGGCCCCAGAACTGTTAGTGACTATCAAGTCTTTGTCATGATAAAATTGTACCATCTATCTTTGAAATGTTTAAAACTATATTTGAAAACTACTTTCTTTCTCTTTGAAAGGCAGAGAGAGACTGAGCTGAAAGAACCTGAGCAGGCCATAAGGAACTGTTGCTGTAGCCTCAGGCTTAGTTGGCCTCACCATGTCATGCCACAGTTTCATTTGACATGGGCACTGTGTTTATCATGAAGTCTTCTCTGACATTTCCAAATGGGAGAGGATTTTAGGAAACTGCTGTTTTCATTGTTACCCCCTGATAAGGTACCCTCCTCCTCACAAAGGGAACTTCCTGTAAGTGTCTTCTCGTGTCTCCTAGCTCCGTAACTCCAGCAACTGAAGATGTCCCTTATTCGTATGATTGCAAACTTCCCTTTTGTCGAGTCTTAGGTTTTTTCCTTGGTCATCAATGAACTTTGTGGTCAATTCTCTCATCTTTATTTCTTGATATATTTACTTCTTGAGTTAATCTATCATTCAGATGTCCAGAATTTGTGACTATTCTGTTAGTTATGGAACCAAACATGCGTTATAGCTCAACAGAGTATCTTTGTGTGGTCATGAAAGACATAAGATCAGAAGTACACTAAGAGCTTTGGAAGATGTTATCTGGCCGTTAATGGTGGACCTTGAGAGCCATAGGTGTGGAGTTCAATCTGAATGGCAGACAGCAGATTCCAAGCTCACTGATACATTCCCAAACTCACAGGGCCATCTTAGCTTCAATGCATTTCAGTGCTCTTAGGGTCCCTCCTAAAGCATTCCTGAGAGATTGCAATTTTACTACAGTTTTGAAGATTCTCTAAGTCTATACTAGAATTTTAGTCATATGCTGTTTCTATTGAACGAGTTAAGTGGTTAAAACTTGGACAGATTTACATCCAGCTTATCTTGATATTAAATGTGTGCAAAGGTATACGCTAGAGTTAAATAAAAGCATCTGCTCTCTATTAAAATGTTGTAGATGTTCATAGTTGATGTCAAATAGAGCCTCATGTGTTATTGTCTTGATGAAAAGTTACCTTCTTTTAGGAAAGCTCTTGTTTGTCTGTGTTACCTCAGGTTTCTTTGCCCAAGGGTAGCCGGTTGACTTAAGTAGACACAACCTTGGGGGCGATCACTGTTCACTAACTAACTAGTCCCCAAAAAGCAGACAGGGTGCCAGGTGGAGACTGAGGGTTCTGCTACAGGGATTTTGCCTTTGCAACATCAAGTATGGGTGTTAGAATCTGATGTAAACTCTGAAGTTTCTCCCCAGGGAAGTGGAGGATGGGTTTGTAACATGAAACTTGTATGTGCAACTGAAACCTACATTTAGTAGAAGTTATCCTTGAAACGTGTTGAAGAACTCAGAAAATATAACCTACCCACTTCATTTACTCACATCTCAGTAATGTACAATGTATTAAATAACAGAAAATATGCAAAATAGAATCTTATAGTGTTCTTAGTTATAGAAAAGGGATGGAGAGAGAGGACCAAATTGTTACTGAAAGCCTGAAGTTGGATGGGAGATGGTTAAAGGACTACCTGATGCAGCTGTACCCCATTAGTATACGTGCAATGGCAACTGTGGCCAGAGCTGCTGGTGGGGCAGTTCTGTTACCTGAGGAGGAAGGTTTACAGGCCCTTAAGTTTATTCCCTTTCAGTTATCAATAGGGTCTTACCTCTTCTGGGCCCTTCTTATCCTCACTATTAATACAACAACAATATTCACAAGTGAAAAATACTCAGGAAGTCACTGTGATTTCTTAAGAGCATTTTCATTTAAATTCCTAAATAATAAGTTGTGCTTTTGTACTTTACTTGGCAATTAAAAAGCCAGCTCTCTGGATAAATCATCACCTTGAGTCAAGGAAACACACAAAGAACTGGATCCATCTGAGTAATGAAAGTTTGCAGATCATTCCAAGCTAGAGGTTGTCTTGAAATTTACTTTATTACAATGAATCATCAATCAATTAGTCTGTCTTAATGGTATGATTTCTTTTCTGTTTGTTCTGTCACAGCTGTGTAATGGGGGTTCGGTCACTGAGCTTGTCAAAGGCCTGCTTAGGTGTGGTCAGCGCTTGGACGAAGCAGTGATCTCGTACATCCTGTATGGGGCCCTCTTGGTAAGAGAGTTCCTCAGGCTGGGATGCTGGCAGAGGGGACACTTTGTAGGTGGCTTAGACCCTCACTGCAGGGTTACAGTGGGGAAACTGCACCATCATATTGCAAGAATTAACCACTGGAAGGTGTGGTGAAAAGGGGTAATAGGGTAGGTTTTTAATAGCGGGATAGCTGCTTTAACATAAGTGTGTGAATGTTCCCTTTCTCTTTCTTTTGTTCCCTGGGACACCATGCAGGGCCTTCAGCATTTGCACAACAACCAAATCATCCACCGTGACGTAAAGGGAAATAACATTCTTCTGACAACAGAAGGAGGAGTTAAGCTCGTTGACTTTGGTAATGACTGCTAGTCCTTTGTTTCCTTGATGTGTGCAATTTAGCCCGAAGGGGACCATGCACTGTTATCCCAGACGCCAGGAGCCTGTTATACCACAGGCTGGGGAAACTCTCAGTGACACACAGCCTGCAGGGGGCGGGGGAGCACAGCAGATGGACCGCCCCGGGAGAGGTTGTTTGTTAATCCATTTTCAGCTTTAGAAGCAATCTTCTTAAAGACTGAAAACAGAACTATTTGAAAAGAAGAACTTGACAGAAAAAAAGTTTTTGCATTTCTGATAAGAATTTCTCATTTCAGGGAACAATTGTCTATAGTTTACATTTTGTTTGTCCTTGTGCATATGAAAAGAGAAAACTATTTGGTGTTTCAAATGACTTTCCTTTGCCTTAGGCATAGTTATTCCCAGTGAGCAGAAGGTAAAATAGTCCTTTGGGCCTGGGAGCTAATATCCCTTTAAATTATGATTATTGTGGTGACATCTGAGGCTGGTTGAACTGAAAACATTAACAGGAAATGGAAGTGTGAGAGGAAACCTCAGGCAATATCACCTAAGCCCAGAGAACTAGTAAATACTGTTTTTACCCCTCTTCCCCCTCGCAATACTAATATGTGGACAGTCACAAACCAAGATACCATTTGGCATTCCTTTTTAGGTATATTGAGTCATTTAATCCTCTAAATTAGTTCAATGATAGTACTTCATTATTACAAATACTGAGAAAACATTAGACAAATACTTTAAAAATGCTTTTAGTGTGAAAAGATTGATGATTTGGGATACTCATGACTTTTTTGATAAGAAAGGATTCAGTGTAAAAATATTCAGTGTCAGGCCCGGCGGTGTGGCCTAAGCGGCTAAAGTCCTCGCCTTGAACGCCCCGGGATCCCATATGGGCGCCGGTTCTAATCCCGGCAGCTCCACTTCCCATCCAGCTCCCTGCTTGTGGCCTGGGAAAGCAGTTGAGGACGGCCCAATGCATTGGGACACTGCACCCGCGTGGGAGACCTGGAAGAGGTTCCTGGTTCCCGGCTTCGGATCGGCGCGCACCGGCCCGTTGCGGCTCACTTGGGGAGTGAAACATCGGATGGAAGATCTTCCTCTCTGTCTCTCCTCCTCTCTGTATATCCGGCTTTCCAATAATAATAAAAATCTTTATAAATCACTTGCCCAGAAAAAATTGCTTAAATGAAGCTGCTTTAGTGTTTTGGTTTGTTTGCAAATATGGGAAGAAGCCCACTGGAGACCATCTACCCATCAAAGGATGGACTCTGACTTGAAGTCAGAAAGTAAGGGTTTACTCATGACTTTATAAAGGTGGATGATTAGAGTCCGGCATGCCTGGGACAGTGAGAACAAAGCATGTGTCCCCAGGGAAGCAGGTCTCTTCCCAATTCCTTATTGGCTGATACTAGGGAGGTTACGAGGTTACAACCTTCCCAGAATGTACCCTAAGATTGTCCCAGCCTTCCATTTTGCAGGCAGGATGGCAGGCTTTGAATTTCTCAGATGCAGGGCAGACAGCCGTTTTTTTTTTTTATCTTATTCTCACGTACTTGTTAAGTTCTGATCCCACTCTTAATGCCTTTACTGAAAGTGGATCATCAATTGTTTTGCTAAGAACAAGCAAATAAAAATAGCAGAGGAATGTTTTGTTCAAGCCTTTCACTCCTCCCTTTCAGGAATGATAGAACAGTAGGATGCTGCATGTCTAACATTAGAGATGTATTTTCCACACATATCTCCAAATATGTTTTGAGAGACGCAGATGGATCAGGATGGAGATTAAGGCTAATTTAGCCGCTCATTAGCTTTGTGATTTTGTTTGAGGGCTTCTGAATTTCAACTTATGGAAAATAAAAACAGAAAGGTAGAACTGTTTTTTTGTTTAACAAAGCTGTGTTGGAGGATTTGGTAAAATGGGAAATTATATGTGGCCATCAGGGTTTAAAGAGTCCCTCATAGTTTTCCAATAAAGAGAATGCAAGTAGTTAACCTAACAATAACTTCAGCAAATCCACACAAGATGCTCTCAAAATTTGGTACTTGTCCATACACAGTATTCAGGTTTCTGAGTTGTCATCAACAGAATTAGTGGCAACTGAGATTCTCCAAGCCCACTAAAGTCCTGTGTCAGCTCTAAGGGCAAGGCTCATGAGGCTAATTCTCTCTGGGCCACAATCTCACCACTCCATGTTTGCATGCACTGTGAGTATTGGCAAACAGGACAGCTTTAAGCCCTGAGAAGTCTGACAGCTCATTGAGAAGGAAAACTGCTTTCAAGCGGGCAGCACAGGAATTCCCAGCCATGTTGTAACTGGATGAGTGACCACCAATGGAGAATGTCTTCCCTGCAGGTTCTTGCCCCAAGAAGACCTCTACCAGGAGGTGCTTTCCCCTTGCTTCTTCTTTTCTCATTCACTTGGTCACTTTGCAAATAGAACTCTTCTGTTGGCAACCAATTCCCAGCTTTTTATTTCTATACTGAGCTGAGGAAAGAACCAAGCAAGCTTTGCTGGTAAGAGCAACCATTGTCATTATCTTGAGGGCTATGTTAGGTTCTGCTTAATATAAAAGAATATCTTAGATTTATTTGCAAAAGCTATGCCTTTCAAAGGAAATGAATATAAATGCATAAGTTTTTAAAAAACATCAAAGATTGTTTTTATTTATTCAAGAGACAGAGTGACAGAGATCTTTCACCTGCGGTTTCGCTTTGCAGGAGCCCACATCAGCTGGGACTAGATCAGACCAAAGCTAGGAGCTGGGAGCTTCTTCTAGGTCTCATGGATAGCAGGGCCCAAGGATTTGAGCCATATTCTGCTTTCCCAGGCACATTAGCAGGAGTTAGATTGTAAGTACAGTAGCTCAAACTTGAACTGTTGCCCTGATATGAGATATGGTTGCCCAAATAGTAGTTTAACTTAGTATACAAACTCCCACCCTGAGTAAGTATTTTTGAAAGGTGATGTAGGGGTTGGCATTGTGGCATAGCAAGTAAAGCTGCTAACTGCATGCCAGCATCTATATGGGTTCAAATTTGAGTCCTGACTGCTCCACTTCCCGTGAAGCTCCCTGCTAACGTGCCTGGAAAAAGGCAAGAGATGGCCCAAGTGCTTAGACCCCTGCACCCAGGTAAGAGACATGGAAGGAACTCCTGGTTCCTGGCTTCAATCTGGCCCAGTCCTGGCCTTTGTGGCCATTTGGGGAGTGAACTAACAAATGAACTGTATCTCTTTCTCTCTGTCTCCTATGACCCTCATTCTTTGTAACTGTGCCCTTTGAATAAATAAAATAAAATTTTAAAGGTGATATAGTTACACAATTAGTAAAAGGCATAACTGGGATGGAAGACGGGCCCTTTGCCTTTAAATCCAGTATACTCTTATTTCCACTTAATTCCCTCTTGGTATATAAAAAAAGAGTTGGTTAAAGAACATTGGAATTATGTTAAAATCTGGGTTCTCAATATTGAGCCTCAGATAGCAGCATTATTGTCAGTTTCTTTTTCCACTTGACAAAGAAACCTTTCTTGCTTGTTGTCAGGCTTCTGGGCAAAGTGAAGCACTGAATTTTTTTATGTGTATATCACTGTTCTATTGCATATGCATAGATTTTTCCCCCATAAAATGAACTGCCTACTTATGAACAAAATCACCTAAAGTAATTTGAGAATATAACTGGAAGATATTTGGGGCTAATGCTAGTTGTTGATGTTTTTCTTTTGATTCCTATTTGCAGTCATATAGATAGCACTGCTTATTAGGAAACAAAGTTCCAATGGTTTGAATAGGGTGATAAAGATTTTAGCATCCTTGGGCTATTAGCAAACTGTAGTTTCTGGACCAAATATGTCTCGCCATCTATTTTTGTGTGGCCTATGGGCAAAAAATGTTTTTTGCATTCTTAAGTGATTAGAAAAGACCCAAAAGAATACTTTGTGACGGTTGAAAATCATGAAATTGAGACTTCAGCATTCATTAACCAAAACGCAGCCTTGCTCAGTAATAGTTCATGTATTTGCTGTGGGTGCTTTTGCAGCGTGACAGTAGAATTTAGTGGCTAAGACTAGATGAACCTAGAAGCCTAAAATATTTAGGCCCTGGAGAATTAAAGCTCACTAGCTGTTGCTAGCCCGAGTCTCTGCTCAGTGCTGAATTTTGCTACGTTTTTCTTAGGAGTCTCTGCTCAGCTCACCAGCACACGTCTGCGAAGAAACACATCAGTTGGTACTCCATTCTGGATGGCCCCAGAGGTAAGTAGGGAGCATCTCGTAGTGGGGTTTTTTTTTTTTTCTGCGTTTGTTGAGTGCCTTGATATCACTGCTTTTTGATGTTTAGGCTAGATGCTCTCCAGAATTTTCAAGGTGGAGGAAATCTGTTTTTCTCATTAATGTTTAATAGTTGTTTACAGTGAGCAGTACATATGAGGTTTAATTTTAGGAAAGCAAAATGGGTTTGCAGTTGGCCCATGGGATACCTTTATGCAATTGTGAAAAGGTGCTCTCTCTAGAAGATATAATCCGAAGGGAAGTGACCTGGTAAGTTCTTCCAGGCTTTGTGCATATTCAAATAATTCACCTTTCCAGGACAGATGCATCCCTGTTACTTGCCTTGATGAACAGAGTTCAACTCCAACCAGCTTATGGAACTATATGCAGTAGGCTGGCTTGTTTCTTGTTTCTTGTAGATTTTGTTGACTGCGGTGAGATGTGAGATTTGGTCCTAATTTAATCCTGGCATCAACACAGAACTGCTAGCAAATGAGGAATATAGAAGTTTGGGAAACTTTCCAGATAGGCAAGGAATGCTGTGAAACACAGTTGCAGATTTGCTTGCCAGTTTAGCATTTTATTTTGTGGGATCCTGACCTTTCTTGGAAAGTACATCATTGAGATTAAGCAAATGTGTTCTTTTAAAAAATTTTTTTGAAAAGATTTATTTATTGTTGGAAAGTCAGATATACAGAGGAGGAAACACAGAGAAGAAAATCTTCTGTCTGATGATTCATTCCCCAAGTGGCTGCAATGGCTTGAACTGAGCTGATCCGAAACCAGGAGCCAGATGCTTTTTACGGATCTCCCACACAAGTGCAGGGTCCCAAGACTTTGGGCCATCCTCTACTGCTTTCCCAGGCCACAAGCAGGGAGCTTAATGGGAAGCGGGGCTGCTGGGATTGGAACTGGCACCTGTAAGGAATCCCATCATATGCAAGGCAAGGACTTAGCCACTAGGCTTTGGTGCTAGGCCCTAAATGTTTCTTTTAATGAAAGGACACAGGCAGTCACTTGGTTAGAAGCCCTTCCATCTTTTTTTTTTTTTTAAAGACTTATTTTATTTTCATTACGAAGTCAGATATACAGAGAGGAGGAGAGACAGAGAGGAAGATCTTCCATCCGATGATTCACTCCCCAAACAGTAGCAACAGCCAGTGCTGCGCCAATCCGAAGCCAGGATCCAGGAACTTCTTCCAGGTCTCCCATTTGGGTGCAGGGTCAGAAGGCTTTGGGCCATCCTTGACTGCATTTCCAGGCCACAAGCAGGGAGCTGGATGGGAAGTGGAACTTCCGGGATTATAACCAGTGCCCATATGGGATCCTGGCTCGTTCAAGGCGAGGACTCTAGCTGCTGGGTCATGGTGCCGAGTGCAGAAGCCCTTCCATCTTTGGCCTGTCTGTGTGGCTGTCATTTCTCTGTGACAGTCAAGGATACAAGATGTATATGAAACAAGATACAAGATGTAAATTTATCATTTAAATTTATAGAACTAAAAAGAACAGTTTATAGAACTATTTAAAAGTAATTTTTAGGCCTATTAAAAGAAGTGTATGAAGGTACTTCAAAATTTTTGTGAAAAATGAATTATTTGGTCCTATGTTTTTGAAATCCCTGCATATGAGGAATCTAGAAAAATTCATGAAAAAATATGTGTGATGAATAAAATCATGTATGATTTCAGAGTTTTTTTGCACCAAACTGAACATACCACTTAATTCTAATTTTATATATACTAGTTAAAGTACCCTGTCTTATGAAAAAGTTGCAAAGCCAAGTAGGCAGCTTTCATTTAAGGTAGATAATATTATTTTGTGCATCTTAGTTTTCTATTGCAGTGTAATTGTATTTAAGAATAGGACATGGGTTGTTCTGAGTATGAAATTTCTACCACCATTAATTACCATGTGATAGCCAAGACGTCTTCCTATTTGATTCACCTTAGCTGCTATGATCTTTTTCTTCATTCAAACTATCTCATCTGCTCCCCACCTGTTACATCTCTGGCTTGGTGTCATGGTAACAGTAAACATAGTGTGTGCACTAAAATTATATGGCAAATGGTCACTCAGATGGTCTGAAGTACGTTTTCATCAGTTATCGTCCTATTATTTTTATTATTAATAATATAGTTATCGTTGAAACCAAGTTGAAACTTTAAGATGTTTTATAAAGGAACCTTATAAACTCTACTGTCAGAGATACATTAGGATAAAGTTAAAACTCCTTTGGGTGGTATATAAAGCCCTTCGTTTTCCAACCTCATGTCTGATGACTTTGCCCAAGTTTTTGTTCTTAATGTCCTAACAGCGATGAACAACACATAACTCTCCAAATCCCTACTAATGCATCATTCCGTCAAACCTTTGGTGTGTGTTGTAGTATCTGGAGTGGTCCTCAGTGCTGTAGCAATTCCTCCCTCATCCTCTGTCTTTATACAAATACTCCCTTAGGAAGTCTTTCCAGTCCCTGGTTGACATGGAGGTGCCTGTGTCTACTCCAATGAAGTCTTTAAAGCCTCCACTAGCTCACTGTTACCTACCACTGCACTCTGTTGGCAGATGTGTCTCCCAGGCTGATTCTAAGCCCTAAGCAGGGACTTGGGCTACACATCTGTCAGTATAGTGCTGAGTGTAAAGTGGTTGTGAAAAACAAAAATGAAAACAAAAACAAAAGACTGTTAGGTGAATAAGTTTATTGGCTTAAAAAAGAGCCAAATAGAGAAGATGAATTTGGAGGGCTGTTTTGAGGAGAGCTGTTGATACCAAATCTCTGTGGATTTTGATCTGCTCTGAAAGCAAAGTGTCACCGAGGCCACTTAGTTTGTACTTGGTGTGGTATAACATGCAAGTTGGCATTTATGTACTAATTTGCAACCAGTGGGTACTCTCAGAATTGCAAAATGCAAATACAGAAGCCTGCCCGTGGCTGTGTACCTTTGAAGAGGTATTTGTGACTTTCCAATTTCAGCTGCAATGAACAAAATACGTAGAGTGTTCCTCCAGGGGGCAGTGTAGTGGTCTATGTTGAGCTACTGTTGCCCAGATTGGCTGACAGTGGTTCCCTTCTCCATGGGAACAGCTGGTGTGACATCCTGCCTGCTGCAGTAGATAAACTGAGGAGTAGGCAGTGTGCCCTTACAGTGTGGAGATCTGCACAGCTCCTTTCAGGGGCAAGTGTCTGATTGCTCTTGCAAGAAATTCTAAAGATGTGAGCTCTTGTGCTGCATGTTCTGGGACCTTTTATGTTTATTTTCCAAATGAAGAATTATTTTTCCTAACAAAATCTCTTTTTGCTCCACAATGCTCCATAGGAATGGCCACAGGAATAACCTTGCATTTGGTAGTTTAGTTCAACAGATGTTTCTATTCTCACCTGTAAGTAGTGCTTTGGAATAAGAGCAGTGCTTGGGAACACATGTAACCATTAATGGTTACAGTTACATCATCTTTATAGTGGGGTCTGCAAAGTGCAGTTGTCTTTGCATGTTTTTGTTTCTGCTTGTATGGAAAGTGAAGTTTAGATTAAATTCAGCAACAGTGTGTACAATCCCAGTGCCAGTGGAATAAAACCACTGCAGATGACCCATGCTTTTAGTTTTTAAATGCAACTGAAAGATCCTTGATCCTGTTTTATGTTTGAGAAACTAAACCAAATTATTCTTTTCACATTCTTATTCCATTTTTTATTTCACAAGCTAGAAGAACTGTAGTGCTGAATTCAAATAGGCTATACTACAAACCAGGTAGCTAATGGGATGTGACCATGGCACACTAACGCTGACGAGCATTTGGGAAGCACAGTTCAGTGGGGCAGCACAAAGTTGCGGTGTGAATTGATTATCATTTTATCAGCATTCTCTACTCATTCTTTCCCACTGTCTTATTTGGACACTACTAATACTGAAGAATACTGGGGTCGCATCAACTCAGCACTGTTGGAGGAAAAAAATGTTGTTGAGTGATCTTTGTGTGATGGGACATATCAAGCAGTGTATTGGAGAAATAAATTGATATAGCAAAAATATTAATCTGAAAGTCAAAGTCAATACGATTTTTTATTTTTTAAAACTGTCAGTAGCATACAGAGTAGATTTAAGAGAAGATCTTAAGAAGAAAAGAAAAAACCCTCAATATAGGAACTATGCATTTACCTGAGTACCACAGTCAGACTAATTTAAGCAGGAAATTACATCGCTAAAAAGAGCAGTGATGGATGATTCCAGACTTGGTTGGTCACACACCAGCTTTATCCCTCTGGGACTGATTTGAGAGGAAGTGTGAAGGCATTGCCTCTGAATACCTGTGGGGCAGGCCATTGGCCAAAGAACCTGCAGTACGATCAGGTAGAAGCTCCTCTTCATTCCCATGGGGCTGCTCTTGATTACCAGCCAAGAAGTTCAACCTGAGGTTGAAGCTTTGTTCATCTATGTAGTCATTTCCTAGGTCCACTGTATTCAAGCAGTACCATCTGAGAGATTTGAAGCAACAGAAATGGATGACTTCACAATTGGGGAGCCTAGAAATTTGAAACTGAGCTGTCCTGTCTCTCTTTAGCTGCTGAGGGCTTACTGGCTGGCTATGGTTCTGTGCTGGTGGTGGCAGCCCACCCGTCCTACCTTTGCCATCTATGGTGATCTCCCTGTATGTCTGTGCCTTATGGTGCCATCTGTTAAAGACACCAATAATTGTAGATGAGGGGCCTACCTTGTTCTAGAGTGAGTTCATCTTAACTGACTGCCTCTACAGTGTCTCTGTTTCCAAGTAAGTTCTCATTCTGAGGTCCTGAGAGTTAAGACTTCGGTGTATCTTTTGGGGAGAATGTGTGCATAGAAACATATACTATCCCCAAAAGCTTTACAGCCTTCTCTCTCCTGGTAGATCACTCAGGTTTCTAAGGTAGCCAGTCATCCATCTAGTATTTACAGGGATGCATGTTATACAGATGTTGCACACATTTACTTGCACATGCATCCACGTATACACAGAGCTCTTGCTCCACTTCAGGTATTTAAACTTAGTTCTTTTTGGGTGGCCCAAGCATAATAAATGCTTTTTTTAATGTGGGCCCGCAATACTTTCAGTGTTTAGTTATGTCTACTTAATTTCTGGCCACGCATTCCCTTCAGCCCCTCTCCGGCCCTGTCAGTTATCTTCCGAGATGTTTGGACAGGCCAGAGTCACTTCCCTGGACACTCTGGTCTCTGGCCTAAGATTTTAACCTATATTTTAGGCTCCTTAAAAGTAAGCAACCGAAAAGCCTTCCCATTAGCCATGCTTATTTGCTCCTTTCTCTTCCACTATTTCTTGATAGCCAATAAATGACATTGCCTCATGTTTGCATACTTTTTTAGCAAAAATTGTTTTAAATAGTCACATTAATTTGCGAGAATGCCAGTGAGGCTTAATTGTGCTTATAATGTTGTAGATTAGAGATGCAAGGCTCTGCTGGGCTAAACATCCAGAGACAAAGTGGGAAGGTGGGGAATAGAGATGGGAATCCACATTTTGTGACTCACTGACCCTGGGAATTTCCAACACAATCTATTCCCAGGGTCAGCATGAATATTACTAAGCTGGTGTTTCCATCAAACACATTCTACATAATAGCCTCATCTGAGACAAAAAGAAATATAAACTTATGTTAATTATAGGTGATGACAAGGGGTTAGGACTAGCTGGTTCTTAATTTATTTGCCCTGTCATCACCTGTAGGGAAAAACTGACTGTTCATAAATTGAATCTAAGAAAAGGTGCTAAAATTTTTCACTGTTATTTTTATTGAGAACGTCTGTAAGTGGCTGTGTTATTTTTAATTGAGGACATCTATGAATGGTACATGGCTGCCATGCAGCCACCTAGCCACCTTCCTAGCCACCTGCCTCTTACTCTGGGTCATGTCTCATCTCCTAATGGTCTAGCTGCCTTACCTAATGGTCCAGTAAGATCTGTCTGATTAACAGGAAGCTGCCATGGTTAACTCCAGCTGATCTTTCTTCCAGTGGTCAGTGTCACATACCCATTGACATCATCATGTGTTTTGAATATTGTGTTTGTTAAGTAAGTCTCTAGTGGGAAGGAAGCTTTCATTTTTTTTTTAAATAAAATCATATATTTGTTTGAGAGAGAGTCAATGTATGAGCATGTGCTCTCATTTGCAGGTTCACTCTACAAATACTGCCAACAGGGAGGAGCTTAGATTTCTATGTGGATCTCTTCATGCGTGGCAGGGACCAAGTACTTGAACCATCATTTGTTGTCTCCCAGGATACACATTAGCAGGAAGCTGGAATGGAGCGTGAAGCTGGGACTTTGAACCCATGCGTTCCAATGTAACTGCTGCATCAAATACACTTCCTGGAAATTTTCACTTCCTGGGGACACACTAATGTGCAGGCACTTGATAGATACTTTTAGGATACATTATTTTGTTTCATTTTCTCAACATCTTTCCATAGTAGTTATTTCTCCCCCTCCTACCTCCCTGCATTTTACCACTGAAGAAAATGTGACTTGAAGAGGTGTGGGAGGTACACTACACTAATTCATATCCCTAGTAAGTGTTAGAGCTGTTTGGGATTTCATTGCATGAGAATGCAAGTGCCGTTTTACAGATGAAGACGTTAAGGCAGGGAGAAGATACTCATGTTCTCACTCTTAGATGGGGCTTCAGCCTGGAGAACATGTGCCAGCTGACAGCTCACACAGTTGAGACACACAAATGTGGTGGGAGAACACTTGAAGTGGGAGATGCATCATTTTAAGAGATGCACATGAAGGAGACATTACCTGCCACTTGATGGATAGACCACGACTTTCTTGTTGCACTAGTGTGTAAGAAACAGCCAATGTGTTAAGGATTCTTAAAACAGCAAGATTGGCTTCTGTGTTAGAAAACAGACTTATGGATAAAATAAACACTTACTTCTTTTTGGAAAAATCTCTTCCTTTTTACTTCCATCTGCCCATTGTTGCAAACAAGAGCTAATCAGCCGAGCAGTGAAACAGATGTTCTGTGATGGCTCCAAAAATGAATCTCTCTTCTCTCTCCCTCTCCCTCCTTCTCTCTCTGCCTGGCAAGAAGAACCTGTGATGGGGGACGGTTGCCATAACAACCAGCTTATACCAATGCAGGAGCACAGGCTTTTGCAACAATTCTTGCCTTCATTAATTATGCTGTTCCTAGCTAAATGATAGGGTGATGCTATTTCCATTGGTACTGCCAGGACTAGGGATGACTAACGAGATATTTTGTGCAGAAGGGTTGAGAAAGCCATTAAAACACTGTAGCACAGAAATATTATTATTGTCATTGTTACTATTTTGCTCTCTAAGCTCAAGCTAATGGGTTTTGTTCCTAAATAAGACTTAGCACTTATTAAATGCTTACTGTGTACCAGACAGTAAGCTTTATATGTATTAACCCATTGATAATTCTTGCAACGACCCCATAAAGTCAGTGCTAATACTAGTTCAGAGTAAGTCATAGATCATGTTGTGTGTCTGTGTGTGTGTTGTGTTTGTGTGTGTGTGTATGTGTATAGTGTCTTTGGATAAGTTATTAGGTGATGCTACCAGAATTTGAACTCGAATATTGGCCTCCAAAATCCCCATTAGAAGCCACTGTACCATAGCAAATTGTTTGATTGTGATCCCTAGTATAGCACAAGACTTTTTTTTTTTTAAAGATTTATTCATTTTTTATTGGAAAGCCGGATATACAGAGAGGAAGATATTCCATCCGATGATTCACTCTCCAAGTGAGCTGCAATGGCCGGTGCTGCGCCAATCCGAAGCTGGGAACCAGGAACCTCCTCCAGGTCTCCCACATGGATGCAGAGTCCCAAAGCATTGGGCAGTCCTCGACTGCCTTCCCAGGCCACAAGCAGGGAGCTGGATGGAAAGTGGAGCTGCCAGGATTAGAACCGGCACCCATATGGGATCCCGGTGCGTTCAAGGCAAGGACTTTAGCTGCTAGGCCACGCCGCCAGGCCCAAGACTTTTTGTTTATTTGAATTTAGTGTTTAAATTATCTAAGATAGTAACTGTCCTTTCTAGTGTCAGCCTAAAATGAATAAGTGATTGATTCTTAAGGCAGAGTTTGTTCTGGACTGGGTGGAGTCTGTATTCTGAAATCCATGTGTGACAGCAAACAATAGACCTATCCCAAGAACGTGGACAGAAGAAAGACATGCCTGTACCAGGGACTTTTCTTGGGAGGTGATGTTAGCTCATTTATGGGGACATGGTGTCAGTTAAGTTCTCATGCAGGTGGGTAGCTAGCCTATTGTGACTCACACAGCAAGCTGCAGTAGCCATACTGTGCCTGCTCCATGTCCTTCTGGCCTCAAACTATCGGGTAAGGCAAAAGAGATTTCATTTGGCTATTGAGGTGGGTGTTCAGACACCACAGGTTAACATGCCACTTGCAACCGACATCAACATCGCTTGTCAGAGGACTAGTTTGAGTCCAGGCTGCTCTGCTTCTAATCCAGCTTCCTACTGATGCACCTGGGAAGGCAACAGGTGATGACCCAAGTACTTGGGCCCCTGCCATCCATTTGGGAGACCTACATGGAGTTTTGGGATCCTAGTTTCAGCCTCACCTAGCTTTGGCTTTTGTGGCCATTTTGGGAAGTGAAGTAGGGGATGGGAGATCTCTCTTTTTTCTCTATATTGTCTTTTTCTCTCTGTGTCAGTCTTTCAAATAAACAAAATAACTCTCTCTAAAAAAGTAACTTCATCTCAGTATTGATAACTTTCATACCAGAATGTTGAGGGAAATGTATATTTTAGTCCAGCACTGCAAGCCAGTGTAGTTAATGCACAAGGTGGTAGGATGGATCTGGGAAGAAAAATAATGGTTTTCAGCATTGAATTCAAGAGCTTTGAATTTTAGTGCTAGTGCTAGTTCGTTTGTTCTCTCTCTCTCTCTCTTTCCCTCCCTCGCTTCTGCCCTCTTGCCTGCCTTCCTGCCTTCCTTCCTTCCTTCCTTCCATTGTCTTAATGCAGCTTTGCTCTGTCTGGACAAATAATGTGGCGAGCATACATTTTGGAGTCATGTTGTGGAGACCTGTTTACCCATTTAGTCACTAAGCTTGGGCAAGTTACTGCATATTTCTGCTTAGACAATGGGAAGAAGTAGAAAGGTAAACTGGTGGAAGGAAAAAAGAAAAAAAACCTTCCTCAATACAAAATGAAATGAGGTACTGAAAGCATATTGAGCAGTACCTTACATAGCAAGTGCTTTAAACAATGGTGGTATTAAAAAAATTACTACCCCAACTGTACCTCTGGCAAGCCTGCTTTCTGTAAAAAAGAATCGGGTTTGGGTTTCTGGGGGTGGGGACTGTTTTCCCTATCAAGGTTCATTTGGATATTTATCACATCATTTGCAGGCCATACAGAATTAACATAGAAACCAGCCTGCTCGAGATGTACTGAATTTTGCAGTCTGTCTTTAGTGGCCATGGCAGTGTCAGACCCCATGATTTCAGGGGCCTTCCATGGCCTGCAGGTAGGCTACTCCCCTTTGCTAGTGTTTGTCTCCCTTCTATTGCACAATGCATTTGTAGTTGTGTGTGTGTGTGAGAGAGAGAGCGAGAGAGAGAGAAAGAGAGAGCTCTCTTACACCATCCCTCAGGGACTTAAGATGGCATCTCAGCAAGCTCCCAGGCAAGGTGAACTGGTGATGGTGGTGTGGCTGTTAGGGTTTATCTTCCACTGGGGGTTCTTGGCACCTTGCCTGCCAGCCAAAATGTAAGGAATGTATTCCAGGTTTCGGTACTCAAGAGATTTAAGTGAGAGCTGAAGAACTTTGGATGGTTGGCTGGAAGTTCTGTCCAAGGGCCTCCCCTGAAACCTCCTTCTCTGGTGTTCTGTAGCTTTCTGTTCCTCTTGGGGTTAGTCTCTATAGAAGAGCTCCCTCTCTCTGGAGCTGTCCCTAGCCACAGTCATGGAGTGGTTCTGTCTTTAAAGGCCTGGAGGCAGGACCCAAGTTCCCAGGTCTAGCCAGGACCAGAATGACAGCATGCATCCCAGCTTTCACTCCCAGGTGGAGCTGTGTGGGAAAGTTGAGTCATTTGTCATGCACCAGTGTGGAGGCGGTGGTGACATGCCATCACCCTCCTTCTATGAGTCTAAGTAGAGATTGTTGCAGGTGTCAGGTCTTAGATGTGCAGGAGCATGTGTGGTCCAGAGCAGAAACCCTCCCCCTCCCAACTCAGTGCTAGGCCAGGACAGCCTCCTTGAGCACTGCATTTACTCTCTTGTCTGATGGTCCCTGAGCCCCATGGAATGGAGCAGGAGCAGGGTATTGGCAGTGGGGAGCCCAGTATTTATTGTGCTCAGTTATGTCCTAGAAATCACGGCAACCTTCCTGGTTTTAGAAAGGGACACAGCCGCTCTGTGATCAAAAGGGATGAAATTCCCAAGGGTATCTGGGCTTGCATAGGAATGTCACCTGGGTGAGGGCTGAAACCAAAGACTGCTTACAGGTGATGCAGTGTGCCCAAGCAGGAGCATTCAGAGCTGCTGTTGTACTTGCTTCCCTTCCTGTTTTTTTTTTTTTTTTCAGCTTTGTTGTGGAATAAAAAAAAAAATTTTTAAATTTTCTTGGTCTCTGTGACTTCTTGTCCATAGCCATACCACCCTGAACGCGTTTGATCTTGTCTGTGGTTTCTTACTGGGGGCTAATGCCTCTGTTGTATTAGCTGGGTGGTCTTGGGCAAGTTTCTTAATCTTTTTGAATTTTTTCTCACTTGGGCTAATGACACCTGACCTAAGCAGCTGTGCAATGGGCTGAATTGCTGTGCTGCTTCTCACTCTGTTCTTCGGTGCCAGTCAAGTGTAGCCGGCAGAGAACAGCAAGGGAAGGGGGACGTGAGGGCACATGACAGCAAGCAACAGAAAGTCCATCTACTTAAGACTTAGACCAAATACTCACCCATGTGGCAAGTAACATGGCTGGGGCTTCCTGAGTGGAGATTCTGGTGGTGGCAGCATTCTCTGTAGCATAGGAATCCACAGGAGATATGGGGTACCATGTAGTTTACTCCTGGTTTGGCCTTGAACCTGCTGTATGGCTTCAGACAAGTCAAGTGCTAGCCCCTGGGACCTCAGCTGCTTCTGTAAAGTAATGAGTAAAGTGACAGCTAAAGTCCCATTCATGGCCATATCCGCATGAGGAATGTGCTGGGGCAAGAGAGGTTGTGGGATTGCCCTGGATCTCCAAGCAGGTGTGTTTCTTCTGGCCCCTCTTGAGTCCCAGGGATACCTGCACAGTTGGGGGAGCTGGTTTACCTTTTGCAGAGGAGTCGGTGGATCTGGGTTCTGAGTCTGAGAGGGATCCTCACCATGCAGATAAGACTAAGTGACACATCCCCAGTGTCGGCAATGCCCGCATCGCCGCGTACCCCGAGCCGAGCGGAGGGACTAGGGTTACAAAAAGACAACACACAAGACAACACAAGACAACACGCAGTGGGTCACTCTTGTAAACAGAATGCCATTTATTTGGGGTAAGCAGGCCTCTTTTTAGTCTTCCTAGTTCCTCCCAATATTATTCCAATGCTCAGGCAACTCCTAAGCTCCCCTGGGGGCATCTTAAGAAAGGGAAGCAGGAAAGAGGAACTTGAGGTCAAGCCAGGAGCTAAAATGCATTAGACCAAGATTGCCCATTCTGTTACCCCTTAGAAACAAGCTAAGCTGTGGAGTTAACCCTTGGAGACCAGGGCCTGCACCCCAGGGCTTCAGGGAACTGAGATATAGAGCCCAATGTTGTGTGCTAATTTCTACATCCAGACAAGTCCCCCTTTGCCCTCCTGTACCCTTGTTGGGAAGTTGGTATTGTGTTAGTGTGCTCTGTGAGTTTTCTTTTCCCTTCTATTTTATTTTTAAGTTTTCTAAAGATCTTTTATTTTTATTGGAAAGGCAGATATACAGAGAGGAGGAGAGACAGAGAGGAAGATCTTCCATCCATTGATTCACTCCCCAAGCAGCTGCAATGTCCAGAGCTGCACCGATTGGAAGCCAGGAGCCAGGAGCCTCTTCTGGGTCTCCCATACGAGTACAGGGTTCCAAGGCTTTGGGCTGTCTTCGTCTGCTTTCCCAGGCCACAAGCAGGGAGCTGGAAGGGAAACGGAGCTGTCAGGATTAAAATTTGTGCCGTATGGGATCCCAGCACATGCAAGGCCGGGACTTTAACTGCTAGGCTGCAATGCTGGGCCCTTTATTTTTAATTTTATGATACAATTCCTAGGCTCTGGGATTTCCCTTATCCCCTCACCAGATTCCCTACCCTCAAATTATTTCCCCCATATAGTTGTAATAAGCAGTTCTGTGTGTTTTCAAATTGAACCTGTTTGTTTCTTTAAAGGCTTAAGCAAAGTACTGTAATTCTGGGGGAAAGATGTGTAGAATATCACATTTTAACTAGAGATCTATCTGAAGTTCTTTAAGACTGCTGGAGACCTGCTGCAGGTGATTTCAGAGTTCACAAAGGGTGTGTGGAGTTGGTGATAATGAAGATGCAGACCGCTATGACTTGATGCTCATAATGGACAACTCAAAAGCTGCATTCTTTATGCAGAAATCACAGGTTTTCGCACAACATCCAATTATTTCATTTTTACTTCATGATTAAAAGAATGGTTACAAAAATAATTCTTAAAAACACTGTGATCATTTTACTTCAAAGAAAACATTCCCAGCAAACCATTAGTCATTCAAACCTGCAGTCTTCTAGCTGAGGCCAGAAACTCCATGGTTGGTAGTACATGCAGTTACATAGTGACGGGATTTACTTACATCCAAAATCAACTTTCACTAAAGTTAAACTAGTATTACTTAAAAAATCAAGAATACAAAATTTAAAAGAAAGTGTATAAATGAAAGGAATTTATAAGGGCATATATCATAGATTCTTATTAAATCTTACAGTCAGTCATGCACTAAGTATTATCACCTTCACCTAGTACTGATTCAGTTGTTTCTTGTTCTTTTGTTAAAGAGCAGTGAGAAGAATCAGGGCAGCTCAGTCTTTTTATGAATGGAGGGTTTTAGTAAGAACCTTCTTTTTATTTTTTCAAACTGTTTTCTTTCCCTAAATATAAGTGCCAATATAAGGTAGAAATTTCAACCCAGTTTCCCCTAGGGGCTCACAACATTATCTCCCTTTTAGAAAGTGCCCCATATGCTTTCTGCTTTACATAGTGGGAAACCAAAATGCATCATTCCATGTATTGTAGCAGTTATTATCAAGCCATTTCTTAAGGAGAACATTATGCATCTTAGGATAAGTTCCAGGACAAAGGTGGGCACATAGTAAGACATTTGAGAGTAGTATAGGCTCAATTGTACTATTGTGTGTGGTTAGCTGTATCTCATTGTCTTAAATTGCCAAAGACCCTTTCACTAGAACATGATTGATAAAAATCTGTTTCAGATATTATGCCAGCTACAGAAATCATTTCACATTTGCAGAAAAACAACAACACCCTCGAGAGAATTCCAAGAAATATTAAAGAGGTGACCGAGTGTCCATAAAATGTGGTCAGGCAGCAATGAGGTGATAAGAGAGACTTTCTGCTGGGCCTTGCAGTGTAGCTGGAAACACATTGTAGCCTTGCCAGCAGGAGAGCTGTCCTCCTTACACCCAGTGTACTAAATAGATTCAACCCAAGCCTTTGTTTGAACATTAAAGAAGAACTCCAAGTCAAACTGAAACAAAAACGACCAGTTTGGAGATGGTTGTTTTGCACATCTGTTAAGACAGTGCTTGGGACATTGCAGAGTTTGAGTTTTGGCTCTGCCTCTGATGAAGCTTCCTGTTAACAAAGGCAGGAGGTGATGGATGGCTCATGTATTTGGGTTCTTGCCACTCATGTTGGAGGACCTGAACTCCTGGCCTTGGCTTGGCCCCACCCTGGCTGTTAGAGGTACGATAGTGAACCAGTAGGTAGATCTTTTTTTTCTTGGTCTCCCTGTCTCTCTATCTGTCTCTGTCTCTGTCTCTTTGCCTCCAGATAAAATTAAAGTAAATATATAATTAAAAGCAAAGAAAAGCACTAATTCCAATTTGTCTGGCTCATATTTCTCTTTGTAAAAAACTGCTCTAGGGTCTGGCATTATGGGGTAATGTTAAGCTGCCTGCGATACTGGAATTTCATATGGAAGCCAGTTTGAGTTCCAACTGTTCTATTTCTGACCCAGCTCCCTGCTAGTGTGCCTAGGAAATCAACAAATGATGGCCCAAGTATATGGGTCCCTGCACCTATGTGAGAGACCTGAATGAAGCCCTTGGATCTTGGCTTTTACCTAGCCCGGTCCTGGCCATTGCAGCCATTTGGGGAGTTTTTCTTTCTCTCTCTCCCTCTCCTTTTCCCTCTGTGTCTTCTTCTCCCTCTCCTTATCTCTCTTACTGTAACTCTTTCAAATAAATAAATCTTTGGGGGGAAAAGCCTGTGGTACATCTACTCCATGGAATACTACTCAGCCATTAAAATGAGTGAAATCCTACCATTTGCAATCAAATGGTCCCAACTAGAGACCATGATGCTCAGTGAAACAATCCCAAAAGGACAAATATCTTATGTTCTCTTTGATATAAAGCAACCTTCATGCAAAATATAAGATCAATAGCCCGTTCAATACTGTGTTTTGCTACATCAGGGGGTTTGATATTTTTGTCTTTATTTTTAATCATTCAAAAAAGTTTTGTTTTTCTTATTGATTTCCTCACTAGCTCATAGATCATACAGTAGTATGATTTGCTTCAAAAGGTCTTTGATTTTCTTTTTCATTTCTTCAGCAACACATTGGTCATTCAGTAGCATGTTATTTAACTTCGTTGTATTGTAAATATTCTATTTTTTTTCTGTTGAGTTTGTTGTATGGATTTTCATTTAAGGGGATGTATAGTAACTGTGTAGTTCAGACTGTTACATACAGGTGTGAAGATACAGTGCAGTGTGCATCTCTACTTCCAAATCAAAGATGGACTCCCAACAAAACTGTTGAATGTGCCTTGACAGTAGGGTCCTGGACTCCCTGCCATGTCAATGCCTACAATATCAGGATACACTTAAACAGCAGAATGGCTTCTGACTGATTGTGAAGGACTATACTATTGTAATGACCTGGGGGAAGACTATTGTAATGACCTGGGGGAAGACAGTGGGGGAGGGGAAGGAAATCCTGAAGTCAGTGGAACTGTATCATGGAATAATAAATAAATAAATTTTTTAACAATCCTCCCTTGAAGTTTTATTTTGTCTAAAGGGAGAGATTCCATTTGTTGATTCAGTATCTCAGCTTGTGATACTTTAAGCAGTTTGTATATAAAACTGTTGGAAAAATATTTGCCACTGGAGTATTTATAACTGCAATTCCCAGTTTCAGAGAAGTTCTATTTTAGAAATCTTTATAATCAGTATCGTCAGTTTTGCTGCATAATTAAGAATCCTGTTTGCCTGCCTCCCTCTCAGCCCATCTTATTTGCCAGTCTATTGCCTGCACTTTTGGGCTCAAGGTCAGCCAAGGATTAATACCTTTAGGTCTATTTGCCTTGCCTCTTAGTTAGCTGAATTTAGCTATTGAGATAACAGCATTTGCCTGTGTGTGGAGCGAAATTTTAATCTTGACCTTTGGTTGTAATTTTGAGTTGCACAATCGATTCTAGTAAGGTGAAAGATCAGAACAGAAGGCAAACCTAATTACATTTTTAATGACATTTCAGAATATCAGTGGAAAAATTAAGTGTTCTAAAAATCACACCTTTTTTTTTAGTTTTAATCCAGCTATTTTTATGAAAACACAACATAAGATACTTGCTTGAAAGCATTTGTTGAAATAACATTTTGAAAGAGATTTTAGCCCAGCAGCTCTTTGATACATAATTTGATAAGTTGTTTAAGCTAATACCTGTTTGGGAAAATACAGATTTTCTGAGTCCAGGAGTTCACATGTTGACTATATTTATCACCTTTACATCCATTCTAATATAGATGTTCTTTTCAGATAATGAAGACCTTGAAATGGGGATAGACTGTTTTCTGAAGTTCTTAGTTTCCAAGTCTTTGTACAGGAAGCAGAGAGGAACTCTCATCCCCTATCTCAGGAGCCCCATCTGTAAGCTCTGCTTATGTTCTAGACAGCAGGGAAGGAACTGTAACTGTGGGAGGATTTCATGGGTCATGGTGACCTGAGAAAGTCAAAGTACTACTCCAGCCTTGTGCTTGCAATTGAAAGTGGTATAGCTTGGGGAGGGAATTTCCTCTTTCTTGTATTTTTCTCATGGGCATCTAGTTTTATAATTGAGATACAACCTTAAACTTGCCAGCCTGTTGTTGTCAACAAATATCCTCGAAGAAGGAAACATCCTCTTGAAAGTAAAGACAGATTTTTAAATGTCTGTTTATAGTTTGAAGACAAAAATTCAAAATAACACTTCTTAAAATTACACAAATAATGCATGCTCCCTATAGATATTTTGGAAAATAGACAAGATCTTAATAAAGTACATTATATAGATATTAGCCGTATGCCAATAAAACATACTCATTGTCCTACTTAACATTTTGGTGTCAGAGAAAAAGCTGAGTAACAAACATTTTCAGATGCTGTCTTATGAGGAAACCCATGAAAATGGAGTTGCTCAACTCTTTTGAGAAGAAAAGGTACCAGAAGATTAAATACTTTCCCAAAATCACCTAATGAGGAGGTGGCAAACCAAATCAACAGTGCTCAGCACTGGAGTTTTCCAATCAGCCACTGGTGCAGGTCTCTCAGTGAATGACTCAAGAGCCAAGACAGTTTTTTTTGTTTTTGTTTGTTTGTTTGTTTGTCTCTGCAGTCCCCCAGCTGGCTGCTGAGCAAAGGGACCTATGTCTTCAACAGAAACCATCTGACCATGTCCCAGGACAGACCACAAGTTGACAATGGATCAAAGCAGTTGTGTTGTTAAGTTGTTCACCCATGACTCCTGTAGGGGAAGAGTTGTTTGCCTGACAGGAGGGAGTTACTGGTGGTAGTCAATTTAAGGAATTCCTAACAGAACTTGCTAGCCTGACAAAGACAGAAGAGAAATTTCCCCAGCCGTCAAAGAAAGCCGACTGCCAGACTTTGTTCCAGAGACCTGTTGAGCTAAACCATTATTGAGAGATTGTTTCTTTCCTTCAATCCCTTCTAGAAAGAAACGCTTTTGGCAGCAAAGGTGGTAATGACCAGTATTTCAGAGGCTCAGACTCACAGATGGGTAAAATGGCTGTTGGAATCGAGCACTAAGGCCACCGGTGCATAGATATTGTGAATAATCCTGGTGTTAGTGTTTTCCTTTCTTTAAAATAAGCTCCAGTTTAGCCTAAGTGGATCAGAAAAGGCCTGAGTTTGCATTTCAAGGTAGGAACCTGGACATGCCCCATTACCCAGCTTCCAAACCATTGCTGTACTGCTGAAGCTCATCTTCCTTAGTGGAAGCATTATCTCAGCACCTGCATCTTTTCAGAGACCTTATGACCTACAAAATACTGGCAATAAAATCTCCTTCAGGTTCCAGCCATTATATTCATGTCCCCAGAATAACCTACTGCTCAGGCTACATCGTTTGAATGGAGACATTAGCCTCTAAGTTTGGGAGACTACCCCAAGAATGCTTACTTGGAATTCATGAAGTCAGAGGCTCTTACAGCTAGAAGGGAGAGTAGAGATCACACATTCCAACTTTATCATTTTGTACATCAATAGAAGCCTTGATGCATGAGTGAGTGGTTGACACCTCATTAGGGCTGCTGTTCAGAAAAGTTGTTATTGAGCAAATAAACTTCTGACTTCTTTCTTTGTGTAAATGGCACCATCATTGTGGTCAACCAATATCAATCTTTGTCCCATATGAAATTACCTCCCATATTAAAGTGCTGCCCAAGTCCTGCAGGTCTTCTGTTGAACTCTTTCCCCCATATAGTCTCTCCTCCCCATTCTACTGTTGCCAGTGGACATGGTATTTTCCATGACGGATGTAGAAGCTCATCGTCAAGAGTGTGTGGTCAGCCCTCCATACACTGGTTCTGCCTCCATAGATTCAACCGACCACAGATCAAAAAGAACATGTCTGTGCTGACCATATGCAGACAGTTTCTGTCATCCCCTGAACAATACAGTATAACAATTATTGATATCATATTTATTTTGTGTTAGTTACTGTAAGTAACTGATTAGAGATGATTAAAGCAAATGGGAGGGTGTGCATGGATTATTTGCAAATACTTGGCCCTTTTACATTAGAGACTTGAGCATCCCTGAGTTTTGGGATCTGTGAGTCTCCTGAAATGGAGAGTTGACTCAGGGCAGTAGAGGTGAATGAAGGAGTGTGAAATGATGGGGCACTGGGGATAGAGGGGTGGAAGGAGATGAATGTTTGTTAGTACCCCTTTATTATGACTTTTAGAATCTGGAAAACCTAAGTCCAAATGGTGTGCTTGCTTGCCGTTGCTGCTGTTCTTTCTAAGCTGATCATTATAATATCTGATTCAGAGAAATCTTAATAAGATTGTCTTCTGCTGGGGGCTAGGGAACCAAAGACCAGTCCACTGTCCAAGCATCCTTAACTCACTTGCACTTTATATTAAAGTCCTTCTCCTAAGGAAATAGTTCCAGACTTAGGTGTTAGATTGATAAGGAATCTACTTCCAAGATGTGTCGACCTTCAGTTGGAGTTTCCTTCTGGTTGTGTTCTGGCTGCTCTCATTTCCCATTCAGCTCTCTGCTTCTGGCCTGGGAAAGCTGTTGAGGATGGTCTAAAGACTTGGGACACTTGTACCCTGTGGGAGACCCAGAAGAAGCTCCAGGCTCCTGGTTCCGGATTGACTCAGTTCCAGTCATTGTGGCTTCTTGGGGAGTGAACCAGCGCATGGAAGATCTTTCTCTCTGTCTCTCCTTCTCTTTGTAAATCTGCCTTTCCAATCAAAATAAATAAATCTTAATTTTTAAAAAATATCTAGATGATGTTTACATAGTTGATTAGGGTGGAAAGGATCTAGGGTTAGGGAGAAGTGGGTGTGATCATTGTTTCCAAACTTTCTAATTCTTCTTCCCATTTCTTGGGAGAAAGGGGAGATGGAGGATAGGCTATACCCAGCCTCCCAACAATCCCAATACCGAGGATGGGGAAAGGCCACCTGATAACAACCCAGGGTCACAATGTGGCACACAATCTGAAGGTTCTGCCCAGGTGGATGTGATAGTTCTGAAATGTTGTCGATCTCACTGTCCTATGGATGAGGAAACCCTTCCAATGTCTGTTGGCTAACACAGTCAACCTTACAGTCTTCATTCACCCAGATATTTGCTGTAATCATTTGGTGGGGTTGTCCATATGTTCTGTTCTCCATTCTCTGCTGTTGTACCAGATGTCCTCTGCAGGCCCCATTGAGCTACCTTGTCCTCTATAAGCACCATGGTCTTTATACCGAGGAGGACCAGTTCTCCTGTGTGGGCTCATGAACCTAAGTCAGGCAACCTGAGCCAGCTGGAACCCCCACCCCGGGGCTCACAAATCCAGCATCCACCATGCATGCAGGCCCAAGGCCATGAACCATGAGACCTAGGACTTTCCGGAACCCCACCCCCGGGGCTCAAGGACCTTGCACCCACCACACAGATGGGCCTGATGACCTGGGCCAGGATACTCAGATCCCTCTGGATGCCTCACCTCTAGGGCTCATGGGTCCAGCATCCACCTCACATGTGGTCTGAAAGTCCTAGGCCATATGACCCAGGCCCTGCTGAACCCTGCCCCACACCTGGGACTCACAAATCCAACCCCCAGCACACAGATGGGCCCCAGGACCTGGGCCAGAAGACCCTGGCCCCTCAAGGCACCCCACCCCTGGGGCTCACAGATCCAGCACGCACCTCACAGGCGAGCCCAAGGGTCCCTCCATCCCAGGGACTCATGGTTCTGGCATCGACTACCCCAGACTGGCATGGCTCACCTCAGTGGGTGCTTCAGCTTTGTTTGATCCAATCTGCTCTGAGTTCCAGTTTGTGCTGGCTGGCGCTGCAGCCTAGCCTGGCCTAGTCAGCCTGAGTGTGAACTGGTTTATGTTGTGGCCCAACCTGGCTGCTTCTGCACCCCATAATATGCCAGTGGCTGTTACGAATTGGTCTAGCCTGGCCAACCCCCTGACCTGACCCACATGCATGCTGGCCATTACTGTAATGTGGTCTGATTTGGGCTGCTCCTTGCCTTAGTTCTTGCTCTTACCTGCAGGGATTGCAACCTGACAAAGGAGTTCCCCAAGCTCCTTTATCTGGTCTCCTCCCAGTGGCAGATCTTGCACACACTGGTGGGTCTGAGGCCCAGGTAGACTTTGTCTACATCTTGTCCTAGCAAGAACGGTGTCCTTGCCCAATCAGCCCATACCCTTTCCAGTTCTTACTGTTGGGTGTTGCAGCCACACCTGGTTTATGCCCAGACACAGCTCTTACATGGTTCAGTGGAGCCAAGACCTAACCCAGCCTATTCTGTACGCATCCTGACTCTCACAAGTACCAGTGGGTGCTGGAGTCTAGCCCAGTCTGGCCCTTCCCAGTCCACACCCATGCCAAGGGAGATTCCAGCCATGTCCATCCCAGAACAATGCCCGGTTGTGGTTCTTGTGTTCACCAGTAGGAATTCTAGCCCAGCCAGGGCGTCCCCTTAGCTCCCTAACCAGACCTGTTCCCAGCCACATTGCGTATGCCAATGGAGATTGCTGTTCCACATGTGAGCCCACATGCTCCCCACCCCTGACAGATTTTACCTCCAGACCTGATTCACTCATGTATTTGTTGATATCATGACCAAGCCTTGCAGTATCCATTCCTTTTTCTGACATTCACTGATGGGTTCCATGTTGTAGTCCTGAGCTCTACCCCAAAATAAATAAATTTTTAAAAAAAGGTATCAACTGGCAAGTGTTTTGTGTATGTAATGACAAAACTTGAGATGTTAGAATCTCTGTTCCCAAATTAGAAACTGTTCTTGGAATTGCCTTCTGTGCCCCATCCAACATGACTTGATGTTGACTTGAAATTATTCTCGGAAATTGTCCGTGGTGGGTTGTAGAGACTTTCCTTCATCTTGCTCAGGCAGCAATGGCTTCCCTCTACCACCCCAAGCAGTTGTAGCCCATATCCTTTATTGTGTACATTGATATACATTGACTTGGGAAACTTGTAGTTACCTTGGTTTGTCATTTAAGTACTTCAAGTTCACTTAACAATTGGCCATGGCTTCCTTGGGGAAGGATAGCATCATATTTTTCTTTTCTTTGCTATGTCCATCACAGCGATGAACTATTTGCTGACTGATAGGTCTAAAGTTATGTTTACCCCACACTTTTGAAAATGCCACTTCTGAAAATGATTGAATAGCCTCAAGAGACCTTTAAAAATAGTTTAGAGGGCCAGTACTGTTGGCACAGCAGGTTAAACCAACACTTGTAATACCTGTATTCCATATGGGTGTCAGTTCAAGTCCAAACTATTCCACTTGCCTAGGAAGATGGTCAGAATATTCAGTAACCCATGTTGGAGACCAGGATGAGGGTCCTGGCTCCTGGCTGCAGCCTGGCCCAGCTCTAGTTGTTGCAGACTTTGGGGAGTGAACCAGCCAATGGATGATTTCTCTGTTTACCATTTTTTGCCTCTTTCTGTAACTCTTTCAAATAATAAGTAGATAAATATTTTTTGAAAAGATTTAGTGTAGGTTCTCATCTGGCTTGAGTGAGGAAAGTAGGGTCTTCAGAGCAGTGAACTGGCCTGATTTTACAGTAAGTATTATTTGAACTTCAGTTTTAAGTTTGAAGAGAACATGTAAAAAGTCTGACAAGATATTCTATGATAGAATATTCTAGGTAGACAGTGGGATTGGGGTCAGTCCAGGTGCAGGGAAAAGCATTCTCCAGTTCAGATAGAGGGCGATTATGAGAACAGACATTTTAGGGCAAGTTGCCTGGCATGTTTAGCCAGACCTTGCCAGTCTAATCAGCTGGGCCTTGAAGAGAGCGGGTGGACTATTTTCCTAGCACTGCCATAATAACACCATACACAGTGTGGGCGTGGAAGCTTAGTGCAGATGCCTGCACTGCTTGCTAGCATGTCTAGGTTTGATCTCCATCTCTAGTTCCTGAATTAGGCTCCTGCTAATGCAGAGGCTGGGAGGCAGTGGTGATAATTCAAGTAATGGAGTTCCTACCTCCCATGTGGGGTACCTGGCTGTAGTTCTCAGCTCCCTGCTTTGGTCTGGCCCTGCCAGGGCTTTTGCAGGCATTTAGGGAGTGAGTTAATGGCTCTGTCTATCTTCCTCTTTCTCTGCCTCTCCATGAGATAATTAGTTAAACAGCAACACCATCTTTCTTACTGTCTTGGTTCATTTTGTGCTGCTACCCAACAGAACACCTGACAGTGGGTAATTTACAAGAGATGGACATTGATTTCCTCATAGCATTGTCCCTGGGAAGTCTAAGATCTCTGGTGTGTGGTATGGGTTTCCTCGCTGTGTCCTCACAGGACAGAAGGAAGAAGAGTGTAGGCTTGCAATGGACCACAGACATTTTGATAGCTATATTGATCCCCTCTTGGGGAAGGAGCCTTTGTCATGCAAACACCTTGCAGAGGCCCCAGCTCCCAACACTGTTCCATGAGAGATGACGTTTCCAACACACGAATTTGGGGGGAGGGGTACATTCAGACTGTTGCCTTTGTCTTAGAATTCTCTAGGTCTGAAGTCCAGGATGAGTCTTACCACACTGAAATAAGTCTCCATTTGCAGGTTTCCTACTCAGTTGAGACTTGGTGTGTCCTTAATGAAGCTTTTCATCCTGAGTTGGCAACAACTGCTTTTTGTCTTCCTCCTCCCAGTAAATGCCAATTCTATTTTGGCAGTTGTTCAAGTCAGAAACCTTGGAGTCGTCCTCAGGGCCTCTTGTTTAGAAGGCCCATTCCATGAATCTGATGCACTTTGCCTTCAAAAATTACATCCAGAGTCTGGCTCTTTCTCATTATCTCCTATATTTCAGCTGGATTGCTTGCAGTAGTGTTTTTATATGTTTCCTGTCTCCGACTCTTGTACAGCTTCACTCTCAGCACACAGCAGCCAGGGAAGCTGGCGCTCCTCTGCTCATCTCATTCAGTGTGAAGACCCAAGGCGTTATGAAGGCCAAGGAGGGCCCCACCATCATTCTGATTTCCCTGTGCTTGCAGCTGGCATTGCTTGATCACCAGCCTTTGAAGTTTCCCATCTGTCCTTATAAATGCGTCATTTAGGGAGGTGGATTTCAGGTCCAATAGGCGGCTGGTTGCCCCACCTCCTTTGGTTCTTCGCAGCCCACTGCCTTGCCCCATTGGCAAAGTAACCATGGTCCCAGTGGAGGGAGTTTCCTTGTTTGACTAAAAAAGTTGGTAATAGCAGATTTCTCATGCTTCCCCAATCCAATGGCAAGCCCAGAGTCATTTTCCAGTTCTGTTGTTCTCCTGGCCATCCTGTAGTGGCAGCTGCTACCATAATGCAAATGAGCTGTGGGATTTGAGGAGGAGCAGATGATCTTAGAGAAAGTGAGTGGTGGAAGCAGGGATAGGCAGGTGGTTCTTACTTTATGTTAATTGTATCAGACTTGCAATGTCTTTCTGTTCAGCTGGGCACAGGCCTATGGATTTGGTGCAGGAGACAAGCATCTTTGAGAACAGTTACCTCTTGATTTTGAATATTGAATCTAGGAGCCAGTCAGGAGATGAAAGATACAGGCAAAGCCTTTCTTTAAAGGATAGCAGGGTGGGGACATTGTGGTATTCACCCCACACATTCTCTTGTTTTGTGTTTGAGTCTTAAAAGAGTCTGTGCCTGTTTTTTCTTCTTTTTTTTTCCTTTTTTTGGTTGTTGTTGCATGGAATGGGCATATTTTAAAAAGTTAACGAGTGTATCATATGACACATTAGTCATACACAAATGAGGTCTAAAATACATGCCTCATTCAATAACAGGGTAACCAAAGAACCAAGAAGGGAGCTAACATTCTAACATCTTAACATCAGCCAAGGGCATCCGAGGTAACATGCGATTGATGTGCTGTGTCCTGCTTCTGTCTGATAGGTCATTGCTTGTGAGCAGCAGTATGACTCCTCCTATGACGCTCGCTGTGACGTCTGGTCCTTGGGGATCACAGCCATTGAACTAGGGGATGGAGACCCTCCCCTCTTTGACATGCATCCTGTGAAAACACTGTTTAAGATTCCAAGGTAGGACACAAGATGGCGCTCTTGACTCATTAGTGCATTGTGAAGCAGGCTTGTTAGAGGGATAATAAATAGTTGGTAAGCAATTTCTCTTCAAACGTGAGAAAGCCTGATGGCAAAATATTTCTTTTTGGAAAAACACAAGGGGAGAGGGGAGAGGGAGAGGAAGAGGATGTTTCTGAAAGATAACACAGACTAAGAAATGTTAGGGCCGTATTGTAACAGTTGATGTTTTCAGCACTCTGACTTTTCTGAGATACTGTTTTTGTGTGTGTGTGTGTGTGTGTGTGTTTTGCTGAGAGGATTGCAGATGCAATTTTGGGTTAAGTAATATGTATTTTAAAACTTGTCTTTTTCTTTTTGGGTTATCTACTTGCTCCAGTATTTAGAAAAATTGGAGAATGGAGAAAATGTTTACCACATTTCTGTCTCCTCTCCCCCCGCCATCCCCGCTCACCCAGACTAGCACTAAATCTATCAGAAAAATACTGCATCAATCCTAAATTAATTTCCATCCATTAATTTTCGTTTCTATAGGAAGTTGTGCTGAAAGAGGGTGTTTGGAGGGTAGTTAAATGCAAGCATATTTTCTGTTGTCTGCATTCATCATGAATCGTACCAGAGGTTTGGTTGCTTGTCTCTCATTGGACTCTGGCTCTGGGTGGCCAGTTAAAAGCTCTCCTTTCAGAAAATGAAGCTGTGGGGGCTCCGTCCTTGCTGTGGTGGAGATTGATGGATAATTTGTACCTTGCAAATGGTTCTTTCAAAGGGAGGCTCTCTGGGCAGGCTGGGAACCATTTAACCGGTTAACAATACAACTATTGCCCTTTCCTTATCTGCACAATCACAGAGCTACCACAGCCTTTAAACATTTCTGCTGATTGCAATTTGCATTTCTGATGAGTTCTATTTATATGCAGATGAGGCTCTGGGGCGTTCATCATCATCACGTTATCATTTTATTTTTACCTAATCCAGATGTGAGGAGCCGCCACCCGCCATTCCAAAAATGACTCCCACTCATGTCCTGGTAGTCTTCTTGCCTGTTCCACACACAAAAACAGGTCATGGTGATTAGAGGAGCAGATGAAGCTCCTGGCTTTTAAAATTAATTGTCTGGTGAGTTTTCAAAAGGACGGAAGATTGCCGAAACCCAGAACGACATGGTATATAGGAATATGTCAGGAAATGAGAAATGATATCTGTGAGGATTTGTGTGTGTGCACCCTGATTTTTTATTTTTTTCACAGATGGTTTATTGCCTCATCAGTTATTTACTATGGCAACATAATTTCCCCAATAATAGGCTTAATGTGTACCTTCTGATTTGCATGATGGATATGGATTTGGTAAGAGATCATCTACCTTGGTATATCTTTTTTGTTTGTTTCTTTTTTTTACTATGTGTGCACAGAGCGACTATTCAAAAATTTTGTAAGGTAATGCATGAATGCATGTGAGGCAGCTACCAAGCACTGTGTGTGTGTGTGTGTGTGTTTAAATAGACCCTTCATCTCCAGTGACTCTGCAGAGCCTGTATGTGGGTTCAGCCAAGCCTCTGATCTCTGATAATCAGTATACTCCCACTCCACTTACCTCTTCTGGTCACAAATAATTAAGCCTCTGTCGCCTGCCTCAGAACAGAATGAATCTCACAAATAGGACAACTGCTAGAAAATGAGTCTCATCCCATCTTCCATTGAAGCTGAATTTCTGTCTTCCTTGTATCCTCACCTGCCCCTTCTCCGGTTGTGGTTCCCATGCAGTTGGTGGATCAGATGGCATTGTGGTGTGTGTGTGCAAATGCCACTCAGCAGATTCCCAGAGAGATGATGTGTGCTCCACATTTTCTGTTGTCACAACCTTGGCAGGCAGATCGACATTCCTGGACAGAAAGGACAGGAGCTTCACAGGCACAGGCACATGTACTGTACTGCATTTGTCTTCCTAAGACTAGGGAAAGCGTGTTGGCTTTAGAGCCATAGCGTGATGTATAGGAAAAAATCACTCCATGAGTATTGTACTGTTGTTGCAGGGTGTGAGCAAGATCACACCAGACATGTCTAAGGTTTATTAAGGAGTCTTTATTAACCAGGCTTGGTGATAAAAGGACCCACTAGAAATAGCAAATCACAAGTCCATATGGAATCTAAACAATTGTAATCCCAAGAGGAGCAAATGGTTATTACTCTCAAGTCCATCCATTAAGGTGAAGACCTCTGTCCTAGCTTCCCCAATAATACAAGTTATCCTAAGAGACATGAAACGAACAACCTGGACATACTTAACAAAGCTGGCTTCTCTGCCCACATTCTACTACTGCTAGGCCTCACCTCTCCTGGAACTCCTGATAGTACACAAATTAGAAATATAAAACATCTTGGCAGTGCTATCTTCATTGTCCCACCCAAGCAGTGAACAGAGGATGGGGAATACAGACACACAGGGGCCATGCTCAGGGGCTACCTGTCCTCAGAGGAACTGGGGAGGCTGAGTCAGAGGGGCAGAGCAAAGGAAGCACTCAAGAGAGTGAGCCCTTCCTTATCCTGAGCCTTTATAGGAACCTGTGAGGGGAATGGTTACACAACAATGCAATACTGCCCCTCTCAGGTGACCGGTGTGAGTCACAGGTGGGTAAGAATGAACACGTAGGTGGTGGGGAGGAGTGGCTTCCAAGCTCATGTTCCGGAACTAGCTGCGTACCTGGCCACAGTTGTGTTTGCAGAATTATGGACTGACCTGGTGTGTGTACATGCATGCACATAGGTGATATTTATACTACCTAAAATTTTTTAAAAGATTTATTTTATTTGTATTTGAAAGGCAGTTACATAGAAGGAAGAAGAAACAGAGAAAAAGAGAGGACTCTTTTATTAATTAGTTTATTCCCCAAATGGTCAGAATGGCCAGGAGCCGGGAGCTTCAACTGAGGCTCCTGTGTGGGTTAAGAGTCCCAAGAACTTGTGTCTCACTGCTTTCCTAGGCCGTAAGCAGAGAGCTGGATGCGAAGTCATAAGGAATGTCAGGACTGTAGATGGAGACTTTGCCTACTCAACCATAGTGTTGGCCACATTTTCTGAATTTTGAATGCTATTTTGAATACTAATTTTGAATACCTCCTTCCCTCAGAAGAACTCTTTGATGAGGAATGGAGAAATTCAGCATTTACATATGTTTAAAAAGTGTTCCTCTAAGTATTTGCCTGTGTTTCATTTTTCTCCACCCTGTCATCCTAAGGAGAAAAACAAATGACAAGTAGTGATACAAAACCTTTGAAGCTGTTTGGCTGTAGAATGATTTTTTTTTTTTCCATTTCAACATGAGTATTTTAAGTTTTCTAGAATTCTCTTAAATTAAGTAATGAGGTCCCTGTCAGAGTACTCTGGGATCCCTCAATACTGCGTGTGCCAGATCCTCTGGCTCTCCTCACCAGCTCTTCCCTACCACCATTCCTGTACTGGAGGTGCATCAAATAATTTACAAAGCAAAGGGAACCTTGACCCAGGCAGGGAAGAAGTGACTTTCATGACTTGTCAAGGACTTTGGAGTTAATGAAGTGCCAGTTACCTGGGACACAAGCACTTCAGTTGTCAACAAAACTGATAATGACACAGGTTCCCTGGACACTGTCACAAAGCAGGAAGCCAGACCTGCCCGGATGTGGTTGATTTGCCATCACACAGGTCTCTTTACTCTTACCCACTCTGCTTCCACCCACCTTCTTTTGTTTTGACCTTCACATTGGAAGATGATACACGAAGTGATCGTGACCTGGCTTCTAAACACTGTGTGACTCAAAAGCTTTCCTACATTGCAAACACCGAGAAATTATCTGCTGATTGGCAGAGCATCCACTATTTGCTGAGCCTGTCAGCCTGTGTCATCTTGTCTAATGCCTTTGCTCCAAAAAAGTCACCCTTCTCTGTCGCTGCTCTGGTTGCTGCTGTTTTTCTCCAGGAATTAGAAGAGATGAGAGGAACAAAAACCATTTCTCTGAACATTAGTGCTTTTGACCTTCTCATGACTTTTTCCTGAGGACTCCTTTAAATACCCAAGACTTAGAAGGATCTTTCAGATGACCTGCACGGGATTTTTTTTTTTTCACTTCAAAGGAGGTCTGTTTCACAGATATTGTAATTGTAAGAACCAGTAGTTAAGAGAAATATATAATTATGTTTGTCTCTTGGTTTATCATCTCTTGGCTTAGCATCTTTGGCTCATGACCCCTTTCGCCTCCACAGAGGGGATCAGGAGGACAGAGGGAATCAGTGTGGGTGTGTTTACTGGACAAATACTGACAGCTGTGTTGCCTGCCCATGTATTTGGGGCCAAGTAGCAGCTAACCTGTCTAGAGTCTCATTCCACAGTGAATACTCCCACTTTATTCCTTGTGGGGAGATTCTGGGAATTGTTGAGATTCCTAGCAGAAACATCCTTGGCTGGGAATGGATGAGGGCAGGATGGCCTGAATGTTCCAGTCTCTGAAAGCTGATGGTTATCATCTGTTCCTACAAAGAACTTGCTCTGCAGTACACAGCAGGAGAAAAGAAGTCAGGATCAGCACGGATTTACCTTTTAGCTTGCTGCCTTCACCAAATGTCGGCTATTCCAAATTCAGTAGTAACCAACTATATTAATTTCCACAAATTATCCAGAAATTGATGGCTTGAAACAACAGGAGTTATTTTCTCAGTTTTTTAAAATTTTTTTTAAAGATTTATTTATTTTTATTACCAAGTCAGATATACAGAGAGGAGGATGTTCCATCTGATGAATCACTCCCCAACTGAGCGCAATGGCTGGTGCTGTGCTGATCCGAAGCCAGGAACCAGGGAACCAGAGAATCAGGGAACCTCCTCCAGGTCTCCCACACGGGTGCTGGGTCCCAAAGTCTTGGGCCACCACAAGCAGGGAGCTGGATGGGAAGTGGAGCTTCCGGGATTAGAACCGGTGCCCATATGGGATCCCGGTGCGTTCAACGCGAGGACTTTAGCCACTAGGCCACACCACCGGGCCCATTTTCTCACAGTTTTTGAGGATACCAGTCCCAAATCAACAGCAGGACCCACATTCCTTTCAGTTTCTCTAGGGAAGAAGCCTTGCCTCTGCTCTGTCCTCTACTGTTGGATTCTGGCATTCCTTGGTTTGCAACTTGACCTTCATGTGACCTTCTTTGTGTCTGGGTTTTGTCCGTCTCTTAAAGGTTGGATTAAGGGTTCATCCAAATGAAGGGTCCGTTCAACTCCAGTTCTGTCCTTGATTACTTTGGCAGGATTCCTTATTCCAATTGAGGTCACATGGTGAGATTCTGAGTTTGTCCATCTTCAATCCATGGTATCAACTACCTTTTGTGGGTGAGAGATTCTACAAGAAACTGACCTGGGGATAAACTGCAGACTGATTAGCTAAATGATGGTATAGATAAAGGCTAAGATATCTCTGTCATTCTACCTTTAAAATAAGTAAAAATATGTAAACATAAAATATAATTGAGATCTGTCAAGTGCCAGTGTATTTTTTGGTGAGTATAAATACATTTAATCCCCATGATGACTCTGAGAAATGGGTACTATCACCACACCTTTTTCCGGATGTAAAAAACTGGAAGTCTAAGGTGGTTATGCAGTTTTCCCCAGGCATGTATCTGGAGAAGAAAAATAATTCAAACTGAGAAACTTGACTTTAAAACCCACACATTCGATACTACACTGAAAAGCAAAAATCTCCACCTTACAATGTTTGTTGGTGAATTATGTGATAAGCATCAGTGGCAAAAGGAACATATCAAAATGAGCAGGAAAATGGCCTGGCCTTTTAGAAGCTTACATTTTTTCCCATTCCTAATATTAAACTGACATTGTCAGCCTGACAGAATTTTATTGGCATTAATTATTGTGTCTGCCAAGGATCTGAAGAACAGAAATCAAGAATGTTGTTGAATGGTTTCTCTTCATCAACATTGATTCATTAATTTGTGACCCCTAATCCAGACATCCATCTTTTTCCAAATGTGCTTTCAAGCTGTGGCCTTTTGGTTCATAATCTGGAACACTCAAGACAAATGTTTGAACAAATGGATTGCAGAGCATATGTTATGTTAAAGCAGAAAGGTCCTTGATGGTATCATTATTGCTGCCCAAAAGTTTCTGACCCATCACACCCTCCTTGAAAAACCGACACTGCCAGATCTTGGCTATTTCTGCTGCAGCCAATATCTCCCTTTTGGCCCTCCTCTTTGTCAGAGGAAAACCTCCCTCCTGACTTTAGGGAAATTGGAAATCTGTTTCTGGCATCCTGAGTTGGAATGCATTTCTCATGGAAATGGCATTTTAAGCAGTTATTTAGGAGGAAGTGATAATAGCTGAAGTTCTGTATTTTGGGTGCAGTATTAGAGGGTTTTTTTTTCTTTCTTTCTCTCTCTCTCTTTTTTTTTTTTTTTTTTTTTTTTTTTTGTGGCGAAATAAAGTGTTACAGCCTGGTCTGTAGACTTCAACGCTCTAGAACTTTAGGCTTATTGGGGGAAAAAGTGTTTTCCAAATTCAGAAACTCTCAATTTGCAAAAGTGCTTTGGAAATGCAATTAACTCATAGTTTGAGTGTGCCCAAATCTTCTATCCTAGGATATGGTTAACTGTCCATCTGAACTTGGTCTTGAGTTGGATTGGGTTGGGTTCTTCTGTTGTGAAGATGAATAGGACAAGGTTTTGTTCTGAATAAGCCCTACTTTTACTGGCCTCATTCATTGGGAAATTGGGGAAAAGGAGAGGCATTTTGATAGAAAGAGAAAAAGAAATCAGACTTGGAGATTTCAGGGTTTGGAGCCTCTTAGATAGCCTGGACTTGATGGATGGAGGGGCTGAGGTTGGCAGATTGCCCCTTGACCATTTTAAATCTAAGAAATCTGGGATTTAATGGCTACAGTTGATTCTTATTCTAAAACAAAATGCTTGGACTACATTTGTATTCTGTGCAGGCATATGCTGCTCTCCTCCTCCCCCCTAACGAAAGATAACTTTTAATTCCCTTAACTCAAACCCAACCATTCCTGCATGGAAAGCAGTAGTTGTTGCCTGTTCTTCAGCCATGAGAGGATGCAGAGGCAGCAGTCAGCCCTGAGTCACCAGTAATTATCCTACTATTACAGAATTGTCACCGGACATTTTCCCTTAGGGCTGTGAAATATGAGAAAAAGAAATTAAGACTTGACTATTGTTGTTGAAGTGTAATGAGTGAGGGGTGGTGGGTGTTTAATGGCACAGTAAGGCTGACTTTGCCCCGGGGAGCTTTGGTTTCTCTTCACCAACCTGGGTCACTTAGCTATTGGCCTTTTAAGCAATGAACCCTAACAGTTCCTGTTTCACTCATAAACCAAGAAGTGCTAAGAGAATTAGTGTCATTTAGCATTTATCGAAAGCCTAATAGCCAAAAAGTTTTGAAATAGTCCAGTAAGAAAACAATTATTTTTTTTGAGTCTCTCTCTTTCTTTGGGAGCATTCTGATCCAATTTTGAATGGGTTGGAACCCACAGCCTTCAGAAGCCTTTGAAGGGGTCCCCTTTACTCCCTGTACCCCTCATCACCTGGGAATTTCCTCTGGCCCAGGACTTGACACTCCATTTCCTTAGGAACCCAGTAGCTGCAGGCATCTGGCAGAAGTGCCCCAGAAGACTTACTCTCTGTGGAACATGTTTCTAAATTCTTTTTTAATTTGAGGCAAGCAGCTGGGGCTGTTGGTTCCTGTGCAGGTGTGCTCGCCACACCTCTGAGAGGGAGAGGGGAGAGTTCAGCTTTCAGGGATCAGGTAGCAAAGAATGAGCATCCCTTCAGGGACTGGTGGTGCCCACCTGTGCTGGGTAAGTGGCCCACACTGTGACAAGGGAAAGACCAGAGTGGCGAGAAGTTAAACTTAAAGCACCGTCTGCACTTTCTCCCTCATTACCCTGCTTTCATTATTTTGGTACCACTCACTTTGGCTAATTCTAACTTCATTCCTAAATGATGGTGAGATGAGCAAAGAGGATAGGCAAGGAAACAGAGCTCAAAATAGTACACAGGAGTTGAGGCACCCTAGTTTCTCTGGACTCCAGAGAAAACTAAGCAGAAAATGGCTTGACATGGTGGGTAGGCACGGGTCTGAGAGAGGAAGAGAGAGCAGGTGATGGTCTGGAGGAATGTACTTCATCGTGGGAGCTGCCCACTCAGGGAGAATCCTGGAGCAGGTTCAGCCAGTGTTATTTGCAGGAAAACGTGTGGTGGTCATGCTTGGGTGTTTGGTCTAGTTATCTACTGGGGTGGACCAACCATCCCATTCCCATACTTGGTTGCTAAAAACAATGATCATTTACTATTTCTCATGCATCTATGATCCTCCTGATAGTACAGCAGATCTGACTGGGCTTGTCTATTGATAGAAAGTCAGCTGGGGGCTGACTGACTTACAACAGCCTTAGTTGGGGTGGTTTAACTGGATTCTGCATGGGTTTTCCATCCTTCAGCAGGCTGGCCAAGCTTGTTCGCATGTTGGTGACAGGACTTTGAGCAGAGATGCATGAAGGGATTGAAAATCAGAGCAGTTTGACAGTTTTCATTCAGTCTGCCAGGGTTCAAGTAGCAGGTCTGTTACCATCAAGCTGTGTGAACTTGAGGAGATTACATCAAATATCTGCATTCCTCTTGGTAAAGTGGGAAAGTGACTGGAATCAGGCTCAGAGAGCTGCAAAGTGCTGCAAATTGCTCAGATTAATATCTAGTTAACATTCAGCATGTGCTGGATGCTACCAAGGGTAACACCTTAAGGGTGTAGTGATACTTTAAGGACTTTTCTTTCCCATGTAGTTCAAGAACCAAAAGCTTCCATTCAAAAAGAGCCACCCATGAGGCCCATCATTTGAATAATTCAGCTAATTGATTGATTGATGCTTAGATGGGGAATTGAAGGAGAATGAAGACTGATTGCTCAACCCATAAGTCCATAGTATTTAAACTTCAGCCATCTGAAAAAGCTCTGTTCTAAGTATACCGACAGTTCTTTGTTAATAGATAAACTCCAGAGAGATTTGGATGACTCATCTCAATACACACGCAGAGTGACAGGATCTGCCCTTCATAGAGCAGGGTTGGCCTTGGTTGCCACTTCATTTTGTCTACAAGGAGTAGTAACATCCCCTGACATGGCTTTCCCCATCAGTTCCAGCTTTTGTTGAGGGGCAGCCCAGGATATTCTTCCTAATTTTAAGGTCAACCTTAAATGCTCTTTAGCATCTTCAGTCTTAACTGCAATCCTTAATGTGTCCTTGCCACAGGTGCCAGAGCTTATGATGTGGCCATCTCGGTCTGTTACTCTGCTTACAGTGCTCTGCAAAATGTCACCCCATCCCCCAGGAATTCCTAGAAACCTCCCCAAGTCTGCTTCTTATGTGTCTATATGCACTGAGAGCCACGGTCATTATGTGGCCTCTGCCTTGGTATTTATCTTCCCTCGGGCTTGGTCCACACCTATCCACCCATTTTCCTTCAGCCCACTTGTGCCTCGGGGGTACAAGGCAGGGTACTCCTCAAACTTCAGTCTGGAGTGCCCAACCTCTGGGTTTCACTCAAAGGAAGGGAGGCAGCTCCTCAGAGCTGGAGTTCTGAGCTGTCTTCTACCACCTGGGTCCCAGAGAGAAAAATGCCTGGACCAGAGCCTTCCCATGAAGACCAGCTTCTGGTCTTGAGCTTGATTGGATAGTATCAAATTCCTCTAGAAAATAGGCTCTTCTGTTTTTATACTCATTCTTTTTTCATCAATCCCTGGAGCCAGAGAGGAAACAGAACCCACATCACTGCCTCCACCTCCCTGCACACTTCCTCTGCCTCAGACCTAAGCGTTTCTGCCTCAGCAGTCACTAGGCAGATGCACTTATATCAGTACATTGCTGAGGGAGGAGAGCAGTAAGGGAGAGGTAGTGACTGTTCCCAGGGTTTCCAACATGGGAATGTGTGAAGTGATCCCTCGGGTTCAGAATGAAAATATTAGGACTTGTATGCTTCTCTTTTAACATACAGACCAATAAGCAAATGATGCTTGTCTGTTACTAAGCATGAAGATTGTCACTGTTGCCTTCACTCATTCCAGATAACCAGACTGCTGTCTGGGGTTGGTCTTCAGGTAAAATCCCAAGGGAGCCCACTGCATAGGGGCTGAGGCAGTCCCATCTATGGGTTCTGTTTTAGAATCTTAGTACTGTTGGTGAAGGGTGGCTTTTTGAGTGGTTCTGTAGCAGATGCCATTGAGTTTCAACTAAAGAGGATGTCAGAAAAGGGCTAGTGGCCTTAAAAGATTTCTGCCAAGAAAACTCGGAGTGAACCTAGCTGCCCCAATACATGCATGAGTGAGGACAGAAAACACAGCTGAGCTGATCCTACTTTGCCTCCCAGGACAGCTCTCCCTCGGCCAAGTGAGGTTAGAAGCAATGACAAGCCAGTCAGATCTGCCAAGGGATCATTTATAAAATTCAGACTTGCCATGAAGACTGTTTGAGACATGGATTCACAGCAACTGTTGTTAATGATGGGACTTATTCCTGAGGGCATTTTCTGTGTGAGATGTTTTATTTATTTATTTTACTTTATCCATTTTTAAAATTTAATGATTCCTGTGTGCAATTGATAGGGGCTGAAATAGTTATTGGAGTTTATTCTCAAACATTTCTTACTGACGAATGTATGATAAAGTATCTGGAGACTAACTATTCTAAACCAGTGACTTTGAACTCCGGGTTAACCACTGTACTGTTTTGCAATTGTTTGTTTTTTCAAACTTACATGTTCTGCCTTATACATAATGTCTGTTAATCATAGCACTTCTAACAGGTAGGGGTAATTTTCATGTGTAGGGTTGAGGATTTGACACTTAAAGTTACGACTTTCTTGAATACACACAGTGAGTTAAAGGCATGAAATGGCAGAAGGCAAGTTTCAAGGGTCTCTAAAGTCCCCAAGATTGAATGTGTAGCACACTGTTTTTAGGAAGTTAAAAAAAAAAAAATCTGTGGAAATCCCAGCTCTCAGCGCCTCCAAATGTGACCTTATTTGGAAATAGTATTTCCACAGAGGTGATAAAGTTAAAATGAAGTCATTAGGGTGAGTCCTGATTCACTAGGACTGGTGTCCTTGTGAGGACAAGATTAATTTGGACCTGAGACAGACATTTAACCGAGGGAAGACAAAGACTCCATAAACTAAGAAACACATGGGCGAGCAGAAGCACATTTCCTTTGTGGTTTGCAGCAAGCCAGTGGCCCTGCTGACACTTTGACTTTGGACTTTCAGCTCCAGAACCAGGGAGTGATATCTTTCTGTCATTCTAAACCATTTAATTGTGGCACTTTGCCAGGGCATCCCCAGGAAGCTCAGTACAGTGGCCCGTGGTTCTGAAAGGTCCCAATGACAGTTAAACCCCTAGCTAGGACCCAGCATGGTCATATAAAGAAGGAAGCTTGGTAGCTGGTTGTTGGGTGTCTGTGGATACTATGAGTCCTCAGGGAGACTCAGCTAAGGTCTCACACATTCTGACTCCTAAGTTCAAGGTCAGGAGATAGGAATGTGGGGCAAATGACTTGTCTCCTTCGCTATTAGGTTTGCTGCTGTTCCTGCCTTGGCGATCCTCCTTGATGTGGTTCAGTCCATCAGTCTGTTAGTAACTTTGATGATAATGATGCACTCACTTGGAGATTGTAGCCTTCTGATTCCAACGCTTCCCAATATTTCATACTTTGACACTTCAGTGTCTATTACAAAGGAGAAAAAAATTACTCAACTATAGCTAAGTCTACTCAACAAGGAAATAGTTCATTGGTTTGGTACAAATATGTTCTGCAAGTCAAAAGGGATTTAAAAATAATGTACCTGGTACAAAATTGCAAGTAAGGAAACAATGACCCCAGGGGAAACAAGATTGCCAAATGAGTTTGGCAAAGTGTAAGAAGTTTCTGATGAAAGCTCAGTTCTCTAGGAGCAGGTTGTGAAAAGTGACCTACTTAAAAATGGACTGTAAGTTGATGTCAGAAATTAATTTATGAAGTCATTTAATAACTTACTGGTTGAACATTTGCTGTGGGAAAGCACTGTATTATACACAGTGTTGAACAAAATAAAGTCTCTGTGCCCATGGAGCTTATTGCTAGAGATGAAGAGAAATAAGACAAACAAGTGAACTGATATTCTAGGGGATGATCAGCGCCTGTCTGAAGGAAACTAAATGGGGATAAGGGGACCAGAGAGTAACAGCTGGGGTGGGGTTTTCTGCTACATGAGGTGCTAAGAAGGCTTCTACAGTAAGATAAAGAGGAAAGTCTAAAGAGAGTAAGGGAACAAGCCATGGCTAGTGCAAATACACAAGCAAGGTCTGGATGTGGGAATGTAATTGAACATGTTAGGAATAGCAAGGAGGCCAAGGGGAGAACAACAGGGAACAAAGATAGTGCTGGGGACAGATTGTGTATGACCTTGCTGGTCGTGGTAATAATTTGGTATTTTTCTATGAATAAAAGGTGGACAGCCATTAGGGCTTGTAGCAGTAAAGTGAATTCTGTTTAAAGCAGTTTTCTGGATGTTATATAAAGAACAGAACAGAAGCAAAGGGAAGGTGGTAAGAGGGGACATATATAAACACTTGATCTTAGCCAAAAGGCTGAGAAGCGATGAGAGGGGACATATATAAACAAAGTAAGAGGCTCCTGTACTAATCTGACCAAGGGTTAGCGGCAGCTGGGAGCAGGGTGGAAGTGGTACGAAGTAGTTGAGTTGGGGAATATGGTTTGAAGGCAGAGCTAATAGGATTGTCTGTGGATTCTTTGAGGGACTGAGAAGACATAAAGTTTCAGGGCTTTTGGCTTGAGAAACTGCTAAGCAGGAGTTGCCTTTTTTATATTAATTTATTTTTATTGGAAAGGCAGATTTACAGAGAGAAAGATCTTCTGTCCTCTGGTTCATTCCCCAAGTGGCTGTAATGGCTGGAACTGAGTCAATATGAAGTCAGGAGTAAGGTACTTCTTCTTGGTCTCCCATGTGGGTACAGGGTCCCAAGGCTTTGGGCCATACTCTACTGCTTTTCTGGGTTACAAACAGGGAATTGAATGAATGAGAAGTGGAGCAGCCAGGACATGAACACTGGTGCTCATCTGGGATCCCAGTGTGTGCAAGATAAAGATTTAGCCACTGAGCCATTGTGCTAGGTCCAGGAGTTGTCATTTTTCATGCTGGGGATGATTGTGGAAGGAACTGACTTGCTGGAAGTGTATGCATGGTAGAAATGAGAGTTCCATTTCAGTCACTAAGTTTGAGATGCAGATATATCATCAAGTAGAGATGTTGAGTAGAAAGTTGACATAGGAGTCTGGAGTTCAGGGAAAATTTCTAGACTGTAGATCTAAATATGAAAGTCAACAGAATTGTAGTGGTCTTTAACATCTTGGGACAATCAGACTTCATCTGAGCAGTGAATTTGGGTAAGAAGGACCTCCTGGCAGCGCTTCTTAGGTGCACAGGTGAGAAAAAATAACCAGGGATGGAGTTTGAGGAGTAGACACTGCTAAGAGCAGAAATAAAAGGGGCTAATATTCCAGAAACCAAGAAATAAAAGATTGAAAGAGGAAGAGAGATAGAGATAGGGATAGAGAGAGAGAGTGAGAGAGAGAAAGAAAGAAAGAAAGAAAGAAAGAAAGAAAGAAAGAAAGAAAGAAAGAAAGACTGCTCAATTGTATTCAATTCTTCTGAGTCAAGTAATTTGAAAAGTAGAATTTGACCACTGGGTCTGAAAATATGGAGGAAGCTGGTGTTGATGTTTGCAGCTGTTTGGATGCAGTTATGGAGGATTAAAAGCCATATCAGAGTGGGGTCTGTGATGTTGGTAGTATTTTATTTGTTGAGGAAGAACAAAACCAGAAACTTAAGATATGACTATAGACACTTGTTAGAGAAGCTTTCTCCTAAAGGGGGCAAAAATTGGAATGTTGTTGAAGAACAAGGGCCACCTGGACACGGGAGGGTTAGAAGTCAGGCAGTTCCCAGTATATGCACTTTAAACCATGGTGTGTGTGAGCTATATGCATGCATGTAGTATGGTCTTTCATTATGGAGTATAAAAAGAATGGTATAAAAAAATGTCCTAGGGACCCACATGCTTGTTATGGCACAATGGTGAGTTTAACTTTGTTTTCTCTCCTGCAGCATGTTGTAGTACTCTGAGGAGTTAGTCTGCATCTTTGGGGCTGAGGATATAAATGACTAGGAATGATATTAACTATGTATGCTTCATCAAAGCTCAAATTCAGATGCATACATTTTTAGGATGCAGGGAATTTGCATGTGGAATAACTTCAAGGAACATTTATGCATAAATACCTACAGCCTATGAAGTACGCCCTATGGTAAAGGAGATGAAAAACCAGGCAGAATGTCTTCCCCAGGAGTCCTGTGCACTTGGAACTATTTCTTGTAACCAAGAGGCCACACCAGGTGGAACTGAGTGAAGGCCTAGAGAAAGGGCTGTGGAAAGCAAGATAGAAATAAATTGTCCTGGTAAAGGGGTTGTGGGAAGCTCTTTAGCTCATTTGAGCTGAGCCCACAAGCAGTGGGGTGTCAGTGAGAAGGCAAATGACCCTTCAGAACTGAAGGACAAGCTTGAGTAAAAGAGGCTGTGTGATGGTGGGCTCTGGCCTGGTATTACTGTGGAAGTAGTAGGGCTGGACAGTGACCTCAGGAACAGAGTGCCCAGGGCCTTGTTGGCCAGGGAACTCGGAAGCCCTTAGCTGCTTTTGAGAACAATGTCAAGGATTCCACCTTGGCTAGACTGTGGTGTAGTGAGTTAAGCTACTGCCTGCAATCCTAGGCTTTTCGAGTCCCAGCTTCTCCACTTTTGGTCCTGGAAAAGCAGCAGAAGATGGCCCAAATGCTTAGGCCCCTGCATCCACTTGGGAGCCCCAAAAGAAACTCCTGGCTCCCAGCTTCAGCTTGACCCAGCCCTGGCCATTGTGGTCATTTGGAAAGTGAACCATGGATGATGGATGATTCTCTGTCTCCACTCTCCCCCTTTCTCTGTGTGTGTAACTTTGCATTTCAAATAAATAAAATAAAGATTAGGGAGATCCAAGCAGTACAGATTTTCAGGGTTAGGGTCACTGCTATGTCACACACAGCTCTCACCTGACATATCCTGATTCTGTGGGTCAGGAATTCGGAAAGGCCTAGGCTAGATAGGATTTCCGTTTGAGGAGTGTCAGCTACAGCTATCAGCCTGGCTGCAGTTGCGCTGGCAGGTACAAGAATCCTTCACTTAGTGCCTCAGTGTACTGCTGCAGGGTCTCCACTCTGTGCCCAGTTTTATCTCTGCATGGTGACCTTGAGGTATTTTTGACTTTGTACCTGGCAGCTGGCTTCAAAGAGGGAGTGTCTCTCCCATTGGATGAATGAAGTGTCATAGATCTCTTTAGGCAGAACCCTGGAAGTTACAGATGTCACTTCTGCTTCTCCTACATTCCACTGAGCAGAACAAGTCACAAGGCCAGCCAAGGTCCCAGGGGAGGAAAACAGATTCTGTTTCTCCAAGAAGAGAGTGGCAGAGAATCTGTAACCACCATTAACTCACACAGGTAGCCCTGGATTTGAATCCTGAATACTTCCACTTGCCAGCTGTGCGATTTTTAGGGTTACTCACAGGAACTCTCTTAACTGACATGATATTGATGTTAGTGAGAGAAAGAAAGGCTATGACACAGTGCCCCAGTACATAGTAGGTGTTTAATAAACAGCAGCTACTATTCTTGTCACTGTCACATGCACTGAAAGGGTAAAAACAATGACTGTTGAAAAGAGGATGCTTCTTGGATCTGACATTTTGAGAAACCTTTGACAACTGTTTAATTTTGGAAGGGAACAAGTGCAAAATGAGGAGCAAAAGCCAGGGGCAGGAGCTAAGTTGTGAGTGCTTTCTGGGTCAGTGAGTGCAGGTTGGCAGTGAAAGGGGAGTTCCAGCTGTCACAAGGGAAGATCTGGGTAAGCAGCAAGAGGCAAGTGGAGAGGTGGAGGGTGAAGTCCTGTGAGAGAACAGGGAAATAGCGTGCAGCAGTACTTGGAAAGGGCTTCTTCTGATTTTGCAGGACTCAGCTTTCAAACGCTGCGTCCATGTACCAGAAAACCATGGGAGTTGGCTTTCACAATGGGATTCCATCTATCTCGGTAACTTTTGCTGTTTGCCAACAAAGGGTTTACCTGTCTTGAACCTCCCCCATGTTTCCCTCTGGGTGGACACAGACCCTTTAAAGAATAGGTAGCTCCCTTGATTTCTGTAACTTGGCTGTGATGGCAAAGCACCATGAATTCTTAGCCTAAAAATACACACCAGTGGAATTCCAAAGCTCAGCAGAGGTTCAAACATTCCAAAAGGCTTCTGAAAGAAAGCACCATTCTGTAAAAGTTGGAAGGCAAATGTAATTAAAAAAATCAACAAGCCTATATAATAGGCAATTGTGGGCATAATAACAGCATGGCTGAGGTCCAGATCAGCATATGAGAGCTATTAGGAACATGCTTAGAGAGGAATGAGGTCCCTATGCCCAGAAGTGGTTGACACAGAGGCAGTGAGCAGTTAAGGTCAATCAAAGCAAGACCCAAGCCGTGTGATGGGCATGGACGAGGACATGAGGAAGGAGCTGTCAGGCAGAGGGATGTTAGCCCTGGGATCTTTGCGGGTAGACAGGGAAAGGGGAGTTAAAAGGAAGACAAGCCTCTGGTTGCATTGCAGTCCAGGTTAGTCCAGGTAGACTGTGCTGTTTAAAGAAAATCATTGCTCTTATGCAGGGTTTGCTTTTAGCTTGTACTGCTATACGTTGACATTTCTCCTCTTTTAGTCAGGTATATGTCTCTGTATATCACACCTGTGTATTACTTGGACCATTCTGAAAAGTATTTTGGACCATTTATAAACAGATGGGGCATGCAGTAAGGTGAAAACACATGAGGCAGTAATTTGGCATGAACAGATCATGCCACAAAAGAAATAGGAAAAATTTAAGCCCCAGGGTTGGTTGATTGGTAAGCAAAATGTCCACGATATCTTTTTACTCACTTCTGGACCGTTTACTTGTCAACTTTGTAGTTGCCAAGACAAGAATAAAATACCATCAATTAGACTATTTTCAGTGTTCAGAAAATTAAGTACAAGCAGAGGGTTCAGGATGTGTAGCAGAGCAAGCAGTTTCTTTGTTATCTTCTTTATGAAAACCCAACAACAGTTATTCAGTGTGGGTTCATATGATGATAGGAAAATATTTGGCTGAAATTAATCGAGCAAGGCCTAACACAAGTTAACACTTTTTGATTCTGAGAAGTAATTAATTGAGTGCCGACTATGGTTATGAAACAAAACACATTTAAACTCAATAAACTGTCAAATTTTAATTTCAATATTAACTTTAATTGATGTCATCTCCTGGTATGCTTCCCTAAGTATACCAAGTAGATTTCTAGGTAACTGATCAAGGTAGTTTTGTGTTGGTTGTAAACTACATTTTTGTAGCATCGCGACCAGACATTATGGCTGATTTTGGAATACTCTTTTTTTTTTTTAATTTTAGATGTTTAGATGATGTTTACACAGTTGGTCAGATAGAAAGGATCCAGGGTTAGGGGTAAATGTGTGTGATCATTACTTCCAAACTTTCTATTTCTTCTTCCCATTTCTGGAAGGAGGGAAGAGATAAGGGGTGGAGTCATACCCAACCTCCCAACCACCCTAGTACCTAGGGATGGGGAGCAGCCACCTGATATCAAACCAGGGTTCTGATGTGGCACACATGCCAAGGAATCTGTCTAGGTGGATGTAATAGTTCTGAAACGCTGTCCATCTCACTGATCTATGGATGAGGAAACCCTTCCAATGTCCATTGGCTGACACAGTCAACTCTATAATCTTCATTTGCCGAGATATTTGTCATTTTTTGGTTGGGGTAGTGGTCCAATATATTTTGTTCTCCATTCTGTGCTATCATACCAGATGTCCTCTGTAAGCCCCAGTGGGCTACCAAATCCTCTATGTGCACTAAAACCTGTCATCCACCACTCCATCCTTTAAATTGAAGAAGACCAGTTGTTACAGATGGTCCCATGGACCCAGGCCAGGTGACCTGGGCCCTGATGGACCTGCCACCCTTGGGGCTCATGGGCCTGGCTCTCACTGTGCAGGCAGGCTCAAGGACCTGGGCTAAGAAACCCAGGCCCTGCCAGAATCTCTACTCCTAGGGCTCATAGATCCAGCACCCACCTTGGAGGTGGGCCCAGCTGAACCTCCTGCCCTTGAGTTTCATGGACCTGACTTCCTTTGTGCAGATGGGCCCAAGGACCTGGATCAGGCAATCTGGACCCCACCGGAACCCCCATCCCTGGAGCTCACAGATCTAGCACCCACATTGGAGGCAGGCCAAAGGGCCCAGGCCAGGCAACCCAGTTCTTGCTGGACCTCCCATCCCTGTGGTTCACAGATCCAGCACCCACCGTGCAGGTGAGCTCAAGGACCTGGGCCAGATAACCCAGGCCTCACTAGACCCTCTTCCCCTGGGGCTCACAGACCCAACAACCACTGCACAAGCAATGATCTGGCCCAGGTGACTTGGACGCCACTGGACAGAGCACCCTCAGGGTTCATGGATCAACACCCATCTCACAGGCATGTCAAAGGGTCCAGTCCAGATGACCTGGGCCTCCAAGACCCCTTGCTCCCAGGGCTCACAGACCTGGCACCCACTGCCCCCAGACTGGCATGGCTCGTCTCACTTGGCACCCACCAGCAGGTGCTTCTCCTTGGCATGGTCCAGCTTCCCCCAATTCCAACTCCTGTTGGTGGGTGCTGCAGCCTAGCCTGGCCCAGCCAGTTCCTTGTCCTGGCCCCAGGGTGAACTGGCTGGTGTTGTGTCCTGACCTGGTTTCTTCTGCACCCCATTCTGGTTCTTGAGTATGCTAGTAGCTGTTATGAATTGGCCTGGCCTGGCCTGGCTTGTACCCAGACCTAATCCACGTGAAGCTGGCAGGTACCTAACCTGGCATGGTTTGGCTGCTCCTTGTCTTGGTTCTTGCGCTTATCTACATGGACTATAACCTGGACTTCCCCAAGCTCCTCTATCAGATTTCTTGCTAGTCTCAGATCTTGCACAAACCAGTAGGTCCTTGGCCCAGGTTGACTTTGTCAACCTCTTATTGTGGCAGGAGCAGTATCCTTGCCCAACTGGTCCATACCCTATCCAGTTCTTACTGCCCAGACGCTGCTCTCACATGGTTCAGTGGGAGCCAAGACCTAGCTCAGCCCTTTCTCCACCCACCCTGGCTCTCATGAGTACCAGTGGGTACTGGAGTCTAGCCCAGTCTGGCCCTCCCCAGACCCAGTCCACACTCATTACAGGGAAGACAGCAGCCGTGTTCAGCCCAGACAGTGCCACAATTCTGGCTCTCAAGCTCACTAGTGGGAACCTCAACCCAGCTGGGGCATCTTCTTAACTCCCCAACCAGGCCTGTTCCCAGCCACAGTTCTTGTACATGCCAATGGAGATTTGCTGTTACACATGTGTGAACCTACATACTCCCCCCACAGATTCTACCCCCAGACCCAATTCAGTCACATATTGGTCAGTGTCATGGCCTAATCTCACATTACCCATTCTCTGATCCTACTCTTACTGATGGGTTCCATTATAAAGCTCTGCAACATGTCCATGGTTGTTCTTGTCCATGGAAGTCCCTTAGCAGTCATTCCTTACTGGATATGAACCCTCAGGTCCCTGCTCGCCCTCACCTGTGAAAGCCCAGATTCCCTGCAACCTCATACCCTGAAGTCCCCAGAGCATGTTGTTGAGTGGCCTGAAAGCTTGACCTGGGCACAATGGTGCCTTGGCCTCCTGGGCCCAAGTTTTACCAGCCACAGCCATGCAGCTGGTAGAAAAGAAAACCTAAACCTCTGGCCCATATTGGCTCAAGCTCAAGTCTTGAGCCTCTATCCTGGCCAGGCCCAGGTTCTGTCAGCCATAGCCACGCAGCCGGTAGAAAATAAGCACGAGCCTCTGGCCCAGACTGGCTTGAGTTCCCTGAATACTCTTATATAATCTTTTCTGTGGATCATCTATTTCTCAACAGTTTGTGTCATAAAAGGTCAATTCTGTGCATATAAAATGAGTTTGTCATCTTTCCTGTGTCGTGCAGGGGAATGGAAGCACTGACACAAATGAGAAGGAAGTCCCAGATTCTGCAGAAGTGTCAAAATATCAAGGGCTCTCTTATGAGCCTGTACCTCTTAGGTCATGGCAGATTTCATCCCTAGAAGCAGAAGTTGGCAGAAAGTCAATAAAAGTGTTAAAATCCTGTGTGACTTCTATTAGGTTTCTTTTGGTAGCGATAGAATAAAACAGTGGATGTTGTTGGTTTCTTTTGCTCTTCTTGGGGAATATTAGCTGAAAATGGACAAACTTTCTGGTGTTCTTCCAAAGAAAGAAAACATAAAAAAATTTACCCTCTGGTGAGCGTACATCTTTTCAGATAGCTTTCCACATATGCCTCTGTCAGAGTCACGGAAGCTGGAGAGTTGAAAATCCCCCATTTGGTGGCTCACGTTATGACAGCTGTTTTGTTGTTAGGGGGTTTTTCACACAAAGCTCAAACAGCAGCAGAGATTGGGTGCAGTTGGCTGTGCCTCACATCTTTGAGGGAATCCAGGCAGGTGGAGGTTGTGCCATATTTAGCAAGTGGATGTATCATCTGTAGTTTCTTAGCCTATAGTTGGATGCTCTGCATTGCACTTGCAGACAGGAGTAGAGTAGAAATGGAGAAAGGAAGTAATTTTCAAGAGTTCCTAAATGAACAAGAGTTCTTCCTTTTTATGAGGTGTTGTTTTAGTCTATGCTAATGGGAGGAAGAAATGGGTGAGGCATAGGGACTGGAGAAGGGGTGAATGTGTTTTAGTTTTAAAGCTTCTAATTGAAAAGTGGGATCATATTAAAATAACTGCCATCCTGTTTGTCAATAATGCATACATTTCCTTTTAACCAAATGGAACCCTATGGGTATCTCATAAATCTCTTGAATAGGGGGCCTCTGCTACCTCCAGGTACAGATAAATCACACTGAGAGGATGCTGAACCATGAAATGATTCTGTTAACATGTCATCTGTCTAGAATATATTTTCACATCTCCAACAGAAGGATCTAAATTATGAGGAGAGGTGACCTAACAGAGTTGAGACTTTGGTATTTGATGCTTTTAACATCTTCCGTCTGCTACCTATGAATGAGTGTGGAATCTGACCCCACACATGGAATACAACATGGCCCAATCCAGAGAGTTTCTGTAACTAACCACGTTATTATGTAGTGAAACCACATCTTGCATAAATTGTTTGATCTTGGGAAATGTGTTCTATCAGCATTACTTGTCTGATAAAAGAAGTTTTTAAAAAATGTACTTGGAAACCGAAGAGACAGATCTCCCATCTCTTGGTTCACTCCCCCAAATGCCTGCAACATCCAGGTCTGGGCCAGACTGAAGCCAGGAGCCAGGAGTATCAACTAAGTGTCTTGGGTGGGTGGCAGACCCAACAACTTCAGCCATCATCTACTACCTCCCAAGAGTCACATTGGCAGGAAAATTTAAGGGAGAAAAGAACTGAGACTTCAGTCCAAGGACTCAGATATGGGATGTGGATATCCCAAATTGGGACATTTTGAAAATTATTAATAATCACAGAATTTGAGGTAGTGGATAGTAAGCAACATAATAAATAGTGTCCCGTTGGTTCCCAGGATCCAGTAACATGAAAATAACTCTTTGTGTCTAGTAGCCTATGTAGGAGTTGCTAATAAAAAGTGTCCTCACATAGAAACCATGTTTAATGACTTGTTGCTTTTGCCCAACACTGATGGTGATACTATGGTGAGATGCAGAAACTTCCCAGGTTGGCTTCTATTTTCCAGTTGTGAGGAATCTGGTCTCAGATTTCAGAATTGTAACTTTGAGTGGTTTGCTGCTCAACATGCTTCACTGTGTAGCAACAGGAAAACAATTCTGTGTGTCTGATAACCTTTCATGCTCCAGCTGCCTGGTGAAGGACTGTCATTTCTGTACAATTCATCTTATGCCCTAATATAAGCAGTTTAGCCCTTTGTCTAAAGGGGGATCAGGGAGAAACTTTTCATGTTTTCCTTGGCTCTTCCAGTGGATCTCAAAGCTCAGTCCCCGAGCCAGTCACATCAGGCATCACTTGGGAACAAGTTGGAAATGCAAATCCCATTCAAGACTGAAAACTGGGAATAGGACCCTGTGAACAGTGTTTTAGCAAGCCTGGTGAATGACTCTGAAATGCGCTAAGGCTTGGGAACTCTAGGATGGTTCCTTTCTGGCCCCTCTGGCATGGCTTGGTGTAGGCCATTGCACACATTCAACAGACATTGAGGCAGTCTGCCAACTGATTTCCTAGCCTCCTAAAGCAGCCTAAACCTTTCCATTCTCCACATTCTCAGTTGACCTTATTGAAATATCAGTGTGCCTTGCCACCAATGGGACACTGAACACTAAAGAGAGCACCCAATATCCTGCTGAGGTTCACTCACCTGCAAGGACTAGGCCAAGAAAAGGGTTGCAGCAGACCTAAGAAGTGATGGGACATGGAGCAGTGGGAGTGGTAACTCGAGAAACTATTTGGAAGACGGCTCTTCCTCCCATGTCTTTGAGATGAGGGTAGGGTGTCGTGTATGTGTATCCCTTGGGTATCAATTTTATTTGCTATCTAAGTCTAATGATCAAGAGGGTCAGAACTCAAGTGAATCTGAAGAAAGCCTCTAAAGAGACAGCACAGCCTGCTCTTGTTATAGGCCCAGGAACCTCTGAGGACAGGGCAAAGTAGGTAATTTGAGCTCTCTAAAGTGTGGCCCATCTTATCCAGTGACCACATGGACGTTTGGGATCAAATACTCAGCTGATAACTAAATGATTTAGCCTAGAGCAATGCTTGTGGATTCCACTCTTGGGAACTAGAGGCAAAATTATTGATTTCCTGTAAAGAACCTCAACTTTTTTTTTTTTTAAGATTTATTCATTTTATTACAGCCAGATATACAGAGAGGAGGAGAGAAAGAGAGGAAGATCTTCCATCCGATGATTCACTCCCCAAGTGAGCCGCAACAGCCGGTGCGCGCCAATCCGAAGCCGGGAACCTGGAACCTCTTCCGGGTCTCCCATGCGGGTGCAGGGTCCCAATGCATTGGGCCGTCCTCAGCTGCTTTCCCAGGCCACAAGCAGGGAGCTGGATGGGAAGTGGAGCTTCTGGGATTAGAACTGGCGCCCATATGGGATCCCAGGGCATTCAAGGCAAGGACTTTAGCTGCTAGGCCACGGCACCGGGCCCAAGAACCTCAACTTTTTAAACAGTTTATTCTAATTCCTTTTTTTGATTGTGAACATGATATTGGTTTTTGCATATTTTGCAGTGTTAAACATTTTGGCAGGATAGAAGTATCTTTTCTGTTCTGAGTAATAATGGTGCGAAAGATTGTGTTCAGGGTTGGTGTTGGGGCATAACAGCTTGCAATTCTGTCATCCCATATGGGTGGCAGTTTGTGTCCTGCTTGCTCGACTTCTGACCCAGCTTCCTGCTACTGCACCTGGAAAAACAGCAGAAGATGCCCTAGGTCCTTGGACCCCTGCCATCTATGTAGGATGTGCAGGTGAAGCTCCTGGCTTCAGATTGACTCAGCCCTTTCCATTGCAGCCATTTGAGGAGTGAATCAGCAAATGAAAGATCTCTCTAACTCTGCCTTTCACATAAATAGCCATTTAAAAATTGTATTCAAAGAGAAATAAGTCTGAATTGTTGAAGTTCAACCTTTGCTAGGCTCTTCTTTAGTGTTTATCGCTTAACTATTAACTATTTGATTTGAAAACTTCAAACAATATTTGTTATACTACTCTAAGCATGCATTTTCCAGACTTCCCCTCAGGTTTATAGGATGTTTTAACAAGCTAATTGGTAATAACAGCAAGCAGTTGCAATTTATGAAGGTTTCCAGGGTCAGCTGCATTTAGAAACTTTGATTTAAAGAAGTTAAATAGATCTTCATTTTAGGACTTTGTGATATCTTAACATAGCTACTAAATTTCACCCACAATTTTCAGCATTGCTGTTTTCTTCCCACATCTTTACTTTGGAATTTGTTTTAATTTAATCATTACTGTTACTATGATATATTTCATATGTGTGAAATGCTGTGTGAGTTGCATTCATCTTATTTTGTTTTATTTTAGAAAGGCATAAAGTTAGGGCCTCTTGAACTTCATATTCATGGTTATGCCAAATAACACATATACTAGCTGAGTACCAGCTTATTTAAAAAATAAATTGCTGGCACTTGGAAGGAAGACCCATTGTCATAGTATAAATGGTTTTTCCTGCCTTTTGTTTTGGCTCCTGAAGCATGTTTCTTCATTAAAGAATTGCTTTATGCTTTGTGGAAAACACTTAATACCCTCAACCAGTAAAAAAATCTGTGTAGAAAAAAAGTAAAATAGATGGGTTCAGCCACTTATTCAACATCTGTGTGGAAAAGGAAGAAATTTTCACCTGAAATGATAGTGTTGATGGTTTTTCTATGCATGAAGAACAAACAAACAAAAATGTAGCATCTCTGAATGATTCTGCATACTTGCAGTGATTGTGTACCTTTAAATACTCTTCACCATTTCTGTGTTTTGAAGAGCAGAATTCTATAAACTTTACTAAATCCAGGCTGCTCTCCTCTCTGCAGTGACTGAGGACCTTGGAGGCACAGTGCTGTACTTTTCCATGCCATCCAGTGTCACCTCCTAGAAGGGATCGTACATAGATCACTAAGTAACTTTACTCCTACAACAGTGTTGGTCACTCCAGACAAATGAAATCATGTGCAGAGCTGGTATAGATCTCCCACCTCCACCCACTGCTGCTGAAAGAGACTTTCATCCAAGTCGAGAGTGGATGAAGTGAAAGAGGATGTGAGTTCAAGTCTGAAGTGATTATTCTGAGCAAGGCCCACTAAAGTGACAAATAAAGGGTCACTCAGAGAACCTTGGAGCAGTATAAATGGACCCTCTGTTATTTATAGACTGCTGAATCATAAAGCCCAAGCTAGATTAATTCTGGTCTCATGCATTAAAGAGCTTTATGTGTAGAACCTGTAATGCTTACTGGTTATCCAAAGCTTCCCCAAAAATGCTTTGGTAAAATGAGAAAACACTTCACATATTACCCAAACCCTGGAGCTTAAGGGCCCTGTCATTTTAGTTCGGTGATTTTCACTGTGATTAGGTTGTAAATTTGGGGGTGGGTGCGCTACCCAGTTGTTAGAAGCACAAAATACATAGTTGAAGTGACGACCATCATAAAGACAGATATGAAGATTTAGTATTTAGCTCTTCACAGTGGGACACGGCAGTGCCTGCCCAATATAACCAGTTCTCTTTCTTGCAAACATGTTTTTGATCTGGCATTCTCTTTTGGTGATAGCAGTTTTCATATAAGTTTCACCAACAGAAAAAAAATTAATGTTCTTGTTTTACATTTATTTATTTAGACCATCATGGTTTCATTTATTTATTTAGACCATCGTGGGTCTTGTATATGTGCATTCTGTTCTAAGAGGTGAAGATGGTTCTGTGAGATGCCCCCTAGAGGTAGGCAAATTCGTGGGCTCTAGAGGTTAACATTATCCAAGAGAAACTTGTTATGATTCAAAACCAGCTGGCCATGCAGGCAAGGTGGCTGAGACACAGTGAACACCGGCTTTCTTCAGTGTAGTGGAAAATGTCACGCTGACAAGGTCAGTGCTGGGAGTTGGCCATCAAGCAGCTCTGTGCAGCGCCTGTGGAGCTGTGAGCGAGCAGCCCCTGCTGTCTGCTGGGGAGTCAAGGAAGGGTGGGAAATGCAGGGTTCAGTCTGCACCTCAAAGCCTTGATTTAGCAGTTTGGTAGTCACAGAAATCATTCTGGTGATTGTTAATGTTAATCACGCCATGGCCAGTATGCTTTCAGAGCAGAGTATGCTCTCAATGAGATTTCCCAACAAACCAAAAGGTAGCGGTGTTTTTCGTGAACTGCACCTCTCTTGATATGCACTTTTGGGCTATCAACATTTATGGCTGACACAAAACATCTTTAGATCCAAAAACATCCACTGCTGGTTTTCAAAAAGAGCCTTGTTTTTTTTTTTTTGCATAAAGTAACTTATATAAAGATAACTGTTGTGTTTCGAGGGCAGTCACACAAGCAACTAACTGGACACAGCTTTTACAAATGAAAGCAGGTCAGAGGGAAACGCCTCCTTTATAAATGGCTTCATCCATTTGTTCAGCTGAGAAAACCTTTTCTTTCAAGCTGGTCATCAAAATATAGCACTGCTGAGGGCTAGGAATCTGGTATTACCTGTGCTGCTTCACTGGATACAAATAGAACTATGGATGGCTTACAGAAAATGAAAGCCTGCTGAATTCCGCCCCTCAGAGGGTGCCACAGTCAGTAGTTTACAGCTATTTTCCATGCAAAATACGTGACTCATATAATTCTGCAATTTTCTTTCCTGATAGCATTTTAGAGGAGATATTTTTAAGAAGGAAATTTTCTGATATTATCCTAATAGAAACATATTTTTCTATATATGAGCTTTTTAAAATTATATTTGTGTGCCAGAAATAGGTTAAGATAGAGGCATTTTCAATGCCTATTTATCTCTGTAATTATCCAAAGTCCCCAAGAGGCCATGGATGGCTTATTAGATTTAGAAAGAGCAACTGCAGTACTAAGCTTTTTGCTACAGAGTGGGCTTCCAATGCACAAAGCATTACAATTATTTGGAGACAATCTGTAGCCTTGGAAACAATATGGCAGTAGTGACATCAGCGGCAATTATGTGTAATTTTTATCCCCAGTTTATCACCAAGGTAACCAGCGCAGGTTTCCCTGCTTGAAATTTTAAGACTGTCACAGTTCTATATACAGCAAGGATATAAGCAAAGATTACCTTCTGAATCTCTTTGGCAATTCATTTCATTTCCCAGATAAAGCAGCCCTTTGGAATTCAAATAGCAGATATCTATTTTTGGCAACAGCTGCAAGTTCTTAAAGCTATTAAAATTATATGAAATAGTATAAATAGAATTCATGTGGTATTTAACTTTTATGATGCTATTCACTGTTAGAATACCTTCTCTTGCTTTGAACAACAGTTATAGGACATACACTCCTACAGAAATGGAAGAAAGGAGACAAGTGGAATAGCCTTTGGTCTTCTGTAAAACTTGCACAGATTGGTTCATTTTTGAAATAAAATGTCCTAGAACTACAAGCCTGTTATAATAATCAACATACCTGTGATCCTAGTGACCTCTACTATATTAAAAGGTTCTGGTCACTTCTCTGCGCAGAAACATTGATAGTTCTCTAGTCCAAAGACTGAATGTGGATAACAGTCCCTCTGGTTGAAAATGGCAGTGACAGTGGCAAAAATATATTTTTGGACCCTTGAGTGGTTCCTTACAACTCGCATACTGATTCTGAATGAATGAATAAATCTGTGAATGAGTGGAAGCATGCATAGATTGCAGTAGAACACAAGCTCTGAAGATTTCCAAGAATCTCCTCTGTTCTATAGGTAACTGTGAGTTCTTCACTCAGATACTGTGACCTGTAGTTCTGTTTCAGAGTAGACCTCCATGAGCCACAGGCCAGAGTACTGGCTTCTCCATAGTTCCTATGCTGACCCAAAGTGGAAAAATGCCATGTAAGGGTGCGTGAGAAGATAATCAGAAATGAAAATTAAAAGATAAACTCATAGTTGTATGTATGAGTTCAAGAAGTTTATGGAAAATGCATATTATGAAAAAATGATAAGGATTTCAAATTTTTTTTACACAAACAAGCTTATCTTTTGTTTCCAATTTTCTACAGAGCTTTTGAAGTACCCCTCTATATCTATTTTAGTTTTTTTAAGATTTATTTATTTTTATTGGAAAGCATATATATACAGAGAGGAGGAGAGAGAGGAAGGCCTTTGTACATTGGTTCACTCCCCAAGTGGCCACAATGGCCGGAGCTGAGCCAATGTGAAGCCAGAAGCCAGGAGCCTCCTCTGGGTTTCCTATGCGAACTCAGGGTCCCAAGGCTTTGGACCATCTTCAACTGCTTTGCCAGACCACAAATAGGTAACTAGATGGGAGGAGGAACAGCTGGGATATGAACCAACACCCATATGGGATCCTGGTGGATGCAAGGCAAGAATTTAGCCACTAGACTTTCGTGCCAGGCCCTCTGTATCTATTTTAAATCCAGAAGGAAGAGACTGAAGGTGGGATGTAGAGGAATGCCTGTCACCCTCACTCTTAAGCTCCTTATGTGCCAACCCATGTATGAGGCAGGGAATCAAACAGAGACCAGTCAGGGACTCAGACATTTGTAGGACAGACAGATAGCTAAATGTAACTATTGATTGAACTGAATGATGATCTCTATATTCAGCTACTTTGGCCTACCAAGATCAGTAGGCTGTTGTGGTCTGGTCTGCTGTGTGTCAGTATGATAGGTGTAACTATGGGGCAGTGGGCATGCAGCTAGTGTTGACCTCAGGCAGAATGAGGAGTGTGGGAATATTTTCAGAGGAGTTAAGGCCTACAGAGAATTTTAGTGAGTGTTGGAAAACATAAGGAGAAGCAAGAAATGAATCTTTGGGGAAGATGTTCATGATAAAAAGATTTACCCCCTGTGGCAAGTTACATTACTCCCTGCCTTGTTACCTTTTATTTTATGTTAAATGTTTAAAAGATAGCATAGTTTGGCATATTAATAAATTGTGTTTTGATTCCCTAAAAGAGCTTATATTCCCATATCTTCATGAATAAAATGTGATGAAGGCAAAGTACCTCTAGTCATTTCATTTTACTTTCTCCTTTCCTAGGGATAACCATTACATTGAAATGTATCTTGTCCATGCATTTACAGATCATTATGGCATATACATATACTCACAAAATAGAGCATTGGTTGATTATTTCTGAATGTTACCTAAGCTGCTTTGTGTTAGACATATCCAGTTGTAGCCTTCTTTCGTGTTGCTGAACTTCTTTTGAAGGTTCATCCACTTTGATGCATGCAGACCTGATTTGTTTATAATTAGCTTTTTCATTGAATTCATATTCTTAGACTATATCATGCTTTGTCCATCTCTTTTAAACAGCAAAAATTATTTGATAGTTACATAGAGTTGCTCATACATATCCATGGAGTTGAAAAAGAATCTAGAAAATAGATCTACATGTGGATAAGACCAAGATATATGGTTGATATGAGATTGTAAATCAGTGGGTAAAGTGCTGTTCAATAAATTACACTGGAACATTTGACTCTCCATGTAAAAAAGGAGTTGGCTGGGATGGGGAGTGGGGAAAGCTCTGTGGCACAGCTGATCAAGCTACTATTTGGGACCTCTGCATCCCGAATCAGAGTGCTAGTTAAGTCCTGGCTGCTCTGCTCTCCATTTCAACTTCCAGATTCATCCTGGGAGGCAGTGTACAATGGATCAGGTGCTTGGTATTTTAAGACAAGCCTCTTTTAATAAACCCAGTTGTGGAGTCTCGGGCAGAGCTGAGGATTGGTAAGAAACAGTTAATAAGCATTGCCAAGGAAATGGTTTTGTATCTCTGTTGGTTTTCCTCTTTTTGGTTTTGTTTGTTTATTTGAAAGGGAGACAAAACCAGGAAGAGGTATGGAGAGGGAGAGTACTTCCATCTGTTGATTGGTTTCTTAATGCTACCATAGCTTAGGCTGGGCCAGATGGAAGTTAGCAGCCAAGAACTCAATCTGTTTACCCATGTGGGTAACAGGGACCTCCAGTACTTAAGCTACCCCCTATTGGCTTTGCACATTAACAGGCAGCTGAATCACTAGTGGAGGCAATATTTAATCCCAGGTGATGCACTTGGCCATAAGGCCCCCTCCTCCATCGCTCTCTGTATCACTTGAATAACATCTGAAGTTCAAAGGCCTTGGTGGTCCAGCAGAGAAAGATATCCCTTCTAGTTCCATGAACCTAAAATAGAGAGCATGAATGGATCAGCAGTGCTTCTGTGTAGCCAGAGCTCCTTGAAGGGGTTAGTCCTCCATGTATCAATAACTCAGTTCTCCTTTAGTTGAGGTCTGCTTTTATGTTGTCCGGTTAAATTTTATATTCTTTCCACTTAAGGTTTGCATATTAAAAGTTACTTTTAAATTTTACTATTTATTATAATACTTGCATATTTAGACTTTGCTATTATTAGAAGTAGTATTTTTATCTTTTTAATTTTTTTATTCTTGCTGTATGCTAATTTCTTATTGCATTACATTGAAGTGGTGATTGTGGGATTTGGAGAATGTTTCTAATGTTTTCTGGGGTCACACTGTTCCATATGATGAATCCTTATGGGGTTCTTTCTGCAGGTCCTCCATGATACTTCCCTGAATCCCTGAAGTTTCCATTTCAGCCTCCCAGCTGGAAATGGGATTTGTTTGCTCTTCTATGCTACCCACCTTCCAGGACTACACTTGGAACTGGGTCTATGTAACTGGAAGGTAGAGAGAGAAAAAGTAATGGGAGCTGACCCTGCCTTGGAGAAGGAGTTCACATTCACTGGAGTTTTAGAAACTGGCTGCTGCTGGGAAGCCCCTCTCTCACCTCTGAAGTCTGAATTGAAGGGCTTTCTCCAGGAGCTTTCTGTGTCCCTGAGGACATCCATTTCCAGGTGGCAATGTGCCTTGAGGTTGGGGGTGTTGGAGGGAAAAATGTGACAGATTCACTGCTGTTTGGACACTATTTAGGATTCTAGTGTTTTTTTTTTCTTCCCCAGCTCACCTGTTCCCATTTATTTTTCAAAGTGTTCTCAAATAATTGCTTCATGCATGCTGTGCGAATTGTGGAGCTGTTCTCTGTGGGAAAGAAACATAAGGCAGATTTCCTTCATCTTACCTAGGACCAGAACCAATTGATCCTTTAAAAAAAAGCAGCTCCATTCTGTTATTTCTGTGTTCTATTTCATTGCTTTTTGTGCTTAAAAACAAAACTGAGTACACACAATTTTTTTGGGCTTCTCTGGCTACTCCTCTCACCTGATTTTGAATTTAAAACAATTTAATTTCCCCTACTCAATATAAATACAGAAATAACACTAGAATATTTTTTTCTAAAAGCTGGTTATGACTCAAATTATTTGTTTCTCCCTTTCAAAGAAATAATTTACATTTGGAATTTCATTACCAATTTTATTTTATTATGATTTTACATTGTGGCTTATGTGAATTTCATATTATTTCTTAAAATGTATGACCTAATTAATATTATTTTTGAATTTGCATATTCTTGCAAGGACTGTGCCTTCTCTAATTATGAGTGGCAGGATTCTGCATAGCACCATTAAAATAAGCTTGTTAAAAATCTAACCCTGAAAAAAAAATCTAACCTGGGAGCTGGCAGTGGGTTAAGACATTACCCAAACAGGGGCTTGGCGTGGTAGCCTACCAGCTAAAGTCTTTACCTTGCACACGCCAGGATCCCATATTGGTGCTGGCTCTAATCCCAGTGGCCCCACTTCAAGAGCAGTTCCCTGCCTGTGGCCTGAGAAAGCAGTCAAGGACGACCCAAAGTCTTGAGACCCTGCAGCCTCATGGGAGACCCGGAGGAGGCTCCTGGCTTCTGGTTTTGGATTGGCACTGCCATTGTGGCAACTTGGGGAGTGAATCAGCAGATGGAAGATCTTCCTCTCTGTCTCTCCTCCTCTCTGTATATCTGCCTTTCCAATAAAAATAAAATAAATCTTAAAAAAAAAAAAGACGTTACCCAAACAACTAAAATAAATCCTTAGGAAAAGAAATCTCACACTCAAACTATCCTTTGTGGCATTATCATGGTTGATATTTTTGCATGTCATTACCAACATGTCCAAATTTATAGCTTGTATACAACCAAGAGTGAACTGTAAGATACTTTACAGATTTTAGGTGATTGTGATATGTCATTCATTGCAGGATCTATAAAGCAGCCTCTGGTGGAAGGTATTTGTAATGGCAGGGCCACATATGTCTGAGGCAGGGTATATCTGAGGCAAGGTATATGGGAAATCTTGTTCATTCTGCTTAATTTTTCTGTGAACCTAAAGCTGCTTTAAAAAAATCTGTTTAAAAAATCCTTGCTACATGGGTTGGTCAGTTTCTCCTCATAATTCTTCAAATATTTTCAAGTATAGAGCTGTTATTTATTATTGACAAATAGTTTTCTTTATCTTTGTATAATCTTACATTGGTTTCACTGCACCAACTAAATCTTTGTTAGTATTTGTCTTATATTTCCCTAAACCTCCTTTCAATGTTCTGTCTTATAAATAACATGTGCTCTGATTTTTAAAAAATTTGCCTAGATTCTTTGTCTAGTTTTTAAATGTTTATACTCATGATTTCCAATATTTTTATATTTATTTATACCACTTAATTTTATTTTCTATGTATGATGCTTTTCCTTTTTGTGAATATTCTGTTGTGTTGATTGAATTTCTTTGTTGCTTCCTCTCTCCATCACTAAGAGATTGTATGTAAGATTTATTTTATTTTAGTATATAACCTTAAATTCTAAATATACTCTATTGACTTATCAAGAGCTAAAGATATTTACTTATATTTTTACCCATTTCCTAAAGAGCAGAATAACTTTAATTCTATGTATTTCTCAATTCTTCTATGAATTCTACTTATATCCTATTTTTAAAACCCTCTGCATTATTACTGTTATCTTTATTATCCGTTTATTCATGCTTACTAGATATCTCATATGTAAAAATATCCCCTTGCATCTTTTTTCATGCAAAGTACAGTCTTTAATAGTTCTAATAGAGTCATTTCAGTAATAACTTGAAGTCTTTCCTTTCTTGCCAATATCTTTATTTCTTATTTAGTATAAGATATGTTCATTTTTGAAAAATGACAGCTGGATGTGGAATTCCGGGTTGAGAGTTTTTTTCTGTCATCATGTTGAAGGTATTACTCCATAGAATGCTAGCATCTGCTTCAGGTCTTCCACCCTGCAGCCTCCACTGGACTTGCTAAGCCTATGGACAGCACTGTCACCTTTTTCACGGAGCCTGTTAAAAACCGTACAGCTGTTCCACTCAAAACCAGATAAAATGTTGATGTTGCCTGTAAATCTGAGTTTAGGGCTCTCTCAAGCTCATCCATGTGTCCAGGTTAAAAAAACTTGGAACAAAACTTCCAGAGGTGGAAAATGCTGCCTGTTTCTCCCCTTGAGGAATTTTGGCTCCAAAGCTCCCTGCCTGATGTGGAGTACTGGATCATGTGTGGCCTGAGAGAGCTTCTTTTATCTTTGCCCCTAAGAATCCAGTTTAGTGCTGATAAACTGCTAAGGGCTATTTTTATAGAAGCTGGAGGCTAAGTACAAGTTGCTAGGATATTATTAGCCTGTCTGCCTAACCACCAATGTCTAATGAATGGTACAGCTGTACTGTCATGAGGCAACTTGAGAGGGGTGAACTTTGAGAGGAAATTAGATATTGCCATCATCGTGACCAGTGAACGTTCTTGCTATTCAGGCATTGGAAACAACAAAATGGCATTACGTAGGATTGGGGGAAGGCCACAGAACTGAGCAGAGCCCTGTAATGGGGCGGTCTGCGAGTCTTTATGAGCCATGAGCCCATACACAAGCAAAATCTTCCCATCAGTTAATCTCTGTATATGAAGTAAGGTTATGTTTTGAAAAGGTTGATTTATTTGAAATGGAGAGTGTGTGAGAGATAGAATGGGAGAGAGTGTATGTATATGAGAGAGAAGGGGTGAGAGAGAAAGAGAGATATCAACATCCCATCCACTGGTTTATTCACCAGTTTAGTGCTGATAAACTGCTAAGCCACAAAAAACAGGGCTGGTCTATGTCAAAGCCAGCAACATGAAACTTCATCATATTCTTTGTTGTGAGTGGTACGTACCCACGTACTTGTGTCAGCTTCTGCTGCTCTCCCAAGCTCGTTAGCAGGGATCTGGATCAGAAGTGGAGCAACCAGAACTTGAACTGGCATTTACAGGTGATGCAGTAGCTTAGCCCATTGTTCCACAGTGCCAGGCCCTTGAATAGAATTATTTAATAAGAGGCACCTATGAGGGAATTTGACTAACAAACTTTTATCTAATGTTCGTTATGACCGAGTCATGTCACCAGGATCTGGGAGGTTAAAAATTCATCTTAGTTGGTCCTGGAGGAGTAGCCCAGTGGCTAAATCCTTGCCTTGCAGGCTCTGGGATTCCATATGGGTGCCGGTTCTAATTCTGAAAGCCCCACTGCCCACCTAGCATCCTGCTTGTGACCTGAGAGAGCAGTTGAGGACAGCCCAAAGCCTTGAGATCCTGCACCCATGTGAGAGACCTGGAAGAAGCTCCTGGCTCCTGGCTTTGGATCAGCTCACTTTTGGCTGTTGCGGCCACTTGGAGAGTGAATCAGCAGACAGAAGATCTTCCTCTCTGTCTCTCTGTATATCTAACTTTCCAATAAAAATAAATAAATCCTTTTTAAAAATTGAAAAAAATCATCTTAGAAAAAGATCCTTTCTCCATCCCCAGCCCTCCCTTATTTTATAGGCTCAAGAAACAACACAGTACCCCTTCTCTACTGCCACACTCAGAATCACACATTGTTGCTACAGACAACTAGGAGTGTGTGGGTGTACTCCTGTATCCTGCAAAATGAATTGAGCAAAATTATAGCTTCTGATTCATAAGCCAGTGGTAGTATACAGCTGGAGAGTGCAAAAATTCAGAGATTGCCATAGTAACTCTGCTTTTCCCAGGAAGTAATTGAAAAAGGCACTTTTTATAAAAATAGAATATTGATGTTCATATCTCTAAAGGAATTAATTTGCTGACTGATAGAGGGAAAAGAAGAAAGATGAACCATCGAGCTGCATTTTCATTTCATTGTGATTATCCCCAGGGTGGCAGGCAGCTGAGATGCATTCTTTTATTTTTGCTGCAAAGAGCACTTTTATTTTCAGCTGGGTTTGTGTGTAGAAATAGTTTCCAGAAATATGTAAAGTAATAAAGAATTAGAGTGTATGTTTGGTGAAACATTGAAAGACTCCAGTTTGTTTCTTGTCATTTTCAGTTTAATTAATGTTAAAATTACTTGTGGGATATTGAAGTCGCTACTCACCCCTGGTACAACAGCAATGCCATAGGAGTGGCTGTGAATGGACTGCTTGCAATTTGGGAACTCAAGTCCACCAGAAGTGCCACCATGAGACCCAGCGGCACAAAAATATCAAGGAAGAAGTAATTATTCTAGGAACTGATGATAATGATAATCATGGTCTAGAAATATTTAGAGGATTGATAGAATTTTGGTGACAGCTTGCATATGTTAGCATGGATATAGGAGTGATAGAAATACATGCCATGACTTGCTATCTGGAAATTTTCCTCTAGAGAAAATCTAGAGTCATACTCAGAGTGAATTGTTTTATTTTCAAATCATGTTCTAGATGGCTAAAAAATGATCCAAATGAATGACTCTAACATGATGAAATATTAAGAATGAGGAGAGAACTATGAGGGTGTGGCTGTCCCAGGAGACCAGCCAGGTCTCACTCCTGGTAGGGTCGAGCCTGGCTGGCAGAAAGGGAGAATATGGATTTTCTCCTTAGAGTTATTTTCTTTTTAATGAGAAAGCACCATTTTTTTTAGATTTATTAGTTTTTTAAATTGGAAAGTCAGATATACAGAGAAGGAAAGACAGAGAAGAAAATCTTTGCCTGCTGATTTGTGGGTTTAGGGTCCCAAGGTCTTGGGCTGTTGTCCTCTACTGCTTTCCCAGGCCACAAGCAGGGAGATGGATCAGAAGCAGGGCTGCCGCTGAGACTTGAACTTGTGCCCATATGGGATCCTGGTGCATGCAAGATGAGGACTTAAGCTGTTAAGCTACCACGCCAGCCCAAGAGCACTATTCTTAAACCGAAGGTCTGTAGCTCTAGGGATAGAATCCCAAGCATAATAATAGGCCTGAGAGTTCTGGGTGTGTGGTGGCTCAGTGGCTGCATTGGGTTTGCGTAGGGTTTCTTTGTCAGGGTGTTTCCTGTGCTCTAGAGCAATGGTACTATTCATTGATGCATTTACTCTGCTAGAAAATGGGCAGAAGGAAGAAAGGATAGTGTTGCTGAACAAACCCACAAACCAGTTGGAGGTATTGGTATAGAAACCCTGAGTACGGGTCCATTTCCCAATACATAGGAAGCCAATTACTACCATTGGAGTGGTGGAAAAAAGTAGGTATTTATAGCAAAACAAACAAAAAAAATGTGCAGAGCAGGAAGCTGGGCAGCTGTTGCTGAATTTTCAAGCTCCCTGAGCAGTTAGGAGTGAAGGTTCTGCTTGTGTCCAAGTTCCTAGTGCATCAGTGTTGGGCCTGTGTACTTCCTTTGGTCAATGATGCTATGCTCTGTAGTGAATTTGTGATGGTCAGTTGGCCTCCAGTTAGACTACACATGGTGGGTGTTACATGTGAGTGGTAGTTCCTTTCTGCCCCAAACCTGTAATTTCCCTGCCTGGACCTGGAATTTCTTCAGACAAAATCCTCCAGACAATACTGGTGAACAGGTTTTTTATCTATTGGAGAAGCAAATGACTAGATATTTGGAAGGCCAGCTGAATCATTCCCTCAAGTAAGTGAATTCCAAGAGACAGAGGAGAGCCTGGATCTTGCTTTTATATGTGGAGTGTCAGTAGTGTCTTAATTATTGCTGGGGTCATAGGCATGCACAATGCCTGGAGTAGGGAGTGCCCAATGAATGTCTGCCTGATTGAATACACTTCAATTAATGAGTCTGTCATAGCAGCTGGAGTCTAAAGTCCACATTCCAGTTCCTTGCCTATTACTTAGAGACACATTCTAAACACAGGCAGAAATGCAGCATACAAAGTGATAATGTTTATTTTAAAAGATACAGAAATCATATATATACATGTGAGCCATGTTCAGGAACAGAGTGAGCTGGGAAAGGAAAGGTGAGAGAGAGATGTTTCTCTCCTGCCTCTTCATCTACAGGAAGAAGAGAGACCCTCATTACAAACTTGGAAAGGAAAGTGGTTAGGCGATAATGTTCCCAGGTCCCAGTTGAGGGGAGGTACCTTCTGGGAAAGAAGTCATTTAACTAACAGGTGAGTGAATAGGATTATATAGATTTGGGGAGGTGTGACTTCCATCTCAGACTCTAATCTAGCTTCCTGCCTACCCCATATCAGATCACTGACATAGTCTCACATCGTTTTCTAGGCTGTCTTTGCTTCCTGGACACTGTCACTGGCTTGGCAGACCTTACAGTTGCACTGCTACCATGTCCCTTTAAAGAGCCTTCCACTACATTTCTTTTTTTCTTCACTGAAAACAAAAGCCATTGTTTATTGAATACCGACTATGGGCCAGACACATTTTGCTGAGTACTTTACATACAGCTATGAACATTTAATCCTTTCAAAAAGCCTGGGAGGATGAGTGTTATTAATTTCCCTGCTTTTCAGAGAAGGAAATTGAGCCCCAAAAGGACTATCTTGGCTGAGAATTTGTAAGTAGCAAATAGCAGGGCCAGAATTAGAAATCAAGCAGTCTAGCTTCCAGTTTTTTTCCCTTCATTGTTCCTAAGATGCTGAGGAAAAATTAGAATGGACCCGTTTCTTGTTTAGTTGCATTCTTCATGCCCATCTGAGATCAGCAGTACAGATGTGGCTCAGAGGACCTGGGTAGTAGTCTGGTCCCTTCTTGGGATACAGGGAGGATGGGATCTACCTACTCTTTTGAAACTGGGTCTGACCAGGTGAGATGGTTTGGCCAAGGAAACATGAGTGGTGGTTACACATGACATTTGGGGTGGAGACCTCTGAACAGTGATTCACCACGTTCTCTTTCTCTTGCCCCTGTGATGGGTAGCAGGTATTCTGTGTTAGGCTCATCAGCTTGTGTGCTTAGAAGATGGAGTCAGAATCGGCTTGTCAGTAGCTCTCCTATTCCCTACTTGATGAGGGGCAGGGTCAAGAAAAAAACTCATTTTTTTTGGCTCTCATTATAAGGATATGCCATTTTGTAAACCTTTATTGCAGATTTTATCCCAAACTTTGCCTCTAAACACGTCACTTTGGGGAGTAATGTGGACAGCATTACACATACACTTGGAGGACACATCAAGGACACTTGATGGCAGGACCAGATGGCAGAATAAGGGCTTACCTACTGTAGATACAAGAATACTTGCTCCTTCACCTTCGCAATTTGAAATGTAGAGGGTCAAGCATTACAGAAAACAGTAAGAGCGCCCAGCTTAGATTACCTGTGATTGTCATCATCCTGGCACTTCCAGTCTGCAGGCATCTTCAGCTAGCGCTCATGACATTGAGCACATTACCGCTTTTCAAAACCTCTCTACTGCACTGCATGTTAAGTGACTTATTTGTTAACACTTAGAACTGAGTTTGTTTTTGTTCTTATTTTTTTTTCCAATTCAAAGTTAGGTAAGCATAAAAATGAAGCAGATTTCCATTTATTGGGTCTCTTGGAAATAAAGAACAAATGCCAGGTGCTGAATTATGAAGAGGCTTTAGCTCACTGATGAATTGTCACAGGTGCTAGCCTGTAGGCACATCAGATTCTGTAGGCTCATCTTTGCACGCTGTTGTGAAAATGACACCCCAGCTTGGGAGCAGGAGGAGGGGCTGGAATCGAACCGAATGACACTGGGAGTACTTGTCTTGAATGTTAAACCCATTTTCTTGTCAGTGTGTGATGCTCAGCAGAACTGTTAAGACCACAGGGACCTTTGTTACCTATACCGACTGCTCAAATGAGTTTTATTTTAGAATTCTGTTAGAAGTATCCTATTTGGATAAGGGGCATTTGAGGCAGGGATTAGCATGCTGTTCAGAATACCCACAGCTCCCATGTGCTTCATTTTGAATCTCAGCTCTGGTTTCCTTTCAAATTCTTGCTAATACACTTCCTGGAGGCAGCAAGTGATGACCTAAGTGCTTGGGTGCCTGCCATCTGTGTGGGAGACCTGGATTGAGTTCCTGGCTCCTGGCTTCAACCTGGCTCAACTTTGGCAGATGTAAACATTTGGAAACTGAAGCAGCAGATGGAAGAGGTTTCTATGTCTGTCCCTCTGCTTTTCCAATAAAATGAAAAATAAATGAACAAAAAAATTTTAAAGCATCTAACTGGAGTAATGAAGACAGCCAAGACTTAATAATTTAAATAATTTAGTGCCAACAGCACATTAAGATGTTGAATTTGAGGATGTTGATAGTATATGTTATTTGATATATCAAGTTATTGATCTGTAATCAGGATACAGCTACTTAATATCATAGTACCTCAAATTAATATTGTTATAGATCGTTTTAATTTTGCATATTTCTTGGCACAGAATCCTTCTGCTAAATTCAATTTATATTCAAAATAGCTGGAAGAGAAGACAGTTGGAGTCCTTTAAGGAGAGTGCCCTTAGTCTGAATCCCAGCATCTATCAAGTGAAACAAAACAACAGTTGGGAGATGCTGGGGGTGGTATAATGACTAATCTTCAATAGTATATGGGCAATAACAGATGATAGTTGTCATGAGTAATTGTTTCCTGATTGTGTGATACACAGTCACGTGGAGGGGGGGCAGTAGGGACACACTGGTCCAGTATTTTAAGGCTTGTCCATGTGTCAGTGTCGGAACAAGAAGAGAAAGCCTAGCGGAAACAGGCTTTCCAGAGTTATCACACAGGCAAGGTGGAGGCAGGGGGTTGGATTTCCCCTTCTGGGCACTGGTGAGGTAATTAGAACCAGCAGCAGGAGGCAAATTAAAGCCCAACTGGAAAACTCTGAATAGCTAGGTGGTGGTGGTGGGTTTTGGATATTCCCCCAAACCCCTACAGCAAGGCCTAAGTGTGGGAGCAGGCATCAGCATGTCCACACAAACCTGCACGTATCCATCAGCAGCGCGCAAGAGTCCTCAGAGCTGTCCTGCAGGTCCAGAGAGGGAGCTCTGTGTGGCTTCTTGCTTTTAAAGAGGAATAGACATAATGACGAAGAACAGTTCTTGTTGACATTCCTTGAGTAAGAATGTTATCTTGTAGATGGTTTTGTGTTTTCTTTAACTTTTATTAGTATCACAAGGCATTCTCTCTTACGACTAATACATAAGTATACATAATTCACAGCTGTATGATATTAAGAATTTTTAAACAGAATAACGCATAATATTGAGTGACAGTACTTGCCTGAAATGAATGAGTTGTTTTTCATGTTGAACTGAGTTAGGCTGGGGTTGGGACCATACAACCTGATTTAAGCGGTACTGCCCACCTAGGGACAGTGACTCCATTCTCAGCCTAGAATTTTAAACTTACGTATCTTTTATTTGAGAAACAGGAAGAAGAGATGCATAGGGAGAGGCAGTTCCTATTCCTGGTTCATGCTGCGAATCCCTGCAATAGCCACAATTGGATCAGATCATGGACAGGTGGCACGTTCTCAATCCAGGTCTTCTATGTAAGGTGGTAGGAAACCATCATGGCTGCCTCGTGAAATCTGCATCAGCAGGAAGTTGCAGTCAGGTACTGCAGGCAGTTCAGTGTGGGATGCAAGTATCATACCTGGAGTTTTACCTGTTAGATTAAACGCCTTCCCCCAGCCTGGAATTTTGTAGGCCTATAGAGTAGTGATTCTCAGCCTGCTTCCTGCCTCCAAATTCCTGAAGGCTGAAACATGAGGAAGGAGTTTATGTAATTGGGAGGTTTATTGTTGTTTGTATTAGGGAAAAAAATTAAGATTTATTAATTTGAAAGACAGGGAGAGAGATGCTGGTTCAGTCTCCAGGTTGTTGCAGCAGTAGATCTGGCCCAGGCTGAAGTCAGGAACCAGAAGCTCTATCTGGGTTCCCCCATGTGGATAGAAGGAATTGGCTGCTTTCCCACGTGTGTTACTGCTGGATTGAATGGCAGGCTCACAAGCAGTGACTTAATGCATGGCGCCATGACACCGCCCCTGGGAGGTGTGGTTTTTAGAGAATGAATCCTGTAAAAACAACTCCGTATATGTTAATGCCTCAGATGTTGAGCAAATAGAGAACGAGTTAGAGCCTGGAGATACTGCCAGTGAGGCAAGCATGCAGGTACATTTCAAGCTATGGTTGCAGAGAGAATGCAGTAACCATTGCTAAGCCTTTGATGGCCCTTTACAGTTTGAATGATTTTTCTATTATAGAAGAGCTAATGGGTCCTTGTTATAAAAATATTGTCTGTCCATTATATGTAGCCACTTATTACAGTTTAATTTCTTAATGTTCACAGCTTAATGTCTTCTGTTTTTTGGTGCATATTTATGTGTTTATGTTTTTCTTAAGTACATATACACTCATTTGTACATTTTCTTTTTTTAACAAAGTGAGATCATACCATTTGCATTTTACTAATTTCCCTTTTTCTTATCGAAGATATTTTTTCTTATTACATCTAAGATCTATCTTCTTTAAATAGGTATTGTATTTGATAAAAAAGTCTCAATGTATTTTGCTATTGCCTTATGGATGGCATTTGAATTGTTTCCTTTCTCTGTTGCTATTACAAACAAAGCTTCAATGAATCTGTGTTTAGATTTGTGCATTGGTGTGAGCAATTTTGCAAGATAGTAAGAAGTAGAACTCAAGGGGCCAGCATGGTGGCATAGCAAAGCTAACCCTCCACCTGTAGTGTCAGCATCCTACATTAGCACCAGTTTGTGTCCAGGCTGCTTCACTTCTGATCTAGCTCCATGCTTATAATCTGGGAAAGCAGCAGAGGATGGTCCCAAGTCCTTGGGCCCCTGCATCCACATGGGGGGCCTGGAAGAAGTTCCTGGCTCCCAACTTCAGATTGGATCAGCATTGGCAGTTGTAGCCATTTTGGGAATGAGCCAGCACATGGAAGATCTTTCTGTCTCTCCTTCTTTCTCTGTAAAACATATTTTTTAAAAAATAAAATAAATATTTTAAAGTAGATGTCATGAGTTAGGCTATTTTTAATTTTTGAAAAAGATTTATTTATATATTTTAAAAGTCACAGTTACAGAGAGAGGAAAATACACATATACAAGAGAGGTCCTCCATCTGTTGGCTCAGTGCTTGGATAGCTGCAAATGCCAGAGTTGGGCCAGGCCAAAGCTAGGAGCCCAGAATTTCTTCTGCGTCTCCCCTGTGGGTAGCAGGGGCCCCGACACTTTGGCTATTATCCACTGCTTTCCCAGGTGCTTTGAGACAATTTGTTGTAGAATAAGGCATAGTCTTATGTAGAATCTCAGACCCAGTTTTCCGGATTTGAAGTGAAGATAATTTAGTGCTCGTCCAACATTTGTATTGTTACATCCCTAACCTGTACCCAAGAATGATCGAGTCCTGATTAATAATAGGAGAATAAGATGCAAATTTCTCTGTTTTCTAATGAATACCTTTTCAAAATACTTTTCCCTGTGCCCATCACTCAAATAGTCCTAACTTGGAGATTGTGTAAGCTCCACTTCAGTACCTGTTGCTGCATGGCAGTACCTCAGCTGTAGTGAGTTAAGACAACAAGCATTTTATTTATTTGTTTACATATTTATTTATGTCTGATTATGGGTAAATAGACTTAACTTGGTGTTAAAGACAGGAGGAGAAAGAGATCTTTTAAGATCTTTTAAGATTTATTTTATTACAAAGTCAGATATACAGAGAGGAGGAGAGACAGAGAGGAAGATCTTCCATCCGATGATTCACTCCCCAAGTGAGCCGCAACAGCCGGTGCGCGCCGATTCGAAGCCGGGAACCAGGAACCTGTTCCGGGTCTCCCACGCGGGTGCAGGGTCCCAATGCATTGGGCTGTCCTCGACTGCTTTCCCAGGCCACAGGCAGGGAGCTGGATGGGAAGTGGAGCTGCCGGGATTAGAACTGGCGCCCATATGGGATCCCGGGGCGTTCAAGGCGAGGACTTTAGCCGTTAGGCCACGCTGCCGGGCCCAAGAAAGAGATCTTTTAACCACTGGTTCACCCTTTTCAAATGGCTACAAAGGCCGGGGTGGTCCAGGCTAAAGTCAGGAACCAGGAATTCCATCTGGCTCTCCCACATGGGATAACAGGAATCCATGCACTTGGGCCATCCTCTGCTAAACTGCCAGGTGCATTGGTGAGGAGCTGGATTGGAAGTACAGTATTTATGACTTGATTGGTGCCTATATGGGAGACTAGCATTGCAGGTAGCAGCTTAATTTGCTATGCCAGAAGGCTTGTCCCAACAAACATGTTATTCATTTCATGATTTGGGGGGTCAGGACTCTGAATATAGCTCAGCTCGGTGATTCTCTAACATGTATACTGGGTTGCCCATGGTAATCTGCTGGATCTAAATGTCTTCATTGGCATGCCTGGTGGGAATGACCAGAAGCCTGGGCTCAGCTGAACTCTTCTTGCTGTGCTGCTGATCTCTCCAACAGAATAGACACCATTCCCACCCGCCCCCCCCCACCCATCAAGACTCTGCAAGACCCCAAGAGCAGGCATCCCACAGGCAGGAAGTGGGGGCTGCCATTCTCAGAAGGCCTGAGTTTCCTAACTGACACCATTATCACTTCTACAAGATTCTGTTGCTCAGAATGGCCACAGAGCCTACCTAGATGCAAGGGGCATGGGTGGAGAGCTCGCTTCTTAATAGGAAGAGTGTTAGCAAATTTGCATGTGGCAGTTTTCTCATGATTATTCTGAACATATTTTCATAGTATTTAGAACATAAATTCAGAGGTATGCAATAGCTTTCTTAATTGTTTATGAACTCCATAAATTACATATACAATTTATGTTCATGCATTTGGATGATGGTATGTGGAATTTGAATTCAGACAATCTCTTTCTTAAAAATAGTTGGTTTTCAGGCAGTGAATGCTGACTAGCCATTAATTTGATTTGCAGTTTTCAAAATATCCCTGTGAAATAGGACCACTGTGCCATAAGCCAAAATTAGTTCTGTCAGATAACAGGACTCCTAGAGTTCTGCCAAGTTTTTTCTCAGCTATCATTGCATGTATGGGTATCACATGGTGACATGGATGTGCGGTGATTTAGGGGGAAAAAACCCAGTCCTTCTGAGGTTGCATCTGTGATGACACTTTAGCGCACCAATGCCATTAGGTATACGCTGTGAATGTATTTGTCATGTTAGTATTCTGGGGGAACACTAGGGTGGGGGGTGTTGTTTGTCAAGTAGATTAAGCCACTGCTTAATTCTGCATCCTGTATCAGTATTCTTACTCAAGTGCTGACTGTTTTACTTCCAATCTAGCTTCTAACTAATCCATCCTGTGAGGCAGCAGGTGACAGCTCAAGTGTTTGGGAAACAAGGATGGAATTCTGGGCTCCTGGTTTGAACCTGGCCTGTTGTTGCCATCGGGGAGTGAACTAGTGGATGGAAGATTCTCTCTTTACTTCTCCCTTTTAAATAGATGGAAATAAATGAATTTTAAAAATGTTTTTAAAGTGAAAGATAACTGTATTTTTTAAAGTAAAAGGACTGTGGTGAAGCAAATAAACCATTGCCTGTAGGGCAGACATCCTATATGGACACCAGTTCCAATCCTGACTGCTCTACTTTCCATCCAGCTCCTTGCTAATGTACCTGGGAAAGTAGCCGAAGATGGTCCAAGTGTTTGGGCCCCTGCCACCTATGTGGGAGACCCGGCAGAAGCTCCTAGCTCTGGACCAGCCTAGGATTGAAATAATGACTGGAAGATCTCTTTCTGTAACTCTGTCTTTCAAATAAATGGATAAATAAAAACATTCTTCAAAAGAAGTTCAAGGACCTGGGAAATTAAAAAAAAAAGAAAATCGTATTTAATTAATTTTTCTTGCAACAAGATTGTGTGTTCTCACACAAATGGAAAAGGGGAAAACATTTTTTAAATGCTTTTTGTTGTCATTAATCCAAAAGTGATACAATCTTGCTTCCATTTCAAAGTCTTTGATTTATAAGGTCTTTTATTTTAGGTTGATCATAGCATTCTGTTTTTCTGTTTCCCATTTATAAAATTATTCTTCATTTGCATTTGGAAGACAGAAAGAGAGACAATGACAGAAACAAAGAGATTTCCTATCCACGGGTTCCCCAAATTCCTACAACCTACAATCCTAGGGTTTGGTCATGAACCCTAAGAATCTGAAACTCAACTCAGGTCTTCCCACATGGGTGGGAAGACCTAACTACTTAAGTCATGTCCTGTTGCCTGCTAGGATGAGTGTTAGCAGAAAGCCAGCATTGAAAGTGGAGCTGGGACTCAAAACTAGGCTCTCTCTTATGGGCCACAGGCATCTTAAACCTTTCATCAAAAGCTCTCTCGCTTGTGAGGTGCTGGCATCCCATATGGGCACTAGTTTGTGTCCCAGCTGCTGCACTTCCAATCCAGCTCCCTGCTAATGGCCTGGGAAGGCAGCAGAAGATGGCTCATGTCTTTGGGCCCCTATAGCCACATGGGAGATCTGGAGGAAGCTCTTGACTTCAAAACATCCCAGCTCTAGCCCTTGTGCCCAGTTGGAATGTGACCAGCAGATGAAAGATAGATCCCTTTTTCTGTCCCTCCATCTCTTTCTGTAACTCTGCCTTTCAAATAAAAGTAAATCTTTTAAAAGAATCATATGCACTTTCACCACAGAGCAGGATTCTCAGAAACATGATGAACTGTGTCTTTAAATTGAAAAAAGTGCTTCATTCTGGTGAGTCCCAGGTTTTCTCTTCAATGTTATCTTTCTTCCTATTATCCGTAGGATAGAGGATTTCTTGCTTATCAGTTGTATATGTGACTCTTTCAAGCTGTTAAATTGCGTTTTAGTTTAGGTTCCCATCCCCTCATATGGCTTGGAAGGATAAAGTCCAGGACCTTTGTGTTGCAGATAAATCATTGGTTTCATCTACAAGTGGGAGGTCACTTTTTCCTATTCCCCCCCTCCCCTGTGTCCAGCCTGCTGTGGCTCATGGTAAGTACTCAATAAATATTTATTGAGTGAATGGCTGAGGCAATTTGAATGTGCTGACCTTCTATTTCCAGCCTTTTGTTTGCCCTATTGAACCCCATTGTCTCAGAACATACTAGAATAACAGATTGCTCTCAGTTTCTTGGGAAAACGTGAATGTTCTGTTCCAGCCATGTTGTAAGGAGATGTTGTCATAGCTGCGGGCAGTGTCCTCTGGGGGCCTTTCTTGCATGCAGAGCCTGAAAGCAAAAATCAAAGAAATGATTGCTTTCTGTAATTATTTTTGTAGCCCTGTTGCTGAGAGAGTGTGACATGTGTCCCTTCCTTCCCCTTGGCTGCACAAAGGCACTTCCATGGGCCTCATGGATATAGATCACAGTATCCCTGCCAAGGATTTGTGTCAATGGATGTGTGAAATCTCCATTCTTCTCTGACAGTCTCGAATTAGGTGGGGATGATGCTGCCTCCTCCTTAACCCCAGAGTCTTTTGTATTGGATGTGTCTTGGGTATGTGTGGGTCTCTGTGCTTTAAATCTGAGGGGTTCGTTTTAGACCCACACATTCATTTAAATTCTCATCTGACTCTTAAGAATCTTGTCACAGGGTTTGGGGTTGTGGTATAGTGAGTTAAGCCACTGTCTGTGACTGTGGTGTCTCGTCGACAGCAGTTCCAGCCCTGGCTATTCCACTTGCAGTCCAGTTCTCTGCTAATAAGCCTGAAAAAGCAGTAGAAAATGGCCCTGAGAGCCTGATCCCCTGTACTTCCATAGGAGACCTGAAAGAAACTCCCAGCTCCTGGCTTTAGCCTGACCCAGTGCTGGCTGTTGTGGTCATTTGGCCAGTTAACCAACAAATGAAGATTGCTCTCTCCCTTTCTCTGTTAAATAAAAATAAAATTAAAAAAGTTTTGATTGATAACCCCTTAATTTGATTGAACAACCTCTTCTCACATTCTTGTAGTCCTTTCTCATTGGATCTTCTCACGAGTCTCCTCAACCTTCAAGAAAGACAACACGGAAAGTTAATTGGATACTAGAGATGGCATTGTGGTACTCTGCAGTTCACAGCATTCCTTATTGGAGCACTGACTCAAGTCCTGCCTGCTCAGCGTCCAATCCTGTTCCCTGCTAATGTGCCTGGGAAAGCAGCAAAAGATGGCTTAAGTGCTTGGGTCCCTTCTACTTACACGAGACACCCAGGTAATTCCTGGTTCCTGGCTTTAGCATGGCCCAGCTCTAGTTGTGGCCATTTGGGTAGTGAAATAGAAGGTGGAAAATCTCTTTCCTCTCTGCTTCTTTGTTTCTTTATCTTACACTGTCTTTCAAATGAGTGCAATAATCTTGTTTATAAAAGTGACAATCATTTACTGACTAATGTGCATATTATTTTGGAAATGCGTAAGGGGGGCATTTGGTACAGTGGTTGAGATGCTACGTGGGACACCCAGCAGTGTTTGGGTTAGAGACCCAGCAATGCTCCCCATTACAGCCTTCTGCACAGGTGTCTCCTAGGAGACAGTAGGCAATGGCTCAAGTACTTGGGTCTCTACCATCCATAGGAGAGATACATTGAATTCCTGGCTCCGGCTCAGGTCTGGCTCAGCTCTAGCTGTTACCAGCATTTGGAGACTGAACCAGTGAATGGCAGATGGCTGTCTCGGCCCTCCCCTCTCTCCACCTTTTAAATAAATTTAAGAAATGAAAGCTTTAAAAAATTAGGAGTGTAAAAATAGAGGTTATGCAGAACATGGAAATGAGGGAAATATCTAGATGTACTGTTAAACAACAAAGTGAAAGGGCTGAGGTATGCCTGAAGAGCTCACACCTTCTCTAAAGTCAGAACCTTTTATTTTATTTTTTTTAAGATTTTTTTTTTTTTATTACAAAGTCAAATATACACAGAGGAGGAGAGACAGAGAGGAAGATCTTCCGTCCGATGATTCACTCCCCAAGTGACCACAACGGCTGGTGCTGCGCCGATCCGAAGCCAGGAGCCGGACCTCTTCCAGGTCTCCCACGCGGGTGCAGGGTCCCAATGCATTGGGCCGTCCTCGACTGCTTTCCCAGGCCACAAGCAGGGAGCTGGATGGGAAGTGGGGCTGCTGGGATTAGAACCGGCGGCCATATGGGATCCCGGGGCGTTCAAGGCGAGGACTTCAGCCACTAGGCTACGCTGCCAGGCCCAGAACCTTTTATTTTTAAGGCTAAGCAGGCTAAGCAAAATATATCTCTGGCTACCTCTGGCTCATTCACCAAGGAGTCAATCTCTTTGTTGACTGTTTAGAGCACTGAGTGTGCTCAAGGGTAACCGCTTAAGCCACTCACAATTTTATTGTAAGATGGGCATTTTGTGCACTGGTTAAGATGTTAATTGAAATATCCACATCTCATATGCTAGTGCCTGGGTTTGAGTTCTGGCTCTGCTTCTGATCTGAGTTCCCTGCTAATGGCACACCCTTGGAGACAGAGAGGGATAGCTCAAGTATATGAGTCCCTGCCAAAACACATATATACTCAGATTGAGTTTCAATCTCCTGACTTCATCCCAGCCCAATCCTGATTGTTGTAGGCATTTGTGGACTGAGCCAGCGAAAGAGCTCTATCTTTCTGCTTTTCAAAAAATTAAATAAAATCATATATGCTACCATGGCTTTAACCATTTGCTCAGAAAAATGCTGCAAAATATGTGAAACTTTAAGTGGTCCCTTTAACGATGAAGAACAAAGTTGTCTGGGCATAGCCTCAAACTTTGAATCAAGATCCTCACAAAATTTAGAGTACTATATATATAGTAAGCCAGCATATATAAACTCCTTATAAATAGTCAAAATTATTACTGATATTTCTTTTAAAATATTTATTTATTTGAAAGGGAGAGTTAAAGAGGGAGATACAGAGAGAAAGATCTTCCATCTACTGGTTCACTGCCCTAATGGCTGCAGTGGCCAAGTAGAAGCCAAGAACTTCGTCTAGGTCTCCTGTGTGAGTTGCAGGGGCCCAAACACTTGGTGTGGTCTGCAGGGCTTTTCCAGGTGCCTTAGCAGGGAGCTGGTTAGGAAATAGAGCAGATGGTGCTTGAACCAGTGCTTATATAAGATGCTAGTGCTGTAGTCATTAGTTTAACTTGCTGTCCCACAGCGCCATCCCCTACTGATAGATCTTTGAGGTGTCATGTCTTGCTTCTGTCACCACATCTTTGTTGTTTTCATTAAATGTGATGTTCTCACCGTCACTGCCCTGAGCCTGCCTTCCTCTCTGCTCTTATTAATGCACTTATTTTCTCTATCTGAGCTAATTGTTTTTGTTCCCTCAGGGAGATTTTCCTGATGCTGTCAGGGTAACACCATCTCCTTCGTTTGTGCTGCTTATGCTTCGTGAGGTTGATTAGTTGGTTAAGGACTGTCTCAGTTGCTGGACCGGCATGTGCAAGCCCATCTTACCATTTTGTCTCCTGATCATGTCAGTGGTTCCCTTTGTTGAATGAATAAGTGAATACATAATATGTGTTTATCTCTCCAATAAAATAAACATTTTGAAAAATTGAGAAGAAAAGAGATAGGGAAAGACATCTTTCATCTTACTGGTTTGCTTTCCTAATAGCCACAATGGCCATGTCTGAACCAGGCTAAAACTAGGAGTCTGAGCTCCATTCAGGTCTCCCACTTGAGAGCTGGGTTCTGCTGCCTTCCCAAATACATTAGCAAGGAACTGGATGGGGAGTGGAGCAGTCAGGATCCAATCGAGGTCATGTTTGAGATGCCTGCCTTGCACATAGAGGCTTAATGCACTGTACCAGCCTCGATATCATGTTAAATTTTTAAAAATCTGATGTCAGCGTACTTTTTTAAAAAAAGATTTATTTATTTTTATTGGAAAGGCAGATATACAGAGAGGAGGAGAGACAGGAAGATCTTCTGTCTGATGATTTACTTCCTAAGTGACTGCAACGGCCAGAACGGAGCTTATCTGAAGCCAGGAGCCTCTTCTGGGTCTCCCACATGGGTGCAGGGTCCCAAGGCTCTGGGCTGTCCTCAGCTGTTTTCCCAGGTCACAAGCAGGGAGCTGGATGGGAAGCAGGGCTACAAGGATTAGAACCGGCACCCATATGGGATCTTGGTGCGTTCAAGGTGAGGACTTTAGCCACTAGGCTACTGCACTGGGCCCAATCAGTGTGCTTTTTAACTTTAAATTCATATAACATAGAATTATCCATTTTAAATTGAGTAATTCAGTGGCATTTAGTACACATACAGTATCTGTGACCATCTACTCTATATATTTCTAAAACATTTTTCATCACCCTCAAAGGAAGCCTAGTATCCTTAACTATCTAGTCCCCCTTCCTTGCTACCTTTACATACTGGCCTGAAGCTATCTGCATTCTATCTCTATGAATTTACCTATCCTAGGCATTTTATATGAATGCTTTTATGCAAGACATTGCCTTTTGTACCTGGCTTCCTTTTGCAATAGCCAGGACTGTGCCAGAGACCCAACTAGTTGACCCATAAGCACTGTCTCCTAGGGTCTGCACTGACAGGAAGCTGGAACAGGAGCCATAACTGCGTGGATGTGGGACATGAGTGTCTTAACCAGTTCAAGATGGCTAGGACAACCATTACTTTATTTGCTCATTTGCTCATTTTAAAGTTTAGCTATTTGTTCTCGGTTCTTGACTCATAAAAATTTTCTAAAAATATATTCTAGATACTAGATCTTTATCAGAGATTTGATTTGCAAATATTTTTCCCATTCTGCATTTTGTTTGTTTTGTTTTTAGTCTTTTTAAAGTATTTACTTGTGTATTTGAAAGTCAGATTACACAAAGGAGAGAGAGAGAGAGAGAGAATATGAATCTGCTTGTTCACTTCCCAAATGGTCACAATAGCTAGGGTTGGGCCAGGCAAAAGCCAGGAGCCGGGAGCTTCTTCCAGATCTCCCACGTGGGTGTAGGAGCCCAATAACTTTGGCCATCTTCAGATGCTTCCTTTGAAGTGGAGTTTTGTCATCCAGTTTTTCTTTTATAGCTTTTGCTTTGGATGTCACATCTAAGAACCCATTTTGAAATCTAAGGTTGTGAAAATTTAACTCCTTTTTTTTACTACAAGTTTTATGGCTTTAGCATTTATATTTAGGTTATTGATCAATTTTGAGTTGATTTTTTATATGGTGTGAGGTATGGATCAAATTTTACCTTTTAGTTTCATATATCCAGTTGTCTTAGTGTCATTTGCTAAACAAATTGTTCTCTCTTTATCAAGTATTCATGGCACCATTGTTGAAAACCTTTTTTTTTTTTTTTTTTGTCACTAGGTAATGTTTTCTTTGTAGCTGGCAATACCTTTCTCCTTTACACACCCTATTCTCTGTCCTCAGTGTCCTCAGATGCATTGTTCTTCAGGTATTCTTCATTTCTTTGAGTCACAGTGTTGTCACAGAGTAGTTTAGGGTTACTGTGAGTTCATGATGTGCATACCCCTGAGACTGGTCTGGGGTAGGATGAACCCATGCAGGGGTGGGGGACTTCTAACACAAGGGTCATTCTATTATCCGAGTAGCTGGTACTCCTAGATAATATTTTAAAATACTCCTTTATTTATCTGTAAGTAATTAGACTTTGAGAATGGCATATATTTCTTAAAATGCTTGGCTTTCAGTAGGGTCTCACTCTGCCAATGTGGCATGCTGCTGAGCAAAGAGATCCCTGACCAAAAGTGGGTAAATGCTGTCTGAAAACTAGAGAAGGGTTCCAACTGGATTAGCAAGGGAATTGCCGTTGATGGCTTACAAACTAGTTCTTAAACTGGGATCTAAGTTTAAATCAGTATGCACAAGCCATCAAAGTGAATCCTGTGTGGGAAGGCCTGACAGCAAGGAGTGGTTATTTTGCAATTTGATTGGGCTAAGGGAGACTTCTCTGAATTATTTTACTTGGCAACTCTGTCAACTACTACACTAACCACATTCTCTGGAGGTTAGAGTTCTGTGGAAATTACTTCCATCTGTTGACTAGGGGAATCACAACTACTTGCAATTTGGGGGTGTATGTATTTGCCTTTGATTGTTATTTGAGTTCTGATTGCACTTAAAGTTGGTGAATTTCTTTGTGCTTTTTATGGATAGGATTTTTTCACCCACATACCTGCAAATATTTCTAAGTTATATTTAAAGGAGCATTTTCATTTATAATTAATTTTGGAGTATTACTTTCTTTTTTTTTTAAGATTTTATTATTATTGGAAAGCTGGATATACAGAGAGGAGGAGAGACAGAGAGGAAGATCTACCATCCGATGTTTCACTCCCCAAGTGAGCCTCAATGGGCCGGTATGTGCCGATCTGATGCCGGGAACCAGGAACCTCTTCCAGGTCTCCCACGCTGGTGCAGGGTCCCAAAGCCTTGGGCCGTCCTCAACTGCTTTCCCAGGCCACAAGCAGGGAGCTGGATGGGAAGTGGAGCTGCCGGGATTAGAACCGGCTCCCACATGGGATCCCGGGGCATTCAAGGCGAGGACTTTAGTTGCTAGGCCATGCTGCCGCTGGGCCCTACTTTCTTAATAATTATGATTTGTGGAACCTGAATGATTTAATACCTGTTTTGTACAGGAGTAACAAAAATATTAACATTGCCTTCCCCCGTGTTTCCAGTAATTGACTTTCCAAATTTGTAGTTCTTTGATTATAACAGGAAGCCAAATGCTGCATAATATTATTTTGTAAATTAAATGTAAAATTACTTACTATGCTCCTGCATCTTTAGTGCCCTTTTTTTTTTTTTTGCTCTTTCAGAAACATGAATATTTGGACAAGACACCAAAAACATGGCAGTGAAGGGTGATCTTTAGCAAGTGATGAGTTATTTGTCTTTCCTCTCTTCCTGCTTTATCTACAAGGTTTTGATGATCTCTAAATTGCCTAAAGGATGTAGAAAATAGAATGAGAATAAATGGTTCTCGGTCAAACCTCAGGAAATCTTAGATCTGCCAGTTATGCCTGTGTCCTGTAACCTGAAAATGCTCCAGTGTGTTAGGCGTAGGTCAAAGTGGGCCAACTGCTGCAAAACAATGTTTGGAGGGAGGTATTTGGTATAGCAGTTAATATGCCCTCATCTGGAACCAGCATTGTGGAATAGAAGGTAAAACTACTGCCTGTGATGTTTGCATCCCATTTGGACATCATTTTGTAATCCATTTCCAATTCAGTTCTCTGTTGATGGCCTGGGAAAAGCATTGGAAGATGACTCAAGTGTTTGGTCCCTGTCACTCATGTAGGAGACCCATGTGAAGCTCCTGGCCCCTGGCTTCAGTCTGGTTCACTACTGGCCATTGTGGCCATCTTGGGAGTGAACCAACCGATGGAAGATGTCTCTCTCTTTCTCTCTCTCCCTGCTTCCCTTTCCTTCCCTTCCTGTCTTTCTGTGACTCTCTCAAAATAAGTTAGTAAATCTTAAAAAAAAAATGTAAAAAGATACTGTCATCTCATGTTGGAAAGCCTGATTCATGACCCAGTTTCCTGCTTCTACATGCCTTGGAGGCCATAGATGACGGCTTCAGGACTTGTATCTCTGCCACCTATATAGAAGACCCAGAGGTAGATCTTGGTCCCTGGCCTCAGCGAGACTGAGCCCCATATTTATTTGGAACGTGAACCAACAAATGGAAGATTTCTCTGTCTGTCTGTCTCTGAATTTCAACTAAGATAAAAACAACTAAAATACTAATAAAAACAAAATGGAGCCAGTGGACATTGGGAGGGTGACATCATCTTTGGATCAATAAAATTAGCAGCATTTCAGAACTATCCAAACCACTTGCACAGGACCCTTGGAATATGTACACATTGAAACTCTGGGTTGATATGAAGTGGTGGTTCCTCATCCCTGGGTGCTGGGATGTGTGCGGAATGTCATGAGTGGTTTCCCCCTACCCCAGTAACAACAAGGAGAAATAACAAATTTGGAAGCAATGGATTCACTCAATTTCCCCCTAACCTTGATCTTTTCCACTCTGAACAATCATGTAATCATTATTAAAAAAATAAAATTAAAAAAAATTGTTTTAATCATTTTCTTGGGTATTTTCTTGAGTATGAAGCTCATATGTAGTTTTGTTAGGATATGCTCCAGGGAGAATAAGGAATGCTCGTGAAGTCTGAGCAATGTGTGACGATTCTTAGACCTCAGTGTCTCAATATCTAGATTCTTTGAGGTTGTCTGAGTCATTGAACAAGCTGCACCTGGAGATATACCCTTGGAATCTTCATGTGTATCAATGACCTGCCTGTCAATGACACCTGAGGGAATGAAGTTATAGAGGACATTCAGACTGCACAGCCAGTGTATCCTTGTCCACATTTGTGAAGCCCAAGGGAGCTGAACTGCTTGTATCTGGGTTGAATGCAAGAGACACAACAAAGCAGCTAAGTTAGGGCTGGCTTGAGGCAGGCTAAGAAGCAAATTGGGTGTATCATTGCAACTTAATGTTGACGTTCTTTCTGGAGGGCTGCCCCAATAATAATCGTCCCCTGCATTCATCATGTAGCTCTGCCCAATCTTTCCAGACCCCACCCACAGATCCATACACTGTGCCCTGGGCACTTCTTGTTTTTTCCTTGTCAATATGTACCTAATGTTGTATCCCTATACCCAGGCAACTAATCCTTGATAATGGGACAATGGGCTCCATTGACTTTTTTTTTTTTCCATTGGCTTTTGGAATACTATTTTAGAGAACCTCAGAACCTGTGACTAGATGAAAGCTTGGCATAGTTGTGTGGTAGGAGACACACTTGAAATTGGGTTTTCTGGGCTATTCTCTCTGGCATTTAGCATCAATGAGCCAGTTTTTGTACCTATGTGAACTTCGCTTTCCTACACCACTAACTGAGGACATGACCTTTATGACCTTGCCCTTGTAGTAGAGTGGCATGGATGAATTATGTAGTTAACACGTATGGCTTAGTGCCAAGGCAGAAGTGTTCAGAAAGCACAAACTCCTCTCCCTACACTGAGGAAAGGCTTAGGACAGAGTGGACGGGAATCTACAAATCCTCTCATCTAACTTCTTTGTGAAATATACTGCTTCCGTCTAGAAAAGTGATTCCAGATGAAGAGGAAGAAACCTACAGCTAAATGCTTTCTTTGATTTAGAGCTGTGGGCTGCACTCATCCTAGGGGCTAGACTTGACCCAAGACTCATCTTGCTGCTGTATGAGTCACTGACAGCATCTTTGAACTTGTGCACTCAAAACTCTTCCTGAAAGGGATCTACTTGGCACAGACATGCAACTAACAGCTGCACACCTGTCAGCAAACTGATCTTTTAAAAAAAGCCTCTTTTGAGAATCTGCTGAATCTATTTTGTGTTTCCCACTCTCCTGACAGCACTTCTCTTCCTGTCTTCACGCCCACCTCTTGGCCATCTGCTTATCCCAGCAGCTGCATAGGAGATTTCTTTCCAGCTGTCCATCAAAGTCTTCAAAAGCCAGCCTGAATGTAATTGTAATCTATTTTCTACACTTCAGTAGCAGTGGGTGAAGTACACATGCAGACACCACACACACACTCTCTCATATACACCCACATTGCTCAAAATTACAGGGAGATGGTAGCCAGGGCCACCTTGTGACTCCCATAGAACTAGCTCTGCATGGATAATTACTGCCATTCATTACTGCCCCAGGGAATAAAATAAGGGTCCAAGTGGGTTTTTAGTGAACCAGAAGCCTATAAGGAGGACAGAAAGGACTGTTCTCCTTCCCTTACTGGATCTCCCACCCCAATCACATGTTTGTCATTTCTGTAAAAAACAATCCTGCTGGCCCTTCTCTCAGCTCACATCTTTTGTTATGCTCATCTGAGATGCAGTGTAGAATGCATGTTGCCACCAAATTCTACGAAGATTCTCTCCTCCAAAGGCCTCTGTATCCTCAAGCCAGGCCCTGACTTGCCTCTTTTCTGGGTTGAAGGTTAAATAGTCTCAGTTTCGTTAAGTCATGCTTGTATTCAACCAACAACTGTCATGAACTCACATCAGAGAACTATGTTGTGTAAAATATATGCCTCCCTGCCTGTTGTGACCCCTATCTAGCAACCATCTTGCAGCTGTGTTAGGACAACTATATATTGACCTACGGAAAGCATACTCTTACTTCCTCTGATTTGCCTTGATTGTACTGCTCTTACTGCCTTTCTTAGATCTTTAACTTACTAAGGATAGAAAACATGCTTTAAAAGGAGGAAAATGCACAAAATACATATCCATGTCTGCTCTGGTCCTGAGTTGTGAATATTTGTAGGCAGTGCAATTAAGTGGTAGTGAATGCATGAATGAATGAGTGTTCAAGTAAGAAACTGTGTGTTTAAAGCCAAGTATCTTGAGATGACTTGGGGTCGCCAAATCCTAATCAAAAAATAATAGATGAACTGATAGAAAAGTGCTTCCAGAATGGAAGGTTTGGAAGCAAAGCATCTTGTGCTGGTGCTGGGAGTGAATCTTGCAGGTAGACTACATAAAAGAATACCTCAAGGCTGTGTTACTGGTTGTGTCATTTACTCAGTTTTGTCCCCACTGTGCTCCTTGAGGGTGGTCCAATTGCAGGAGCTACTGGGTGGTTAAGACCCTGATTAATACTTTTAGGACTGTGAAGTTTTTTTTTAAATTACATTGCATTATGTGACACAGTTTTATAGGTACTCGGATTCCCCCCACCCCTCTCCAACCCTCCCCCCATGGTGGATTCCTCCACCTTGCTGCATTGCCACATTTCAAGTTCAGTTGAGATTCTTTCATTGCGAGCATATACCAAACATAGAGTCCAGCATCTTATTGTCCAGATAAGTTCAACGGCTTCTTGGGGAGACCATCTCTGGTGAAGGTCGAGCCGGTAGAGTGTCATCCTGCTCAATTAAAAGCCCCAATATAACATCAGCCACAATTTATAATGTTATGGAATTAGTGGACAGAGTATTGGGTAACCAATATGTTAAAAAAAAAAATACAAGTTCTTAACCACATGAGGTTGAGATAATATTACATTTTACAGGTAATATTTTTCATATTGACATCATTTCATCTTAAATTAAGGCAAACATGTGGTATCTAACCTTTTGGGATTGGCTCATTTCCCTTAGCATTATGGTTTCCAGTTGGGCCCATTTGGCCACAAAGAACTGCATTTTGTTTTTTTTAATTGCTGAGTAGTATTCCATGGAGTAGAAGAACCATGGCTTTCTTATCCATTCTTCTGATGTGAAGTTTTGCTTCAGATTACATGTATCTTATTCTTACTGTTTCTATTTTTTTTTTTGATTCATGAAATGAAACACAATTTCCTCTGCTAACTTCTGCAGTTCTGGGAATTAGATATGGCATTATGATTTCTGGGAGTTGGTATCATTTTTCAGATTTAGTCTCACAAACTCATACAGTGTCAAAGATAGTCTAGAGAATGGGAATGATGGAATTCATGATTTTTTTAAAAGATTTATTTATTTTATTGCAAAGTCAGATATACAGAGAGGAGGAGAGACAGAGAGGAAGATCTTCCATCCGATGATTCACTCCTCAAGTGACCGCAACGGCTGGTGCTGCGCCGATCCGAAGCCAGGAGCCAGGAATCCCTTCACTGGTGCAGGGTCCCAATGCTTTGGGCCATCCTCAACTGCTTTCCCAGGCCACAAGCAGGGAGCTGGATGGAAAGTGGAGCTTTCGGGATTAGAACCGGCATCCATATGGGATCCCGGGGCGTTCAAAGTGAGGACTTTAGCCACTAGGCCACGCTGCCGGGCCCGGAATTCATGATTTTTTGATAGTCCTTAATAATAGGGACAATTTTAACTGTCACTTATTGAATGTTTGCTTCTTCCTGACATTGTGTTTGATGGTTCGCATGAATAGTTTTAGCAATTTAACAATTGATTTCTGTAATATGTGACATATATATGTATGTATGTGTGTTTTGTGTGTGTGTGTATGATAACTTAACCTAATTCATGTAAGGTGAAGCTAAGTCTTAGAAAGGTTAAGACCCAGGTTTATGGAGCTGGTAAGCAATGTGACCACGAATGGAACCCAGGTGGTCTGCCTTCAGGGCCCATGAACCCAGTCATGCATCTCTCTGGGACTGGATCCCTCCCTGGTCCAGGCAAATATCTGGGAAGATCACATGCTTTATTACCCAATATCTAGACAGACCAGTGCAGTTGTGACCTCAAAATTACAGATGTCTGGGCCATTTCAAGGATGATTCCAAAGCCAATTTGAAGGGTTATCTTTATTTATTTGGGAGGCAGTCATAGAGAAAATGAGAATGAATAAATGAATTGATGGATAGATGGATGAATGAATTCATGTTCCCTTCCACTGAGTCACTCCTCAAATGCCTATAATGTCCAGGGGTGGGCCAGGCTGAAGTTACAAGCCGAGAACCCCATCCAGATCTCCCGTGTGAGTGTGGCTGGAATGAACATACTTGATCTGTCACCTCTGCCTCCCAGTGTTCTCACTGGCAAGAGGCTGGAATTGAGAACAGAACTAAAACTCATACCTAAGTACTCTGATCTGGGATGTAGGTGTGCTAAATGGTGACATAACTGCTTAGTCAGTCACTTGGTGTACCTCAGGTTGTTTTTAATGGGATTACTATTGGTTAATTATTGCAGTTTTAAATAAAATAATTAGCCAAGTATTCCATATTCACAATACCTACAGTGTTGTGATTTTCAAAGCTTCAGAAATAAATAAATAAATATATACACACTCATACACATGCAGACACACACTTACGTGCGTGTCTGCATGTATGAATGATGTATCTGATTTAAACAGACAATTTTGAACAATATTTTAAGCATACCACTCCAGTGAACTATTTTGATATAAGCTCATCTCTAGGAAAACCAATTAAAATTCCTCAAATGATTTGCAGGTGGTTCATGTCCTCTCCTATCATTTGTATTGTTTTTGTTTTGTTTATTAATAACATTTTCTCCCAACTTCATCTTCTGAATACTCATAAACTATTGTTTCTACAATTCAAAAGTTCATTTTGTCTACCAAGCTGCGCCTGGGCAGGAAATTGTACATTGTTTTTCGTTTTATAACAACCTATAAAAGATGTTGTGCCACATAACTTGCCAGTCTATTGCCATTCCTAATAATCTCAGTTCTCATCAGGTACTTCCTGAAGTGCAACCCAAATCTCTCCTAATGCCTGGACTCATTCCTTTTGATTATCATGACACTGATGTTATCTTATTCATAGTCTTTTTCCTAAGGCCAGGAAACGACAGCATTTATAACAAAGCCAACAGTTATGGTCACATTCCAATTTCCTTTAATGCTTCCATCTTGAACAGTCCTCTGAGTCCCAATTTTGGTAATGCAGCTGAGGAGGAGAGAATGCCATCTGTTTACAAGAATGAGGCCATTGATAGCTGCACACTTGACTCTGAAGATGGCACTACTCATGCAAATCAAGATAAGCTGGCCTTGGGCACCTGGGTGAACTCTCACTTCATAAGGCGCTGTAGCTATTTGAGGTTAATTGGATGGAAACATTGGTCTGAAGTGGCATTTATTGAGTATTTTTGTGTTTTGAGCATAACTGCTGTACTCAGCTTTGTATAAGACATGGGAGTAATAGGATCAAATTAAGAAAAACTACTTAGATGGAATAGCAGGGAAGTTTCCTTAATGAAGAACTCTGATAGACCATGGAATAGTCGTCCCCAGGAAGGCTGGTCTCATTGAGATGTGGTTATTTACCAAGGAACCAAATAGTCCAAATAGTCCCCCACTGGATATGTCTTGAGCCATTTTCCCTTTGGTTGGTGTCTTTGATCTAATTGGAAAACTTGCTCACATCTGTTGTTGACTACCTGGAACTGAACCCCCAAACGGTGCCTTGAATGTAGATGCTAGATACTGTCAGGCAGCGGTCTCCTAGCCTCTCTCCCTCCTTTGTTTGTCTCACTGAACTGAGGGAGTAATGCAACTGCTCCTGCAGATTTTAACCACCAGACTCAGGAGGTCATTTGCTTCTCTAATAGACAGCATATTGGTGGCCAGGATTATTCTGTTTAGGGGAATCCCAGGCCTGAGCTGGGGAATTCCAAGTCCAGGGCAGAAAACAAGCACCACAGACATGTAACTCCCAGGCTGACTTAAGCCCTCTTGGCCATGACATTGACAGAGCATCTTGTTGATGCTTTGCCACTTGACTGATGGCTTTTCACATGCGTATGTTCTGAGGTGTGCATTGCCTTGTTCCTTATCTCAGCTTCTTTAGCAGACCATCAGAACTCAAAATAGAGGAAATGAAGGGGCAACATTGTGGCATAGCCAATAAAAGCTCTCCCCTTTACACTGGCATACCATATGGAAGTCAGTTTGAGTCCATGCTGCTTCCGTTCTGTTTCCTACTAATGTGCCTGGAGAAAATACCAGAAGATGGCCCAAGTACTTAAGACCCTGTATACCTCATGGGAGACCTGGATGAAACTCCTGGCTCCTGACTTCAGCTTGGTTCAGCTCCAACCATTGTGGTAATTTGGGGAATGAACCAATGAAGATTTGTCTTTCTTTCCAGACAATACTGGAGGATTTTCCAATGCTCATGAAAAATATATTTTATGAAAACCATATGTATAGATTTTAATTTTTGTGCTGAAATAAACTTTTAATTCTATTTCTCATGAGCTTTTTCCTTAAAACATTTACAGAAAATTTTATTTGAATGACAAAGATATGGAGAGGGGGAGAGAAACACAGATACACAGAAGAGAATGAATTTTCCATTCTCTGGCTTAGTTCCAAATGGACAAACAGCTAGGTCTGGACCAGGTTAAAGTCAAGAGCCTGGAACTCCATCTGGATCTCCCACATGGGTGGCATGGGCCCAAGTAATAGGGTCATCTTCTGTTTTCCAAACGCATTAGCAAGAAGCTAGATTGGAAATGGATCAACTGGGTCTTGAATTAGTGTGGTGATGGGATGCCAATGTGGCAGGTGGCAGCTCAGTGCACTGTGCTATAACACTTGCCCTTGCCTGTGCTCCCACCACCATGAATTTTTTGACATACGCTTATATCTATGTATTTTGATTTGGGCCTTCTCATCTCAATAACCTCCTTTGCTGCATCACCAAAGTTTCTTCCTACTTGCATATGGGCAGAAGTTTTTGCTGGAAGGTTGGAAATTTTTGGGAGCAGAGTGCTCATCTACAGGGCTCCTACCCTCCCTTAGCCTGACATTCCCCGGGCTTCCTGCAAGGCAGCCTGAAGGGTGTTGTTTCTCAAATTCCTCTGGTATGTTAATGGTTATTAGTAAAGAGGGTTCCTAGGGTCAGGTAAGTGTGGGAGGCACAGTGGGAAGCAAAAGTAGTCAGATTTATTTACTGCAGAGTTCCCACAGAATTTGCTATGATCCAGTCCACCATTTCTTGCACTTTGGATCATAGAATTTCTCATGACACACACTACTTCATACGATAGACTGATAACTTTAGTGAGTTAAAAGTAAGAAATATTAGTTTGTTTGTTTTTTTTTTTTTTTTATAATCTATTTTATTGTGTTGTTGACAATCTTTACATAGTTAATTACAGTTAAAGAAAGAAAAAGAAAAGAAAGAAAGAAAAAGAAAAAAAAAAAAAAGGTTCAGGGGGATAGGGAAGTGGGTAATACTATTATGTCCACATTGTTTCCATCTTGTATCTGAGGTAAAGGGGGATATTGAGGGGGAAGCCCCACCCAGTTTCCCGCCCACCCCGAGTCCCGGATGTGGGGCATGCTCTGAGATATGTGCTCGAGTGGTGTTAATAGTTCTCCGGTTATAAATCACTGCCAGGTTCGCTCGATGAGGTCGTCCACTGATTGATATGGTCCATCATAAAGTCTCCGTTTGCCCCATATATCGCTGCCAACATATAGCTGAGATGAGTTTGTAATCTCAACTCTTCACCTAAAGAACTGAATGACCTTGGCGAACTCCATTATGTTCTTTGAGTTCTCTCATTAGTGAAATAGGAGTATTCATGCTACCTTACTTAAATAACATTATCATCGTGAGGATTAAATCAAATACATTTGTAACAGTGCTTCCTGAAGTGTAAAGTGTCACAACTTTTTGCCAGAAAACTTACACGAGTTGTATAAAAATCTGGAGAGTGAAAAGTGAAAGCTAGACAGTTAGTCTTCATCTTTGATTAGAGTTTCCTAAGATTGATCAAATGAAACTGAAGAATTGTGTCCTGTTGGGCACAATTTTTTTTGTGCCATGCTAATGGTTAATCAGATATTCTCAGAGCACTGCTTTCTTAGCATTCCACAGATAATGCTGCTTTGACTCACTATTAAACTCTTGAATACTCTGCAGTCATCACAGAACTGGAACTGGGAAGCAGTGGCAGCTTATGGTAAAGGAGGAGTATGTGATCGTGAGCCAATAAGATAGGGAAGGGTGAAGCTGGGAGGAACTGGTACCTGGTCTGCTGAAAGGGTTGTTGGCTGTCTCCCTTGGGGTTTTCTGGTTCCCAACCAAATTCTGTTGACATGAGGAACTGGATAATCTTCAAGTCAAATAGGTATCAAACCCAGGTGACAAAGAAACCCAGGATTGTGAGGCAGTGCAGAACCTGCTTGTTAGTCCATAGATTGAGTGTCAGGATTCTGGGTTGTTGATATAGGTGAGAGTTTGATGACAGCACAGTGGGTGTGAGAATCAGAGATCAGGCCTTTTAACGGGGGAAACAAAAATCTGCATTATAGTCTGAGTCCTCACCAAATGGACATTAACCCTAATGGTATAACTGTAGTGTGACTTAGAGAAGTAATAGAAAAACCCATGTATACCTATGGAGCAACTATGTTGGACTTGAGAAGAAAGGCTGAATTTCTATGGGAATAATTTCACTTTCACTAGACTTCAGGTTTGAGGTACAAAACTGGTATTAGACCACATCTGTTTGTGATCACCGAGCCCCAACATCAGCAGTAATCATAATAGCAAAGAGTTAGTATTTACTTTATGGTGGACTCCTTTCTAAACATTTCATATACATGTATCATCCCAATTAATACCCAAATTGCCCTGCAAGTTAGGCACTATTAGTGTTTCCATTTTATCCATGGGAAGAGGGAAACCAAGAAAAGTGCTTTGGTTCACACAGCTAATACACGGTAATGTGGATATCTAATTTCATGAAACCCAACTTCAGAGTTATATTATTTTTCACTGTGCTATATTGTCTCAATTCCATTACACTATGGTGAAAAGTGTGATAATTCACTAGAAAGCTGACAGAGTTGAATTGGTAGAAAAATTAATATTTGAATATAGAGTTGTAGAAATTAGCCAGTCTGAAAAATATAAAGGGAAAAAAGATGTTGAAGGAAAATGAACCAAAAAAGTATCATTATGCTTTCCAGCATTTATCAAAAGGGAATCTAAGAAAGAAGCAAGAAAAATATTTTGAAAGAATAATGGGCAAAACAAGTGAAGTTTGATGAAACATGAATCTATAGCAAGGTAAATACAAAAAGACTAAAAAACACATCATGATTAAGCTGTCGAAAGATAAAATAATTTGGAAGATTTTCAGAATCATTATTAATTTTAAATTTTCAAAATGAAAGCTGTGAGATACTGGGATGATGAGTTCCCAAATAACCCCTCATTGATTTTCCCCCATTAACATCGCATATTAGTTTGTTTATCAAAATGAATCACACTGATTTTCCTTTTTTCAAAAATAGAAATTCCTTTTATTGCTCTAACACCTCCAGAACCTAAGAATAAATATTCTAGGCTTAGATTAGAAAAACATAGACATTAGCTAAAGAAAACACTTGATCACATACAGGAGTGACTCAATATGATTTAATGGTTGACTTTCTTTTTTTTTTTTTAATTTATTCATTTTATTACAGCCAGATATACACAGAGAAGGAGAGACAGAGAGGAAGATCTTCCGTCCGATGATTCACTCCCAAAGTGAGCCGCAACGGGCCGATGCGCGCCCATCCGAAGCCGGGAACCTGGAACCTGTTCCAGGTCTCCCACGCAGGTGCAGTGTCCCAATGCATTGGGCCGTCCTCAACTGCTTTTCCCAGGCCACAAGCAGGGAGCTGGATGGGAAGTGGAGCTGCCGGGATTAGAACCGGCGCCCATATGGGATCCCGGGGCTTTCAAGGCGAGGACTTTAGCCGTTAGGCCACGCTGCTGGGCCCTAATGGTTGACTTTCTATCCAAAAACTACCTAACTCAGATGGACAGTGATGTGACATATTCAAAGTGCTGGAAAATATTGTCAACCAAGAATTTGACATGTAGCAACAAAACTATCCTTCAAAAACTTAAGGTGGGGTCAGTGTTACGATGCAGTGAGTTAAACTATTTCTTGTGGCACTGACATCTTTTTTTTATAATTTTTTTAATATTTTCTTTATATATATATATATATATTATTGGTTACATTGCATTATGCAACACAGTTTCATAGGCAGTGGGATTCCCCCCAGCCCCACCCCCATGGTGGACTCCTCCACCCTGTTGCGTTACCACAGTTCAAATTCAGCTGAGATTCTTTCATTGGAAGCATCTACCAGGCATAAAGTCCAGCATCATATTGTCCAGATAAGTTCATCAGTTCCTTGGGAGACCATCTCTGGTCTGAAGGTAGAGCTGGTAGAGTGTTTTTGACATTTCAAAGGATCTGAATTGCTGCCACTCTCACCACTCTAAGCACAATGCGGTCTCTGGAGAATCCACTGATTGACATAGTACATCATAGAGTCTCCATTTACCCAGCACTTACATTTCCAACGCATAGCTGAGGTGGTTGATCGACCTGCGGTGTCCTCCGTCCACTGATGGTTAGCGTTCTGAGTCCGAAAGCTCGACCGGGGAAATCCCCACAGAGCCTTTCTCCGAGATGTTCCCAGACCAAACTCCTGTATGTACCGGCAAGAACCGGGCCCGTCACAGCCCATTGCCCCGATCAGCTGGCGGTTGCAGTTGCTGCGCTGGTTCTGTCTTCAGCCCCGCCTTCCACTGGAACCAATGGGTATCCGCAGTCCAGACTGGTTCTACCCAGCACATACTTGGCCCTCGCCCAAGCCAGTGGGGGCTGCCGTCCAGTTGGAGCTACCCACAATAACCCCACCAGACCCGCCCCCAGCCCTGATTTGCCAATATGTGTGTCCAGTCTATCCCACATCCTCTTCTGCTCTCATACATGTCAATGGGCATGAGAACCATGTCCCATCTAACCAGCTCAACTACCCAGCCCTCACAGATGTTGTTGGGTGTCTCTGTCTAGCCACACCAGCCCCTGCCCTAGCTTTCGTGCCCTCCCATGGGGGCGGTAACCGAAGAGAGGAGCTCACTGTTTCCCTCCCAGGCCACTCCCCCTCCCGGATTATGTAGTCTCCGGGTGGTTCTGTGGTTTAACTTGACAGAACTAGCCCCCATGGCACTGACATCTTAAGATAGAATACCATTCTGGCTGCTTTGTTTCCCCTTTAGCTTCCTGCTCCTGTACTCAGGGAGGCAGCAGAGGATGACTCAAGTGCTTGGGCCTCTGCTGCTCTTGTGGGAGACCAGGATGGTGTGTCTGGCTTCTGGCTTCAGCATGGCTCAGACCTGCTGCTGTGCTTATTTGGGGAAATAAACTAACGTATGGACAATCACTGTCTCATCCTCTCTGCCACTCAGTCTTTCAACTAAATAAATAATTTTTTAAACAAAGTAAAATAAAGGCACTCCAAGATAAATGAATATTGAGAAAATTTATTGTCTGCCAACATGTCATATAAGAAAACACTAAGTGTTTTCCCTTAAGCTGAAAGGAAATGATCAAAAAGTATAATTGATGTCAACCGCCAGAAACAAGAATGCAAGAAATGATAAACACATGGGCTGGTATTAAAGAGTCCGTAAATGTATTTTTCTCTGTTAATTTTTTAAAATGATATTAGATTTTATAAAGCAATAATCATAACAGAGTTTTTATGACTAGGCAATATTGACTTCAGGACAGAAATGCTTAATTAGTCCAAGAAGATCCATCTTTTAGTAGTTGTTGTTCTGTAGCAATTTTATTATAATCTTTATAATAAGATATAAGAAATATCTATGTATATATTTTAGAATCACAATAATAAAACAAAACTATACAATGTGCAAGAGATTTCCATGCTTGCTGTAGAAATTATTTATGAAGCACTCTCATTCTATAACAAATACATTAAAAGAAAGTAAACAGGGCCCGGTGTGGTGGCCTAGCGGCTAAAGTCCTTGCCTTGAACATGCCGGGATACCACTTGGGCACTGGTTCAAATCCCTGTGGCCTCACTTCCAATCTGGCTCCCTGCTTGTGGCCTGGGAAGGTGGTCGAGGAAGGCCCAGGACCTTGGGACCCTATATCTGTATGGGAGACCCAGAGGAGGCTCCTGCCTCCTGGCTTCAGATCGCCTCAGCTCCGGCCATTGTGGCCGCTTGGGGAATGAATCATTGGACAGAAGATCTTCCTCTCTGTCTCTGCTCCTCTCTGTATATATGCCTTTCCAATAAAAATAAATACTTAAAAAATAGCTGATTGGGAATTAAAGAATATGTAGAAGATAATTATCAAAAACTATATATATCTATTAATTGGAAATAATTAGTAATGAAATTAGAGGCAAATTCATAGCTCTCATACTTGTGGCAATCAAGAATGAGAGAAGGTGAATAAATGATACTTTTGATTAAAAATTAGGAATTTAAAAAAATAATTCAGAAAGAAATGATTTATTGAAACAGAAGTAGAAATTGACAAGGCAGAATATAGGAAAAAAGCAGTAAAATATATCTATAAATGAGAAGCTTTTCTGGGTCAAAATAATAGATGAATTGCTAACTAAAGAAAATAAAAAGTTTAAACATTGCAAATAAAAAATAAAGTGGGAAGTGACCATAGGTAAGGAAGAGGTAGTCATTTGACACTGATAACCTCAATTCCTTGCAAATGAGCTTGAATGCCTGAATGACACAGGTGATTTTTGTGGGAAAATGTCCTTTAATGAGAGAAAGGACACAGGCAGACAATAGTGCAGCAACACGTACTAGTCACTCACAAGTTGAATGAAGGGACGGAGACTGTGGGCTCCCCCTACCCTGGCCTGGTGGGAATCCTTCTTTTTTTATTATTGTTATTAATTACATTGCATTATGTGACAGTTTCATAGGCTCTGGGAATCCCCTAACCCCTCCCCGTGCTCTTCCCCCATGGTGGATTCTTCCACCTTGTTGCAGTATTACAGTTCAAATTCAATCAAGATTCTTTCTTTGCAAACATATACCAAGCATAGAGTCCAGCATCTTATTATCCAGATGAATTGAACAGTTTCTTGGGGGGACCATTTCTGGTCTGAAGGTAGAGCTGGCAGAATATCATCCCAGTCAATTAAGAGCCTCAACATAACATCAACAACAATTTACAACATTATGGAATTAACATGGTTTTGAGTAACCAGTATGTTAAAAAAGATGCAAGTTCTTAACCACATCCTATGATTAACTCATTGACATTTCAATTTTAGTTTATATACAGAACCGGCTGCTATACACCTTAAAATGGCTATAGGGTGCTATTCAGCTGTCTCGTGTCTATTTTCATTTTAGTATTTAGCAGTTTAGGGAATCCTTCTTAAGAGAGGACAATGAAGTGGGCAGCGTGTGATCCTAATATTTCTGATGATTTGGTGTGGATTACTTCTATTTCTTATCTTTGCTGATTTGCAGTATCACTGATACCTCACCCCCTTGTCCTGAATGTGATTGTGCTAACACACTTCGTAGTCTGGTGGGTTCCTACTTAAAGAATAGCAGCGCTAGGATAATACATCAGTTCCATCACAGTCTGAGAAAAGGACAAAAGATTGATTTTTAAATTCTTTATTTTTACTTAAAAGGCAGATGTACAGAAAGAAGGATAGAGAGGTCTTGCATCTGCTGGTTCACTCCCCCAAATGGCCACAACAGCTAGAGCTGAGCTGATATGTAGCCAGGAGCCAGCAGCTTTTTCTAGGTCTCACACGTAGGTGCAGGTCCCCAGTGACTATGACCATCTTCCACTGCTTTTCCAGGCCGTAAGCAGAGAGCTGTATCAGAAGTGAAGCAGCCAGAACATGAACCGAAGCTCATATGGGTTGCTGGCGCCAGAGGACTAGCCTGTTGAGCCATAGTGCCGGCCCCAGGGATTGACTTTTTTAAAAAGAAGTATTTGACACAAATTCAAATGCATTCATCTGTGTCTCTAGTTGTCATCTCCCATATTGCTGTCCCTTCAAAAGGTTGCTAGGTAACCAGGTAACAAATTGGCCAAAGCCTTTCTACAAAGAAGACTCTCTTGCAACATCAAAACAAATAAATATGGGCTGCCTTATTTAGACCACTGTTACAAACTGCCAGGACCTGCAGCATAAGCTATTCTGTAGCATTATATACAATTGACCTGAGGGTGGAGAAAGCAACTGGCCACACTCTGCTCCAGTGCAGATGACTGAGCCAGCCAGGTGTGCAGATGTTGCTGCACTGGTGCCTTTTGCCCTTGACAGAAGATGGATGTTTCACGGTCCTGGCTAGGGCTGATCTGTCTTCCTAAGTCTGTGTACTTCCATTGTTGAAGTTAGTAGTTTCAATAAAACCTTGCAAAAGAGCTGCCTATTATTAATACCCAATTTTCCCAAGGAACTGCCATTATTATCTCTCCTGCATCCATCTGATTTCAAGTGGAGCCTGTCTGTCCATGCCTCTATGGGCATTGGCATGGGTGCTGGCATTTGCTTGTCTCTCGTGGCCCCGACTCAGTTGGCTCTAGGGAACTGCACAGCCTTCCTACCTGGTGTGTGTGCCAGGGTCCGCTCATGGTGACAGGTGTTGATTTTCAGCTGCTAATTTCCCCCATTAGAGACAATGTGGTAGGCTCTGGTGATACAATCTGTTCATGTGAAGTCTGCCCTGATTTTTCCTGTCGAGAATGTATTGCTAACTTTATGGAAACAGTAAAAGAAGAAATAGGAGTGTAATCTTTCCTTTAAATGGTTCTACTTTGTTAGGGGAAAAAATCCATAGCAGTCAATTTCTTTTTGTCTATGATATATTTATTAACAGTGGGTTATAATTAGGTGCATGGCTTTGCTTTAGAGGACAAATGGTGCCTGGTGAACTGTGACATTGGTCTGATTGTGGTAAAATGACCCATTTGGTTTTGCCAGCTGTGACTTTGGAGGGAACTGAATGACAGAAAACACGTAAAACTCGGCAGATGAAAACATTCTCAGCATATATTCCCTCTCACTGATTATTCTGCCTTTCAAATAAAATGTCCTTCAATTTTCTGGTGATCTGAAGAGTACCAAGCTTGTCAGGATGTCAAAAGGTCTACCAGCTTATCCTGTCTGGCCCATGTTTCCTATGAATATAGCATAAATTGCTCTGGCAAAATCTAAAGATACTGTGAATAATTCCCAGGTGTGGAAGCAGTTTGGTACAGTAGTTGTGACTGTGGATTTCAAAACCATCTGCTCAGGTTTGAAGCCTCACCATAGCTTTGCCAACCTCTGCACTCCTCTGTACCTGATTTCCTAACCTACAAAATGGAGAAAGGTGTGTCCACCTCACAGACTTTATATAAGGATTAAATGAGTAGATCCATAGTCTATGAACTATACATAATAAGCCCCCAAGAAATACACGCTGTTGAGTTAGCATATAGATTCCAGAAATAATACTGAACTCTGCAGAAAAGAAAATAATGGCCCAGAAAAGTCTAGGCTCCTGACTGGGCCCAGCAGAGTGAAGAGGAAGAACCATTATCAGCTCCTGGCTAGGCTGCTTCCTCCATGTTAGTAGAAGTTAAGACCTAAAGAAAAAGGAAGTCCCCTTATGTAACCATGATCCCGACAAAAGAGCTCTGAATCACACTGACACTCATTGACTCCTTTTCCTTCTGAAGTGGGGAGACATCCTAGAGTCAGAGGAACAGGAAAGAGCAAGAAGAGGTGCCATGCCACCTGATACTTGACTTGTGGAGCTCGCACAAATTTGGAACCACAGGAGTAGAAAGTCACACAGAGAAGAAGTCCTGTCCCCTCACTGGTCCCTCTGCCAGGTCTTTTTTTTTTTCTGACTTGTTATTCTTGATCATCATTTATCCTATCCTAACAACTGTTTTGACCAATAAAAGTTTACAATAGGATGCCTGCTAGAGCATTCCCATCGCAATAAAGAACTGGGATAGAAAGCAATGAGTCTTAATGAGGAAATTTCATGCCCCATGTACAAGACGGATTCATTAACTAAGGAAAGAGGTTTCCACTATCCTCACATCACCTCTCAAATATTCCCAGCAAGTGCTGTTAATATCTAAGGAGACTGGACCTGATATTGAAACTTGTTGATATCTTAGTGTTTTATCTGATTTTTTAAAAAGGACATTTCAGTACTCCTGTGCTCTCTTTGTTACCTTATTCTCTTTGTCCTTGCAACAGTTACCAAATTGCTGCTTTTCAGCTGCCAGTCTGGTCTTCTGTGCTCTGTGAATTTGGTGAACATCCCTCCTTTGCAACATAGCAGATGTTAGACTTCGTCAGTAGAGGGCACTAGAAGGCCACCGCAGAAAGAAAGACTCCTTTTGCTGGTTTTAGGCTGTTTTTCCCTTCTGGGTTGCTGTGGCCTTTGTTTCCCAGTGGTATTTGTGACATCCCATGGTTCTCACTCTCCAGCAGGTTTACTGGTACCCAATTGGGCAGCTTCCCAGTGAGGCACCTGCTTGCCAGCTCTGGTTTGTCTCATCTCAGAATTTTCTACCACCAGGTGACATAGCTAGATGCTGTCAGTGAGGCCTGAATCTCAGCCTGGGACTTGGGGGCAGTGCTTCTTTAAAATCTGCTGCTGAGGAGGTCTGTGTCTCAGCTAAGGTAGTAGCTGCTTCCAGTATCCACGGTTCCTGTTTTATTTAGGGTTCTCTTCACTCCTCGGTGACTAATTCCCTGTAATAACTTAGTACATTTTTATATTAAACATTTTCTCTCTCTGAGGGTGGGTATTTGGCGTAGGATGAAGATTCCAAGTAAGATGCCCATGTCCCATAATCCCAGATTAGAGTCACTGGATTCATTACCCAGGTTTGACTCCTGCCTCAGAAGAATTCTTGCAGCTGGCAAGTCTGGCAAGGAACTAGATGTGCACAGCCCTGCTTCTTCTCCCATCCTCCTCATCCCAAAGGGTAGTCAATCTACCCTTTGATTGGTCTAGGCATAGTAACCTGAGGGACCTGTGGGAGTTCAGTTCCATCCAAGACTGGCTGAGAAGTCTGTTGCACTCTACTTTTCGATTTGAGAATGCTTACTTCCTGGAGATCAATATTGCACACTCTCAATTCTGTCAGTAGTAAGGTATTATTTTACACCTGTATTTGCTGTCTTATAAGAAATCTTGCTTTTTGTTGTTTACCCTTTCCTTTCCCCATAATTTTCAGATAAAGTATTTAATTTACTACCAGAAAAAGTGATTGCTGCTCTGGGAAAACACAGCATAATTAACCTACAGCTCTGTCTAACTGCTGACACCCCCTACCATATTAGTGTGCTTTTTTCATCTTGCCACAGACAGGTCTTTACCCCACTCTTTAAATGCTAAGCTAATTGGAAAGTGAGTCTGTATTTACAAAATGCTTAGACATATCTTAATGGTCGTCTTCAAAGAGCACAGTCCCAAAGAGTCCTTATAAACATGATTGATTATTTAGAGAAAAAAAGCAACCTGTTTGAAAAATACCTATCTTTAAAAGAATGCATTTCAAAGTGAATGTGAAGAAGAACAGGTTTGTGATTTCCATTTAGTGCATAAGATCCACTAGGAAAAGGGTCATTAGCCAACCCTGGGGCAAGGTCTGTTTCTCTGACACATTGGATGTTAGTAGTTCAACTTGATGGTGTTGCTGAGGCCTTGATGAAGGAAGAAATTGAAGAATGGATGCAAGCAAATGACCACATTGACTCACACAGCGAGCCACACACCGCTTGTCCCTCCACCAGCTCTACTGACGTGGCACTTTCAGTTGTCCTTGACTTTCTCTGCACTCTATGTGCATGACTGAGTCGCATATGTGTCCTGTATTTTTTATAAACAGAGTTCATTAGAAGGAAAGGCACCCCCGTGTGAATTAGGGAAAACAAGAAAGTGCAAACATTTGAAATGTTGTGGCAGTGATTGAGAATGAATAGAGCTCGGTTAACACCATCATGCCCTCCCCACATCTCTCTGCAGCCGCTGCCCCTATCTTAAGCATAGGCTTGGGTTGATAATGCCTACCATGGGGAATATATTATAATCTTGAGATTCTAAGATGACCTTTGAAGAAGAAACACAGTAGCTGAAAAGCTGGAAGACATGAACACCTTGTCACTGAGTGTAAATGGTTTTAGGAATGGGTTTATTAGGGGCCATAAGATTTGATGTAGTAATATCACATTTTCATGATTATAGCTTAATATTGCCAATAATATATTTAAGAGATGCAATCAAATAAGATATTAAGAATCAGAATCAAAGAAATGAAAAATCTTGAAATATAAGCACAGATCATTTCTTTTCTTCTATTCTGGTGGAATGAAGCATCATAGTAATTGCAAACCTCCTACTTTCTTAGTGGGGATCAAAGACCAGCATGATTTAGATACATTTTTTTCTTTGTTTACTTCTAGACACTTCTCCAGCTAATGTTCCCCTGATGAACTTCCTCTCCTGCTTTTCTCTCCTTCAAAGGATTAGCTTTGATTGGTTGATGCTTTTCTAATGGATTCAGCACCTACCAGGGCTGTCCTTTCCAGCTGGGATCAATGTTTCATGTTTAGTGACAGTGAATAGGGCATTGCAGTGTTGTAGCATAGTCATACTGAGTTCTGCATCATTTTCCTATTGCATATTTTCTGAATTTAAATAAGTATTTCTAACTTTTCAAATGATTGCTCTGTATCAGAATTATGGCATATGCATATTTTGAGAAGATGCCTGTGCCATTGTTTATTGAAGGCATCATTCAGAAGCATCTACCACTGGAACCAGGTAGCAGATTGTTAAAACTGACAGGTGGAACCCAGAAGAAGGGTTTGGAGTTTGGCGCTGGTGGAGCTGAGCAGCTTGTGGTCACCACTCACAGCTCAATGGAGTTGTAGCCTAGGAAGCAGTACTGGCAGTGTGGTCACACTGTTTACTGATTGCTTCCTCTTCTTCGACTTTAGCTCTGTTGCTCCCACTGCTCTGGAATTGGTCACCGAGCTACTCCCCAAAGATGGGGCCTTAATGCATTTTGGCTACTTAAGACCTCAGATACTCACTCATAAGAACTATTTGCTGCCTAAGCAATCTTGTGTTACAAAATATGTATGACACATGGCTTACAGGAATCATTTCTGCCTTCTTTCTAATGATGAGAGAAATAGAAACAATGTAAATATCTACCAGCAGCAGAATGGCTAAATAAACCATAGAATGTGCACCCTGTGGAATACCACTGACTGGATGAATCAGACATAGATAATCTTTAGCCTACACTATTGAATGGAAAAAATGGGAACCAGGAAAAATATGGGCAGCATACAATCTCATTTATACTGCCCTAGGCTATTAAATATATTTTAAAATGTAATATATTATGAAATTCATGTTGTATTTATTTCCAACACAGAAAAATAGTATATATTCTGTAGGAATATTGATAACAAATGTTAGCAAGTACAAAATCTGAAAGAGTACAAGCCTTGCCAACACCAGGAAATGTTGGTGATTGTAGTAAACAGGAATTCTGCTTTGTACTCCACTGTCCTGTATTACTAGCTTTTCAGCAGTAATAAGATACCTAAGAGAACTAGCTTTACAAAGAGGAAAGATTCACAAAACTCAGAGTTTTGTAGGCCCAAGTCCGAGATTGAACCAGCTCCGCCTGTTTGGCCTCTGATGAGGGCAATAATGGTGAAGCATGCAGTGTAGGCAGAGGAAGGATCACATGGTGAGCTAGGAAGCAGGGTGGCTAGGCCTTACTTTTTACAGCCAACTCTGTAGCAAGAACTACCTACTGAGGATTAGCCCCCTAGTGACCTAAGGGCTTCCCACAAGGCCTGCTTCTCCTATGCCATGGTTGGGTACCATTAACTCATGATTTTGAGGTTTAAAAGTCTGCAGGATTTGGAAGCCAAATCTTAAATGTTTACTGTTCCTGTATTGAGGAGTTTTTCACTGAGATGACATCATGTACTACAAACATTTTTACATAGTGAATTTTGAACAGGCAAGAGGTGATTTAGAGAGAAAAGTAACTTCTGCTCTGCCTGGTGTGTGCTACTACAAGAGGAGACATAGACACTTGCCTAACTATTCAACTTTGTTAATGGGATGTACTAATTGTAATCAGAGTGGCAACTCTGGTGCTGTAGTTAATAGTCTCAGAACAGTTAATTACACTCAGATGTCTTGCTTTATTGCTTTTATGAGTAAATAACTAGGATTCCTTTTGAACAAATCTAAGTGTTAAACTGTCTGTAACAATGATTAATTATTATACTTTGATCTTTATTCCCTCGTCTCTATATTACCTGTCTCCTCTCCTATCACCCTCCTCCCCTAACCAACTGGTTTATAGCCTCTCTCTTCAGGGCCTGCCTCTAAATGCACAACTTCCAGGGACCCTTCTTTAATTAACTCAGCCTCATTGAGAAATCTTTCACTCAGTGTCTCATTGGTGAATGAGATGTTGTGTGTTAATCTTTGAGGCCTTCATTGTGTACCTGATTGAGGCATTGTTTGCTAATTGGTTTTCTGTCATTTTTTGCAGCTATGTTCTCTTAATTTGTGTTGCAAGGGATTTAACTCTTCTTGAGATAAAACACAGAAAACAGTGAGGTTATAGACATCAGAGACCAAAATATCTGAAATCAAAACCTGGATCTTCCAGTCTTTTGTGAATATTTTGAGAAAATTTCTTCTTTGGAAACTGAGTTTTGCCCCATTCATGAAACTGGAATAACAGTTTCAATTGATAGAATTGTGCTATCTGGTTGAGCTCTGTGTGAAGCACTTGGCATGTAGCTTTGTGGAATTTGGCATTCGACAAGGGAATCTTATTGGTGTTCATCTCTCTACCTTCAACCCACCATGCATGAGTTTGTAGTGGTCTGAATACCAGTTAATACCTGTAATATTTGCTTATTTGTGTTAGATTCAGGGACTGGGGATACTTGAGTTTCAAAGGAAAGGAATAAGGTTTATATTGTCAAATTCAGATCAGGTAAACCCTTTTGTTCCTCACACCGTGCCTATTATGAATAATTTAGCTGGAATTTGCTCACAATCAAAAGAGGGATTCCATGTTTGTTCAATTTTTGTGCTACTTGAGAATTAGTACTTCTTTTGTTGCTATTATGAATTATTGTAAGGCAAGGTAACTTGAAATGAGGTGTGTTTTGGCTTGTGTTCTCCAAGGCCAAGGGCTTGCATTTGGTGGCAGGTCCTGAGGCAATGTGGGCTGCATGTGACAATAGGCAGGGAGCAGATGTGTTTATTCCTTCTTGTGTGTGTGTGTGTCCCTCTCTCCCTTTACAAAGCTATTAGGATTCAGTTGTGAGGTCTTAACCTCGATGACCTTACCTTGCCCCAGTCACCTCAAAAGGTTCATCTCTAAGCACCATGATTGAATTACATTCATAGACTCTCAAAAGCTCACAATGAATATTAAATTTCAGCACAGGCACACTTAAGAAATACCTAAAACTGTATTCATGCCATTGGATGAATTGTCATATTTTGTCTTAGCCACAATGATTGACTTATTTACAAATACGTATATGTTTGTGTACATTCATTGATGTAGTCACTAATTCAGCAAAATTTTTCTGAGTGCTGCTTGCTGAACATTGTGGATACATGGGAAGAATAAATAGGGGGATGTAGGGCAGAAGAAATGGAGATAACTCTCTAAATTGAAAGTATATTGTGTGCAAAGAAACCAAGGCATGGAGGACAAGCCCATTTGGGAAACTCCATGACCCTACAGTGCAGTGCTATGGCAGCAGATGACACAGGGAAGTGGATTGAGAGCATATTGGGTAGACAAATAAGACCAGTTGTATGTCATGAGAATGGGTTTAGATTTTATCATACTGGCAGTGTTGAGCTACTGAATTTTGAGCAAGGGAATACCAAAACCATATTTCTATGTCATGAAGAAAGTCTTGCTGCTGGGTAGTAAATGAATTAGAATTAAGGAAGAGGATTAAAAATAGCTTTTTTAAAAAAATTATTTTCGATGATTTTCACATAGTTGATCAGGGTGGGAAGGGTCAAGGGCTAGAGGAAAGTGGAGGGGTTGCAGGGAGACCATTGTTTGTACATTCTCTTTTTTCTTCTTGTATCTAGGGGAAGGGGAGAGATAAGGTGAGAAGCCACACCCAACATCCCAACTACCTCCATACTCTGGGATGAGTGACAGCCACCCAGTGCCATCCCAGAGTCACCAATGTGGAGCATGCTCTGAGGGTCCCACTCAAGTGGTTTTGATAGTTCAACAGATCTGAATTGCTGTTGATCTCACCATTTCAAGCACAATGAAATCGCTCCAGACAAAATCCACTGGATGATACAGTCCACCTTAGAATCTCTGCCCAGGTATTCACTGCCAGCACTAGGCTGGGGTAGTTGATCAATTTGTTCTGTCTGCTGTCCTCTGTTATGATAATAGGTATCCTCTGCAGGCTCTAATGTACTGCCATATCTTCCATGTGCATCTGGTTATGCTGTCCACTGCTCTGTCTAGGCCACTGAGGAGGCCCATCTCTGGCACATGCACTCCACAGTTAGACCATGAAACCTGTAATTCTTTTCATGGTTGGAGTTCTGAGTCCAGCGGTTCAGTTGGGGGAATCCCCAAAGAAACCTCATCTGAGGTGATCCCAGCCCTGATTCTTGTGTTTGCTTGCCAATACAGGATCTGGCAGAGTCCATCACCCTAATCAGCCTACACACACACTGGTAATTGCAATTGCTGGGTCAGGCCTGTCTCCTGCCCTTGTTTTACACAAACCAGTGAGTGTTTCAGCCCAGCCCAATCCTGCCTACTACACACTCGGCCTTCACATACACCAGTGGGAGCTGCAGCCTAGTTGGAGTGGCCCCTAAAGACCCCATAAGGCCTTCCCCCTACCCTGGTTCCTGTGCTTGCCAGTATGTATAGGTGACTGGTCCAGTCTGTCCCACATCCCATTCAGCTCTCATAAATGCCAATGGGTATTTTGCTGTCATCTTCAGCATGTCGTTCAATGTGTCCTGCAGCATCCGGGAAGTTATTTGTTGGACTATTTCCAGATCAACCCCTTTCATATGCCACTCTTCCCTTCTTGCGTGAAGTTAGGAAGGGGAAAGTGGTGACCAGCCAGGCTTACCAGTGACGTGAGTCTGGGCAGCTCTATGGAATGACAGGCTACCCTTTATGTTCTGGCTGCAGATTTTAAACAGATTTAAATGTATTTTAAGGAATCACACTCCTCTAGGGTGGCGTGAATATTGTAATTTATGCTGCCAGAAATCTCCAGTTGTTTATTAAAAGTTCAGATCTTTATTCGTTAAAAAAAAAAAAAAATGCCAATGGGTATTGAAATCTAGTTCAGCCCAGCCAGCCCTACTATCCAGCCCATACTCGTGCCAGTGGGTGCCACCCCAGGCCTGATTCTCATGCTCATAAGAGTGGCAACCCAAGAGGGAGGTACCCACAGCTCCCCCAATGGGCCCACTCCTACTCCTGGATCTTGCACTCTCCAGGTAGTACTACAGTTAAGTTTGACAGAATTTGCCCCCAGTTCAGCACTTGCCAATCAATGCTACAGCAAACCCAGTCAACCTTCACCCACTCTGGCTTATGCAGTTGGTAAGGTCCCTGCCTGGCCTGGTTTGCTTCCATCCTAGCTCTCACGCTCACCAATAAGAGTAGTGGTCCAGCAGGGGTCCCCACGTGTCCACCCTATAGGACTTGCACCTCTCCCACCTGGGTGTCACATGTGCTGGCTGGGCACTGCAGCCTAGTCTGGCATGGCCCACCTTACCTCAGCATTTGCCAGTGGGTCTTATAGTCTGGCCCAGCCGGTCCACCCCAAGTTCCAGCTTAGGCTGGTGGGGACTACAACCTAGCCCAGCCCAACCAGTCCCCAGTCCTGACCCTAATGTGAATTGACTGGTACTGTAGCCCAACCTGGTTTGCCCCACACCCCTTTCTGGTTCTTGGATCTGCTAGTGGGTAATATGAGCTGGCCCAGACTGGTTTGCCCTGACCTGAGCCAAACATATGCGAGTGGGTTCCATATCATGCTTCTTGCACTCAGGTGCAGGGACTGTGTCCCAACAGAGGGATTCCCTAAGCACCTCCTCTCCTAATGTAAGATTTCATGCCGACTGGTGGGCCCCTGGGCCAGCATTATTTAGTCCATCTCTTATCCTAGCAGGTACAGTGGCCTTTTCTGATAGGCCTTCACCCATTCTGGTTCTTACTGTTGTGTGCTACAGCCCAGCCACACCTGGTCCACACCCAGACACAGCTCACGCCTGTCTCAACAGGTACAGAGACCTAGTCCAGCCCATTCTATACCCATCCTGCTTCTCACACCACTCACAAGTATAGTGGGAGTCTAGCCGAGTGTGTCACACCCCAGATCCAGTCCATACCCATGCTGAGGTACTTTGTAGCCATGTCCAGACAAAATCACAGCTTCCACTCTGGCCCTTGCACTCACCAGTAAGAACTGCTACCCAGCTGGTCTGTTCCCTTAGCTCTTCAGCCAGGCTTATTCCCAGCCACAGATTTCGGGTGTGCCAGTGGTTACTCTCACTTCTCTTGGCATAGCCCCTCAACCTGTCTTGGCCTTTGCCTTTGGATGCTGTACCTTGGCATGACTCAGTCTGTCCCCCAGTCCCAACTCTCACTGGTGGGTGCTGGAACCTGACCCTGCTCAGTCTGCTCCTGTCCCTGGCTCATACAAACCAGTAGGCGTGAGAGCCTAGCCTGGCATGACCTGCACTCCAGCCTGGCTCCTGCACCAGCCAGTAGGCTAAGGTTTGCTCAGCCCTGCCTGGTCTGCCCCCTTCCAAAACCAAGCCACACACTTGCTGATAGGTAGAGCTACCTTGCCCAGCCTATCCAATACCCAGGCCTGAACCACATGCCCATCAACAGGAGCTATTGCCCACCAGGGAAGTTTCCCTAATTCCCCCACCAAGTCCACTTCCAATCCTAGATCTCCTGCATGGCAGCAGGTGCTAGGCTCTTAACCAGCATAGCCAGCACACTCCATCCCGGCCTTTGTATGAGCTGGTGCATGTTGGCCTGGTCTGCCCCACAACATGTTTTAGGGTGCACATGTGGGTGTTACAGTCTGGACCTGCTCAACCTGCTCCCAGCCCCAGTACTTGTGAGTGTTAATGGGTTCCATGGACATGCCTATCTCAGCCCATCACCACCCCAACTCTTGAGCTAACCAGTGGGATTTGTAATTCTACAGGGTTAGGCCCACATATCCCCCACAGAATCTACCCTCAGACCTAGTTCTCTTGCATGCTGGGTAGTGTCATGGCCCAGCCTAATATTACCCATCCTGTATTCTGACACTCATTGTCAGATGCTGTGATCTAGCCCTGCTGGAGAGGCCCCTAGCCCTAGCTTTCATGTGGTTTGGCATATGGTGGTCAGCAGTGTTCCATGCTAACAAGCTTAACTCAGGTCTCCCATGTGGGCTATTGTTGGTCTGACCCATGAAAATCTTCTGTCATCTCCCCTCCAAACTGCCAATTCTCAGTCCTCTCACCTACCTGCAAGTACAGTGGCCTTGGGAGTCCATAAGGAGTCATTCCTCACCTGCAGCAAACTCCCACGGCGGTCCTACTTCCCCCATATTCCATTGCTTCTTTTCACAATTTGTGTGCCCAGGAGTGCATGGGTTCCCCAGCCCAGTCTTTGGAAGCCCAGTGGGTGGTATGCTGGTCTGGAGCTTTGCCTGACCACCAAAGTTCCAAGCTCCTGGCACATGGCTGGCCTGGTGCCTTAGTCCTCTACACGCCCAAGATCCAAGCCTGCTGAAATCCCCAGGCCTGTTCCACCAGCACACGAGGGCAGCATGCTGACCTGGGGCTCTCCCCTCCTCTCTCCTCACTTCACCCAGGACCAAGCACAAGAGGAAATCTCCAGGTTCACTCCACCTGCCTAGACATGAGCTCCCAGGTCTCCACATGCTCCGCCAATGCTATACCCCTGGGCTTTCCCTGTAAGCCCTCAACCTCAGCCCCTACGAGCCAATACCGACCTCTGGCTGACTTGACACAGTTGAGTTTTTGTTCTGCTTTTGAGATTTATTTCTTTTTATTGGATGCGACAGACCAGCTCAGTCGGGAGTAATCAGTCCAATGGAAACAGGACCCTGGGAAAAATGGGTAAGGATTTGGCAAGTGTCAAACAGACATGACAACTCAAGGCAGTTGTATTTGAGTGCATTTTGCAAAAGCAAAGCATGAACTTATATAAATAGATTATTGCAAAGGAACATTCTGTTTGTTTATGTGGTTAGATTTCTACAGTTATTCCAGGGTGGTAAGCGGGGCTGTTGAGAAAAGATTATTCTCTAATGACTTGGTGACAGATTGCAGTTGCTATTTCTTGTGGACATGGTTTGGCACCAGTTGCAGTTTTAATCAGTAAGAGGTTAGCTCTCGTTGTGCCTTACATTGGTTTTAATATTAACATGTCTATTTTTCTTAGTTTTCCTTCCTGTATGGGTTTGTAAGCTATAGATCTCTAATATAATCTTTTTTTTTAGAAATTCCCAAAAATAGTCCCAAATAGTTTATTAAAGCTAGTGGCCTGATAGTTTTTATCCTATATAGCTTTCAATGCTTATCCAGCTTCCCATCAGAAAGCTTTATAGAACTAGAAAGAAACCTTGAGCCTTTACTGCGCATAAAAGTATCATTCCAGCCATAAAGATAAGAGCAAAGAGAGTGTAGCCAGGAACACCAAGACCGCTAGAGATACAGCCAAGACCAGGAGACATTCTTCCTTGAAACTTCTGCCTCGGCCTTGTGATGTTCTCATGCAGGCTCCACTGGAGGTGGCGTGACAATTGGAAAGGCAGATTTCCAGAGAGAAGAAGATACAGAAAGATCTTCCATCCACTGGTTCACTCCCCAAGTGGGTGCAATGACCAGAGCTGAACTGATCTGAAGCCAGGAGCCAGGAGCTTCCTCTGAGTCTCCCACCTGGATGCAGGGTCCCAAGGTTTTGGAACATTGCCTGCTGCTTTCCCAGGCCATAAACAGGAAGTTGGATGGAAAGTTGAGCAGCACCCAAGACACAAAAATAGCCCATTTGAGATCCTGGCACTTAGAGGTAGAGGATTAGCCAGTTGAACTATCATGCTGGGCCCCCCAAAAATGAGGTTACTGAGCAGTATGTATGTAAGATACTGAGTGACTAAAGTCAGATGTGCAAGGAGATCAGGTGATTACAAAGACTGTGGGAAGCTGAACTGAGAGGACTTGGTGCTGAATAGTATATTAATTTTCTTTTCAAAAGTGTTTTTAGCATTTTATATACACATATATAATGTGCATATATAACTATAATATAGTTATATACTATATTATATATATAAATATATAGAGTGAACATATAAATATATATTTATATAGCATTTTATATACACACATATATACATTGTATATACTATGTATTCTGAGAGAATGAGAAAAAGAGAGAGAGCAATGGGGAAAGACACTGAGAGAACACTTTGATCTGCTGACTCACTTCTAAAATTCTTGCAACAGTCATGGTTGTGCCAGGACCCAGGTTGGGTTGAATCAAAGAGCCAGGAACTCCATCTGAGTCTTTCATCGGAGTCCAGTGCCCAAGTACTTGAGCCATTACCTGCTGCTTCCCAGGCAGATTAGCAGAAAAATTAGGTCAGAAATGGAGGTTTGATTGAACCCCAGCTACTGCAATATAGTATGTGGAGATTCCAAGTGGCTGTGTATTATGTTGTATTTTGGCGTTTACCTTGATACCTTAGTTTTCTATCACTCTCAGAACAAATTACTGCTTATTTGTGACTCAAAACACATGATACCAGGTGGCTGACTAGAGAGGCTCTGAACTCACCTCTATCCCAGAGAAGAACCAGGAAACAAAGGAAGGTACTGCCTTGAGGGGAAAATGACAGTAAAAAGCAATGGAAACCATAACCAGTGCAGAAATTGGGACAGCTAACAGAGCGAGAAGAGCTAATTCTACACAGCTCCCACCTTGACTCTGTGGCTCCATGGTTAGGGACTGGGGCTGGGGATGAGATTGCTTTCCCAGAAAAAGCTCAGTAGAACTTCATGACCCCCACCATCACCACAGACAGGCAACTGTACCTATGAGAGAGTTCCACAGTTCGAACCAACTTTAAATCCTATCTAGAAAGGCTGATTATCATCCAGATAACTGTTTTGCTCTGCGAAAAAGAATCCCAGTTGCCTGTCTCTACCCATAAAACCTCAGATATGATTTGCTGCCATATAACCCCTGCTAAGCTCCATTCTGTCTTAGGTAATTCAAGCAGCCCTGGTGCTACAAGACACCAAGGCATGGAGGACAGGCCCCATTTAGGAAACTCCATGACCTTATGATGGAGTGCTATGGCAGCAGGTGACAGAGGGAAGTGTGTCACATGGTCGTCACAAATACTAGTGGGATTGACAACCAGGTCTCTGGGTCCTAAAGACACATACCTTTGGAACCTGCATCCACTTCAAAGTCGTACTGCCACCTTCATCAACTACTGAAAACTAGACAACTGTGTCACTCAGAGATACTGCTGACATCATATTACCACAAAAAAAGCCAATCTGAATTTATGCTTCTAGGTTCAGAGCCAAAACCACTATCCAGCTGATAGTTCACATTCTATATAAACAAACAAAAATTTTCCAATGAAGGCTAATCTTTATAGAAGAAAGAATGGTGACAACAGATATGCAGATGTTAACATAGGAATACAAGAAACATGAAGAAGCAAAGAATTTGACACACCTCCAAAAGTACAAAGTAGCTCTCCAGATATAGACCCTGGCTTGAAATCTGTGAAATCCCTGATCCTAAGGAAACTTAATGAGATGAAAGGGAATACAGAGGAAAGATTCAAACAAATCAGGAAAACAATGCATTATAAATGAGAAATCCAACAAAGAGATAGAGCTAAAAATTACAATCAATGACCTAAAATATCAATAGTTTTAGCAACAGAGTAGGCTAAGTAGATTGATTCAAATCTGGCCATTGAGACCATTTGGAGAATGAACTAGCGGAGGGATGATCTCTCCCTCTCTGTTTCTCCCTCTTTGTAACCCTGACTTCCAAGTAATAAATAAAAAAATCTTGAATAGACTTGATTTTTAAAAAAGAATAAACTGAGTACAACTAAATAAAAGATTTTTTGATCTTGATGACAAGATTTTTGAAATAAACCCATCAGACAAATAGAAAGTAAAAGTAAATTAAAGAAGTTAAGAAGCCTAGAAGATATATGGGATGCCATTAAGTGCATGCATATTCTTATTTTAGGGTAATCTGAAAGAGAAGGGAAGGTAAGAAGTATTGTAAAACTGTTGAATGAAATAGTAGTTGAAAACTTCCCAGAACTTGAAAGAGAAAAGAACCCCCAGATACAGGAAACTAAATAAAATCAGACTTAACCAAGCAAAAGAGAACTTCTCCAAGGAATATTATAGCCAGATTATCAGAAGTTAAGGGCAAGGAGAAAATCCTGGAGACAGAAAAATATCTTGCTACATGTGTAAGGAAATAGCAGACTTGTTAGCAAAACCCCCACAGACCAGAAAAGGAGTAATAAATTCAAGAAAGAAAAACATCCAACCAATAATATTATGTACCACAAAGTTTTTCTTTAGAAGTAAAGGAGAAATAAAGTATTTCCCATATAAATAAAAACTGAGAGAGCTCACCACCAGAGCAGCCCTAAAAAGAAATCCTGAAGGGAATCCTACAGTAGACGTAAAAGGAACATAGCAATAATGGAAATACCCACCAGTATAACATTTTCTAGCACAGCAGACAAACAAAAAAAGATTAAAAGTGTAAAACATTATAAAATTGTTTCAATAACTGGAAATGGAAATGCCATATGATCTAAAAGTCCCTCTAATTTTGGTATATATTCATCAAAAGACATGAAATAATTTTGTAAAAGAGATGCCTGCTCCACCACATTTCTTGCAGCACAGTAACTAAGATATAGAATCAACCAAGATGTCCACCACCAGACACGGATCAAGAAATTACGGCATATATACATGATGATGCATTATTCAGCCATAAAAAAAAAACCAAAGAAATCCTATCATTTGCAGCAAAATGGATGAGATGCAGGACATAAGTTAAGTGAAATAAACCAGACCTAAGCAAGATAAATACTGCATGCATTCCCTTATATGTGGAAGCTAAGAAAAACTCAGTATGAGCACATAAAAGTGATTTTATGAGGCTGGGATGGATGGAGGAAATACAGTATGGATAATGGATATGAAATCAGATTTTGATCCAAAGAGTAAGTTTCTAATATTACACAGCATAGAGGGGAGACAATAGCCTAGTAAGAGTTGTATGAACAAATAAAAAGAAGAACGTTCCAAGCTTCCTGTGATGGGGTCAAGAAGAGGAAATAGTAATTACTCATGTCATGCATAGATGTTGAGATGTCACACTGTAGCTCACAAATATGTACAACTAATGCTAATTTAATAAAAATTTAAGCTCCATTAATTTATTATGTTACAATTGTCTAGACAAGAAACCTGACATCACTGGCATAAAATCAAGGTGACAGCAGGGCTGTGCCCTTTCGTTAGGTTTAGGGAAGAGCTTGCTTTTTCACTCACTTCAGTTAACAGCATTTTATTGCTTACATTCCATGCCTTTCTGGGTTTCAGCTGAGGCCCACCCTCATCGTCCAGGTTTCCTGCTTTCCTTGTTTTTTGTCCCACTTCTTCCATATTCCAACCCCTTTCATTGTACTACTTTTTTTTTTTCCTGGCTGTCTCCCTCTTCTATATTGAAAGACTGATGTGATTGAATTGAGCCCACTCACATGCTCCAAAATAACTACCTCAATGTAATGTCCTTAACCTTAATCACACCAGCAAAGTCCCTTTTGCCACGTAGAGTGCCACATGAATAGTTTCTGGGGCCAGGAATGTGTGTATCTTTGGAAGAGCCGTGTGTTGCCTTTTGATGTTGAATGTTGTTGTGGGCTGTGGAGTTGATTTACATTCCTTAAGCTGAGCACTCAGGAATCGGGCCTAGGGCAGTAGCACCTAGCCTTTGCAGACTCATTGGTGTCCTATTGTCCTGTTGATGGGCTTGGGGGAAAGAGGAGGTAATATGGTAATAAAGAGGCTTGTGGAGGACGGCTAGAGAGTCGGCTCCCAGCACTTGTAACACCATCATGGTCTCCGTGTGTCGGTGCTTTTCGCTCGGACATTCGCCGTGCCTACTACGCCGGCTCAGCTAGCCGCGACAAATGGCGCCGTAACGTGGGGCATGGCACAGCGCAAAGGACGTCCGAGGGACCCCTGGAACTACAAAGGTAAGGAATTAAGGAATTAGGAATTTTGAATTAAGAATTCGGAATTTGGGAATTCTGCAGGGGCATAACTGATTTAATCCCCAGACCCTCTCCCTGTGCTAGGGCACGAGGGACAATCTGAGGGACCCCTGGAACTCTGGAGGGGCAAATTAATCTCATCCCCAGACCTTCTCCCCGTTCAGGGGCACGAGGGACAATCTGAGGGACCCCGGAAATCCGGAGGCAAGTTTAGGATTTAACTCTAGAGGGGCATAATTAATTTCATCCCCAGACCTTCTCCCCATCTTGGGGCACGAGGGACAATCTGAGGGACCCCGGAAATCTAGAGGCAGATTTTATAATTTTTGCAGGGGCATAAGTAAAATTTATCATGGGGCAAGAACTCTCTAAAATGCAGGTAATTAAGGGAATCCGAGATCTGCTCCAGTCACTAGGCACCGACACTAAGCTTAAGGCCTCGCAGAGTTTTTTTGAAACTGTCTGCGACGTATTCCCATGGTTTGCTTTCATTGTAGTCATCTTTTTTCTCTGGCGCTTGCTAAATATTGGTTGGTCATCCCGTCAAGCAGTGATGGAAGCCCGCCGTAAGAAATTGTCTGTTAAAAGTAGGAGACAGCTACAAACCAGGGTAAATAAGGAGAAGGAACCCCAGACAAGACAAGGTCTGGAGAAAGTGCGTGAGGGAGATTCGTGGTCCTCTTCTGAGGAGGCTGAGAAGGAAAAGGATGGAAGTGAGTTTGTTGAGGATCCTCCACCTGTAGAGCGTGTGCCAAACAAAAGTCCCTCTTGGACAGGCACAGAGCTCTCTGCGCCGCCTGAGCCATTGGCGCCATCATGTCTGAGCACAGTTGTAAAAGGTTTACAGGAGCAACTTCAGCGCCTCTCCCTTCAGTTGAGGCAGGAGCAGAGTGGATGCACTGTTGGGGCTTGTGCTAGACCCCCGCTTTCAACTTCTCTTTCAGCTGTGGAACGTGCGGTAAAGCAAGCACAGGAGCAGGGAGACCCTGAGGCAGCTACCCTTGCTAGGCGCTTTACCTTCCCGGTAGTTGAGGTAGAGAATCAGCAGGGGCAGAGAATCAGACAGCACCTGGCACTGTCCTTTAAGGACATAAAGAGTCTGAGGGACGCTGTTGCCACATATGGTCCATCGGCCCCCTTTACTGTTTCCATGATTGAAGCCTTAGCACCTAACAATTTGACTCCGGCCGATTGGAAACAGCTCTGTAAGGCTACTCTGGATGGGGGCGATTTTCTAATGTGGAAATCTGAGTTCTTTGAGCTTTGCCTTGACACAGCACGGCAGAATACCCAGGCAGGCTTTCCTGAGAGAAATCATGATATGTTGACAGGAGAGGGGAATTTTGCTAATGTACAGGATCAGATTAATTATGACCCAGGAGTTTATGCACAGACCGCTGCTGCTGCAGTGAGGGCCTGGAAGTCTTTATCACCAAAGGGCTCGCTACATTTACATCTCTCTAAAATTGTCCAAGGCCCGGACGAGCCTTACCAGGCATTTGTAGATCGCCTACTGGTAACTGCAGATAGGGTATTTGGTGATGCAGATCAAGCCATGCCTTTTGTAAAGCAATTAGCATATGAAAATGCCAACAAGTGGTGTCAGGAAGCAATTAGACCTTGGAAGCGTGAGCCCCTTAACACGTATCTTAAACTTTGTAAGGACATTGGGAAAGGACAGATAATGGGTGCAGCCATTGCAGAGGCTTTGTGTGGTGGCACAACCGTGGGCTCGGGAGCTCGCCCAAAAATAGGATGTTTTAAATGTGGCCGGCTAGGGCATATCCGCCGGAACTGCCCACTCCAAGGTTGTGCACAGGCTGCTAATATGAACAGGCAGTCCCCAGGAGTTTGCCCTCGATGCCAACGTGGGAAACATTGGGCAAATGAATGCAGGTCCAAGACAGTCATCTCCAGGCAGCCATCTGTGCCGGGAAACGGGAGCAGGGGCCAGCTCCGGGCCCCGCAAGCACCAATGTACGGGGCAGCGATTCAGTTTGTTCCTCAGGGACAAAGGTCATTCATGACCTTGTCCGAGGGAGCACAGGCAGTGGAGGATGGGACCTCCATACCACCTCCTACATAGTATTGACACCCCAAATGGGGGTACAGGCTATTCCTACAGGAATTTATGGACCACTACCCCCTGACACTGTAGGGCTTCTGCTGGGATGTAGCAGCACAGCCTTGAAAGGAGTTCATATTACCCCAGGAGTGATTGATGCAGACTATACAGGGGAAATTAAAGTTTTAGCCAGTGTTCATGCTGGGGTTGCAGTGTTGCCCCAAGGGGCACGAATAGCACAGTTAGTGCTGCTCCCCACAGTGAAGTCAGATAATGCTTGCAGGCTTGGACAGAAGAAAGCAGGGTTTGGTTCCAGTGGTGAAGCCTCTGTTTATTGGGTCGCTGATATGGCAAGCCGCCCTACTTTGGAGTTGAGTATAGAAGGAAAGAAATTTACTGGGCTTCTAGACACTGGTGCCGACACCACTCTTATTTCACAGAAATATTGGCCCCCAGGTTGGCCTGTTACACCCACCATGACCACTTTACAAGGTTTGGGGATTACCCAAAGCCCCCTAGCTAGCTCCAGGCCTCTAGCCTGGAGGGATAAGGAAGGAAATGGTGGCCATGTTACCCCCTATGTAGTACCAGGTCTGCCAGTTAATTTGTGGGGGAGAGATGTTTTGCAACAAATGGGAGCAGTATTAGTATCTGGTCAGGAATTAGCTATGCAGCAGATGGAGAGGTACGGCTACATTCCTGGAAAAGGTATAGGAAGAAAGCTGCAAGGAATTACTCAACCAATCTCCGTGGAACATAAGAAGGATAAAGAAAGGGCTAGGGCATTTTCCCTAGGGGCCATTGTGATGGCGGCTGAGGTTACTCCACAGAAGATTACATGGAAAAGTTCTCAACCCGTTTGGATTGACCAATGGCCCCTTTCTACAGAAAAAATAGCCGCCGTTAAGGAAATAGTTCAAGAACAGCTAGCTGCTGGACATATTGTCCCTTCCACTTCACCTTGGAATACACCTATTTTTGTGATTAAAAAGAAATCAGGGAAGTGGAGACTTTTACAGGATCTCAGAGCAGTGAATGCTACCATGGAGATAATGGGATCACAGCAGCCAGGATTACCACTGCCTTCTGCCATTCCAAAAGATTTTAATATTGTTGTGATTGATTTAAAGGATTGTTTTTTTTTCCATTCCTCTTCATCCAGAAGATTCACCTCGTTTTGCTTTCAGTGTGCCCTCAATTTTTACCTGTTCCTCGTTATGGTGTAAATCCCAGAGGACTGTTGCCCAATCATGTCTGGCAAATGGACGTGACACACATCCCAGAGTTTGGGACACTAAAGTATGTGCATGTCACTATCGATACTTGTTCTGGATTTATTTTAGCTACTCCTCAGACAGGAGAACAAGTCAGACATACTCTAGCCCATTGCTATGCATGTTTTTCCATCTTGGGAACTCCTAAAGTTATCAAAACTGATAATGGTCCTTGCTATACTAGCAGCAAGTTTCGTGATTTTGCTGCCTCCCACCATATACAATTAATTACAGGTATTCCTTATAATCCTCAAGGACAAGGTATTGTGGAACGTGCCAACCGTACTATTAAGGATTACCTTATTAAAACCAAAAAGGGGGAATATAGCACTCCCCGAGATCATTTGAATCTTGTATTATTTATTTTAAATTTTCTAACATTGGATGCTGAAGGACGGTCTGCTGCAGATCGTCATTGGAATCCGTCTCAGAAGCAGAAAGGTTATGTTATGTGGAAGGACCCCTTGACTGGTAAGTGGCTAGGCCCAGATCCCGTCCTCATTTGGGGGCGAGGATCAGTTTGTGTTTTCCCAGAAAATGAAAATGGTCCGAGGTGGATTCCTGAGAGGCTTGTCCGGCAAGCTTCTGCTGCAGAGTCTTATGAGAGCTCGGATACTGGACAAGATGATGGCATTTGAGTCAGAAGATCAACGGGACAAGCAAGTATATTAGGCCTTTATATTTAACATAAGTATATCAGTATTTTGTCGCTGTTCTGCAGCGTGTTCCCTGACTGTTGGCAAAGCCGAAGTTTATCAGTGGCTTTGGACTTTGTTCTCTGAGAGGCATGTGGGATGGGGGAAGAAGTATTGAGCCTTGCTATTACCCATCCGTGCTTTGATTTGAAACTCCTTTTGTTAGGTTTATATTTTCCCCACCTTGTCTTGGAGTCACCAGAGCATGTCTCTCCCAGGACAAATGCTTATCTTAACAGGTACTTACTTCCCCAACAGACAAGGGTGACATTTGCATTTCTATTCCCCACCTGAAGCCTCAGCCCACTTCTCCAGGCATTGGCAAGGAGGAGGGTTTCAGACTGGCCTCTTTATCATTTGAAAGGGACCAAGGAAGTTGGCCAGTGACACCTTTCTGGCCTTTTGTCCCAGGGCCAGGTACCTTGGATACCAGGAATTTTCTTTGTTTTTGGAGAAACATCTTTGAGAGGAAACTTTACGGGTTTTTCTCTCTTGTTTCTCCTCCCGCCACTATGGCAGAGGATTAGTTCCTTCTTTCCTCTGAACCTGAGGACTCGCTCTTGTGAGTGAACCTTAGCTCTTGAATTTGAAGCTTGTGTTTGCTTGTGTTATCCCTATGCTTCTCTCTTAAGCACAGGAGATGCCTCTGAAAGGAATGACACCAAGTTCCAGTGCACCCTGACAGCATGCTGGAATGGCTATTGCGATTCTGCTGTTATCCTGCAGCTGCCCTGAATCCCGCCTGTGCCTGTTGGGACTGACGGAGAGGCCTATGTTGGCCTGATAAGAATAAAAGAGACTTTGGCATAACGGCGACCATCATAGCCAGTACATCAACAGCCGCCACCACCAGCTACCGTGGTGACAGTGAACAAGGTTGCAGAACAGACTGCCAGAGTTATGGAACAACAGGACTTTACTGATGAACATGAGCGGGTGGGCATACTGGACTATGCTGGACTATGGGTTGATTTGTTGGAAAAGAAATAGCAAATGCTGTTAGATTTGGTCTAGGCCTCCTGTACCCCATTATATGCCTTTCTGTTGTATTGTATGCATTTCTGTTTTATCATCTGTGCAAGTGCTAATTGTTTTCCCAAGCCTGGGAACTGCTGTCTGCTCATTGTTATGAGCTAAGTTACTCCTAAGATCATGGCCTCTTGTCTCCCATTGTGCCTTTTATGTATGTTTCACCTGTGAAGTGCTTTGTTTTCCCAAGCCCGAAAACTGGTGTTTGCTCTTTGCTACTGAGCTGATATTCACTCCCAGCCTTGGAACAGGGTTACCAGCCTCCCCAAGTATGGTTGAGCAGCTGCAGCAGACAAGGCGTTGAATGGCAGCCAGTGACGGGTAAGATGGACCGGGAACTGACCAACCTAGGACAGGGTCTCCGTCATGCTACGGAGGTTCCCGATGACGGGTAAGGCTGATAACCTGAGAGTCCACAACCTAAGACAGGCGCATTCAAGTCTGCTTTAATACAGAAGGGGGAATATGTTGTGGGCTGTGGAGTTGATTTACATTCCTTAAGCTGAGCACTCAGGAATCGGGCCTAGGGCAGTAGCACCTAGCCTTTGCAGACTCATTGGTGTCCTATTGTCCTGTTGATGGGCTTGGGGGAAAGAGGAGGTAATATGGTAATAAAGAGGCTTGTGGAGGACGGCTAGAGAGTCGGCTCCCAGCACTTGTAACACCATCATGGTCTCCGTGTGTCGGTGCTTTTCGCTCGGACATTCGCAGTGCCTACTACGCCGGCTCAGCTAGCCGCGACAGAATGTGAGGCTAAAGGAAACTGTAGACACAGGTTTCTGACTTCAGCAACTGGGTGGAATGCAGTTTTAAAGAAACATGATGAATGTGGTTGTTTTCCATATGTTGACTTAAATATGTCCCTGGGAGAGCCAAACAATCATCTAGTAAGTAGCTAGATGTGCTTGCCAAAAGGCAAGAGAAATCAAGACAAGAAATACAGATTAGGAAGCCATTAACTTGTCATGAGTTTTGAGACAATCCTGGGATCAGCCATATTCTAGGTAGAACAGGGAGAAACAAGAAATTGAAGATAATCCACAAGTCTGCCTTCATAGTATCCTTGTCCCTTTGGGCACATCTCTTCATTTCTGCTCCGTGTGGCCTGTTTTTTTTTTTTTTTTTTTTTTTTTCATTATATTGGGTTCTGCCTGCAAGTCCTTCTAGTTTCCCAATCCTTGAGCTTGCACATCATGCCCCACAGCCGGTTCAGCCTGCGTCAGCATCGATGTTCTTTCTGTTCCAACTCCGATTACTAAGCTGCCATGTACTATGAACTTTTTTGCTTAAGGTTTAGAAAAGTCTGCTGAAGAAAACTGGGTCACGCCAGCTTATCACACTATGGCACGAGTTGCTTGTATAGGTTAGGACTGAGCATCCCGAGACCAAGTCCCCACTGTGGTCTCACTGGCTGCTTCTGTATTTCAGCAACTAGAATGCATCTCTTCTGTTTATTCAGCAAATCACTGTTCCTGAGACTTTGGAGGGGGAAAAACTTAGCTTCATCTTGTATCATTTCTGGACCCAGGGTTATGATGCTAAAAAGTGGCTCTATTTATAGGTTCATGCCCCTTTCATCATCATCTCATCCCTACCATCCTGTAGACCTCATGCTGTCTGTGGGCAGATGATCCTCCTTATCGAAGTTGAACTTGGGGTCTAAACCATGGTGAAGTCCAGGCAGACAATTCAGACTTAATACCCTTGTTCAGTCAGTCCTTTGTATCTGCTTTTTCTGCATCTGTAGATTCAATCAATTGAGTCTCAAACACATAGGGTGGGTTTTTTTTTTTTAGCTTGATTCATTTCTATTGGAAAAGCACAATGGTTCAAACATAGTTTTAAAGGAATTTGTGTCTGTATTAATAGATAGGCTTCCTTTCTGATCACTATTTTCTTAAAAAATATGATAAAACAACTCTCATTTACATTGAGTTAGGTATTATCAATAATCTAGAGAGAGATAAAACGTGGGAGGATGTACGAAGATTGTCTACAAACAGCATCATTTTGGCTAAGGAACTTGAGTTTATGTGGATATTGATATCCAAGGCTGTTTGAGAAGGAACTAAGGCATAGATGGTCATCCACACCACCAGATGATCTCTTCTTAAACCAAATTCCTGTGATAGCAAGCTTCAAAGGGAAGTTTCCTTGTGCAAGATCTTTGTGAACCACAGAAGGTGGCAGTCGCTGGGGAATGATGATCAGAGGCTTGCTCCCCTCAGGTCAGAACCTAAATAGCAACCCCTGTCAATAGTTCCTGCTGATAAACAAGACTGCGAACAGCTAAGTCCAGAGCTCCCTGCACCATGGCAGGCTGTGCCATCTAGTTCTCACTGGACCCTCACAGATCATCCCTGTCCCTCTATGCTTGGGTGCCCAGTGTCAAACCTATTAGTGCTGTTTCAGTTAAGTCTGGTCACTGTCTACAAATGGTTTCTTGGTCACAGTGAACTGCTTTTAGGGTGAATTCAGTGTGTTAGACAGTGGGTGGCCTAAGCGGCTTCTCTCACTGACTTCAGTGAGGGCAGAACAAGGCAGGAAGATGACGGAGAGTGCATGTCCTGGAAAGGCTGTAGAGATGATCTGGGGTGACCTGTTCCCTGAGGCCACTCATGGAAGCAAGCTGCTGTCTCTTCAGACCCATAGGATTATATGTAGTCCGGCCTGAAAAATAAACTCATATTCTCGGAAGCCACCAGCTCTGTGATGTGGCACTTGCAATTTTCCAAGCCTGAAATGGCTTCTTTCTCACTTTTCTGGGAAATCTAATGCAATCTCAGGGCCCAGCTCAAGTTCATCTTTTCCATAAAGTCTTCTGGGACTCCCCAGGTTGGGGTAGTAAGTCCTTAATTATGTTCGCATATACTAGGCATCTGTTGCAACATTTAACAGCATATCTTGTCTCATGTGGTAGAATAACACTCTGAAATAGTTTCTGATTTAGGATTAGGCTAAACTGTAATACTTGCATAAATAAAGAACATGTTTGTTTGTCTTTCCTGTTAAGGAAGATCGGAAGAAGCAATCTAAAGTTTATGTGGCAGCTCTGCAGTATCATTGTGAATCCAGTTTTCTACCTACTTTACCATACTCTGCTCATATCTTTTCTTTTCATGTAAACTCATAGCTGCAATGGCAGCTCAGACTTCAGCCACAGTATCCATGCTCCAAGAAGCAAGAGGAAGGGAGGAGAAGGATGACATGTCCCATCTTTTTTTTTATTTATTTATTTTTATTACAAAGTCAGATATACAGAGAGGAGGAGAGACAGAGAGGAAGATCTTCTGTCCGATGATTCATTCCCCAAGTGAGCTGCAATGGGCCGGTGCTGCGCCGATCCAATGCCAGGAACCAGGAACCTCTTCCAGGTCTCCCACATGGGTGCAGGGTCCCAAAGCTTTGGGCCGTCCTCAAATGCTTTCCCAGGCCACAAGCAGGGAGCTGGATGGGAAGTGGAGCTGCCAGGATTAGAACCGGTGCCCATATGGGATCCCGGATGTTCAAGGCTAGGCCACGCTGCCGGGCCCGACATGTCCCATCTTTTAAAGAGAGACTTTCTGTGACTGTGGGTTGATTCGTTGGAAAAGAAATAGCAGATATTGTTAGATTTGGTCTAAGCCTCCTGTACTCCATTGTATGCCTTTCTGTTGTATTGTATGCATTTCTGGTGTATCATCTGTGCAAGTGCAAAATGTTTTCCCAAGCCTGGGAACTGCTGTCTGCTCATTGCTACTGAGCTAAGTTACTCCTAAGTTCATGGCCTCTTGTCTCCCATTGTGCCTTTTATGTATGTTTCACCTGTGAAGTGCTTTGTTTTCCCAAGCCCGGGAACTGGTGTTTGCTCATTGCTACTCAATTGATATCACTCCTAGCCTTGGAACAGGTTTGCCAGCCTCCCCAAGTATGGTTTGAGCAGCTACAGCAGACAACGCGTTGAAAGGCAGCCAGTGACGGGTAAGATGGACACAGGCACGGACCGACCTAAGACAGGGACTCCGTCATGCTACGGAGATTCCCCATGACGGGTAAGGCTGTTAAACCTGAGAGTCCACAACCTAAGACAGGCGCATTCAAGTCTGCTTTAATACAGAAGGGGGAATATGTTGTGGGCTGTGGAGCTGATTTACATTGCTTTAGCTGAGCACTCAGGAATCAGGCCTAAGGCAGTAGCACCTGGGCTTTGCAGACTCATTGACGCCCTATTGTCCTGTTAATGGACTTGGGGGGAAGAGGACATGATATGTAACAAAGAGGCTTAGGAGCAGAGGGCTCCCAGCACTTCTACCACCACCATGGTCTCCGTGTGTCGGTGCTTTTCGCTTGGACATTCGCAGTGCCTACTATTGCCAGCTCAGCGGAAGAATTCTAATCTGTCCAGGCATTTTTGCTACTGTGAGACTGGCTTTTTACACAATGTGAGCTTGGAGGTTAATGTCAATAATAATGTCTTACAAAAGGGCCTTCTATTATTCCTACTGTTTTGGCTGTCCCCGTTGACCTTATGCTAATCAAGGGACCTGTATTTAGGGTTTCATTCTTTCCTTAATCTTTAGGTTCTCCTTTTCTTTGTGATACAAGATTAGGTTGTAGGATAAGAATTGTAGCAGGACTTTCTATTGTTTTTGGATAAAGCAGATGGCATGGTTGTTCTTAGAAACACCCACTTGACCATGACATGGAAAGTCTGAGCCAGAGTTTAACTGATTCTGTATAAATAAAGCGGACGGCTTTATTGCCGTGTCCACTATCATCATGGAAAAAAAAAAAAAGAGAGACTTTCTGGAAATACTATACTCCAATTCCACTAATGTATCAATGGCTATAATTCAATCACATGACCACGTTTAACTGCCAGAAACTCAGAAATTGTAGTCTGTACTATGGCAGCCATATGCCAAAAGGAAACACAAACAAACAGCAAAAAGCCACCATGAGCAATGAGAAAAAAAATTTTTTTTGAGGCAAGTTGCAATCAAGTTATCTGATATTTTTTATTTCTGATAAGTTTTTGCTGCTTTAGTTCTCTTTGCTTATTGAAGCTAAAAATCTACAGCTTTAGAAAAAGATTAGAATCACGATACAAAAAAGATCACGTTGTATAGGCTTTAAATTTGTCATCATGGTTCAGGTGTGCAAAACTGTTGCTTTTGTCAGTTGCTGTTTTCATTAATAGCTCGGAAGAAATCCTATCATGCATAAGTAGCTTAACTTCTGTTTTAAAAGTGAATCAGTTCTGAGTAAATGTTCAAATTCAGAGCTCTACCCTTCCCCCATTTTACTTCTTTTTGACCAGGAGGAGAGTTCTTTCTGCTATTTTCTTGAACTTCCAATAATCAGATGTGGCATTTGTCTGTTTCCATGTCATCACAGGAACCTTTTGGAGTCTGAAGCCGCTATGATTGGTTTTGCTGTTTTCAGTGCCTGTTGCAGAAGACTGGCACATGGGAAATAGTTAAAATTGTGACCAGTGAATGTATGAGTGTCCTTTAAATGCATCACATAATTAATTCAAGTGGTACCATAATGATTTGAAAATCCTGTGCAATTAAACATATATTTCTCTAGCACCCCGACACTATGTTTATAACTTTCTTATGGCGCTAACCATTCTCAGCTTTCAGTTATGCTGATTTGTGTGCTTGCCTTTACCCCTCATTATAGTGTCTGTTTCCTGAAGAACAGCCCCGATCCATAAACTTTTCTAAATCCTAAGAAAGCTAGGACCATAGTAGGCCTTCAGCTAATAAAATGAATGATTACAGAGCAGTGATTTCTGACCCTCTATAAGTTACAATCAATGAATGAGTCCAACCAGGACAATGCAGAAGATTTTATTAAAGCCCTTTAGAATGATAGCAATAGAGATAAGTTGGGATTTTGCCTTTATCTCAACTTCTCCTCTTCCACCACTTCCTCCTTCTCCTCCTCCTCCTTCTCCTCCTCCTTTTTTCTTCTTCTTTAATAAAAAAGTTAATTTTGTTTTTCAGAAACCCCCCACCTACTTTACTTCATCCGGAGACATGGTGTGAGGAGTTCAATCATTTTATTTCACAGTGAGTATTTCCTTCCACTGAAAATTGCTCATCTAGTAAGGTCTTGGACTATGATTAGAGAAATTCAAACAATGGAATTTACTTGATGCTGGAATTTGGTATGCATTATAGCACATCTTAGCATGATATTTATTCCAGGAAATGATGGAAGATACCCCCACAAGACCTAAAAAGGAAAGGATTTCCATCTTACTCTTGGTGATACTATCGGGTTTCTGATCATATGGGTCACATTTATCTAAAATTCTACTCTGTTCCAGGGCAAATAGTGCATGTTGTCTGTTTAACGAGGATGAAAGTCAATATCTAACATTCAGATACCCACTCTGGAATTAGAGTGAGGAGAGGAGCCAGCAGCTTCCTGAAGGAGATTTTGTGGTTTAACTGCTAGACTTACCTCTAGAATCTGTAGTGTGGGAACAAGGCCCCAATTTCCATGATGACTGAGAAGTCTAAGATCTCATGCTTGGGGCACCAAGATGAAACAACTTAGTCAAGGCTCAAAGTATGGAGAATAAGATCAAAACATAACTGATGATATGATGTACCTGGTGGGAGCTAAGTTACCAGGTAGGGCTTAACAACACCACGAAAGGAATAGAACCAATAGTGGCACTAACAGGGTGGCTCAGTGCAAAGATCTAGGACATATGGACTTGGCCCCTGGCCAGAGATCATATTGATCCCAAATCTGGGGAAGATGCTCAGTCTACTTTAGGTGACTATATGGTCCCAAGATGCACTTGTTGAGTTTTTAGAGCAATAATTTAGACCAACCCTTTGCCAAACACATACTGGCACAGAAATCAGGTAAAGTTTCCCCATCTTATATACAAAACAAGGTATTTCCAAGATGTAAGAGGGAAAGGAATTGGCCAAAATAACAGAGAGTTTGGAAGTAGGGAAAGATTCATATACATCTTTTTGTTTACCTGTGTAAAGATTTAGCAGGTGATGAAGCAAACTGGGTTTCTTAATCTTCATCCTTAATTAACCACATCACAAATCAAGAATCCCTTATCTAATTTTCCAAAATTCTAACAGTTCTGGAAAATTAAAGTTTGTTTGTAGTTGGGTCATTCAGCAACAAAACCTGACCTTACATGAACTGATCTAGTAACAACTGATATGAGGCTATTTATAGGCATTATTTATTTTAGTGTGAATATTCATATGTTTTGCTACAGATATATTACATTTGATTACAGAGTGCTATCCTAGATCTTTCTGGGATTGTTACATAATATATAGTAAATGTACTAGGTAAACTTTTAAAAATGTGATCAAAATCTTAGTTCTAAACATATATGCCCCCAAGGAGTCTGTATAAAGAACGGTGAGCCTACATTTCATTTTCATTTCAAATGCAGTAGAGTTTAAGGCCCCTGAAATTATTCCCTATATTCTATCCCTCCTGGACTTGAGCCATGATCTTCAGGAAAAGGGAGCCAACAGGAACCTAAAGAAACTTAGACCCCAAAGACCTTAGAAAGCATATGTTGGAATGTTGACCGTGAAGTTCAAGGCTAGTGGGTGAAGAACATTGCCTTGCCTCTCCAGTGCCATTCTGCCTTGACTGCAGAATGTACCAGGTGTAGTTGCAAGTCAAGAGCAACATCAGGCCATGCTGAAAAGAAACAACAGATACTTGCAGGAAGAATGTTGTACACATAGAAGCAGAGAAATACCCACCTCCTAGGGCTTGGGGATAACAGAGAAGGCAGAAGAAGCTGGTGGTTTGGGATCACATTTCAGACAACTCCAGGGAGAGAAAACCTGGAGGCTGAGGTTCCAAGACTTTGCTGGCAAGGACTGCATCTGAAAATTTTTGCATTTTATTCTGTTGCTGCACAGACACCTTGATTGACCTTCACTAAGCTACTGGCCTAGAAAAAAATCATTGTACATTTGCTGATACACCTTCCAATTGCAAGCTCTCCTGATCATTCTAAAATGTGACTTTTATAGACTTTAAAAAGAGCATCTTCATGTTTTTAAAACAAGCATGGTATTATTCTAATAGATTTGAGAAGAAAGATGCATACATGATGAAGGGTTGGGCTTCTGGGTTTATACATGACATAGAAATCCCTCTGTTCCTTTGATATTTCCTTATGGAAAACTTTATTGAAATCAGCTCAGATCTTTTCTCCAAGTCTGAAAATTCTGGATGCACATTTTTTGAACTGCGTTGGTTTAGGTACTAAACCAACTTAGGCACTAGAATGGAGCCCTAAGCACAGCTACCAATGCCTTTGAGGATGCATACTATCAGGTACAAAGGAAAATAAACATCTTGTTGAGACTGCTTTTTTTCCACACCCTTTCCATGTTTTAGCTATCACAAAAAAGAACAAGCATGTGATAATGGTCTTTCTAAGTCTGGATCACTTCATTAAGCATAATGATCTCCAGTTGGATCCATGTGTTGCCAATGTCAGGATTTAATTCTTTTTTTTATGACTGAGTAGGATACCACAGTGTGTGTGTGTTTATATACCAAATTTTATTTATCTGGTCACCAGGATAACCATTTAGGTTGATTTCAAATCCCCTATAGTAATTAATTGTTTCAGATCCTAGGTTTATATTCTTGATCCACTATTTGATTTTTATATAAAGTGTAGCATAGAAACGTTTTTTCAAACTTCTGCATTTGGAAATCCAGTTTTTCCAATACCGCCAAAGAGATTATCATTTCTCTATGGAGTGATTTTAGATAGTTTGTCAAGTATTAGTTGGTTTATATGTATGAGTTATTTTCTGGTTTTCTATTTTGTTCTGTATACATGTCTATTTTTGTATCAGTACTATTCTGTTTTGATTATAACAGCCTTGTGGCATCTGATTGAAATCTGGTATTCTGATGCCTGTGGCTTTGTTTTTATGGTTTAAGATTGCTTTGTTTATTTGAGATCTTTTGTGTTTCCATATGAATTTTAGGATTTTTTTTTTAGATCTGTGAAGATTGTCCTTGGTAATTATTATTATTATTTTTTAAGATTTAGTCAATTTTATTGGAAAGTCTGATATACAGAGAGGAGAAACAGAGAGAAAGATCTTCTGTCTGCTGATTCACTCTCCAAGCGGCTGCAATGGATGGAGCTGAGCTGATCTGAAGCCAGCAGCTGGGAGCTTCTTCTGGGGTCTCCAATGCGGGTGTAGGATCCCAAGGCCTTGAGCTGTTCTCCACTGCCCTCCCAGGGCACAAGCAGGGAGCTGGATGGGAAGTGGGGCTGCCAGGATTAGAACTGGTACCCATATGGTATCCCAGCGTGTTCAAGGTGAAGACTTTAGCCAGGCCCCTATCCTTTCTATTTTGATTGATTTCACATTGAATCTGTACATTGTTTTGAGTAGTATGGAAGTTTTGATTATATTCATTCTTCTAATCCATATACATGGAAAATTTTTCCATTGTGTGTGTTCTATGTCTCTTTTTAATGTCTTGTAATTTTCATCGTGGAGATTCTTGGATATTGCAAAGTATTTAAGACATTAGGTGTTTTGTTGTTGTCGCTGTTTTTTAAGTAGCTGTTGGCACGTGGGACTGATATTATAGGTTCTTTCTCTGCCTGGGCATTCTTGATATATAAAAATACTATTGAGTTTTGCAAGTCAATTTTATATCCTACAACTTTGACAAATTTAGTCTAGGTGTTCCAATAGTCTCTTAGTGAAATATTTTGGTTCCCCTCTAAAAGGGTTATGTCGTCTACAGACAAGAATAATTTGACTTTTGTCCTTTTTCATTCTTATCCCTTTGTGTTCTTTATTCTGCCAGTGGTTCTGGCTAAAACTTTCAGAACTACACTTGAATAATAATGGTGGAAGTGGACATTCTACACTGCTTCTGAATCTTTGTGTAAATGCTTCCTGCTTTTTCCCTCTCCGGGTTGAAATCTGCCAGTAGGCACTGAGGTCATCAAGGGTAAGGCAGCAGTGTTCTTTGGCCATAAGAAATATGGGAGACAAGCTGGTCAGGAATCTCCACTTTATTATGCACAGGTTACAGCTTTTAAAGGGTAAAAAGGGGAGGGCAGGAAGGAGTCTTCCGGGAGGACTGCCCCCCTTACCGCCTCTCCCTACCCCTACCCTGCAAAGACACTTCAAGTCTTGTTCCATGTGTATTCCCCTTAATCTTCTAGCCTTGTGGGAAGTCACACTCCCAAGTGTAGGCCTGGAAGCTGTGCCTCAGGCCATAGGGAGGTAAACTCTAAGCCATGCCCACCAGGTAGCAGGCAGAGGCTGGGGAGCAGTTGCTCACATTTCCCAGTCAATATGATTCAGGTTATGAGTTTGTCATATATTGCCTTGATCTCATTGTGGTATGTTCCTTCTATACTCAATTTCTTTTTCTTATGAAAGAAAGTTACATTTCATGAAGTATGTTTTCTGTATCTATTGAGATGTTCATATGGCTTTTAGCACTCATTTTGTTGATATGATATATCACATTTTATTGATATGCATATGTTGAATCATTGTGCACCCTAGGATAAATCCCGTTTTCCTTTTTCATGATGTGTTGTTGGATTTGCTTTTCTAGTATTTTGTTGAGGATTTTGTTTTTTGTGTGTGTGTATGTTCATCAGGGATGTTGGTCTTTAGCTCTCTTTTTTTGTTGTATCTGTCTCTGAATTTGGAGTTAAGATAATGCTGGCTTCATAGGATGAGTTTTGAGGTGTTACTTCACTTTCAATTGTTTTGATTGGTCTGAGAATTGGAATTTGTTCCTTCTAAAAAGTTTGTAGACTTTGGCACTGGTGGAACCACTGGATTCTAGGCTTTTTCTTTGTTGGGAGACTTTTTGTGGCTGATGTAATCTCAGTTTAGGTAATTGATATGTATCCAGAAATCTATCCATTTCTTCTAGATTTCCCAATGTGCTGGAATAGCTGTTTGTGATAATTCCTAATCATCCTTTATTTTTCTTTGGTTTCAGTTCTAACATCTCGTTTTTCATCTCTGATTTGATTAATTTAGGTCCTCAGCTTTTTTTGGTTAGTTTTTTTCAGAAACACAGCTGAAAAAAAAAAAAAAGAAACATAGCTGTTTCTTTTACTGCTCTTTTGTACAAATCTTTTAAAAATTCTGTTTTAGGCCTGGCACAGTAGCCTAGTGGCAAAAGTCTTTACCTTGCAAACGCCAGGATACCATATGGGTGCAAGTTCTAATCCTGGTGGCCCTGCTTCCCATCCAGCTCCCTGCTTGTGGCCTGCAAAAGCAGTAGAGGATGGCCCACGGCTTTAGGACCCTGCACCTGTGTGGGAGACCCAGAAGAGTCTTTGGGCTCCTGGCTTTGGATCAGCTCAGCGCCATCCATTGTGGCCACTTGGGGATTGAATCAACAAACAGAAGATCTTCTCTGTCTCTTCTTCTCTCTATATGTCTGACTTTCCAATAAAAATAATAAATCTTTAAATGTTTTTAAATTGTTTTGCTTTTTAAATTTATTCTTTCTTTTTACTGATTTTGTGTTTATTTTGTTTTAGTGTTTCCTAGAGGTGCATTGCTTAGATAATTTATTTCATACTTTCTCTTTTTTTAGAAAATCAGATTTATTTGTTTTTATTGGATAGGCAGTATTATATATAGAGATAGGAGATTCAGGCAAAGAGATCTTCTATCCTTTGGTTCATTCCCAAAATGGCCACAATGGCCAGTTGTGCCAGTTCGAAGCTAGGAGCCAGAAACTTCTGGGTCTCCCATGTGGGTTCAGAGTCCTAAGCATTGGGCCAGCCAACTCTGGCAGAGAGTTGGGTTAGAAGTGACGCAGCCAGGACTCAAACCAGTATCCATTTGGGATGCTTGTGCTGTAGGTGCAGGCTACAATTTCAAGGAATGTTTTTCATCTCTTTTAACTTATTCTATGACCCACTGTTCAACCAATAGCACATGTGTTTGTATATTTTGTAGAGTTTCTTTCATTGTTAATTTCCAGCCTTATCTATTGTGGCCAGAAATAATACATGATTTGATTTTTTTCTTTCCTTTTAAAAATTTGTGTAGTTTTGTTTTAGTGACTACTACATGGTCTATCATAAGGCATATTTCACTGACTGAATGTGTGTTTTGCAGCTGTGGGATAAAACATGGGTCCATTTGGTCTATAGATGAGTTCTGTTGGTTTTTTTTGTTGATTCTGTTTGTCTGGTTGATCTGTCCTTTGATGAAAGTGAGGTGTTGAAGATCCTTATTATTCTCATATTGCAACTTGTATCTACCTGTATTATTATGATAAACAGCTGCTTTATTTGTTTTTTTTTTTAAAGATTTATTTTATTTTTATTACAAAGTCAGATATACTGGGAGGAGGAGAGATAGAGAGGAAGTGGAGCTGCTGGGATTAGAACCAGCGGCCATATGGGATCAAGGCGAGGACCTTAGCCACTAGGCCACACTGCCGAGCCCCGAAACAGCTGCTTTATAAAAATGGATCATTGGCATTGGGTGCATATACATTTACTATAGTCCTATCTTCTTGTTGAATTTATTTATCTGCAAATTATTACATTATGACCTTGTATTTTTCAGCAGCTTATGCCTTAAATGTCTATTTTTTCCCTTATGTATGAGAAAAGCTATTCCTGCTTGCTTTAGTTTCCCATTTGCCTAGACTATCTTTTTTTATCCTTTCACTTTCAGTCTGTGAATATATTTATTGATGAGACATGTTTCATATAGGCAGCACATGGATGGGTTTTATTTTATTTTATCCACTCAGCTGGCCTTTAGCTTTCAGTTGGAGAATTTAGTCTGTTTACATTCGTGGTTGCTATTGGTAAATAAAGACTTGGTCCTGCCATTTTGCCATAAATATTTCTGTCATTTGTTTTAAATCTTCTTTGTTCTTTTTAAAAAATATTTGTTTATTTTTTATTGAAAAGTCAGATATACAGAGAGGGGGAGAGACTGAGAGGAAGATTTTCCGTCCACTGATCTACTCCCCATTTGGCCAAAATGGCCACAGCTGAGCTGAACCCAAGCCAGGAGCCAGGAGTTTCTTCCAGATCTCCCACATGGGTGTAGGGTCACAAGGCTTTGGGCCATACTCTACTGCTTTCCCAGGCCACAAACAGGGAGCTGGATGGGAAGTGGAGCCTCCAGTATTAGAGTTGGCACCCATATGGGATCATGGCACCTGCTAGGCAAGGACTTTAGCCACTAGGCCATCCTGCTGGGCCCTTCTTTTTCTTTTTATCATGAATTTTCATATTCTTTCTTGATACTGATTATATTTTTCTGCTTCTGTGTGTGATATCATTAAGTATCATTTGTAAGTCTGGCTGGGTTGTGACAGATTATTTAAATTTTTGCTTGTTTTAGAAGGTCTCTGTTTTATCTTCATTTGTGAATGGGAGCCTCACTGGGAAAGATATTCTGAGTTACCAACTTTTTGTTTTAGAATTCGGGATATATATGTCCATTTCCTTTGTCCTGTAGGGTTTCTGATGAGAAATTTGCTATTAATTTGATGGGAGATCCTTTTAAGTAATATGGCGTATTTCCCTCTTGAACTTTTTAGGATGTTCTAATATTTATGTTAGATTTTTGAAGAAATGAAAATAAAAATAAAAACATCAATATCCATGAGATATAGTTTCTGCTGATCTTTGTTGGTGAGATGTGCCTGCTGTAGGCAACAAATAGATGAGTTTTATTTTTTAATCTAGTCTACTAATCTGTGATGTTTGATTGATGGGTTTAAGCCATTTACATTCAGGATTAATATGAATAGGTGGAAATTTGGCCCTGTCATTTTAGCAATGGTTTGTACATCTTAGGGATCCATGGAATTTTGTCTCATCAAAGCCACCAATTGTAGAGGCCATAACAGTTTTGTCTGATTTTGCCTTTGGGGGTTGGCACTTTCTAGCCAGTAGTGGGTTATGTGAGATGCAGGAGTGATTGATGGCAGCATGTCTGTCCTCTTTTCTAGTGCTCCATAGAGTCTCTGTTATGGCTATTCTCCCATGAAAGTTTCTCTCCATTAGTCCACTGAGAATGTGGTACTTCATTTCTCTGGTATCTTTCTATGGCTGAGGGCAGTATGGCTTCTCACTATTCAGTGATCCTGGAACTCCCTTGAAAGTTTTATGGTGAATGGCACAGTGGCATAACAGACTGATCTTCTGCCTGCCAGCACTAGCATCCCACATGGGCACTGACTCACATCTTGTCTGCGCCACTTCCTAATCCAGCTCTCTGCTTATGGTCTGGGAAAGTAGTAGAGGATGGCCCAAAGTCTTTGGACTCTACCCTCACGTGGGAGATCTGGAAGAATCTCCTGGCTCCTGGCTTCAGACTGATCTAGTCCTGGCCATTGCAGTCATTTGAGCGGTGACCCAGCAAATGGGAGAACTCTGTGTCTCTCCCTTAGTTTGTTACTTACTGTTCAAACAAAATAAATAATAAATCTATATGTGAAAAAAAAAGAAAGTTTCTAGTGAACTAAGGAAGGCAAATTTGAAATTCAGCGAGTGGGTACTCATTCACTAACTGAAGATGTGGTGGTATGTCAGCAGCCTTCTCCTTTAATGAGCTGTCTTTCTGATTTTTTTGTTAGTGAAAGTATTAGATATTATAGCCATCATAGACTCTTTCCCAAACTTTTTCTTCATAACATCTTGGATTCTTCAACCATGAATTCTCTTCTCCAGTATTTTTAGGACATACTGAGGACTGACCGCCATTACTAGATAATATTCTTTGGTTCCATAGATGAGATTGCTTACCCTTGGCTGTCATTACTCAGCCTGTCCAATACAATTTCCTCATATTTAGTCAAAACGCAACTCTAATATAAACAATGATGCGTACTGGGTTTGAAATGTTTCTTTAAAGAAAGAACCTTGATTTGCTTTGATAGTGACCTTGTTCATTTTAGGAAGCACGGAAAGAAAGGTGGAGGATAGGACTGTCATTGTAAGGTTTTCATTATTGGAGGGACTGGGCATAGAAGATGATTGGTAATCTTATAAAGTATTTTTAACTGAAATTATTCAGACAATTGGTTCAGTTATCTTTGTATCCTGAGCACAGTGGTTTTTGTTAACTCAGCTGGTTCTCACTGAAGAATAAACAGGACAAATGATTCCTAACAATTTTAGAACCTCTAATACTCTGTCCACATGTGGCTGCTGAACCATGACAGTGGCAATTAAGTAGTTTTAGTCTTTCTTAGTCCATACTGGTCACTTCTTAATGAAGGGACAGCGTGTTTTCTCACTGATGGTGTGAGGATCAGAATGGGCTGCTCTGGCTGTATGTAGACCTGTGTGTGTGTCCATGAGTGCACACATGTGTGCCCCCACATGTTTGTGTACCCGAGGGCCAACGATGCAGGGAAGTATGAACCCTGGGATGTGTCTTAGTGTTTTCAGATTTGCTTTAATTGCCTTAATTTGGAATCAGAAGAGTTTTTTTTTAAAGGCCTAAGACTCTAAAATCTTATCAGTAGACCTGTGTTGGTGTTTAAAGAAAGAAAAAAATGTCAGCCTGTTTGTTTCTGTGCCTTTGGTTGGTAGTGATAATGGACTCATTTATATGTGTTAGTTATGCATTTGTCAAAGCGTGACTCCTGACAGCTTAGTTATGATAAGTTAAAAGCAATACTCACATAAATTCTGCACTGTTCCTTATACTAATGCTAGGACCCTGCCTGATGTTTTTTGTCACCTCAATAATGTATGGTTGGTTTTGATGCAGTTTCATTATCAGACCTTTCCCCTATGGCTAAAGCTATTTGCATAACAAGTTTATCTGGTTCGAATACCAGCCAGACTTGTGCCTTGTCAGGAGGCTCCATTCAGAAGTTGATAAGATAGCAATAATTTTCATTTTGTCAACTTATCTTGGTCCTAATGAATGCCACTTTTTTCTTTTTCCAAGTTCAAACTAATTTCAGGTTTTTGGATTAAACTACATGAAATGTTTCCCAAGCACTGACTAAAAGGTATTTGAGAGGTATGCTCTTCATTTTGCTTTTAAAACTTTTGAAGTTGTATTAAGAATTAGGTTAGGGACTACAGCATCTGTAATTCTGACTTTGATTATTGAGACAATAAAGCTGGATTTCCTTTGGTCTGGGTAAATCTACCAAGAGCAGCCCAGATGCTCAGATTTGGATTGGGTGATAATTTGGACATTATAGTCAGCATACATGAACAAGTCTGGTCAGCATAGGGGAGAAAAAGCAGGATCCTTTTCTCACTCATTTGGAAGGTTCATGACTTGCATGAACCTTATAATGAAAGGAAAGCAAACAAATTTATTTTTTAAAATGTTTTGCAAAATATAATGTTGTGCCGGATATTGAAATCCCCAGATAATCATCAAGTCTGAAGTCGGTGCTAAGGCATAAAGGTGGTTTATTCAGGTTAGCCTAGGTCTCCCAGCCACCTCTCGCAGCCCAGCATGGCTGGGCAGGGGAGGGGCAGCTGCAGGGAGGACAAAAAGAAGTGAGCTAGCCAGAGAGAAAGAGCCAGAGTCTGTGCCCCCCAGTTGTTATACATTTCAGGCTATTAATTATACAGTCATGATTTAGCTGGCTTCTATTGGTGGGTTTCAAGCAAGCAACTTTCAAAAAGTACAAATCGATGAGCTATAGAGCGGTGGATCTTATCAAACACCAGGTACCTCCCTCTTGAGGAGTGGTCTGTCACGTGGACTATCAGGCCTGGAGTTCACACAGCCCCCAACCAAGCCATTAAGGCAGAATCACAAAAGGCAGAAAACACCTAGGTTCTTCAGTAAGACCCTTCAGAAATGAAAATTTTTTATGCTTAGGTTCTACAGAAAATGGACACAATCATACAGAAATGTGGCTAGATAGAAAAGGAACATGATGTAGTGATAATAAACTACAGGGAACTTTGTGAGACCTGTTCAGAATTTTCTGGACCTTGCTGTGTGTCTTTCCTCTGATGTAAATACATGTGTAAAGACACATGTGTGTCTTCAACAGACAGAAGCTAGGATGATTGGAGACACCTTTCAGTCTCCATGATTTTCTTAATTTCTTTGGCCTTAAAAAAACTGAAGTACCATGGTCCCATGTTTTTGAGTTGTGTTTGCTGTGCTGATCAGCGACTAGTATACTGCATGTCTATTTCTCTGAAAGAGCATGGCTACTGGGTCCTGCCAATCAGTCCTGCAAGGTTGGGACAGACTTCCTGTCACCCAGCTGGACATGCACACAGGCAGGGTTGTCAGCAAGGTGAGATCACTCCACTCTAGGAAACTGCTAGAACCAGTGTTCACTTGCATATGTTATTCCTTAAACATCTGAACTCAGACCCAGAACGTCTTCATTCTCTGTAGGTCTGAATATAAATAAGATGGAACACTTTGGGGTGATTGTTTTTTTGACACTGATTGTAGTTCCCTCAAGGCAATGGGGCTCAGCTCTTTACCTTTTTCTCATTTTGTATTTCAAGGATGCTTGGTTCCACGTGGCTTTTTGGGGTCATTAGTAGCATACTTTCAGTGATAAATTGCCTTAGTGATTGATTATCTTGTTGGAATCCCAGGAGGCCAGGCAAAGGGTTAATACTTTCTGGAGTAGAAAGATAAAATATCCTTTATTTACACTGCTTCATAAATTAGAAATTATGATTAAAATGAACAACAGTAGCTCCAGTGACATATTCTTTCTCTTTTAGATTTATTTAACCAATGATTAGCAATTATGGCTTTTTGAATTAATTAGCATCTCTTGAGCTACAGGGAATGAATAAATTAATAAAAACTCATGGAAAGCTCAAAATTTAAGAAGAAGAAAATTCTAAATTTAACTCCCTCCAAAGTCTCTTTTCCCTTTTAGTAAATATTGATCAATATACTTATAAATATAATGCAGCTTCCTTTTCATTTTGAAAAATTGAGATTTGTTTTTCTCTTCATGAGTAGAATAAATAAAACTATGAGTTTCAAGGTTTGAGCTCCCGGAAGAGCATCTAATTCAGATTGCCTAAGAGACTATCTACAGGCCTGATTTGATCTCCTTTAATAAACCAAGCAGATGTAATTCCATGTTCTTATGGTGTCAACCAAGAAGTGACTCAGTGGGACATGGAGCCTTTAACACAGGACAGTGTCCACACATATCTGGGAAATAAATACTGGCTGCCTCTGGACCTAGGCTGTGAGAACTATGTGAGGTTTTGCCTCATCTAGAGTAAGAAGAAGGCACCATGGAGCGGGTAATTGAGAGTCTAGTCAACTTACTCTGTTTCTCCTGACAGGTGCAGGGTTTCAGTTTTGTGAGAAAATAAGTCAGAAGCATACAATGTCACAGATTTCCCAAGAATCTATGGCAGGTGGCACTAGTCAATTCCTCCACCTGTTGAAGGTCACTTAAATGGTGCTCTGTATCATTTATCTCCACAATCACTTGCTTTCTTAAAAAAGTAATAAAACATATGTATGTATGTTATGTATAACTGAAAATTGAAAGATAGGTGCACACACACGCGCGCATACATACACAGACACACAGAGGGAGAGAGAAAGAAACAGGTGCACAGAGAGCTCTTCCATCTGTGGGTTCATGCCCCTTACCTTTAATAGCTAGGGCTGTGTCAGACCAAAGCCAGGAGCCAGAAATTCAGTCAGAGTCTCCCGAGTGGGTGGCAGGGAGTCAAGTACTTGAGCTATCACCTGCTACCTACCACAGGATGCATTAACAGTAAGCTGAAATGAGAAGTGGCACTAGGACGTAAACTAAGGAATTCCCATTTGGAATGTCAAAATCCCAGGCAGAATCTTAGTCACACCAAATGTTCACCCTCTTTCTTGTGTGTGGGAGTTTTTTGTTTTCAAATCATACTGTGGGCTGACATTTGGCCTAGCAGTTAAGACTCTGGTTAAGAAGCATGTGATCCACATTAGAGTGCCTCGGTTTGGTGTGTGACTCCTGCCCCCTGCTAATGCAGACCCCAGGAGGCAGCATTTAAGCTTGTGTAACCAAGTGGGACGCTTGGTTTGAATTCCTGGTTCCTGACTTCAGTCTGGCCCAATCTCAGCTATTGATGACTTTTGGAAAGTGAACTAGCAGATAGGGATTCTCTTGTGCTTTCTTTCTCTCTGCTAATTAAATGAATAGGTAAATTCTAAATGTAAAATAAATTTAAAAGGTACCAGCACAATGGCTCAGTGGCTAAATCCTTACCTTGCACACACCAGGATCCCATATAGGTGCCAGTTCATGTCACAGTTGCTCTACTTCCCATCCAACTCCCTGCTTGTGGCCTGGGAAAGCAGTAGAGGATGGTTCAAAGCCTTGAGACCCTGCACCCATGTGGGAGACCCAAAAGAAACTCCTGGCTCCTGGCTTGGGTTGATTCAGCTCTAGCTGTTGAGGCCATTTGGGGAGTAAACCAGTGGATGAAAGATCTTTCTGTGTCCTCTTCTCTCTGTAGATCTGCCTTTCAATAAAAATAAAATAAACAAATAAAGCTTTAAAAACTAAAAGGCTAACTTAGAGTAAGGAAGATTTAAAAACAGTTTTTATAATATAAACTTGTTTAAACAAGATTAATTTGTTTCAAATAGTTATGGGGGAGAGGGAAGGGTATTGCTGGTGGAAGGGGGATAGAAAAAGAGAGAGAGATATTTCTCATCTGCTTATTCACTCCCTGCAGGGCTGCAATGGTCAGTTCTAAGCCAGGTGATGTCTGGAGTCCAGAGCTTTTTCCAGGTCTCCCACGTTGGTACTGGAGCCCAGGTACTTAAGCCGTCTGCTGCTGCTTTTCCTAGCCCATTATCAGGGAGCCGGATTGTAAGTACAGCCAGGACATATCCCCTTTGGGGATTTTGGCATTGCAGGCAGCAGCTTTAATCTAATATGCCACAATGCTGGCCCTATGATATACATTTAGAGTTTGAAAGTAATATCAACAGAAGTGTCAGTGAGCTCAGCACCGTCTGACTGTGCCCAGGCATGAGTGTACTGGTCCACAGGTCCATCTCTCCCCACATTGCTGCCAGGATTGTGAAGGAGAGGAAACTACAGAAGGACAAGCAACAGAGCATATATATCTTACCTGGCTGTGTAACCTTGGGAAAGATGCTTACTCTTTCTCACCCTTGGTAGTCGATTTTCTAATCAGGGCTAGCAATACAGTGTGGGATTAAATTATATAATGTACTTGGAAATCTGGAAAATAAGAATAATCAGTAACATATGTGAGTCATACCAGGCTTCTCTGCATTGTATAATTCATTTAATCCTCATAATCCTAGCAGGCAGTTCTAGTATTATCCCTGCTCTACAGAGATTGGAGTAGAAAGAAGACAAGATTATTGGGGTAGAAAAAGGACAAGTCCAGAGCTATTAACTAGTGGAACTGGGAACTGAACCCTAGAAGATGAGCCAGTGAAAGTGACTATTTTTGTTTTGTTCTGTATTTGGACCACACCACTCTTCTGAAACTGAGTTTTGAAGGTGGCAGTGACCTCCTCATGCTTGATATCTCTGATATATTTCAAATTACCGTCTACCTACTCTTTATTTAGAGTTTATTTCACTGTCTTCCAGTATCCAAACCTTGTATGTGTGTGCATGCACACACACACACACACACACACACACACAGAGCTACCTGTGCTCCTGTACTCCCTTAAAAACAACAATGGCACTGCTTTCTGAAGTGCTGCCTCAGAGAACCAGCTGCAGCAGGAATCAAAACACAAGTCATGCCTGGAGTGCAGACTCCTCTTCTGCACTTTGCCATTCACTCTACCTTACCCGCATGATGTCAGACACACGTTCTCATGGCCAGGCACCTTCATCTCTGCCATGAGCCAGCCATAAGCTTCCTCGTGGGGAGGGAGCAATGGGAACAGATTTTGATGCCAGCGCCTGGGGAAGCAGAATGTGCAGAGCTTAACCAGTAGTTCAGAGGAGACAGGTACTATAGAGAGGGAGGAATGAGACATGACTTTATTGTTTTTCATTGCAAGAAAGGGGCTTTTTAGAAGATAGATGTTAGGGTGGGTATTTGTCCTAAGATTTCAAAGGCCTGCATCCTGTTTCATGGTGCCTGGGTCTGAGACTTAGCTCTACTCTCAGTTCTAGCATTCAGCAAATATGCACCAGGGAGACAGCAAGTGATGGTTTAGTACTTGGGTCTCTATCCTTCAGCCCTGGCTGTTGCAGGCATCTTAGGAGTGAATCAGCAGATACAAGCTCTCTATCTTGGCTTCTGAAATTAATATAATTTTTTTAAAAAAAAATAAAATGGCACTGAAGAAAACACATGTTGGAAAAACTAACGACCTGGAATCTTAAGTCAGATTGTATTGTAGCATTGCCAGTTGGAGTTGTCGGTCTTGAGTAAGTTGTGGTACTTTACTTTTCTGATCCTTAGTTTCTTTATCTGTAAAATGGAAGTACAGACATGTATATAATAACCATTTGAGATTCACATCATGTCTGTATGCGATAGAAAATTCCAAATAGCAGTAACATACAGAGTAACCTTTTATTTTATTCTATTTTTTTCATATTAAACAATCCTGGAGTTTAGGCCACATGTGTACTGCTGGTGGGGTAGGGCCTCCCGGCAGCCACCTGGCCTGCTGCCCCTATACATCCCTATTAAGTCTGATTTCCATTCCTAAACATGCCTTGTGCGCCACGATGGTTGCATGGAGCTCCAACATTTGCAGGCTTCTTTCAATTGCAAGGAGAACAAAATGCAGATTCCCTTATTTTGAGACTCTGGCAACTTCACACACAACACATTTCAGCTGTTACTGTACCGTATGGCTGCACCTAGTTGTAAAGGGCACTAGGAGGTCCAATTTTCAAATGTGGTGGCAATGGCCCCACATCAGAGCAGGACTATTTCTCTAAGTAGATACTGTTAGCTAGGCAGCAGTTGTATCCTGCTGCAAGATTTAATTGAGATGACAAGTAAGAACTCAGCAACTGTTCATGGTGAGTGCTATATCGAATGAATACATCCAAATGATGTGAAGAATACTGATGTTAGGAGTTAGCAAAAGTGGTGCCATCCTGAAAATGCCAGAGTCAGGAAGGAGAACCCATAGGGTTCATGGCTGCTGAATCCCCCGAAAAAGAGAGGACAGTCATAACCCCACTCGAGATAATCTATGGCCTGGAGAGATGAGGAAGAGGGGAAGGCATGGGAACAGCAGTGTGACCATGGTGATAGTAAACATGGCCCTTCTCCCAAGGACTATGATGTTCTCTTGGTTAAGTGGGAAGCCCTCTACTCCTCTTTTTTCTCTATAATAGTTTCCAAGGCAGCTTCCACTGTGGAACTTCCACAGGCTGTAATGCAGAAGGAAATATGGCTCTGGGTCAGTGTCTATTTTAGCTAAAAATGGAAGTGTGGTTTCATGTCACCCATGCTATGTCTCTAGCCCACTGATTATTTCTGGCAGGGATAAAAATAATAGACATAGGGCCTGGTGTGATGGCCTAGCGGCTAACATCCTCACTTTGGGTGTGTGGTTTCATGTCACCCATGCTATGTCTCTAGCCCACTGATTATTTCTGGCAGGGATAAAAATAATAGACATAGGGCCTGGTGTGATGGCCTAGCGGCTAACATCCTCACCTTGGGTGTGCCGGGATCTGATGTGGGCACCAGTTCTAATCCAGACGGCTCCGCTTCCCATCCTGTGGCCTGCTCCCTGCTTGTGGCCTGGGAGGGAAGTCAAGGGTGTTCCAGGGCCTTGGGTCCCTGCACCCCTGTGAGAGACCCTGAAGGGGATCTGGGCTCCTGATTTCGGATCAGCGCAGCACCGACCATTGCGGCAACTTGGGAGTGAATGATCGGATGGAGGATCTTCCTCTCTATCTCTCCTCCTCTCTGTGTATCTGACTTTGCAATAAAAATAAGTAAATCTTTAAAAAAAATAGTAATAGACATAGCCCTTTGGCACTTATGAAGAAAGGGCTCTGTGTGTGTGTGTGTGTGTGTATGTATGTGATAAGATTCATGTTTTGAGACAGTGCTTTTAAAAACAATGTCATTATAGATTAGGTGTTTAAGCAGCTTTGAAAAATGTGTGGTGTATCTTCCATTGAATGTTAGTATTCCATTTAGGGACTTTGTAATGTTATCAACTCAAGATATTAAGTTAATGAGTGTGCGTATGTGTGTGGGAGGTGTCCCCAAATTAATCTCGGTAGGAGAAGTTAATGACATTTTTTTTTTTTTGGACTGAGAATTGTACTGGAAAGGCTAAAGCCTTTTAATGAATAATGGGAGTTCATGTCTTTAAAGGATGCTCCAGACTCAAGCAAAGCTTCTTGTACAGGTAGCACTGGTCATGTTAGAGTTGAATTGTGTCCCCTCAGAATTCATGCATTAGGACTCTGGCCACCAGCATCTCAGCATGTGTTCTTATTTGATGACAGGGTCATTGCAGAAGTGCCTAGTTAAGATTGGATTGCAACAGAGCAGGGTGGCTGCTGGTGCTATAAAAGGGAGAATTCTGGACACAGGCTCACAGAGAGAACCTTACATAAGGACTGCAGCTATGCCAGCCCAAGGACTGCCAGAATCCAGTGCTTTGCTATTGCACATTCAGGAAAGCAGCGGCAGATATGCCAAGTGCATCGGCCCTGCCGCCTGCATAGTTCCAGGCTCCTGGCTTTGACCTCACAAATCCATAGTGGTTGTGGCCATTTGGAGAATGAACCAGCAGATGGAAGATCTCTCACTCTCTCTCTCTCTTGCCTTCTGTCTTCTGTAACTCTGCCTTTCAAGTAAGTAAAATAAATAAATCTTTAAAAAGTCATTCAGCTTGTGGTAATTTATTATTATAGCCCCCCAAAATTAATACACACCATATCTCAATAATCTGAAGGACTTTACCTAGAAAGCACTCATTTCTTGAGTAAGTAAAACAGCAGGGTTTCCCATCTAACAGTGAGGGGCAGATACACCTTTGAGTACTGAAGAATGCCAGTACAGTGTCAGTCTTTAGTATTATACCATAAGACTATAGTGTATTTCTTTTCTTTCTTCTTCCCTTTCTGTTTTTTTTTTTCACTTACAGTGAGAGAGGAAATGCATTTACATGTGAGTGTGGATTTGCCTACAGAGAGAACTACCTGTTTTAAGTTGGTCTTAGGATGTTCTGTAGGCAGAAGAAGGTGGAGTGGAGAAAGAACCTCTGAACAACACGTCTACCCTTGGTTTACAGTGAAAGAGAACTGCTCCACCAGTGTTGGCCCATTTTAACTCCAAAGAGTCCCTGTGGAGATTAGTTTTCATGGTCTCGCCCCTCACTTGAGCTCCAGTGAAATAAGTACATCCTAGGGAAGGGAGGGGGATTGTGATTACCAGGTAAAAGGATACCATTACAAGGGGAATCACAGAAACTTTCGCTCATTGAGACCAAAACTAGCTACTGGGTATACCACATACAGTCATAGCTGTATGGACCTAGAATCCCCATTTCCTTTTTTAAAGAAATTTATTTATTTTTAAGAAATTTATTTATTTTTAAGAAATTTATTTATTTTTATTGGAAAGTCAGATATGCAGAGAGGAAGAGAAACAGAGGAAGATCTTCTGTCCACCAATTCACTCCCCAAGTGGCCACAATGGCTAGAGCTGAGCTGAACCAATCTGAAGCCAGGAGTCAGGAGCCTCTTCTGGGTCTACCAGATGGACTCCAGGGTCCCAAGGCTTTGGACTGCACTTGACTGCTTTCCCAGGCCACACGCAGGGAGCTGTAGGAGAAGTGGGGCTGTTGGAATATGAACCAGTGCCCATATGGGATCCTGGCCTGTGCAAAGTGAAGACTTTAGCCACTAGGCTATCATGGCAGGTCCTAGAATTCTCATTTCTTTTTCATGATGACCAAGTTATTTGTTATGTGCAAATCTTTTCTCATTACAATGCTGATTTAGCCAAACAAAGCATGTAAGCTTTTATTCAGCTAAGTCAAGAGTAGTCTAAAAGAAACTGGAGAGCTGAAGTGAAAACTTGAACAAATTTATTAATGTTTATATACAGAGTACAGCAATTTCATCTAAGTTTTCCTTTTGAATGTTTTGCATCTGAAATGATGAAATGCACATTTAGTCTGTAACTACCACAGGAGACATGTTACTACTCAGGAAATGAAGTGACAGTCTCTAGGCCTCATAGCTAAAACTGGTGATTCTAGAATCACACAGGTCTGAATCATATTGCAATAGCTGCTTTGAGACTCATCATGCTGGAATGTGAATATAATTGAGTTGAAATCCACCTAACATAATATTAATCCTTTTTTAAAGATTTTTTTTGGAAGTCATATTTCCAGAGAAGGAGAGACAGAGAGAAAGATCTTCCATCTGCTGGTTCATTCCCCAAGTGGCTGCTATGCCTGGAGCTGAGCCTGGAACTTTTTCTGGGTCTCCTGTATGGTTACAGGATTTTAAGGCTTTGGGCCATCCTTGACTGCTTTCCCAGGCCACAAGCAGCGAGCTGGATGAGAGTGGAGCAGCCAGGACACGAACTGGCACTCACATGGGATCCCAGCACATGCAAGGTGAGGACTTTAACCACTAGGCTACTGCACTGGGCCCAGTAGTAAGCCTTTTGAAGCAAACCATTCTGTGAGGTTTAGTACTCTCAGTGCTATGTAATCAGCACCTCCAGCTGGTCTCAGAATGTTTCCATCATCACTCCAGGAAAGCCCATACTGATGAAGCAATTGTTCTGTGTTTTACATTCCCCCACCAACCCTGACAACTAGCCATCTGCCTTCTTGTCCTCATGGATCTACATATTCTGCAGATTTCACATGAATGGAATCATGCAACACCATGTAACCTACCTTTGTGTTTGGCCTCATTCAGTTCGTGTGTTTCTGAGGTTCACACACACTGCATTTTCCTGGACATTATCCCTCTGTGCAGCCACATGTGCGTGTATGTGTGTGTAAGACAGAATGCTAATAATCACCTTGTTCAGTGTCCCCTCCTCCTGCAGATAGGAGGAGAAGTCAAATCTGCCTGCTTAGATCCCTGGCTCTTCCATTTCCACCTGTTCTTCAGTAACTGGTGATGTGTGTGAGCACCCTGCTGACACAAGCACCCTCCTTTATCTAAGAAAATAAGGAGTGTGGGTCTGGTATCATAGCTTAGTGGATAAAGTCCTCACCTTAAATACGCCAGGTTACCATATGGGCACTGGTTCATGTCCCAGCCACTCCATGCCCCTTCCAGCTCCCTGTTTGTGGCCTGGGAAAGCAGTCGAGGACATCCCAAAGCATTGGAACCCTACACCCACGTGGGAGACCTGGAAGAAGCTCCGGGTTCCTGGCTTCGGATTGGCTCATTTCTAGCCATTGCGGCTACTCAGCGAATGAACCATCGGACAGAAGATCTTCCTCTCTGTCCTCCTCTGTATATCTGCCTTTCCAATCGATCTTTTAAAAAAAGAAAGTAAGGAGTGTTTAGACATGGTTTTCTTTTTAAATAATATATCACTTTAAGAGATAGAGAGTGAGTGAGTGAGTGAGTGAGAGAAATATGTTAGATACCTTCTGTGTACTGGTTCACTTGCCAAATGCCTACAAAGCTCTAGGACTGTGGATGGCAGGGATCCGGTTCCTGAGCCATCATCTGCTGCCTCCGAGAATGTACTGTAGCAGGCAGCTGAATCAGAAGCAGAAGAGATCAACATTCTTCCTTTTTATCTTTTAAGATGTGTTTGTTGTTGGAAATGCAGATTTACAGAGAGGAGAGGTAGAGAAATATCTTTTATCTGCTGGTTCTGTATGCTGCTTCAATCCCCCTAATGACTGCAATGGCCAGAGCTGAGCTGAGCTGAAGGGAGGATCCAGGAACTCTTCCAGGTGTACTGGATGCAGAAGCCCATAAGTGCAGGGACCCTTGGACTGAGGCTGTCCTCTGTGACTTTGCCAGGTTACGAGCAGGGAGCAAGATCAGAAGTGGAACAGTTGGGACACGAAGCAGCATCCATATAGGGTGTTGGTGCTTGTTGGTGGAGTATTAGCCTGTTGAGACGCCATGCCAGCCCCAACAGTTCCTTTTGAGGAGCCAGTATGAAGCGATACCCCCCAAATCAAAAATTACATACAGCATGCATAAAGTGGGCTAGAAGTTGGATGTTAGGAATTTGAAGAAGGTATTTGGTGCAGTGGATTAAACTACTACTTTCCATGTCTCCATCTCATACTAGAGCACCTGGGATCAATTCCTGCTTCTGCTTCCAATCCAGCTTCCTACAGTAGATGACCAGAATTCCTTGGATACTCACTCACATGTGACACCCAGGTGTTCTTGGCTCCCTGTGTCCCATAAGTTCTTGGCTCCTGACTTTGGAGTGATGCAGCCCTGGCTGTTGTGGGCATTTAGGGGAATGAAGCAGCAGATGGAAGATCTTTTTTTTCTGTCCATCAGCTTTGTCTTTCAAATTAATCAACAAATAAAGCATGAGAAGAAACAATGGAAAAACTAAAAGAAACTCAAAGAATTTTCTGAACTCAAGAGTAACAGCAACATCCACGTTTCCTAGGTGAATTTCAGGACCACGGTCAGTAACATGAAATTGTCTAGAGATGACAATTTCCTTGCAGTGTAGACATTACCAATGCCAAAGCTACAATGGGTGAAAATCAAGGTATGGACTAGTTAAAGGCTTCTTTCCTAAACTTTGCTTCTGCAGTGTAAGCAAAAGATTAGGGAGGGGCTGCTGTTGTTGCATATCAGGTTAAGCTACTGTTTGAAATGTCAGTGTCCCCTTTTGGGGTACCAGTTTGAGTCCTTTTTTTATTGTGCTTTCCCTGTTAATGTACCTAGGAAAGTAGTGTAAGATGACCCTATAACTTGGGCCATACTACTCATATGGAGACTTGGATAGAGTTCCTGGTTCCTGGTTTGGCTTGGCCAAGTCCCAGCCATTATGGCCATGTGGGGAGTGATAAAGATTTTTTTAAATCTCTTTGTCAGGCTGCCTTTCAAATAAATTTTAAAAAATCCCTTTTTAAAAGAACAGAACACTTTTCGCAGGTGTTAATCTTGAGCATAAGCATTAATAGTTTAATACATTCTGCATACTAGTAGATATTGTTGCTAAAGGCATACAATTTAGGATGACAGCAGACAGAAGAAACAAGTAGATAATTTTTTGAAAAAAATTAAATGTCTGTTTGAAAGAGTTACACAGAGAAAGGAAGAGACACAGAAAGATCTTCCATCTGTTGGTTCATTTCTCAAAAGGCTACAACATCTGGCTGGGCCAGAGTGCCCCCAGGAGCGTGACATTCCTGTAAGAGTAACAAGGGAGGATTTTTTGCCTTGAGTTGCTTCTATACATGAAATTTTTTTTGGTCAAGATAGTTTTTAAACTGATTAATTTTCCAGATACATTCTAGGGTAAATAACTCACATGGATACTAGTTTCTGGAAACCTGGAATTAGAAATAGGGGTTTATTTTGATACAAAAACCGTGATGCAAATTTTTTCATAATATATGGAAAACATGTTATGAAAAAACTATATGAATTTCATTTTTTGCATGAAAATAAACACATTTAAAAATTTTGGTTAAAGATTGTCAGGCTGCAAAAAGAAAAGGTCAAAATATATAACTAAGGAAGAAATGGTAAAGGAAAGGAGGGAAGAAAAAGGAAGAAGAAGAAAAAAAACCTGAACATCATGATGGACCAGAGTAGAACAAAAATAGAAAGTACACAACTAGGCTGAAGTCCCAAGTCTGTCGGCATCTGAAGCAGTATGGTTGGGAGTTTGACATCTGTAAATAACAAGGCTCCATGCAAGCCGGCATCCAGGATGGGACTCCTGCTTGAAGCCAGTGTGTGGCATGGTTCTCCTAGACTGATAAAAAAAAAAAAAAAAAAAAGAAGAGGCTGGGGAAAAAATGAGATGGATAGAGGTCAGGTGCTCCTGTGTCTTATGATAGCAGTTCCTTCATCATCTGGGATCGTGATGGTCATCACTCAGGCTGGGGCTGTTAGCCACCTTCTGCAGAGTCTGGTAGAAGAATGTGCAAGGCTGCCACCAGCATAAGCTCATCCAGGTACCCAGTGAATCTGTGCATGTGAGCACAAGGTGTCGTCCTAAAACCTGGCCCTTTCCTAGGGCCTGGGGCCCACTAGGCTCACAGGGTAACTGCAGAGGAGGGAGAGGAAAAACAAAGTCCTCACCCTTCTGAAACAGAGCCTGCCAGTGTAAGCTTCCCTACATATATATAAATCCCAAGGCTACAAAAGCAAGCCACCAAAGCAGTAAATGAAGCATGAGTTAATTTAAAGGGATATTAATTTCATGGAACAGCCTGAAGGGGTAAAATATAGGTCTATTAATTGTAAGAGGAAAACAATTTGAGATAAAATATGTAAAAACTATAAATAATGATGAAACTAAAGGATCAGCAGGGTTCAGTTTGTACTTTCGGAATGCCTAGTTTTTGTGTGCAGGAGGATAGAACTACCAGAAAATTTATAGTTAAACATATTATTGTATATGTATAATAATCACTATAATAATAGAAAAATAACAGTTTCTAAATCAGGAGTCACCATTGTGGTACAGCAAGTTAATTTGCCAACTGAGGTGCCAGTATCCCTTAGAAGAGCCAAGTTGAGTTTCAGCTGCTCCACTTCTGATCCAGTTTCCTGCTAATGTTCCTGGGAAAGCAAAAGATGATTGTCCTTGTGCTTGGGGCCCTACCATGCATGTGGGAGACTCATATGGAGTTCCACACTCCTGGCTTTAGCCTAGCCCAGCCGCAGCCATTGTGGTCATTTGGGGAGTGAGCCAAGAGATGGATATTATTCCCTCTCTTTCATAAATAAAAAAGTCTTTTAATAGAGGGAGAATCATAGTCTATACTTTTTTTTCTTACTCAACTGAAGGCAGAAAGTGAGAAAAATAAAGGAATTAGAGGGAAAAAACAGTAAGAAATTTCCACTCAAGGAACAGTACATTTGAATTGTTGAGCTAAGAGTTCTGCCTCAGGATTTCCTATATATAAGTAGGAAAGGGCTAGGCTGGTGTTAATTCATAGTATTTCCTGGTTTCCATGGTATAAATATTCCTACTACAGTCAGTACCAAACTACTAATGTGACAAGTAGTTTGTTTATAAAATTGTAGAAAATTTAGCAAGACTCTTTTTTTAACTGGAAAGGCAGATCTACAGAGAAGAGACAAAGATCTGCCCTCCATTGGTTCACTCCCCAAGTGCCTGCAACAGCTGATGCTGAGCCGATTCAAAGCCAGGAACCAGGTGCTTCTTCTGGGTCTCCCACACTCAGAAGTGTGGTCTCAAGGCTTTGGGCTATCCTCTGCTGCCTTCCTAGGCCATAAGCAGGGAGTTGGATGAGAAATGGAGCAACCGGGGCATGAACCAGCTCCCATATGGGATCCCAGATACAAGGCAAGGACCTTAGCCACTAGGCTACCACGCTAGGCCCAAGAATTCATGAGGAGTTTGTGTGTTTTGGCTTTAGCACACACCCGTTCATTTGCTTGAGATGGACAGGCTTTCATTGTACATGTAAATTTTGACAATAAAATGAAAATGATTCAGCACCGGTGAGATCCCTCCACACCTGTTGAAATAACCAAAATGTGTTCAATACCCCAAACTAGCAAGGAGGTGCAACAACAGAAACTCACTCTTTGCTGATGGAAAATCAAAATGGTACAGCCATCTGGGAAGTCATAATAGCTTCTCATATATTTAAACAAAATCTTACTATGTGATCTTGGAGTAATCCCGCTTCTTGGAGTTTACTTAAAGGAGTTAAAAACTCAATGCCCAATAAAAATCTGCACATTGATGTTCACTACTCATTTATTTGTAATTGCTGAAAACTGGAAGCAAAACATGCACTACTCAATGGACCAATAAGCACATACTTCCAGATAATCGAATTTTATTCAGTGCTAAGAAGAAATGAACTATGAGGATACATAGCAGTATATGTTTTAATTTTATTTATACATTTGGAAGGTAGAATTACAGGTCGAGAGAGAGAGAGAGAGAGTGAGTGAGAGAGAGAGAGAGGGAGAGAGAGAGATTCCATCTGCTGCTTCCTCCCCAGAATGGATGCAATGGCTAGGGCTGGGCAAGGCAGAAGCCAACATCAAAAAGCTTCATCTGGATATCCCATGGGTGCAGGGACCCAAGCACTTAGGCAATTTTCTGCTGCTTTCCCAGATGCATTAGCAGAAAGCTAGATCAGAAGTGGAGCAGCTGAGACTCACACTGGTACCCATAAGGATGATGGTGTCTCAGGTGGAAGCTTAACATGCTATACCACAATGCTGGCCCTGACACAGAGGAATCTTAAATGCTTACTGCTAAGTACAGGACGCCAGTGTACAAAGGTAATGTAGGGTCTGATTTCAACTATGTGATGTTCTGAAGAAGGCAAAACTACAGAGATAGCAAACAGAGCAGTCATTGTTAGGAGTTGGAGGTGGGAAACGGATTGCTTAGGAAGAGCTCAGAGGACTTTTGGGACAGTGAATACTACAATGCTGGACATATGTAATTAAAATTTATCCATACCCATAGAATGTACAGCAGTGAGAGTGAACAGAGTAAGGTGAATGTTAGACTTTGGGTGTTCGTGCTGTCTGAAGTGTAGTGTCATCTCTGATAGCTGATATGTGCCAGCATGATGGGCAGTATGGCTAATTGGGAGACTTTGCATGTCATAGAGAAAGAGGGAATGGGAAATCTCTGTACCTCACTCTCAATTTTGGTGTGAACCTAAAATTGCTCTTTAAAAAAAATTAAATGCTTAATAATAAAACAAATCCTCAGCCTGTTTCTTCTCTCACTGAAACTGCAAGAGAACTTACTGGAAGAACAGGAGTTGGTGGCATTCTTTTATGAGAGTATTTATCATATGGTTATGGAAGGCTGGTAATTTATGATCCTTGCCAGCAAATCTGGATCAATACAGAGATAAATGTCCTCAACACAATAGAATTTATATCATCCACATGATAATTGACCATTGTGTCATATGTTCCATCATTCATCTCATTATCTGATATAACTAGCAGGAAGGCTAATATGTATGTGATTTATTAATGCATACTAATGTGAAACCCATGACCCATCTACACTGTTCCCTGTCCTTGGTAATGTAATATACAGTTGTCTACATTCAGTAATAAGATTCCATACAAAGAAACTTTGTTTCAGGCTTGGTGTCTACAGTTGGAATGGAAGGGATGAGACAAATGCCCAAACCAGTATTACTTCCTCCTACTTGGACTTCTCTTGCCTTCCTCTTAGTTCTGAGTTGGCTTCCTTGCCTCTTTTTCTCCAAGAGCACAGGGTGCTTGCGTTAGGCAGAAGTGAGTGGATACAAGGTCCTGAATGAACCTGTCATGTCACTAATCTGCTGCTGTGAGTACACTTGTGACACAGTCATTCTGCGTGTTACTGCATGTCACTGAGGTATACACTCAGTAAAGCTAAGGACACACCCAGTAGCACACAGGGGCCAGCCTGCCCTTTGGGGAGAGTGAGGGGGATAAATGAGGAAGAAAAACACAAGACTAATCATTTAGAAACCCATACGCAGATTTGGCTCCCTAACAGTAGAGTGGAAAGTATTCCAAATGCCCACCCCCTTTGTTTTCAACCCGCCTGGGAATATTTGTTGCCTGCAAGGGTTAATCATATGGCCTATTATTGAGCAAATTAAAGGCTTGGCTGCCTGAGAGTTCCTTTCAGAAAGGATGAGGGTCTCCCAGGAGGCTTTTATGTAATAGATGGAGCTGTTCTGCTTCATCATGTTAATGGAGGAGTTATAAGGACTCAAGTCCCCAGACTCTTCTTGGCAGTCAGTGTCTTTATTCATTCCCTGGCTTAAAAAAGAAAAAAAAAATTTTTATCCTACAAAAATGTAAGTGCTTGAACAAGGCATTGAACTGACAGACTTAGGAGGTGAAGTGTTGGTTTATTGGTGTAAAACACACAGAGCAATACATCCTGGCTTTCTTGTGTGGTCAACTGACAGCAAGAACTTTAAAGAGCAGCAGAAGTTAAAATCTGAGCCTTGTGGTTCATTGTCCTTTGAAGCTTTTAGGCTCAGAAGTTGGACAGCAGAACAGCAGGTACTGTTTGGTGGTACTTTCTCTCCCCAGGAAGGTGAATCAAGGCAGCCAGCAGCTATGCAGAATCCTGATTTGTATAAAACATTTACAATTAGATGCCATCTATCAAGATTTGTTTTCCCAATGTTTTAGTAATGGTTAGTTATGAAAATCTGGCTTAGTTCATCTCCTTCGAATTGGTGTTCATCCCATCAATAATATATAATTGGTAATCAGCCAGAGAAGTATTGAGTCAATTTGAGTTTCTACCAAAGAGTACATACGAGGGAAAGGACACAAAATGTAGGGAGACTCTATGCCAGCAATTCTATTGCAGCTGTAAAGCCATTGCCTCTTCTTTTATAGAATTCCCCTTCCCTACTACTGTAGTTAGAACTATTATTGTTAGTCATTTAGGAGGCACAGGTTTTTTCTCATCCAAGTGTGGTGCTATAGTCCTCTTCCCTTCCCCGCTAACTCCCAGCCTCAGGATGAAATTGCTCCCTCCTTTGAGTTGCTTTTAATTCATAGGGTAAATTTATTTATTTATTTATTTTTAGGAATAGTCTGTTTGCAACAAGCAACACATGGCAGTTTGTCACCTGCCTTTCTTTAACTTGATTGCTGCCAGTGTCTGGGCACTGTATTCAACATGTAGCAGTCGAGGGGCATGGCCCTATGAAAACTCACCAAGTCGCTGGTGGAATTAGCCATGGATTAAGATCAGAGATTCTGCCCCTCCTTGTATTGGCCACTGCCAACATAGACCATGGGAGGTAGCAGGTGGTGGATAACTCAGGTATGTAGGCCTCCATCTCCTAAATGGGAGACCTGGATTGTGCTATGGGCTCCTGACTTCAACCTGCTCCAGCCTTAGTTTATGGGCCTTTGTGGAGTGAACCAGAAGTTGGGGTATGTCTGTCTGTCTAATTTTTGAATGAGTAAAAACAAATTAATTTTTAGATAAGGGCATGATAGAGGGAATTTATCCTTTCTTAGCTTTGTCATCCCACCTACCATATGAGGACACAGCACTCCTCCCTGCTTGGAGGAGCCATTGTAGTAGCAAAGTAAAACTCCCACTTACCAATCAAACCTGGCAGTGCCTTGATCTTGAACTTTCTAGCCTCCAAAAATGTAGGAAGACAAATTTCTGTTCTTTATAAATCAACCAGCTGCAGGTAATCTGTTATAACAACATAAGACAGACTGACGTACTGTGTGGTACTCATCTTGCCAACTGAGCTAACATAGCTATCTTTGTCCTGTGGGGTGACTTGCTTTATCATCTGCTCTTGGGTGTGCATGGTGTACTAAGCACTGCAGGTACATGATCTCAGTCAGCTTCTTCTAGGTCTCCTGCATGAGTACAGGGGCCCCAGGACTTCCGCCATTTTTCATTGCTTTCTCAGGCCTTAAAGAGATAGCTGGATTGGAAGTGGAGCTGCTGGGACACAGACCTGTCTAGAGCTGTCCTATGGCCAGCTTCAGCCTCACCAACTCCCAGTGGTAGGGCCTGGATGCTGCAAGAGATACCCAGTGGCACCTGCAGGGTGGTGAAGACCCAAATTCTTGGGAAGCCACAGCACTGTCACCTGCAAGATAAAGCATTGCCAGCCAAGGCCAAGGTTCCGCTCCCGCAAGACCGTGCCTTCTCCAGCCCTTTGAACTAGAGGCAGGCATCTCTACTCAGAGGGCATCTCAACAATCTCAAGCAAATTGCTGGGGCTGTGCTATGAAACAAGGGCTCATTTTGTTCTGATTATGCCATGCGGAGAAATGTCTGCTTAGGTATTTAGAGCCAAGAGCTTCTTCTGGATCTCCCACGTGGGTGCAGAGTCCCAATGCTTTGGGCCATCTTCTCTTTGCCAGGGGAGAAGCAGGGAGCAGGTGGGAACATGAACTGGTACTCTTATGGGATCCTGGGACATGAACTGGTACTCTTATGGGATCCCAGCACAGGCAAGGTGAGGATTTAGCCACTGAGCTATGGCACTGGGCCCTGCAGAGGCTCTTGAAAGCACCCCTTAAGCAGAAAGGGAAAGTGCTAAGAATAGCAATGGAAAAGCCACCTCAGTCTGCCTGCCTTCAACTGCCTTTTTTTGGATACACCTTTGCTTAAACCCACGCCCCATCGTGGCCTGCTGCTTAACCCTGTGCTGTTCCACTGGAGGCTTCTGGCTTCATGTCCTTTGGTTGACACTTCTCCATAGCTCCCGTCACCCTCCTCCTTCCAGACGGATTCTGCCTTTTGTCCATGGTGCACTCTCCTCTCCTCTGCTGCCCTGACCTTCTCCAACCAGACAGGCAGTGTTGGAGGATCTAGAATGTTGGACACCACATTTCCTCCTCTGAAAATGCCACTGCTTAGCTTGGGCTTTTCAAATGATTGACCCCAGGAGCAGAGACAAGAGGGTATATGTAGGAAGTACCTGCCTGCACAGGTTTTGCACTGGGCTGCTACTTTACTTGGGTGGATACTCTGGGGCTCTTGCATTTGGCTCTCTGTATTTGGGAGATCTCCAGTCCTGCACCCTGTTTGTGCCTGATATCTCCCAGCTACATTGGTGCACTTTCCTTCACTCTGGGAGTAGATTCTTTCCTGTCTGTGTGTGGATTTGGCCTGTTGGCTTTAAGACAGCCTACCTATTTCCTCTTTCACCTTCTTTACCTTTTCCAAGTCTCCTCTTCGTGAGAAATGTTCTTTTCTTTCTCTCCAGTCTTTCTGTCTGGAGAATGCAATGGCTTTCCCTTTCCATCTCTTTCCCAGTTTCCCTAGAGCTTGCCATGCAACTTTGGCACTAGCAGCGTGGTCTAAAAGTCAGCCTGGGTTGCTCATCTTTCTAACCTTGCACCTGGGTCTGCTTGCCTCAAATCTTAAGCAGAATCTGGGGTGCCCCATGGCCTACTTGTCTGGCAGTCTCTGTCTGTGTCTCACCAGTTAGATCCCATTGCCACCTCAATAGGAGACCAAGCTTCATGTTCTAAAATCCCACATCCTACCTTCTTCGGGCTGTTTGTCAGTTAGCACATACTGGCCACTGCTGCCTAGTGATGCTATAGGTCTGCTTCGCTCTACTCACTGACCATTTCCAATGGGAATCCCACACCCCCATCCTAGATGGACCATTCTTGTACAATTGCAGTCCTTGCTGGTGAGGTTAGGATATACCAACAAAGGCAGTGTTCAAACCTCCAGGAACACCAAAATATGCTTGACTCTCTGCCACCCAACAGGGAGGTTCTGTGTCACCAAAATAACACATGCAGCGTCACGTTTTTCAGCCTGCCTCCCGTGGAGATGTTAGTCATTTTGGGAAAATGCCACAGTCTTGTCTTGCAGAATGGAAATTTTCTTCCAAGACCCAGATCCATGGGCTCTGCTATTTAGCCTATAATTAGTGTATCCTCCAGAGGATTTCCTCCTCAGCACGTCAAGGCCTCTGTCTGTCAGCCTTCTGTTTGATGATGATAGGAACCACAGGACTGCACTGCGCGTCACGAAGCAAGGAAATGTTTGCTTAGATCACAACTACTCAGATTTTCTGTAACAATGGGGACATACATTCTAAGCCGCAAGCCCACGGGGAAGTGAGGAATGAATAAGAGAGAATATTCATTAAGTATAAAGAACCAGAAATCCGAGTTTCGATATAGTTTTGTTCCAGTGTGCAGCATAGCATGTTTTTCTCACCACGTCACCGGTATTTTTAGTTCTTGCCTTTTCAGCTGCTTATTTCTTCGTGTGTTTTATTCACTGGTCAACATCGTCCTGTGTTGTTCGATAAATAGCTTCCTTTTTGTCAGCTGCTGGCTCCATCATCGGGAGGTAGGGGTTCAGAGAGACACAGCAGCTCCATCCTCTACACACTGCCATCTGGGGGCAGAAGATGCCCATGGGCCTGCAAAGCCACTGCCTGGTCTTGCTGCCTGCCTGCTTCTGGCAGGAGCCTGACTGGGTGATGGCTGCAAATGTCTCCAACAGCCAGTGTTTAATGTGGTGACACTAATGAATTCTGGGAATTAATCTTCAGCCAAGGAAGCATGATGGAAAAGACTAGAATTTCAAATTAGCTAATGAATTGATTTCCTTCCAGGCAGGAATGTGTTCCTGTTTCCTTCTGGGGGACTTGTCTGTCATGTTCAGTTTGTCTTCTGTGACCTCATACATCCAGACTCTCTTACATATATTTCATGGTATAAATGAATCTTTGTTCTCTTGTTTTGTCCCTGAACCTAGATAAAAGCCACATCTAAATCTTTCCCAACCCAGTCACACTTCCCACCTCCCCCTGCCCCCGACCCTCAAATGGAGCAGGTGCTCAGCCTAGCAGTTAAGACGTATTAGGATGCCATATTCTGTGCCCAAGTACCTTGGTTCAGTGTCCAATTTTGGCTCATGATTTCAACTTCTTGCTAATGCAGACCCTGGGAGGCAATGGTGATGGTTCAAGTAACTAGGTTCCTGCCACAAATGTGGGAATCCTAGACTCTGACCCCCTGGCTGTTGTAGGCATTTGGGAAGAGAACCCAGGGGCTGAGAGTTCTCTCACTTTTTCTGTCTTTGAAATTTAAAAAAAAGTAATAAAAATTTAAAATCCAGAAATGTAAAATTACAATTCAGTCCTTGTTTCATTTCTGTCCTTTGGAGTAACAGATGCTGGGAAGAGCTGAGCTCGGTAAGGCACTTCCCAGGCTGAGTGACCCTATCCTCGGCAGAACCAGGAGCCCCCAGTGCTGTGGGTGTGGCGATGGCCAGGGCTCTGCCAGTCTCCTTTCGCCTGCTGAGAACTCTGTCCCTCCCCTTTCAGATTCACTGTGCTGACTGTGTACAATGGAGTTTTTTTTTTTTAAAGATTTATTTTTATTACAAAGTCAGATATACAGAGAGGAGGAGAGACAGAGAGGAAGATCTACCATCCGATGATTCACTCCCCAAGTGAGCCGCAACGGGCCGAGGCGTGCCGATCCGAAGCCGGGAACCTGGAACCTCTTCCGGGTCTCCCACGCGGGTGCAGTGTCCCAATGCATTGGGCCGTCCTCCACTGCTTTCCCAGGCCACAAGCAGGGAGCTGGATGGGAAGTGGAGCTTCCGGGATTAGAACTGGCGCCCGTATGGGATCCCGGGGCGTTTGAGGCGAGGACTTTAGCTGCTAGGCTACGCCGCCGAGCCCTACAATGGAGTTTTTAGAGACGTCATGTGTGAGACTAATTGGCAGAAAAACAGGTCTTTGTGTGAGTCAGTTTGGAAGCATAGAAGAAAAATGAAGCTGTTTTCTTCAATGCAGCACACTGCACATAACAACCTTTAACAAGCTTATGTGCATTTTAAACTCCAGTCTCACATGATTTAAGGAATGACCAATACTCCCCAAAGTTCTTTGATCAAGAAACTAGATTCTTTAAAAATATGTACTTATGGGGTCCAGTGTTATGAGATACAGCAGCCACCTGTGACTCCAGCATCCCCTATTGGTGTCAGTTTATGTCCTGGCTACTTCACTTCTCATCCTGCTCCCTGCTAATGGCCTGGGAAAAGCAGTGGAATACAGCATAAGTGACTGGGCCCTTGCCATCCACCTGGGACAGTTAAATGAAGCTCCTGGCTTTTGGCTTTGGGGCTGGCCTAGTCCTGGCCATAGCAGACATCTGGGGAGTAAATGGACAATTTCTCTGTCTCTACCTCTCTCTATAGCTCTATCAAAATAAAGAGGTGAATTTTAAAAATTTATTTATTTGGGTTTATTTTTCTTGCTTGTTGGTTTAAAAGGGCCAGACTAAAGCTCAGAGCCACAAACCTCACCCGAGTCTCCCACTTGGGTGGCAGGAACCCAAGTACTTGGGTGATCGTGTGTTGCCTTCTGTCAGAAGGATAGAATAGGGGACCAGTGTTGTGATACAGTGAGATAAGACACTGCTTGCAACCCTGATGTCCCATATTGGAGGGCTGGTTTGAGTCCCAGCAACTCCACTTCTGATCTAGCTGCATGCTAATTTTCCCAGGATAGCAGCATGGATGGCCCAATCACCCAACCCCTGCCACTCTCTAGAAGACTGGTTTGAAATTCCAAGTTCCTATCTTCAGAGTGGTGCAGCCTTGACCATTATTTGAACATTTAGGGAGTAAATCAGCAAATGGATAACAAGCCTCTCTTTCTCTCTCTCTTATGCCATGCCTTTCAAGTAAATACGTAAGTCCTTTCTTAAAAAAAAAATATTGTGGGGTGCTGGATCTTGAACTAGGCACTCCATTATGGGATGTAGGGGTCCCAAGTTGTATCTGAGCCTGCTATGCCACCTCACTCACTGCTTAGTCTGTTTTCCTGGTACGATACTTTCTATGTCTAGTGCTTCAGCCAACTCACTTCACTGGCTGGCCCCCCATCTCCTCTAAAGTGTGACATTTTTAAGCATCCTGTTAGAAAAGCTGCTCAGTTCCTGGGCAGGAGGAGAGACAGTCTGCATCTGGAATTTGCAATACCTGCTTTAATAAGAAAACCTATCATGAGAAAACACTTTACAACTTTCTTAATATGTTGATTATCTAAATCAATCTAGAAGATTCTTTATGTTGTTTTTAAAAACAACATAGGGGGGGCCCAGAGCAATAGCCTAGTAGCTAAAGTCCTCACTTTGCATGCTCCAGGATCCCATCTGGGCACTGGTTCGTATCCTAGCTGCCACCTAGAAGAAGCTCTTGGCTCCTGCCTTTGGACTGGGCTAACTGTGGCCATTGTGGCCACTTATGGAGTGAACTAGAGGATGGCAGATCTTTCTTTCTCTCCTTCTCTTTGTAACACTGGCTTTCCAATAAATAAGTGTGTGGTTTTTTTTTTTAAGAGAGAGCATAGAGATTTTCAGGTGTTCTAAAAATTCCCATAGTCAACTCCCTCTGCATTCACTAAATGCTTGACCCTAAGTAGGATGAAGTAATGAGCTTACAAAGGAAGAGTGTGAGCATCAAATTGCCAAGCCTTAAGCTATCACCGTTATATCCTAGTTAAAGCTGATAGAGAGACTAACATGAGTCATTTTTGGGTGATTAAAAGAGGCAGCTTTGGAGATGAAGGTGGTCCCCTGAGTTACTGGCACCCAGCTTGCATAGTTGGTATGCATTACTGGATCCAGTTGTCCAGCCTTGAAATGCCTTATACCTCTTCTCCACCAATCTAGTTCAATTTAGTTCCAAATCTTGCCCAAGCCTTAGTTTAGATTTTTGTCAGCTACAGAAAGTTTTCCTTAATTAGAGTCCTGTCACTACGCACAAGCCTTACAGTATCATGTTGCTCATTGTAGTTGAGCCATGTTTAACATAACAAAGTTGAATAGAAATAGTTCTCCCTCAGGAGTTGGGGGACTGGCCTCTTTACTGTTAGGAAATGACCTGTTTTCTTGCCTCCTGGAAAGAGTTAGAACAGTTTTGATCTGGTGATTTGAAAGCCTGTTTTTGTGTTATTTCTTGTCTTATATATATGATCAAACCCTGCAGTTTATTGTTTCCATGTTTCTCTGGTTATTCCATCTTTACAGTTATGCTTGTACACACTTGAGAAAAAAATGTCATAAATCATTTTAAATTCACTTATTTTGGCTAATTCTGGTGTTGTGTAATAAGTACTTGCTGAGTAAATGAAATGATGTGATACCAGCCACATCTACCCCTAAGGGAGAAAGAACTTTTTCCTATTTATCAGTAAAATAGTGATTCTATTTCAGATGGGCTCCTGGCTCCCCATGAGAAAAAGAGTATGCTGAGTGTTTCAGAATGAGGTTCTATCCTCAAGGTCTTCACGCCCTTCCCCTAAAATCCTCCAGTGCATTTGGCTAGGTTACAGCTCTGCTTAGCATTCTTCCCATATACACTGCTTGAGTTTTGCTGATCCCACAGAATGATATTCAACCAACTCAGGCCTTACTGAGAGAACTGACAATTCTGATCGTTTCTTCAAAAGTGGAGTGCCTCCCACCTTCATTTTCTGGATCTTCACAAGGCATCAGGGCCACATGTCTGGTTTTTCGTCTAGTCCTCTCATTTCATTATTCACTTGTTTCTCTTCTCTCTGGGGTCTAGGAAGAGCCCTCTCCAACCAAAGCTGTGAAACAAGAGAAGCCACATTTAATTCCATCCCCACACCTCAGTAGAGATCATTGTCTGTGGATGGAGTGTGGTTTGCTGGTCTCTCTCCAACCCTTTCTAGGAGCTTCACACTGTGCAGAACCTAAAGGAGCTCGTTCTCAGCCCTTGCCTACAACGCTTCCAAGGCGCTATTCCCACCCACTTTCCTTCACATGCTGTAAATTATTGTTTGTTAGCCAGAGCCCCCTGACTTGCTCGTTGGAAACCTTGACACTAAACAGTCTGTAGGTGACTAAGGGGAGCTCCTTTGACCCTTCCTGTTTTTTAAGAAGCACCTACCTGTTGTCAGATGAAGTTTCAACAATTAATGAAGGAAGAAAGCAGTTAAAGAAGGATATACTTCTTTTAAGGTATGGGAAAGCAAGAAATCTCTCTTTTTATGTTTGGGTAGCTATTGTGGTCCGGCTATGTCTATTTGACAACAAGAAACAGACATAACACCACTTGTCCAAGATCACCCAGCAGGTTTACCTGTGAATCCATCAACTCCTGGCCTCCTGTCCTACCCATTTCTTTTGAGGGCACAGAGGGTGGTGTGAAATTCCCAAGCCCATCTGCAGTAGGAACTCACAAAGGCCCTGGGGACTGTTTTGATTTTAGGAGTTTTTATCTGCCATCCCTTAAGCCAGGAGGACTGAACCATCCACATACAAATTATTGATCATGTCATGACCTGTTGGGTTCCCTCTGTTTTTAGAAAATGTGGTTAGTCACATGGGTTTTCCTCTGATAATTACACGCACAGATGAGCATAGATGGAATCAAGGAAAGACTGCTGATGAAAATAAGACACAGTCATTTCTGAACACCTGTACTGATTCTGTGTTTTTGATAGGAAAATAATAGAAGAATAAAAGACCTTGAACCAAATGATTGATTTCTTTCCATGGCCAGCCTGCGGTGGTATTTATTGTATTGCAGGCAAGAAAATAGAGGTGATGGAGATTCCGTTGATTTTTTTAACTATAAGCTCAGTTCCAAGAGATAGGGATTCCCCCGACCATTCTAAAAACAGATTGTGGAAGTTGCCGAATATTCTTTCAGGTTTGGAAGATGAGGACTATGGGGAAGCTATTAAGATAAAAGATTTATTAAAAGTGAGGTTTTTTTTGTTTTTGTTTTTTGGTAAATCTAATGGTTTAACAGTATTTTAGGAATTCTACTTAAATGCTCTGATACAAAGCTCAAGGTGAGACTGAACTTTGGGAGTTTGTTTTTTCTTAACCATTTGTCATTGCTTTTTCAGTTACTTGAAAATATATGGCATTTTCTATGTTGCTGGCATGCCACTTTTGGGAAAACTCAAGACTTTATTACTTGGAGTGGGCAGAATGGTATCCATTGTTTTTCCTAAGCTTCCATCGTGGGCTCAAAGCTGATAGCTTGAAAGGGCAGATGTTGAAATTTCCTTGTCTTGCCAAGGGCAGTTGCTCACAACACAAGTGAGAGAATGATTGGAGGGTATTCATTAGATCCAGCTTCATGAGAAATTTCCTTGTGTCCACATCATCTCTAGTAATATAGAGGAAGTTATAGTACATAGCAAAATATACTAATGAGTTTTTTTCTTCAAAAAGCGCATTGAATATGAAACAGAAATTGGTAGCACTGATGTGATTTAACCAGTTAACCATGGAGGAGCTTAAATTTAACTTATTTTTTTTTACCATTTTAAATGACTTTTTGTTCCTTGTTTGTATAATTCTATTCCAGTTTTTCTGAGTTATATTATAGTCACTTTCTGTTCTGAGATTTTTCTGCTTTTTAGAGACATGAAAAATCGTGCTAAACTTTCCTTGAAAAAATGTATTGCTTGCTTTTTCCTTGGAAATTCTTGACTGTGTTTTCTTTGCTGCCAGTTAATGGATGTTTCTTCTATTGATATTTAATTGAAGTCTGATTTTTTTCTATATGCCTCTAAATAAAGTATGTAGACTCATCAGTTTACTTCTATTGAATACATTTTACTGTATGGAAAAATCAGAACCATCTGGCTAGCCTGTTTTCTGTGTTTCTAGTACTTCAAAATTGTTTTCTCAGTATTTATTTCAACCAAACAGGAATTTCATTAATTCAGCTAACATATAATTATTGTTCCTGTTTGCTGGGTGTGTATCCATAAAAAAACTGTGTAAGGCTGCTGATCAGGTGTTCTGTGTGAACCTTCTAGCCCCCTCCCACCCACCAACCCAGGGGAACAGAGTATCTAAGTTGTACTTGGGGCTGATGTTTGATTCTTGCAAACAGGTGTCTCATTAAGGATTTTGAAAAGCGACCCTCCGTCACACAACTCCTGGACCACCCATTCATCAGAGGAGTCCACGGAAAGGTTTTGTTTCTGCAGAAACAGCTAGCTAAGGTGCTGCAGGACCAGAAGCAGCTAAACCCTGTTGCTAAAACCAGGTATGGTGCCCATGTCTTCAGCTTTCTTGCAGTGATTCTCTATGTCCTATGCTTTGATTTGTCTGGCATTTTCACTGGTAAGGATTGCATCCCTGCATTTTGAGAGTTTCATTTACATGACATTAAATACTCTGTGCCCAAGAGAGGCAGAGGCAGACTTCAGAAGCAAATGGGCTTGTTTATGCTCTGATGGCTAATTTCTCTCAAATGGCTGGGATTGCTTTCTGCCTCCTGTTCCATTAGCTCTGGTTAAAAACCAACAAATATATTTTATATTTATCTACATGTGGATTTTTTTTTAACCAGTAAAGGTAGTGTATAAAAGCAGCCATGACTGACTTTGTATGAAAAATCTTTGGTTGCTGTTGCAGACCAGAAAGACTAGACATGAAAGCTAAGTAGTGGTTTGGGGAAGATTGCACAATTAGCACTAGAGGCTTTTTCTTTAATGTGTTGAGATGGTTTCCTCTAAAGTAAACAAACAAACAAAAACGTTAGAGTTAATTCAGAATTAGATATTGTCTACGTGATTCCCAGTCCACTTAGCCCCTTTTTTAGTGGGCAGGTGCTTTAAAGAGTGCTTTTTGTCAGGATCAGCTGTTTGCAACAATATTCCATGGTAAATCTTTTAGAAAAAATGGATCTTTGATTTTTGTCCAGAGGGTGGCAGAATTTCTCTTTAAAATAAAAATCAAATGCAAATAAAGCTACTTCCTGTGATCAGCAATTATTTGGTTTTATAAAAACCAGCCAGGATGCAGCTCCAGTTCTTTTTTGTTAAAAGAACATTCTTGAAGGAATAGAGGTGAAGAAAATATTGTAAGTCACAAGTTCTGGAAATATTTATGTATTTTACAGGAAACTGTTAACAAATCAAACCGCCAAACATTGGCAGCAGGACCACAGGAACTAGAGGCAGAGTTTCAAGGTTACTCTATTTTTGCTGATTTTTCCCCCACCATGCCACCTGGATCACTTTTACAAAGCTCAAAACATGTTTTCCCCCAATTCTACTGCCATTTCTTTTTCTGTGGCTTTCTTACAGGGTAGAGAAACACAAAGCCTTACAAGTGACTTGGTTCTTCTTTTTTGAAACCCCAGGGAATCTGTGCTTTAGCCTTGGGGCCTGCAATCACTTTTGTTCCTGTGCACTAGCCACTGCCCCTGCCACCCATCTCCACACAGCAGCAGCCCCCCTCCCTTCCCACTCTGAAGTGATGATGAAACAATACAAAGACCAAGCCCAAAGAAGACCCAGCTCTCAAGCGCTACAATCAAATCCAGCCTCCCCTCCTTGTCTCCATGCTCTGTGATGGGCTGCAGAGGGATTTCTGAGAGGGATTTTGCAAAGTTCTCCAGCTTTGCGTCTTGTCTTGACTCCCCTGACCAAGTCTGTGTCCTCTAAACCAAATGTCCCCCCTTCCTAGAAAATTGTGCTTCCATGCCCTCTTGCCCTCCTCCTCTAATTTCTCTGTCTTTCTGAACTCCTTTGATGTCAAAAGCCTTCTAGGGTGAGCAAAGGCTTCTCACAGGATCTTGATAATCTTGAGTTTCCTTCAGTAGTTTGTGTTTCTTTGAACAGTCATTTAAAAGGAAAATACAACCTCACAAATAGGTATCAGAACTTTAAATAGCCACCCCCCAGGTGGTAGGAAAATTAATTCCACAGAAAACACAATGCATGCAATTGACATACACCCTGGCCTCCTGTCCCACATGACAACTTTCCCTTAGCAGTTGGCGAGGACCTGGCACCATAGATGCTTCGTTAAGCCCACCAGGCAAAGCTTTCAGATGTCATTGGATGCTGAAAAGTCCATATGTTTAAAGTTGTGAGTTTCCAAATTAAGGTGGAGAGAAGAAAGAAAAAATATGAATGCGTATATGAAGGAGGCAAATAGCCACTCATTATTTTTCTACATAATTGGAGCCACAGAGCAGGTGGGCAATGTGGTTGTTTAAAACTTCCACCTCTGCCAGGTTTGATTCCCTGCTCAGCTACTCACCCAAGAAGTAACATAGTTTTTCTGCTCCACAATTTCTTCTGTAACATGGAAATTGTTTTGAGGGCTAGCTGAATCAGCATGTAAAATGCTTAAAGTAACACTTGATTCAGAATCGACCCTCAATAGGTTTAAGTAGTACAAGTAGTACACATAATCTATTTAATTTTGAGTCTTTTCTTTTTAAAACTAACTGCTTCTTAATCTGTGCCTGAGCATCTTTTTAATTTACTGTACAGACAATAGAAGCAGACAGCTAGGATACCGAATGTTAAAAAACATCTATTTCTATCTTTTGTCCAAAATCTAGTGTATTCATTTATTCATGTAAGAGACATTTGTATGTGTCTAGATATCAGACCCTGTGTTGAACCAGAGGGCCTACAAAGGCAAATCTGATACAGTTCCTGATTTTAAAAAAATGCTGGTATCCTGGTGTGTGCTACAGACAGTATCGGATCAGAAACATTTCTGTTCACTTTTAAGACTTTCACCAAGGAAGGCAGGGGCTGGTAGTTTGAGAATGTTGTAGGGAAGAAAGCAGATTCCGAAAGAATGGGGGGGAACTCAGATAGGTGTCAGGGAAGGATATTACATAGAGGAGACATTGAAGACAGAAGAGATAGGAGCTAAAAGAAGAGGAAAGAAGGAGGGCCTAAAATGAGTGCTGGCCTTAGAAAAAAGAACCTGTAAATTGGGAAAGACAGAGAGAGGTCAGATGAAAATACTCAAAAATTGTGAGAGTGGAGAGGAAGTACAATAAAAGGCCTTTATTATTTTTAAAATCTATTTTTATTTGAAAGTAAGATATACAGAGAGGAGGAGAGACAAAGAGGAAGATCTTCCATTTGTTGATTCATTCCCCAAGCACCCGCAACAGCCAGAGCTGAGCCAATTATGAAGTCAGGGCTCAGAGTCTCTTCTGAGTCTCCCTTGTGGTACAGGGTCCCAAGGCTTTGGGACGTCATCTACTGCTTTCCCAGGCCACAAGCAGGGAGCTGGATGGGAAGTAGGGCCTGTGTGATTAGAACTCGTGACCATATGGGATCCTAGCATGTGTGAAGCAAGGACTTAAGCTGCTAGGCTACCATGCCAGGCCCAGGCCTTTATTTTTTCTAACAAACAAAGCATGATGGTCTCAGAATTGGGAGTAGGCTGATAGAGTAGTGTTTACTTTTTGAAATGATCACTGTAAGGATTATGATATAAATCAATTAAAGATAGATATCATGATCACTCAGTGGTGCAGAAAACCCATTCACTACAGTAAGGCTAATTGGTGCTGAAGATAATGTATACGGAGCAGCACAGCATTTGGTACTAAATCCTCTCAGTAAATGTCCCATCACTTCTGCTGCCCTTTCCATTTGTCATCTGGAATAACCCTTAGCAACGACGAGTAGGAGTAGAGAAAGCAGATACTTGTGGCCTTCTTTGGGCTGGAGATTGGCTTCAGTGGACACGGTAGGTGAACAAGCAGGCAAGGGAATCAAGGGCAGTAGGAAAAGGATTTGGAATTTCTTCAGGTTTGGAAGGAAGTGAAGACAGAGTAGTTCATCGACTCTAGGACTAAGAATGATCAGGGGCTGGGAATACTAGTGAAGATACTGAGCACATTTGGTGAGAAAGTGATGGAAAAAGGGCTTGTGGGACTGAGATGTGAGGCACTGCTGAGGGGACAAGGTATGACTGAACTTGTGGATGACTTTCAGTGGAGTAGAAATGCAAGCTTTCAGGTGTTGACACATTGAAGGACTCTGAGATCAAAATGTGAGAAGCATTCATCAAGGGATTGGTAGAAGAGGAGAAAACCAAAGGATGATATCAGAGGAAGAGACAGAGAACAAGAGAAATCAGGGTCAAGTGCTGAAGAGGATGACAAAGACAGATGATACCAATTTTTAAAAGGGGAAATTGTTGGGGAGAGCCATAGCCAGGCCAGGCAGAGGGGAGCATGAGAGGGACATAGTCCTTCTCCTTTTCCCAGTTAAGTGATCCATCTCAGTTCTGATGGACAGATACAGTATTTAAGAGTCCTCAGGAATGAAGCCAGGAATCATGGGGGAGCTTTTTTTGCGATGTGGCAGGAGGTGCTGTGTCCACGAAGGCAGACTCAGGCTGTGAGGCTCCATCTCGCCCCTCTGAGTTTAAACTTTTTGGAAAGCAGGGCTGTAATCCATTCTTGTATCACCATTTATACACTAACAGAAAGTAGTAACAGTAACTAACAGTAACAGTAGCAGAGAGGTGCATATATATAAACACATAGAAATACAAATACACATACATGTAGATGCATGGTACAGAGATATAAGAGCAGAGGCCCCTAGAGAGAAGCAACATTAAATTATTTGAGATTTTATTTCTATCATGCCTGGATGCTGAATTTAGTGTATGTTTAGCACCATGGCAATTTAACTTTTTCTGTCATTTCTAATTTTGCCAGAGCATGTCTTTGAATCAGGTTCAATAGAGCAGATACAGATGCAAGGCTCCCTCTTCATGGAGCTTAAAAATCCCTAAAATTCTTGGAGCCATCATTGGAGGCTATGATGTTATGTAATCTTGCAGGGATGCTTTTAAACAATCTGGTCATTTCCTTATGTCAGCCCCATTTCCTTGACTTTCAAAAGTAGTTTTTCCTCAAGCCAGTTTTGTAAATCCTTGAATTCATTAATACCATCTACTTTTTCAAATCACCATGAAAGTTCTCAGAGGTGTACTTAGAACTATGCATTTTCCCGACTTCACTATAGTTATTGGGAGAAGAGCAAAACTATTCTCTGGAATGTTAGTGAAGAAGGGAAAATGCTGCATGTCTGAGATATGACCATGAACTCAACTCTGAGCTTCAGGAAAATTCGAAGACACCTTGTGTCATGCCCCTACGGGTGACTTGAGACTTGCTGAGACCAAGAATATATATATTTTTTTTAAAGATGCATTTTATTTTTATTTGAAAGGTTGAGTAACAGAGAGTGAGGGAGATACAGCAAGATCTTCATCAATTGGTTCACTCCCCAAATGACTGCAACTGCTGGACCTGGGCTGGTCCAAAGCCAGGAGCCAAGAGCTTCTTCAGGCTCTCCCACATGGGTACAGAGGCCCAAGAGCTTGAGCCATCTTTCACTGCTTCCCCAGGCCATAAGTACAAAGCTGGATTGGAAGTAGAGCAGCGGGGAATCAAACTGGTGCCCATATGGGCAGAGAGTTTGCTTATTGGTGCCAGCCCCTGGAGACCACAAATTTTAAACCTTCAAATGCCAAGATTTTTCTAAGTACAACTTTGAGAGAAGAATTAGTTGCTTCTTCTTTCTGCTCTGTTTGATGGACTTTCATTCTGCCCTTGTGATTTGCCTGAGGCTGATTAAAACAGTGACTTTAGTTTTTCTGATTTCAGTTCACCCTGCTGAAATGACCTTTAAAAACAGGTTTCTCAGTGCTGAACTGCCAAGCTTTCCCCAAGCAAGCTTGCTCCTTCCCTCCCTCTTCTACCTGCGAACATGTTTGCTTGCTCACACACCTGCCCTGGGTTACATACATTGATGGGTTCCTGTAAAAATGAATGATTTCCCAACAATCACTTCCTAAAATGCTGGAAATGTTTGACTCATAAGTTATTGGTCCTCCTATCCTCCTAACAGAGAGGAAACAGACCTGGATCCTGATATATTTGTATCTGCTGCCAGCCATATGTATAGCCATATGTGTACTGTTTCTCTGTAATTGAGTATATTAATTCATATTTAATTTTCTGCTGGTATCATTGATTTCTGCTGCCTGAAGAATGCTGTTTAATGTAATTGTTAATAATATTGCTGATTTATTGGAATTTTGGTCAAAATTGTACTTAGAGGAAAAACTTACAGATACTATAGTGCAAGAGTATAATTTTCACTCACATAGTTCTTCTGTTTTTAAAATTCATCTGTTGTAATGTTTGTTTGATGGATGTAACCTTACATTCAGGTGAAGATATAGCTCACACAGTGAAAGGTATCCAGATGGGATATAACTGTCCATATTTGACTCTCAGTAGAATAGTGTCACCTTTAGGTAGTTTTGCTATTGCTTTTCTCATTCTAGGTCCATAATTATTTATAGTCAATCTTTCATCAACATGTTATCAAAAGGTACACTGAATTGGAAATAATGATTTGGAAGAAATATTCAGCATCACCAACTGTGGAGTCAGAATGATATTCTATCCTCAGCATTTAGAAAAAAAAGATTTATTTATTTGTACTTGAAAGTCAAGGCTTCAGACCATTTTTCATTGCTTTCCTGACCATTTTTCATTGCTTTCCCAGCCCATAAGTAGGGAGCTAGATTTTAAGTGGAGCAGCTTGGACTAGAACCGCCACCCATGTGGAATGGGATGCCAGTGTTGCAGGCAGAGCTTTGGCCTGATATGTCTCTGTGCAGGCCCTATATCCTCAGCTTTGAGTAACAGTTTCTTTTTATTGGAAATCCAGTGGAATCCATTGAATGTGATGATAAGGAAGTGGTTCCTAGGCTCCTGGGCTCTGTCCATGCAGCAGAGGCCCTTGTCTTAGAATCTGGAGGACCACCATCTTTGAACCTGGATCCTCACCCTCATTTCTTCTCTGACTCTCTTTTTCTACACCCTTGACCCGCTTTACTTCCTTCTGTGACTGGTGTCTGGTGGGATGGGAATATTGCCAATTCTCCAAGCCTTCCAGTACCACCATTGCTTAGGGAAGAGGACTCTGACCTTAGATGTGAGGGAGCAGAGGCAGAAGTGTCCTTCACAGTCATCCTGCCAACAGGGTGACTGTCTTAAGTGGCCATCGAGCTTTTTGTGATGCAGGGATCATCCTATGACTTGGCAATTGCTCATTATTACTGGACTGACAGAGTCAGTTTTCTTCCCACTCTTGAGTTGTGATTCAGCACACCTCCTTCCCTGGGTTGATTCTTCCCTGCAAATGGGGAGTGAAGGTTAGGACACACCCGGCCACACCCCTGGGAAGCTCCTGCACCTGGTCCATACTGACCTACATGCGAGTCTGCTTCTGTAGGTATGACTGGCAGACAAGACGAGGCCAGAGGAAGAAGGCGTCATGTTGGGGCCAAGTCTATACTATTTGTTATTATTGTCCTTTGAAACAGCAACTCAAACAAGTCAGCAGGCTCAGTGATGGGGTATGTAAGAGCATTCACACAGACATGGTTATATCCACAATGCAGACACAGAGATTAAACTCGTTGAATTAACACTTCCGGGATTTACTTCACTAGAATGATGCTTCCAGTATCTAACCCAGTTGGTGCCCTCTGAGTTCCTTTCCCTCTCATGGGCTGGACCAAGGATATCCCCAAAAGACCCCTCTGTGTGCACTGTTCTCTTCAGGCAGAGATCCAGCCCCTATCTCTGCCTCTGGCTCTTACCCAGTCTCCAGATCCCCTTCTTTTTCTCACTCATTTTCTTGGACTTGATGCCCTCAATCCCATCTTTCTTGATCTGTGACTCAGATATTAGTTCTTTTTTTCTGTTCTATGAAACTTAAGGCCAACCCTGCTCTCCATTTACCCTAACTATCCCTCCAAACCCAGAAACAAGTCCAAGCTGGAACTTCTCTAGGTGTCACCTCTAAAATTCCATTTTTCTGAGAACCTAGCCTGGCAGATAGTGTACTTGAAACTTCATAAAAACAAGTAGGAAACTGCATGTTGAAGTATATAGAATTTTCTGGAATTTGAATATGTTTTCTGGGTCATTAAAACTGCTGTACCTTACCATATACTCTTCATATACTAAAATCTTGTCTGCCATCCATCCATCCATCCCTCTCTCCATTTCTGTAAGTTTTGGGGTCCTCAATCCAGTTACAGTTGCAGAGGTGTAAAGTTGACATGAAACAAGTTGTTTTCCAAGTTAAAAGTAGTTGCTATTCTCAGTTAAAGCACTAGGTGGAGCATGTGCAGTGAGAGGAAATTGAAGTCTAGTTAACAGCTCATTTGACTTAAGAAAATTGAAAAGAATTTGAACCAAACTGATTTTCATTATACCACACTTTTTATAAGTATATATGAGGTTAAGGATAATCAAGAAATAGATCAAAGCTGAAACAAATCATGTGTTTTCTTTTCAATAGACTCCAAGCCAGGGAAGGAAAATAAAGACAACCACTAGTCAGGGGAGTTAGTGGTAGGCATGCAGAATGTTTTTTTCTTAGATAGGAAGATGAAGTTGTCCTCCAGTTTCAAATTTGGGAGCAAAACCATTTGCGTATGAGCAGAGGGGCGATGTCATACATTGCTAATAATAACAGATAAACATCTCTTAAAAGCAAACAAAACACACATACGCAAAAACAAATGTTCTTGGGGAAGACTTAAGAGAAACTGAGATGTGTGATTCTTGTAGGATAAGCCTGGCACCAGACAGATTGGCATGCCATGCAGTCTACTGCAGGCTCGGGTGATGCCAGCTTTGATCCCTGTGATCCTGAGTTGGGGTTGTTCACAATAAATATCAGAATTTTGCACCGGAGTATATTTAGTTGTGACACTGCAGGTGAGGGTTTGCCAGTACCTTCATTTTTGTTTACTTTATAGATATTTTATTTTGTAATTTACGTGAGAATTAGAGAGGCAGACAGCTCTCACCTGCTGATTTAATTCTCAGAAGCTTACAGAGGCTGGGGCCTGAGCCAGGATGAAGCTGGGAATCAGGAACTCACTCAGTCCTGGGTGCAGGGATCTGACTACTTATACCATTGCTGCTGCTTCCTATGGTGTTCATTGGCAAAAAGCTGGAATCAAAAACATGTGCTAGGACACTAATCCAGCTACTGTAATATGGGACAAGCCAAATGCCTTCTCCAGTGATTCCATTTTTAAATGATTATAAAAACGATATCTGGGGCCAGAATGTTGGCTCAATTGACTAATCCTCTACCTCCAAGTACCAGCATCCCATATGAGCAGCAGTTTGTGTCCTGGCGGCTCCACTTCTCATTCCAGCTCCTTATGGTCTGGGAAAGCAGTGGAGAATGACCTAATGTCTTGGGATCCTTCACCTATGTAGGAGACCCAGCAGAAGATCCTGGCTTTGGGTTGGCTCAGCTCTGACTGTTGCAGCCACTTGGGGAATGAGCCAGTAGATGAAAGATCTTTCTTTCTGTCTCTCCTTTTCTCTGTAAATCTGTCTTTCCAATAAAAATAAATAAATCTTTAAAAAAATGTCATCCAACATGAAGTTTGACATCGCTATAAGTAGTTCAGGCTGTCTATAAGTCCAAATCAAGAATTATAAGATGAAAGAAAAAAAATGCCCAGGGAAAAGCTCTCATTGGTTCAGTAATATTTTGAATCCCTTGCCTGCCTATTGCCATTTACTTTTGAGTTCTGAGCTATCTACCCATTGCTTTCTGTCCAAGGAATTTGCTTACATTCAGCAGAAAGGCAAAGTGTAAGGGCTACATATTCCATCTTGATTGAAAGTAGATCTGTGGAAAGTTTTTAGATTCCTGATTTTCCTTGTCAAATAATGTGTAGAAAACTCAAACTTAGTTTATTTCATGCAATTACAAGGTATGAATTTAGAAGGGAGATAAGCTTGCTGAGAATAAATTGTAAGAATTTATTTTGTTTAAAGAGAGTTACACTATTTTATTTTGTGATGAACTTAAGGGGAAATGTTCTTAGGTTTTACATGAAGGGAATTTTAGCTAGAAATGGGTACCCTCTGGCTGTTGACTTAGCAGAAATGCCTGCCTGGAAATAGGTAGCTCTGAGCTTCCGTAACAATTTGTATTTTAAGTCAGTTTGATTTCTTTTGACGTCATCAATAATGTGAAGACATGCCTGAATAAATTGTTCTGTTTAATAATTCTTAAAATGCTTAGGTGATACATTTGATTTTCTTAAATTAAGGTTCAGTTTAAGTTTAACCTTCATATGACTTAGCAGCAAAATTGATTCTGGTGCTGGAGACAACTGATAGGGAGCTTCAAATATGCTTTCTCCAAATCTGTTGATGATTGAGGTTGCGAGGGAAGGTTTAATTTAGTAGGCAAGAAGGAGAATTTGCCCACTTCTATTGTGTTATACACTCAATGTGCAGCACTGCTAAAATTCTTGCTTTTTACCTACTTTAATGAACCATGCATACCAAGTGGTAGAGTGTACATGAGGATTCCATGACTTCTTCATGGTACTTCAGACAGATGTTCAGTCGGACGGAACTGTGTCTGTGGAAGACATCCTCTTAAGTTGTGATGATGGTGGACATAAGAGATGGAAGATCAAAGTGAGAATGTTTAGATGCTAGTGAATTTGCAGCACACATTGAAGGGGAGGATATATTACATGTGGTTATGCTTAGTTGATGGTACTTGGAGTAATATATGCAGTCATACAAATTGTTGATTCCAAATTTTGTCATGGAGGTAAGAATGGTACCTGGTGCATATTTTTCAGCCTGTTTGCATTTGTGTATCCATGAATAGATATGCTTTCACAGTCACCTGCAAGAGAGACCTGTCAGAAGCTGGGGACTCAATGCACATTTCCCATTTGGGTGGGTGGGTGACTGTTGGGTGCTTAGCCACATGGGAAACCTGGGAGAAGCTCCTGGCTTCTAGCTTTGGCCTGGTTCAGCCCTGGTCCTTGTGACCATTTGGGGAGTGAACTAATGGATGGAAGATCTCATTCTCTCTGTGTCTTTCCCTCCCTCTTTATAGCTATAAACAAATAAAATAAATCATTCTTAAAAAGTCATAATGCTGAATTTAAGAAGTTTTTAGGATGAAATCCACAGTGTTATACCATTTTTATAATTAAACATGCAGAATCTGCATGTTTATCAGGAAACATATATGTATATGACCAGTATTTAAAAATGGAGTGGAGCATACCCATTTAACAGTGATCACCTCATCAGAGGGGAATGGGGTAGGACAGGGTCATGAAGGGATTTCAAATAAGCAAATAGGGTAAAATATCAGCAACGATGAATTATTTTGGTAATGGCTATAGTGCTCTTTGAAACTTTCTGTAGTTTTAAAATATATGGAAAAATTTTGGACTTGGTGTGGTGGTTGGCTCAAGGGGAGCTCAAGAACAACAAAACATTTGTGACTATACTACACTGAGTATTATATGCCTGACACTGAGATGGAAACATACAGATGATATTTATTCCTGGAGATTTTGAGTTGTCATTTAAGAAAAACAAATCTAGGGCCCAGCGTTGTGGCCTAGCAGCTAAAGTCCTCGCCTTGAACGCGCCAGGATCCCATATGGGCACCACTTCTAATCCCAGCAGCCCCACTTCCCATCCAGCTCCCTGCTTGTGGCCTGGGAAGGCAGTGGAGGACGGCCCGATGCTTTGGGACCCTGCACCCGTGTGGGAGACCTGGAAAGAAGTTCCTGGTTCCCAGCTTCGGATTGGCGCAGCACCAGCCGTTGTGCTCACTTGGGGAGTGAATCATCAGACGGAAGATCTTCCTCTCTGTCTCTCCTCCTCTCTGTATATCTGACTTTGTAATAAAATAAATAAATCTTTAAAAAAAAAAAGAAAAACAAATTACTTATGTGTATTTAGATTGGCCTATTTGGCAACACTCCTCACATGGTCACAGGGAGACCCAACCTATGGAGCTCACTTTATCTGAATAGATCCATAGTAACACCAAGAGCTTGTGGGCCAGGACTGGACTTCCTGTTCATGGTCCCTGTCTCCAGTCTCTGTACACACCATGGGATAGGGAAGAATGAATCATCATCCTCGCTCACTTCCTGCTGTGTTGTTTGCTGTCTTGACACTAATACTCTCTTGGTACATTTCTAGGCATGAAAGGATACATACCAGAAAACCCTATCATGTGCAGGATGCTGAGAAATACTGCTTGGAAGATGATTTGGTCAATTTGGAAGTTCTGGATGAGGTATTGGATATTTGGTGGATCATTCTTATTAATAGTATTTGTTTCATGTGAATGAATTTCTGGTTGTGGGCAATGTTCTCCTAAGGTCCTTTGGACATTGAAGTGTTAGTACAGCTACAGGATGAAGCTCAAGGAGCATTCATTTGCTCTAACTACTAACACATGGTGTGTCCATTAATACCCCTAGAACGGTGAAGACAACAGGACTTGGATTTTTCTAAGAAAGTCCTTTGTATCATAAGTCTAAATGTGAAGAAATTATTTTCTGCTTCTTAGAACTTGCAATTAACTTTTAAGATAGTTGGTTATTCTTCCTAAAGAGCAGTTCTATGTAAGGAAATGGTGGAGTTAATATGGCCTGAATTTTAAATTTCAAAGCTGTGATAATCGCATTTAAAATATGCATGTTTAATAGAGCTGTTAATTGCATTGGCCCTGTTTCTGCTGACTGTAACTCTGGGGACCTTTAACTTCAATGCCAGAATCACTAGTGTGTCATATAAAAACATTCGATTCAATATTCCTACCACCTAAAATTCACATGAAATGCTTTGAGAAATGAAGCTAATCTTTTGTCTGGATCATCAGTAGGAACACCCCCATTAAATCAAATTCTACATAGAGCATTTTGATTGGGTAAGGCAATATGTTTTCACAGTAACAAATGAAACCATGTTAAGGATCCCAATGCCCTTCACAAGTCCTGAGTTTTTTAGTATATTCTTTTTTTTTTCTTATTTCAAGGCAGATATCTGTATCATATCAGTGATTTAGGTACATTAGGGACTGGATGATTTCTCTTTTAGAGAAATACATTCTTGTAAGGATGCATTTATTGTCATTTTTAGACTCTCTCCCTTGCTTGGAAATGTTTACTTCAATATCATTTATGCTTCTTGTAGGATACAATTATTCATCAGCTACAGAAGCGCTATGCGGACTTGATGATTTACACATATGTTGGAGACATCTTAATTGCCTTAAACCCCTTCCAGGATCTAAGCATATACTCTCCACAGGTAAGGAATGCTTGAAGATCTTACTGCTCCTTGTCACAAACTCCAAGACCACAAGTACAAGAAGAAGGAAAAAGTGAAATAAAATTAGGCCACCCTATAGACATACGTTGCAAGCTGCAGGAAATATTTCAGTGAGATGACGGGTACTTTTAGGAGGCAGCTGCAACAACAATAGCTAACCTTGAGTGAAGGCTCACTACATGCCAGGATTCCATCACTTCTCACAGCCCTGTGAGACAGGTACCATTAGGAAGGCCATCTGGCACACAAGGAGACTAAGTACCGAGAAATTAATCCTTTTGCACGAGTCTGTGAAACCAGTGAAAACAGCACTAGGATTTGAACTCAAACCCTAGACTCCATAGCCTGTGTTCTTTGGACTTTCTGACGCATCAAGTCAACTAGTAAATGACGAATTCTAGGTTAGTGGCAGTGTATGGTGGAACGTTAGAGGAGCAGTGGAGCATTCAAAATTCTCTTAAAAGTCATTCTGGTTTTCTTCAGTTTTCCAGGCTGTATCATGGGGTGAAACGTGCCTCGAATCCCCCTCACATATTTGCGTCTGCTGATGCTGCTTACCAGTGCATGGTTGCTTTCAGCAAAGACCAGGTAAGGACTTATCTTCTGCTCCCAACATGTCACCTACTAAGACAGATCCCGTCTTCCTCTTCTGCCTTTAAGTCTTCCTGCAACCTCTGCAATCTGGTTGCCAGTGCTGAACTAAGGAAATGGATCATGGGCGTGGAGCACTAACAAAGCCTTAAGGAACAGAATTAGAAAACCCTGTTCAAGAAACAAGGAACATTCATATCAAGACCAAGTGTCCTCTCTGCTAAAATGGAATAGTTATTTCTAATATAAATACAGTGAGAACTTAGAGCAAGTACAACCTGATCACACCACAAAATTGTAAATGAGAACAGGATATTGGCACAGGCATTTGGTGCTATAGTTGAGCTGTTGCCTGGAACTCCTGCATCCCATAGCAGAGGACCTGAGTTCCAGTCCTAGATCTACTCTGCATTCTAGCTTTCTGCTGATGTGCACCCACTGAGAGAGTAGGTGATGACTCAAGTAGTTGTGTCCCTGCCACTTTCATGGGGGAAAGTGGATTGAATTCCCAGCTCCTGGCTTTGACCTCGCCTGGTCCTGGTGCTTGCTGGCATTTGGGAGAGAACCAGTCAATGGTATATCTGTTTCTGAAACTCTCTCTCTGCTTTTCAAATAAGTAACATTTTAGCTTTTGAAATTACTAGGAAACCAGAATATAGAAAGCATAAATGAAATTGTTTCTCATTAAGGTCTTCAAGATTCTGATCTTTGTACAAAATTGTATGCAGGTGCACTAAATACCCCATCCTTTAGCTGCTGAGGAATTATGAAGAGTTGGGTATAGACTGAATAAACCTTAAATTCAGTGCAAGCTAAACACAAACTTTCCTCATACATTTTAACTTTTTAGATGTCAAATTGATAGCAATAGCAATGGCCAGGTGTTTTTTTTTTTTTTTTTCTTTGTCTATTACATTTGAAATAGAAGGTATTTCAGTTGGTTAGAAAATTTCATTCTGGCATCACTGTATATTTCCTGAGTGCAGTTGGGTCTGAGCTTTTTGTTTGTGGAGGAATAGAGGAAACTACAGTAGTTCAAGTTACTAAAGAAACTGAGCTTTTCCAGAGACTTTGAAATAGCCATAGATTTCATTAAGAGGAAGTAAATAAAGAGGGAAGAGATGTGGATTTTAATTTAAAGAATTTGTCCCACTGTGGTTCTTATTTTCCAGAACCAAATATCCTTCCCAACACCAATTTTTTAATTCTTGGGTACCAACTAGGTGTTCAACAATTCAATTCTGACATTTTCTGAGTGGGCGCAAACCCTACATGTTAAGAACTCAGTTCTGAAACACTGCCTCACTTTAGTGCCAGTTGCAAATGAAGGACACAGGCTGGCCATACTTCCATAGGTGATGCTGTATGTAATTATAATGGCCTGTAGGAAGGGTGATTCATTGCCTACTGTTTATAATAAAAGAAAAGTAAATTATGTTATGTCTGTTGGATGCAACAACTGTACCAAAGCCTGAGGAAACTTTCCCTAAGCAGAAATGGAATGACGCCTCAGATAAACTCTTCAGTGAAAACCGAAGGTATGTAGCAATGGATGTTGTTGTGCAAACCGTGGTTGAACATGAGCGTTGTTTCACACCGCTGTCTTCTGTGTCAGTGCATTGTCATCAGTGGCGAAAGTGGCTCTGGGAAGACCGAAAGCGCCCACCTGATCGTTCAGCATTTGACTTTCCTGGGAAAGGTATTAACTAACCTGCTTTATGTATACATGATGACTAGAAGTTCCTGCATAGAGAGTAACTGCTATTTTTTAAATGCGAGTACTGCTTTTTATTAGTAATCGTATTAAAAACCTTCTATCTTTGTTATGTTTGCATCCTGATTGTGCAGCAACTTACAGTGTCAGCCTTATTTTAGTTAATGAGGAAAATAATGTCAGCATGAATTTGCTAGATTGTTGGCAGTTAATCTTTTGTGTTTGCAATGAAATAGAAACATTAAGCCATTAAGTAGTAAAAGTGGTTAAACACTAGAACAGGATCAAAGACAGCCACAGTGGTGATTCAAGGGATAGAAAACACAAAGTTGAGGTTGAAGGAAATAGGAAAGGAATGGAAAATAGCAGGAGTTGAGGGCAAGGAAAATTTTCAGCAAGGTAAGATGGACACTGAGTGAATGACTTCAAACCTAGTCTAGTGTTAGTTATACTAAGAAGTAGGGCATTATATGGCTGAAAAAGCATTTAAGGAATTCTTAAATTATTTTTATTTTCAGAAATTTTTAATTGCTGTAACAGGTTAGAGTTTGCAGATACAGTTCTAAGGATATGATATTCTCTTCTTCCATCTCCCCCTCCTCCTTCCCTTGCTTTCTCTTCCACTTTCTTTTCCTCTCCCTTTCTATCTTTATTGGGGTTTTTTTTGGTAATTATGAATCTTAAATTCACATTATAGTAAAAAAAAAAGTCTGATGCCTCACCAAATACAAATGTTTAACAACTGAAAAGCTAAAAAACTTTAGTGGGAAAATAGACAAAGGATATAAAGAATAATTGGATGGAAAAATGACCATTTCACCATATAAGGTAGATTTTAAAGTAATCATAGATCTTGTAAAGTGTAATATTATAACATTCTTGATGGTTTAGCAAAAATGCAAAGTAAAGTGTTTTTTAAGATTTATTTATTTGTTCTTATTGGAAAGTCAGATTTACAGAGAGGAGGAGAGACAGAGAAGATCTTCCATCTGCTGATTCACTCTCCAAGTAGCCGCAAGGGCTAGAGCTGAGCCAGTTTGAAGCCAGGAGTCAGGAGCCTCTTCCACGTCTCCCACACCGGTGCAGGTTCCCAAGGCTTTGTACTGTGCTTTGTTGCTTTCCCAGGCCACAAGTAGGGAGCTGGATAGAAAGTGGGGCTGCCAGGATTAGAACTGGTACCTGTATGGAATCTTGTGGCACGTGTGATGCTAGGACTTTAGCCACTAGGCTACCATGCTGGGCCTTAAAGTAAAGTTTTACAAAACCATATTTGTAGCAAAACTGGTACACATGGGCCTTTTCTTTTTTCTTTTGTTTTTTCTTTATTTTTCAAGTTTTACCTCCCACATGTAAGAGAGAACATGCAATCTTTGTCTTTCTACGTAAGGAATATTTTCACAGGTAGAGTTTATTAAAGGTTACAGTGAGTGACTGAGAAAAATGAGCGTATTTCTGTTTAAATTATTTCTAAACTGTCTTTTCTGTATGAGCGATTTTAAATGAAGTACAACTAGATTTCAAAACTGCTATCCTAATTCAGACTAAGCAAATTCGTTTGCACTTGGGTTGTTATGCATCTGAGCAAAATGATGCCGTGGCTGATGTTGATCCCCCAAAATGGAGCTCTTCATAAAAGGACGGCATACATTTTGGTGGGCAAAAGAGAGATGGCCAGCAACTTTGCTCGAGTCGTAGTTCCAGTGGCTCATCTTGGCTGTTTTTTGTTTGGCACAGGCCAACAATCAGACCCTGAGAGAGAAGATTCTGCAGGTCAACTCCCTGGTGGAAGCCTTTGGGAACGCGTGCACTGTCATCAATGACAACTCGAGCCGCTTTGGAAAATATCTGGAAATGATATTTACCCCAACCGGAGTTGTGATGGGGGCAAGAATTTCTGAATATCTCCTCGAAAAGTCCAGAGTTATAAAACAGGCAGTGTAGGTGCACTAATTTATTATTCTGGCTTGTCTCTGCAATATAAATGGAGGTGCAATGTATTCTGGGAAGTTTATGAGTTTATGAGTTTATGAGTTTTTCACCCCTGTTCTTAGTTTTCCCCTGGCCTCCTTCAGAACAAGGAATTATTCACAGGACTCTAAGGGGCAGACTACATGACATTGCAGTGGTGCCATCCATGCACAACTTAACATCATTGCAGACATTTAGAAAAAAAATTTTTTTAATTAAATTTGTCTATTAAAATTAAAGCTTGCCTTTCAAATTAAGCTAGTCCATTAAAAGCAATGAGAGTATTCTACATGTTTATTTTTACCCTGGATTGAAAGAAAGAAAAAAGCAGCACTTAGTGTCTTGTAAAAAGAATAGTATAATCATAGGAATCACTAGCATAAACTTGGTACTGGCTCCAATGCCAGCCCTGACATTTACCAAGTAACCTTGGCATGTCGCTCATAGTCTCTGTGCCTCACCTGTGACATGGAGATGCTGCTAGTGCCAGCCTCATAGGTTGCTGTAAGGATTGATGAGTTTAGGCATGGTGCCTGCTATCAGAGTGCCAGCCAACCACTGTTCCTTATGTGACCATTGTTATGTCAGCACAGTGGAGTTCCTCAGGAACAGCACTCCATGCACTTGTATCTGTCCCCTGTTGAATGCCAGTGCTGTGTTCTGTGCCCTGATGGATTGCAAGAGGAAACAAATAGGCAGAGCTGGGAGTCTGTGTCCCTTGTGAAAGAGAGGGATGGGGCAAGGAGGATCACTAGAAACAGAGCAAATCATCTTAATTGTGATCAGTGCCAGGAAGCCAGGGAATGTGCCATGATGGGGAAACCAGGGATAGGAAGGACACTTGCTCTAGTCCAGGGGGAAGAGGGCCATGCAGTGGGCACAGGAGTAGTGAGGCAGAAGGTAGCAAAGATACATCCAAGACCAGATCATGCAGGGCTTAGTGCCATGCTGAGGATTTTGAATGTCTTTAAGCAGGAGCGTCACCAAACACAAGTTGCATTTTGAAATGGCAGTGCCAGCGGAAGTGGGAGGAGGAGCGAGATGCAAGAAGGATTGGCTGAGTGCTGTTAGGAGGGTGTTGCCAAGGCCTGTGGCACTGAATGTTGGCTTGAACTCTGCTGGTAGCACTGAGTTGCAGAGAAGCTGGCAAGCATCTGAAGGAGCAGGTCTTGCTCTAGGTTAGGAACGGAAGCGAGTTCTTCCACAGTGCACTTGTCTTTGCTCACACAGCTGGGACCAGCATGCTCACTCAACCATGAAGGGGAAGAGTGAGAGGCAGTAAAGCTTCCCTGTGACTTTCTGATGGACTTCTTTAATTACCTGTTTCTTCTTCCCAAATTAGGATGGTTTTGAAGTTTAGGAAACTACTCTGCCTGAGTATGGAAATTGCAGTGTTCTGTGTTCAAATGTGAAGTGGTTGTGGGAGGAGGCTTCTCCTCACAGCTATGCCACTGACCTTACTGAGTTGCTCACAGGCATCTCTCCTCATACCTTGCTTTCTTGGTATGCAATAGGAGTGTCACAGTGCCCTCACAGGGCTGACAGGAGAGGAAGACAAGATAAGGCCTGAATTTAGAGGGCCTCTGTGATTGTGCCCTGTGGTGGGCACGCTCTTGGATTCCTTACCTCAGCCCATTTGTGGCTAGGTGTGGTTACAACCTGGGCAAATGGGCCTTCCGTGGTAACTGTCACCCAGCCTGGCCCTGTTTCAGCTGGTAACTGTTCCACCAGATCAGTCCTGCCAGTTAGTACCATGAGCAAAGCCCCTCTGCCCCCAGCCCCTCTGCCCTCTATACAGGTGCTGTGAGCAACAAGGCTGCCAGTATCCCAGCCACTAAAATCGGGAGGTGTTGTGGTCACAATAAAATTGTAGCTAATCTGAGAGATAAAAGGCAGAAAAATCACAGTGAGTTTGTGCTGTGGGTGGATGTTAGCAGGAGAAGCTTGGGAAAAGTGGAAAATTGTGAACTAGAGATATTTGCTATGTAGAACTTCAGGAAGGTAGGACCATGAGGGCTCAAAGCCAGCACATTTGGTGGAGGGTGAAGGACCAAGTGATTTTCATTACAGCTGTTCCCCTTTCCTGTCTCAGCTTCCCTGATGCTCAGCTTGGAAATCTGGGAACCAGCTCCCACTCCTTGCCATCCCCTTCAGTCTTTCAGGGTCTTCTGGTTTCTGCACAGAACACAGCTAAAGCTTGTTCCTGCTCTCCATTAGCACTGCTGATACACTGCAACACCCCACCCCCAGTTCCTCACCTGTACCTCCTCAGGCTCTCGCTGTATCCAGTGCAGTATCCTTCAGTCTAATCTTCATCCTGCAGCCGAAGAGAACTTTTCTGAACCCCATCTATTCATGTTATGTATCTACAGTGCACCTTAGTTCCAGTTGAAAATTCCACCAGGAATCCTAATTGCTTAGAGAAAAAAGTTCTCATTCTGGCTGACCAAGGCCTTGTAGGGGATACCCTCTACCTGCCCCACCTGCTAATCACCAGCCCCTTCTGCTCCTGCATGAGTACTGCACTCTGAGTCTTTGGATGCATGCTATCTCTCTCTAACTTCTGCCAACTCAGTAGTCTGGTTAATGCTGTTTCCTTGGTGAGTGCTTCCTGGATTTAACATAAACACCCCACATTCCTAAACGTTTTTCATCATTTCAGCCCCTTGTTTGCTTTTTTTCAAAGCCTTCATCACAATTTTCCTTGAACTCTACCACTAGAAGGGTTGCTACAAGGAGCATGAAACTCTTTAGTCCTGCATCCCTGGCATTGACATGGTGCTTGCCATAACTTGGCACCCACTAATACATGTGTTAGTTGGGTAGTAACCTTTTTTCACTATGTCTGTAAATCCTATAAAATATTGTTGTATACTATAAATATGCACAATGCAATGTTCTTTAAAAGTAAATATGGTTTTCTCATGTAATATCTATCTGAACTGAATGGACCTGTGAATAGGAAATAGAAGAAGCACCTAGAATAACAGGACAGAGATAGCCATGTACCGGGAGAGCTTTGACAGGCAAAGCAACCTGGAAAAAATAAGGATACCAAGAGCAGGCTAAAGAAAAGAGAAATGGATGGTCCAGGTGGGACACAGGGGGGCAAAGAGAAGTTTCATTCCACAAACCAAGGTGGTCAAGTAGAGCTTTTGCCAAAATCCACGGTATCAACAAAAGAGAGTCTACCTCCAGGGAACAGATGGGACTCTGGAGCATTTCTCTTTGAACATCTGTACCAAAGTGTATTATGAACTGACACCTTTGTAACAATGCAGTGACAGAGAATTAGAAAAGGTTGACACTTTCTGATGACCTGGCAGTATCAGTTGCAGTTCAGCGTCTCAGCATGTCCCTCCCATCCCTTCTTCAACCAGGGAAAGCACAGATGCCAGTTCTGGAACCAACTTTGCTTCCTTTCCTACTATGTGACTGGCAAGCACCTTCTTACATGGCAGGGCAGCTCCAGTTGAGTGGTAGGTTTGTCAAACCTTTTGAAGCAGGGCAGTCATGGTTTCTGAAGCAACATGGCCTTGAAATAGAAAGTCTCTGGCCTCATTACCTATATATGTGCACTGGTATAAACTGGACTGCTGCATGCACATGATCATCTCTAAAATTCTCCTCAGCTCAGCTGCTAGGAAATTGAGGTGCTTATCGATGGAGCATGTGACAATTACTGTGTGAATCCCAGCACAGGTACTACTCTATAATTGGGATGGAGCACGTTTCATTACCTGGACATGTAAATTTGCAATGAAATATTTTGTACAACTAAATGGCATAAATGACTTGGGATGGGGAAGCCCAGACTATTATTAATAAAATCCCTCTCTCCATTTTTTTTCTCAGCGGAGAGAAAAATTTTCACATATTTTACTATATTTATGCTGGTCTTTACTACCAAAAGAAACTTTCTGAGTTCAGGCTTCCTGAGAAGAAACCTCCCAGGTACGTGTCAGAGATTTTGATTGCTAATTTTTCAAGAGTGTACAGTTCACAGTTCGCAAATTCACAAGATAATGTGGCTCTTTTCCTTACCAGAAACACAATCCATTTAACCGAAATACCCAGGATGAGGTGTCAGGAACAATATCTCCCTATTTGCATTTTTTATAAGCTTCAAAACCTCAAGTACAGCCATTTTACTTAGCCAGAGACACCCTCATTCTCCCAGAGGTTCAAACTGTAAAGGAAATACCCTGTCAGGAAGGAACCTGCCAAGGAACACCTGTCCTGGCTCTGAGGGGTTGTTTTCCAAGTCAGTACTTATCATTGTATTTGGTGGTCTCCACTTCCTTTAGGTATATGGCTGATGAAACTGGAAGCATGCTGCATGACATAACTTCTAAGGAGTCTTACAGAAGACAATTTGAGGCAATTCAGCATTGCTTCAGGATTATAGGGTTCACTGACAAGGTGAGTGTTCATCAGGAGCGAAAGAAACTCAAGTGTTTACAGTGGGAAGCCTGAAGATATAGATGTTTTACTTGGGGCAGCATGCTTTCTTCAAACGCCATATTGGTCATGCTGTAAGGCCTTGCTACTGAAGTCACAGTCCAAGGACCAGAAACATGGTCATTGCCTAAGAGCTTTTAAGAAGTGCTGGCTCTTGGCTGCACCCTAGATTGACTGAATCAGATTCTGCCTTTAACAAGGTACCCAGATGAACATAAGGAAGGAGTTTTGCTGTAAGTACGATATGCCTATTATTTTGTTGTCATTGTCGTCAGTTCCCTACAGATAGAAAAACAAGCACCTAAACAATACTGCCCTTTGCTGAGCTGGGGTTCTTCCAACCATTAAAGCCAGTTGTGAATACAAATATAGGAACATGCAGGTTATACCCAAGCCACAGGAATGTATTTATACAAGTAGCTCAGTATGCTCCTAGATGGATTAATTAAAACCCTTCCACTTTCTTGAAGTTATTTCCCTCTCCTTGGTACATAGTTACATGTTATTAGCAATAGTTCCAACTATTACGCTACTCTTAGCAAACTAGATACAGTCTGTCTCTATTAAATATATGATGAGGATGACAGACAATATTTATAACTCTAGGTTCAAATATTATCCTGTGATATATTATGTTGTAGTGTCTGGGATTCATGCCATCAATTCTGCAAAATATATAGATTCCTTTGCTTTTTCAACCAAGAGAGTAAATGATTAGGAGGTGGTTGAGAGTGTTAAATTTTATGGGATTAGATTACAATATACTCTAATTACAGATTAATAAACTCTAATAAGCAGAAGCCACAAAAACTTGGCTTCTAAAATTCAGTGAGTTTGGGTAGACCTTTCTTCTCCAGTATGGTTGATTTTAGTCATAATAATACCTTTCCTTTTATCTTGCCAGCTGTTAATTTTCTCTGTCAACCTCCCATGAACTTTAAACTGACAGCCAGTGGAAAATCCCAAAGGTCAGATTAAAAATAGAAATAGATTTCCCTGGGCTTCGTAGAAAAGAGCAATGACTCCTTAGAGGAAAGCAATTAAATGGCTCCAGCTTAAAGGGTCTGTATGGTTGTTAACTTACAAATCTAGTTTGCATCAAAGATTCATCATTAGAAAAATCAAAAGATGGCAGAGATGGCCACAAAGCCGCTGAAAGTCACCTGGGTCATGCTAAAGTGAACATCTTTCATTAGAGGGTCCACAAACCTTAGAGACCATTCCACAGGATTAATAATATTTTGACTACAATGAATACAAGTGTGGTTATAGATTAATCATATTAAAATTGGTTCCTTCTCTACAGGAACCTAAAGTATTATACTGTTAATATTAGATGCTATCTGTTTTAAAACAATGAAAATGTGAAAGAGAAGAATTTAAAAGTCTTAAATACCCATCTTTAAAGTAAGCTGTCTTTAATCTCTTGATTGGGGGCAGAATGCAATAGAAGGGAAGACTATATAAATGAACATAGAGAACAAGTCTCAAAGTTGATGAATCTTCTTCTGATTGTGCTAGACTGTTACATGAAGAACCAGATTGTAATGTTGGGCATTTGTGTGTGTATTCACCATGTCTTCATAATGAAATAAGCGAACTTAATGTCAATTAGCAACTTCAGAAATGGAAGGAAGAGATTGGATCTTGTCTTGATCCTAAAATTTGTGGCTATATAAGGAATCCTTGGGAAGTTCTCGGCAGTGCAGAGTCTGAAAAAGCTTACAGGAATTTCAGTTTTTGTACCAGGATAAACTTGTCTCATAATGTCATTTTCCACAAACTTTTTGAAGTCCCCTGTGTCTCTGTAGACAACCAGTTTTGCTGAATCAACTCCGTTTATTTTATGTTTGTGAAGAAAAAGTAGCAGTACTGACTTCAGAGTCAGTTGAATGTAATCAGGCAGTAGATGGCTAGAAGTTGATGGAATAGAACTTTCCTTTAAGCTTTTCTGGCAGACCTTTCTGGACAGAACCTCAGTGTTCTGGCCAAGTCAATCAAAATTATACTTCCTGTCCTTTCTTATATGTCACCCGTGCCCTGCAGGAATCCCTGTGGTTTTTCCCCATACCTTTACGTCAAAATTATGAGCAGTCAACCTTAGTATGGACTCAGGAGAATAGATATTAATTCTGGGACACAGCCAAAAGTGTCTGAAAGAACACTTGACCCTCAGTGTATTGTAGAGAAGTATGCCGATGGGAGGGGACTTTGACAAAATGAGAAGTCTCCTTGTGGAGGCTGGGGGGGAGGCAAGGTTTACATGTAACACCTATTGTTCAAATGAGTATTTCTCAGTTTCGTGCTTCTGGAGCCAAATCATAACTATCTTGGTTTACTATTATGTTCATCTTGCTGGTATAGGAATTGTCATACCTTATTAAGTCATTTGAATTTTAGATGGTGTCTTTTTAATGCTACATGAAAATGTGGTGGCTAGGATTGGAGATTGGCTGCAGATCCTTGGAATGCAGAGGTCTTGGAGGGGCCCTTCAGGTCAGGATCTAGTGTCTTCCCTTTCTTCCAAATAGATTGAGAGAGCACAGCTGAGAAGAGATCGACTATTCCCTGGGAACCTTGAGGATTTCCAGTCTGTTAGTGCCAGACTGTGTGATACCATTGACTTTCAGGATGCTCAATGCTATGAACTTCTGCAGACATTGCATAAAAACTTGCAAAAGAAGGCCTTTCGGCTGGTCCTAGCGAAGTGTTCAGGGTGGGACCAGTGACAAAGGAAGCAGGGCATGGGCAGGAAAGTAAAGGCCTCGGGAGATGTAGCAGGAGCAGTTACCCAGGAGCTGGGTCGGAGGTGATTTCTTTAAGACAGCACCAGGTGTCAGAAAAACCAAGTTCTTTCCCAGCTTGGCTTCAAATTCCTCTGTCATGGCACATGGACATCATGAGACAAGTGTCTCTGAGAACAGGAGAGCAAAAGCCAAGAGCCAGCATCTGGCCATGGGATCATGAGGCTTTGGTGAAGACATGCTTTCTTCCTTTCTCTGCTTGGGTAGCTTTACTCTAGATGGAGAAACTCAGCTGGAGCACATGTTATTTTTCATGATGAGACTTCTTATTCTGAGGGATACAATTCCATGTTATCATGTAAGAATTTGGTAGCTGGTAGAGCATGGAAAGGGATAGCACCATAGTGAGTTTTTACAGGAGAGTTAGGGATCCTGATAAGCTATAGGTGAGGCAAGACCAAGTGAGCCAGGAGAGAAACTCTCAAGGCTGTGATAGAGAGAGACATTTCATCCAGAAGTTTTAGAGGGACGAGTTATCACAGGGGTAGATATAAGGTGGCTCCAACTCTACCATGACCTCATAGGTGAGATTTGGACCTAAACATAGAGGTGGATGTAGGTTTCTAGGTTAAGAAAAAAGAAATCATTAACCCCAAGTGGCACTAAAGGAGTCAGGCGAGAAGAATAGCCTAGAAATAGAGCAAAGGGAACCCCCTAAAGCTAATAATTCCTTTATTAAGGGGAGTGTCACTGCCGCCCAGCAGCGGCGACACTAAAAACACCCGGTCAAACTTTTGAGGGTCTGGGAAAAGCCAACAACCGGAACTCTCACTGCCAAAAGCGGCTGCATTTAAAACCTTCTCTCCGCCGCGCCTGTACCCATTGGTCTAAGCTTTCCTACCTGCTTCTTCCGCCACCCTTTCTTCCATTTTCCGCCACCCTTCTTCCCACATTTCTTCCCGTACTCTCTGCTTCTTTCCCCAGTCTCCTCGTCGCCCCCTAGTTGTCTCTGCGTCGCCCCCCAGTCTTCTTCTGTCCCTCCGTCCCAGTCGTGCCCTGTCCTTCGTCTTCGTCCGTCCATCTGTCCTTGTCCAGCTTTTACCAGCTACTTTTATATCGTTCTCCACCAGTCACTTCTTCCTGTGGGTCACTTGGCGCTATCTGATAGGCCAGCAGTCGCAGTGGGGTAACTAGCCTATCCTGTTTACCTGCTGGTGAGACAAATCCCACCTTCTGGCCCTTGGCCAGCCGCCATCTTGTGACAACCTAACATACACGTGGAGTCAGCCACTCCCCACAAGGGAGTGATGAGTGTGCTATGCCTGGCACCTCCCGCTGAACCAAGGAAGGAAACTGTCCCTCCCACAGACTTTTGAGATTCACAAGGCTTGTACTTAAAAGTTGTGTCTCAAGGTCCCAAGCAGTATTCCACTTTCAGTGATCACCTCAGCATTATATGGAAGAGGATGTTTTCAGAGAAGCAAGGGAACTAGATGCTGGTCTTTAGGGTGTGGCCTCTGGCTGCCATTTGTTTGGGGAATGGTCACATCAGTGCTACAAGACCTGAAAGCCTTCCCTTGGGAGATTTCATGGCTTGTAATGTAGCACATGAATAAAGTGTGCAGGTGTGTTTTAATGAGAACAGCATACTTTTCTTCAGGGTACTAAATATTTTAGAGGACCTCTTGAGGTAAGTGGGTACAGAGATGGCCGACATGGACCTCACTGCCAGAGAGCCTGTTTGGCCCTGTGGAATCTGTCTCGAGGGGGGTGAGAGATGTGTGTGGGGGGGTATGGTATAGGCTCTGCATGCATTCTCCTGGACTCTCAATGTGCTGCTTAAGGAAATGAGGTGCTGTCATGTGAAACCCGGGCAAGGCCCAGAACACCCGTTTGATTGCTGTTCTCCTTCAGCTACTTTTAACTTGCATGATTAAACAGTGATTCCTGAAGTCAGAATCGTGACATCTTGCCTTTGATTTAGAAGTTAGCGCTGTATTTATCTACCGTGGAAGCCCTGTTGAAAATTGCCATTTGTCTTTGTAGCACCACCAGGTATCCAGCAGATGTCACTGTTACAGTCTGTGATCAGTGTTTTGACTTTACTGAATAATGTTTACAGGAAGTCTCAATTTGGAGGAATGTGCTCTATCAGTGGTCCAGTGACAGTTACTATTAGTTTGCTGCTACATATAGCACTAAATCAAGTTACCTGGCAGACTGTTGTTTTTTTTTTTTTTTGTGGAAGTATTTTTCTCTATAAACATTAAATACAAAAATTTCCTGGCTATATGTATTTCATTTTTCTCATGTAGTAAATCTATTTTTTTAAGATTTATTTATTTTTTGAAACGTGGAGCAACAGAGAGAAGGACGGTCACAAAGATGGAGAATAATGAAGAGAGATCTTCTATTTCCAGGTTTACTTCCTAAATGGCTGTAATAGCCAGGCCTGGGCCAGGCTGACACTAGGGAGACAGGAACTCCATCCTGATCACCTACATGTATGGCAAGGGTCCAAGCACTTGGACCAGCTTCCACTGCTTCCCCAGGTTCATAACAGGAAGCTGGGTCAGAAGCAGAGTATCTGGGACCTTGAAGTGGCATTCCAGTAGTGGATACTAGTATTATAAGTTTTAGCTTCAATCAATATTTTAAGTGAATTAATGTACCTTATTTTCTTACCACTGTTGCTACTAATATATTCAACTTTCAATATAAACATCAGATTTAAATCATCTGAACTACTTTTACTCATATTTCTGAGTACGTTGGATGTCCCACCTGCCAATGCCAGCTAATTTGCTGATATCAGGTAGGCGTCCTACAACTCACTTCCAATTCTGACATGCTCTAGCTAAAGTTAGTATCAAGTCCCACAGGGTAAAGATTCTCCTGCACTCTTCTGATGCTTGTCACAGCCCCTGGCCTCCCATACTCTGACTCTTTGGTTGTCCAGTGAGGACAACCCCCAATTCCTCAGTGGGTTTGAGAATTTGCTAGAATGGCTCACAGAACTCAAGAATACACTTTATTTACTGATGTCTGGTTGCTTAGAAATACCCCAGTGGAAAAACTGCACAGGGCAAGGCATGTTGGAAGAGGCCCATGCACTCTAGGCAGGGCATCCTGGTTTTCTAATCTGGTGCCTAACTCAGTCTCCACCCCTCCCCACTTCTGGGGGTTAGATAGTGGAGATGTTCTAATCCTCTAAATGTGCTTGTTCCCTTGGAATCAGCAACACCACCACTGCCCCACACTCCTGAAGCTACCTAGAGGACCACTAAGAGACTCCTCATTAGCATAAACTCACCTATGGTTGAAAGGGATTTGTGCCTAACAAGACTTCCTTCACCCCTGTCACTTAGACAGCTATAGGGGTTTAGAAGCTCTAGTGCCAGGAACTGGGGACGAAGAACCAATTTATGTTTCTTATTATATTACAATATCACAGGTAATTTCTGGTGACTCTTTCAAAAATATTTCCTGATTTCATTGATTACAATATACTCTGTCATTTAAATTCAAAATGATCTAATAAGTAATGGATTAATGCCCTCCAGCAAGTTCATAAAAAGTATATTCAAAGGAAGTTAAGGAAACATATACTCTTTTGCTTTGAAGAAATGGCAACATCTGATTTGGAAGCAAGCATTAGAGTGAAAGCTAAAGATGTTTTAAAGAATAAAGAAGATCAGATGTTTTTTGTAAAGCCATTGCAAGGCAAGAGGTTCAGTTGACTGAGCTAGCCCATGCCATGAGACTGTTGGCTGGAGACGTCTCATGAGCAGCATGGTTGAGCTGAGTTGCTCCAGTGCCAACCAGCAAGAATGAAAAAGTGGGCCCAGCATGGTAGCCTAGCAGCTAAAGTCCTCACCTCACATGCACCTGGATCCCATATGGGCGCCGGTTCTAATCCTGGCTGTACCACTTCCCATCCAGCTCCCTGCTTATGTCCTGGGAAAGCAGTCGAGGGCAGCCCAAAGCCTTGGGACCTGCACCCATGTGGGAGACCCAGAAGAAGCTCCTGGCTCCTGGCTTCAGATTGGCTCAGCTCCAGCTGTTGCAGCCACTTGGAAAGTGAATTCGTGGATGGAAGATCTTCCTCTCAGTCTCTCCTCCTCTCTGTATATCTGACTTTCCAATAAAAATAAATACATCTTTTTTTAAAAAAAAGAGTGAAAAAGTAAGCTTGGAGGAGGCAGGCTCTGTTGACCATCAGCAGGTTGAGTCTAGAAGTTGTTCCATCATTCTGCTTGCTCTAGTGTTAAAATTTAGTTACATAGCCACCTTTGGTTTGGTTGCTTGGAAACCTGTCAAACAGTGAGCCCAAGAAAAGGGGGAAATGCACTTGGGTAGACACTTAGCAGTTTTTTCCCCAGAGTTAGTGGTTTGCTTGTTTGATTGGCCACGATCATCTAATGTGGTCCTTGATGTCGTTTTTAGGAGGTATACTCAGTGTATAGGATTTTGGCTGGAATTCTGATTATTGGGGACATTGAGTTTGCGGCAATCTCCTCTCAGCATCAGACTGATAAAAGTGAGGTGCCCAATGCTGAAGCTTTGGAAAATGGTGAGTATTTGATGCTCGGGTGGCCATGTCCCTTCTGTAAGCTGAACATGGGTGTCTGAAGAACAGGGTTTCATGGCAGGCAGCTTCAGGCAGTGGTTTGCAATCCAGGCTCCTTTGGAAAATCAACTGCACATGAAACTTTACACACATACACACACACATATGCATGGGTTTGATTGCATTTAGAATCCATAGAATTTGTAGCTGTAGGAGGGAAAGCAGATACTGGTTTATTTATTTTATTTTTTGACACATGCTTTTTTTTATTTTCACAGATAGTTATTATAGCCCAAGAAATGAGGGAATCCTAATTATAAAAAACAAAGAAGTTTTAAAATATTTATTGATTATTTTCCATGGTATAGTTTTATCAGCATAGGGATTCATCATCCCTTTGCTCTTCTCCTTTCCCAGAAGTTGTTTTATAGTTTTGTTTTGTTTTTTTAAAGTAAGAGCTTCTTTGTGTTCAAGTGCAGCACTTTTTAGGGCCCTTAACAGACCAGTGCACAGTATGACCGTAAGAGAGCAATGTGATCTATTTCTTGTTCCTCCAACTTATTTGAGAGAACACCGCCCACCTGCTTTTTCTTCTTGTGAGTCCAGCACCCCTGAAGTGCCTGGCAGCTGCCATGTCAAGCTGGCTGCATCCTGGGGTTAGGGCTCTCCCTTGTTCATCTTTGAAGCACCCAACATGGAGGTACTGAATAAACTGACTAAAGAAGAGGTCACATCTCCCAGTGTCCTCCCTGCTTTTTGTTCCAGCTGCCTCTGTTCTGGGCATCAGGCCTGAAGAGCTTCAGGAAGCCCTGACCTCCCACTGTGTGGTCACCCGTGGGGAGACCATCATCCGCGCCAACACCGTGGACAGGGCAGCTGATGTCCGTGATGCCATGTCCAAAGCCCTGTACGGGAGGCTGTTCAGCTGGATTGTAAATCGCATCAACACACTCCTGCAGCCAGACAAAAATATATGGTAAGTCCCACACAGAGCAGAGGCTTTGAGAGAGCCGTCCTCATAATAGGTGCCTTCCCTCCCCACACCTCTCTCACCCTGGCCCATGTCCCTTAGAATCTGTCAGAGGAAGCATCTGTTTTTCTCTGTTTTGTTGTTTGTTTGTTCGCAACACTCTCAGCTCTTCTCCTCGAAAAGATGCAGTGGGACCTGTAACAGTGAGGTGTTCATGCCTCAGAGGGGAGGGCTTGTTTGAGTCATTCAAATATAGTATCTAAGAGAACAGGTTTGGGGGCCAGCATTGTGGCACAGCATTTAAGCTGCTCCACTTCTGATCCAGCTCCCTGTTATTGCACCTGGGAAGGCAGCCAAGTTCTTGGGCCCCTGCCATTTGGATAGGAGTCCCAGATGAAGTTCCAGGCTCCTGGCTTAGGCCAGTTGTAGCCATTTAGGGAATTAACTAGTGGATGGAAGATCTCTCTGTGTCCTTCTCTTTCTCTGTAACTTTGCTCTTCAAATAAATAAACACATTGTTATTAAAAGAGAGAGAGATGCAGAGTGTGTGTGTGCGTGTGGTCTTTTACCTACTGGTTCACTCCCCAGATGACTGCAACCACTAGGGCTGGGTCAGGCCCAAAGCCTGGAGCTCCATCTGGATCTCACACAAGATTGGCAGGAACCCACGTGCTTTGGTTGCCCTCTACTGCTTTTCTAAGCACATTATGGGGGAGCTGGATCAGAAGCAAAACAATGGGGCCTGTAACTGATGCTTTAGTATGTGATGCCAACGTTGTAAGTAGCTGCTTAACCTGCTTGCATTGGCAACTTGGTGCTGTTTCCCAGGCATTAGTTCTTTCCTGTCTGGTGGAAGAACCAGCACTACCACATCCTGAAGAGTGTGAGGGTTCTGGGAGCTCAGGGGCACGAGTTCCTGCTCCCAAAGCCTTCCCCTTTCTCTCTCTCATGCAGTCACGCAGATGACAGCATGAACGTGGGGATCCTGGACATCTTTGGGTTCGAGAATTTTCAGAGGAATTCCTTCGAGCAGCTGTGCATCAACATCGCCAATGAACAGATCCAGTACTACTTCAATCAGCACGTTTTTGCTCTTGAGCAGGTAACTGACCCCCAAGCATCCATGCTAGGAGGCAAAGGTCTCCAAGCTGTTCACAGTTTGAAGCAAAAACCATTTAGGCTCACAGGTAAAAGACTCTAGTGAGAAACTGCTGCTGAGGCCTGCCCATGGAGATACATAAACCGTTTAAATTTAGTCCAGGAAAAAAAGTAGAGGTGCTTATTGTTGTTGAAATGTGCATTTCTTCACTTGAGTGGAACTGTGACAAGCCAGTAGTTTCCATCTTCCTGTGAAACTCTTTCAGGGCCATTGCCCCAAGCACTGTGTGCTCTTCTACTTTGCTTAACTAAAAATACCCATGACTGTTTCTACAATGTCACAGGATGCTCTTGATTTCAGGATGCAGGTCCTTAACTCCTAAACTGGCTGTTCTACATGCCCAATCCCACAGCAGCTGGAAAGCATTGTCAGGGAGGAGTAACCCTATTATTATGGGTTTTTTTTTAAGATTTGTTTATTTTTATTGAACAGTCAGATATACATAGAGGAGGAGAGACAGAGAGGAAGGTCTTCCGTCCAACAATTCACTCCCCAAGTGAGTGCAATGGTCTATCTGGAGCCAGGAGCCAGGAACCTCCTCCAGGTCTCCCACGCGGGAGCAGGGTCCCAAGGCTTTGGGCCATCCTCGACTGCTTTCCCAGGCCACAAGCAGGGAGCAGGATGGGAAATGGGGCCACTGGGATTAGAACCAGCACCCGTATGGGATCCTGGCGTATTCAGGGCGAGGACTTTAGCTGCTATGCCATGCCACCGGGTCATATTATTTTGGTTTTCTTTGGCTTTTGGGTTTATTGGCCAAGAAAGCTGAGTGTGAAACTCCATGGGCCCAAGAGCTGAAGCCTTTTCCTATGACAACTGCTTGAGAAGTAGACTTGCTCCACCCAAATCCTTACTGACGCCGCAAAACTCCTTGTCCTAGGAAGGAGTTGCAGGAATAAAACACTCTGCTCACTCCCTGGGGTGGCAGTGAGAAAGTTTCCATGACTACACTGTGGTGAGAGCAACACAGACAAGGAGGAAAGACGCTGGGATTGGTTTTACCACTGGAGCTGTTCTGAGCCTTCCATACACTGTCCTTGGGAATCCACAGGTTTTTCAGCTTTCCATCCCTAGCAAAAGATAGCAGTGTGTTTTCTGTGTCATGCAAATACATTGTTTCCCAACTCCTCTGCTTTCCTTTCCCTTTCTTTCATTTTCTTTCTCTTCCTTCCCTCCCTTCCTCTTTCCTCCCCTCCCCTCCCCTCCCCTTCCCTTCCCTCCCCTTCTCCTCCCCTTTCCTTGCCTTGCCTTGCCTTTCCTTTCCTTCCTTTATTGAGATGTATTTATTGTTATTGAAAGGGCAGATTTATAGAGAGAAGGAGAGATAGAAGGATCTTTCATCCACTGGTTCACTCCTTAAATGACCATAATGGCTGAAGCTGATACAATTCAAAGTCAAGAGCTAGGAGCTTCTTCTGGGTCTCCCATGTGAGTTCAGGGTCCCAAGGCTTTAGGTCATCCTTCTCTGCTTTCCCAGGCCAGAAACAGGGAGCTGAATAGGAGATGAACATCCAGGAGAGGAACCAGCACTCATATGGAATCCTGCACTTGCAAGATGAGGATTTAGCCATTAAGCCATCATGTCAGACTGGCTGGCCTGCATCCGTCCTTCCTTCCTTCCATCCCTCCTTCCTTCCTTGAGTTACAGAGAGAGAGAGAGAGAGAGAGAGAGAGAGAGAGAGAGAGAGAGAAAGAGAAAGAAAGAAAAAAGAAAGAAAGAAAGAAAGAAAGAAAGAAAGAAAGAAAGAAAGAAAGAAAGAAAGAAAGAAAGAGAAAGAAGAAAGAAATCTCCCATCTTCCTGGTTTACATCTCAAATGGCCACAGTGGTCAGAACTGGACCAGGCAGAAGTCAGAAGCCAGGAGTTTCTTCCATGTTCCCGATGTACGTGCAGGGGCCTAAGGATCTGAGCCATCTTCTGCTCTTCTCCCAGGTACCTTAGCAGGAAGTTGGATGGGAAGTAAAGCAGTGGGGATAGGAACTGCTGCCATATGGGATGCCAATGATGGCTCTACCTGCTACTCCACAGGGCCAGTCCCAGTTTCACTTCCTTTCTCTATTGGTTTCCGAATGAAAAGCTACTGAGTCTGTGTTTGGGAAGCAGTTTCTGCACAGCATCCATGGTAGACTGTGCAGGTGATTCCTTTACTGCGCATTTAAGATGCATCCAGAAGCTTGCCACCACCTACCGGCCCTTGCCATGCATTCATTGTTGCCAGAATCAGAGGATCTATGCCAAGCTTTCCTGGGGGTAGGTGGGGAAATCCAAGCCCATTTCCGACTGCAGAGAGTTATACTTTGTCCCCCTCCAGATGGAGTATCAGAACGAGGGCATCAGTGCCGTGCCCGTGGAGTATGAGGACAATCGGCCCCTCCTAGACCTGTTTCTCCAGAAACCCCTAGGCCTGCTTGCGCTTTTGGATGAGGAGAGTCGCTTTCCCCAAGCCACAGACCAGACCTTGGTGGGTAGGTACCTTTGAGACAGTAGGTGTGCACACTTGCAATTGAATTTGCTCCTGCCATCCCAGGAAGTATGTGTGGGTGGATTTGCCCCAGGCATTTAGGCAATCCTGTCTTCAATGGAATGTCAGTGAGGTAGCAAAATTTATGTCTCAAATGCATCACCACAGTCTGTGGACCCCTTCCACTCTCCCGTTGCTGCCAATACAAGCACCATGACCCCGTGCTGATCTTGTTCTACACCTGCCTCTCTCTATTGCCCAAAGCTTCCCCGTCTTCAGTATCCTCATCTTTGTCTTTGCCTGGATCTCTGTCCACCTGTAGCCCCCTATAGCCCAAGTTAGTACAGCAATTGCTTCAAGATTCTTCCCTACTTCTCCCTCCCACTCTGGGCATGGCAGCTGATTTCCTCATCTATGGGATGGAGATAGGACATCTCCTTCCGGTCCCAGAGACCCCCTCTCCTTTTCCTCTGTTCCTCTTTTTTTTCCAAGATTTGTTTGTTTTTATTAGAAAAGCGGATTTACAGAGAAAAGGAGAGACAGAAAGATCTTCCATCCACTGATCCACTCCCCAAGACCTGAACTGATCCAAAGCCAGGAACCAGGAGCTTCTTCTGGATCTCTCACATGAGTGAAGGGTCCCATGGCTTTGGGTCATCTTCCAGTGCTTTCCCAGGCCACAAGCAGGGAACTAGGTGAGAAAGAGAGCAGCTGGGACACAAACTGGTACCCATATGGGATGCTGGGGCTTGGAGGTGGAGGATTAGCCAGTTGAGCCATGTGCTGCCATATACACCACACACACCCGGATCTCCTGTGCTTCATGTCTGCTTTGTTTGTCACTTAGAGCATGAGATGTGTGATACAAGATGGCCCCCATTCTCGTGCCCCTATAGTACTTAGCACAGATTCACCCACCTGGGAGACTCTCTGTGATAACTACAAGGGGCAAAAGTGTTAGTTCAGGAAGGAACAGGAAGGGTGAAGCCTTCCCCTTAACCCCGCATTCTCCCCTGCAATGGAAAGTTGATTAATAGGGGAGATTTGCTTCTAGGAGCCAAGATGGCTACACTCAGTGGCTTTTTTTTTATCTTGACTCTTGCCACCAGTTGCCAAGATGGCCTTAAAGCAGGGTTATCTGCCCTCCCTGGGATCGCCTCAGCATCCCACAGAAACTTGGCAGGGCCTCTGAAGTCATTAAGGCCCATACCAGTAGCCTTTAGACACAGCAAGAGAACATGATGTGAGGCACAGCCTGACATTGAAACCAACACCAAACAACTCCATTAAATCCAGATGACAGGTGGCCACTGTACGGTGATGTCCATCCATGCTCACCCCTGCAATGGTAGGGGCAGGGCTTGTCCAAGATCCCTCATTCTGGTCGTTTTGTGGCTTGAGGAGCATTTGGGTCAGGCAAGACAAACAGTTCCCATTGTAACTTTGCAATGTGAACATCCACACAGACAAATTCGAGGATCACCTGCGCTGCCGCTACTTCTGGAGGCCCAAAGGAGTGGAGCTGTGCTTTGGCATTCAGCACTATGCCGGCAAGGTGAGATGAGTGGGACCGTTATTAGACCTGAGTTTAACAGTGCATTGGTATGTGCATTACCCAATCAGTGCTGCTCACCAAATTGCTTGCATGTTTTTTTCTCTTTGAAGTCCTTCTTGGACACCTAATTACAGGTTCCCAACTTTCTTTGGGTGATGTGGAGGGGGAGCTCACACAAAATTGCCTGTGTCATAGAAGCAACTTCTCTCCAGGGTGGCCCACAGAGTGGCCATGTTTCTTACCTGCCTAGAACCCTAAGCTCTCTAGGGAGAAAGTATACCACAGCCTCTCACAGTCCTCAGCAGTAAATGCGTACCTTCTGTGGACATCTGGAGATGTGTAGGTCACAGAGGAGGGTGTGCCTTGTAGTGGGGGCTCCAGGTAAGCAGATGTCCACAAGCCACCAGAAGTATCTAGCTGAAGAGCAAACAACAAATAAAAGCAGAGCCTTGTCCTCCAGATGTGGAGCTTTTCCAACGCTAACTGAAATGTCCGCACTTCGCACAGCATGCCTGGGTCTCACTTGCATGTTTTGGAAGCCAGGGAGTGACTGGCTCAGGAAGCTCTCTCGCCCCTGAGCCAACAGCTCATTGCTCCCAGAGGAGCCGATGTGAATTGGTTCCTGTGGAGTTTGTGGAGGCCCAGGGCTGAGAAAAGAGGCAGGAGTTTAATGAAGGGCATTTTTAAGAAACTTATTATTTTGTTGATTTAAGATATATCAAAATACTCTTGAATATTCATAGCACAGCATTTGCATGAACTTGGTGGCTAACGGTTCAAAGGCAATGCCAATGCAAGAAAGAAGATTGGTTTTCTCTCTGTGTGCTATTTGATTGTCATCTGTTTCTTTGCTGGTGATCACAACCCAGTTTTTGCCCTTCACTGTTTCATTCACCTTTTCACTGGTATCTGACCATATACAAAGCTACTTCAAAAAGTTTGTGGAACATCCAGATGTGAGGATATAGTGTGGTATGCATTTCTGCTTCCAGACAAAGATGGACTTACAATGAAACAGTTTACTATATCTTGACAATAGGATTCTGGACTCTCTGCCATTGTCCATGCCCACAATGATGGACATATGACTGAGTATGAAGAACTATATGTTAGTAATGATATAGAGGAACTAGATGAGGGGAGGGGATTGGGTAGAGGATAAAGAAATATGGAACTGTATCATAAAATGATAGCAACAATAATAAAATGTAAAAAAAAAGCAAAAAAAGTTTGTGGAAAATGGTGTTAGAAGATTAGCTTTTTTGGTGCAAAAATGTTTGAAATCCTTGGTTTTTTTCATAATGAACATTTTTCTTGAACTTTTGAAGATCCCTCATCTTTTGTATAATTCTTTTTAAAAGGTATTTTTTTTAAAAGACTGAGTGAGCGAGAGAAAGAGAGAGAAACTCCATCTAGGTTTCCAACATGGGTGGCTGGTGCTCAGGCACTTTAGCCATCACCTACTGCTTCCCAGTTACATTAAAAACAAGCTAGCTGAGAAGTGGAGAAGCCAGGACTCAACTCCAGGCACACTGCTATGGGATGTGGGCATCTGAAGCAGAGGGTTAACATGAGCACCATGACCCCTGCCTCAGACCCCAGGTCTTCATGTCCTCCATGTCAGTGTCAGCTCCCAGTCTGCCTTTACTTTGCAGTCTTCTGTTCAGCCTCTAATTGCAATTCTGTTTCTCTTACCCTTTCTTTCTAACTGTTCTTTTATCCCTACTTCCTACCCTAGTCCTCTTTGTCCCTCCTTCTCTTTGTTAATTTAGGGAAGAAAAGATCCTTTTCTCTCTGGATTTTGTGTCCTTTTTCGAATGCAAAGTTTACATGTAGACAAGAGACCCTCAAGGGGTGTTCTTAAAATTTTTATAAACTAGACGCTTTTCCCTGGAGACCTGAGGACTGCTCAGCATCCTTGAGTAAGTGCTCAGATTCTGTGAGTTTCCTAGGATACAGTGAGAGGGAATGGGTCATGAACATGTAGCCAGACAGTCTGGGTTGTGATGCCTACCAATTGCTGCTGAAGTCTGTGACCACAGCCTCTGTCTCAGTGTCTGCTTTGCCCATCATCCAGCCCATCCTTGGAGGGATGCTTTGCACAGAGAAGGTCCAATATGTTTTTAAAATTTTTAAAATTGCTTTTATTTATTTGAGATAAGGAGAGAAAGTTCTCCCATCCACTAATCCCAGCCACATCCCCAGTGTCTACAACAGCTAGGTGAGCCAAGCAGGAGCCTAGATAGAGAATTAAATCCAAGTCTCCTATATGAGTGGCAGGAAGCTGGTGACTTGAATCATCACCACCATCTCCCAGGAACCATGGTAACGCAAAGCTGGAATCAGGAGCCAAGGCAGGCATTGAATGCAGGTGCCTCACTGTGGGAAGCAGGTGGCTTAACTGCTATGCCAGTGCTCACCCCTGATGAGGTGTATCTTTGAATAGGAATCTTTAAACAGCAAATGAAGAAGTTAAGATAAACTGGTTTGCCAAAAGTGCAAAACTTTTTCCTGTATCTGGTGCTCTGTAATTAAAAGCATCATTGGGATAGGCAGTTGGTGTACTGGTTAAGTTTCTGCTAGGGTTATCCCTCATTTCAAATTGGGGTGCTTGGATTGGTTCGAGTCCCAGCTACTTTGCTTCTAATCCAGTAGATTGTAGATCTCTCTATCTCCTCTCTCTCTCTCTCAGCCCCTTTCAACCAAATAAACAAATCTATTTAAAAAATTTAAAACAACATCCTGGCTGTGTCAAGGTGAGAATCATCCAAAAGTTGATGAATGGCTGACCTGACACCTTGCTCATGTTGCCAGCCTTGGACAGCTGACCTGGCTAAGTTGCTGTTTGCTTTTCATGCCTCAGGTATTGTATGATGCTTCAGGGGTGCTTGAGAAAAACAGAGACACGCTGCCTGCTGATGTGATTGTGGTCCTGAGAACATCAGAAAACAAACTACTCCAGCAACTCTTCTCAATCCCTTTGACCAAAACAGGTACCTGGGAACCCCCTGACAGCTGTGATTCTAATGCGTGGGAAAAGCTGGTGGCTTTTGCTACTTAAGTGTCTGCAGTCTGTCCTGCCTAGGACCTTGGAACCATAAGGGACTATTGAAATTCCAGAAGAAGAGTTTCTTTCATGACTTAGTTGCAGAATATGAGCTTATGTGTACACACACACACACACACAGACATGCTCATGCATGCATGCCTACTTTCCATAACATCAGCTCTTAAACAGCTTGTGTTTTCTATGTGCCGTTTCTGTTCTTCCATTTAGAAAACCATATGTAATCATTGACTCATGCTAAGCATCTAAGTGTGGTCTGTTTGCCTGCAGCTTTGGGGACAATCATTTCTATTCGTGGGTGCTTCTAGGGGAAAGGAATATGGCCAATCAGATGTTACCAGGGCATGGGATCCTCTGAGGTCACCTGGTTCAACTCCCCACGCAGCTGTTGACTCCACCCCACCACTCTCCTAGCCAACCAGGATATCCATGGCCTTCAACAAGGGCCAATAAAGGGAGCATGTAGGTGGTTCAAGTACCTATAATTTACGTGGGATGCTGCTGCAATTGCTAGGCAGCCAACTCTATGGCCTCACAGTTCAGCCCTCCAGGGATTCCTGTGTTTGAGGCCATGTCTAGAAGCCATGTGGGTGTGCTTTTCAGAAAAGAGGGAATAGAGACCCCCTTATTGTGGCTTGTCATTTCTTCTTCTTTCCTGCCTGTGTCACTCTTGAAATCATCGCCACTATCTGGCACCCACGTTTAGTGTGGAGTGTTTGTCTGTTGCAGAATGACTGCCAGGCCCACAGAGCACTTTTTTTAAAAGATTAATTTATTTTTATTTGAAAGATTTACAAAGAGGAAGAGAAACACATAGAAACATCTTCCATCTGCTGCTTCACTTCCTAAATGGCCACAATGGCTGGAGCTGAGCTGATCTGAAGTCAAGAGCCAGGAGCTTCTTCCAGCTCTCCAACACGGGTGCAGGGTCCAAAGGCTTTGGACCATCCTCTATTGTTTTCCCAGGCCACAAGTAGGGAGCTGGATGGGAAGTGGAATATCCGTGACATGAACTGGTGGCCATATAGTATCCTGGTGCTTGCAAGGAGAGGATTTAGCCATTGAGTTATCATGCTGAGTCCGAAGGACATAGAAGAGGAACAAAAACCCTGGTTCACAAGATGGAGAGCCACAGTTTATATAATCTTTCCTTCCTCTGAAATGGAAGGAAAGTTGAAGCTAGAAATATAACTTTCTTCTTATAAACAAAACTAGTAGCAAGAGTTCCTTAAATAGGCTGATATCCAGCTTCCTTTCCATTTCAGACTTTTCTTGGGGACAACCAGGATTACATGCATTCCAACCTCCAGGGAACTGGGAGAAGTGGTGTTGCAAGGTTAGGGGAGGGAGGAAGGGCAGGTGTGAGGATTGCTGGCTGGTGTTTCCTCATCAGGGACCCAGGGTTGTGGTTTTGCAGATTTCCTCTGAAATAAGTCTAGCTAGATGCCTCATCCGCTGGCATTTACAGCCTCTCATAAATGTGAATACGACTTGTCAAATCTGTTCACAGTTTTGGGATTTCCGAAATTTCTTTCAACCTTAGGCAGACAAAAACTACTTCGTAGCATAGGCCACTAGGTGGCGCAATGCAGAAATAAGGCTCGGCTTCGCGCTGCTTTTTCTCCCCCAGACTCTTTTCAGTAATTGGCGAAGAATGGAAATAGTGTCTTGCTGCTGCTCCTACTTCTTTTACTTCTAATGTTTTTACTTCCTTTTATCCCAGAGAGCTTTCCTGTTGTCTTGTAAGTCTTTCTGGATATTTCCTTTAAAACACACTCCATACCACCTGAGGAAGCCAAAGTGAAAACTGAAACAACCCTGATAGTTACCCTGGCATCGTGCTATTCCTTGGGTTTCCGATTTGTATGTGACACATAATAATTTCTTTCGAAACTTTAAGCTTGATATCCTCCACATTTTGAGTATAATTAAGAAACCAGAAGTAAACATCAAAACTAACTAGCATGATCCTTTTTCTGGAATTATTCATGTAAAAGTGTCTTTTACGAACATTTACAGAACAGCTTCCAATAGAAAGGGGCTGTGAAGACAGAAAGAGATGTACAGGTAAAGGTGGTATGGCTTTGCCATAAAGCAACTAGAACTTTGTGTTGAGAACTGGACACCAAAATGTATCTCTTTCAGACAACAGTTGTCTGAAATGACCTCCTGAACTAGTTGGAGGTGTTGCTCTGGAACTCCCAATGAAGTATATTCATCCTCCAAAAAGGCAATGACTTGGTGTGAGAAGAATGTCGTTATTCACTGGAAAATGCAGGGCAAGGAGCTAGGCAGCTGTCACTTAATCCCCAGGCTCTGTGAAGAGTTGGAGGTGACGGTGCTTACAGATGGAATTTGAAGCTGACAGGTGCATGATCAGCTCATATCCAAGTTCTTGATTGGTCAGTGGTACTCATGGCACCCTCTGATTGGTCAGTGATGCTATGCTCCTCAAGGAAGGCTCCATTGTTCTGGGGCAGGAGGGCTTTTGTGTAAGTGACTGTTACCTTCTGCCCCAGATCTGGAATTCCCCTGTCTGGACGGGAAATCTCCTAAAAAACACCTCTGAACAACTTTGAGCATCAAGGTTTTAACTATTGGAGAAGACTATGACTTTTTGAATGCCGTGATTAGAAGCCTGGAGGGGCCGCCTGTGCAGCTCTCTCAGTTCAGTGAATTCCTCTGATAAAGAGCAGGCAAGGACACCTTGGACTCAGGGTGGCAGATGAGAGGCTGGGTCCTGCTTTTACTTTATAGGATTCTGTCTCACCTTATGCACTCTGTTTCTAAAATGATCGTGATTCTTGTATTGAAAGAATATTAATTATGTACTGTATTTTAGAACATTGATATTCTGTATTTTGGATCTTTTTATGATACAGTCTGTAAAAGTGGGGAAATCTTGCTGGGCAAAAAATAAGTTGTGCTGAAGTTGTTGCTAAAATTGCAAATAGTCACTTCAGTCAGCTGCCTGTCTCTGGGAGGGAGAGGTGACTGTGTATCCTGGCATTCTCATTAGAATGTTGCATTGGTAAAGAACGTGCTGATATTTTTCATGAGAAGTCATATTTCGTCATTTAAAAGAGGGTTAAGTTTTTAATTATCTCAAAGAAAAAAAGAGAAAGGGAGCTCCCTTGCAATGATACACTCTCCAAACACCCTCAGTAGGTTTTGGGCCAAAGCTGGAAATGTATGGGTGGCAGGGCTGCAGTAACTGGAACCACCACCTGCTGCCTCCCAGGCTGCACCCCAGCAGGAAGCTGGAGTCAGGAGTGGAGCAGGGCCTTGAACCCAGGCACTCCAGTCAAGGTACAGGGGTCCTGGGTACCATCTCAACGACTATGGCACGTGACCTCAACTGCCAATCATTTTCTGGGGTCATTTTTAAAACCTTAAATAATGATTTTCCTAAAATTAAACTGGATACTAGATCAGTGAGAAGAACTCTTATGGACAGTTACCTTGTGCAGCAGAAAGGAAAGGGATGCAAGTTGGGAAGCTACGAGCTTTGAGAGCTTGGGAGGCTGTTAGCTGTCAACTAACGGCCAGTGTTAGACTCCTTGATTTCAAGAGGAGAGGATATTTGCCAAGAAAACCCCTAAGAGATGCTGACAGCACTAAAGCTCCTGGCTATAGTCCCATAGTCGTGGCTGCCTGGATGTCTGCTTTGTAATAGTTGTTAATGTTATCTGTTTTATGCACTTCTCTTCTATGCATTTTATTTCACAGTAATACTTTTTTGTGGGTGATAAAGGACCCTTAAAATGCAAAAAAAAAAGCTTTACTTTCTTGACAGAAGAATTCCTTGCAGTGAAGTTGAGCTTCCCAGGAATTAAAATGGTCTTCCTTTGCTTTTTTTTTTTTTCTTTTTTTTTTTTCTCTTGGAAAATTTTATTTCTTTTTTTTTTTTAAATCTATTTTATTGTATTGTTGTTGACAATCTTTACATAGTTAATTACAGTTAAAGAAAGAAAAAGAGAAAAAAAAGGTTCAGGGGGATAGGGAAGTGGGTAATACTATTATGTCCATATTGTTTCCATCATGTATCTGAGGTAAAGGGGGATATTGAGGGAGAAGCCCCACCCGGTTTCCCGCCCACTCCGAGTCCCGGATGTGGGGCATGCTCTGAGATATGTGCTCGAGTGGTGTTAATAGTTCTCCGGTTATGAATTGCTGCCAGTTTCGCTCGATGAGGTCGTCCACTGATTGATATGGTCCATTATAAAGTCTCCATTTGCCCCATACTTCGCTGCCAACATATAGCTGAGATGAATGATTGATCCGTTCCGTCTTCTCTTTTCTTGGTTAGAGTTCTGAGTCCAGCAGTTCGATTGGGGAGATCTCCAAAGAAACTCTGAGGTATTCCCAGACTAGTTTCTTGTATGTTCTAGCAAGCACAGGGCCCGGCACAGTCCATCACCCCAATCAGCTGGTGGTTTCAATTGCTGGGTTGGTTCTGTTTTCAGTCCCGAGTTGCACTGGAACCAATGGGTGTTGCAGTCCAGCCTGGTTCTGCCCAGCACATACTCGGCCCTCACATAAACCAGTGGGAGCTGCAGCCTAGTTGGGGCGACCCACAATAACCCCCACCAGGCCCGCCCCCTACCCTGGTTTGCCAGTATGTGTAGCAGAAGACCAGTCTGTCCCCCATCCCATTTGGCTCTGGTACTTGCCAATGGGTATTAAGGCTTAGTTCCATCTAACCAACTCAACCATCCAGCCCTCACGGGTGTTGTTGAGTGCCTCTCTATCTAGCCATCCCAGCTCCCGTCCTAGTTTTCATGCCCTCCCACGGGAATAGTGACCCAAGAAGGGGGAACCCACTTTTTCCCTCCCAGGTCTCTCTCAGTCCCGGTTTATGCACTCTTTAGGTGGTTCTGTGATTTGACTTGACAGAATTAGCCCCCCAGTGCCAGCTTCTGCGGCTATGCCCATACATCCCTCACCCACTCTAATTTATGCTTGCACCAGCAGGAATAATCAGCCCAGCCTGGCTTTTCCCTGGTCTAATCCACATGCAGCGCACAGGTGATGTAGCCTTGCTTAGTCTGGTCTGTCTCTATCCCAGCCCACGCTCTCCAGTGGGAGTAGCTGTCCAGCGAGGGGACCAGCCCCTTAATCCCCCTGCCGGTTCTGCCCCTCCCTTCCTGGATCTCACGTGTGCTGCTTGGATGCTGCATTCATATCCAGTACAGGCAACCATGCCCTAGCATTCCATAATGTGTACTTGTTTTGTCGCAACCAAACCCGGCTCAACCCACACTCTGTTCTGGTGATCAGATTTGCCAGTGGGTGACATGAACTGATTCAGCCTGGTCTGCTCCTGACCCATGCTGAATGTGTGCCAGTGGGAAACTTTCCATGGACTATTCTGGGCTGTTTCCTATTATACTTCTTGTGCTTACCTGCAGGGACTGTGTCCTGCCAGAGGAGTTGCCCAGGCTCCTCCATCAGATCCCCTCCCAAAGGCAGATTTTGCGCATACCAGGGGGTCCTTAAGCCAACCCTACCCAGTTCACCTCCTGTCCTAGCAGGAACAGTGGCTTTTCCTGGCTGGCTTTCACCCCATTCTGGTTCTTGTTGTTGGGTGTTTCAGCCCAGCCATGGCTCGTCCATACCCACATACAGCTCACACATGGCTCAGTAGGGAATTGAGACCCAGCCTAATCAGTCCCACATCTACCCTCTGGTTCTTCATGCCACCAGATGGTGTTGGGGTCTGAACTGGCCTGGTGCATCCAATCCCAGCCCACACTAGTGCCTTGGGTGACTACAACTGTTTCCTAGATAGAACGCAGCCCCCATTCCAGCACACGCACCCCTTGGTGGGAACCTCAACCCAGTTAAGGTGTCCCCATGCCTCCCCAACTGGGCCTGTTCCTAGCCGTAGATCATGCGCCTGCCAGTGGTTGCTCTGACTCAGCTTATCTCAGTCCCTCACTTGTCCTGGCCTCTGCCTTAGACAGTGTGACTTAGCGTCCTTGACTCAACTAGCTACCTAAGCAGCGATTCAGACAACCAATACCCCAGAGCTCCCTGGCCGGGCAGTCAGTGCACCATGTGGTGCCAGGCTCTGCCTGCTGGCTGCCCGGGGGGAGGCCGAGGACTTGTTCACTGCCTTGCGGCAGCGTCTTTGACGTGAGCCCCCAGCATTGGGTCCGACCCGGCAGGGGCACCCCCCACAGCCGCCACACTGTGAGGAGCGGCACTTGCCCCCGAATCCCAAGGCCCGAACCCCTCCCAAACTCACCCTGCCACAAGATATTAGCAGCTGGGCGGAGTTAGGAATTTTAACCCAGTTCCCAAGTTCCCTCATGGCGTACTTACCCTGAGGGAAGAGCTCTCTTAGGTCCTGGGGGAGGCCGAGGACTCGTTCACTGCCTTGCGGCAGTGTCTTTGGCATGAGCCCCCAGCATTGGGTCCGACCCGGCAGGAGCACCCCCCACAGCCGCCACACTGTGAGGAGCGGCACTTGCCCCCGAATCCCAAGGCCCGAACCCTTCCTTTGCTTTTGAAAACAGATTTTAGTGGGGCAGGTATTGTGGTGTAGTAAGCAGAGCCACTCCCTACAGTGCCAACATCCCGTTTGTTCAGGTGCTCCACATCTGATACAGCCCTTGCTAACAACCTGGGAAAAGCAACAATAGATTGCCCAAATGTAGGAGATCTGATGAAGCTTCTAGCTTCTGATTTGTCCTGGCTCAGGGTTGGCCACTGCTGGTATTGGGGGAGTGAACCAACAGATGGAAAAGTGTGTGTGTGTCTCATTTTCTGTAACTCTGACTTTCATTGGAGAACCCCCAGGCTGATTGTCCTGGCCTTTTTGGATTGCCTCCTCTTCACACCCTTCATTTCTGGATACTGACATTGAGACTTGGTTGAATTTCTTATCAAGGTTGAGAGGAATAATTTTGTGTGTGTGTGTGTGTGTGTGTGTGTGTGTGTGTTCATGTGTGTATGACTGTAATGCAAAACCAAAGAAAATACTCTAATGAGTAGTTGCCCATTTTTGGTCTCTACCTTTCTATTCAGGTTGTACAGCTCAGAGTACTGAAGAAATTAGACAATAGGAGGGAGAGAAATCAGAAGATAGAACTCTTACTAAGTTTCTGCAGCTGCTTCCCCGATGCTCCTCTGCCAGCACCTGCTATCAATATTGGTGGAGTTACCTAAATGACACTCTTGTTGCCTGAGGCCACAAGGCCTCAGTGACAGTGGGCACATGGAGGAGGCCATCATCACTAGGGGTCCCTCTCAGGTTTAGAACCCAGGCTTCTGCCTGTTGATAGGCTATTTCAGGTGTGATGACATTTCCTATTGATTGGAAACTGCTGGAAGATTTGATGGGTGAAAATTTGATGTGGTGGCACCACTGCTTTCTGATTTTCATCTGGGTCTTCTCTGAGTGAATGATCCCAGGAAGCAAACAGTAGAAGGAATTATGGTATGACAAGGTCTGGGGAATGTTCTGCTTGCTACTGGTACACCAGAGAACAGTTCAAGAAGCACAAGGGGGACAGAACTTGAAAAACTCATGTCTGCTTTGCATCATGAATTCTGATTTCTAAATAGGAGTTTGGGGATTTTAAAGAAGTTAGGAACTTGGGAGAGAAGAAAATCAGAGTGGCACCAGAGGGAACATGCCCTGAAGATCAAGATTCTGCCTTTGTCTCCCTGACTTCCCTCTGTCCCAGTGCTTCCAGCTCTCTCCTGGTTAGCCGACTGGCAGTGTGGAGCCACAAGCCCCTCTGTCTCTTGGCTTCCAAATGCTCCCTGTGTTATTTGGCTTGGACAAGATGTGCAATACATAAGAGCATCTGCAGATTTCTGCAACAGCTGCTCAGGGCTTTGCTGTGGATCATCTGATTCCGGATTCTGTCACTTCCGGAGTTGATGGCCTTGGGTGCTGAAGGGGGTACCTCTTGCTGACCATCTCTCAGAGGTTCATTCTCTTCACATAGCTGCCATGTGAAGAGGTCCTTTTGCAGGTCAGCAAAAGGACTTGGCGAATGAGTTTAATCCAAGAGACACTGCTTCAGAGCTCCCCATGTGAACGGCGTCCTGCCAGAGAGAGGTGTGGATGGGCTGCTGCCAGGGAACCCTGGCAATGCAGTCCTCCCTCCCCCGAGGCCCAGTGCCTGCTGTTGAGCTTGGCAGTGTAGCTGTCAGCAGACAATTTTGCTTTTAGGATAAGTCTTGATACGGTGCTGTGTGCAAGTGCTTTCTAGAAGGAAGGAAATTCCCATACAAAATGGTCAGAAACAGCTGGTGCTGAATCCCAAAGTGTACAAGGCTGCATAAAAGTAAAACTCTTTTTAAAATTTTCATTGATTTTTTTCCTCTGAGAGACATTTAGAGATCTCCAAACTGCTGTTTACTTCTCCAAATGTCTGAAAAGGTCAGGGTTGGGCCAAGTCAAGGTTGGTAGCCAGGACCTCAATCCAGGTCTCCTACATGGGTGGCAGGGACCCATGTACATGAGCTATAACTTACTGCCTCCTAGGATGAATATTAGTAGGAAGTTGGAATTAGGTCCAGAGCCAGGCCTAGAAACCAGGCATTCTACTGCAGGAAGCAGGTGCCCTAAATAGCCTCTTGGCTACAAGAATAAGGGGCACCCCTACCCAGTGTCAAATTCTGAAGAGGCTTGTGAATTGGTGAAAGGGCAACGTAAGCCCTGTATCCACACAAGATAAATGAGTAGAAGGAGAAATCGAGGTGATGTCATAGGCCAACGGGGAAAGAGTTCTACTAAGAAAGACTTCTTGGGAGAAATGTTCTCTTTTTTAAAGAATAAAGAAAAGTAGGCAGTCTGAGAACAATGAGGCGTCTGACACAGGTCCCTGCAGGGAGTATGAGGTGTAGATAGAATGACCAAAATACAGAGGAAAGGACTGAGGGCAGAGGGAGGGTGTGAGAAGGCAAGGCGGGGCAGGGGTGGCAGGCTGCTGAGCTGAGGCCGGCTCATACTGTCCAGCTGAGCTGCTCCTGAGGAGGACAGCCTCAGGGTGAGAAAGAGACATTAGAGAAGGGATGTTGAGAACCAGGTGCACTCTGGAGTGGGTGTGTGGCTGGGTATGAATAGATGCTCAATGGATGCTTTGACAATCTAAATTTAGCACCAAGATTTGGCTATAGTTAAAAAAGTTTTAAACAGGTTGATTAATTTTAGAAAAAAAGCACCATGATACTGCATGTTAAGCCTCTGCCTGTGGTGCTGGTATCCCAGGGATGCCAGTTTGAGTCCCAGCTGCTCCACCTCCCATCCAGCTTCCAGCTTTGGGCCTGGAAAAAGCATTAGAGGGTGATGCAAATTGTTGGACTCCTGTACCCACATGGGAAACCTGAAAGAAGCTCCTGGCTCCTAACTTTGGACCATTGTAACTATTTGGGGAGTGAACCAGTGATGGAAGATCTCCATCTGTCTCATTCTTTTTCTTTAGTTCTGCCTTTCAAATGAGTAAATCTTTTTTTTTTTTTTTTTTTTAAGATTTTATTATTATTGGAAAGCCGGATATACAGAGAGGAGGAGAGACAGAGGAAGATCTTCCATCCGATGTTTCACTCCCCAAGTGAGCCGCAACGGGCCGGTACGCGCCGATCCGAAGCCGGGAACCAGGAACCTCTTCCGGGTCTCCCACGCGGGTGCAGTGTCCCAAAGCTTTGGGCCGTCCTCAACTGCTTTCCCAGGCCACAAGCAGGGAGCTGGAAGGGAAGTGGAGCTGCCAGGATTAGAACCGGCGCCCATATGGGATCCCGGGGCTTTCAAGGCAAGGACTTTAGCCGCTAGGCCACACCGCCGGGCCCGAGTAAATCTTTTTTAAAAAAATATTTTCCTGATTGTACTCCACACTGGTTTCCTGATTCTGCACACACTGCCTGCAGTGTTCTGTCCTTAGATCTTTATGGATACTAGGATTCAGAACTCGGTTTAAATGCCACCTCCAAAGAGAGGCCTCCTCTGTCTACCCAGAAAGTAGTCCTGGACTTCCCCATTCCATCATGTCACCTGATGCGCTGTCTGCATCACAAGCTGATGTGTTTCCATTTCTATCCCTCACCTGCCCAACACCCTGTGAGCAACTTGAAGGTAGAGCCCTTATGAGTCCTGTTTGCCATGGTATATCTGGGACCACAATGCCCAGTGTGTAGAAAGTACACACACACACACACACACACACACACACAAGAAGGAGTGAGGGGAGGGAGGCAGGAAGGAAAAAATATCATTGTATTCTTAAAATTATAACTATGAACTTCCAATCCAGTTTTCTGTTAATACACCTGGGAAGGCAGCAGGTATTTAGGTTCCCTGCCACCCATTGGGAGACCAGAATAGAATTCTGACCTCCTGGCTTCAGCCTTGCCCAATGCTGGCCTCTCTCTCATTCTGTTGTAAAGATTTATTTATTTATTTGAAAGGTTTTTTTTAAAGATTTTAGTTTATTTTTATTGCAAAGTCAGGCATACAGAGAGGAAGATCTTTTGTCTGCTGATTCACTCCCCAAGTGGCCACAACAGCTGGAGTTGAGCCAGTCTGAATCCAGGAGCCAGAAGTTTCTTCCGGGTCTCCCACACACAGATGCAGGGTCCCAAGGCTTTGGGCCGTCCTCAACTGCTTTCCCAGGCCACAAGCAGAGAGCTGGATGGGAAGCAGGGTTGCCCCGATTAGAACCAGCACCCATATGGTGGCCACTAAGCCACCGCATCAGGCTTTTATTTGAAAATGTTACAGGGAGGGATATCTTCTAGGCAGTGGTTCACTCACTAGAGGATCACAGTAGCCAGGGTTAGGCCAGGCTGAAGGCAGGAGTTTCATTCAGGTCTCCCTGTGGATGGAGTGTCCCAAGCATCCTCTACTGCTTTCCCAGGTATTTAGCAGGCAGCTAGATAAGAAGTGGAATAGTACCCATATGAGTTGCCAGTCTTTCAGGTACCAGCTTAATTCACTGCACCACAATGCTACTACTTTTTTTTCCCCTCAGCCTATCAACTTTTTAAATAAATAAATCATCTTAATTAGAAAAAAAAAAGTAACCTGCAAAGCTGGGACATGGGACTGAGCTATGGTTTGGAGGCTAACGTGTCTCAAAAAGCACGGCCCATTCTGGCTGGGGCTTCCTGCCAGCATCATCCTGCGATGGACAACATGGAGAATTCCTCCTGAATAAGTAATTAGCAAATGTCAGTTACGTGGGCTGCTCTGGTCTCCAATACCAGCCTGATAAGATCCTGAGCTTTGTGAGCTTAGATTTAAATGCAGAACACCTGGTAGTATGACCGCCCAGCTGCATGCCAGTTCCACTTTCTAGAATCTTTTCTGTTGCCTCCCCCCACCCTTATCACCATGCCCTCCATCCCATCCATGCTGTTTCCCTACCTTTCAATTCTTTCTCTTTAAACCTGGACTGTAGCCTCCAGGAAGTGTCTGGTCTGAGTCAGGCGGAACCCCTTGCCCCTCTAGAATGTAAGTTCTGCTAGGACAAAGAGCTGGCTCCTCCTTCCAGCTCTGAGAGCAGAGTGGCACATGAAGGTGCTTGGCAGAGGGTAGTGGTGCAGGCAGAATGTGTAATTTGTGAATGTGATTTCCTGCTAGTCCTTGAAGCACATCAGAAATATGTCTCAATTTGTGATCTGTGGTGCTGGCTGCCACCTCCACCCCCACCACACACACCCCCCATCTCCACCCCGAGTCTGAGGGCTACTCTGACAAGTTTTCCCAACTCTATCTTCCAGCTGTAGTAGCAAACCTTCTTTAGGACTCCTGTGCCAGGGACTGCAGGTGGCATTACAGTTGCTTCTGAGACCTTGTGGGCCCCTGTCTGCGGACAGCTTGGGCTTTCCCAGAGGCCCGTGGCACACTTGGGATTCAAGGACAGATCCAGGCTAGAGACAGGTACTCCCTCCAGGATCGTGGTGCCTTGGGAGCTCCGCCCAGCTCTCCCTTCTCCCTAACTGCCTGCAGGGAGGACCAGCCCAGAGCCTGGAGGCTTCTGTGAGATGAGACAGCTGCAGTGGCTCAGGGTGCTGGCAGCAGCTAGGCAGCCCCAAGAGAAACTTCTGCACCTGCCTGCTCCTTGCTTCCCTGGTAAATATCTTTAAGCTCTTGTCTAAAGGAGTCTTTTGTTAGACTTGCAGAACTTGCTGATGGGGTGAAGACAGTACTTCTTAAAATTCTTCCCCCACATCCCTGAATGCCTTTAGGTTTCAAATTCATATTCTCCAATGGCTGTTTATTCTTTGTTTGCTTAATTACTTATTTTGCTGAAATGTGTAAATGGCTTAAATATTTCATTCCTTTTAAAATTTTTACCTGCAGTTTCTCCTAGCCTCTTAACTATGCTGGAATAAAGCTCCCTACACTCTAAGTCAGCAGTCAGGCTAGGATCTACCTGCATGGGCTTTGCCTCTGGTGGCTTTGAGTCATGGTTGCCACCAGCCTTGGCATCTGCTGAGAAGCCAAACTTTAGAAGCAGTCTCTGGATGAGGAGGGGCTTTAGTGCCTAATGGAGCAACCTCTGAAAATCTGTAGCCCAAATGTTGGGCCTGGAATATGCTCTCAGCTCTCTTTAGAAACCCCTCCTGAGCAGCGGCCAAGCATTTTTATAAAAGCAAATGGAAATAGGTGAGCTTCATTTGAATATTGTATCTACTTCCACTCATATGGATATCCAAGGTCCCTGTATGATCCTTCAGTAAACAATCAATATAAAAAAATGTTGAGATAGTTTTCTCTTTTTGTGCTAAGTCTGCAAAATCTGTGTGTGCTTTGCACTTCCAGCTCATGTCAGTGTGTACTGGCCACATCTCCTGTGCTCAGAACAGCAGCAATGTATAGCTTGCATTGAGAGGATCTCTGCCCCCAACCCCAGAAAGGCCTGATCCCTGCTCTCAAAGAGCAGTATAGAGAGATGGAGGAGGGAAAGCCAAGCCACAGGACAAAAAGGCTCTGATGGTTCCTTCTCCATCAAACAACATTTTATTGCATACACACTTGACTTCAGACTGTTCCTCTGCCTGTGAGAGAAGTTACTGTTCTGCAAAGTTCCAGCAAAGGCTTTTTAATAGTTCCCTTAGATCTCTTTACAGAAAGAGAAGTGAGCAATGATTTCCAAAGTGCATGTCATGAAGGTTTGTGGCTGCAGAGATGGAAATAAACCAGGGAACCTATGGATGATGAGAATCCAATATGTGTCTTCTGTTTAGAAATACTGATATCATGCACAGCGTTTCCCAAACCAGTAAGATTCCTATTTGAGAAAAGCATCTTAAGATTCCAGAATCATGGAGGACTCACTAAAGCCATGCTGATTGAAGGTTTGCTCCTGGAATCTTTCTCTTCTAGGGTCTCTTCAAGAGTGGGATTACAGTTCATTTCTGGATGTTCCTCTTGTTTTCCTAGCTCTAGGAGCCCTAATGCTGCTATTGCCAGGGGTGGGGGGAGAGGGACAGGGTAGATTTAAAAAGAACTTCAGTGACAAGTTGTGATGTTAACTCTAAGACTCAAGTTAGTGTCTGTTATGAACCAGCTTCACTATACTTCCCAGCACGTTTTAATAGTTCCTTCATGGCTCCTAAGTATGACATTGAAGGCACAGTTTATTTTTAACTGGCAGTTCCACTTAGAGCCGCTTTGTTTTTTTTCTTTAATGATCCTGTCAAGTGTAGCAAATATAGCAGCTTTGATTTTTCAAATGGTCAGAAAGAAGAATAATTCTGCTTTCTCTGCCAGCATCCTTCTCATTCATAAAAGGAAATATGGTCTCATTTATGATGAAAGCTTTTTTCCTTCTATTTCTGTTCTATATTTATTTCAATATTCCATTTTGGGTAAGTAGTCTTAAAGCATTTACAGCTTATTAATTCATCCACTATAAAAATCTCTCTATAATGGGGGTTTAAGGTCATAACCTCTCCCATTCCATTACTAAAACATATCTCCAGGCACTTTAAGTCAAATGAATGAAAAACAAAGTCATTCAATTACAGTCTCTCCACTTAAAGGTAGGTCAAACTTAACATTTTTTTTTCCTCCTAGAAATATGGGTTATGCTAATAGAAGCTGTGTTTTCCTTTTTAGAACATGAGATCAATTTTTTTTTAACAATCTGACCCATATGTTAGAAACATAGAATGATAATCATGTTGTTTTGGTGCCAACATATTGTGTACAAAGAGAAGCTGCAAACCACAGCTGTGTGGATTGACAATTGTGAACTTTACTGTCTTGCACATGTGAGCCATCAGTAACCTAAATGAAATGTGGTTCAATTCAACGCATGAGTTGGTGGTTGTGAGAGAGGACTGCTAAGATTTTATTAAGCTTACACGTAGTAGAGTGGTTTCATTCTTCCTGCTTCACCAAGGTAATTCAACCTGTATAAGAATCTAGTCAACTGCTTTCCAGATGACTAAGTTTGTCTTTTTTTAATAAGATATATTTATCTTGATTGCAAAGTCAGATATACAGAGAGGATGAGAGACAGAAAGGATGAGAGACAGAGAGGAAGATATTCTGTCCAATGATTCACTCCCCAAGTGAGCTAAACGGCTGGTGCTATGCCAATCCGAAGCCAGGAGCCAGGAACCTCCTCTGGGTCTCCCACACGGGTGCAGGGTCCCAAGGCTTTGGGCCATCCTCTACTGCTTTCCCAGGCCACAAGCAGGGAGCTAGATGGGAAGTGGAGCTGCTGGGAATTAGAACCGGCGCCCATATGGGATCCTGGCGCATTCAAGGCGAGGACTTCAGCTGCTAGACTACCACGCCGGGCCCGACTAAGTTTGTCTTAATCAAACAATAATGATTGCTGTGTGGTTGACCTGGTTTGGTGTGTAAATGGCCAAAATCACCACCAACAACAAATCCAAATCTTATCTAAAATAAATGGGCTCAGTTTGGCCAGGCAGCAGTCTCATCAATTAATATCAAATCAAAATGCCTGAAATGACCACAATTGAATTAGAGCATTTTGTTGACTCTCAGCGGTGCTGCCCAGTGCTCTGACCTGACCTTGGAAAAGGAATAGGAATACTCTGCTTCAGTTTCCTATTCTTTATGGATATATAACCAGGTTTGTAAGGTTGTTGTATTAAGCCATTCATTTTACATGCTTAGCACAATATCTACCACACTGTGTGTGCTCTGTGTTAGCATTCAAGTATCTGGAGTCAAAGGACCAAGATAAGACAAAAATAAGTGCATTTCTACATTTCTTCCCTTAATCTCTGATGAATATTTTGATAAAGCCGTCAGTAACATTGTACAGTACTATTCTTCCGTTCCCTTCCCTTCTGTTCCTTTCATGTGTGATTTCCATGTTTTAAAAAAGCTTAAGATAAACATGAAAGAAATTATAATACATCCCTGAACCTTAAACAAAAATCCTCAATTTATTTGCTCCTTTTTCAGTAATCTAACTCCACATTTGATGAAGCTCTAGCTCTAGGCAAAAGAAAATTGGACATTTTGTAAAACTCTGATTAAGTGGGACCCTTAATTAATAGCATTTTTAAAAACGTCTCAAAATACATGCCAAAGACATCATCACTAAGTCCAGCCAAGTGATTTAGCTTAAACTTAAATTCCTGGGTTGACTGGAGCTCTGGAAGGTCCAATCATATGCCCTATACCGTTAGTATTTGCTACTCTGCTCACCACAAACTTAATAGAAACATGCTATTCTCCAAGCTCAGTAAATATTCTTCCAGCTCTATGGCTAATGAAACCCTAACACTAGGAAGTAATAAGTTACCCAGGCTTTCTGAAGAAGTAGGTGACAAAGCTGAGACCAATCTGTGATGGTCCGACTACAAGACTCACATTTCTAAGCATGCACTTCTGCGGTTCAGGCATTATGTAGATCAAGTTAGAGGTCTGGAATGTGGGAAGATTGTAAAATGTGGCCAGAAAGCACTAGGGAGACCAGGGTACATGGAAAGAAGTGAGGTAATCTAGGGCCTGTTCCTAGAGGAGGTTGGAATATCATGCTATTTAAAAAGTGTATCATTCTACAACTCGTCTATTTGTTAACAAATATTTATTGAGTGTTCACTATATGTCAGGAATAATATACTGCACACTAGGTCCATAATAGTAAATAGAACAGATTGAGTGCTTACATGCATGCAGCTAGAATCCAATGGGGAATCACAAGGTACAGCGTTTATTAGGTTCATGGGCAGTTTTCAGCATTCTATGATTATGGAATGTCTTCACTTTTGATGTGACAGTCTCTAGACATGTTTAAGCCAAAAATCTGTTTTGTTCCGGCTTATTCATCCATGACATCGCACTAACTCTACAAAATAGTTCAGTCACTTGCTTATCTCCCTGGGATAATGAGCCATACATTTTCTTCCAAAATGGTGGATATGATCCATTGCCAGGATCAAGGGTAGAGACTCTCAAAGTGCTGCTCTTGTGCACTGTGCTGTTGTCATTCCAGTTTTTGAAATGTCTCTATATAGGGTACTTTGCAAGTCTTATAGGAGATACAGAGAAATATTTTCTGAATTAGTGAGAATGGGGATTGATATTTAGGGCCTGGCCGCAAAGAACTTATGTTTTGTAGAGAGTCAAATCAAATCTCTTCTGAATACGCAAGGGAGTATATTTCTATTAAATTGAATAGACTCAGATGCAAGTACACTGACAAGATGAAGCCTTTAAAAAAAGATTTATGTTATTTTTATTAGAAAGTCAGGTATACAGAGAGGAAGAGAGACAGAGAGGAAGATCCTCCATCCGATGATTCACTCCCCAGGTAGCCGCAGTGGCCGGAGCTTTGCCAGTCTGAAGCCAGGAGCCCAGAGCTTCCTCTGAGTTTCCCATTCAGGTGCAGGGTCTCAAGGCTTTCCCAGATCACAGGCAGTAGCCTAGTCCTAGTGGCTGCAGTCTTCTGCTTGGGTGTGCCGGCATCACCTGTGGGTGCCTGTAAGTATCCTGGCTGCTCCACTTCCCTAATGGCTTTCTGCTTGTGGCCTGGGAAAGCAGTTGAGAATGATCTAAGGACTTGGGACCCTGTGCCCCCATGGGAAACCCGGCAGGGGTTGGGGGGAGGCTCCTGGCTCCTAGCTTTGGGTCGGGTCAACTGTTACCATTACGGCCACTTGGGGACTGAACCATTGGACCAACAATCTTTGTCTTTTCTTGTCTCTGTAAATGTGACTTTCCAATAAAAATAAATAGATTTTTTTAAAAAAAAAAAAAAGCTAATCTTGGGGCTGGCATGTTCTAAATGACAACATCCCATATGGATGGTGATTCATGTGCTGGCTGGTTAACTTCCCACCCAGCTCCCTGCTTGTGGCTTTTTTTCCTCTACTGGAAAGTAGTAGAGACAGCCCAAAGCCTTGGGACCCTGCACCCATTTGGGAAACCTGGAAAAAGCTTCTGGCTCCTGACTCCTAGCTTCGGATCAGCTTAGCTTCGGCTGTTTCAAACATTTGGGGAGTGAACCAGTGGATGGAAGATTTTTTTCCTTTCCCTTCTCTGTAAATCTGCCTTATCTAATACAAATGAATGACTCTTTAAAAAAAAAAAAAGGTTAACCTCAAGTACTTTCAGAGACTCAACAAAAAATAAGTTGACCTAAAAGTTGACTGCCTTCACATTAACATCCAATTTTTTAAAATGGCTGGTATTGGGCCTGGCGGCGTGGCCTAGTGGCTAAAGTCCTCGCCTTGAACGCTCCGGGATCCCATATGGGCGCCGGTTCTAATCCCGGCAGCTCCACTTCCCATCCAGCTCTCTGCTTGTGGCCTGGGAAAGCAGTCGAGGACCGCGCAAGGCTTTGGGCCCTTGCACCCGCATGGGAGACCTGGAGGAGGTTCCTGGCTCCTGGCTTTGGATCGGCGCATCGGCCCGTTGCGGCTTACTTGGGGAGTGAATCATCAGATGGAAGATCTTCCTCTCTGTCTCTCCTCCTCTCTGTATATCTGACTTTGTAATAAAATAAATAAATCTTTATAAAAAAAATAAATAAAATAAAATAAAATGGCTGGTATTTGCTAATATGCGAAAGGAAAGAAACTTAATTTTTGTTGGAACAGATACTGCAAAGGCCAATGGTGAACACCTTGAATTTGTTACTCTTAAAGCATTGTAGAGGGGCCTGGCACAATGGTTCCGTGGCAAAATACTCACTTTGCACATGCTGGGATCCCATGTGGGTGCCAGTTCTAATCTGCCCCACTTCCCATCTAGCTTCCTGCTTGTGGCCTGGGAAAGCAGTCGAGGACGGCCCAAAGCCTTGGGACCCTGCAGCCCACCTGGGAGACCCAGAAGAGGTGCCTGATTCCTGGTTTCAGATTGGTTCACCTCAGCTCTAGCCATTGTGGCCACTTGGGGAGTGAATCATTGGACAGAAGATCTTCCTCTCTGTCTCTCCTCCTCTTGGTATATCTGCCTTTCCAATAAAAATAAATAAATCCTAAAGAAAAAAAAGAACATTGTAGAGCAGGAGCCAAAATTGTTTTTGCCTCCTCATTCATCTGCCAAAGAATGCTTCCTGTACAAAAATTTGAGCAGGGAACCAGCTGACTTTGGCTATTATAGCGAAGTGGAAGGGAAGAATAGCTGCAGAGACCACAGAAACAGGGCCTTGGTTGGATGCTCAAAGCAGGCTGTGGAGAGAGACTTGGCAAATTTGGTATACAGACTGTGAAAGGCCTTATCTAAGCTCCTTGATTTATCTAAGCTCTGTTGTCATCACTACTCCTCCCCCTTCTGTGGCCTACCTAACTGGTAAGAAAGAAAACATTGTGCAGATTTTTGTTTTATCTTCTTGGCTTTCTTCTCATTTCTCACCCCTCAGGGATTTTGGGAGGTATTTCACCATCATAGATAGAATTTCAGAGCTGGATGGAAGCCCAGTACAACTCAACGTTTCTGACTCCGATATGCATCCTCAATTATACTCACTCATTTAACTGTTAAGCATGATGTGGCTTTTGGAACACTACGGTTTACTGTCCTAACTCTCATTTACTGCTCAGGTTAAGCTCTTACATATCCTCATCTGTATTCAGATCAGATGTCATACATCTATTATTTTCTTTTTGGCACCAGGTAGACATTACATGGTTCCTTGTAGCTCCCTTATTCAGAAGCCTCCACTTCTCTTGGCACCACATACCTGGCATTGATCTAGATAAAATTGGACAGCCCCAAAAGGTGCACACCTTAGACATCAAGGCAAAATACTATGGTACATAAGTGAATGTCCACTGATCTTCTCAAACTTTTCATGTACAATGAGGTATAGATGGAAGTGATCCCCTTAAATAAATGACAAGATTGGGTTACCAACCTGAGTGTCTCAATTTCAAGTCCAGTGTCCATTTCATTGTTTTAATCCTGCAGAAAATAGACCCAAAGGAGCATTTAGAGCTAAACCCTTCTTCTACACAACTTGATATTCACAGAGCCTCTTTTTCTTTTTCTTTCTTCCTTTGTTAAATATTTATTTCTTTTTATTGGAAAGTCAGACTTACAGAGAGAAGGAGAGACAGAAAGATTGTTGGTTCACTGGTTCACTCCCCAAGTGACCAACTTTGACCATGGCTGGAGCTGAGCCGATCTAAAACCAGAAGCCAGGAGCTTCTTCTGGGCCTCCCATACCAGTGCAGGGTCTTAAGACCTTGAGCTGTCCTCTACTGCTTTCCCAGGCCACAAGCAGGGAGCTGGAAGGGAAGTGTATATCTGACTATAATAAAGTGAATAAAGTGAATAAATCTTAAAAAAAAAAAAAATAGCCAAGGCTGGGCTAGGTAGGAGCCAAGAGTTTCATCTTGGTTTCCCATTTAGGTAGCATCGGCTCAAGGACTTGGGCCATTTTCTGCACTTTTCCTGGGCCATTAGCAAGGACCTGGATTGGAAGTGGAGAAACCAGGATTCAAGTTGGCACTGTTATGGGATGTCAGCATGGCAGGCAGAGGTTTTAGCTGATTGACCACATCATGAGCTCTGGCACCTCATTTTCAGAAGCCCTGTGTAACTTTTTCAGTCTCAGTTTAAAACACAAGAAAGCATGGGAGTTTTGGAAAATCATGAGATTATCCTGCCATTGGTAAATGAAACACACTGAACAGAACTTGAGAGAGGGAAGGTTTTGACTGTAGTAATCAGTGTATTTTCTTCTGTCTAGGCATTTTACTTAGGATTCCTGTCTTAGACTATAAATGTCACTTTTTGCTGTAAAACCACCTAAGGTGGTATGAGATTTTACTGAAGGTTTCAGCCTATGAGCATTTTGTACAAATTGGTCTGAGTTCCCCAGTAGCTTGTTTCCAAGCCAAGCCATCTATCCCTGGCCATGTAGACGGATGTTCCTTCTATCTTAAGGTCACTGGAAGAAAAGAGCAAAGCTGTGTCCGTGAACCTAACAGTGATTTATGATGTATTAGCAAAGCAGTCTTTTTTTCCAATATTTCTTCCTACCACTACAGTTAGTAATTTCATTGATAGGAAATAGCAAGTAACTTAAAAAATTGCTTCCAAGGCTAAGATAATAAATATTCTAATGCCATTAATGTTTATCCAATTTAAAAATAAGAAGCCTCCTAAAGTTTGTTCAATAAGCTTGTGGAACTCTCTAGAACATTCAGGTTAACGTTCTGCACTTTTCTTGCACATGTCTTCTGGATAGAATCCCTTTGTATACCTTTCTATTTTCTACAAAATTCCTGTTAGCCTCAAAATCTAGCTCATTCAAGGTCTACTCTTCTTATTATTGTTTTGTTTTGCCTTTTTTACATTCTCTGAAGAAAAGTCTATCCTCTTGTCATTTTCCCAAAGAGATTTATTACACACTTTAAATTACACTAAGCTTTTTTTTTTTTTTTTAAATTGTTTATTTGAGAATCGGAGTTAAAGATAGATAGAGTGTTGCTAAATCTGCTGGTTCCTTCCCTGGTTGGCCTCAATGGTTGGGTCTGGCATAGGACAAAGCCAAGAGCCTGGAACTCCATCTGTGTCTCCGATGTAGGTGTCAGACACCCAAACACTTGGGCCTTCTTCTGTTGCTTTCTTGAGTGTTAGCAGGGAGCTGGGTCAGAGGTGAAACACTCAGGATTCAACTGGTAGCCATATTGGATGCTAGCATCACAGGTGGCAGCTTAACCTTCTAGTCACACTGCCATCCCAGTTTGTTTACTTTTAAGGATTTCTATCCCCCACTCTACTTTATTTCAAAGAGAGAGAGGTAAAGAGAGGGAAAGATCTTCTGCCTTCTGCTTTACTCCTTAAATGCCGACAACAACTAGGGTTGTGACAAATTGAACCCAGGTGCCTGGAATTCCTTCCAAGACCCCCAGATGGGTGACAGGGACCCAAGTACTTTTAGCCATCACTTACTGCCTCCCAGGGTGCATATCTATAAGAAGCTTGATCGTAAGCTGAGGAACTAGGACTCAGACCAGATATTCCAGTGTGGAATGTGGCTATCTGGAGTGGCAACTTTACCACTGAGCCAGGACCTGTCTCACCATAGCTTTTAATGTCAAGGCTAGCATTGCGGTACAGTGGTTTAAGTAGCGATTTGCTATGTCAACGCTGTATATCAGTGTGCCAGTTTGAATTCCAGTTGCTTTGTTGTAGGGTTTTTGAGCCCGAATATTGCAGCAACCTCAATTCTTGTCTCGCAGGAAAGAAGAATTTTCATGCAGACACAGTTTAGTTTTAAAGCAAGATTTATTAGAAAAGCTGAGAAAGGAGACTCCCATTCTAGTGACGGGAGGGGCCTTTGAGATAGAAATGACCCTTACCCCCTGCCATAGTGAGAAAAAAAATGACTTGTGGACCCAGAATACCCTAACTGCCTACTACCCAGTCTAACTCCTCTCTCAGCTCCACATCCAATCCATCTTCCTGCTAATATGCAGAAGATGGCACAAGTTCTTACATGTCTGCTACCCTTAGGGGAGACCCAGACCCAGATGGAGTTCTAGGCTTCTAGCTTCTGTTTGGCCCACTCCTTGCTGTTGTAGCCATTTATGAAGTGAATCAGAAGGTGGAAGATTACTCTCTCTCCCTCCCCCCTGTTTCTTTGTCACTATGCCTTTCAATTAGATGATTTTTTTTTTAAAATGACATAACAGCTCCTCTGGGATCTCCTCTCCTGGAGACAAAGACTGTTTATTTATCTTAGTATGACCCACAGAAAGTCCTTTATGTTTAAAATTTTCACTATAGGAGTACCTCGAATAGAAACTCTTTTATTTCGAAACTTTCGCTCTTATCTCAAATTGTATCACCAGAATCATTCCATAAGTGTTTTTAAAATGTTTCCCATGCCATGCCGTCATCTCACCTGAGTGAACTAACACATTAAATTACACCTGGATTCATTGTCAGAGATTACGAACGTGAGTATGTGACAAACACAAGGAAGGTTTGGAGGGAATATGAAGGAGGTTTGCACTACCTGGGCAAGCTCCAGGTGTGCCCAAGAAGGTGGGGGAGTTGACTGTGGGGATGGAGAGGTAACAGCATTCAAGTCACATGGCACCCTCAGTAGAAAATAAGAAGATGAGGGGTACGGGACCTTGACGTATTTAACTACATTCTGATTGGGCTGTGAACCACTGTGACATGTACAGATGTGGCTCTGATGGCGAGCCAGCTGTCTGCACTCCTCAGTGACACGTGGGGCCTGACAGATACACGCACATGGTGACTCCAGAAAATCTGTGGAATTGAACAATTCTAAGCCAGGCTATTTTCATTGTATCTCCATTAGAAAGTGGAGTGTTATACTTGATTGACCAAACTAGGTCATAATGGGAATGTAAACAAATGAACACCACCACCAACAACAAAAAACCCCACACATACAAAGATGGGTTTCCAAATAAAATTTGTATTTGGAAAAAAAGATTTTTTTCTTAATGCACCAAAGTAAGTTGCATAAAAAAAGTTTTGATTTTGGTTCCCACCAATTTTGTGAAGTTCTTTTATGTATGTGTGTGGGGGGGTGGGTTCTTTTCTTGCTTATTTGAAGGAGTCAGGCTTCCTGGGCAGATGTCATAGTCTACACTCTAGAACCTGTATGTTCACTTACTAGGTGCCTGTGACAGCTGAGTTATTTGCAAGTGAATTCCACCAAATTATATTCATATATCTACATATAGATACTTAGATATGTAGACATAAATATATAGATATGCATGTGTGTGTGTGTGTGTGTGTATAGAAAGAGAGAGGGTGAGAGAGTTTTGTCTATCTAGCTCTATCTACAAGGAAATTCTCATCATTAACACAGACTGAAACTGGCAGTTTCCCTCAGAAAACAAAACAGCCTCACCATTGACTGTGGTAGGAAACAAAACCTTGTTACTTACTGGAAACCTTCTGGGATTCACAGGTTGTTTGCTGGGCTAACATCCTGTTCATGAGTTTTCAAGTTTATGGAGGGAGGAATGACGTTTTGTTCTCTAGCTTTACAGTTTGAGACCTCTGCATCACAAATCCTTAAAGCTGCTTTTAGTTGACACCCTAAATAAAAATAAAAGGAAAGTCAGTGGAAAGAGTGAATTGGTTTCTTCTAAGCAAAGTGTCAAAATGCTAATTATGCAGCTGTTCCTTCAGTTGCCTGACTGGCTGCCAATTATGTGACTACAGGAATGTAGAAGGGACTTCCTGGGGTCTCTGGCCTTGACTTATGCATTAAAAAGGCAAAGCAGTTTGAATATTATTTACATCTTTCTTCATTAAAAAGGTAGGAAAGATAGATTGATCTATTTACTTTTAATTCCTTATCTTACAAAGCCACAAACCTTTCTCTATATGAATTACCCAGGTTCTTTTTGGTCCTGCCCAAGTAGGCTGGGAACTCTTCATCCTGTTGGTCCATTTCTGATGTTAACTCTTAAAGCCATAGATGAACTCCAGGGAGTTCATCATCAAGCATGCTCCCTTTCTTGGCCTCCTGCAGCTGAGTCCAATTTTGTGGGTATCATAAGTTTTTTCCATGAATCAAATCTAAAACAATTCCATATTTTAGATTTAGTCTAGCTCATTAGGTAAAGACAAACTAAATGTCTTAAAATATACAACATAGTGAGGTCTATTTTTATACAACCACTGAATTGAACTCCTTTCATTTGATTAGCTACAGGGTTGAAAGTAGGAATGAGAACATTATAATCACTGTGAATTAGCAACCTAACATAGATCTTGTCCCCAGCTGGCTCCCCATACAGTATCTGTCTACACACAGTATCTACATAGCAAGCTGTGATAAGGCAAAAGGGATGCAGCAAGGGAGGCCGCTGCAGCTCAGGGACTGGACAGTGTGCTGAGAAATAAAGTTTGATATGATGCAGGTCTTTCAGAGTGAGAGCCACGGGTTAGGATTGAGCCTAGACCTCAATGTCACAGTCCAGGATTGGTGGAGTCAACCAAGGGAGGATTGGGAAAAGAGGGATTCCAAGGGTCAAAGCTAGCAGTTGATACTTTGCAGAATAGTTGGAGTCTTACAGGAAGTTCCTGTAATGTGAAAAAAAAAATTGGTTTGCCTGGGCTGGAGACCCCTGAAAAAAAAGAAAGTTATACTACCAGAGACAGAAATAACACAGAATCTTTGCAGTGTAGAGAGGAAGGCAAGGTTTGGGATCTCAGCATCCATGCTGACTGTGGAGTACCTTGTCTCAGTTCTCAGGTCTATTCAGGTAATTTCATCTTAAACATTTTTCAAAATGTACAGCTCTGTGTAGCTGTGGCGGTCTGACGCAGCCTTTTTATATTTCAGTGTTGTTTTGCAATCACTTAGTAGTATTCGCCTAGTTCTAGTGTTTAGAAGGAAAACGCCCTCCCTAGAAAAATGCCAACCAAAATTTTGCTGATGGTCCCCCAGGAGCCCTGCAACAAACCTTGTAAACCTGGAGGGGGCAGCAAAGGGAGACTGAATTCTATGATCTTTAAAAACCACAGCCATCAGTTGGGGTGATTCTTGAAGAAACTGAAGATGAAATCAGGGGTGTGTGGTGCTTTCTAGGAGAGGAATATCCTCTGAAATAGGGCAGGATATTGCCATCTTTTAAAAGTTCCATAGCCCACCTTGGGTAACCTCAGTTTGCAGAACTGAAGGGTGCTTAGGGGCTGTAGGGATGCTTAGCAGGAAGGAGCAGAGTGGGGTAATACCTCCAGGATGCTTAACATTTGAAAGGAGAAGTGTGAGCACTGTATTTACATTTAAATTAAAATGGAAACTTCTTATAGGTTCTCTTTCTGAAAGGTGTGTGTAGCTCATCTGCTGCGGCCTATTGTTTATTCATGCTGTAAATCCTTTGAAATGTGTTAAAATGCTCCCCACACATTATAAAGCTCCTGCCACCCCTGGATTACGACTTTGATGTCACCAATCCTGCTTCAAAGGATTCTCTCTAGGCTATTAATCACAGTTTAGCCTCTGAAGATATCGCCAGGGAAAACATTTGGACATCTTTCTGTTAGACTTGGTAAAACTTTGAAATCTCCAAGTGTCTTGCATATGCACAAATTGCAACATTTCCTTCCATTGACAACTTTTAATTTTGCTGCCTGCTCTGTCAACTGACACTAGAGATACCGATGCAAACAAATCTCTTCACATACTTGTTTGCAGAGTTGGGGATCAGGGTGCTGGAGGAGTGGGGGTGGGTAGTGAGGGGATAAGTGAATCTGAGAGCTCTAGCCTTTGTAAGGTTAAAAGGAGTCAGGATATGAATGGCCCTCCTCCCCCACCATCTGACTAGTTTGTGTGTGATTCTATTTCTGTAGAATAGATGAGACTCTGATCTTCTTTTGCCTTCCTTTTTTCTGCTTTGAGACTTATGCAAGTTTGTTCACAGAAAATCATCATCATCATCATCCTGGTAAATTACTAGCTAACATGATGCATTTTCTTATATCAGTGCCTTTCCTGCATGATCTCATTAAAGTGCCTCCCTGTTACCACTCTGATAAGTAGGTAGTTCTGTCCTCAGATAGATCATCAGCCAGGAAACTTAGGTGCTTGGAAGCCTTTAAACTTGTTCAGTGTCTGCTTCTGACAAATGCAAAACACCACCAAGCTCCGTGATCCATTAGGAATCCCAGAGGCTCTGGCCTCCCACTCCCCACCCCCGTTGATCCGTGTCCTGGTGGGGGGGGGCACAGTTCCTGCCCACATGCTAAGGGATTGGTGGCTTCAGGATTTGCTATTCCCAAACCTTGTCACGGGGCATAGGGAATACTTGAAGCTGAAGGCATTTGAGAAAATGGCAGAAGTATTACCGTCACACTGACCTCTACTCCTTCATCCTTTATCCCCGAACTGATATCATAAGGTGTTCAGGTGAAAGGTGCCCTCAGTATACACAAAGCAAAGAGGCCCTTGCCTCTAAAGGCACAGGGATCCTGAAAAGGTTCTGAGCAAACATCTTGACTAAGTCTCCCCAGTTTGTTGTAAGTTGAATATCCCTCATCCAAAATGCTTGGAATAAGATTATTATGCATCTTGCAATATCTGAATATACATAAATGAAATATCTTGGAAATGGGACCCAAGTCTAAACAGGAAATTTGTGTTTATGTTTTGTGTGTACCTGATACAGACAGCCTGAATGTGATTTTGTGTGATGTTTTGAGAGTGCCGTTTCCACTTGTGGTGTAAGGTAGGCATTCAAAAATGTTCAGACATGGGAGCGTTTCAGACTTCAGACTTTCGGATTAGGGATGTTCAACCAGTACCATTGGATTATACTCTTTTCCCTGTGTTGTATTTCTCCACTGCTCTTCACTTCAGTTCCTTATGAAGGTTCTTAGCATCACATGAAACTTATATTTACTAAACTTGAGTGCTTTCTTAGTTGCTCTTTTGTTGCAGAGGCCTCAGCCATGGACCTAGGAAATAATAGAGGCAAAGTTGATTTTCCTTCCTTTCAGGACTCTTCCTGCCTAATCTGCTTATCAGTGTCTGTGCTTCAAACCCCCACAATGGTGCTATCTACTGCCCAGTTTCTTTTTTAGGAAAATTCCAATCAGCATCTTTCTTTCCTCAAATTCATTGCTTCCAACAGCTAGCATTGCCTTACGTGGAGACTTCTTTTTATGGTAGTCAAGAACACACAACAGGGCAGGCATTGCTACGCCATGTGTTACGTGCCCATGATGTTGTGGGGTTTTTGAGCCCGAATATCACAGCAACCTCAATTCTTGTCTCGCAGGAAAGAAGAATTTTCATGCAGACACAGTTTAGTTTTAAAGCAAGATTTATTAGAAAAGCTGAGAAAGGAGACTCCCATTCTAGTGACGGGAGGGGCTTTGAAATAGAAAAGACCCTTACCCCCTGCCATAGTGGCAGGAGGAAAAGTGGAAAAAAGACCCATATTAATGGTGGGGAAAGCACTTTTTAAAGGTTTGCTTCAAAGGGGTTTCTCCAAAGATAAAAGGAAATTCCTGGTCCCCATGGTACCTGGCTTTGAGACAAAAGGCCCAGAAAGGTGTCAGACATGCTACTTCCTTGGTCCCTTTTCAGTGATAAGTAGACCAGTCTGAGGACCTCCCCCACAATGGCCGGAGACAATGGCTGATGCTTCAGGTGGGGAATTGATATGTTAATGTCGCCCTTCTCTCTTGGAAGAAAGTGCTCTGGTGAATCCAAGACCTGGTGGGGAAATGCCATTTTATCTTTAAGAAGAAAATGACTTGGGGACCCTGAATGCCCTAACTGCTTACTACCCAGTCTTAACTCCTCACACATTGGGACAGTGGCATCACATATCTGAGAGCCAGTTTGAATCTTGCCTACTCCACTTCTCATCTAACTCCCTGCTAATGACCCTGGGAATGCAGCTAATAATGATACAAATATTTGGGTCTCTGTCACCCATATGAGAGACCTGGATGGAGTTCAGGGCTGCTGGCTTCCATCTTGCCTGGCTCTGCCTGTTGCAGACAATTTGGAGAATGAATGAGTAGACATAAGATTTCCTTCCTCTCTGTTTTTCCCTCTCTCTCTGTTACTCTCCTTTTCAGATCAATAAATACACCTTAACACACCAACTTGCTCACATCCATACAACATGAAATCTACCCTCCTTGTTAGCCTAATCTTATTCCTACAATACAATACTTGAGACAGGCTAATTTTGTGAAGCAAAGAGGTTTAGTTGGATTTGTGGTTCTTGAGATATAATGTGTAAGGATCTCATCCTGCTGAAATGGCATCACATAGCAAGAGACAGGGAGTGTATATGTGTGTGTGTGAGAGAGACAGACAGACAGACAGATTCTAATTTCTTTATGAAACCACCAGGATTCGGTCTTGAGGAGTATATCCTGATGACCTTCTCTAATCCTTCCCACCTCTCAAGGGCTCTGCTCTAAACATCACGATTAAGTGTTCACTCTTGTGAAAATAACATAAGACTTAGAGGATTAAACTCCTGTGTGAGTTCAGGAGGAATAATCATTGAACACATCCTAATAAATGGTGAAGTGTACAATAGAGTACCATTGACTATGTGTACATTATTGTATCAAAGGTCTGAAAATATTTCATCTTGAATGACTAAAACCATGGCAGTTTCTCATTTCTTCCTGCCCCCACCCCCAGCAACTATTATTTTGCTCTCTGCTTTAATGAGTTTGACAGTTTCACTTGCATCATCTACTTGGAATTGTAAGGCCCCCCAGATGGGACAACCTTACCATCTATCTCAAGAGAGTGAGTTTCCCCAATGACCACCGAAGACGAGGTTTGATGCAAAAGCAAGAGGCTTTATTTGATCACCAGCGCGCTGGGGCCGGGGCCTGTTCCTCACACAGGAGGTAGACACCGACCCTGAATCATTGTACAGCATTTCTTTTAAAGGCTAAACCAAGGCTAAAACCATAACCATAAACAGGGAAGGCAAAGGCTAAAACCATAACCATAAACAGGGAAGGCAAAGGCTAAAACCATAACCATAAACAGGAAGGGCAAAGCCATAAACATAAACAGGGAGGGGAAAACCATAAACATAAATAGGGAGGGGAAAACCATAAACATAATAGGGAGGGGGCCACGCAATTAGGGGCAGAGGCTAGTTGCAGGTGCCCCTTATCTCTCAGGCTCCCAGGCTCTATCTAAACTTAATCATGAAATGTTCGTTCAGCTATTCACTGTCCTCTACCGCAAGCAAAACAAGCAAAAAAAAAAAAAAAAAAAAAAAAGCAAATTAAATCCTTCTGTCCTTTTACTCCTAAATGTTCCTTTTCAGAATCAAGCAGATTTTGTGCTTATATGACTGGCTTGCTCAGCAGGCTGTGCTTTAGGCTGACTCACATTACAGCATAGGACAGAAAACCTTTTCTAGGGCTGAATATTATTTCATTGTATATGTATACTTAGTTTTCTTCATGTATCCATTGATTGAAATTTTACTCATTTCCACTTTTGTGTTATAGGGATAAAGTTGCAAAGAACAAGGCAGAACAAACATCTCTTGGAGACTCTGTTTCTAGTTCTTTTGGTTAAATACCCAGAAATGGGACTGTTATATCATGTAGTAGACCTATTTTTGGTTTTTAATTTTAAAAATATATTTGAAAAGCAGAATTACAGAGAGAAAGAGAGAGAGAAATCTTCTATCTGCTCATCGAAATGGCTGCAACATCCAGGGCTAGGCCAAGCTGAAGCCAGGAGCCAACAGTTAGGAGTTTCTGCCCGGTCTCCCACCCAAGTGCAGGGGCCCAAAGACTTGGGTAGTCCTCCTCTGACCTCCTAGGCATATTAACAGGGTGTTGTATCTGAAGTGGAGCAGTTGGGACTTGAACTAGCACCTGTATAGGGTACAAGCACTGCAGACAGTGGGTTAACTCCTTGCCATTGCATCAGCCTCTGTTTTTAATATTTTAAGGAACCTTCATACTGTGTTTTCTCTAATAGCAGCACCATCTTATATTCTGGCCAAGAATACACAGTTTGAAATTTCTCCCAATCCTCTGTGGCATCTCTCAGTTTCTTTTCTTATGATAATGCTCAGTCTAACACATGTGAGATGATGCCTCATCCCATTGTATTTTTGATCTTTATTTCCCAGATGATGAGTGCCACTGCTCATATTCTCATATCCCGATTAATCATTTGTGTACCTTCTTTGGAGATGTGTTTGACTTCTTTGCCCATTTCAAAATTGTATTGGATTACTATTTTGGAGATATTTTTATTCCAATCCTTTGCCCATTCTTCCCCCTTGGGTCATTTTTCCTATTTCTGAAAAAAAAAAAAAGCCAGTGGGGTATTGGTAGGGATAATGTTGAATATGTAGATCCTTTGAAATCCAGTGGACTTTTTAACATATTAAATCTTTCTTTTTTCTTTTTTTTTTTTTAAGATTTATTATTATTGGAAAGCCGGATATACAGAGAGGAGGAGAGACAGAGAGGAAGATCTTCCATCCGATGCTTCACTCCCCAAGTGAGCCGCAACGGGCCGGTGCGCGCCAATCCGATGCCGGGAACCAGGAACCTCTTCCAGGTCTCCCACGCGGGTGCAGTGTCCCAATGCATTGGGCCGTCCTCAACTGCTTTTCCAGGCCACAAGCAGGGAGCTGGATGGGAAGTGGAGCTGCCGGGATTAGAACCGGCGCCCATATGGGATCCCGGGGCTTTCAAGGCGAGGACTTTAGCTGCTAGACCACGCCGCCGGGCCCCAACATATTAAATCTTTCATCCTCCGAATAACAATGTCTTTCCACTTATTTATGCATCATTTTGTAGTTTTTGGTATATACATTTTTTGCCTCCTTTGTTAAATTAATTCTGAAGTATTGTATACTTTTTAAATTTTTTGTAAATTCATTTATTTTTCTAATTTCTTTTTTTGGGATAGTTTGTATTCATGTGTAGCAGTGCAACAAGATTTTCTGTGTTGATTTTGTATCCTGTACTTTTGTGGAATTAGTTGTGACAATATGTGGAAACTTTAGGGTTTTCTTCATATAAGACTGGGTCATCTGTGAGGAGAGATAACTTTTTTTTAAAGATTTATTTTATTTTTATTACAAAGTCAGATATACAGAGAGGAGGAGAGACAAAGAGGAAGATCTTCTGTCCAATGTTTCACTCCCCAAGTGAGCTAAACAGCCGGTACTGTGCCGATCTGGAGCCAGGAGCTAGGAATTTCTTCCAGGTCTCCCACACGGGTGCAGGGTCCCAAATCTTTGGGCCGTCCTTGACTGCTTTCCCAGGCCACAAGCAGAGAGCTGGATGGGAAGTGGAGCTGCCGGGATTAGAACCAGCGCCCATATGGGATCCCGGGGCTTTCAAGGTGAGGACTTTAGCCGCTAGGCCACACCACCGGGCTCGAGGAGAGATAACTTTTTAAACATTTATTTTATTTATTCATTTGAAAGACACAGTTACAGAGACAGAGGGAAAACGGAAAGATATCTTCTGTTCTGTGTTCTTTTTCCAAAAGACTACAATAACCAGAGCTGGGAGGATCCAAAGTCAGGGAACCAGGAGCCAGGAGCCAGGAGCTCCATCTGGGTCTCCCATGAAGGTATAAAGGAACTGCTTTCTCAGGAACATTAACAGGGAGCTGGATCAGAAGTGAGTAGCTTGGACTTGTACCGGCGCCCATAAGAGATGGGGGCACCACGGGCAGTGGCTTTATGTGCCATACCATATCACTAGCCCAGAGCAGAGACCTTTCTTTCTGACTTAAATGCCTTTTATTTGTTTTCCCTGCCCAGCTGCTATAACTAGGACTCGTAATACTCCATTGAATTGAATATATGTGTGTACCCTCCTTGCTAAGTTCCCAATCTTGGAAGAAATATGTTTAGGTTTTATACTATTGAGTGTATTAGCCATGGGTTTTATACATATAGCTTTTAGTGTGTTCAGGTAATTTCCTTCTGCTCCTGATTTGTTGGAGTGAATGAAATACTGTTTATTTTTTTAAATTGAATATAAATTCAGTTTCTTTTATAAATTATTTCAACATTAGGGCCCAGCGTGGTAGCCTAACAGCTAAAGTCTTTACCTTGCATACACCAGAATCCCATATAGGTACCAATTCTTGTCTCAGATGTTTCACTTCCCTTCTAGTTCCATGCCTGTGTCCTGGCAAAGCAGTCAAGGATGTCCCAAAGCCTTGGAACCCTGCACCCGTGTTTGAGACCCAGAAGAGTCTCCTGGCTCCTGGCTTCAGATTGGCTCAGCTCCAGCTGTTGTGGCCACTTGGGGAGTGAAGTATCAGATAGAAGATCTTTCTTTCTATATATCTGACTTTCCAAGAAAAAAATAGATAAATCTTTAAAAAATATTTCAATAATACTTGAACTGATTATTATATTTCATGTAATAGAAATTTAAAACTTTACGAATTTTTAGAGTTCATAAAATTGGAAAGTTGTAATTTGGAAATTTGAAAAATTCTGAAAAGTACCAGGTCACAAAGGGAAAAATTATTCAAAGGACCTATTCCTTATATTTACTTCAACTTAAGTTCTTTGTCTTTTTTTACTCAGGTAATTTGGCCCAGACAAAAGCCAGGATTTCTGCAGCCTCCAGATCTCTGCCCCCACATTTCAGCACTGGGAAAGCCAAAGTGAGTAGCAGATTTGTATCCAAACATGGGGTGGACCAGGATGCTTCTTGGGATAATGCTGGAATGGACAGCGTTAGCCTCCTGCCTGTTACCCACACCTGCACTGTCTGATAAAGAAGTGGGAGACATTTAGATGTAACAGATTAGGACATTGGCGATACCGTGATTCTGAGACTGCAGTGATTCAGAAAGATGGCGGTTGAAAATCAAGTCTGTTCCTTAGAAAAGATGAAACATGTTTCCTTGAGGCTATCTCCAACCTACAGTTGAGGGTAACAGGGACCAGTGGGAAGAGTGGAACAGGGAGTTAAAAAAACCCCAAATGGCTTCCTGGGGCTCTGCTTTATCCTCTGAGGGGATGTTTGAAGGTTTATGAATCCTTTGCTAGACGATGGAAACTGTTCCAGCCTTACCGATACCCAAGGACCATCTGGCTAATGTTCACCAGGCATCCTAATGCCCAAAAAGCAAGTGTCTTGAAGGTGATGGAGTAATTGCTTCATCTCTCTACACTTTCTTGTCATTATAAAGAATAAGCAATCTAGCTACTCATAATAATATTGGATATTATTCCTCAGTTGGCATAGAACATCACTTCTATTGACTTGTCTTAAGAATGAAAGACTACTTGCACATAGTAGGAACTCAAATCACTTTTGTAAAAAAATAATTTTTATATCCAGAATGTTACAATTTATTTTGATACTTTGTTTTTTTATTTTGCTAGTTGGTAGGATATTTAATGGGTCACACAGGCACTTAGAAAAGATTTTTTGCAGAATGTCATTGGTTCTCAGAGCATCTTGATCTTACATCTAATGTTTAGTTTGTGTTTGATATAGTAACATCTCATTGCTTCTGAAAGTTGTGGACTTTAGGGTCGCTACAAACACAGAATCTGTAAATACTGAGCCATTTCTCCTAGGAGAAGCAGTGTCAGGTTTCTGCTAGGCTCTAATCACAACACTTGTCAACCAGTCAATAACATAACCTCATTTGATGTGGTTTGTTTAGTTATTATTTATTTACTTATATTTGTTTTGAAAGGCAGAGAAACAGAGGCAGAGACAGTTAGGTTGATCTTCCATCATTGTACAGTTCCGCAAGTACCCTCAGCAGCGGGGGCTGCATCCTGCCAAAGCATGGGAACTCATACCAGGAGTCCCACATGGTGTCAAGGATGCAGCTACTTGAGCCTCACCTGCTACCTCCCAGGGTGTGCATTAGCAGGAAGAGGGAATTGTTATCTTTATATAAGACAATATTTCAGTTGTAGCATCTGTGTCATTGAACTCAGAGCCAATAGCTCTGTAACTGATGTCTGAACAAAGCTCATCTAACACACATATTTTCTCCTGGCAACATCATAACCTTTTTGTGCTTAGGAACACCAGAGGGTAATTTAGTATTATAATTGAAGGCCATTTTAAACAGCAGAAAACAAATAGCAAACACCAACAAAACCATGAAAATGAAAAAAAGGAAAAAAGGGAGCTTTAAAATTGACCTAAAAAATATAAACACAAATTATCTTATTTGATTTTCGCTGGACCCCTGTGCTTTACGAGACTCAGATTTTCACCATTCTGTGCCTGTCTGTATAGGACCATAAAAACATTAGAAACATTAACTTTGGGGTTATAAACAAATGTTGGCAAGTGGGCAAATTTACAAATGTAGGGCACACAAATAATGATAATACAAGTGTTTTTTGGAGTCACTGGCCTTCACCAGGTTCTAAAAGGATCGCTTGAAAGTCCACATACTTCTCTTTTCCAGAACCTGTTCTGCCTTCCACAGCCAGAATCCCGGCACTGTGTTGCCTCCTTCCTGCACCCACCATCTACTGTTGTGTTGTTTACACCCTGACTGCCATCAGAAGTGTACCTTCTGCAGTATGGCATCTGGCCATACCAATTAAATAACAAAATAACATTCTAAAATAATGACTGCAAAGAGTCCATTTTCAATATCAATCTGCCTTTTGCATTCATTGGCCGCTGTAGAGGTGTCGGAGAACAGTGATGGTACAGGATTCTTCTCCCTCTTGTTTTCCTTAAGGAGTACTGTCTCACTTGAGAGCAGTAAAACTTCTTGAAAAAAGGCTCTGTCAGGAAGATGGCAAGTGGATGTAAATAGTGATCATTCACTGAAGTTCACCAAGAAGTATTCAGTTTTCCATTTAGTGCTGAGACATATATGGGACGTTTCCAGTCTGTATCTTTAGCCTAGAGTGAATTCAGCTGACAAATGAGGCAAATCTTTCTAGTCATAATGTGCTTTCAAACAGAAGCTTTATAAGCTATATCCAACCATGTAGGTATAATTGTTTTTTTATTATTATATTTTTGACAATCTTTACATAGTTAATTACGGTAAAAAGGTTCAGGGGCTATAAGGAAGTGGGTAAGACTATTATGTCCATATTGTTTCCTTCTTGTATCAGAGGTAAAGGGGGATATTGAGGGAGAAGCCCCACCCAGTTTCCCACCCACCCCAAGTCCCGGATGTGGGGCATGCTCTGAGATACTTGCTCAAGTGGTTTTTTTTTTTTTTTTTAAAGATTTATTTATTTTATTACAGTCAGATATACAGAGAGGAGGAGAGACAGAGAGGAAGATCTTCCGTCCGATGATTCACTCCCCAAGTGAGCCGCAACGGGCCGGTGCGCGCCGATCCGAAGCTGGGAACCAGGAACCTCTTCCGGGTCTCCCACGCGGGTGCAGGGTCCCAGTGCTCTGGGCCGTCCTTGACTGCTTTCCCAGGCCACAAGCAGGGAGCTGGATGGGAAGTGGAGCTGCCGGGATTAGAACCAGCGCCCATATGGGATCCCGGGGCTTTCAAGGTGAGGACTTTAGCCGCTAGGCCACGCCGCCGGGCCCAAAGTGGTTTTGATAGTTCACCAGTTATGAATCGCTGCCAGTCTCGCCACTCCAAGCATGATGAGGTCGTTGAAGAATCCACTGATTGACATAGTCCATCATAGAGTCTCCATTTGTCCCATATTTCGCTGCCAACATTTAGCTGAGGTGGTTGATTGACTTGTTCTGTCTTCTGTCTTTTCTTGGTTAGCATTCTGAGTCCAGCAGTTCAACTGGGGAGATTTCCAAAGAAACTTTGTCTGATGTGTTCCCAGACCAGATTCTTGTATGTTCTAGCAAGTACAGGGCCCGGCACAGTCCATCGCCCCAATCAGCTGGTGGTTTCAATTGCTGGGTTGGTTCTGTTTTCAGTCCCGAGTTGCACTGGAACCAATGGGTGTTGCAGTCCAGCCTGGTTCTGCCCAGCACATACTCAGCCCTCACATCAACCAGTGGGAGCTGCAGCCCAGTCGGAGCAACCCACAATAACCCCCACCAGGCCCGCCCCCTACCCTGGTTTGCCAGTATGTGTAGCAGACTAGTCCAGTCCATCCCATATCCCATTTGGCTCTTGTACTTGTCAATGGGTATTAAAGCTTAGTTCCATCTAACCAACTCAACTATCTAGTCCTCACGGATGTTGCTGAGTGCCTCTCTGTCTAGCCACCCCAGCCCCTGTCCTAGTTCTCATGCCCTCCCACGGGAGTAGTAACCCAAGAGGGAGGAACCCATTATTTCCCTCCCAGGTCTCTCTCTATCCTGGTTTATGCACCCTTCGGGTGGTTCTGTGGTTTGACTTGACAGAATTAGCCCCCAGTGCCAGCTTCTGCAGCTGATGCTGTGGCTAAGCCCAAACAACCCTCACCCACTCTAATTTATGCTTGCACCAGCAGGAATAATCCGCCCAGCCTGGCTTTTGCCTGATCTAGTCCACATGAGGCTCACAGGTGTTGTAGCCCGGCTTAGTCTGGTCTGTCCCCATCCCAGCCCATGCTCTCCAGTGGGGGTAGCTGTCCAGCGAGGGGACCAGCCCCTTAATCCCCCTGCCAGCTCTGCCCCTCTCTTCCTGGTTCTCACGCGTGCTGGTTGGGTGCTGCAGTCAAATTCAGTACAGGCAACCTCGCCCTGGCATTCCATAATGTGTACTTGTTTTGTCGCGACCAAACCTGGCTCGACCCACACTCTGTTCTGGTGTTTGGATTTGCCAGTGGATGACATGAACTGATTCAGCCTGGTCTGCCCATAATTGTATATAATGTTTAGGAAGTAAGATTTAAGAATTCCTTCTTGTGTCTGCGCAGCACGGCACCCAACACGAAGCTTTCGCTGCATTCCACACAGATGTGTGCAGACTGAGGGTGCGCCCACGGCGTGGACCTTCTGAGACTTAAGAATTCCCAAGCCTATGGAACTGTATCATAACAAATAAGTATATGAAAAATAGTCAGAATTGTATTCAGATCTAGGTGTAGCCATAAACTGGCTACAAGACTAAGACATTTTGATAAAGTCTCTGAGACTTTCTCAAACATAGAAAGGGTAAAATATAATAGTGTTTAAGTCATGCTCATTTAGATGGTTCGGTGACATAATGCAGGCAGAATGCTTAGTTAATGATTTCACGTGGAAAACTCAAATGCCTTGTTACTCAAGTTTTGATAACCAAGTGAAATTCGATGTGTGGAGACCATATGTACATGGAGCCTAGCTCTGCTGCTGAGGGATTTGGGTGTATAAGACAACATGGCAAGCTTACTAGGGGCAGCTTTGGAGAGCCATGCATAAGGAGCCAGGCAGAAGGCAAGCTTGATCAGCTTCAGTTGATTTCCTTTGTCCTATGAGTTGATTTTGTAGGAAAAAAGTATACTAAATTGCACTGGTGTTGGTTTTACCAAGAATATTACTTCTACTGATACTTTTGAAATTGGTTTCATTGGAAATACTTTCTCAGCATTCCTTATGGCATTGCTTAGAACTGCTCTGCCTTTGACCACAATCTTGCATTGTTAATATTTATTGCTACACTGAAACTAAATTCAATGAGTTAATGTGACTTATTGCATGTACGTGCAAATCAGTTTTCACTAATGAGGAAAATAAGCTCTGAGAAGTTTAATAACAAATCCAATTGAAGTCAAATCATCCGGTGCATGAGCCAAGTTTTGAATCAGGTATGTCACTTTCCCAAAAATCTGTTGTACAGAGCATCTCTTCCTGAGCCTAGGAAAGTTTTCCATACTTTTTCCTGGCTTAGGTAAAAGCTTTTAAAATACTTTGGAGAGGACTGTGTTTTTCCAGTGAAAATCTCTGCCTTGGGGAGAAGTATTTGCTAAGCGATGCCCCTTCTGGAATTTCCTTTTCTTGATTGTTTCTAGATTTTTTGCTTTCTTAATTAAATAATGCCTCCATTAACTACATCATCTGGGGACTGAGGTTAAATACTAGCCTTTTAAGTCTTTTTGTTTTAAGTTTTTGTACTGGTTGTGCAGCTGTGTGATAGGCAGATAGGCAGAAGCTGCTCAGTATGAAAGTGGCAACTTGTGGTTTGACCCTTGACTGAAATGTTGTTTTTCAGATAGACTTCTCGTTGAGAGTAGCCTTCGACTATGCATATGTGCAAGAGATGCTTGATTAACCCAAGAAGTTTCTAAATTCTTAAATTATCCCAATACATATCATTTACTCTGCATAATACTAAATTAAGTAGGTGATAAACTTTTTCAAGCATCAGCATTTCCAAGTTGTGTGCAACAAAGAACAGTTTCTAACTTCTTGAGAGTTAACTTTGCGTGTGATGGCAGAGCGAACTAGAAGTCAGGTTCAAACTTTGTTGCTGCATGGGCAGATAGGGGCTCTCCGTAGCTGGGGTTACCCTCACCTGCACCAACCTTATCCCTTTAGAGTACAAGTTGGTCCTTTATTCTGTATTTTTCCAGTTTGCTGCCAGGACCAACCAGTCTGATCTTGACAACAATACATTATTCCTTTGACACTGTTCTTCATTGAATTAATACACACCACGAATTTTCTGCAACTGAGCTGTTCACAGTTTCTAATGCCGAAGGTCTGCTGTAGAATGTTCAGAGGGAGGGGAACAGGCAAATCATGGCCACCTGCTGGGTGCAGTGTTCTATTGCTCTTACTGGGCACCCAGTAGGGCTGCCAGGGTCTGGAGGGCTGCACTCACTGCTTATTTGAATAAAAAGGGAGGGACATGAAGGAGGAAAAGCCAAGTTCAAAGCTGGAGGTGCTTCTTCAGGGAGGATCTCTGAATGAAAGGTAGTGTTGGAGAATTCCCCAAAGCTGTGTGTATGGAGGTCAGGCCAGGAGCAGGAGGGGAGGTTGTAACGAGAAACAAGGTGAAGAAATGTCTCCTGATTTGCGATTCAGTGGTAGCCTACCCGAGGCAGGACTGCTTCCTTTCCTGGGCTGGGCTTCCGGGAACTTCATCAGCACTGAGCCCTGTCCGCTAAGAGGGTGGAACAGAGACCTCCAGCGCAAGAGGGATGTGCTGACTGCTCCGCAGGGTGGGCCTGTGTAGTGCATCTGCTTTCCTTTGTTCAGGTCAGAGGAGCCTTCCTGCAGAACTCATATGCTTTCAGTTTCCTCTTTTCTTACAAAACCATGAACAAGTCTAATACGCCTGCAGGTGCATCCCTGCCTTGAGCTGCCTGTGCATGGACTTAGTGATGTCTGAAGTGCAACCCCTGGAACCAAAGCTGCCCTGATCCCAGGGGGTCCTCCCTTGGGTCCTGTTCCTGCTCTCTGTCCTGGGTGATTTTTTGCTTCTAGATAACTTAGCTCTTCCTTCCCTCCTTAAATAAATCTATTTTCTCTTTTGAAAAGCCTTTTAAAGCTCACTTTTCAACTTCTTTGAAATGCACGCACAAAGAGGGAGAGATCTTCCACTTACTGGCTTATACCACAACATCATTTGGGGTTGGGACAGGCAAAAGCCAAGAGTCTAGAACTCAGTTCAGCTCTGCCATGTGGGTGATAGAGACTCAACAACTTGAGCTACCACTTGCTGCTTCCCAAGGTGTGCATTAACAGCCAGTTGGAATCGGAAGCCAAGCTGGGAGTCAAACATGGACACTGTGGTCTGGGTGATAGGTGTCCCAAGTGCTGCCTTAACTGCTTTGCCAGATATCTTTCCTGGTACCTGTTTTCTTTATCCAACCTGGTTGAAATATTTCCTTCCATTTTGTACAATCTCTTGAATGCCTTTTCAGGTCAGTCCCATTATTTCCCCATTCCAACCCTCTCTCTCCCTCCGTTAGCAACCATCTTTCCTTTCTTTGAGTGAGGCTCAGGAATCTTTACCCTGGATTGTGGAGGTGACCACCTAAACAGCTGTCCCTGAGTGCTGACAGCAGTATCTGCCAGCCCAAACATTCCTGTTTCTATTTTTTTAAAATTTTTTTAAAGATTTATTTATTTTATCACAAAGTCAGATATACAGAGAGGAGGAGAAACAGAGAGGAAGATCTTCTGTCCGATGATTCACTCCCCAAGTGAGCCGCAACGGCTGGTGCACGCTGATCCGATACTGGGAACCAGGAGCCTCTTCCGGGTCTCCCATTTGGGTGCAGGGGCCCAATGCATTGGGCCGTCCTCAACTGCTTTCTCAGGCCCCAAGCAGGGAGCTGGATGGGAAGTGGAGCTGCCGGGATTAGAACCGGCGCCCATATGGGATCCCGGGGCATTCAAGGCAACGACTTTAGTTGCTAGGCCACGCCGCTGGACCCACATTCCTGTTTCTGATACTTGTCACCTGTTAAGAACAGACAGGAGCTACCATTCGAAGACTGAGATTTGGAGCTTAACATGGCATAGTAGGCTTATCTTCTACCTACGGCACAGGCATCTCATATGGATGACAGTTCATGTTCAGGCTGCTTCACTTCTGATCCAGCTTCCCACTTAGGGCCTGAGAAAGCAGCAGAAGATGCGCTCAGTCCTTGGACTCGGGCACTCATGTAAGAAGACTCAGAGGAAGCTCTTCTGACTTCAAACAGGCCCGGCTCTGGTTATTGTGACCACCTGGGAAATTAACTGGTGGATGGAAAAATCTCTCTGTCTTTCTTTTCTCTCTGTAATTCTGCCTTTCAGATAGCAAATAAAAAAAATAAATCTTAAAGAAAAAGAAAATAAATAAAATAAAAATCAAAGACTGGTATTGAAATATCATTCATGTGTTCTGCTAATCAAAAATCAGGGTTTCTGTTGTTGAGGCTCCCTTTGGTGAATTCCTACAATTGTTTTCAACCATACATTCCTTAGAGTCACGTTGGGTGGTTTAGAGGGATGGATGAGTGGCGATAAGTATATCTCACTGGATTCTTGAATGAATTGACACTTCAGATCCCACCTGCAGTGGGCACAAGGAAACTCCAAGAGGCAGGAGGATCTGACCAGTGGGAGGTGAGTGATGCTTGCTTAATTACTTGTAGTAAAATCTCAGCTTTGGACCTGTGTCTTTATAATCACCCAGCCTTGAGAGCCTTTCTTTGAAGAAACAGATCTACCTGATATGCCATCACTGGAGAATCTTGCAGGAGCTATTTAGAAGACAGAGAATGCAGAAAAGATATTGGGAGTCAGCATGTGATACAGAGGGTTAAACCGCCACCTGTAATGCTGGCATCCCATATAAGTGCTAGCTGTTTTAATTCTGATCCATCTTGTTGCAGATGCCTCTGGGAAAGCCATGGAAGATGACCCAAGTGCTTGGGGCCCTGTCACTCACATAGGAGATCAGGATGGGGTTCTAGATTTGTGGCTTTGGCCTGGTCCAGATCTGGCCATTGTGATCATTTGGGGAATGAACCAAAGGATGTCAAATTCGTTCTCTCTCTCTCTCTCTTTCTTTTTCTCTGTGTTTGTGTAACTCTCCCTTTCAAATAAGTAACTAAATCTTCTTAAAAAGAAATAACATTAGTAGAACTATATATCGTGATCTTAGAATGATGGAGTCCATGCAGTAGATGTGTATAACACGAAGGTGTGAAGAGAACAGCTCCCTGACTGGCAGGGCCCGGGGAGCTACCAGCTGCTTAGCAGGGCTAAGTGGATTCATCTCTGACCACCTTGACGCAGTTTTCACTCCCCTTCGCATGGGCACTCAACCACCCCACTAATAATTTTGTAATCTATTGAGGCATTGTCTGCCCCTGTGAGATGGCTTTTACAACCAATGTGAGCTTAAGAGTTAATGTTACTGAGGATGTCCTGGTGAGTGGGCCTTTAACTACACACAGGAGTATAATTAAGTCTGTGCTGTTTACCCATTGCCATAAAATCTGGCCAAGATATTTAGCATGCTTTCTGGGGAATGGCTTGATAAGAGGAACCCTAAAAGTTATCCTGTTACTGGGACCCTAAAGGTCATTCTGCTATGACAAAGAATATAGTTACTATGACCCTAAAGGCCATACTGCTATGACGAAGAATATAGCTACTGTAACCCTGAAGCCTATCCTGCTAAGGCAAAAAAATATAGTTACTGTGGTCTTAAAGGTTAGCCTGTCCTTGCAATTCTTTAGAATATAGAAAATGTAGTTGCTTTAGTTGTTTTCATAAATTTTTAGCTAGAGGAAATACAGGGTGATTTCACTAACATCATAAAGATATATTTTTGATTATTATTTGATCACTTATGAAGTTGTAGAGCCTGCAGTTGTAGAGGAATATAATGTTTATAACTTTTTGTCTTAGATCTTCATGTTTTTTCTCTCTTGATGTATTTCTCCCATTTAGTGATAGATAAGTTGAATAAGAATTGTATTAGGAGTGTATTACTGCATAAGATGTGTTGTCTACTGAGAAACTCTTGGTTGCAACGTTGGAATGGATAATGCCTTGTCTAATACTGAAACAATTTGTAGAATTGTCTTTGCAAACACTCACTCATCCATTGTAGAGTTGAAACTTAAATAGAGTAACTTAGCTCATTGCTAACTGCAATTCTTTCCGCCGTTATTTCCCTTGCTTTAACAAACTGTGTGAGCTTACAGACCTAATGGCCAACTAATGTCAATAACCCCGATCCCCATAGACCAAGGCCCCAGACCTTTTAACTCATACAAGATAGGGGTCTGGTTGACACAGGCGGCGCCTAGGTTATAGTCCAGACCTGAGGAGAGCAGATGAAGACTGACAAGCCAAGATAAGCAAGGAATATGGAATCCTTCCTCAATCATTTCTCAAGAAGTTGTAAATTGTGCCCCCCTGAAGCTATGTCAATATGCCCCTAAGAAAAAACTTTGTACTGCTTCTGTATAAATAAAGCGGACAGCTTTCTCGCTTTGTCCACTACGATCAAGGAATCTGGTGGTCCGTCTCCTTTCTTTCTCTCTTCACGCCTCATCCACGCACCCTTCCCGAGCTCCGAACCTCGGCTGGAGCTGGACTCCAGCATTAGAATACAGTCAAATGAGAAAAGTGCACTTTTTTTCTGTTCTTATAAAATTTACTTATATGAAAGACAGAATAGCAGAGAAAAAGTGAGAGAAAAAAAGAGATCTTTGATGTACTGGTTCACTTGCCAAATGGCCCCGGCATCCTAGGAGGCAGCAGAGGATAGCTGATGTGCTTGGTTCCCAGCATCCATGTGGAGACCCTGATGGGGTCTCTAGCTCCTGGCTCTAGCCTGGCTTGGCCCTGACTCTTTCTGGTATTTAGGGAATAACTAGTGGATAAAAGATTCTCTCTATCTCTCTCGTTCTTTTTCCTTTCTCCTTCTTTCTCTATTGCTCTTTCAAGTAAATAAACATTTAAAAATATTCACCATAGTGTACACTTTGTGTCCTGAATACTGTGGCTGCTCAGATGTTTAACCAACAGCCTCCTAGGTTTTGGAAAACATGAAGAATGAGTTAAGTATCTAATTCTCAAACCTTTCCCCCTGCCTGTGTTTTTAGGTGGATACTCTGGAGGTGATCCGGCACCCAGAAGAAACCACAAACATGAAGAGACAAACTATGGCTTCGTATTTCAGGGTATGGAGTTTTCTTTGGTAGGGCAAGGTGTATGTGTGTGTGCGGGGAGGTGGTTGTACAGTTTTATGTTTCTTATTTTAACAAGATTTAAAAATTTTATTTGAAAGGCAGGCTGAAAGAGGGAGGACACACACAGAGAGAAGTCTTCCATCCACCAATTCATTCCTCAATACCTGCATACAGCCAGGGCTGGAATAGCCTGACATGAGGAACCAGGACCTCTGTCCTGCATGATTACAGGAACACAAGCACCAAGGCCATGATTTGCTGATTGCCCAGGTGTTTTCCCAGGGAGCTGGATCATAACAAACCAAATGAAAGTCAAACTGGTGCTCCACTGTGAGATGCTGACTTCATAAGTAGTGGCTTAACGTGCTATGCCACAACATCAGCCTCAGTATTCCTGTTCTACCCATTTTGTTTCATTTAAGAATTACATATTTATTTGAGAGGAAGAGCAAGAGAAGAGAGAAACCTTCTGTTTGCTGGTTCACTCTTCAAATACCCACAACAACGAGCAAGAAGTCAAGCCAAAAGTCAGGAACCAGGAAGTCCATGTGGGTGACAGGAACTCTAATACCTGAACCATTACATGCCACATCCCAGACACTTTATCAGATAGCTGGTCTGAACTTGAACTAGATGCTCTGATATGGGATGCAAGCATTACAACCAGTGGTTTAACCTGTTGTGCCCCAACACTGCCCCCTTAAATATATTTTTTTATTTAGCTGACACAGAGTGACTTTACAGGAGGCATTCCAATACATAACTGCAATGTGTAATGATCAGATCAGAGTAGTTGGCATACTATGTCCTCAGACATTTCTCATTTAGAATCTTCTTGAGTGCTAGTCTGCTTACCTCTGAGGAGTCCTTGCCAAGCCTTTTCCTGGGATGCTCAGATGTGATACAGTGGTTGAAACATGGACAGAGCACTAGAGCCAGTCATGAAAGGGGGGTGAGGCTGCAGCAGAGAGAGAACATAGTACGTAGCTTTGTCCATTGAGTGTGCTGATGCTGTTAGCATTTGGGCTGTTGCTTCTGAAGATACTGAACTGCAGCCAGCCTTTTTCCCACTCTAGCAGTTGTAAAATTCCAGAAGTTGACCTATCAAGTTCACATGTTGGGAGATTCCATTTTGGCACTGACGTTATTTTCCTGGGTGGAAAGACTCGTTGCAAAAACTCATTTGCCTTGGCCCTATTATTTGCTGTTTCAGCTACCCCAGTTTTTGGTATTTCATCTTGTAAGATGCCCCAGTTAGGAAAAAATGTCGCCTCTAGAAGGACTCTTTTAAAAGCATACTATTGATCAAATTTAAGACACAGACACTCTTGTACCAATTTGCCTGATTTGTTGATCTCATAATCTTTATAAGGCGTTGAAGCTGGACGCCCTTTAGAGGTCGTATCGCACTGAGAGCTAGGTCTAGGGAACTTCACAGTAGAGATGCTGCTTTAGGCCTACATCAGAACTTATTTCAGAATCATGTAGAATAAGGTGGCAAATTGGCTCAGCAGGGATGGAGGGCAGGTGAATGAGAAGCTGGCTCACGAATGGGGGAAGCCAGCACCATAATTTGATAGTCTTGTGGATGGTTAATAGTTATAATAAAGTTCTGAAGCTGAGAAGTCCAGACTAACTGTTTGTGCCTCAAAATAGCTAAGATTTGAGCTCTTGGTTTGAATCGCATGGGCTCCAGACATTTGAGTCTAGGACTCCATCCTTGAAGTGAGTTCTACCAGATCCTCTCTGGCAGACCTCCTAAGGCATTCAGCCCCTGCTCCATCACTCTGACCTTTAGACATTTCTGACTTGTTTCTGACTTACTTCTTCTCAGCCCCGCTGTGATTCCCTCACCTTTAGCAACTAAATACTCTTCCTTTTAATAACTGTTGGAGTGTGTGTGTGTGTGTGCATGTGAGCGTGTTTTCTTGTATGATTTGTATGTCTATGAATTTGTTCTTAAGATACTACTCTCTCCTATTAGCAGATATGCCTCTACCTATAGTTTTTTAGAAATATATGTATGACTACCAGTTTGATGTTCTGAAAATACCAGTCCTGAGGTACTTGTGGTCTAGTGTGTTAAGGTGCTACTTGAATTGGGATACCACATCTCACATTGGAGTGGCTGAAATTGAGTCCCACCTCTACTTCTATTCCAATTTCCGGCTAACATACACCCTGTTATTGGGTCTGTGCCATCCATGTGAGAGACTCAGGTAGAATTCTGGGCTTCTAGATTTTGCCTGGTCTGGCTGTAGTTGTTGTAGGTATTTGGGGAGCAAACTAACAGATGGATGTTTGCTCTCTCTGCTTTTCAAGTAAAAATAAATGAACAAACAAATAAGGAAATAAAAAATTAGACTAGTCCCCTCATACTAATCTTGAAAAACGTATGAGGCACTAGTTTTGGTCTGTGTTAGAATTGATTATTAGAAAAAAAAATGTAACTGGTTTCCTGCGTAGCTTGTAACTGTCCAGAATATGTGCCCAAGACAGGAACCCCACCAGTAAATGCCCCTAAGGGACAAGGAGTCCTCGCTCTCAGGTTTCCTTCATTCTTTCCTCCCCTCTCACTAGGAGAACCTGGGGCTGACTTCTCACTACACATCAGCTCATCTTTGTCTTACTGTTTTTCTCCAATGCCTGCTTCCTTGCTCTTCTTTCTTTTTCTGTTTTTACAGTGTTATGACCAAGGATATCATTGAGATTTGGTTAGATTTCCTGGTGGTTCCCAGGTTAACCCCTTCCCTAAAAGCTGCACATTTTAAAGAATTTTTAGAATTTCTTAACTGATGTGAGTTGTATATATTTATGAGGTCCCATGTGATATTTTGACACATGTATACAATGTGCAATGACCAATCAATGCAAACATCTGTCTCCTCAAAAACTGATCATCTCTTTGTGACAAAATACTCTAAATCCTTTCTTCTAGTTTGTTTTCAGAATGCACAGCATGTTATCATTATCTGCACTCATTCTGCTTTGCAATAGAACAGCAGACCTTCTTACTACCTATCTAACCATAACTTAGTGCCCATGAAATAGCCTTTTCCCATCTCTTCCTGTTTCTCTTTCTGGCCTCTGGCAAACCACCATTATATCTTAAATTCTGTGAAATAAATGTTTTTAAGAGTCCAGATCTTAGCAAGATCATATGGCACTTGTTTTTATGTATTTGATTTACATCACTTAATATTATAAACTCCATTTCTACCCACATTGATGCAGGTAACAAGATCTCATGCAGTTTTAAGGTTGAGTAGTATCCCTCATGTATGTGTGACACATTTTCTTCATCAGTTCACCTGTTGATGGACACCTAGATTGAGTCCATTTTCTTGACTCTTGTGAGTAGTGTTACAATAAACATTTGAGTATAGACATCTCTTTGATAAAATCATTTTTATTTCCCTTGGACGTATGCCCTGCATTGGCACTGCTGTATGGTAATTCTGGTTTTCTTTTTTGAGAAATTTCCATACTGTTTTCCACAGTGACTGTACTAATTTACATTCCCACCAACAGAGTGCAGGGGCTCCCTTTTCTGCACTTCCTCCCTGGAACTTCTGTTCTAGTGTCCTTTTGTGTTGATGTTATTATTATTCAAAAATTGACCAATCTAACTGGAAGAAAATGATGCCTCATTGTGGTTTTGATTTGCATAACCAGTGATATTGAGCATCTTTTTTTGTAGCTGCTGACTCTTCTTTCTGAGAAATGTCTGTTTAGATATGCCTGTTTTAAAATTGAGTTATTTAACTTTTCTACCACAGAGTCATTTGGTTTCTTTATACATTCTGATTAGCAACTTTGTGTAAGATATATTGCTTACAAATATTTCCTCTCATTTCATAGGTTGCTTCTTTATTCTGTTGAATGTTTCTTTTGCAGTACATCTCTTTAGTTTGATAAAAATCCCATTTGTTCATTTTTGCTCTTGTTTCCTGTGTTTTGGGATCTTATTTAAAAAAAAAATCCTGGAAAAGCGATGTGGGCTGCACCCAGCCAGAGCCGGGGGTAACTCAATCCAGTTTCTCTCATGGGTAGCAGGGACCCATGTACTTTGGTTATTACCTGCTGCCTCACAGAGTGCATACTCTCCTGATGCTGGCATCAGGAACTAGGCCTTGAATCTAGATACTTCTGTAGATATTTTCATTCACAGTTGGGGAGCATCACCCTGACATAACAAGGACAGGCGTTCCAGTTCTGACAATTCAGAATGACCTGGAGCCTGTTCTTAGCTGTGTTTTTGCCACAGGGAGATATTACTTGGCACAGGGGATATTTGAACAAAGCTTTTGAATGTGCAGGCAGCTTTTAGGAGAACTTGTATTACCCTCTCATACTGCTGAGCTTGTGTTCTGCCCCCAGAAAGGTCTCTGGGGGCATTCCCAAGCCTCCTGCTGCTCAGGAGGTCCCCGCAAGCCTGGGTGGCGATGGCACCATCCTTGCCAACAGTCTCATTCATTTCACATGTGTCTTTTCCCTGGCAGTATTCGCTGATGGATCTGCTCTCCAGAATGGTGGTTGGACAGCCCCACTTCGTGCGCTGCATTAAACCCAATGACACCCGCGAGGCCCTGCGATTCTCCCGAGAGAGGGTACTAGCCCAGCTTCGCTCCACCGGAATCCTGGAGACAGTCAGCATCCGTCGGCAGGGCTATTCCCACCGCATCCTCTTTGAGGAGTTTGTGAAAAGGTCAGGCTAACCCCCATGGGGATCCAATACTTAACATACAGTTCCTCCTCGACCATGCAGTTCTCTGGGATTGCTCCTGCTGCCAACTTTCTGCCAAGTGTGTCAGACTCTTGGCTGCTTCAATGTTGCGTTTTTGTTGTGCTCCCAGGCAGTTGCAGTGACCCTGAGGACAGGGGAAACCTCTTCTGATGGCAATGTTTTTATGGTGATTCATGGCTAAGAGGAAAGGATGAGCAGGTCAGAATTCTGGCGGCTTTGAGTGCATCCCAGATCTCACGGCTCTTCCAGGACCTGTGGCATAGGAGAGGTCAGGCGACAGGTTATTTTAGGACACTGTTCTCAAATGTATCGTCTCATTGGATCCCTGGAAACACCCTGGAGGCTAGGCTCTATTATTGTTCCCATTTTATAAGTGAGGAAATTGGGCAAACGAAAAAATTAAATGACTTTCCCCAAGTCTCATGTTATAAATGGCAGAACCAAAATTTGAACCCAGGAAGCCTGGCTTCTACACTGGGTTTTGAATCTTACCAGTCTACTGCATTCAGTCACTATTAAATTTATTTGTTTATTTGTTTATTTATTTATTTAGTAAAGTTACAGAGAGGAAGTGGTAAAGACACACACACACACACACACAGGGGGTGATGAGATCAATCATTCATCTGTTGATTCATTCCCCAGATGACCACAATGCCTAGATTCAAGCCAATAGCTTGTACCTCCATTCGGACACCTATGTGAGTGACAGGGAACCCAAGCATTTGGACAAGCTTTCACTACCTTCCAAGGTACATTGGAGTTGGAGTACTGTGTCACAGTGCCTACCCTCAATCAATATTTATTGAAATAAATTGCATAGAATTTCCTAAACCTAGAAGCTGCCTTTGTTTAGGAATAAAATGCTAGGGGTGCATACCAATAGTGGGTAAAGCCAACTGCTTGCAATGCTAAGCATCCCATATGGGTGCCAGTTCATATCCTGGATGGTCTAATTTTGGTCCACTCCCTGCTTATGTACCTTGGAAGGCAACAGAGGACAGCCCCAAACCTTGGACCTCTGCCACTCACATGGGAAACTGGAAGAAATTCCTGGCTCCTGGTGCCACCTCAGCTGTAGCCATCAGGAGAGAGATCCAGCAGGTAGATGATCTACCTTTCTCACATTCTGTAACTCTGACTTTCAGTCAAATGAATAAATCTTTAAAAAAACAAACAAGACAGAGGTTCCCTACAATGAGAGTTTGTAAGTTAAAATTAAGAAGGAAGTGGCTTTTTAAAAAAGTGCTTCTGAATCTCCTTTTTTTCTTCTTCTTGAATTTGGAGGTGGAACAAGAAAAAAAGAAAGATACTTTTAGCACATGAATGTGACTAGTCACATATTTTTAGCCTCACAATGCTGAATACATAAAAATATTTAAGAAAACAGGTCAAATGCTAAATAGATTGGCGGTGCTTTGTTGGTAATCAGAAAGCCATTAGGCAGGTATGAATGAGTTTCAAAATGTCAGTGAATCTAAGGATATCAAAGATTTCTGAGCCAGCAAGTTAATTGGTATTTTGATCCTTTTGAGCAACTTTAACAGCAAAATGAGTGAACTAGCAGTTTTCCCTCCTTGATGTTATTCAATAAATAGGTGCTCATCTTCCTGCTCAAGAGTGCTGTTTTTGTGAACTCTTAGAAAATATGCAGACAATACAATCAAAGGCAGAGTCAAGGTTGGACAGTAGAGGTTAATAAAGGATGTTACTCTTTTCTTTTTCCATGTTTACTGGCAGTCAGGACTGAAACTTGAAACATTGCAATCTTAGGATGATGTTACTTGGTTCCAGATTTAGGAAGGACTTCCCTGTGTCCAGGTTACCCTTGTCTGTGGAGTTAGCCAAACCTGAGAGGCTTCCTTGCCGCTGTTAGATCCTTGAGTTTTTCTGCTGAAATGATAGGCAGAGGTACCTTTCCTTTCTTCTATGCTCCTGTAGCTTCGGAGGAAGGGGGGTCACCCCAACCAACTCTCCCATCAATGAGACCAGGTAAGCTGGAAACCCTTATCTCTTCTCAATCTTCTTATCACATAAAACATGGAAAGAGGTTACCTACAGTGCTGGACAGGTAGGTAACTGAAAGCTCCTAAAAGCCAGAAAAATCACAGAAAGTGACTGTTGTCCTTGCAGTCATTAGACTCGACACTGGGATAGATATGTGTGACTACATGTGTTGAATGTATTTCTGCAAATGTCTGAAGGATAGGGCTAAGGCTCATATTTTGGTTATGAAACTGGTAGTAAAATCTCACAATTCAGTGAAAAAAACCATAGTTCCAATCTCCTTTCATACAAAATATGTGGCATATAACCCAGTATTTTTGTGAGAGATATTTACTCCTCTGCATGATAAGAAGTAAGGAATACACAGAGCCCCCCACATCATGAAGGTGTTTAGGAAGTGTGAACAAGATTTCCAGGCCAGAGATGCTCATCTTCTTGTTGTTGAGCTCACCAGACCTGATTTGGAACAGTTGCTAAATCTATGTCTGTTGAAGACACTCTCCCCTTCTTTTCCATTGGCGTCTTCCATGTGTCCCATGATGGCCTGGAGAACCAAACAGCCCTTATATCTCCTTGATTTCATTCTGTTTAAGCTCCTCCTCTTCCTTTCTTCTGCCTGAACAGAAATCCCAAATTCCTTAGCTACCCTCCCTCCATCCCTTCAACCCCATTAGCCAGAGCAATCTTGAATCTTTTGTCTCTGGGGATTTGCCGCTCAGAAGGGTCACCGAGATTATGCCCACAAGTAGCCTGTTTTGTTTGTTTGTTTGTTTGTTACCTAGCATAATGCTTTCAAGTTCATACATGATGTCCTGTACATTTACATCTTATTCCTTTCTATGAGTAAATAATGTTCCATGTATGAAGTGCCCATATTTTGCTTATTCATTTATCAGCTGACGGGTTTTGCATTTGTTCTGCTTTGGGGTTGTTATGAATAAAGCTACTATAAATAGTTTCTAAGTGTTTTATTTTTATTTTTAAATTTAAAAACATTATTTATTTGAGAGGCAGAATTACAAAGAGAGAAGAGACAGAGTGAGGGATCTTGCTGTAACTTTATGAATTAATTTATCAATTCTAACAACTTTTTGGTGGAGCATTTAGTTTTTTCCATGTCCTCTGCAGCTTTCCCAAGCCATCAGCAGGAAGCAGCTGAGGCACAAACTGCTAGCACTGCAGGTGGAGAATTAGCCTGATATGCTACACCAATAGCCTTTGTATTTTTTTTAATTTTTAATTTCATTTACTTTTGCTGAGATCCTTATTATTTCTTGCCTCCTTCTGATTTGGAGTTCGATTTATTCTTGTCTTTGAGATTATTATTATTATTGTCTGTCATTAGATTGTTCTCTTATTGATGTAAGTTAATGCTAAAAATATCTCTCTTAATACTGCCTTTTCTATACAGGTTTTGATACGTTCTGTTTTTCACTTTCATTTAACTCAAGAAAGTTTTTTCTTTCCTTTTTAATTTCTTCAGGGACCCATTGATCATTGAGTATCATGTTGTTTAATTTCCACATATTTATGCGTGTTCTATTCTTCTTCTCGTCAGTTTCTAGTCTTATTCCATTAAGTTCCAACAGGATACATGGTATGGTTTCAACCATTTTAAATTCACTGAGATGCACACAGCAGTGTCTTCATAACTTGCTGTGCTGAGATGAGATGGTGGATCACAGCCTGCTGTTGGCTGCGCAGTGGTAGTGTCTCTGTCTTTTCTTGTCACATGAAATCTTTGTAGTTTTTTTCACTTCTTCGCTGAAAACTTCCATCAGTTCCATGGAGGTTCCTTTGTTTGCCTATCCCAGAACAGCTGAAGTTACCCTACTGAGCCATGTTCCCATCTTCCCATGACTTCCTTTCAATCTCTTGATGCTGTCCTTTGAAACATAAAGAAGGGCCCGGCAGCGTGGCCTAGCAGCTCAAGTCCTTGCCTTGAAAGCCCTGGGATCCCATATGGGCGCTGGTTCTAATCCCGGCAGCTCCACTTCCCATCCAGCTCCCTGCTTGTGGCCTGGGAAAGCAGTAGAGGACGGCCCCAAGCTTTGGGCCCCTGCACCTGTGTGGGAGACCTGGAAGAGGTTCCTGGTTCCCGGCTTCGGATTGGCGCAGCACCAGCCAATGCGGCTCACTTGGGGAGTCAATCATCGGATGGAAGATCTTCCTCTCTGTCTCTCCTCCTCTGTGTATATCCAGCTTTCCAATAATAATAAATAAATCTTAAAAAAAAAAAGAAACATAAAGAATTTTAAATTTAGATGAAATCCGACTTCCTGCCTGTTCTTTTCTCTGATCCTCATCTGAGGATGTTGTTTCCTTGATTGAGATGATTACTAAGACCCCTAAGAAAGTGAGCTTCAGCCCCTTTTCCTAATGCAGGGGTGCCTGCTTTTCAATTTCTCCCCTCTGTCTTCTTCATCTTATACCACGCCCCAGCCAATGCCAAACTGCTAGGTGCTCCCAATATACCGCTCACTGTTGTGTTCTCCTGAGCCTTGTTTCTGGCTGCACTGCCTGCATCTCCTTCCTCCAAGCCCCCTGACTTCCGCACGCTAAAGCCAGCTCATTCCTTGGGACATGGAGCACACAGTGTCTCCTTGGTGGTATCCTCCTTGACTTGATCATAGAGCCTGATGAGCTGCGCTTATAGCACTGACTATACTGGAAAGGAGTTATCTGCCTCTTCTCTGAAACTTAACTGCTTTCGAGGCCAGGTTCCTTCTCAGCCCATTTGGTCTCTGTATTACCCAGTGCAGTGCTTGGAACAAATGCAATGTTTAATACGTGGTTGTTAACCAACCCTTTTGCATTTATCATTTCCTAAGTGCCCCTTTGGTCTTTGCTGTTTCAAAGTACTTGACAGGTCTTCAGAACTAGCTTGATTGAGGTTAAGTGTGACTTACATTGTAATACCTAAGCTAAATTAGTAGAGCAGAAGCTGTTAGATAAGTCATGGTATTTACTAATAACATATGAGAAACCTGAGATAGATAATAAAAGGCTGTGTTCCAGTTTGACAACACTGTTATTAGAACCTTTATTAGAAGTTAACACATTGAAAGGGTGACTTTAAATAATTTTTCTTTCTTTTTCTCTATAACAAAGAGTAATTTTTCTGGAAATCCAAGAGCAGACAAACTTACCAGTACAAAGACAACTCCCCCACTGTTTCCAATATATAACCTCTCTTATTATCTCCGCACTTCTCAGTTCACACTCCAGGAAAAAAAGGTACTTTTTTTAAAAAAGTAAATAAAAGTACTTTTTAAAAAATAAATGAAGATTTTATTTATTTTTATTGGAAAGGCAGATTTCTGGAGAGAAGGAGAGACAAAGAGAAAGATCTTCCATCTGCTGGTTCACTCCCCAAGTTGTGACAATGACCAGAACTGAACTGATCCAAAGCCAGGAACCAGGAGCCATGGGTCTGAAGTTTCTCCTTCCCCTTATGCGACCATTACATTAAGCTGCTGATCATCTGCCTTTGGATTTTGAATTCACCTGTTAACTTTCTGCTCTTTCAGCACAATAAAAGAAGTCTTCACCTCCTCACATCTCTTTTGACAGTAGGTAAAATGCCATAGGTCAGACCCAGGAAGAGTCATATTCATCTTCTGGACAGAATTACAGACTGATAGCATTCCTAAGATGTCCCCTTTGAGTGTAGTGGCTCAAACGTGACATGGAAGCCACTCAAATGAAAACAGATTCCCTCATGTTGGTGCTGAGTATTTGCCCACTGGAAGATTCAGACAGACTAGTCCAGCTTCCAGGGTCTTGGGGTCCAGTGGAAGATGAGATCTGCAAGTCTGAGCTTTCAGTAAATGTAGGCATTCAATTAGTTCCTCTGTGTTCCTCTGAATACCACTCAGTTTGAAATGATAACAGACAGCAATATTCTTTATAGAGATTCTTTCTCCAGACTTGAAGAGGAAAATCTGGGAATATAACTGGTTCTTAACTCAAGCAAGAAATTCTGTTTTGGAGCCTCCTTTGCTGTCACTGTCAGGTTCTGAGTTTTTGCAGCATCAGTAGGGATATAAATCACTTTTTGCCTTTCTATTCTGTGGTTCAAGATTCACTTTCTTAAGCTAAAGCTGTTAGCATTCTTTTCCCATCTGCTTTCTTATTACCAAAATTTTACTGTGCTCATCTGCTTTTGCTTTGTTACCTCCTTTTTTCTTTATCTTGATAAAAAATTTATGCTTTCAAAAAGAATCCCTTTGAGGCTGACATTTGAACCAGTGACTTTAAGTCACCACTTGGAATGCATGCATGCTCTATCAGAGTGCCTAGTATGAATCCTGGCGACTCTGCTTCCAATGCAGCTACCTGCAAATGCACACCCTGGAAGGCAATCAATCATGATGCTGGTACTTGGGTCCCTGCTGCCCATGTAGGAGACCTGGATGAAGTTCTGGGCTCCTAGCTTTGGCCTAATCCAGCCGTGGTTGTTGTGGGCACTTGGGGAATACAACCAACAGATTCAATGTGTCTTTCCTTGTCACGCTACCTCACAAATAGAAAATAAAAACAACAAAAGAAAATATATTTTTAACATATATATATATATATTTTTTAGATTTATTCATTTTTTTATTACAGCCAGATATACACAGAGGAGGAGAGACAGAGAGGAAGATCTTCCGTCCGATGATTCACTCCCCAAGTGAGCCACAACGGACCAATGCACGCTGATCCGAAGCCGGGAACCTGGAACCTCTTCCGGGTCTCCCACGCGGGTGCAGTGTCCCAATGCATTGGGCCGTCCTCAACTGCTTTTCCCAGGCCACAAGCAGGGAGCTGGATGGGAAGTGGAGCTGCCGGGATTAGAACCAGCGCCCATATGGGATCCCGGGGCTTTCAAGGTGAGGACTTTAGCCACTAGGCCACGCTGCCAGGCCCAACATATATTTTTTTATTGGAATGTCAGATTTACAGAGAGAAGGAGAGAAAGATCTTCCATCCACTGTGTCACTTCCCAAATGGTCACAGTGGCTAGAGCTGAGCCGATCCAAAGCCAGAGATTTCTTCCAGGTTTCTCATGCCCATACAGGATCCCAAGGCTTTGGGCCAACTTTCACTGCTTTTGCAGGCTATAAACAGGGAGCTAGGTGGGAAATGGAACAGCCAGGACACAAACCAGTGCTTAGATGGGATGCTGGTGCTTGTAGGCAGAGTATTAGCCAATTGCATCATCACACTGGGCTGTGATCTTTTTTAAAAAAATGTACTTTTTAAAACAATTTTCTTTTATTTGAATGACAGAGTTACAGAGAAGGGAAGAGAGAGAAGGAGGAAGGGAGGGAGAAAGAGAGAGAATGAATCTTTCATTCGCTGGTTCACTCTCCAAAGGGCCACAATGGTTGGAGTTGAGCTAGGAACCAGCAGGTTTCTTTGAGTCTCCAGCATGGATGCAAGAGGCTCAAGGACTTGAGCCATCCTCTACTGCTTTTCCTCCATAAGCAGGGAGCTGGATCAGAAGTGGAGCAGCTGGAACACAAACCCACATGGGATGTAGTACCACAGCATGAAGCTTAGCCTACAACAGTATCACACAAAACAAAATAAAATGTGTTTTAACATTTTATTGGAGATTCAGAATGAAGAGAAGGTATATTGTATATATGAATGCTTACTCATACATTGTTTTAATATAAATTAATAAAACTAAGAAATAAGAAAATTTAATAGGTAAATAAATGTTATTCAGTATATATAATTTTTTCTTGTAGTTCACCTCCCATTTTCATTTAAGGTTTCTAAGTCTGTGACCCAGAACATTAGAATTTGGCAGACCATGATACAGGAAATTGCCAACTAAGAAAGACCAATTAATTTTCATATTGAATTTTGTAGACTATGATGCTGGGAGATTTTGAGATTACCTAATATGGAAAATATTTTAAATGTTCTTTTTTAAGTGCTTCCTTCCAGCAGTTTAATGTTTCTAATGATTTTTCCTATGTCTGCCTTTTGTAATTAAAATGAAATTAATGGAGGATGGTAATTGTATGGAATTCCCTAACAATGTCAGAGAGAATATTCAGTTGCACAGAGGAATTAGAGTCTGAATGGAATGAAAACTAGTTTTTTTTAAAACAAAGATTTACTTATTTTTATTGGAAAGTCAGATTTATATAAAGAAGGACAGAAAGAGAAATCTTCCATCCACTGGCTCACTCCTCAATGGCCAGAGCTGAGCTGATCTGAAGCCAGGAGCCAGGAGCTCTTCTGGGTCTTCCACTTAGGTGCAGGGTCACAAGGCTTTGGGTTGTCCTTGATTGCTTTCCCAGGCCACAAGCAGGGAGCTGGATGGGAATCAGGGCTGCCAGGATTAGAACTGGCATCCATATGGGATCCTGGTGCATGTAAGAAGAGGACTTTAGCCACTAAGCTACTGTGCCAGGCCCCAGTTAATTTCCTCATAGTAGGACAGTCTCCTCACTGAATCCATCCCAGTAGTAGATCTGCCCAGTAGTGGAGGGTCTGGAGTAACTCCAGGTCTGCTTAGAGCTGGCTAATTTTTTGAACTTTCTATATTCTGACTTTAATCACTGGCTTCATAGTTTTTCAGGCTTATCCCATAGTGACCTTTGGATAAGGTGGACGATGGGCTATGTGAGCTCATCTCATTGGTAGATCAAGCCATCAACCCTCAGGCCTTCTCATGTTTTAGAACTAAGGACAGTTAGTTCCACATACCATCCATATTATCAAAGAAAAATATGTGATGCAGGCCTCCATTATGGCAGTCTCCTAACTCAGGTGCTAAGACCACAACATCATTGAGTTAACAGAAAATACATATGAAGTGTCTTTACAAAGAGCAAGGGAAATCCAAGTTGTAAAACCAAAATAAAACAAATTATGCATGGAATTCAAAAAATTTTTTTAAAGATTTATTCACTTCATTACTGCCAGATATACACAGAGGAGGAGAGACAGAGAGGAAGATCTTCCGTCCGATGATTCACACCCCAAGCGAGCCGCAACGGGCTGATGAGCGCCAATCTGAAGCCGGGAACCTGGAACCTCTTCCAGGTCTCCCACGCGGGTGCAGTGTCCCAATGCATTGGGCTGTCCTCAACTGCTTTCCCAGGCCACAAGCAGGGAGCTGGATGGGAAGTGGAGCTGCCAGGATTAGAACCGGCGTCCATATGGGATCCCAGGGCTTTCAAGGCGAGGACTTTAGCTGCTAGGCCATGCCGCCGGGCCCGGAATTCAAAATTATTTGTGCACCAAAATAAACTTATCTTTGAAGTCCATTTTCCTGTAACTTTTTGGAAGTAGTCTTTTATTGGAAGAGCTACAAAGTAACCTGACAGAAAACGTTCCAAACACATAGTCTCTCTTCTTGACTACTTCCCACCATACTTTTTAGAATACTGATCTTAGTCTCTCGACGGAGGTGTAGCCCAGCCTTCAAATGTGCCTCCCCACTCTAATCTTGACCCACCGAGGTGACTTTCTGACAATGCCACAGAGCTATGTGTATGAAAATGAGAAGATGGGCCTGGCATGGTAGCCTAATAGCTAAAATCATCACCTTGCACACGCCAGGATCCCATATGGGTGCTGGTTCTAATCCCAGTGGTCCCGCTTCCCATCCAGCTCCATGCTTGTGGCCTGGGAAAGCAGTTGAGGATGGCCCAAGGCCTTGGGACCCCTGCAGCCACACGGGAAACCCAGAAGAGGCTCCAGGCTCCTGGCTTCAGATTGGTTCAGCTCCAGCCAGTGTGGCCACTTGGGGAGTAAGCCAGCAGATGGAAGACTTTCTTCTCTGTCTCTCCTTCTCTCTGTATATCTGACTTTGCGATAACTAACTAACTAAATAAAATTTTTAAAAAAGGAAAATGTGAAGGTGATCGTAACACTGTCCTAAATAAAAACCTATTCCAGTACCTGATTGTGTATAGGATGAAGTCTTTACCAGATAAAGCTTTCCAAAATTAGCCCCAACCTAGTATTATTTTTCTTCCCTCTAGACTGCTGACAGCCTGAGCTGCCCCTCCAGGACCATACATCACAGTTGAGCTTTGGGCCCCCTCTGTCTGATGGGATGCTTTCTTTATCTGGTGATTTCTTCTCCATATTTTAACCTCTGTAGCTCAGGCATCTTATCTGTAGAGCCTTCCTGGACTCTGCCGAGCTGCTGATAGTATCGTGGTCTTGTTCCCCATGACTGAAAGTCATATCTGTGTATTAGAACTTTTTTTTATCCTAACATGCCCAACTGCCTCACTAGGCTGTGTACTTCTTAGGGGCTCAAATGGACCATACTCATTTTTATATCCGTAACACTTCACATGGTGTGGTGTGTGATTCATGGTATGTGCTCGAAGTTTCCTGAATGAGGCATTTTATGAGTTGTGAATGCACTTCACTGTGAGTAGTAGAGAAAAAAAATATTTATGGCTTAAACTATAGTACTGATGTTTTGGATCAGATAATTCTTTGTTGTAGGGGGTCTGTCCTTGCTTTGTGAGATGATTACCAGTTTCTTCCCTGGCTTCTACTGACAAGGTGCCAGCACCCTGCCTCAATCCATTATCAATTGTGATATTCAAAATCTGCCTCAATTATTGTCAGATTCCTTCTTGGAGAGAAACTACCCAAGAGAGAACCATTGGTAGATAGATTGATTGGTTCTCATGTACACAGAAATTGAGAAGTAAGCTATGTCTAGCATGAGATAAGTGGTTCCATGATGTCATCAAGAATCCGGATACTTCCTTTTTATCATCCTAAGTAATGGGTTGACTTTTATTTTCATGGTTTGTACCTATTTTTATCAGGAAAGAAACCATTTCACAGGACCTGACCTCCATTCCAGGACCATTCCTAAGGCAGAGGTGGTGAGGGACAGGGTTTGCAAAGTGAGAAATAGGACTGGGGCTGAGAACACTGTGACTTAAAGGAAACACTAGTGTTGAGTTAGCCAAAGAGAAATGGTCATGGAAATGTAGGAAGCAACTGGCAGTTTTTTTTTATATATATAAAGATTTATTTATTTTATTACAAAGTCAGATATACAGAGAGAAGGAGAGACCAATCTTCCGTCCAATGATTCACTCCCCAAGTGAGCCGCAACGGGCCAGTGCTGCGCCAATCCGATGCCGGGAACCAGGAACCTCTTCCGGGTCTCCCACGTGGGTGCAGTGTCCCAATGCATTGAGCCGTCCTCAACTGCTTTCCCAGGCCACAAGCAGGGAGCTGGATGGGAAGTGGAACTGTGGGGATTAGAACCAGCGCCCATATGGGATCCCGGGGCTTTCAAGGCGGGGACTTTAGACGCTAGGCCATGCCACCAGGCCCATGGTGGTGTTTTTTAAGAGATGAAATATAGTATTTTTTTCCTTAAGATTTATTTATTTTTATTGGAAAGTTAGGTATACAAAGAGGAGGAGAGACAGAGAGGAAGATCTTCTGTCCACTGATTCACTCCCCAAGCAGCCAAGCAGCCGCAGTGGCTGGAGCTATACCAATCTGAAGCCAGGAGCCCGAAGCCTCTTCTGGGTCTTACACTTGTGTATAGGGTCCCAAGACTTTGGGTTGTCCTTAATTGCTTTCCCAGGCCACAAGCAGGGAGCTGGATGGAAATCAGGGCTGCCAGGATTGGAACTGGCATCCATTTGGGATCACGGCACGTGCAAGGCGAGGACTTTGGCTGCTAGGCTACTGCACCATGGCTGAAATATAGTATTTCTTAATTGAATAAGGGAGTAACAAAATGAACAAGAAATTGAGTGAATATTGAATCCATAATTCCAGTTCCTCACAACTCATTCACTGCTTGCTTCTTGCTACCTGTCTTCTTAAAACTGCAGTTTGAGAATCAGCAAGCTCAGAAGTGCCTAAGTAGAAACAATTGTGATTTTAGAATCCTTAGAATCTCCTGAACCATCATCATGTCAGGCAAAAGAATATCCTGCTAGACAAGCCCTGAGCCTTATCTTTTGCATGATAGGTGTTCACAGCTCAGCATTGTTAAGTGATTAGAAGTTCTTCAAAGGAAGAGTTACTGGCATTGGGAATCTTTAGGATTGACTCAGATCCCGGAAACAGTGGGATCAGCCTGGAGCTACCTAAGCAGCGATTCAGACAACCAATACCCCAGAGCTGCCCGGCCGGGCAGCCAGCAGGCACAGCCTGGCGCCACATGGCGCACTAAGAGACTGGTCACATTAGTCAGGGCCATAATATTAACTAGCACTCTAAAACCTTATCCTGGGGTAGATTCTGTGCAGGATGTGTGGGCCACACCCTGTAGAAAGTTTAGCCCCACTGATAAACCTAAAAATTTGGGTGATTATAGACTAAGCTAGGTATGACCAAGGAGCCTGCTATCAATCACAGGTAAAGGGACCCGCAACAGTCTGGACTGGGCAAGGCAGCAGCACCCAAATGTGAATCCTGAATCGGCCGGGCTGCAACATTCACCAGCTCATACAAGGCCAAATGCAAGGCCAGAGTACGCCGGGCACTGGCCTATAACCTAATGGCATGTATGTGAACTGGGTCTGGGAGTGGATCAAGTGAAGGAACTTGGGAAACTCCCTTGGCGAGTCATAGCTCTCGCTGGTGAACATGTGGTCCGGATCTGGGGGTCGGACAAGCAGGGCATAGTAGCTCCAAAATGTGTAAATTGGTAATGGAACGGAATGTACTAGGCAGGACTGAGCAAACCTTAGCCTACAAGCAAAACTAGAAACCAGGATGGAGCATAGGTCATACTGAGCTAGGCTCTTGCACCTGCTGGTCCTCAGAGCAACCATGGGCAGGTGCGTGATTTACGTCTAGGAACAGGCCCAATTGGGGAGGTAAGGGGACACCCTAACTGGGTTGAGGTTCCCACCAAGGGGCGTGTGTTCTGGAATAGGGGCTGCGTTCTATCTAGGAAACAGTTGTAGTCACCCGAGGCACTAGTGTGGGCTGGGATTGGATGCACCAGGCCAGTTCAGACCCCAACACCATCTGGTGTCATGGAGAACCAGGGTTGGTGTGGGACTGACTAGGCTGGGTCTCAATTCCCTACTGAGCCATGTGTGAGCTGTATGTGGGTATGGACGAGCCATGGCTGGGCTGAAACATCCAACGACAAGAACCAGAATGGGGTGAAAGCCAGCCAGGAAAAGCCACTGTTCCTGCTAGGACAGGAGGTGAACTGGGTAGGGTTGGCTCAAGGACCCCCTGGTATGCGCAAAATCTGGCATTGGGAGGGGTTCTGATGAAGGAGCCTGGGCAACTCCTCTGGGAGGACACAGTCCCTGCAGGTAAGCGCAAGAAGCATGATAGGAAACAGCCCAGAATAGTCCATGGAAAGTTTCCCACTGGCACACATTCGGCATGGGTCAGGGACAGACCAGGCTGAATCAGTTCATGTCATCCACTGGCAAATCCGATCACCAGAACAGAGTGTGGGTTGAGCTGGGTTTGGTTGCGACAAAACAAGTACACATTATGGAATGCCAGGGCGAGGTTGCCTGTACTGAATTTGACTGCAGCACCCAACCAGCACGCGTGAGAACCAGGAAGAGAGGGGCAGAGCTGGCAGGGGGATTAAGGGGCTGGTCCCCTCGCTGGACAGCTACCCCCACTGGAGAGCATGGGCTGGGATGGGGACAGACCAGACTAAGCCGGGCTACAACACCTGTGAGCCTCATGTGGACTAGATCAGGCAAAAGCCAGGCTGGGCGGATTATTCCTGCTGGTGCAAGCATAAATTAGAGTGGGTGAGGGTTGTTTGGGCTTAGCCACAGCATCAGCTGCAGAAGCTGGCACTGGGGGCTAATTCTGTCAAGTCAAACCACAGAACCACCTAAAGAGTGCATAAACCGGGACTGAGAGAGACCTGGGAGGGAAAAAGTGGGTTTCCCCTTCTTGGGTCACTAGTCCCGTGGGAGGGCATGAGAACTAGGACAGGGGCTGGGGTGGCTAGACAGAGAGGCACTCAGCAACATCCGTGAGGACTGGATGGTTGAGTTGGTTAGATGGAACTAAGCTTTAATACCCACTGACAAGTACAAGAGCCAAATGGGATGGGGGACAGACTGGACTAGTCTGCTACACATACTGGCAAACCAGGGTAGGGGGCAGGCCTGGTGGGGGTTATTGTGGGTTGCTCCGACTAGGCTGCAGCTCCCACTGGTTGATGTGAGGGCCGAGTATGTGCTGGGCAGAACCAGGCTGGACTGCAACACCCATTGGTTCCAGTGGAAGTTGGGACTGAAAACAGAACCAACCCAGCAACTGAAACCACCAGCTGATTGGGGCGATGGACTGTGCCGGGCCCTGTACTTGATAGAACATACAAGGATCTTGTCTGGGAATACCTCAGAGTTTCTTTGGAGATCTTCCCAATCAAACTGCTGGACTCAGAACTCTAACCAAGAAAAGACAGAAGACAGAACAGGTCAATCATTCATCTCAACTTAATGTTGGCAGCGAAATATGGGACAAACGGAGACTTTGTGATGGACCATATCAATCAATGGATGACCTCATCGAGCAAAACTGGCAGCAATTCATAACTGGAGAACTATTAAAACCACTTGAGCAAATATCTCAGAGCATGCCCCACATCCGGGACTTGGGGTGGGTGGGAAAGTGGGTGGGGCTTCTCCCTCAATATCCCCCTTTACCTCAGATACATGATGGAAACAATATGGACATAATAGTATTACCCACTTCCCTATACCCCCTGAACCTTATTTTTTAACCGTAATTAACTATGTAAAGATTGCCAACAATACAATAAAATAAATTAAAAAAAAAATAGAATCCTTATAATCCATTGCCATGAGGAGAACAAAAGCATTTCCTGTTTTGAGCAAAGTGAATTGAATGTCATCACTGGGAAAAGTTCACTGACAAGGATATGATTGCGGACTCATCTTACAGAGTCTCCCCGTTGATGCTGGCGCAAAACTAGGTTTCATGTTAGCATCACAGAAGAAGCCAGACATGCTGAGAAAGCTGAAACATACATCTCAACATTCAGTGAACGCAAGCTTCTGCTGTTTATTCTCCGAGTAGTCAACAGTGAACAAAGAATTAGGAAACACAAATCCTCTGAGACTTCCTTGGATTATTTTTCGTTTTAGCTATAACTATGTAAAAGTCAAACAGAAATAGATCTTGATACACCATTTAGGGATGCTGGTCCAGCTGCAGCAAATTCCCTGGAAATTAATACTGTAGTGAGGGGCATGTTCAGAGGCAATGTTTCGTGATGATAGTGGACACCTTTCAGCATTGGGGGTACACTCTGCCTCAGGCTTGTGTGACCCGTCTCCACATTTTCCTTCTGGAGACAATGGATGCAAGGGGGCGCTATCTAGGAGATTGGTGGTTAATAACATCGGCCATACTGTACACTGTCACTTTCTTTCCCACCAGTTTTCTTCGTTTAATTGTGTGAGTTGTTTACCTCTTCCCGTGTGTGTGTGTGTGTGTGTGTGTGTGTGTGTGTGTGTGTGCACGAGTTTACATTCAGATATCTTTTAGGTAGTTTATGTATTAGGATGTTAGGAAAGTGAAACTGTGGCTGGTTTTTTTTCTCTTAACTCTTACATCACCAGTATAACCTTGGCTACTGCAATAAATGTATACCTACAGTTTTATTGAGAGCCTCTAAGAGATGGCCTGAGCCAGGTTTCTGGGTAGCAGAAGAATTTGAGGTCAGAGAGGTTAAATGGCTTCCCCAGGTCCCAGCTCTAGGAATTGGTAGTATCCCTATCTCCAGGCTGTTATGGACAGAAGAGAATTTCTTTGACCACTTCCACTCATTTTTAAGTAATAAAGCATATTTGGATTGACTTTGTCTCAGTGGAAAGGTCTTCCCGATTTAATCAAGGTAGTTGAGACAATTCCAGTGTCCCCAAACGCACTGTTCCAATGCCCTGCTTTTCTGACAGACAGCTGACAGCTGCCTGTTACCTATTTGATTAGAATCACCTCTGTCATTGACAGATGTGCGATTCAGCAAAGAATCTGTAGTGGAGATTTGGAAACTGGATGCAAGAGGTAATGCTAATCCTGCTGTTGTCCACAGGTGGCAGTCATAGCAAGTGCAGGATATCACGCAGGATATTTCCCTGTTCTGCATTTCCTCCTGGCAGCCTCAGGAGTTAGTTCAGTGACAGAGAAGAAGCCACGTGGACGTTCAGGCAGCAGCTGCCCAACTGTAGAAACAGTCTAAGAGAAAGAACAAAGGAAAACAAGAAGATAGTATGAAGGTGTACTGATCTATGTTATATAGTTCAATAGAACTTGTGTTCCCAGAACTCATGCAGTATGTTTCAACTCTGATGTCTAAATGGTTGCTGGATTAGCAATGGAAACTCCATGTAATTGTGATGTGTGGGAGTTGTGGTCGGTGGGAGGATTTTAGGTCATTGAGTTTATGTTCTGGGAGAGTGGTTCTCACCAGAGGGTTCAGTGCTTGAGTTCAGGCTTGGCTTATCTTCTCTCTCCCTTTCTGCTTCCTGGTTCATCATGTGATTGTTCCTGCATAGCATTGTGACCAGCTTCCACACAAATGGACTCTGGGGACACCTGCACCTGAACCACAGCCTCTAAACTGAAACAAACTTTTCTTTTCTTGGGAAGCACCTCTCACGGATTTTAGTTAATGCGATGAAAAACAAACTAATACAGTCTATTTTTCATGAATATTGTGAAGGATACAACAGGTTAAGGGAAGGGGAGGGTAGTATTACATCTATTATCTTCCTTTACACAGAGAACAGTCTTCCCAAGAGGTGATGTTATTCTGGTTTCACAAGTGAGGATGATGGCTCAGTCCCATAGTTTGTGAGAAAAAGCAGGATAGGATGTGAGAGTCTAATTCCAGAGCCCACCATCAAAATAAACAAATGTCTGAATATTCATTGTAAAAGCAATCTACAAAACTTGATCAGTGAGGGAAATAAGTCCATTGGTGGTATTGCTAATTTTCAGATTCATTTTGAAATTTAGCTTCCTATTATAGATTAATATTTGAATAAATTTAGCCTCAGTTTCAAATTCCAGTACCTAGTGCTATTATGGGCTTTTCCTACCTCTTAGAAGGCCTCTCATTTAAAGCTTAGAAGAAGGCAGCAGCTGCATCATCAGAAACAATTATTAAACGCCTGTTGTGTGCAGAGTGCTACAATAATAAAGCATCAGAAGGAATTTATAATCTCTGAACTTCTACAGTCTAATGCACAGATGAATGCAACTTCTTATACTAGGCCCAAATTTGGAGTCTTCCTGAGGACGTAATGGATATAATGGCTTTTCTTTTCTTTCTTTCTTTCTTTTTTTTTTTTTTTTTTTTTTTTGGTAGCAGATGGTGGCCAGCTGTTCTCTTTACTCAAGGCCAGCTATGAAGGGGAAGAAAATTAAAATAAAGAGGCCTCTGGTAAATATGAGAAAGAACTTAATAAGCTAAATCTGGATTTTTATACACACAAAAGAAGATGGGGAATTGGGATAATTATCAAATTATCAAAGCCTAAATAGCTGTGCTACCTCTATTATCTATGTAAGAGAAAGTGATTTGTATGAATTTAATTGTTCGGCTAATTGCCCAGTATTTTGAGAACATGAGTGGCCAGTCTAGATTGTTACTAACATAGACTGAGGGTCCTCAATGAATATCTGTAACAAGCAAAGTCTTACTAATCCTTGCCGTATGACTGGGGACATTTCCATTTAGATGTGGATTAGATTGAGTGAATAGTAGATCTATTTTTTTAATCAAGATTTGGGGCAATTATAATTAAGTATCACGTTTTTATCTAATGTTTGAAATTATTTTTTAATTGCAAAAATGCTAAGTGAGAACTTTTGCCTTTAAAAATTTTAAATATTACACATCAGGCTACAATGTTTCTTCCTGCACTTCTGATTCCATTTCTCAGCATCTGTCCAACTGTTGCCCTTCTCTTAAGTAGCCAGCATTATTCTTTTAAGAGTGTTATTCCCTTTAGAATCTGCACATGGGTGTACAACACACATGTACCCACCCAGAGCAAGAGAGGGAAGAGAACAATGCATTTTTACTTTAACTTAAATCACACTTTTGTACCATTTGGCATCTTGCTTTCCTATTTTACAATATGTATTAGATATAAGTCCTTGTTGTTACATAGCTCTTATGCATTCCTTTCAGCTGTCTCATTGAAATCTATCATATTTATTTAGCGGTTCCTCCACTGGTACATACTGAAATAGTTTCCAATTATTTGCCTGCAATGCACAGTAAACAATCCTCAATATTAAACACATGTGGGGATTTATTTACAGTAAACTCTGAGCAACTGACCTTTCCCAAGGGGAGATGAAAGGCTCCAGAAAGCCCCAAGTCATTTGGCACTAACAAAGAGATAGAGATGTAGAAACAATGGGAGCCGGTTTCTTTGCTCAGGTAAGCCCTATGCTGGAAGGCAGTCACTTCAGTTCCCAGATTCTGTTTCTCTAAGGCTGTGATTCTCCCAGAGAGTGATTCCTCAAGCTTCAGAATATCCTGGAGGACTTGTTAAAATGCGGATTTCCAAGTCCCATTCCCAGTGTCTGATTCAGTGGGAGCATGTGTGAATGCATCCCCCTGTGAGAGAGAGAGAGAAAAAGACTGCACTTTTAACAAGTTTCCAACTCTCTAAAATACCTAGAGTTTCTTTGGCAACAGTCTTGATCTTGACAGCAAGCCTCCTTCCCATTTAACAATCCCAGACCTAAGAAGTCACTTCTACTAGCCTTCAAGGCAGCCCCTTCTGTGTTTATGGGTGTCTGCTTGCCACCATATTCACTGGAGCCCTGCAAAATCTTCCTTTAGAAGCATTTAGGTCTGCATTCCACTTTCACCCCTTGGGCTTTGGTTCTGAACAAACTGTCTCCCTTCTCTGCTCCATGGCAGAAAGTGATCATGTTCTCCGAAATCAGAGATTCTCAAACTGCAGTACCTTGAGTATTGTAGGAACTTTTTACAATTGAGATTCCTGAAGGCTGGAGCCCAGAGATTCTGACTTTGAACTGTGACCCAGGAACCTACATCTCTTGTGAAACCTCCAAGTGATTAGCAGCAGGTGGTCTATACTTGACAGTTGAATAGGCCCTGCTGTATCTTTTTGTTTCTAAATTCAGTGCTTAAATTTCCTCACTACCCTGATTGTGGAAGACTGCCTGCCAGCCAAAATACATGCCAAAACATACTCGCAGATGCCCCTCTCTCTGACCTGTTATTCTTCATAGCCCTCATCCCTTCCCAAAATCATGCCCATCATATTTGTCTTTAATGTTTGATTCTATCACAAGAACATAAGCTTTGTGAAAACAGGAAAATTATCTGTTTGTCACTCATTTGGTATTCCTGCCTGTTCCTGAAACATCAGTAGATGTTACATAAAGTGTCATTTTTTTAACATTCATTTATTTGGAAAGTAGAGTGACAGAAGAGAGAGAGACAGGTCTTCCATTCACTTGTTTATTTCCCAAGTGTTTGCAACATTCAAGGGTTTGAGCCAGGTGAAAGCTCAAAACCAGGAATTCACCATCTAGATGTCCCTTGAGGCAGGAACCCAAGCAATCGGGCCATTATTTGTTAACTACCAAGGTAGCTGCATCAGAAGTGCAGAGTAACCAGGACTCAAAACAAGCTCTCCAAAATAGGATGTGGGCATCCCAAGTGGCAGCTGAATCCACTATGCCACAATACCCACCCTGTAAAGTATTATTTAATGAACAAGTGAGTAGAAAGGAAAAAGCCAGTTTAATTTAGAAGGTGATGTGGGGCCAGCAGAGTGGCATAATAGACTAAGTCAGCATCCCATAATGGGCCCCATTTCAAATTCCCGGTTGCTCTAATTCTGATCTAGCTCCCTTATGATGGCCTGGGAAATCAGGATGATGGCCTAAGACCTTGGATCTCTGCACTTATGTGGAAGATCCAGAAGAATCACCTGGTGCACTGTTGGCTCATACCTGCCAGTTGAAGTCATTTGGGGAGTAAACCAGCAGATGAAAGATCTTTCTCTTCCCCTTCACTCTGTAACTTGGCCTATCCAACAAAAATAAAATAAATCTTTTTAAAAAAGATATAGGGCAGTAGCTGCCTTTCTGAGCCCATTAGGCCTTTAGGACCACTCAGGAACCCTGGGTGTACTTTTGTTTGAGGACTTCCTCTATGAATAATCTTTAGATCAAACCTCTATAGGCTGGACTGCTGTATCTCTTACTTTCTCTTTGTTAAAACAGCATTTAAAAATGATGATTGGCATAAGGAAGCCTGTGTTGAAATAGTTTACTTTATTGCTATGATATGAGGAAACCAGACAGTTATTAGAGTATGTTCAAGGAAAAGGTCAAAACAGCACAGTTAATATGAAGTGAAGAAGTCTCAAGATGAATTGCAAGTAAAGACACAAAAGATTTTCCACAGTGGAAAGGGAGTCAGTTAAAATCCTCTGCAGATTGAAAAGAATTTTTGTGTATACTGGAATTTAGGAAGAATTAAGAAGCACAAAGAGGATGAGCAGTGATAGAACCTGGTTGGAAGTGTGCTGTGAGTAGTGTCTGTATATATAGATTTCCTTGGAAACAACAACGCTTTAGTGATATACTGGTGTAAACCAAAGTTGGTGTAGATCCCTCACACTTGTACCAAGCAGAGGCTGACAGCGCATGCTCAGATTTAGGAAACTGACACGTCTGTGTTAAAAGCCTAATATTCCAGATCGCTACAGTTCCTGGCTATTTCAGTGATGTATCAAGTGCTGAAGTATCAAAGGTCCCTGCAAAATGTCTTAATCACCACACATCCTGCATCATGTATAGAATAAGTACTAGTTGCAGAGGCAAGGTTAGTGATTGTAAAGAGGCCTGAACACCTGGGAAAGCCTCAGATCTCCCACTCTCCCTCTTGATTGTTTAGCCAGTGGCCTTCTCTATGGCTTTCTTCTCTGAACAAACAGAATTTTTATCTATGACTGAGTTCTCTTCAGGATCTAAATGTTAAAGTCAGCCTCTCCCTTGCACAGACAAACCTGTAAGAATGCCCAAGCATGGAGAGTTTTGACACGGGACAGAGAAGGTCTATTTGTGAGCACAAAGAGGAACTGCTGAATTGGGGTGTCCTAGACAGTACAGAAGCCTCAACCTTTGTGGTTCCACACGGGCAGCTGGCAAACAAAGGGAAAAGAAATGATTGCAAGGGCAGTTACTGAAAAGCAGCCTCTGTCAGGTCCTGGTATTGTGTAGCACTGGCCAGTATCTTTAGCGATGTCACAGGGATCTCATTGCCAAGGCTGGCTCTATCTCTATTCGGAGTATATGTCTAAATGACAACAGATGGCAGTGGAACTGTGTTCATCAGGATTGTCCAGAGAGACACAAGCAAGTGTGTGTGGAGGGGGGAGCGGAGAGAGAGAGAGAGAGAGAGAGACTGAGACTGATTTTAAGAATTGGCTGCATGTCCTGGGTGCTGGAGAATAGGGAGTTTGTGTGTCAGGCCAGCAGGCTAGAACTTCATCCAGCAGAACTTCATCCAGCAGAACTTCATCCTGCAGCCTTGAGTCAAGGGCAGTTTAGACACAAAATTCCTTCCTCTCTGACCCCCTTTTAGAGGGGTCTTTTCCCTTCCTATCTTCAGTTGATTAGATGGGTACAACCATCTTATAGAGAGGTATCTGTTGAACTAGGACCATTTGACTTCTCACCTATGCACTTGATCCTCTCCTACATCTACTTAGGTCATCTTTAATTTTTCTCGGCCACTGTTTCATAGTTCTCAGTGCAGAGATCATACAGATGTATTGTCAGCTCTGCCCCCATGTGTTTCATATTTTTTAAAACATTTTAAAGATGCAGTTATATATGTGCTGCTTTGTAAATTTTGGTTTTGAAAGATTGACATTATAAAGTAACACAAGTATTTTTTTTTAAAGATTTATTTTTATTACAAAGTCAGATATACAGAGAGGAGGAGAGACAGAGAGACCGATCTTCCGTCCGATGATTCACTCCCCAAGTGAGCCGCAACGGACCGGTGCGCGTCGATCCGAAGCCGGGAACCAGGAACCTCTTCCAGGTCTCCCATGTGGGTGCAGTGTCCCAATGCATTGGGTCATCCTCGACTGCTTTCCCAGGCCACAAGCAGGGAGCTGGATGGGAAGTGGAGCTGCCGGGATTAGAACCGGCACCCATATGGGATCCCGGGGCTTTCAAGGCGAGGACTTTAGCTGCTAGGCCACGCCGCCAGGCCCCACAAGTATTTCTTTTTAAAAAATTATTATTATTATTATCATCATCATCATTTTATGATACAGTTCCATAGGCTCCTGGGATTTCCTTTATCCCCTCCCCGATTCCCTCCACCCGCACTGAGTTCCCCTGTATCATTACTCTAGTATAATTCTTTATACACAGTCATATGTCCGTCATTGCGGGCATGGACAGTAGCAGAGAGCCCAGCATCCTATTGTCAAGATATAGTAAACAGTTTCATTGGGAGTCCATCTTTATCTGGAAGTAGAGATGCATACTACTTTGTATCCTCACATCTGGATATGTTAGTCTCCATTTCACAGTTACTGTACATCCCCTTAAATGAAATCACAGTACAAAATCAACAATAGGAAGAAAATAGAAATTTACAATGTCATGAAGTTAAATAACATATTACTAGATATGACAGTCTCCATTACACAGCTACTGTGCATTCCTTAAATGAAAGATCACAAAACAAAATCAGCAACAGGAAGAAAAAGAGAAATTAACAGCACCATGACGTTAAATAGCATGCTACTGCATGACTAATGTGTCGCTGAAGAAATGAATAAGAAAATCAAGAACCTTCTTGAAGAAAATGATGCTACTGTATGATCTATGAGTCATTCAAGAAGTTAATCAGAAGAAAGTGTTTTGAAGAGATGAAACTAGCAAAAACAAAAACATCAAAATCCATGAGATATAGTTTCTGCTAATTTTTGTTGGTGAAAGGTGTATCTTCTAGACAACAAATGGATGTGTTTTGTTTTTTAATCCAGAGTACTAATGTATGAATTTGATGGAGCTTCAGCAGTTTACATTCAGGGTTAATATGTATGGGTGGTAATTTGGTCCTGTCATTTTAGGAATGGGTTGTTCATTGGTTTAGTCTTCTGTTGTCATTTTACTGGGATGTTCTTCACATTTGTCTTTGGTTTTGTTGGGTGCTATTCTTCTCTGTCAAGAGAACATCTTTAAGTATCATTTGTAGGGCAGGTTTGGAAGAGTCAAATTCTTTTAACTTTTCTTGACTGTGGAAGAATTTTATTTCATTTTCAAAGACAAAAGAAAGCATTGCTGGATATGTTATCCTGGGCGAACAGTTTTTTCTTTCACAGGGAGCTTGGGAGGTGAACCCAGAAAAAAAACTGTCCGTCCTGCTGGTCCGTTTGATTCGACCAGGAGCACAGACAGAGCAGCAGGTCCCTGATGGGTAGTAGGAGAACAGGGTAGATTTCATAGCCCAGTCAGCCCCCTAGAGCCAAATTGGGCGCCATTTTGCATAAGGAGGCAATGGCAAAGGAAAGGACTGAGCATAAACTCAGCTCGGCGTGAACTCATTTCTGACTGAGTGAACTGCAGCAACGTGGCATTCTACAGGATCCACCCAAGACAGGTGAGTAGTCCTCAGACCTGACGGCCAGCAGATCAAGAACTATAGTAGTGGCACATCAGGCGCCACTTTGTACACTGTGGCAAAAGTATTAGGACTGCAGGGGACAACAGTGAACTGTGCATGTGCAGAGCTCGTGTGAGAACTCACTGAGTTCAGTGGATTGCACTGGTCCCACAGGAAAATAATACTGACTATGGCATCATATTGGTCAAAATAGGTCCATGTGGCACCAGACCTAATGTCCAACAGGTTCCTGCAAGATCAGCACCACCAACAACCTAGCTATATAGGACACCTGGTGTCTCCCTAATCCTGGGACCTGCTCCAACCAGAAGTAGGAGAAAGGTTGCAGAGACAACAGTGCAACCTCAGCACGGTATCACAGGAGGTGGAGAGTGGTGAGCCAGGAGCTGGGGCTAGGGAGACCATGGCAGAAATCTAACATAAGAACCCAGACCTGGAAGTTGCTGGAGGGAGTGGCACAATTGGCTGTAAACAAAGAGCTGGGTATCAACTGCAATAAGTAAAATCAAACTGTAGACCTGTGGGTGACACAGCTTAGAAACTTGCGCCAAGAAAAAGAATCTGATAACCACAAGTACAATGACCAAGAACAAAAGAAGACACACAGGCAAAATGAATATTACTGAAGACTCCCTCCTGCAAAGGAGCAAAACCCTATGCGAAGCTCAGAGTTCACTGAGGAAGACATTGAGAAAATGGGGGACACAGAATTCAGAAAAATTCATTATAAAGTTTCTGATCAACAATGAGAAGCACATACAAGAGTTCAAAGAATTTAAGCAATATGTTACCCAAGCAATAGCAGCAATAAAGCAAATCAAGGCTGATATATCAGAAATTAAGCACACGAGATTTCTGAGGAGATGTGAAGGCACTGTCTGCCTTCCAGTTATTAAGAGGCCTGATAACTGGGTAACTGGCACACAAGCCTTAACGTTTGCAATACAATTGGAGAAAAAATTATATGACATGCTGCAAGATCTGAGGACTACAGCTTCTCTCATAGGTGAAGATGAACTCTTTGACTTTTTGCAAGCATTCGTTGATGAACAGAAAAAGAACATAACTTTTCTGGAATACGAATTGGCCCGTAGCAATGCAGAAACACCTGCTGTGACTTCTGGTGAACCTAGTGCATCCCAATGTGAGCAACATAACCCTTGATTACCTCTGCTTGCCTGAAGTGGGTTTTGTTTTTCCTCCTCATTGTTGTGCATGCAAATAAATCTACTTTGTATTAAAAAAAAAAAAAAGTACAGTGGAGAGTCTCCAAAATAGAATGAAGCAAGCAGAAGAAAGAAGAAAGAATCTCAGAATTGGAAGGTATTTCCTGTCACCAGGGGGAAGCAAACAAAAAGCTGGAAGCAGAGCTGGGTCAGGCCAAAAAAAGTATTCAAGAATTGAAACACACTATTAAGAGGCCTAATATAAGAGTTATGGGAGTCCCAGAAGGTCCAGAAAGAGAAACTGGTTTTACAGATAATATTTAATGAAATAATTAGGGAAAATTTCCCTAATCTAGAGAAAGAATTGGGAAACAACATCCAGGAGAGGCAAAGAACTCCCAACAGGCTTATCAAAAGTGATCTTCACCACAACACATGATCATCAAGCTCTCTTCAGTCGAACATAAGGAAAAGATCCTAAAATATGCATGTGAAAAAAATCAACTGACATATAAAGGAATGCCAATTAAACACAGGAGACCTCTCACAGGAAACTCTACAGTCAAGAGGAGAATGGAGTGACATATTCCAGATCTAAAAGAAAAAAATTATTGGCCCAGGATAACTCAAATATTTCTTTTAATGATTTATTTATTTATTTTTATTGGAAAGTCAGATTTACAAAGAGAAGGGCAGACAGATCTTCCATTTGCTGGGTCACTGTGACTCAAGTGGCTACAATGACTGTAGCTGAGCCTATCTGAAACCAGGAGCCAGGAGCCTCTTCTGGATCTCAGATTTGGGTACAGGGTCCCAACTAGTGCCCATATGAGATCTTGGTGCATACATGGGGAAGATTTAGCCACTTAGCCATTTTGCCAGGCTTGTTACATTGGATTTTTATGTAGACAATTATGTCACCCTCAAATTAAGGTAATTGAATTTATTGTTCTTTATAAATGGACACTTTTGTTTCTTTTTCTTCACTGACTAGAACCTCTGGGACAATATAAATAGAATATTGATGAAAGGACATTCTGGACTTGATGCTCATCTTAGATGGGTAGCATTCATCTTTATTCTTATTAAATATAACAGCTGCAATATTTTTCATAGATTCCTTTTTTCAAATTAGTTTGAGCATATAGAGAGGTTTTGAGGTTTTTTTTTTTTCCAAATTACTATTAAGAATTGAATGTTAAGAATTGTGGTATAGAAATTATCAAATACTTGCTGTGATCCTGACAATCTCATGTATTAGTAAATTCCTTAAAAAATTAAGTCAGGGGACCCGGTGTGGTGGCCTAGTGGCTAAAGTCCTTACCTTGAACACGCCGGAATCCCATATGGGCGTCAGTTCTAATCCCAGCAGCCCCATTTTCCATCCAACTCCCTGCTTGTGGCCTGGAAAAGCAGGCAAGGACGGCTCAAAGCCTTGGAATCCTGCAGCTGCATGGGAGACCGGGAAGAAGCTCCAGACTCCTGGCTTCAGTTTGGTTCAGCTCCAGCTGTTGTGGTAACTTGGGAATCATCGGACGAAAGCTCTTCCTCACTGTGTCTCCTCTCTGGATATCTGACTTTGCAATAAAAATAAATAAGTCTTAAAAAAAATTATATTAGGGGACCTGTGTTGTGGCATGGCAACTAAAGGTGCCACTTATGTTATGAGTGCCAGTTCAAGTCCTAGCTGCTTTATTTCCCAACTAGCTCTTTGCTTATAATCTGAGAAAAGCAGTGGAAAATGACCCAAGTGTTTGGCCCCGCTAACCATATAGAAAACCTGGAAGAAACTCCTAGCTCCTGCCTGTGGCCTGGCCCAACACTGGACACTGTAGCCATTTAGGAAGTGGACCAATGGATAGAAGATTCCTCTCTCTATGTCTCTCACTCTCTCTTTGTAACTCTGACTTCCAATTAAAAAAGTAAATCTTTTTTTTTAAAGATTTATTTATTTTTCATTACAAAGTCAGATATACAGAGAGGAGGAGAGACAGAGAGGAAGATCTTCTGTCCAGTGATTCACTCCCGCAACGGGCCGTGAACGGGCCCCAAGTGAGCCGCAATGGGCCGGTGCTGCGCCAATCTGAAGCCGGGAACCAGGAACTTCTTCCGGGTCTCCCACGCGGGTGCAGGGTCCCAAGGCTTTGGGCCATCCTCTACTGCTTTCCTAGGCCACAAGCAGGGAGCTGGATGGGAAGTGGAGCTACCGGGATTAGAACTGGCGCCCATATGGGATCCCGGGGCGTTCAAGGCGAGGACTTTAGCCACTAGGCCACGCTGCCGGGCCCTAAATAAGTAAGTCTTAAATAATGCAATAATACAATTTTTAGAGGAAAATAAGAGTTAAATTTTGGCAAACACATTTTCCCCATTTATTGAAGCCATGTTAGCTTTTTGTTTTTAGTTTAAAATTTTATGGAATAAATGAATTCCTAATTTTCCTGTACGTTTTTAGTATCTGTAGGATCCATAGGTATTGGTAATTTGTGTCTTTTTTTTCTTGACTTCTATGGCTAGAGGCTTACCAATTTAGCTGTTTAAAAAACAGGCTTTTTTTTTGCGTATTTAAAACATGGATCCTCTTTTATTTTGTAATTCAATTTCAGTGATATTATTTAGTTATATATTGAGTAACATTTTGGTAATTGTATGACAGTTAGCAGTAAGCTTACCAAGTCGAACTTGTAAGGAGTTATTCCAATATCCCACCCTGTACCTGGCGCCATTTCTTCTTCCTCACAGCTCATGAAATTCACACCAGTCCAACCATCCACCAATCAGATGTAACCTGGCATTCCACCTGAATCCCACCCCCAATCTTCCAGCCCCTTCCCCAACTCCGCCCACTCACCAATCATCCCTAGGCATTCCCCTGCAGTTGCCAATCCCCTGGGGCCTGCCCTCAATCCCTCCCAATCCCCACCACCCACACCTGGCAGACAAAAAGGGCCCCCAGGTGCGGCTTTCTCTTCTTGCTCTTCTTCTTTGCTCTCCCCTCTTCCTCGGCCTCCCTTCCCCCCTCCACTTCCCCTCCACCCTGTTCCTGCCCCGGGGAATAAACCTCCTAAGATATATCTTTTCGTCTGGTGTTTTCAGCTCATGGTAAAGAACCAGGTTGTAGGAATTAGCTGCGCGTAATAATATCGTAATATCATATGATCTAGAACTCTACCACCTTTTTAAATAACTAACAGAACTTCGAAATGTCATTGGAGTGAGTTCGTTAGTTCCATTAAATATTTTTTATTTCAACCAAAAGAAAACGTAGTAATAATGGTTTTTGCTTTTATGCAGAGGTGTAAGACAAAGCACTTAAGCACTTATCCCTTTAAAAAATTTTAATTCTGTTAATGAAACAACTTTTGTTTCAAACATTTTCCACTTCACTGATTTCTGCTTTGATCTTTATTATTTCGTTTATTATTACATTGAGTTTAATTTGCTGTTCTTTTTCTGGTTTCTTATGATGGAGATTGAGGTTATATTTTGAGACCATCTTTCTTTCCTATGATAGGTGTTTGATGCTCTAAATTTTTGACAGTGCTCCAATAGTATCTCAGAAATTCCTAAAGCTGTGCTTCATTTTCATTCAACTAAAAGTGCTAATACTTCTTTGATTTTCTATTTGACCTGTATGTTATTTAGAAGTCTGTTCATGGACATTTAAAATTTTACAGATTTATCTTGTTGATTCATAATTTAATTCCACTCTGCTTAGAGATGAACTTGTGTGATTGGAATACTTTTTAAGTTTATTACGTTTTATAATCCATAATATGGTTAATCCCAGTAAATGTTTCATGTGCAATTAAAAGGCTATACGTTGTGTTATTGGCAGATGTACTATAAATGGTTATTATGTCAAGTTGGTTGTTCAGATTTTCTGTATCCTTGATGATTTTTCTGCCTACTTGTTCTATCAATTATTGTAAAGGTACATTAAAATTTCTGGTTGTAATTGTGAATATTTTAGAAAATTTACTTCATTTTATTGAAAAGATATACATAAAGAGAATCTTGTACCCACTGGTTCATTCCCCAAATGGCTGCAGTGGCCAGAGCTGAGCCTATCCAAAGTCAGGAACCAGGAGCTGCTTCTGGGTCTCCCATGTGGGTGGGAGATACCTAATAATGTCAACCTCATTATGTTAGATGTTTGAAAATGATTGTAACCTTATGGGTCTTACTTTTCCCAGAAGGTTACAATCATTTCCAAGTAATTAATTGCATTCCAGAAGAAAATACAAAGATATTTATGGGGATACAAAAGTATCTAGCAGCTAACATGATGAAATTGATATTATTTATGTATTTCTTCAATATTTTTTTTATCCTTGCTCAGGGCCCTGCTAATCTTCTCTATTGTTCCAATTTTAGTATATGTGCTGCCGAAGCGAGCACTCAATATTTTTTTTATTAATTATTTTGCATTATGTGACAGTTTCATAGGCTCTGGGAATACCCCCACCCATCCCCACGCCCCTCCCCCCTGGTGGATTCCTCCACCTTGATGCAGTATTACAGTTCAAATTCAATCAAGATTGTTTCCTTGCAAGCGTATACCAAGCATAGAGTCCAGCTACTTATTGTACAGATGGGTTGAACAGTTTCTTGGGGAGACCATCTCTGGTCCGAAGTTAGAGCTGGCAGAATATCATCCCAGTCAATTAAGAGTCCCAATATAACATCAACAGCAATTTGCAACATTATGGAATTGACATGGTTTTGGAGCACTCAATATTTTTTTAAATGTAACCTCCTCACAGTTCTTTTATCTATCCTTTCTGGGATGAAGACATACAGGAAAATATTGTTAATAAATGAAGCGATTTGGGTGGAGGAACTAAAAATAAAAGTTCTAATATTTGTGTTAGTTCAAGATGTATTCTGCCTATGTAGAAGTTAGTAGTTATTTAAAAAAATACCCACAGGTGCCTGAAAAATACATATAAATACTTGAATAGAGATCTTGCTAAGTCTATAACACACACACACACACACACACACACACACACACAGAGCCTGGTTTATCACCATTTCATTGTACTCTGTTTCCAGATCTATCCACATTTCAACAAACCTGGCATAAGAATGCACAAGCTAGATTGTGTCTTTGGGCCTTCCTTTATTTATGAAGGCTCCTCTGTCATATGAAACTTTGGTAAAAGCTGTGTGCTTCTCTTGTTAGGCTGTCCTTTGTTATAGGGACCTCAACCATGTAAGATGACAAAAAGATATTTTTCCTCTCGTATAGTGTAGACTTTGAATATACCCAGAAACTCTTTGATCATAAAGTTCGAAAGTTTACTAAAATGAAGTAATTTAAGAAAAAAAAAAGTAGTTGTAGTGATTACATTGAGGCACCATATCAATACTATAAGGAAGATGTGAGGCTCATAGGGAAAATCATTGGGCTATAATCAGTTTGGCTGTCTACAAATAGCTTCAGAAGAAAATTTTAAAAATAGAATCAAAATATGTGCAATGGAACTTAAATGACTTTTCTAATAGTTATACTAATATTTAAAGTTGTGACTTTCAGTGGAAGAGCCATCTGAATCTCAGCTTCCTGAAAGAATTAGATATTTTTTTTGCACGTGAAAAGCATCAAGCATGCATTAGTTATGAATTAACAAAGCATTATTAAAAGGAAAAGGTAACTGCAGAAAACATGGAAGTGTGTAAAAGTGAAGTTAGCAAGCATAAATTATGTGTCTTTCATTAGCTAAAGTATTTGAAATGATGTTTAAACAATAATGACTTCATTTGGTGAAGCATGTAAAAAGCAGTTAGGAATCTCATATTCCATAT